>NC_138945.1:15946250-17332500 GCF_965226115.1 Aulonocara stuartgranti | reverse complement strand
TTGCAAAGTGAAAGCAAAAAAACAAGCGCAAATTCAAACACGATTTCAATATGTCACATATTGACAGTGGCTCACCCAATGACATAATTACCCAGCTACATTTCTGAAAGAATGCAAAAGCATTGACATATATTTTTCCTTCCTACAATAGCCCGACAGGCAGGGCAGAGATAGCCCCGGGACGTCGGGCTAGCGATATTGCGAGCCCTGTATCTGATTGAGGAATCACTCATCTTTGGAAAAGAGAGTTTATTACAGAGAAATGGCTCTTTCCAAAATAAAAGCTATACTATCCGCTTCTTCTGGGCTATATTCTCAGCAGCATATTAAACATATCAGGTCTCCATAAGGAGAATCCTGTGCTAACAGCTGTCTAAATGACTCGGCTAAAGTTTGTAGCATGCATGCTTGTTGTTTTTGTCTTTGCACTAGGATGATGTCGGTGTAAATGTGCAGTCATATTCGTTGTGTTCCCACTAGTGCTTTCAGGTTAATCTCGTTGAAATAACCTTAACGCCACAACACGGCAAATCTCCGTTAACGAGCTACCCTATACAGAGGGGCTAGACGGCCAACACGTTAACGAGCTAACTGCGCTAACACACTAGCTCCCACCCATGTAATTGAGCATTGCATGGCACATCCAACATACTGTTTTACTTTAGTCCATGACTCGCTTACTTTCAGGGTCATACGTCACATGAAAACCAAAATAATTCCAAACGCCAGATCTGAATGAGGGTGGGGAGGTCCACTTCTGTCTCGCTAGCTTGCCCTGCGCTCTTCCTTCTGACCATGCTGTCTGTGTTGAGTGCTCAGTGAATCTGCGTTCGACTACTCCGCCTAGGCTGCACTCTCGAGCCTAGGCGGAGTAGTCAAATGCAGATTCACTGAGCGCTCAACACAGACAGCATCGTCAGAAGGAAAGTTGATAAAATAAATTACAAATTTTGTATTGTTCTTTTTTTTTCTCCCCTTTGGTTTTCTTTCTTTCTCTCCCCCTGTCCTATCCCACAGTCATGTCTGTCCCGTTTGCAACTGAAAATAAAATAAATTCATAATTATAATAAAGGTCAATCAAATGGACCAATATGATGATCCACTTAAAATAAATCCTCTTGGCATCTTTCTTGGCCTCAAGACAACAATTCTGATGGCTATAGATCCAAACGGGACACACAAAAAAAAAAAAAAAAAAAAATTGAAAAAAATTGTATTGTTCGATACATATGCGTACCGAACCGAAAGCACTGTATCGAACGGTTCAATATCGATACGAATATCGTTGCACCCCTAATATATACATATATATATATATATATATACATATATATATATATATATATATATATATATATATATATATATATATATATATATATATATATATATATACACACACACACATATATACACATATATGTATATATATGTGTGTATATATATATATATATATATATATATATATATATATATATATATATATATATATATATAATATACACACACACATATATACACATATATGTATATATATGTATATATTAGGGGTGCAACAATACACAAAATTCACGGTTCGGTTCGGTACTTTGGTGTCACGGTTCGATATTTTTTCGATACAAAAAAAATGTTCATGCCTTTTTAATTTGTCATTTATTAAATTTTCACGGCACATTCCGCACCACATCTCTGTGCGTTCATCATTTGTTTGAAGCCAGCTCACCTCCTGCAACTACTTTTCCGAGAATACGTGCTTCTTTTGTGGTTCGGACTCCTTCTGACATTTCTTTGGAGGTGGAGGAACATCACAGTAATAGCTTAAAGGAGCTTCTTCGACATCTTTAAGAGTTCTAAACAAATGTCTGTCCTCCTCCTGAAAATCTTATGTATGCAAACACGCGTTGCAACTTCTTATCTTGTGCCCGTTTTTTATTTTGACAGCGAATGCGCACCTGCGGACCACTTATGTGCAGCCCTGGTTATTTCGCTTGTCATATTGCAGCCACAGAAATTCTTTTGTCCATGAAACCATAAAGCTGCACTTTCTTTTTGCCTTATAGTCTGATTTGTCATAACTTTTCCGTTTTGTGGTAAGTTTTTCTTTGGCTGTCACTTCTTCACCCTGACCTGTCTTATTTGGCTCAGCAGAACTAAAATATTGTGGCGAGCTCAGACAAGGAGGAGACTGAGGTATCGTTTGGTCTTGCTTCCCGTGAGCTAGCCAGGGAGCACAGCCGTTTATTGACATCTGCAGAAGAACACTGCCGCTAGCTAACTGCTCAGCGCGGCAACAGCACAGCAGCAACAACAACAACACCACCACACAGGGCGCCCTCTGACCCCGGAAGGACACACCGTCGCAGCGAGAGGGCGTCACCCGTCACTATGGCAACATAAACAAAACATAACTGTACAAACAGAACCCCGAACAGCCCTGACCCGCTACATAGCCCCCACCTAAGGGGTCAGTCGTCCCCGACGACCCCATTACCCCACACAAAGTCCTGCAAATGTCCAGGTGCCTTCTTTTGGCGCACCGGCCGGTCACGACCGGCGGGGTAAAAGTCACTCGGGTCAGAACATGGGGTGCCACCATCATCCCGCTTCTGACACCAATGTGGCGAGCTCAGACAAGGAGGAGACTGAGGTATCGTTTGGTCTTGCTTCCCGTGAGCTAGCCAGGGAGCACAGCCGTTTATTGACATCTGCAGAAGAACACTGCCGCTAGCTAACTGCTCAGCGCGGCAACAGCACAGCAACAACAACAACACCACACAGGGCGCCCTCTGACCCCGGAAGGACACACCATCGCAGCGAGAGGGCGTCACCCGTCACTATGGCAACATAAACAAAACATAACTGTACAAACAGAACCCCGAACAGCCCTGATCCGCTACAATATATATCCTGCTGCTTTTACACACGCACTCACATAATGCTCAGCGATTCTCTGCACGATCAACCTCTCACATGTTTAAGCTTGCTGCGGGAGATTTTACTTGTCATGTTTGCATAGTAAGCTAACGATTGATAAGACAACGTCAGAGGAATTGGTGCGCAAATTATCATCACTCACCAATCAGTGCTGTCACTCTCTATACACAGTTTGCGCGATTGCAAAGTGAAAGCAAAAAAACAAGCGCAAATTCAAACGCGATTTAAATATGTCACATATTGGCAGTGGCTCACCGATGCCAATGACATAATTACCCAGCTACATTTCCGAAAGAATGCAAAAGCATTGACATAGATTTTTCCTTCCTACAATAGCCCGACGGGCAGGGTAGCCCATCTGAAAAAAATCGCTAGCCCCAGGACGTCGGGCTAGCGATTTTGCGAGCCCTGTATCTGATTGAGGAATCACTCATCTTTGGAAAAGAGAGTTTATTACAGAGAAATGGCTCTTTCCAAAATAAAAGCTATACTATCCGCTTCTTCTGGGCTATATTCTCAGCAGCATAAGGAGAATCATGTACTAACAGCTGTCTAAATGACTCGGCTAAAGTTAGTAGCATGCTTGTTGTTTTTGTCTTTGCACTAGGATGATGTAAATGTGCAGTCATATTCGTTGTGTTCCCACTAGTGCTTTCAGGTTAATCTCGTTGAAATGACCTTAACGCCACAACACGGCAAATCTCCGTTAACGAGCTACCACCGATCGCCCTGTGCATGGGGCTAGACGGCCAACACGTTAACGAGCTAACTGCGCTAACACACTAGTTCCCACCCATGTAATTGAGCATTGCATGGCACATCCAACATACTGTTTTACTTTAGTCCATGACTCGCTTACCTTCAGGGTCATACGTCACATGAAAACCAAAATAATTCCAAACGCCAGATCTGAATGGGGGGGGGGGTCCATGTTGCAAGGAGAGCTTAACTTCTGTCTTGCTAGCTTGCCCTGCGCTCTTCCTTCTGACTATGCTGTCTGTGTTGAGCGCTCAGTGGATCTGCGCTCGACAGTGCAGCCTAGGCGGAGTAGTCGAACGCAGATTCACTGAGCGCTCAACACAGACAGCATCGTCAGAAGGAAAATTGATAAAATAAATTACAAATGTTGTATTGTTCGATACATATGCGTACCGAACCGAAAGCACTGTATCGAATGGTTCAATATCGATACGAATATCGTTGCACCCCTAATATATATGTGTGTGTGTGTGTGTGTGTGTGTGTGTGTGTGTATATATATATATATATATATATATATATATATATATATATAAGTAGCATTGGAAATAGAAAAGCACCATCAGTGGGATCACACTAGCCCCAGCACCAAGGAGTTCTCATAGAGCATATTCACTGTTAAAACACCCAATAGAGATGTCCAATATTGGGACTTGCATTAAAAATTCAAAAAACTGTTTAATAGGTGCCCTCTTCATGCACCATTTAGTCAAAGATCGGACCACACCCCTCTAAATCTCGACCTGTAAAATTAAGTGATTCTGTTTTGCCCTTCCTTACAAAATCTGCCCAGAGACAGACAGACGTATAAACACCTGCCATTGTGGCAGCTTCTTTTGCTGTCACCAGAGGCACATTTTCCCAAGATGACACACACACACACAGACAAACCTACAAGCTGAAAACAATACCAGCCATGCAGTTACAGCTGGTGATAATGTACTGTAGTAATGACTATAAAGTAGTCATGGGACTAAAAACCAATGTGGTGGCGACTGTCGTGCCTGGTGTGATCCCATTATGAGATCATTTCTAGTGTTTCTTTTTTTCTGTCCCTTAGTCATCGAGGGTGTTTTGTTTTTGTTTTTTTACTTGTAAAGCCGTTCACACCAGATGATCTTTATATAAATAACATTAAAGTTTGGTTTTTTTCAATCAGTGTCAAAAAGTTTCATTTGATTCCATCTTGTTAGAAAACAAGACATAGCAGCTACTTTTACAGCTGGCAAATTATTTTTATATTCAGCCATCTAAAAATGACATTCATACACAAATAGCCATCGCACCTACTTTGCACATCAGTGGATGATTGGCTCCCTGTGGTGCATCTTTGATTAGCCAGAGAACGGGATGCTCCAGCAGTTATAGAAACCGTCTGATAGTGTGTCCCCCCCCACGCAGCACCACCTCCCCCTCCGTTCTTTAAACACCACCGCTCTGTCTCCTCTTCCTCTCCCTCCACGCATCTGTCACTTGCGTCTCGTCTCCCTCGCTGCTACGCTGGTTCCCTAGCTTAACAAGCTGCTGGGGGACTTACATGAGAGTGCACCCAGAAATTTGTTGAAGGGATCCAAACAAGTGATGATTCATCCCCAGATGGCTCTATTTCCATCTCTCCTTTTCTTTAATACCTTAATGCCCGTCTCCACCTGTTTCTGCAGCTCTACAGAGTACCTGATCGATTTGAATTGAAAGGGCTTTTTCTTTTAGATTGATTAAAAAAAAGAACATCCGTCCATATATTGCATCCATCAATCCTTAAATGAAGAAGAAAAGCTTCTTTTAAAAAAAAGTTGATGTGATGCTTTAAAGTCACAGCTTCTGTTGACAACTAGTCAAGCCATGTTTTGTTTTTGCTGCTCTTCCTTTTGCATGAATGCAAGGTGCAGAGATCACTCTGTGCATATGAATGAAAGTAAAGGAAACGCCTCCCCTTATTAGAGCTGTGGAAAATATTTTTTTGCACATACACAGTTGCATTCCAAGTACGTGTCGATACAAGAAATTATTTTGATTGCCTTCATTTTAGTACGACAACATTCGTGTTCTCGTTTCTCGTTTCACACTGAGAAAAAGGTGAAATGGTAAATTACTTATCACGGCGACGTCTTTCATATGATTTCTTGAATGTACTTGTATACGTGTGAGGTTATGAGCCAACTATTAGTCATTAAAGCTGGGTCAACAGTGTTTTTGTAAACAGTTAATCACACCAGCTTCACTTAAAAGAAGTCACTGTCCTGACTAGCTGGTAAACAGGATGTAGCATCTTCCCTCAGTGTGTTAGAGCACAAAAGATCTGTCTGTTATGAAGTTTGCTAGTATAACTTAAAAGGCGTTGCTATGGCTCACCTGTTTGAGCTTGTGACCCGGATGCTGAAAGCCACAGCAGGGGCCTCGGTTTGAGTCCATTGTGTGTGTGTCGTTCCCCCTCTGCTGCTTTCCCGTCCATTTCTGTCTCTGAAATGTCACAAATCAATCTTTTTGGGACTGTTTTTTTTCCCATTTCTTGAGAGGGCATTTACACACCCATAGTTAGTTTTACAATGGCGTTTGGTTTCATTTCACACAGAGTGAAGTCCGATAGCTTCAGTACAGAAAACTCAAGAGCGTCAAATGCAATGCAAAATGTTGTTCGCTGGATTCACATCCGCAAAGAAGACTATTACAAAGCAATGGTTCTGTCCTGACATTTGTATGGAATCATTCTGGAGACGATGTCTTATCCGTGTTATTGGTTTTGAACATACTACAGCAAAATTAAATGAAGCTCGACCCACGACTGTTGACGCTTGGAAAATCTTCTCATCCTGTATATGTCTGTAACCCCCCCCCCCCCCCCCGCCCCCGCCCCCCCAACCCCGTTTTAAATCAATAAAATGTTGATCACAAAAAAAACCTCAAGAGCGTTTGGTCCGCTTATCGGCCAGATACGTCTGAGGCAGGAGTAACAAAAGGAAATACAGGAAGAAGCTGCCGTGTTCTGGACTAGTCTGGACACAGAGAATTTACTTCAAGCATTTGGAATAAATCTGTGCAATTTTAATTCATTGTAGAAGCTAGTTGTGACATTTTGTCCACAGTGCATATCTGTGGTACTCTGCCACATCCTGGAATGCAAAGCACACTTGGTAATTGAGTTGGATTGAGGTAGGATCACATTTTCACCTTAAGCAAACAACTCTGGGGTTTGTTAGGACCTGGAACGATCTAATCTCCTTGGTTGGCTGTGGCTCAGGTGGTAAAGCAGGTCGTCTACCAATCAGGAGGTCGATGGATCCACGGCTCCTCCTGTCCAGTGTGTGTCTGTGAATGTTAGACGTACAAGTTAAGCACTGTGTGAATGAGACTTTTAAAACATTTAAAAACAGAATGTAACCATGTAAGCACCAATCATTTTAATTTGAATTAGTTTTTTTTTCAACAGATCCTAATTCTAACAGTGAGTTGGAGCATCTCAAAAGCTGTGATGGCATTTAGTGCTCTGCCCAAAGAACAAATATAACTTTAAGGCTGGACTTGGTGGAGGGAGAGAGGAACTCAATATCCTGTTTTGCTTTGTTTTGCAGCTTCTTTAGGAAGTGGGTGAAAATGAATCAGATGAAACTGTATTCAAGTCCAGGCCTTCTTATTTTTCTCGCCACCACCAACTCTCCCCTGAGGACACATTTTGTTTTCATGGCCATTACACTGAATTTCCATTATGCACTGTCATTCGTTTTTCCTGTTTAGCTTTTTTACTTCCAAGCTCTCACCTTCTTGCACGATTGAGCTCTTTGTATAATTGGACAGACATCTTCATCAACTCATTCATTATGTGCATGCGTTTTGAGAATAACAGTTATTAACCTTGTGCTCGTCCTGTTTTGTTTTTTTTCTGTAGGACTTCCTCACAGATTTAATGATGTCAGAGGTGGACCGCTGCGGGGAGAACGAGCACCTCATCTTCAGAGAAAACACACTGGCTACAAAGGCCATAGAGGAATACCTCAAACTGGTGGGACAGAAGTACCTGCACGATGCCCTCGGTTAGTGATTGGAAAGGGAGCTTTCTTCTCCTGCACGTAGACACTTCCTCTGATGTCTGTTTATCCCCCGACCTTTTTTCTAACGTCGAAGCGGAGCGTACACGACACAGGTTGGGAAGGATTAAGAGCAGTGTTATAGTAAATATTAGTAAAGGGCGAATATCACCAGGTGAGCTTGTAAGCTGCCCTGCAGTGGCCTGATGGCTGTTTGTGTGGCTTTATAAAAGTGGCACGTGGAGAACGGAGCCTCAGGTGGGAAGAGGGGAGGGAGCAGAGGTGGCCAGGCAGGTGATAAGGTACGGGAAAATAGAGTTGGTATAAGGAAAAGACAAGTAAGAGACAAGCAACAGGCTGAGGACATAACATAATTAGCACAGTATCAAGCAGGTGGACCAGTGAGAGGGGCGATGATGCACTACAGGTGTGTTTTCCTCCTCTATCTAACATTTAAGTATACGTCCGCCAAACCACGCTTTCTAATATCCTTATTGGGAATCATGCCTTTCAGTTTCTCTGCCATAACAGTGAAACTCATGCTGACTGTAAGTCTCTTTTTTTCCCTCAGAGTGGACGATAAGAGAGAAAGACGGTGTTTTTCTGTTAAAGGGTGAAATTGCAATACAGGCTCTATCGATTACTGGGTCATTCCATCCCAACATGGGCCCTCTGTTCGACCGTCTCCAATTTTCGTTAATATTTTATGGTCCAAAGTTTGGACTTATGTAATGATTGCTGTGAAATCTTAGCTTTTTGCCCCTCGAGACACTTGCAGTATTTTTTTTCCACACATTGAAATCAGAGGCAACGTTTCAAGATGAATAGCTCAAACATTTTAAAGAAATATGACAAGTTGTACCAGGAAAAAAAATAGAATGTCCAAATAGAACTAAATAGAACTAAATGTAATTATCAGATAATAATTTAGTTAAATATGTGCATATTTTGAAATCAAAATAAATCATAATTAATTTTTTCTTGGTCAGATTTTACCATCAAAGATGAATGAAAATTGCATTTTTTTTAATTTATTGACTGAATATTTCAAGAGAGTCCAGTGAAAATGTCAGGGTTTCATCTTTAATTGTTTTTGAGATGTTAATGTTTAAACTTTGCCTTTGATGAATGTCACTGTGCAAAAATATGGCTTGAATGGGCTCAATGGACCGTTTTTCAAAAAAGAAATGGCTTTGAAAGATATTTTTCACAGCGGTCATTATATAAATTCAAGCTTTGGACATTAAAATTTGTATTCAAATCAGAGACGGTCGAGGAGAAAATATTCTAAAAATGTTCTTCTGAGAAGAGACAAAGCAGCAGAAGCTAATCTGTAAATGGCTCCCAGCCTTCCTGGCACCTATTTTTAAAACTTTAGATTTTAATTTATTTATTTATTTATGGTATTCTGCTAGTGTTTGTGTTCTTCTTGTCCACATGAGTGTCTCTTTCTGGCTGTCTTCAAATTGCTGCTTGTTTCCTTGCGTGCCTTTCACTTGGCTGACTTCAGACAGAATTTGAGGTCTGGAAAATGATGCATCACTGCGTTGCTTTTATTGTTTGACGTCTGGCTAACCGTTTGATGTCACTGGACCCAGGGTAGCACAAGGACGGCCAAGCTTTCCTTTTTAGACCACCAGAGACTCAAGACGCTGCTGTTCCATTTTCAGTCACACTGATTAGAGAGGAATAAAAATCTCAGACCACGGCCAAACTTCAAATTCGCTACTTTTATGTGTTGTTGCCTTTTTTTTTCCTTTACGCAATTCTTCTGCACGACCTTGTTTGGGTTGTGCGAGTCTGACGGCTCTTGTTGTCTTTGAGAGCTCAACTGATTATATGACATATCAACAAGGAAACATATAAGTAAATATATTCCTTAACTCTTTTTGTTTTTTAATTTGTAGGCGAGTTCATCAAAGCTCTGTACGAGTCGGATGAGAACTGTGAGGTCGATCCATCCAAGTGTTCGTCAGGTGACCTGCCAGAACACCAGAGCAACCTGAGGATGTGCTGTGAGCTAGCCTTCTGCAAAATCATCAACTCATACTGGTGAATGCTGGAGCTTTTCTTGTTTAAAAGTGTGTTTAAGTGTCTCCAGTGTGCACGCATTGTAACTTTTATCCAGGCTTCATCGTTTTGTATTATAAACACTGCTACTGAGGGGGCTTTTAATTAAGTTTTATACAATGTAGCAGCAGCTGCCAGATATGTAAATACAAACAACTGTTGTTCTAAGTGTGATTATAGCAACAGCTCAACAATGATTTAAAGAACCTGCTGAGAGGAGGAGACGCATCACATGATGAAGGAACCTCATGATTAATGTTCACTCAGCCTACAACCTTGCTACATCCAGCAGCATAGACAGTAATATGAAATACTAATACCATACAAAAATATGCATTATTATATCAAGTACACAAGTGCCGGGAATGAAGTCTTCTTTATATAACACCAGTTTAAAGTAAAGACCCTACAGTGTCAGAGTAAAAAACCCCGACAATCAGACGATTAGCTTTGAGCAGCACTTGGTGACAGCAGGAAGGAAGAACTCTCCTTTAACAGGAAGAAACCTCCAGGAGGACCAGGCTCAGGGAGAGGCAGCCATCTACCTTGTCTGAAAGTCTACATTTGGATCTCAGAGAGTAACTTCTCTCCTCTCTCTAATCACCAACAGTGTCTTTCCACGAGAACTCAAAGAGGTTTTTGCATCGTGGCGGCAGGAATGCAGCAACCGAGGTCGACCGGACATCAGCGAGCGTTTGATCAGCGCTTCCTTGTTCCTGCGGTTTCTCTGTCCGGCCATTATGTCCCCCTCGCTTTTCAATTTGATGCAAGAGTATCCCGACGATCGCACGGCACGCACGCTCACGCTCATTGCTAAAGTCACGCAAAACCTGGCAAACTTCACCAAGTAAGTTTCTGCTTTTGTTGTGTGTTTTGAAAACACCTTCTATTGTTAGAGTAGAATTGTGGACTTAAAACTCTGCTACGTTGTTTTTCCCCCGTTTCTCTTTCCTGCCCCTGTTCCTAACAGATTTGGTAACAAGGAAGAATACATGTCCTTCATGAACCAGTTCCTGGAGCACGAGTGGACCAACATGCAGCGCTTTCTGCTAGAAATCTCAAACCCAGAGACAATCTCCAACACAGCGGGCTTTGAGGGCTACATTGACCTCGGCAGGGAGCTCTCTACATTGCACTCCCTTCTTTCAGAGGTGGTCTCCCAGATGGACCAGGTACTTAAAAATATGTTGGTCATTAGCTGTCCATCAAGATCTGTGTGTGGTCAGCCGTCTGCGCAAGAGAGACAAAGAAGAGAGTGCAGGCAGGGTGGCGTGAGCAAAGATGGGTGTCAGGGGTGATTTGTGACAGAAGCATAGCCGTGAAAGGGAAGGTTTTCAAGACAGTTGTGAGACCTGCTGTGATTTACGGTTTGGAGGCAATGGCGTTGACAAAAACACAGGCGGTGGAGCTGGAGGTGTTAAGACTTTCATTAGTAGTGGCCAGGATGGACATGATTAGAAACTGGACAAAGGACGTTGAACATGGAGCTGCCAGGGAGGAGGAAAACGGGAAGGACACAGACGGAAGAAGTGAAGGAGGACATGCAGATGGTCGGTGTAACAGAAGAGGATAGGGTGAGGTGATCTGCCTAAAGGGGAGCAAACGCAGCTGATGTGCCGCTGCCCCTTTCAGGAAGAGATCCGTGAGTGACAGGGAGAAGCGCTAATGGGAGCAGCGCAGCATATTGAGTTGAGTTGGGGATGGCAGCTGATCAGACATGAATGAAACATTCTGTCACTTTGAAATTTCTTCCTGAGTGATGACTCTCCGATGTAAACATAAATCACAGCACGGCCATTGATTTAAACTTAAAATCAGGACTTTACCACAGCTGAGCAGGCGGCCTGAAAAATGGCTCGTGACGACAGGTTAACGCGCAGTTAATGGGCCACATTAGAGTCAATATTTCATAGTCCTTCTGTTGACTGACATGGAAAAATGTGTACATAAAAGCAGATTTATTGGAAATTTGGCTGTATTGAAAGACCAGCATATGTGAGCACAGAGAGAGGGAAGCAGATATAAAGCAGACGAGATTAGCTTGCGCTAAAACACAAGGGTGGAAGTAAAAACCCACAACAAAGCCGTATTTATTGGTTTATTGATTTTTTTTTTAATTATTTTTTTTTATTGATTGATTAAAGGTGAGATCCTGCTGCTCAGGATTTCATCTCTCTAGTGTAGATCAGTATGTTTATCCTACATCATCAGTAATTTATGATGGCATTACATAAACAGTGCGCCGGGGGAGAACACACTGAGGCCGGGGCGAGGCATGTTCTGGGCTTATAAGGACATTTCCATTAGCCGTGGTAGCAGATGGGAAGCTGGTGGTAGCAGATGTTTTTTTTCTTACTGTAGATCATTCTACCTAACCCTTTCAATAATTCAGAAATCAAAGTCTGGTTGAACCCCACCCCCTGTCCATCAGACTGCAGTTTAATTATTCGATGTGGCGTGGGGGAAATAATGTCTCAGAAATATGCAAATTACAAACTCAAACAAACTGCACTTTAAATAAAATTGAATTAACGCTGCCACTGAAGTGGTCCGGAGCAATATTTAACATGGATTACATTTAATTCTGACTTCTTATTATTATTTGCAGAGTGCAGCCTCTAAGCTGGGTCCTCTGCCCAGGATCCTGCGAGAGGTGAACACAGCTCTGTCTAACCCGTCCAGTGTCCAGATGACACCCGGCCAGTCCTCCGAGCAAATGGGCTCGCCTCCTGCTGAGGCAGTCTGCAGCATTTCCACCGGCCTGCAGAAGATGGTCATAGACAATGACCTTTCCGGGTAAGACATTTTAAAATATAAATACACTCAAATTTCTAAAAAGAGAAATGCGAAAAAAGTGCTGAAAAAATACCATGTTTGTGCAGCTGAGGTATATTTCACCACACCGTTGTGGTATCCAAAGAGTCAGCTAGTACATGTTTAAATTGCTATAAATAGAAAAATCACTCAACATCTATGCCGCAGAAAAAAACGAAGTGGTCCTGAAAGAGTCCTTTCATCACTGAACAATTAAAAATAAATAAATAAAAGGGATCTGCCAGTGACTCAGCCTTCTCCTAATGATATAGACTTGAAGCGTTTTGGAACATTTGTTCAATTTTTAGAGAGCTGAATACCCTTAAGTGTAACATATAGCGCAGACATGTCTGAGTTTGTTTACAGTTTTTAATAATGTACATCTTCTCCAGCTCCAACACTAGCAGCCAGCTCTGGGCATATTTGATTACAGGGCGGGTCTGGAATTGATTTGAGAGATGGGCTACTTGCAGGTAGTAGATGTGCTGGAAGGAAACTAATCTCTGTCACTTGCAGACTGATATCAGTCTGATATCAGTCTGCAATTTCTCGTAATGCAACAATTAACTGTAAAACATTTTTGTAAATCTTATATCTGTTGCCTTCTACAGAGGCAAGTTGCATTTAATAGAAATTCACATTTGCACTCAGTAACCTTTCTGTTCCACAGGAATATAACCACAATACAAGCAGCTAGCAGCCACTTGAGTCGAGTCCCCTCATGTTGTGCTTATTGACAAAGACTCATTCAGACTGATGGCAACATGTTGGCGATCTGCGTGCATTTATAAATGAAACAGCAGTTATTTGCAGTCGGTTCACGTCAGAGTGGGACTGTCTGCAGAAAGCCTCGTACCAGGTGACCTGTGCAACTGTCATGTGGTCACAGAATATAACAATGAAATATATTCACCAGCCAGAAGGTTGACATGTGTGTTTTTACTTGTGTGAGTAAGATATTAGCTTGCTCTGAATCAGGATGTAGTTTTATCAATGTGAGTGTGTGCACTAGTTTTACTTTGAGCCGATTTATTGCAAGTTTGCTTGGCTAATGTTATCACAGGACCCTGGTACATGAGATGAGCCATCTTTTTCATAGTATTTGAAGAGTATTTTCATTTATTTAATAAAATATCGATATTTGTGAGCCTTTCTCGATACAATATTGCAGAGAGGCTCTCTGTTGAATTGAAGTTGTCAAACCTACAAAAAACTAGTTGTTTTTTGGGCCATAACTCTCTAAGTGTTGGCCAGTTGTGACAAAATCGTACACAAATGTCTATGGATAGGACACAATTCCAAACTTCACTGATTTCCGGAGCCACGTAATCTTGAGGTGGTGATGAGAGTTGAGTGTCAGTGTCTTCTCGCGCTTGGCAGTTTTGCCGAGTGCTAATGTTTGCCAGGTGAGGCAGCGACACAGTGAAAAGTGTCACCTCTGCTTGTTTACATCAGCCCGATGAAATCCTGTTTACTTTCCAGTGGATGAATACTCACTCAGACGGCACCTTGTCTCGCTTATCCACTTGTCCTCTCACTCGCTGCCAGAACAATGGCAAGGTGACACTTGAAAAGATTAACATAAAAGCAGAGGGACCATCACCAGAAAATGGCTCAGACAAATGAAAAAAATAAAAAATCCAGCGTCTCAGGCGAAGATGAGGAGCATGAAGTGTCAGAGAGACGGTATCATTACGCCTATCAGGCATCTGGATCAATAGAACTAATTAAGCGATGTCCCTGTATGACCTGATGTTAGAGCCCTGCTCTTGTTACTTTATCACAATAACTATTTGCTCGTGTGTGTGTGTGTGTGTGTGGTGTAACCTCACGAGCGAACTGTGAGACTGAAATTCAAACGAGCTCGCTGCCATTCTGTCTTAATTGCTTCTCATCCACCAAAAAATAGGATGAATGTGTCAAGGTTTAGAAAAGGAGAGCGAATGAGCAGAATGAAGAGGAGAAAGGAGTTAAGGGAGGGAAAGATAATGGAACGCTGGGAGAAGGACACCGAGAGCAGGAGAGGAGCGTGATGTGAATGATAGAGATTATTGGAAGATAAGTCACATCTGTCAAGGTAATGGTCTTCTGGCAGTGAAGCCTCCATCTGCTATCAGAAGAAATGTGAGGGGACGGCTGAAACAAATCGTGTTTTCCTAAAAGATTGATTTATTGGATTCTCTTTGATTAGATTACATTACATTTGTCTGTTGTGATTAGGTGGTTTTAGCCCATTTTAACACTTGGATCCACTTTTGTGGATACTTTAAGACACATTTTATTTTTGCTCTTTTTGACCTCATGTTGACGTAGATGGATGGTTATCGTTATGGCTTCTGATGTGCCTCTGTTTCAGATTGGTCGACTTCACTAGATTACCATCACCCACACCAGAAAATAAGGATCTGTTCTTCGTGACAAGGAACTCAGCTATCCAGCCTTCCCCTGCACGCAGTTCAAGCTACTCTGAGACGAATGAGCCAGACCTGGGCATGGCCAATGGCAGCAAGAGCTTGTCCATGGTAGACCTCCAGGACCCCCGCATTCTGGATGGTGGCACAGTTCCCGGCTCCTCAGATGCTCTGGGTGAAGGCCCAGCTTCCGGGGCAGGCTGGTCAGCCATAACCTCACAAGGCAACATCCCCGGAGGTCCCACCATAAGGCGGCCAGGCCAGACCCCCACCACCCCAGGCACGGAAAGCACTCCTGGCCGACCCGCCCAGCTGCTAGCCCCGCTGTCCTTCCAGAACCCTGTCTACCAGATGGCGGCCTGCTTGCCCGTGTCCCCGAGGGGACTGAACGACTCGGGTTCAGAGTGCCACAGCTCGGTGAGTTCCCATAGCAACAATGAGGACGGGCCAGCAGGAGGCAAGCACTCCTTCTTGAACCACGGCGGAGGGGGCGGGGGGAGCAGCGGGGACGAGTACACCAGGCGCTCTGGGGAGTTCAACCGCCGGCAGCTGTCCCTCACGGAAACACCGCACCAGCCCGGCGTCCCCAGGCAGAACAGCGCCGGCCCACAGAGGCGAATAGACCAACCGCCACCTCAGAACATTACTCGTGGCCGCACCCCACCGAATCCGCTCAACAGCGGACCCTACCCCCGGCCCTCCTCCGGCAGCATGATGACGTCATCGCCCGACTGGCCCGGCAGCGGGGCTCGATTACGGCAGCAGTCCTCCTCCTCCAAAGGCGACAGTCCTGAGACCAAGCAGAGGGCTCAGCACAAACAGGTACCGCTGCATGCAGCGCGAGCTGCAAACGTAAAATGCACAACTACTCGGTCATGTGAGCAATCTTCAGCACAGCCAGCTATAGCTGCCTCACTGTATTTAATCACTTTAAATTACAGTAATATACAAATTTGCTGTTACAGAACACCCATTTATGTCATGCACGTCAAAACGGGCTGCGTGGGTGCTCGCAGACGCTGCACATTGTGCCCTAATGAACTATAGTCACTGTGCATGTAATAATAGTAATTTGCATACAGGCAGCTCATCACCTCACCACTGTTTTACTGGTTACGTTTAATGGGTTGAGAACGAGGGTGGCGGAGGCACAATTAGTATCTTATTAACGAGCAGTATGTGCTCAAACGTGCTCTCTCCAGACAACGGGAAACAGAGCTCGTGGATACAAACAGTTACAGTAAATTGCAAAGTCATTATTGGAAAGTCAGGACTTTGGGGTGTAATCAGAAACACTAATCAATTTTTGCCCCAGGCAAACTGGCTGAAGGGGAGAACATCTGCATAATAGCTGTAATGCTTTGCTCTCCCCAGTGTGCTAAAAGTCTACAGTATCGCCCCAAGACTGACTGAATTAATGAGAGCAGCAAAACAAAAACTAACAAATTGAATTTGTAGAGGGCTCACTCACAGCTATCATTAAGCAAGACGACTTTAATACCAGTGTGTGTAGATTGATGGATTGATGCATTAAGTTCCAGGCGGGGAGTGTAGCTCTAGGAGTGCTAATATTTATCAGTCACTTTGCGACTGTGGTTCAGCTATAAATACACCGATCAGGCATAACATTATGACCATCTGCATTATGTCCACTTTTTGCTCCCAAAACAGCCCTGACCCTTCAAAGCTTGCACCCCTCTAGACTCCTGAAGGTGTGCTGTGGGATCTGGCACCAAGATGTTAGCAACAGATCTTTTGAGTCCCGTACACTGTGAGGTGGGACCTCTGTGGATACTTCTTTGTCCAGTTCTGGGGCGAGGTTTTGGAGGCCAAGACAACGCCTCAAAGTTGTTCCTGAACTATTATAGCTTTGTAGAGCGCGCATTATTCATCTGAAAGAGTGCACATGGTCTGCAACAGTGCTTAGGTAGGTGGTAACATCCACATGGATGGCAGGACCCAAGGTGTCCCACACTGCCTCTTCCAGCTAGCCTTCTTCCCATAGTGCATCCTGGTGCCAGGTGTCTCCCCAGGTAAGCGATGCACACTCACCTGGGGATGTAAAAGAAAATGTTGACTCATCAGACCAGGCCATGTTCTTTTATTGCTCTGTGGTCCAGTTCTGATGCTCGCATCAGTGAGCCTTGGTCGCCCATGACCGTGTCACTGGATCACCACTGTTCCTTCACTGGAGCTCTTTTGATAGATACTGACCACCGCACACTGGGAACACCCAGTCCCCATGCTTGCCCGTTTTTTTCTGCTGCTAACACATCAACAAAATGATGAAGACATAATCAGTGTTATTCACGTCACCCGTCAGTGGTCACAACGTTATGCCTGATCTGTGTTCCTCAATTATCTGACTTTTACACACATGGCACCAAAAGATGAATCCTTATGTTTTTCTTTCCTTAGCCATGCTAAATATCTGAAAATGGACTGCACAGTTTATAATAACATTACCGTATTTCCCGGACTACAAAGCGCACCTGAATATTAGCCGCACAAGCTAAAATCAGGGGAAAATCCTGTTTTGTACATACATTAGCCGCACCTGACTAAAAGCCGCAGGTGTTTCAATGTTGACTTATCATATGTAAGAGAATATACACAAAGCGAATTGTCAGGAAAGAGATGGCTGTTTGGAGACACACCCCTTTTATTAATATTTTTGAAAAACAAGTTATGGGTACATATTTGCACATGTAGTACATAACAGTAACCTACAGCACACCAGGAAAATAGATTCGGCCTACCTTTTAGGCTCAGGTGCAGTGACACGGCTTTAACAAGAAGAAAAGTCAGTCATTCACCACCATCTTTCTCTTCTTCCTGCGCTCTAAAACCACCAAAGTCCTCTTCTCCAGTGTCGGATACTAACAGGCTCAGGATGGCTTCGTCATCCACTCTCCGCTTCTCTCCTTCGTTGTCACTTTCAAAACCAAAGAAATCCTCGTTGTCAGTGTCAGAGTCGAACACCCTAAGAAGGGCCGTGGCGGTGTCCTCCTCTTCATCATGCAGCAGTCCAGCCCTTCAAAATCCGTTGGTGATCGTGGATGTTTTCACACTTTTCCACACTGTCAGAATCCACCGGTGGAGTTGGGCATAACTTGCTTTTTGCAAGTTTATCGCCGCTCATCATCCACGACTCCCGCTGAACGCGTAGTGCTACTTTGAAGTTTGTTTTTCGCGCTACTTCGTACGGCACTACGTTGCCTGGCGGACGGACATGTGACTAACATACCACTCTTGAACCCCGATCCTTCCGCCAGGCAACGTAGTGCCGTACAACAGCGGAACAAACAAAACAAATCGTCTTACGATATGACAAAAATCATGGACAATCCATAGAAAAGCCGCACCTGACTAAAAGCCGCAGGGTTCAAAGCTTGTGCAAAAAGTAGCGGCTTATAGCCCGACAATTACGGTAGATGTTTTGTTGCTACTGCTACTGTGGGACAGTATAGTGAAGAATCATTAATGAGAACACGAAAGCCAACAGCTTAGTAAAGTTTCACTCACATCACATGTATAAATATGTGCAGTTTGACGTGTTTAATTCAGATACGTTTTCTCTCAAACTGCTTAAATGCAAATGAGTGTCTGACTAAAATTATTATTATTTTTTTTTTAAAAAGCAACAACAAACAAAAAACCTCAGCAGATAGTAATGTTACATGACTGCTAGCCTTTGCCTCAAGGTAGATTTCGGCGCAGGTATTGAATCTTACAGTGTTTACTTTCCCTCGCTGCCAGTGTGACACTATAGCTGCTCTCACTCCCACGTGTTTAAAAACCTGCTTCAGAGAGCGTGTGCTACAGGTTTGCGTGAGCCTGTATCCATTCCACCTGCTGCTTTCAGTCCAGATGAGTCGATGCATTTCAAGCTTCTTTTGTTTTTTTTGTTTTGTTTTTTTTCTGTTGTTTCTGTGGTGATATTGCAAACTCCCTCCTCCCCCTCTCCCCTCCTGCTCGTCACTTGCTCTCATGTATGTGTGTGTATGTGTGTGTGTGTGTGTGTTTTGTGTTGGTTTTACTAGGCCCCCTCCCCAGTGAACCCCAGTGCGTTGGACCGCACAGCAGCCTGGCTATTGAATATGAATGTGCAGTTTTTAGACCATGAGGGGATGGAGCCCGAGTCACTGAGAAACAGAGAGGATCTAACTCAGGTGGAGAAGGTAACCTGCCATCCGACCCCCTACCCCCAGCACCCCCCCTCCCCTCTCCTTTTTCACAAACCACCACAACCTTCAGCCCTGACACCCCCCACTGAACTGTCCTTTCTTTTCTTTATCACTCACACACACTTCCCTTCCTGAAAAGCCCCCCTTCTACACTCAATTACCTCACGATTTTTTTTCTTTATTTTGGGGGTTTTATTTTCTTATTTAAACTTTGCCCTTGTCTCTGAGCCAAATTGTCACAGCAAAAAGCCACAGTGTGCATATTTCCAACATAAAAGTAAGGGAAATGGCTTCATTTTGTGCAAAATAATACAATTGAAAAAAACTGACTTTTTGGTGATAGTCCAGCTGTTTATCTGCGATGTTTTTGGACATTTATGCAGCTGCGGGAAAATCATAGCTACAGCAGGAGGTAGTTATCATGAGCAAATAATTGTGAAGCTAAATATAGCAGGCAAGAATATCAACAAGCTCCAGTGCTGACAGCAGCGGCTTCATTAATCTCATTTTCTTGATGAATGCGTTAGGCTTTTTAGTAAAATCCAAAAAGCTGTGAATATTAGAGTATATATTATTATGCAGTTCTGTCACATTTAAAAAGCTAAACTTTGAAAATAACTAGAAATGAAGTGTGTGTGAGAGTTAAAATCTCCCTTCACCTCCAGAAAAAACCAAAAAAATGTCCCCTTAATCCTTTCTGGCTATGTTTAACACAGAATTTATTGTCCAAACCAGGTGTGTCCGTGTGCATGTGTGTGTATCCACATGCAGCATCCACACAGACGTCTTGCAGCTTGTGTGTGCTTGCATCGGTGTGAGAGACGGGGACATAAAGAGGCTTTTTGCTGCTTCCTCTGCCTACGTTCGCTGCTTCTCTGCTGAGCTACCTTTACAGCCGCTCACTCTCAGCTTCCATTCTTTGGTTGGCTTGTCGCATGTCCCACCCACCCTTCTTCTTTTTTCTTTTTCTTTATGTATTTTTTTGTAAATCCATGATGAATACAAACCTGTCATTCCGGCGTAGCTCGTGCGTTATGGAAGCCAGCAGCCCCGGCAGGGAGAGCGACCAAAGAAGGCAATAACTTCAGTGTTAACAAAGAAAGCCACAGCCACCTTAAAATAGCAGAGCCGCTAACAAGACAGGAATCGTTCGAGAGTGGCTTAGACGCTCCTGCAGCTAATGGTCTATACAGTCTTCACTATACGGACATAATAGACCCATGTAAAAAATAAATGCTACGTGTATTTTTACTTAAATAGAGCGTTTGCTGACTACCTGCACAGTGTGTGTTTCAATATAACAGATACGTTTACATTTTGTGCTCATTTTGTTCTCGATGGTTAATTTAATTTGTGTCAACGGTATCCTGGCAATCTAGTTAGTAGTGTGAGTATCTAATCAATTTGATTAATGAATCTCTCCTGTTAGGATCACTCAATGCTCACTCCCCCCAGCACCTGAAAATGATTTTGACACAGAAGGAAAAGTAGGTTAGAACATCAGCTTGGTCGAAAAATGTAGATTTAAAGTTTCACATGCTATAAGAATAAGAATAACTTTATTTATCCCGAGGGAAATTCTTTTGTCATGTACATGCTCAAAGCAGCAGGAGAGACAGAGGAACAGATGAATAAGATATACAATATATACAGTAAGAATAGTAGTATACAGTAATATACAGTAGGATAGTGCAAGACATAGTATCAAATAACTCTAACGAAGTAATATATATAACTATATCCTGGTGAATAAATAACTTAACTGTCAGTGCAGGCGATTCTACAAAGTGACAAAGTATTGTGCAATAGAATAAAGGAAGTAGCAGCATATGATGGGGGATGAAACAAATATTCAATAAGGTACTGTTGGGTAATATTGAATTAGAATTAGAATTAGAATTCAACTTTATTGTCATTGCACATGCACAGGTACAGGGCAACGAAATGCAGTTTGCATCCATCCAGAAGTGCTTTAGTGATATAGATATATTACAATATATATTAGCAATAATATAGATATGTGAGTATATTACAGAAATGGGTCTATTATGGTATGTTATAATGTACACGGTATGAAGTATGTTGTGAATATTCTATAACTATAAGTATGTACAGGCTGTAGTGAGTACAAGCTATGTACAGGCTATGAACAGGATATAAATATGAAAAACTATACAGAATATGAAATAAATAACTTTACAGAAATCTGAGATATACAGCTATACAGAAATGGGAACTATGCAAGTTGTAAACAGTTGTAGGGTTAAAAATTATCGTATGTACAGAATGATTATTTACACAGAGCTATACAGTAGTGCAGTTAAGATAAGTGAGATATAATTCCTACAGAGGCTATATAAAGTGCTAGTGGTGCACAGTCTGAAAGGGAACAGAATAACATTGGTAATAGTCTCAGGAAAATCACCTACAGAGTGAGGAAGAGTTATACAGTCTTATTGCCACTGGTACAAAGGATTTACTGTGGCGGTCAGTTCTGCATTTCGGGGCAATGAGGCTTTGGCTGCGTTTGCTCCGATGGTCCACCATGGGGGCATGCATGGGGTGGGAGGGGTTGTCCATGATAGAAAGAAGCTTTTTTAGCATTCTCCTTTCAGACACCACCTCCAGGTTCTCAAGTCTGACACCCAGGACAGAACCAGCCTTTTTAATCAGTTTGTTCAGCCTGTTGGCATCAGCTGTCTTCACCCCACTTCCCCAGCACACAGCTGCAAAGAACACGACGCTCTCCAACACCGAGTGATAGTTTACAGTCCAAGCGTACCTCCAGGTACCGGTAGTCCTCAACGATCTCCACATCAGCCCCTCTTATGGTGACAGGGTTAGGAGGAGGAGCCTGCTTCCTAAAGTCCATAATCAGTTCTTTTGTCTTTGTGATGTTAAGTTGTAGGTGATTTAGCTCATACCACTCGACAAAGCTGTCCACCACACTCCTGTACTCCTCCTGTCCATCCCTGATACAGCCCACAATGGCAGAGTCATCCGAGAATCTCTATACGGTCGCGTGCAGAAGTCTTGAGGCATCCGTCACTTGTTTATATTTTGCTTCCAAACTGACCTATGACTCATTCAAGCATAAATACGCAGCCTGTTGCAAAAACACATCATTTTGTTCCAATTTCTTCAGTTTAATCTACATGAAATGCCAAAGACGATACAAATGGCATTTTTTTGCACCAACACAGTGATTCCCACTAGCCCAAACCTGATCATATAACGACACGGTGTGCAATATGTTCCTAAAAAAATGAGCTAACTGGATGTGGAGGACAAGGCCTAAAAACTATCTACTAGCAGATATACAGTATCTGAAACTCCTTAAGAAATAGGGTGAAAAAACCCAGCAAAGACCTGACACAGGACCTGAGACCTTTACACAGTACTGTAAAACTGGTCTTGCCTAAGAAAGTACGGGGGCTCAAAGTTGCTGGAAGAAATGATGCAACGTTTTGACTCAGGGACTGAAAATATTTATAGTATGTATTTTTTTTCAGGGCTGCATTATACTAAATTCAGTTTAATTCAGATTTATTTATATAGCTCCAAATTACAACAACAGTCACCTCATGCCACTTTATATTGCAAGATAAAGATACAGAGAGGACCCCAACAATCAGATGACCCTCTATGAGCAAGCACTTGGCGACAGTGGGAAGGAAAAACTCCCTTTTAACAGGAAGAAACCTCCACAAAAACAGACTCTTGGTTTTTAACTATGCTGGTTAGTCTAAAAACCACAAAATTGAACAAACCTCCTTCCAGTGTTTTCCGTTGGGCTTCTATTTTGACTTAACTGTCCTGTGAGAGCTACACGGATGTCAGCAATAATAGAAATATAACCCAGGAATGCCATCAGGCGTAACATCAGGACAACACTTGCACAGATGCATCTGTCCAGATCGCCTTTGTTTCCCGAGCTCTCTCTTCTTCTGGTCTGTGTTATCAATATTCATATGTGTTAATTTTTTTTAGCCTGCTTGAATATCAGATGCACATCTGCAAAGGGAGACAGTATGACTGAAATAAGTCAGATCTTCTTTGTGTCTTTGGCTGAAATACATCAATATTTAGCGGCGCTTTGCGTTGCAAAGGCACAGGGTTATATTTTAGTAAAATCTTCATGGCGATAAATATTCAAAAACAAAACATTACGTGTCAAAATAGCTGCTTGAACAAATGTTCTAACCCTTTCGACACATACAGAGAGAGAAGAGGATGATGAAAGGAGGTGATTTTTTTCTTTTTTTTCTGTGGATAGCAGAAAAGGTTTGACAGCTGCTACAGCTGCTTGATTTTCTTTGGGTTCGATGGAAAGCGAGAACGCCGGTAAGAAGACAGCATAAGGAAAACATTGGGTCGATGTTTGCTGCATTTGAAGCAGACCAGTGCAGGGACCGAGGACAGAACAAAGGAACTTCAGATACAGCAGATGTCATTTGTTCTCAGGGGATCTAGTGACAAGAACATCTGGGATATCAGAGATGGAGAGAGAAGTGGAAAAAGGGTAGAGCAGCCGATGAATCTATGGAGGTCACTCGTACTGCTGGGAACAAGAGGGCTGATGGGGAAAATATCCCCATGGAAAGCAGTAGTGTGACATGGGTAAATAAGAGTGAACGGGTACAGAGTGAGCGAAGTCCTCGCTTTGTAATTGGATCTGATTGTGCTTGCACATAGGGGTTCATCTGATTGAGGGGTTTCTCTTTATTAATGTAGGGCCTTTCCTTATAATATAAACAAGGCGACTATTGTTGTGATACGGCATAATATAAATAAAATTATATTTTAGCAGTTAGGCTTGAGGAATGGCAATGTCGGAGGTTCTGTCCACAGGTTTAGGTCGTGTTTGTAGTTGGTTTCTCAGTGTGTGATCTTTGATGTTTTAAGCGCACAGGCTTAAAGACTGGTTGGTGACTGCCTTGGCAACCGGCAATCATTAGGCAAAAACGACTGGATGCAAGTCCAAGAATTAGTCACTAGCAGGTTGCCAAAAATGTTGCCCATCCCAGCTTTAGACTGTTTAGACATCAAAAAATGTTTGATTCCTCTACTTGTTTCCTTTTCTCTGACGCATAGGCTGTGTATTAAAGATGGCCATAGCTGCTGAGTCTTAAAGCCAATATAAGCCTTAAAACTGCAATCTTTCTAATCGCCAGCAGGGGGCGAATCCCACTTTGAGCATGTCTGATTCTAAAAATAAGTGTATGGGAAAACGGGCTTACAGCCCACTGTTGATTTTATGAAAAAGTTTCAGAGCTATATGATGTCATGGTGGCTACATCTGTCTTTTATATGCAGTCTACTTGCTGAAGAGAAGTCTCTGCTTCACTGGTTGCATCCTTTTCTTATCACCTCCTCTTTATTCATTCAAAATTCCCTTTTTCCTCCCTTCTCTCTTGCTTTGATTTTTCTTTCTTTTTGCCAGTTACATGTCTCAGTAGGTCATTGGTTTCAGATCCAGAACAGAGGCTGCCTTTGGAAACCTTCTAACACCACTTAGTATTTTGGGGGGCAATAAAAGCTTTACTGGGCTCGTCAAAGGCACCGTGATGTCAGTCAGTGTTTTTCAATGTGCTATCATGACATTCCATATAAAATGTCCCACAGTAATTCCCTCTAGACCAAAATTATACTCCATCTCAAACACAAAGCAGCACAGTCCCAGGTCTGATTGAGAGATTGCCGTTTTTTGTTCTCGTCTCGTGGTAATGAAGAAGGGGACCCCGCTGCTAGGGCTGATGATAACGTTGATAACAAAACGCGATGATGAGAGTGTCCTCAACGCTCCGCTTCTCTGTTCAGTACCAGCAGGAGATCGCGGTGCTGCAAGAGAAACTGCGGGCGTCGGTGCAGAAGCTGGAGGAGTACGAGGCCCGTCTGAAGGGTCAGGACGAGCAGGCCCAGAAGGTGCTGATGGAGTACCAGGCCCGGCTGGAGGAGTCAGAGGAGCGCTTGCGCAGACAGCAGGACGACAAAGACCTCCAGATGAAGAGCATCATCAGCAGGCAGGGGAAAAGAGGAAGAAGAGGCAGATTTGCTGAGATGTATTTTGGGATGCAGCGTTTCACAGCCCCTCTAACTCTGCCCTGTCTTTGTTTATCTTCCCAGGTTAATGTCGGTGGAGGAGGAGCTGAAGAAAGATCATTCTGACATGCAGGCGGTGGTAGACTCTAAACAGAAGATCATCGACGCACAGGTCAGTCCACCGTAGCGACCCCACCGCGGGCTGCGTATGGCTTTGTGGATACTTTTCATCTGCGCGTTTTAAATTTGTATGTGCTGTCACTTGCTTCTCCTACATGAGGAAACAAAGGGTCACTGAAATACAAAGAGATGTTTAATTCATAGCTGTCTAGCTGTGGCATTGACAAGCTTGGATGGCTGAGCAGAATTTCTCAGCTCCCTCCCACTCCTCCTTATAAAACAAAAGTGTCTTATCTGGTTGTCTGTCAGCATGTAGCACCTCTATAATCCACAGTGGTTCATATTTGTGTAAAATTGCATGAAAATCTAACTTAAAAGAAAAACTGTTCTTTTTGAGCATTTTTAAGGAATTTTGAATGTTTGTCGTTGGGTTTGTAACTGACAGGAAGTTGATGTATTTTTTAAAATGCAGTTTTTATCTGCGTTAAACTACACAGAGTACACTTAAAACTTCACCACAGGAGATCAGTCAGGCCTCGTGAACGGGGCGTGTTTGTAATTAGCCATTTACAACAAAAGACTGTATGTAAAAGATGGACATAATCACAGTGATTCTACCCACTGGTTTGTGGATTTGTGTTTTAAAGCCTCTAGCAGCATTAGCGTATTTGGCTGCTGGCAGGTTGGTCTTTTGGAGCCAAAGACCACCATATTTATAGACGAGGGTGTTAGTCAATGCTAGTTTAGTTAGCAAGCTGCATCCATAGTCTTCAGCTTCACAACACAAACACATGCTAATAAATGCTTAATAGCATACAAAAAACCAAACTAAAAAATTTCTACTAAAACTGAATGACAGTCTTGGTCTTTATAGCCAGTCTTCCTCCCCTCAGCCCCAACTGGTCGCCACAGACGGCTGCCCCTCCCCAAGCCTGGGTCTGTCAGAGGTTTCTTCCTGTTAAAAGGGAGTTTTTCCTTCCAACTGTTGCCAAATGCATTCTCACAGGGTGTAACCTGATTGTTGGGATTTTCTGTTATTTTGGAGTCTTTACCTTAAAATATAAAGCGCCTCGATCCAGATGGGAAGCCTACGCAGACAGTTAGCAGCCTAGTTAGCACGTAGCTGTCACTCAAAGCAGCCACACCCATGTCAATCTAACCCTAAACCTTAATAAAATATAAACATGACAGTTAGTTTGCAGTTTGTTTGCACATCAGTGTCAGCTTCACTTTACCGCTCATTTAAAACAAGCTCATGACATTAACAAAGCTTGGTTGTAGAGCAGATATCAGCAGGTTAGGATGGGGACGAATAAGAACGTCACGTTTCTCCTCCAACTGATGAGGAAGCTGTAATATTGGAATTTTTTTCCCGGGTCTTACTGTGTTCATGTGCATTCACAGGAGAAGCGCATAGCATCACTGGATGCTGCCAACGCCCGTCTGATGAGCGCTCTCAGCCAGCTGAAGGAGCGCTACAACATGCAGACGCGCAACGGCATCTCCCCCACCAACCCCACCAAACTGCAGATCACGGAAAACGGAGAATTTAGGAACAGCAGCAACTGCTAAGAAAGACCCGGCGTCTGCCCCGAGCGAGAGTTGACCGCCCGAGCGTGTACAGCTGTTCAGCGCGTGGATGTCTACGTGCATACGTGGATGCATGTCTGTTTGAAAGACTGCGAGACTGCAGGCGTGTGCGTGCGTGAGTCTGTTTTATAAGCCAGACGTTTCCTTTTTTTCTTTTGTTTTGTTTTGTTGGAGACAGTGTAGGAGTGAGGGCGCCACTCTTTTGAGGGGCCAGCCAGAAAAGGCAGAACTTCAACGCTGACGGACAGATCACCAGACGGCCTTCATTTATGAGGGTGATGGCCAGAGGAGGTGGGGCGGAGCTTGTGTGTATATATAGAACTCGAAGCTGTTTGCCAATGGACGCACGTAGTTTGCTGGGACAATTCACGCCGCTGTCAAAGCCTGGGACGAACCACTATATACCCAAACACAGTGACGACCGCCAGACACGGTCACCCTCGCAACCCTCCTCTCTCGTTCTTCTTCTCGTCCTTCTTGATGACCAGGTGGATCCACTTCAAAACCAACAGCACGTACTGAGGATTATCACTTTAGTTTCTCGAGAGGATTACTAGTGCTTTATTTTAAAGAACCAAATAAGAGCTTATTAAAAGAAAATTGATATTTTTAATCCAAAACAATCTACGTTTCCCTTTCCGCTGCCGAGTGTGTGTTCCTGAGCATCCCCTGACCAACCCCCTCCCCACCCCCCTCCTTTCCCTACGTAGTGCACTTTGCGAACAGCTATTGGTACATGAAAGGCCTTAAGTAAGGAACACACCTCGACTTTCTCCCACATCTCCCCAGCAGCTTTTTTTCTGCAAAAAAAAAAAAAAAAAAAAAAAAAGTTATACTGGCACAACTCATACTGTGGATTTGTAAAGAAACAAACGTGTTACAGATGTATTATAAACACTTAACTAAATGAATTCTATGTGATACTATATTCATGAAATTTTAAATAGATGTATGCAGTTTTTTTTCCTTCTATAGATTATACACACATATACCTATATTTGATAATCTCAAATATAAAAGCAGCCCTTTATTTCCGAGTTTTATTTTTCTTCTCTTCCGATGGAAAGACTGTCGCGTGTAGCTTGCTTTGGAGCCCTGGAGAGAGGGAGGCCACGCTGCCGAGCAGTCGCGAGCACCTCGGTCGTCCTTCAGAGTAATCCCACGACGCGTAACCCTTTACATACGGCGCGAGAGACGGGAGCGATCTGGTCTCACCCGGTGCTCATCGCTGCTCTTGAAGGCAAAGATTATCAATCACGAGTTCTGTGCGTGGTCTTTTTCTGATTTTCTCTAGTTGCACAAGAGCTATTGAGAGATGCGCTTAAACGCGCTCGCTCATACTATACACTGGACTGATGAGCCGTTACAAGGCGCGCCCCCTACACCCCCAGTCCTGACATTTTTTGCGCTCTCGATGCTTTATTTGTCCGTGGTTATGAAGTATGCTGCATCCAAACTGTGATCCCAGTGACATCATCGTTGTCTCGCTTTTTTTTTTTTTCCTTCTCCCCCCTCTTACTCCCACCTTTCTTTATCTTGTTCTTCTGAATGTGAAGATGCTAACTCACAGTTGGTCTTAACACAGGGTTTGGTCCTTTTAATCCCTCCATCCATCCCAACCATCTCTGTATTTTGGATATTTTTGTAGCTGTTTTTCTCACTCTGTAACAAACTATACATCAAGCGTGAGGCCGCGCATGCTTCATCCTTGCTCTATAGCCAATAGTAGCGTCACCATTTGTTTTCTCTGATTGCTAGCTGAACGATGATGATGATGATGATGATGACGAGAGGCTTTTTTCAGACATGACGTGAATATATGATGTGTAACTGAGTGTATTAAAAGGCTGGGCAGCCTGGGATAGTGTAAATAAAATGCTCACACTATTTTTACCTAATGTTAACAGAGCTTTTTGTAAATGTATCTTGTGCTCAGACTCTGCTGTACCATTATGGATACTGTAAATATGAAACAGCTCAGTCAAGTCATCTGTCCTCATTGGGTAGAACTATACAATCAAATTTAACCTTTCAGTGTTCTCTGTTTAAAGTTGTTGGTTTCTTTTGTATTTAGAGTGTGTTATTGCTAGCCAAAAAAAAAAAAAAGTCGGAGTTTGACTCTTGGGATGTACTTCTTCATTGGTTACAGGCCAAGTCGAGTCCAGTCTCGAGATTCAAAAGCACAATCCTGTATTTCTCATCAGTCTAGCTCTATGCACTTTTACGTTCAGTGGTTGATGTTTGTAATTAGCTTCTTTTTTTTTTTGGTTGTTGTTTTTTCAGGTGATTAAAAATGTGGCAAAGTTTAAAATTGAAGTAAGGGATTTTTATGATATGGCGAATTCACAACATTTTGTATGAGATTCTCAACGATGTGACCCCTCCTTCTCTGAACCAGAACAAATTGCCTCAGACTGATGAGTTCACACGACTTTTCACATCTCACCCGACGTCTAACCGCCTGTAGAAATATCTGCATAGGTGAAAGTCAGACTGTGTCACTTTGACAAGTAGAAACAGCTCTTCAATTTAGATAGCAATAAATACGCTGCGTACTGTTTTCATTGGTAGCATTTGCTGACTGTTTGGTACCATTAGCAAATTTTTTGGCACATTTTACGGTTAAAGGCACATTAGTGAGTCTGTTTTCAGACTGTGGTGCACTGGTGTTACTGTTAGTACAGAGGTCAACAGTGGGGTTCTGGAAGTAAGAATCTCATTCATATTCTCCTCAGAGATTTTGATTATGAGATATATCATAACCCAATAAGTATTATCCATCAAGGAAGGAAGAAGGATCAAATTGTTTTTTAGTTGTTTTGTTTTAGTTTTTTTTTTTTTTTTTTTTTTAAAGCTCTTTGATGGGGAAGCTGAGATTTGGGAGTTCTTTCACTCTTAAAAGTAACTATGTACAGTCAGTCTTTTACAGTGTTTTTTGAGCCACATCATCTTTTTACAGTTATATGGCTTGGTTCAAGGCTTAAAACTCTTCATATAAGGATTTCCTGAAACATCACTGGAGAAAATGAATGGGAATTCACTTCTGGAACCAGAGCCATTAAAATCATGGGCGACACTGTTGCGCTCGATAGCTTAGCATTTCTGCTAAATGCTCGACTGTTTAAAACTCTACTATTTGGCTAATTACTTTACATGGAGCCCATTAAAGGGAAAAAAATAAATTTGATAATATGTCATTAAGGCAGATTTTATAGAGTAACTAAGAATAACTTTGATACAGTTTTTCTTTCATAGGTTTGGGCATTAGCATATATAAAAGATATAACACACAAGATTACAATTAGCTAATGTTTGCAGGTCAGTTTTACAAAAAAGGTACCGTACTGATCAGTAGCTTTGCACTGGCACTAAATCACCATGAAGTTGAGGGATATTTGTTATTTGACCAAATTATTTGGAATTTTGGTGTTAAAAAATATAGTATGTAGCTTAGCATTTTAGCAACTAGTAAGATATGTACCAGTAACTAGCTTAATAGCATTAGCTATTCTGAATTAAGAAATAGCTCATGCTTTTTAGCAAAAAAACAAACAAACGTATTTTAGCAGTTTACCTGTAGCTGTTAAACTATGAAAGTCACATAGTCTCACTTTGAAGTTTACAATAGTTACACTGATACAACCTTGCCACATTTATCCCACCAGTACTTCTTAAACAGATACAAGTAGAAGAGGCATTGCAGTTTTTGGTTTATAATTCGACTCCTCATGTTTCAGTTTTGTTTTGTGTTGGTTTTTTGTTGTTGTTGTTTTGTTTTTTTTATGGTCTACTTTTATAAATCAGGAAACCATGAGGTCTCTCTTCACACACAGTTCAGCCAATCCGACTAAAGATGAATTGAAATATAAAGCTATAAATAAAGTAAGAGATGTTGTATGTTTTCTATTATCTTGTAGAAAATACTTTTGTAAGTATGTTGAAAGTATAAAGTATTTGCTGGATTCTGCTTCCTTTGACGACAGTGACAAAACAATAATGTACAGAGGAGTTTGTGTTGACAAAATGTGGCTGTGCAATTTATGTACATTTGCAACTAGACCTATTAAAGTTTTATTTAGCTATTTTAAAATCGTGTGCCTTTCTGTCTTTTGTCTCATCGCCTCACACGTGCTGGTATCCATCACACTTATTCTGCTTCTCTGATAGAATAAATGGAGCTTAGTTTGACAGTGTAACAGATGAATCACGTGTTCATTAAATACTCAGGCAGGCTGTGATAGATGACAAACAGCTAGAGAGAACATATGCTCAGTAGCAGGGTCCAAAGGCAAAGGCAGCTTTTTTTTGTGGAAGTACAGTTTAAGTAGTGTCTGTTTCGCTCAGCAAGTCTGACCTACATACTGCCTGATTGTCATTCCCCACATTGGGTAAAAAATTAAAACAGGCCTGAAGCTTGTAGCAATTTTGTTGAAATTCCTGTAAAGTGAGCTGAAAATTATATTTTTTAAAAAAACATCATAACTGTTCTAAGTGCAACAGAAAGAAAATAGAAATGTACTTTGAAAATATTCAAATTGTATTAGGTTTATTTGTAACAGCCAACCACACGAACTGGTGTGTTTTACAGGAAAGGCCTTCTTGTTCTCTGTGAAGCTCACTTATTTCTTTGCCCAAGTGGAACAAGTGTCTCCCTGCAGCAAAGGCACATGTTTAGCATGTCAGGCTTCTAAAAACGCTAAACTACAAAAAAAAGCATTATTACTACTAATAACTAGAGATGGCACGATACCACTTTTTTTTATGTCCGATACCGATATGAATCCAATAGTGTTTTTTTTAATCAAAACGTTTTTTTAATATCTTGCTGCATTTTGTATAAGTTTATACCCAAGTTTAAATAAATAACAACACTAAAGCTATTCTGTTATACCTGTATGTAAAAAATACACTGTGTCCAAAATATGTCATAGTTCAGCAACACTGATCAATCTAATAAACTTAAACCTGCACCATCCTCCCTATTCTGGTATTTTAAAGAGTACTTAGCAGAAATATTAAGCAACCTAACTAATAGGGTTGCAAACTCCCAGCAAAAAAAAAATAGGGAACCACCCCCCACCCTCCACCTCATGATGCTTAATCGATCTAATCAAATTTAATTTGATGCAGGGGGGAAAAATGTACAGAAATAACTTATTTTTCAAGAATAATTAAATAGATTCAACATCTTTCTTCAACAGAATTGCAGACTGCACAGATGGTACTTTCACAAAGGAAAAAGTACTATAGCTTACTAGGGTATATTAGACTTAACAGTTACTATATACAGTAATGGACTTCTATACATCAGATTAAAACTTTGGGTGTAAGAGTCAGATAATTATTTATTAAAAGCTAGACATTTTAAATGAGAATAAGAAAGAAACGTATGTCTTTGTGTCCCCTTTTCCCTGTTCATGCCCTATCGGCCCCCCTGGCTAAACTTTGCTAGATCCGCCCCTGCACAGTTACCAGCCGTCAGCTACGCAGAAAATGTTCCTGGTGTAGAAAGTAATATTAAATAAATTCTAACAACAGCTTATCAAGGTTAAATGTGCTGCTGTTGTTCAGCCGCTGGTTTCCTCTTTCTGGTGCAAAATGGGCCAAAAACAAAGAAGAGAGACGGACTCCGACAGAAAAGCCGATCAGCTGATCGTTAAGCAGTTTCAGGATTGAAGTAGCAGCAGGAGAGAGAGAGAGAGAGAGAAGAGGCAGTCGCTCCACATGTCTGTTGTTAAGCTTAACATGGGAATGCTTTACAGACATTCAGAGATAATGTTATACACTTACTTTACTTCTCTCTGGGATCACTTTCTCTGAGATGAAATGCTGGTTTGGTAGCAAGGCTACAAATACACACAGCTGCTCTATCACGTGCTACAGTTATGAGCCGAGTTACGCTGTGTAGCAAGTTTTGTGAGGTCCTTTATTGATATTTAATGGATCGATTACATTTTTTATTTCTCGCCGATATCCGATCCAGTAATTTGGGTCAGTATCGGACCGATACCGATAGGTAATATCGGATCGGTCCATCTACTAATGACTAGCCTTACCGGTGCCCAGTGGTCAGATTCAGGATTCAAAGATACCAAAAGTTGAAAAAACACAGTCACCTGCTTCAGATGAGATGGTTTCCCGTCCAATGCGGAGTGCATACATCATTTCCCCTTCAATCCAGTTTTGATCTAACTAAAATGCTTCATCAAAAAAAAAAAAACAGACACTTCCTGGATATTGCACAGTGGATCAAAATCTGCCCAGATTTTTCTGTATTCATAATAACTTTAATTTTGAAAATCACAGCTAGGAGCTCGTGGAAGATCCTGAATCCAGCAACCAGCTGGGGCTTTTCTGTGTGGAGTTCTCCCTGCGTCTGTGGGGTTCTCTCCAGATACCTGGCTCTTTATGGCGTTATTTTTGTGCCACTATTCTGAGCGCACGTAAAAAAGGTTTGCAGGTGCAAGTGTTGCATTTTGAGGAGAAATTTATTTTGAGCGAAGAAAAGCTGAATTTGAGTGAACAAAATTCATTGCTGCATGCAAAAAATGTATATCCGTGTTTGCTATTATCCATATACACACGCACAATAGCAGCCCCTCTCGCTCAGTTTTTGTATTTGCGCTCGCAATGTGTCGCTCACGCTCTCAACATTTCTGCCCGTGCATGCTCAACTCTTTCTGTACACCGTTATATTTGTGCCACAAAACCAGCCAATCACAGACTTGGATGCAAAAAAATCTGATTGGCTGTTTTTGTCTCCAATCAGCTCGAAAGGACGAAATGCAATATCCCAGAATCCATTTCGTCCAAAGCTCAAACGAGGCAGTAGCGGAGGAACACAGAGTGGCGGAGTTTGAAATATTACTCTTTCTGGGACACAAAATAAACTTTTAAGATATTTTCATGTTAGAATGTAGCTGTGTGAACTTCTAATATCTGCTCGATTTATCAAGACATCACATATTTGCATAAGTGCTCCAACGTTTTCGGAGATGCCTGTTACCCACCAGCTGACCGGGTGGGAACTCGGGTTAAACATAATATATAAGGCTGAACTGACAAAAAAATCACCGACTACACCACCAGGTATTATTGGAAAAACCATAAAGCCTTTGAACGAAAACAAACGCTGTTGTGACAGTGATGTGCACTGTTTTGTTGGTATATATGTATGATTTGTATCACCTTCATGTTTCCAGCTTTACAGCTGTGGCTCCAGCAAATATCAGCTGATACTAGAAATTAATTTTAAATAAATTCTAACAACAGCTGATCAATTTTGAACGTGCTGCTGCTGTTGTTTAGCGCAACATCCGCTGGTTTCCTGTTTCTGGCGCAAAGTGGGAGATAAACAAACAAGAGAGACGATCAGCTGATCATTGATCAGTTTCATGATTGAAGTAGCAACAGGAGAGGGAGAATGAGGAGAGAAGAGGCAGCTAAGACACAGAATAACTCCAGCTTTGTGTCTTTTTTATTCTCGCTGAAGTCTTTTCCCCTCAATACGGATGTATTGTAATTGGTCCAGCCCAGAGTTGATTATTACCAGCTGGCTAATCCACCACCTTTCATTGTTTATACCATTACAAAAACAAACAAACTAACATAAAAATGAAAAATCACCATTGGCCCACCGGGCAAATGCCGGGTAAATGCCCAATGGCCAGTCCAGGTATTCGGTCAGCTGGTGGGTAACAGGCATCTCCAAAAACGTTAGAGCACTTATGCAAATATGTGATGTCTTGATAAATCGAGCAGATATTAGAAGTTTACACAGCACCATTCTCGCATGAAAATATCTTAAAAGTTTATTTTGTGACCCACAAAGAGTAATATTTCAAACTCTGCCACTCTGTGTTCCTCCGCCACTGCCTCGTTTGAGTTTTGGACGAAATGGATTCTGGGATATTGCATTTCGTCATTTCGAGCTGGTTGGAGACGAAAACAGCCAATCAGATTTTTTTTGCATCCAAGTCTGTGATTGGCTGGTTTTGTGGCACAAATATAACGGTGTACAGAACGAGTTGAGCGCGCACGGGCTGAAATGTTGAGAGCGTGAGCGACACATTGCGAGCGAGCGCAAGTGCAAAAACTGAGCGAGAGGGGCTGCTATTGTGTGTGTGGATAATAGCAAACACTGAAATAAATTTTTTGCACGCAGCAATGAATTTTGTTCACTCAAATTCAGCTTTTCTTCGCTCAAAATAAATTTCTCCTCAAAATGCAACACTTGCACCTGCAAATTTTTTTTACGTGCGCTCAGAATAGTGGCACAAAAATAACGCCATAGCTCTTTGCCACAGTCCAAAGACATGCACATTGAGCTAAACTGGTGTCTTTCTGTGTTCCTCACAATCATCTGGCAACCTAACCATACCCTATGCTAATGGTTGGGATTTCCTAGCTAATTAGCGCAACATACTGAAAATTGCCAAAGATAATACAGTTTGACAGACTTAAAATAGTACTGTTTCACCAACAAAGTGATTCCCAAAGAGCTATTAGCTGAAAATGTGGCATTTTCCAGCATGGTGTGCACTGTGTCATTAAAAACTTGAGGAAGTACAAGACAAAAAGAAGTAAAAGAAGTAGCCAACCTTAAAAAAACAACAAACAAACAAAGCTCCAATTGATGCATCTGGTGTTAAGGAAAGGAAATGGAGAAAAGGCTGAAGTTGTGTGATTATTTGTGTTTCATATACCATTACTTCCATTTATATTTGAACATTTGAATAATACCCTGCATCGATTCTCAATTTGTCTAGCAAAATATAAAAAAAAATGAGGGGTGCCACAAGATTTTTGCACGGTACTGTATGTGACGAGCCTTTTCATTTTATAAACGAGAAACCCACAGGCTGGTCTTAACACAGAACAACAACTAACAAAGCAAGCACAGAGTGATGAACTTGAATTTAAAGATATAATTGTAGTGACACTCTTCCAATCTGTGCTTTTACACACACCAACTGGGGTCATGAGCAAGCGCTTCGGAGCACCGCTGGTTATTAGCAGCAGCGACAAAAGAACCGTGATGACTAAAGATGGCGGAGCTGCAGCATCAGCTGGCACTGGCAGCCTCTGCAACAGAAGGTCGGGGAAACATTGGCAGATGGCTGTGCTGCGAAACAGATCTGCCGTCTTAAGGCGAGTAAAAAGCGAGCCGTTTTTAAATTCATCCATCAGCCTCGTTGAAGACGGCGGCGTAAACAACTCAGAGTGCCAACCCCGGTGCCATTATGTGCGACAAATGGTGCCCTTTAATGAGCTCACAGGTGAATTCGCTCATAGGTGCTATAACAATAGCGCACACACGAGTCGTACATTAATATCAGGTCGTTATCACGGCCGCACGAACCCACACATCTCCAGTTCAAAGAGCAAAATGTGTTTATTTCGTTTGATAGTGTTATCAATACATGTCATTCATGTTATGTGCCAGTGTTTAATAACTCATACATCTACTTCACATCATGAATACAGTAAATAAGTTAGCCCTACAGTATGTGTAGCAGAAATCTCTTAAATATTTAGTTCAGTCTGTTTTCCACAAGCTGCCACACTGCACTTCTTTCATTGGTTTAGTAATTTTAGCATAAAAGAAAAAGACAAGCGACCTTCCAGCAGCAGCTGCCATGTTACTCTGGAATTATGAGGCATTCGGTTTTCTAACCAAATCTCATTTAAGAATCTGTGAAACATTTTCGCCATGCAATTATTTCTAGACATCTACGTCCAATGGCAGTTGTGTGGCTACATTGTAAAGAACATAATGGCTGGAGGTCTTGCGGCTGCCTGACTGGAATAGCTGCTTGAACTGAAAGAGGATAAGTGGCCGCGCGGCCCTTTTTCCCTTTGAATACTTATTCACTTAACTCGTCGCTAATGGGCTCGTGGAAGGCGCACAGCTGAGCCGCTCACTGTCAACAGGCTTTCGCCGCTAAGCTAAATGCAAATAAATACAGCGGTGACCACACACGCGCACACACACAAGTTCAAACAGTGAGCGCACAAATGCCCAGTCACGTCCATTTCTGTGCAAAAGTAATATAGCTGAAATATTTGCTGTGCAAATTCAAGAACATAATACACTGAGGATTCTCCCTTTTCCTTATTTTATGTGTGATGTGTGGAGCGTCTAATGTTATCCCTGAAAAGAAAGTTTGTTTTACCATAAGGGTTACCAGACAAATGTGAAAGGGAGGCATATAGCTGCCTTCTAGAATCAGTAAGTCAATTAAAAGCAGCCATTTCCTCCTCCTGACCGGATCGTGTTCTTCATATATGATCCTACCGGGAGGATGGGAGGAAATGCACCGACCTCCTTATATCTTCTTCCATTTCCATTCCAACAACCCCCTGCGGGCATCTTCCTCCTCTGAAGAAAAAGCAATCAGTAAGAGAACAGTGCTCCTGCGAGTCAGCCAGCAGGGCATCGGCTCGTCCTTCTCTGGGGCTGCAGAGGAGGGGTGGACACCTAACTCCTCTGCTCCTGTGGAGAATGCTAAAGGCAGTGTTTGGGGGGGGGGTTGGATGACTAGTTCCCTCTCATCAGTTCTCCACATTTGCTCTGAGCGAGCGTGGCTTGAATCTTTGATGCCGGTAGTCCTGGCTGGCCGCCCTTCGGAGGGGAGCCGGAGAGCTGAGCTGAGGGTTGGCGAGGCACGGCGCCTGAGTTTTGACGGTTCGCGGCAGCGCCCTGCTGCAGCTCAGAGAGCGCCTCTCCTCGACGCCCGACTGAGGCCCGAGCTGAGACTCGCACAGCTCCAGCAGTGACACTACCTGCTCCCTCAGTGCCAGGGATTTGAACCTGCGAACTGCCAAGTAGAAAAAGGCTTCGACGAACGCCTGCAAGCCCATCCCTGTGAAGCAGAAGGCCAGGTTCATTAAGTCAGTAATTTCATACTGCTACTAGGTGATAAACTAGCAATTCTAACACAAAGAAGAGCTTGACATTTCCCTAAAGAACCTTAGCAGCTTTATGAAGATCAAAGCATTTTTTTGTTCAGCAACTATGAAACCGCTGTGAGTTAGATTAGCTTAGCAAAAAGATGGGAAAGAACTGAGGAAAGCTAGTCTGGATTTGTCCAAAGGTAACAAAATCTACCTGTCACCACCTCTAAAGGGCCCTAATTACCTTGGCTGTTATGTAAAGACCTGCCAGCGAAGTGGAACACATGGGCAGATGAAGAAGCTTCTAATGATCCAAACTGTTCTGACAAAAAATATCAAGCTGGGTTGTTAACAAGGCGTTTGATTGCACATTAGAACAGAGAGCGGGGCTTTGACCGAGGTCTGTGCTTCTGTTTAAGCCAGATAGAATTATAATTTTACACAACTTTCACTTTTCACTTTTTCAGTCGAGACCTTCGGCCCACAGTTAATGAATGTTGAAATGTTTGCTGTCACAGTCACAGTTCTTTAAAAAAAAATGGTTGACTCATTGTGTAATGTAACAGTCCTACAATGGTCTTATCGTTATGAAGGTTAGAGTATTCAGCGTTTGCTCCAATGACATTTTATAGTCTTACAGGCCTGGAGACTGGTTGCCGACCCCCTAGCAACCACCAATCTCTAGGTAAAAGTGTATTCCCTGACCTGGTGAGTGTTTGCTGGAAGGTTGCTGGGAGGTGTTAGTGTGAGGCTGGTTGAAAAGGCATAAAGGCTTGTAGTTGCTTTGCTCGCTGGCAGGTTGCCATGGTCGCCCTGGGTTTGTGTTAAAGACCCCAATGTGGTCTGCAAAGACTACTACTACTTGCCAAGCGGTAGCAAAGCTATGAAAAGTGGGAAATAAACTTGAAACAGAGATTGTTCGCCTTAAAAGTGAAACCTGCACCTTTTGAAAAGTGTTGACGCAACAAAGGGACAACTTTTACTTTGAAGGCACAGATTCTTCATTTCCAGTTTCTGCTGCACTTCTTTCAAGTTTCACTGCAGCTCAGAGAGAAAATGCTGAGGTTCTGCAGGCAAGTCAGCATCTTCCATGCAAACTATGGGCAACAGAGGCAATCTGCTAGCTACTATAGCACTCCCTTAGAGACCAATTTAACCTGGTGTAAACCCCTAGCAACCACCTGCTAACCAATCATGTAATACACATTTTAGCAACTGGAGGCTGCCAGGGGTCACCAGCCAGTGAGGCCTCACGCCTGAATTACATTTCTACGGTGAATCTATGGCATAGCCTATGCAAGAGGATGACACCATTGCCACATTTATACTTCCACAGTTTTGTACTTGTAAGGATTTACAGTAAGTGTTGGGACATCTCTACGATCATTAACATTAACAGGGTGAACAAAGTGTATTAACAGTAATGCAATACAACGTCTGAATATCATTCTCTTAGATTTGAACGATATCATCTAAACCTTGAAAGTGGATATTTTACAGTAGTTTGTAGGTTGAGTAGAACAACTTATATATGTAATCATAACACATAAGAAATGTTTGTTGTACCCTTGAAGAGGCTGGCATCATTTTCTAAAGCATAACTCAGTTAAATGATTTAATGAGACGAGAGGAAAGTCCAACCTCCATCTCTGAAGACTCTCACTTGAATTTTAGGTTTTACAGATTTTTCTACTTTCTCTGTTCTCCACCTAGAAATCGAAGAGATCCATAGTGCAAGAAAACATTTAGATGTAATTTTTTTAATTTGTCGCATATCCCAAGTCTAACTGGAATAGATATATTTGTGAATTCTAAGTTTTATCCCAGTTCTTGGTCCCTTACAAGTCCTCCAGTGCACCCACACACACACAATAACAGACGCTGACTCCAGCCTTCCTGAATACGTATGAGCTTATTCTAAATTCAGTCCACAATCTCCTCCGTACAGGCCCCTCCATGCTCGTCCATGTGATCTCCATCCATCCGCTCCGCCTCGCAAACATTCCTCGGAAGGTGCAACGTCTGAATAATTCATGTCGGGTAGTCTTCTCCATTGTCACAGTGTGATCTTTGCTCATTTCAATTACAGTGTCAGAGGAAATCTGACAAAGAATGACAAGCAATTATCTCCAAGCACAGTATTTGCGCCGAGTCTCGAGGACACCCGTGCTCTCTGTCCTCCACATATTTTTTCCCTTTGTGATAATTTATTGTGCGTTTGTGAGTATGGCGTTACCTGCTTCTCTGGAGTCGGGCGTCGCGCCTGACCAGCGGCGTGTGATGTCTATGTAGAGGATGTCCACTGAAGCCATTGTGAAGTTGCTGCCACTTAGTTTACAAGTCCTGAAAAACATTACAGGAAATCTAAAATAAGCTCCATAATGCAATTCTTAGCTTACAAACACATCGTGTGGTTGCTCTGAAACCTGTAGAAAGCATTCAACATTCATGCTTCCTTTAAATAAATGAAGGGAGATTCAAAGACCACAACCACTGAATGTTAGATTCCAGCCTTGCTCCTTAGATATGGAAAAATATTGATCTCAAATTTATTTATATATATATATTTATATTATGTAAAGCATATCATCGAAATTCCAGATTTGCGGTTTTATGTTGAGAAGCATGAATTGTGCAAGATTTACCCTAAAGCAGTTTTCCACAGCACGGTGAACCCCCTTTGGCATCTTTCCTCCTGCATGACTCGCCTCTCTGGGATTCTCTCTTCATGTCACTTATTAACCTCTTTAGTTGGGAGATGTTCCACCAGGTTCTTTTGTTAGCACCACACAACTCTTCAGTCATTTGTTGCCCACGTTCCAACACTGCTGAATCACTGTATGTGACTTTATTTACATACAGCTTACATGGGCAGTTATGTATAAAGAAACACATGTACTTTTATAACAATAAGCACTGAGTGTGTTAACCTTCAGCAGCTCATTCTCTAGACAATCCTTTCTTTAAAGACAGAACAAATTTTGGGGTCAACTTAACCACAAGGCAGATATGTAATGTAAAAGCGAGGTCAGAGGTCAAATGTAAAAAGGTATTTAGATTGTGATATCAGAATCCCCATATACCCGTATCACTTCCTGTGTATTACCAATGCAAACAGAGGCAGCAGGACTGTAAGCATAGTTTTAAAGATGAAAGAGATTTTTGAAACTTTGCCTTATTTGACCTTAAAGAGGTCAGAAGTCCAAAGAAACATGATATTTAGATTCAACCATCCATCATTCCCTACATGCCTATATGCTGTCAATGCAAACAATGGCAGTGAGAAACAGTTTTAAATAGCTCTATATAGCATTATTATCACTCTGACCTTCAGATCGATCACTCTATTGATTTTGAAGGAGAGGTCAGAGGTTAAATGTCACATATTAATTTAAATCTTTATTCTGTACTTTATATAGCTTGACAATACACACCACGCTTGTAAGAATCATAAGTTATAAGGCCTTGTGTCAATTTTCTACCAATAAATCATTAAGTTGACTTTGAAGACGTTGGTGGATTTAAGACACATTTTAATGGATTGTAAGAGGTGCCCGCTGTACACCCCTACAAAGCTTCATGAGGATCAGAAAGAACACCGCCAAAAACATAACCTCCTTGGTGGTAGTAATAAATAATAGTACCTACCTGATGAAGGTCCGAAAGGCAGTGGGGCCAAGGCGCATGTTGCCCTTCACACCAAGGAAGCGTATGAAGAGAGCTGCGATTCGCTCCACTAGCCGCAGGTAGTTGAACTGCTTGGAGTACTTTGGGTAGACCTGCTTCAGACACAGCGAAGGCAAAGTTCCCGTTTCATCTTGGCTCTTCTCTTGTGTTTCTTCTTCCATGGGAATCTCTTCTCCTTGTTCAAACCCACCGGCCCTCTGTTGGGGACTGTTGGTGTAGAGTAACAGGAAAAAAACAAAGAAAAGCAAAACAGCTTTAATTTAAATTAATGAACGGATTCATTTTCAAGCTTGGTGAACATTAAACCAACAAGGTGCAGATACAAGAAAGAGATTCAAAACGAAAAGGTTGATTTCATATTGACGAAAAAGTTGATACTTGTCACTAAAAATTTGGAAAAGCAAATAAGTTAAATGGTCCAGACAGGATTGGTCGTTTGATAGAAGCAACATGAGACTCATCCTCCACCGGGCTATACACTGTTCTCTATTACTCAGTAAAAACATCAACTCAATTTCAACCTTAGGTGATGGACGAGCTGTGCTTTTAGAAGTTCATTTATGATGCTTTGAATTAAGCAGACCAACATAAAAGCACTCATACCAGTTTACTTAAAGTGACCAAAAGAAGTCTGTGAACCTTTGATTCAGTCCATCGACCTCCTGTTACACAAAAGCTGGATCAGAAAACAGTGTACTGAAGTGCTTCCATGCAAGCAATGCAGTACCACCTTGTTATCAACATACAGACTAAAAACAGCCTGAATAGCCTGCATGTTGCTTTATAACACCGGTAATTAAGCTGCAATTCAATTTTATTTATACAGCGCCAAACCACAACAACAGTCACCTCGAAGGTCTGTATATTGGAAGGTAAAGACTCTACAGAGAAAACACCAGCAATCAAAACACCCACTATGAACAAGCAGTTGGTGACAGTGGGAAGGAAAAACTCTTAACAGGAAGAAACCTCTGGCAGAAGCAGGCTCAGGGAGGAGCTGCCATCTCATTAGGGGTGAGGGGGGGAGACAGGAAAAAGACACACTGTGGAAAAATGGTCCATTAATGGTCAAAACTTTAAAAGAGCAGAATCCTGAACATGAGTTTTTTCCACTGCTAATGCACGTTCAAGGTGCCCAATATTTTATCAGATGAAAACAAAGCTGCCTTTTTTCAGAAAACAAGTGACACCAAGACTAATCCGTCTACTTTAAAATCTCACATCCTTCTGCTTGTCAGACGAAACAATGAATATATGAATATTAGATAAGTGGAAAACTGTGATGGATAATAGTACTATTTTTTTAATTCTCTGTTATAAAGATAATCCTTAGGGAGAGAAAAAAGTCAGCTATGCTTAGTTACCATGCTGCAAATTCAAAATCCGTCATGTCATGTTTTCTCCATTTTACTGTCACTCTGTCCCTTCTACCAGCTATCCCACTGTAATATTCCTGAGGGACAGGATGCCTTTTACAGGGAATTAACGTAAACTGCAAGGATTGTGCGTTTCTGTCCTTGGGAGCTTTTTTGGGTGTGTACACACTGTGCTTGATTGACAACTTCCCTCCTCTCACCTGGCAGGTCAGAACAAATTATACCTTCATCATTCTTTTTTGGAACATGAAGTGCTGCGACCTTAAAACACCCCTATAAAAGAAACTTAACTAAAAGCCAGAATAAGTAAAGAACACCTGTGCGAGTTTGCAGCAGGGGCTAAAAGCACAACTGCAATCGTGCACATGTGCATCAAGAAACGCATACAACAAAAGGCAACACTCAAGGGGATAAGAACACCGCCGACTTTTTATGAGGCCGCTTCGTTCTCCATGAATTAGTAAGCAGTGTGAATGGCACTGAGCGAGCGCTGCTGAATGTTTAATAGAATCAATCATCCCTCGAAGCCAGGACGCCACCCACATCTATTTAGACAGGACAGGCTCTGCTAAAAACGGACACGTCTTCAACAGAAGCTGACAAGCAGACAGACAGTGAGGCGAATGTCTACAAACATTCCTGCAGAGGGAGAGAAAAGCTGATGGGTGGTGAAGGAGAAAAGGTGAAGAATGGGAGGTTTTTAAAAAAAGACACACAGAAGGCAAAGCGTATGTACCCAATTTGTTGTCATTAACTGACAATGGGAACCTTTTTTATCTTGATGTGTGTGTGTGTGTGTGTGTGTGTGTGTGTGTGTGTGTGTGTGTGTGTGTGTGTGTGTGTGTCCGAGGTGTTCCCAGTAGGAAAGCTGGAGAAAAAGCCTCAACTTTAAACACAATTAACTTCCCTCAATCTTTCTTTCCTTTTATGCAGATGATGCTTTTCTAATAATGTGCCTCGCCCACTATTTTAGGTATGGCCACAGATCTCACTTTTTTTTTTTTTTTTTGTTCTCGCTGCACTCACCTTTCATAATGGCTCATAAATCACTCTCAGAGACATCATACATAGGATTAATGAGCTGGGGGAGAGAAGTGCATGTCTGAGAGTCACTGATAGCATCACCCAGTTCTTCTTAGAATTCCTCATTTATCTCCTCGCCCTTCTCTCCAAAATGCCATTTACCCCCCCTCCTCCCTCCACCGCCAACTATTCTGCCATTTCATATTTGCTTTATCTCTCTTCTATAAGCCTGCCTCGATCATTTAAACAGCAACACAGCTTTTGGGGTATTTTTTTAACTCAGCTGCTGCTCAGTGCCTGGTCAGCTCCCCCCGTCATTTCACTTCATTTTAAACCAGTAAAATTCATACTTGGCTGAATTCAGTCTGAACTCTGTGTTCTGACTGACTGGATCTCATCCATCCCACTGCAGACCAGCTGTCAGCAAACACAATGCACGTATTTTCTTATTGGCAGACCATCTGTGCAGTAAACAGATTACTTAACCTGCCATAACAATGTTTGTGCTCCAGAAAGACTGCTTGTTAATAAATCTCAAATTCTGCAGAATTTTAGAGAAAGAGAAAGAGAGCGAGTTCCCTCTGCTAAAACACCAAATCTGTATGAAGCAGAAAGGATTTCTCTAACAAACCTATAATCCACTAGATCCCTGAGATTTTTAATTTTGAGTAACTGTGACTTCAAAAACTACAAAATACCAGCCAAACCATGATTAATTCCTAGTTCTTAATGTCCATAAGTATATTACTCCTAATGCCGCTTTAGACTTTTTATCCAGCATCATAAATAACAGTTTAACTGGGTTCTGGCAAAAGCACTGGAATAAGTATTATCGGATACTGGAGCACCTGCATAGTCAGTGTACAGTCATAGATCAGATTTGACCCGTTCAATGCATTTTACTTTAGCAGGACTTTCTCCTGTTACACTGACTAACTGTTTAGTTCCACATCTGTCCACTCGAGTAGCTCGAGACACCAACCGTCTGCCACCTACAATCCACATCTTGCGTCAGTTGATCTCAATAGGTCACATGATAGGGTGAGACAAGGTCACAGCAGTTTCAACCGAAACCTCTGCAGATAATGACCCACACCCTTTGTCACAGCTTGGTTCATGATCAATAGTGAGTCAACGTCTGCCTTAAGGGACAACTTCCACTAGGGTTTAAATACGTGGGACTTTCCACCATTTGGTCTTAGAAGCGTCTCGGATGAGAGCTGAAACATCTTCAAGAAATGTAAAGAAGTTCAGTCGCTTTTCTTTCCAAGCTTCTTAGACTACCATGACCTGGATGACTGAGAACCTACACAGACATACTGCCATTTAATGTGTTTGTTTAGTTTGTTTAAATCACAGCAATCGCACTGTGTGGAGCTGAATGATTAAAGAGTTCCGTTTTTGCAGCTGTGTTGTTGGCTGATGATTACATTTTTCGGCGCTGAGCCAATCTAACGGCTAATTTAATAAACATTAGCAATGGCTAGTTGGGACATGCTTACCATTACTCTCTTCAACCACAAGACTTTGTCACCATTTGCACAGCTGACAGAACAATTCCCTGTAATCACAACGTAACTTAAAGATACTCTGAATCTTCTTGCTTCCTTTTAATTATGCACCATGGTTGGATAACTGCTGTTAAAATAATCACGTGCTTAAATAAAATATCAGGATCATTTTATTACGTTTTCTTTGGTGCTGATTTGAGATATCTTTTCTGAGATGTACTTAATAATTTACTTACAACTTTGTTACTGGTACCCAGCTGCATGCACATACTATTATGTGAAGTTCTAAGGGTTCTGAGCCAATATAAAACAAGCAATAATGTGCAAAAGTCTTGACCCACCCCTCTCTTTTCTTTGCTAGGAAAATGGGAAGTATGTGCAGCACTTTACTGAAGTGGAAATACAGCATATAAGGCAAAAACAGCACAATTCTAACAATATTAATCAATATTTGGTATGACCACCTTTACTCTTGAGCACAGGCACATACGCGTCTCTTAGGCAAATTTTCTTCTCTTTTCTTTTAGTCTTCAGGAATATCCCACACTGCTACAATAGTGCTCCATTTCATTATTTTTGTATCCAGGTATGCTTTTACTGCACTCACAGTATATTTGGGATCATTGCTGCACTAAGGGATGAAGTGGATTCATAACTCCATTAGATCTGTTGCCACTGATTTTCAGTCCAGTTCTCATCTAATTTGGCGTAACCTCAGCCAAGGACATGACTTTCAGATACTGCTCATCTTCTGCAGATAGTCTTTTATTCCCCCAACTTCTTTTGTCCTTCACTTTTCCAGTTTCCTCAAATTCTTTAAGGACACACTGAACACCATGCTGAGATATGCCGCATTATTAGCTGATAGCTCTTTGGAAATCACCTTGTTGGTGCTTTTTATACTTAAATGTTTCATAAATTAGTGTTCAGTGACCTAACAAAAAAAAGAGATAGAGTAAAAAAAGCATTCCTTCGGAGCTGGTCAGGTACAAAGACTCGACTGAAAATGAGTGATGAAGCAGCCAAAGTCCAAAGAAAAACTTTGCAAGATCTTCAAAAAGCCTGGAGAACTATTGCTCAAGAGTACTCTAAAAATAACAAAAATAGAGCAATGCATGGGAATCTAAGATTAAATTTAAAATAGGCAAATCACATTAACATGTTAGTGGTCATGACTTTAGTAGTTATGTGGGCAATGTGCCTAACCAGATCTTTTTAACGTGCACAACAAAGCAGAATTTCCGATAAAGAAAATAATCTGAGGAGGAGAGTAAAGAAAAAAAGGTGATGGAAGGATGGGCAAAGTGAGAAAAAACGGAAGAAATTGAGATGGTGGCCGAACAGAAGCTGTAAATCCTATTGTCATAAAAGAAAAACAGACTGAGGGTGAGAAAACAAAAAAAAAATAAAAACCTAATGTAGGAGGAGATTTATTGTCAGGCACCACACAGGGCCAGTCAGCCAGAGAGAGATTGAGCCACCAGACTCGTACAGTAATGTGTGAATTTCCACCACGGCTCAGCTGAATTTAATTTTTCCATTTAACAAGCTTAGGGAGAGCTGTTGAGCAGTGCAGAGCAGGACTCCGAGGAGGGATGGGAAGAGTGAGATATCATGTCCTTAAAAAGTGAACATGCAGACAAGAATGCAAGGACTTCAGGCTTTGCATGCGTCTGTATGTGTGTGTGTGTGTGTGTGTGTGTGTGTGTGTGTGTGTGTGTGTGTGTGTGTGTGTGTGTGTGTGTGTCCGAGGTGTTCCCAGTAGGAAAGCTGGAGAAAAAGCCTCAACTTTAAACACAATTAACTTCAGGCAAGTCTATATATTTACACTGTGGGTTTCTTGTGGCCTGGATCCATTAGACGCAGAGTGTCTCTGATCACGCCCACTTTGACCTCTTCATCCACCGGACTGGGAACATATTCAAAAACTCCGGGTGCCACCTAAAAAATGCAAGTACTGCTTACAGCAAAAAGAAATAAGAGGCTTTAAAATATGATGATGTTGCTGCTGACATTTCACTCTTACCTCCTGCTCATGCTCGATTCTCATACTAGGGTTGGAGTTGACTTCTAACAGTACGGGCTTTAGGTTCTTCATGAGCAAGATGTCAAAGCCTAATATCTGAAACACACCCACAGAATGTCAGCAACATACTTTCTATACCGTATATATTTAAAATTCTCAAATATATACAAATAATGAGGATTGATGAAAAGGTCATTAAGGCTTAAGAAAATATCTACGTGTGATCAATATAAAGTGGATCTTATCTGATTATTTTATTTATTGTATAATTACTTGGAAGCACGTGGGTCCTGGTTTGCCGGGTGGTATGTCAGCCTGGTAGTAGACTCTAAGTTCAGGCACCACGGCGATGACAGTCTTGATGACAAGGGCGATGATGTCCGACCACACCCTCTTGATGTCGACACCTTTAGCTGCTAATCTGTACAGCACGCTGGAGAGAGTGCGCTTGCTGCCGGTGCTCTGGCTGTCTGAGTGCACGAAGTTGCCGCTGTGGACGTTGAGCGAGTAGTTTGTCAGGTGCATGAAGACGTGGCTAAGATTCTTCTGACTTGGCTCCTTCACAGAAACACACAAAAAGACGAAACGAAGAAAAACAAAAAGAAAAGAACAAAATTTGTTACCTTTAAGGTCACGGCTTCACAGCACAGTTTGCTGACACCATCATGGCTACCTGATACAGCTCGGTGCAAAAACGTGTCAGTCCCTCTTTGGCAATGTAGATCTCCAACGGCTCCAAGGACTTTATAAGAACGTAGAGCCGGATATCGAACTTAAGTTTGTCAATAAGTAACGGCTTTTGGATGTACTCCTGGACTACGCCCTGTTTGGCCTGCGAACCCGTCATGAGCTTGAGGTCACTAGGGTCACGGATGAGGTAGATACCGTCCCCCTGAGAGCCCCCATCTGGTTTGACAATGAAAGTGGGATTCACTGTAGCATCCTTCTCTTTCACCATGTGAATCTGCAGCAGAGGGAAAAGGTACACCAGTGAGTGTGAGTCAAGGAAGTTTAAACATGTTTCTATTGTTGATGCTGTATCAAAACAGCCTGTTGAAAGACCACACGAACTGGGAACGTAACAACTTGTTATGAAACACATAGAACCTGTAGAAAACGGTTATTGTTCACCGTCTCAGCAGCAGTAGCAACAGATAGGTGGAGAAAAGTTGTAAATTATTCAGGTGTTTCTTTTTGTGAAATATACACTGCTCACAAATTTTAGAAAAAATATTTGTCTTTTCTATACTGATATGGACTGGTTAATGAGTCGGGAATGAAAGGATTGCACATTGTTTCTTCATCCTCTAAGAACTGCCTACATAATCTCACCACACTGCCGTGCACCAGCAGGAACCCGGGATCCAGTGCACCAACCTTACAATGGGCCAAAAGATTTCATTCCTGTCCCTGGTAGAGGTCTGTGAGTTCCACCATGGATATGCCTCCCCAGACCATCACTGTCCCACCACCAAACATGCTGTTACAGGCAGCATCACGTTCTCTATCGCTTCAACAGACCCTTTCGCGTCTGTCAGATGGGCTCAGGGGGAACCTACACTCATCTGTGAAAAGTACAGGGCACCAGTGTTGGACCTGCCAATTCTGGTACTCTATGCAAATACCAATCGGGCTCCATGATGTTGGGCTATGGCACTATAGGACATCGGGCCCTCAGGCCACCTTCATGAAGTCTGTTTCTGATTGACTGTTCAAAGACATTCACACCAATGGTCTGCTGGAGGTCATTTGTTCTTCCTGGCATAAAGGAGCAGATACCCGTCCTGCTCATGGGTTAAGGACCTTCTACGACCATGTCCAGCTTCCTGGAAACCCTTGAGGCAATGGTACGTATTGCTAGGATGTGCCATCCTCTGTGGGGTTCATGTTACCAGTAGTGATACTGGCCCTGGCCAAATGCAAAATTCATGGAAAAAACATAAAACACAGTCAGAAAAGATGAAGAGGGGGAAAATATCAGTGGCCTCCACTGTCTCATTGTTGCCCCTCTAGTGCATCTGTTGTTAATTTCATTAGCACCAAAGCAGCTCAAACTGATTAATAACCCCCCTCTGCTACTTAAATGACCAGATCAATACTCCACAAGTTTAACTGACCTGATGCTATACTCTGATTAAACAGTGTTCCCTTAATTTTCTATAAGCAGTGCAGTTAAATAAATTCATTATCTTAACTTGCAGCTGCACAGGAAGTAGCAATCAAAGATTTGGTTAATCTGAGGTTTACAAACAACTCACATTTCATTCGCTGGGCCCACGTCCTCATTTTAGGTTTGACACCGTTTTAGTAGATAAAGGTGGATGGCTTAAACATGAATTGAGCTGTGGTTTGGGGAAGGCCTCGAAGGGGACTGGCGGCGGCTCCCGGGCCTGGCAGATCCCCGTGTACCAAATAGAAGTGAAGAAGTGGAAGAAGTGAAAAGGGGAGGGAAGGTGGGGCATGTAAACAAGAACGAACACCTTGTAGAACTGGGGGATCATATATAGATAAAAACCGGAAGGAACGTGTTTGGAGGCGTGGTCCCACTCGTGAAATTCAGATACTTTATCTCCATTTACCTGCATTACCGATCCTTTCACCTCTACCTAAAAGATGAATATTCAGTCTTTCAGTGAATTATTATTTGTCTTCACTATACATTTGTCTTCAGCCTGATTTGTTTTATAATACTGAGTCATGGCCTAAAGGTTTTACAATAAGATAAAAAGCAATATTCTGGTGCCCTCTGCTGGACATAACATACAGTTGCAATCAAATCTCAATTAGAAGAACTGACCACGTATTCATCTGAATACATCATCAATCTATTTTAATATTTTGGAAGAAAATACAACTTTTTTGTAATTAGATATTCCTGTAAATCTTAATATTGCATAAACAGTACATGCAGATAATAAAACACACATTTTTATTTACAAAACCAATAAAAATATGAGTAGACTACATAAGATCAGCATCTGTGTTCATCATTTGGACTAACTTGGAGAACTTGAAAGAAACACTGAGTCATCCATGAGTGAACCAATCATCTATATTTGTATTTTAAAGCCATTCCCAAAAGGTAAATAAGACTCATTTCAATAAATTTATTGAGGTCATTGCTGCTGTGTTTGGACTCACTTTGTAGGACACCTGGTGCACTAAAATTAATACAGCTACTGCTACACTTATCACTGGTATGCTTCTACAAGGCCTGCTGTGGTCTGCCTTTGCAGCTGACTCAACCTACCCATTTAACAATTTGACTTGCTCTCATTTTGACCAACATCTAGTTTTGGTTTATGGTAATAACAGCTCATCTGTCTCTTTTAGCTTTATTATTAACACAAGCAAACTAAATTGCCCCCTTGCTTCTTATTTCAAACAAGACACTATTATTGCTGCTTCCCCACATGAGAAGAGGTTTCTGGACTCAATTTACCAGATTAAAGTATAAACATTATATCTTGGAAGAACTCCAATTTCCATTTCTCACCTTTTGTCATCATATTCACATGACTTTAGCTCACTGAAATAAGCTAGCCACACATAGCTTCCATGTTTCCCCATCAATAGTTACACAGAAAAACAGTTAAAGACGCTTAACAAGGGTTTTCATATCCAGTGTCATCATTTTTATTTGTGTCAATTTTCTTTAATTTATTTTGAACGTACCTGTGTGGTAAACTGTTGGTACTCCTCAGGCAGGATCCAGGAACGGGGATAGAAGTCGTATTCTTCTGGGAACAACTCCTGCATAGTCCGAACTGCTCTGCTGAGGTTGATCTTTCGCAGCATTTCGATCATTCCTGCACGGACAGTTTTACATAAGAAACTGAATACACGATTGGCACGATTTACACTCACTGGTCACTTTGTTAGGTGCACCTCCTCAACTGCTCATTAACACCAATATCTAACTAGCCAATCGCATGGGAGCAAATCAGTGCATTCAGTCATATAGACAGCCAGGTAAAGAAAGGTGATTTTAATCATTTTCCAACACAGTTTTGAGCTGATCGGAAGGCAATGAACTCAAATCACTAGTTACAACCAAGGTATGCAGAAGAACATCCCTGTACGCACTAAATGCAGCAGAAGACCACAACATGTGGCATTTGTGTAAGCTAAGAACACGAAACTGAAGCTAAAATTGCGTTCAACAAAATTGGACAACAGTAGGTTGAAAAAACGTCGCCTGGTCTGATGAGTCAAAGACATCCACCCCAGTGACCTGCTGGAGGTCAGAATTTGGTGTAAACACCATGAAAACACGTATCAATCCTGGTTCATATCAAGTTCAAGCTGTTGCTGGTGGTGTAATGGTGTGGGGAATATTTTCTTAGCACTCTTTGGGCACCACAGCCTACCTGAGTATTCTCGCTGACCATGTCCAGCCTGTTATTACCACCATTTACCCACCTTCTGGTGCCTGCTTCCAGCAGGATAAAGCTTCATGTCATAAACCTCAAATATCCTCAAACTGGTTTCTTGAACGAGAAAATGAGTTCAGTGTACTCAAACAGCAATGTGGACCAATCTCTCTGAGGAGTATTTCCAGCACGTTGTTGACAGTGAGTGTAAACTGTTCAGTAAATGTAGCCAGTTTCACAATAAGCAGAATGATTGCAGAGAAGGACTATTAACCATTTTAACAACCCTTGTTGGCTCAGAATAAAGTGCCTGGGGTAATGTAGGACAACATTATAACCTGGTTATGATAACAGAATCCTGAATCCATACTGCAATAAATAATATGCGATTTGCTGCAGGTGGTAGCAAGATAAGAAGAGGTGAGAGGAAGAATCTGTGAAATACCTGGGAACTTGTTGACCTGCCCTGAGACGATATTTTCATTGTCATGAAAGGAAACGCCGTGCCAGTAGATATCACAGGCTGTTCGCCTTCCTAAAGGAAACTGAGGGGGGGGAAAGCAAGAAAGAACAGTGAAAGGGAGACATAGCAGAGGGCTGAAAACATACAGAATGATGAGAACAGTTCATTAAGGAACTCGTGTTTGCAAACAAGAACAAAGGCTAATCTACTCAGGACATTAGGAAGGTGTTTTGTCCTCGCAGTGAACCGAGAAAACGGGGCTAATCTTGCCCAAAGATGGCAGGTAAGTGCGTGTTATGTTGTGAAGAGCTGGGAAAGAGGAGGAGAAGTGATACTATAAAGAGGATTTACACAGCGAGGAAATCCTGCTGGCACAGGGTAAAGGACAGTTTAGTCCTTTACACCTCATCTGCTCACTCTCACGCACACACTCCAAACCACACAGAAGCCACCCAGCAGAGGTGTGGGGAATCCATCCAGATATTAATAATAGTAGATAGTAGCAGTATTAGTACACACCAGTGCTGGTATTGGTATTGGATTGACGCTAACATGATAGATTGATACTTTGTTTGTATCCTCAGTATGTAGCCCACTGAATTGTGTTACATAAATAGTTTTTTTGGAAATGAAAAAATACACCTCAAACATGCACTATGAAAAATGTCTAAAACCTTTTGTATTGACTTGACAAAAGCCAACTTTATAAGTTAAAAGTATCGGTATTGACAGTGGTATCAGCAATACTGGCCATGTATTTATTTTTATATAAAATCTGCAGTATCGCACAGCACTACCTAAAAAAGCTACATAAAAGCAATATAAACAAACAATCAGTCTGAGAATGAATTATGTGCACAATCTTTAGTTTTTCAGCCCTTAAACTCTCAGCTTTTTATACTTGTGATACAACTTTAGTTAATAGGAGAGTTATTCTCTCACCACTATTAAATGTGAATTAAAAAAATAAAGCTGTACAAAAACTGTAGATAAACTTAAAATCTTAGAATTATCCAAAAGTCATCTGCCATATTATCCATGTAGACAACAGCACGACTCAACACTGAATTTGCTCTCCACTGTCTGCGTCCTACATTCAGGAACGCTCAAATAAATAGTTTATTGTAAAGATTCCTCACAGCTGTTAAATCAAACACACATTTTAGAGCTGGCAAGTTCAAAGTATCAACATGGAGCTGGGAAGAACTCAGTCACAGAGGCTGTGACTTTATTACATCATATGGGCTTTAACAGATTACACTGGTAAGTAGCAGCACACCATCGCGAGCCTAAATTCAACTTTGACTCGACCCACTCTGCTGCCTCGCTGCAAGATAAACATCTAATTAATGACTTAGTGAGAAACAGAGTGACCGGTTCTAAACCCTGCCACACAGATGCCAGGGGAGTGAGGTCAAATTATTTAGAGCAGGGATCACACCATAAAAATAGCCCTGTTGTGTTTGCATGGACTGGTTAGCATGTGACGTATGGGAAAAGTTAGCTTTCAGAGCCACTTTTTAATGGGGGAAAAATAAACTTGGCTTATAGGTTGCTGCAACATAGATATTTCAAGTTGCACCCAATCTGTTATGCCTCGAGTAAACAGCATTTATAGTTTCAAACAGAAGCTCCAAGGAAGCCTTTAGGTGTGAAGTATTTTGAAATCCATACGCATCGATTCAGAACGTCAGCTTAGTCTGCGGCATCCTCATGAAAATCCCACGCATATGTTGACATACACTGTCATTAGTCTAATATTCCAAGCTGACCCTCACGCTGCCATCCTCTCTCCCACAAAGAGGACTAAAAGTTGATTGGATTAGAGGAGCTTTAAGGCTAATGATTTCCCACTGTTTAAGAGAATGCCATATGCTGAAAATCAGCTGACAGTGATGTAGAGACGTGGCAATCTGGATGCACCTTAAAAGCCTCATCAGTCTCTAAAATGTTGACAAACTTCATGAAATTTATTTCAACGTGTTGCTGAAACAAATTTCATAAAGTTACGTGTCTTACAACTCACTGAAAGGGTGTTTATTCAATAATGGCAAAACCAGCCTGCCTGCTTCAGTTTCAGCCCCTTCAGAGTGGTTGACAGCTACTTTCAAAATGACACAAGATCTAAAGCACCACCGGCTTACGGGCTACGGTGCGGACCAGGTGTGGTAATGTATAGGCCTTCTGTCTGTCATTTTCTGCAGGAGCTGTAAGCGTCGCCGCTCGGTTGCCGTGGCTAAGGGGAGCGTTTATTTCGCCTGTCTCATCAAATTGTCTTTTTTCACCTCTCATGCATAATGAAAGATGGGTAATAATGCCTGATAGCAGGTATTAATTGCATCACATTCAAAATTAACAGATGGTGTTTACAGCTCAGATTAAGAAGAATGGGATCAAGTAGGCTGCGCATAAATGTTTGAAAGCTGTCGATTAGAACACATCAACAGCCATCCCCTGTAATTTCATACATCGGACCCATGTGGACTGAAATTCTCAGGCTCCTGGCAAAATTGATGGCAATCCTGTCTTGTAGCATCTTGATTAGGGATGGGTACCGGTGTCCGGTGCCATGATGGCACCGGTTCTGACATAAACGGTAGTAACCAGACCGAAAAGCAGCGCACATTTCGGTGCTTTATTTCGGTGCTTTTTTTTCCCTGAGCTGTGATACACTTCTAGCCAATCGTTTTACGTTTCCGAGAATAGTAGGCGGGGCCAGGTACGTACGTTCTGTTAGCGCAGAGCTACAGATTAAAAATGCCCAAGGCGAAGCGGTTAAAAGTCTGGCTGTACTTCACAGCAAAATATGCAAACTCAGCAGCCTGCAACAAGTGCTTTAAACTGATACTGTGATACTGTCAAAGGAGGTAACACCAAGAATCCGATGAAACACCTGGCGACGCATAGCGTTTTTTTAAAAGCCGAGAAATGCGCCGTATTTGATGGCAGCAGCAGCCGTTCTTCTCTGCGTGAGTAGCTTAATGTTGTTCTTGTGTGATTTACGTTGAGTAGGCTAACCACGTTATTACATTAATGCATGTAAGGTGAACTAGGAAACATCATCATAGCTACATGCGGCTGTCTTCTTGTTTGATGGCAGATGCTCCCTTCACCCTGGCCAAAAAGGCTAAAATGACCAAAGAAAAAGTGGAAAACAGTTAAACATGAGAGGTTTTTGGACAAAGTTTGTGTTTTTTCCATTGATTAAGCACTGCTTCCAGCCAAGAGTGATACCATATATGCCCCATAGCTGCAGAAAAGGCTAACATTGTTATCTTTTTACAGAAAAACAGCTGAACATGAGAGGTTTTTGGACCAATTTTGTGTTCTCCATTCTTTAAGCACCGGTTCGAGCACCGTTTAAGCACCGGCACCGTTTCAAAAGTACCGATTTGGCACCGGTATCGGATAAAACCTAAATGATACCCATCCCTAATCTTGATAGTTAAAGGATAAAAAGTGATTATACTTTGCAGCTACCAGTTAGCCAATTTACTGATTTTGGTCCACGAAACAACTGAAAAAAGTGGCTGTCAGGCAACAAGCTGTGATAAAAGCATTAAACCTTTCATTCAAGTTAGGCTCTTCGGGCAGAACTGCACCACTTGATGCTCAAGTTTTTTCACTTTCCAAGATCTCTACAGTGGCAAAATGAGGACCAGTCAACTTGAATTTCTTTTTGGTGAATTGGACAAAGTCACAGGGAACCAGATGTAACAACAGGGTGGGTGGAGTTGGTAAACGCCTGCTCTATTAAATGTGGTGCATCTGTCTGCCTCTGAATTTTATCACAGTATAGAAAGTAAGTAGAAAACCGCCAATAATGTTTATAGAGATATAAGAAGGAAAAAAATAAGAAGTATATTCTTCCTCCCCTCTAGCCACTCACAGATGGCTGCCCCTCCCTGATCCTAGTCCAGAGATTTCTTCCTGTAAAAAGGGAGGAGACTGAATCAGATTCTGATACATTTTGGCAGTTTAAAACTGGTTCTTAATTCACTTCAGTTTTATTTCTGTAGTGCTAAATCACAAAAACAGTCACTTTAAGGTGCTTTTTCATTGGAAGGTGAGGACCCTATGATAATAAAGAGAAAATCCCAACAAACAAACCCCCTATCAGCAAGCACTTGGAAGAAAAACTCCCTTTTAACAGGAAGAAATCTCTGACAGAACCAAGCTCAGGGAGGGACAGCCATCTTCCGCAACCAGTTGGGTTGAGGTGAGGGAGGCAGGACAAAAGAAATCCACTGAAAGACAGCATTATATTAATAATAACTAATGATTAAATGCAGACTGGTGTGTAAGCACAGCATTGAAAAGGTGAGTGAACAAGAAACACTCAGTGCATCATGGGAAACCCCCAGCAGCCTAGCATAACTAAGGAAAGGTTCAGGGTCACCTGATCCAGCACCAACTACAAGCTTTTTCAAAAAGGAAAGTTTCAAGCCTAATTTTAAAAGAAGAGAGGGTGTCTCTCTCCCAAATCCAAACTGGGAGCTGGTTCCAGTGAAGAGGGGCCTGAAAGCTGAAGGCTCTGCCTCCCCTTCTACTTTTAACACTTAGACCCCCGGAGAGCAGTCATTTTGGTTTTCTACCTTAGACCCCTGCGGAGTCATCATTTTGCGTTTCTACCTTTAAAAGCCGGAGAGCAGTCAGTCAAATGCTGGAGTCATTCATATGTATATTAGGTCGTTACCTAGGAATTCTGGAGGGAGGGGAGTGGGGGTGAGTGATTGAGGGGGTGGGGGAGTGGAGTGTTTCAGTTTGCCATCTTAGGGAGAAATCAACACATGTCCTTACTCTACAATGACGAGTAAGCCTGCAGTCTTAGAGCAAAGAACTCTATAGGGATGATGCATTGCAATAAGGTCCTTAAGGTCCCTGGATTTAACAGGGAGCCAACGAAGGGAAGCCAATAGGGGAGAAATATGCTCTCTGTTTCTAGTCCCTGTCAGCACTCTTGCTGCAGCATTTTGGATCAACTGAAGGCTTTTCAGTAAGTTTTTAGGGGAGTCTGATAATAATGTGGTTAGCACCGTTGCCTCACAGCAAGACGCTCCTGAGTTCAACTCCACCACCTGGCTGGGGCCTTTTTGTGTGGAGTCTGCATGTTCTCCCCGTATTTGCATGGGTTCTCTCCGGGTACTCCTGCTTCCTCCCACAATCCAAAGTCATGCAGTTATTGGGGTTGGGTTAACTGATGATTGTAAATTGCTCATAGGTGTGAATATGAGACTGAATGGTTGTCTGTCTCTTTGTGTTAGCCCTGCAACAGACTGGTGACCTGCCCAGGGTGTACCCTGCCTCTCCCATTATGACAGCTGGGATAAGCTCCACCCCCCCCCCCCCCCCCCCCCCACGACCCTGAATTAAATTACAGTAGTCCAGCCTAGAAGTAAAAAAAAATAAAAAATGCATGAACTAGTTTTTCAGCATCACTCTAGGCAGGATGTTTCTAATTTTAGAGATATTGCGCAAATACAAGAAAGCATTCCTACATATTTGTCTAATATGCACATTGAAATACATATCCTGGTCTAAAGCAACTCTCCGCTACCCACCTCATCAGATCTCTGAGTTTATCTTGTGCTTTTGTAACATGTTTATGTTACCGATTATAACCATAAATAGAAGTATAAATACAAGCCAAATTACTGAATACCATCTTCGTAGTTCCTGGTACAGTAAGTGCCTCCAGGAGTACATTTTGCCATGATGACACACGCACACAGGCAGGGAGACATGACTCAGAAAAGGAAAAACAACACAAGCCTTGTTGTCGCCGTTGGTAAAAAATCCACATGACATTTCTTTTTTTAAAAAGTGCATTTAGCAGTGAAAAACATACAGCAGCACCAGCACTGACAACAGTCGCCTGTCTTTAGGAATCCACTCATTCCTGCATCAGTTCTGCTGTTGTCATGTGTTTCCTCAGTTTTTTTACAACCTCAAACACTCCTACACAGATTCAGTCCAGCATCTGAATATATATAAGTTTTGTGACTTATATTTATTCATAGAGGTACGCCCTGTAATAAAATGGCAGAGGTGGAAAAGTGAAGAGAAGACTGTCCACTGCGGTAATGGTTATAAGCAGCAGTAGTTACAATTATAGGATTCTTTTGGGACAGCTATTAAACACAGAGTAAAATAAAGTATTCTAACTTGTAGTGGTTCAGCACAAAGTGAAACCCAGAAGCCTCAGTTAAAGGATCCACCAGTCACACCAGTTCTGGCACAACTAAGAAGTGACTAGAGATGCCAGGCGGTGGATTAAGGTAGAACTAAATACTTCAGACATGGTTCTTGTTGGCTCGTGCTTACACAACAGTAAGAAACCAGTTGTTACACATGGGCAGCCACCTAAATGAAGCTGATGTTTGGGCTTCCCTCTGGATGTTTCCATTAACTGGTGCTTGGCTACACCAGCTGTCCTGTTACCACAAGAGTAAAACTTACACAGCACATAGGTACAGAAGCCATAAGAAGACAGTCCATTTGTAACACACCTCTTTCCACTTTAGCTGCTTGATGCTTATCTTCAGTGCCTCCAGAGAGGTTTTGGCTTTTGAAGTGTCTACCGTCACAGGTCTCCTCTTCTTTGCAAGCTTGAATCCCTCCTCTCTGCGCATCTCTTCGATGTTTTTGGATGTGTGGATGGTGACATAGTTGCCATTGGGCTCTGACTTCCGCTGCAGTATCTTTCCAGTTCCCTTGACTTGAAGTGTCCGCTCATACCCCAGTCTGTTTAAGTTTTTCTCAGAGGAAACTACAGAGCCTTGCGATGCCACATCAGAAGTGTGTCTCTTGTCCTCTCTGCCGGGCTTACTGCGACTTTTACCTGTTTGTTTGCAGGGAAGAGAGGTGCTGGATGCATCTGTGCCGGTGGGATGATCTGGTGAGACAGAGGCAGAAGGAGAGGAGCCCGGCACCTGCTCTTCTGTATCCACTCCCTCCTTCTCTGCATCTTCGCCAAATGATTTCATTTGCTCGACTTGAACCTTGACATACTGATCACTCATTATGCGAAACGCGATGTGTGACGCCTCTGGCCAGGGCACCGCTGTGCCACAGGGTGCAGTAATCCGACGCCGGCGAGCTAACGGTGTTCAGATACAATGAAGTACGCATTGCTGGCTTAAACGGCCAATTAACAAATGAAAGCCATTTCTCTGCGGTCAGCTCGCTTACCAAATAGAGCAAAGGGATGCCCTCAGACGTACACGTTACTGAGCAAGATAACGCTTGACCATCCCAGGCTTGACAGCTAGCGTGTTAACCGGCTGGTCACAATATTTAACTATCAGCTTCGAGAAGCTAGCGGTTCTCTCGAGCTGGCAGCTAGAGGCAGGCGGCACTTGTAGCCAACACTGCTAGCTCCTTAAAGGGAGCTAAACCCGACGTTAGCCTGTCAAACTTCATTCGGCTAACGCATGGCTCGGAGCCCGGTTAGAGACACTAAGCCTCAACTCATGATAGACTTTATCTTACCAGCAACGATATCTACTTAGCATAGCAGCGCCCAGCGTTACGACGGAGCCCACAGTCCACTGCTCTACGGTATGTGTGTGTGTTGTCCTCCCTGTGTTGTTAAGCAGCAGAAGCCAGTGTACAGCGCGTCGCCCAGCCTCCATCTGGTTTGGAACCCAGCTGATGCTGCCTTTGGGGTTCCTCGTAATTCCCTGTATTCCCATACGGCTCATCACCGTATTATTTGATCAAATGAGAAACGGTCGCTTTTCCCACACCAAGTGGTTTACAATCTGTAGCTTTAATTACGGTGAGTATGTGTGTTTAATAATCTATTAATTCAATTTGGTGATATTGCAAAGCCAGGGGAAAATGCTCTGACAAAGAAAGTCTAAATTCCATTCATAGCGAGGATAATCTGTGCACCTTGAAGCAGGTGCCTTTCCCATGTATTTATCTAGTCTAAAAACCATGTATAGTTGTAAAGCTATGCAGTGACTGTGTGCACTGTGAATAACCTCTTCTTCGATATCAGCACACTTATACACTGACAAATGCTCTGGTTATTCTAGAGCTCGGTCATCTCTCTCCATGACAATAGCAAAAACTCTGCTCCTAACACAAGCGCAACACATTTCCGGAGCACTAGTTTTCCCCAAACTGTTTTCGGAAAAGATACCACTATCTATCAAGGATGGACGCAAGTAATTCCACACCTCATGGATTAAAAAGTTTGCTGGAGAGTTTATCCAGAGCAGCTCTCCTGGCGCAGCCAGATGACATCCCACGGTTCCTGTGTGCACATGTGGAGAACATGATCAAATTCAGCGACGATCAACAGTTAAAAGACATCATCGAGGTCATCTTCTGGTATCAGTGCCAGTGGGGTAAATGCGATGTTTTTAATGTTAAGAAGGAGTGCCCTAATGGAAGTCCTTCTTGTAGAGACAAACTTGGAAGCTTTCTTTCAACGGCTCAGGGCACCTATGTTAAGTTAACTGTATTTCAGTTTATTACTGGGACATAAACACTACAGAATTGTCAGTCAAATTTACTATGACTGAGAGTGTAATTCCTCTGTAATTAAATGGAATTTCAATGCATTTCATTTGAAATTACAACGTAATTATATTTAACCACACATATCTAAAAGGGCTACACTAGAATAAGAGGGTGACAGTTTTTATTTTTATTTATTTATTTTTCTTACAAAAAACAAAGAATACTACTGTAAGTACATGTAAGTACTTTTAAAAACTGCATAAAAGGAATTGTAAACACTGCATAACTTTACATATTTTATAGGAAACAAGAAGTACTTACATTGTAGGTAAATAGTGGATAAATTATTTTAAATAGTGCCTAAACTGTGGGTGTTTTACAGGAAAAGGACGCACAAAGTATTCTGTAGGTATTTTTAAGTAGTAAATTTATAAATTTATGTGGTTTATGGGAAAGAAGAAATAATGCACAGTAAGTCTCTCCCTCTACATATATATATATATATATATATATATATATATATATATATATATATATAATTTTAAGTACTGCAAGATTTCTTTGCAAAAAAAAAAAAAAAAAAAAAAATTTCCCCTAGCTTACATTATAAGTTTGTTGCAGAGCTGTATTGTGGAATGGTTTAATATTTCCTAACTTCCAGGTATTTTATAGAAAAGGAGACACTCCTTTCCTGTGCACCCCTTTTAAAAGTTACATTTGAACAGGGATTGTGAGAGAAAAATAATAATTAGACTTGGCTCAATTATTATAAAGTAACATGGGCCTGCAAATTCTGGCGATATTTATTTATTTTTTTTGCAAGTTGATAAGGGAGAACAGTCTTCATCACAATTTTATAGGTAAATCAAAGGACAGTTGAATAACAGAAAATGTACCGGCATAATGAATGTTAAATAAAGATGTAAAAGGGCAAGTGTTATCCATTCCATAATATTGCTCACACTCCAAAAAGTTTACGCCCCAACATTCCCAGATTTACGGTTTAAATTGTTAGTTTTTCTGCAAAATTACCATGAAATTACTTACACAGTTCTTACATTTACATGCAGTTTAATTAGTTCTTTGTATCTAAAAGCCTGACTTGTTACACCCTTATTCTAGTATGTATTTGTAGGTAAATATAATTACATTATAATTTCAAATAATTATACATTGAAATTCCATTTATTTACAGGAGAATTACATCTTTGGGCCCCTTGGTGGTAGTATTATAACGTGTTACCAAACTTCTATTAAAGTTTTAAGTCTTTATACAAAAAGTAAGGTTTGAAAACACTTTTTTCCTCAGGATTCTTTAAGTGCCATGTCCCTGCCTAAACATACACTAGTGTAATATAATGCTTTCAAAAGCTCTCACTCATGTTTTAGGATATATGGGTTACTTTCTTTGCTTTAATTAATCTTTCCTGACCTTTGCAGAGCAAACCTTCTTCAAAGATAAAAGGAACTGGACAGAAACCCCAAGACCATGTTCAGAGAAGTTTCCTATATCCACATCCAGTGCATTCTCTGTGTTCCCCGTGTCATCACCCCCCAGGAAGGATAGCAAGTCTTTAGTTGATGCTCCAAGCCATCATGAGAGTGTGTGTCCAAGTACTAAAGAAGATCAGCTCCACTCCAGGAAGCAGATTCAAAGACCATCTGTTCTGCCAGTACTCCCCACTCAGAAGCCTTCAAAAGGGTCAGGGACAGAAATCAACCAAAGAGTATATCTGCTCTCTGGCTGATTTTCATTACCATAATAAAGACACACATAGCTCACCAGCTGACCAGAGCTTGGGGTCAGTTAGCACCGACAAAGGGCCAACACCACAAAAGGATCTGGGCCTACAAAATTTAAAAGCAAAACCCGGACCATCTGTGATACAAGTTCCTTACAGACCTAAAGGAGGGTATATAGTAGATCCAGAACTAGAGCCAAAGAGAGGCAGGGCAGGGCCTTTTACAAATAGGGGGGCCTTGCTTTTTGGCAGAAAGAGCAATGTGCTGGACGGCCTAAATGTCCGGAACAATCCTGAGTTGTTATTTGTCAGTCAGTCAGTCAGTCAGTCAGTCAGTCAGTCCTCTGAGGAGCATCGATTCTCCCCTGGTTGAGGTGTCTTTACCAAGAGGGATTGACGTGACTTCAGTGTAGCAACTTACATGGCCTTACCTTGTGTATTAAATATGATGCATTCAGTGATGCAGGTGTTTACATCCTTTTTCTTCAACTATATTTCTTTGTCATATCATATTATTTTTTCCTCCCAGATTACAACCTCTGAGTTTTTATGCAAGTCATCCTTCAGCTTTTTCTGAATTATTTCCCTGTGTGTAAAAATGTTTATATTTCGACTTCACCTGCAAAAAATGCCTTTATTTTAAACTCAAACTTAAACTCAAAGAACTTTATTGTCATTGTAGTTATACAATGAAATTTGTTTGGTAGCTCACAGAGGCCAGCAGCAATAAAACAAGAAGCAGCATTGTAACATAATAACCAAGTAAATGTAGTAAAAGTATAAAATATAAAGTAAAAAGAAGGCACTTAGCACAGTAAATAAAAATAAATAAATAATAAAAAAAATACTAGTATTTACAATATGATTTGATGTGATATTTGAGTGCAAACAGTATAATATAATATAACAGTATTTACAATGTGGTAGTTGAGTGCAACGTGAATGTCCCATAAAGTGTCTAAGATAATAAGTATAACAGTATTTACAGTGTGGTAATTTAGTGCAAACATTAATGCCCAGTAAATGACTTTGTACATTAGCAGCAGACATGACATGGGGTAAAGGAGAGAGAGGGAGAGTTACAGTAGCTATTGTGTGTTGGGGGAGGGGTGACACAGGCTACAGCTCTGGGGAAAAAGCTGTTCTTTAGTCTGTTTGTGCGGGTTCTGATTGCCCTATATCTCTTCCCTGATGGGAGGGGTACAAAAAGTCTGTGACCTGGATGGGTTGGGTCCTTGATGATGCAGCTAGCTCGCTTCTGTAAACGGCTAGCATAGGCCGTGTCGAGATTCGGGAGTTTGGTTCCAATGATCCCCTGGGCAGTTTGGATGGTCCAGGTCAGAGCTCGACGATTTTCTGCAGTGCAGCTGAAGTACCACACTGTGATGCAGTAACAGAGGATGCTCTCTATTGTGCTCCTGTAAAAGTTTACTAAGCGCCGGATTGGCACATTTGCTTTTTTAAGTTTTCTTAGGAATAAAAGTCTCTGCTGTGCTTTCTTCACTAAGTGGGATGTGTTAATAGTCCATGTGAGATCTTTTGTTATGTGTAGGCCCAGGAATTTAATGTCATTCACCCTCTCAACTTCCTCACCATTTATGTGGAGGGGTGGTAGTGTTGTTTTCTTGGCTCTTCTGTAGTCTACAATGACCTCCTTTGTTTTGACAGTGTTCAGAATCAGGTTGTTGTTTCTGCACCATTTGATTAGATGTTGGACATCCTCTCTGATTGAGACTTGTTGTTGTCTGATATCCTTCCACTATTGTGGGAATAACTCTCTTAAAAATGGTTTGGGAGTTTTAAATTGAAATGTAGCATCTGTCTCGTTTGATCACTGAACCTCCTTAACCAGTGCAGTAACTGTGCAAAATAATCTGTGACACTTTGATCTTCTAGAAAGCTGCAGATCATTTGGTGTGTAACGCATCATCAAAAATATTCAGTAGCTTCGCTCATCTGTCTGTGATGTTGAAGCGGTCACACCTCACTTTCATCTTTGCTGTGAATACCATTAACATTTCACATGCAGGGAAAGCCACAGCACTGAGCCAGGGGCAAGTGCTACTCTTTATCATACACTGCTAAAAAAAATAAATAAATCAAAGGAACATTTTTTAAATCAGCTTGTAGCATCAAGTCAATTAAACTTGTGCTAGTACCTTTGCTTTGTGTCCCAGCACAGTCTCAAAAACATAGAGGAGACTCCAGGAGACAGGCAGTTACTCTAGGAGAGCTGGTTGCTGATTGGCATTTGCCATAGAATACCAGAATTATCATGTCCACCACTAGTGTCCTGTGTTTTTTACAGATGACTCCAGGTTTACCCTGAGCACATGTGAAAGGGTCTGGAGAAGCCATGGAGGGCGTTACACTACCTGTAACAACAGCAACACCAGTTTGGTGGTCGTTCAGTGATGGTTCAGGAAGGCATATCCAAGGAGGGATGCCCAGACAAAGGCAGCCTTACAATAGAATAGAATAGAATACTTTTTATTTGTCAATTTCTTCAAATGTACTTGCCATACAAAGGAATTGAAATTACGTTTCACACTGTCCCATGCGTAGACATTGACAACAATAAGGTGCAGATGCAGAGTCCAATCTGTCTTCCTATACTTCTGCCAATCTGGTGATTCTGCTGGCTGGGAGCCGGGAGGGAAGAGAGTTCAGCAGTCTCACAGCCTGGTGGATGAAGCTGTTGGTGAGCCTGGTAGTGCGGGAGCGGAGACTTCTGTATCTCTTTCCAGAGGGCAGGAGGCTGAACAGACAGTGCGCGGGGTGGGTTGCATCGTTGACAATTGTGATGGCTTTGCGGGTGAGGCGAGTGGTGTAAATGTCTTGCAGGGAGGGGAGTGGTGCACCAACTATCCTCTCAGCTGTTCTCACAATGCGTTGTAGAGCTTTTCTGTTATAGTCAGTGCAGCTACCGCCCCACACAGTGATGCAGCTGGAGAGGATACTTTCAATAGTGCCTCTGTAGAATGTAGTCAGGATGGGTGGTGGAGCACTTGCCCGCTTGAGTTTGCGCAGGAAGTAGAGGCGCTGTTGTGCTTTCTTGGCCAGTGATGCTGTGTTGGTGGTCCAAGAGAGGTCCTCACTGATGTGCACCCCCAGGAACTTGGTGCTGCTCACCCTCTCCACCGCAGCGCCGTCGATGGTCAATGGGGGGTGACAGGTGTGGCCTCTCTGGAAGTTGACAATAATCTCCTTGGTCTTACTGACATTTAGCAGGAGGTTGTTGTCTCTGCACCACGTGGTCAGGAGCTCAACCTCTTTCCTGTAGTGGGTCTCATCGCCCTTGGTGATGAGCCCCACCAGCGTTGTGTCGTCCGCAAACTTCACAAGGTGGTTGGAGCTGTAGGTTGGTGTGCAGTCATGTGTCAACAGGGTGAAGAGCAGAGGACTGAGCACACAGCCTTGTGGAGCCCCCGTACTCAGGGTGATGCTGTTTGAGACCTTGTTGCCCACACGCACCGCTTGAGGCCTCTGGCTGAGGAAATCCAGCAGCCAGTTGCAGAGGGAGGTGCTGAGGCCCAGTCTGTCCAGTTTACAGATGAGTTGTTGTGGTATTATGGTGTTGAATGCTGAGCTAAAGTCTATGAACAGCATTCTCACATATGAGTCTTTCTTGTCCAGATGAGTTAGGGCTGGGTGGAGGGCAGAGCAGATTGCATCTGGGACCAAAATGAACATTTTGAACCCATTATCAGACTCTATGCTTGTGCCATGGGTTCTGGGTGTCATGGGTCCCATTCACTGGCTCCCACACCCACCTAACCTAAATCCAATAGAACATCTCTAGGGCGTTATGTAGTGGTCCATCCCATGCTGCCAGGATGCACTCAGGCTGTTCAGAGGCTCAGTGATGTCCTGGTGTAAACCCTCAGGACACTATCTACCATCTTATTAGGAGCATGCTCTGATGTTGTCAGACATTCACACATGCACGTGCGGGTCATACAAACTACCGAACATTTAGAGCTGCTGCAATTACATTTTTGTCAAATGCACTAGCCTGCCACATATTTTTTTCACTTTTACTTTGAATTCAGCCCTCAGTGGGTTAATCATTTTCATTTCCATAAAATGATCCAGCATCCTTTCATTCCTAACATGTTACCCTGTCCATATCAGTATAGATATCCAACATAATTGTTTTTCCCATTGAGATCTGATGTGTTTTCAAAGCGTTCCTTTCATTTTTTGAGCAGTATATATATATATATATATATTCTGCAACCTTTTAAGAAACCAAGTCTAGGCACAAGTCCTGAGATCATAGACTTGGTACTCAGAAGACCAATGAACAAGTCACTTGAAATTGATGTTATTACATCTGCAAACATTTATGTGAACAACAATTTTGTGGCATGATCAGGGACACCTAATGTCAACGATGTCTGCAGTTCAAGTGTCATCCTTTCAGAAAGATTCTACACGTGGTAACTCTCTGATTGAGATGCAAACTGATTTATACAAAAGAAGTTGCGATATTCTTCTGATATTTCTAGCTGTACCACTCCCAATTGCACGTTACCAAGGACAGAAAAAAGCAATTCTATGAAACCACAAATAATCCAACATGTTGCTTCATTTATTTTAAAAATGGATTATTTACATCCAGAATCTTAGAAACAACGTTACAGGCAGTGTCCTGAGAATATTATGTGCAAACAGACCCATTGGAACACAAAAGCATGATAGGGATTATAGTGGGAATAAAGCCTGCTTCACATTGTATATTCAGTAGTTCACAGTTTCCTGTTATTCACAGTCAGTGTAGAGTGAAAATACATGATTAAACACGACCCTCTAAAACATTTACTGCAAGCGTCATAACCAAAAACCACCTGTCTTCATGTAACAATTCATTTATAGTAGAGCATCCGTTTTTCAGGAGTACTGAGTGTTTGAAATCTTCTTCCACAGTAACGTCTTCAGGTTGTTGAGCACTAGTGAGTGGTGAACCTCCATTTGGCTTGCCAACCCGCTGAGTGTCACACAGGTGCGCAGCTGTTTTTCCAGATCCCCACGAAGGTCTGAAGGCGCTCCGAAAAGCAGATAGTCCTGCAGCAGCACGCACACTTTAGCGAGATTAGGCTGCACAACCTCTGTGTTACACTGCTTCACCAGCCGATCGCAGGTGGCCGTGCAGTCCCGCCCATACGTGCAGTCTGCATTCGTCTCACATCGCCGTCCCTTCAAAAATCCCCGCACAACAGCTTCTGATGCCACGCTGCGAAGGTTGGCCATCTTGCAGTCGTACTTTGAATTGTAGCCAACGTGGTAAGGATTGGCGTCACATATTAGGAAGCTCCCGTAGGAGCCGTGGAAGACCTCTTCCACAAATTCCAGCAGGCCAATGGTGATGCGAGCTCGGCGGGGCCAAGCTGGCGCGAGCCAGTGGTTCAGGCTGGAGCTCAAGGCCTCTGGGACGATAGACTGCAGGGAATTTGGCACCTCGAGCCTGTAGAGTGAGTTGTGGCTTACACGCTCCGTCACATACAAATCTCCACAGAAGCCCAACAGTTTCGGGGTGTGCTCCTTCTCCTGCAGCGCCACCATCAGGAGGAACTCGTTGATCTGGAGGAGAGCCCAGATAGACTTGGCCTCTGCTAGTGACACTTTGCCATCTTGGTTGACATCAGCAAGCGTGATGACTCTGTCCACCAAGGTGCTCAAAGATGACTGTTCACCGAGGTTAACCTGCAGGAAGGAGGTGAATGCATGTTATAAATGTGTTGTAGATACAAATATAAAAAAAACCTTGACAATAAGATCTTGGCCTGTATAAACACGTAACATAAAAAAGATCTCTAGATCTGAGCTCATTTGGATGCACTAATGCATAACCAATGTTTCCTAATAGGCATGTGTAGTTTTCTATTAGCATGTGACTTCTGTGGTGACAGTTGTTCACTGTTATTATAAAATAGTCTATCGGCCTGGAAACCTTAAGGAAACTGTGCAGCATCTCTTTAAATTCATCCATCGAGGTTCCACGTGTGGGTTTGTCAAACAGGCTCATCTCCTGTCGCAGCATGGCGTCGGGCGCTCCGTCAGTTTTCACCGGATCTTCAACGCCACATTTAATTACCACAGGCTTCTCCTTCCACAGTCCATTGTATACCTGCAAATATGAAAATATGACTTTAGTTAGATGAGGAAGAATATGTCCAAAATAGGTCCAGAAGGAATTTTTAAATTTTGTTATGTTTTTTGTTTGAGTGTGTGCCATTCTGTCTGTGAACACAATAGCTGGGAGGGTTATTGGTATTATACAGTTCATGTACTGCTAATACTACAATTCCCAGAATGCTCTGTTGGTGTTTTGGCACGTCAGTCACGACAGGACCCATTAGCACCCTCTCCTCTGTTGACCATAGTCATAGCAACCATGCAAATACTGCCATGCTAACTATCCCAAAATGGCAAAAAGAAAGGCAGAAAACAGGAGCTTTCTGGACAGGTGGGAGAATATGATGAAAATCTGATAAATGATAAAATGATCAAATTTAATTCAGAAGGTTGCAAATACAATTTTTATTTAAGAAATGAATTCCACTGATGTGTTATCTAATTGGAATTTCGATTTTGCATGTGTGCAATATTAAGTTATATATACATTTATATAAGTTATATATATTGTTTAGTATTAAGCTTTGCTTGTTCCAGACTCAGTTTTTCAGCAAAACTTGTTTGAGTCCATAAGAAAAGATTCCTTGTTATATTTGGATTATATATTATATTTATCCTGGACCAACACTATTATGATGACACAGGAACAACACCAATATGGTATATCAGATACACCCACTACCCATACAGTCACTGGATGTACCTTGCTAACCAAGATTGCCACTGTTAGCTGGTGACTCAGCTTTAGAGCCAAATATGGAATGGCCCTGAAAAAACCCCAACTGTGTGTGACAATCTAGTGGCTGCAGTATGTTTTTTTTATAGACATCCTTTAACACTGACAGTCATATCGATACTATAATTAGTATCAAATATGTCAAATCATTTACTTTTTATTTGTTACTACAATTGCTGTTATGTTTTTTTCATGTTCCAGTAAAAATTATGAGGCAATCTATAATAAAATTATTGATTAAATTTAAAAAAACAGATGTGCACTAACATGAATTTGGAAATATATTGTTCTCTCAAAGGCTATTCTTCACGCATGTGTAAGTTGTGAGTGTTTGTTTTACCTGATGTGTGGAGGAGGTGGACATGCAGCGCTGCAGAGTTAGCGTTCTCTGGTCACATAGTGCCTTGCAGGATGAACCTGATATTATGCCTCTTCTATAATGATCACACTGCAGAAACCAAAACAGAAATTGCAGGAAACAGAAATAAGCCTCTATTTATGCATCCAGTACTTGAGCTCTCTATATTTAGCCCTCCAATGTCTGTTTACTTAAAGGGAAAATATCTTTGCTAGAGGTCAGGTGAATCTAACCAGATTTGCCTAACCTGACACACTGTTCTCCATGCTCCTTCTTGCCTTTACGTACCCTTTTGACTTTGAGAGACGTGCATTTCTAACACGTCATTGCAGAGCTTCTACATTGTGCGTGTCCAGTAGCATTTTAGTGTGGTTGTACTGCTCAGACTGACATAGATCAGGGGCTTCAAACTCACTTTACATTGTGGGCCAGATGCATCCCACTTTGATCTTAAGTGGTCTGGACCAGTGAAATGCTTGAAGTCTGTGTGACTGTGTCTTAAACGTTAAAGTTCAATGTTTCTGTTATGGATTAATGAATCAGAGAGAATGCACGATTTCAACAGGTATGTTTACAGAAAAAAAAGAAAGGCTCATCGAGAAATATGAAGCTTCTTTCAGTTACACTGGATGGTTTCGCTTACCCTTCCTGATGCAAACCGCCCATTTATCCAAGCTTGGGACCGACGCTGGGAATACAATAACTTGTGACCTCCTGAGGCTGGGTCTGTGTCTCTAAATATGGACCTGACACCAGGAAAAACACTAGGACATGTGACTTGGGTTCAGGTGGTTAGTTAGCAATCTCAGTGGAATTCCTGGCTTTTCCCATCCACATACCAGAGGTGTATTGGACTAAAGAAACATTGATCTTGACGACCAGTAAATGAGTCTTAAGTTTATCTTAAACTGCTACATTAGTTTAAAAATTGCATGCTGACTATGAAGTTTTGTACCTTTATAATTAGCAGACAAGAAAGAAAAAAATCCCATTTCCAGCTATGTCCTTTGAGATTTTTCATGGATATGGAATCAGAGAGTGCCAGTTTTACTTCTTTCCTAGAAGGATGCTATACTTACTCATGTAAAGTGGTGTGCATGAAATTCATCAGAATGGAGTAACCCACTGAGTTATATTCAGTATGTTGTCACAAAGCAGCAAAGAGCCCAGCACCATGTGCAGTTTACCTGACATCACCTGACCGAGGAGACACATTTCTCCCAAGTCCCCAACACAGAACGCAACAGAGGGGAACTAGACATCTGTGGGTCTCACCTCAGCAGCACAAAACTAGTATGGTATGAAATCATTTTCTTCATTTATGTAAATACAAACAGTCACATGTTGTCTGTTATGTGGTTAGTGAAACTGTAGTCAAATGAGCTAAGACCAAACAGCTAAACTGATGTTACAATCCTACAGGTGGGTAGTGGGGTTGTGTCCTGTAAGAGCACCCTGGTACCACAAGTTTAAGACACTGGCCATGCACTCTTCCTCAAAACACAGACCTCGTGTCCCTCTGTTCCACTGTCTTGCCATGTACTTTTTAAAACCTATGAAATTATTATTTATACTGTTGTTTTTATTCTGAATTCTTTAGTTTTTGTCTTGGGAAAAGCAAAAGATCTGCTCTTTCCAGTGATTGTGTTATGATTTGAATTAATGTGATTGTAGTTTTTGTCTTGGTTACCCTGAAAGCTACCTTTATTGTCGTGCAGTAGTTTGGAAAGCCTGTAATCTGTGGTTAGGACTTTACTCACTGCCACAGTCAGTATTTTTATGCCACATTCACAGATATCCCACACTATCAAATTTATCTTGATTTATAGGCTTGAATTCGATTAAACCATGTAACTGAGTTTTATTTAACTCAAAGATAATACTTACGATGACCATGTGGCAAACATGCCCACGGCACAGCTCAGAGTAGGAGGCATACTGCATGTAGACGATCCAGCTGATGACGAGGATGCCCAGCCATGCCAGCAGAAGGTACTTCACTTTAATAGCTGGAAGGCGACTCTGTGGAGGTTGGTAGAAAATGGGCGCATGGCAGGAAGAAAAGAAGTCTAATTAAACCCAGGCTGTGAATGAATGAATGAACAGCTGGTCACCCAACCTTAAGGTGGAATTGAGACACTCAACTACATGAAACTAAGGACTTCCTGATTTTTTGTATTTTGCACATTTATATTTGCAGATTTGTCACACTTGCATGTTTCAGATCATTAAACAATTTCTAATATTAGACAAAGACAAACCGAGGAAATACAAAATGCAGTTTTTAAATGTGGATTTCAATTGTTAAGAGAAAAATACTGTCCAAGCCTCCCTGGATCTGTGCGAGAAAGCAATTACCCCTTAAAACTAATAACTGGCTGTTTCACCCTTGGCAGAAAGAACTGCAATCAGGCGTTTGCCATAACTGGCAATGATTATTTCACAGCACGTCACTGTGGAGAAAACTGAAGAATTGTTTTAATTCAGCCACATTTGAGAGTCTTTGAACATGAATAGCTTGTTGAAGGTCAAAGTTTCTCAATTTTGACTTTAACAAGTCAACTCCAAAGCTACATTTTTTTCTTTTTTCTTTTTGAGCCTTTCACAGGTGCTCTTAAGCTTCAAGGCACGAACCAATGGCTGGAAATTCTCCTTCAGGATTTTCTGGCCGAGAGTAGAATTTATGGTTCCATCACTTATAGAAAGTCGTCCAAGTCCTGGAGCAGCCCCAGACCATCACACTACCACCACCATGTTTGAATATTTATCTCCTTGGAACTCACCAACGGACGCCATTTTTCCTCAATCTCTGATTGTCGAATCAAGAACTTTGACCTTAACTGAGTTAAGTGAGGCCTGCAGTTCTGTTTTTGCTGGTCTGTATTCTTTTGTGACCTCCTGGATGAGTCGCTGATGTGTTCTTGGAGTAATTTTGGTAGGCTGGACACAAGTCCCAAAGCCTTAGAAATAGCTTTACAATGCTTTCCTCAAAGCTTTGACTTTGTTCCTCACCTGTTGTTGTTTCTTTAGATTGTAGCATCTAAATATAGTCGTTTTTTACCTTAATGAATAAAATCATCATTTAAAAAACTGCATTTTGTATTTACTTGGGTTATCTTTGCCTAAAATTAAAAACTGTTGATGGATCTAAAACACTTAAGTCTGAGAAATATGCAAAAAAAAACAAAAAAAAAAAAAACAAGAACCAAGGGCAAATACTTCTTCATAGCACCGGCATAGGAAATAGTTTAGTAATTGATACTTCTCTCTTTGATTTTCTGTAAATACTGAATAGTTTCCACTCCTAAAAGAAACAAGTAAATTAGAATAGAAGAGACTTCCTATTGTAGATCTAGAGATGTACCAGTATACAGCCAATCACTGGTATTTTTTAGACTGATAAATAAGATGACATTTAGACTGATGTTTGTGTGTTTGTTGTCACATCTCTGTCTAATGTCCAAAATAGAAGATGGAAATGTCTGGGAGAAAAGGGAGGATAAATAAGAAAATAAACAGCAATAAACTGTATCAGAACAATGAGTTAAATTCTTCTTTTAAATATCAACATCAGCCTAGACTTATCACTATTTGTGCATCTCTATTTACTGATTTTTGTATAATGGGCTACAAACAGCAGCTGGGAACCACTGATTTGAATGCTCTGCAATAGGATAGCTGCGGGAAGAGCGGGCATCACATGCATTAACACAAAATGTAATGCTACACAAAAGTGTAGTACTAAGCAGAATTAGCATAAGCAGAATGTTTATGATCCAACTTGTACTGTTATTAAATCATGCTTTTACAGTCGTGTATGCACTGCAAACCTGTGAACCCGTGGCTGCAAAATTCTGGGGTATCTAGGTAAACAATGAATGAACCAGCAGCCTGTCACCTGACTATAGGATAACGCAGAGATAACTACCATACATTGCGCTGCACTTGTATTCGTTACGGGGGGTTTCATGCATGCATGTGAAGTGAACTGACGGTTTGGTCAGTGGTCGTGCATGCTGCTGGTGGATAGTTAGTGACAAAAAGACTGACATTGTGCAGTCCCATAGCCTACCTGCAGGCCTTTGGATAAAGGGCAGAACAGCATCAAATGGACCAGTCTCCGCAAAGCCCTGGGCATCATGAGCGACTCTTTTTCGGAGGCAGCAGAGCGAGAAACCAGAGTCCCGTCTGATCACATTCTCGCAGCAAACCACGACACGCGTCGCATATTTACTGGTTATTACAACGAGCTGCTTTTCGAGCTGTTTTCTTCTCTTTGCTTGCCTTGATCACAGCGTGTGTTTTCAATAGAAATCATTCAGCCGCTCAAAAAATATGATGAAGAGTGTGTCCTTGAAGCTGAGCGATATTTCAGCTCCATCGGGGCCACAGAACGACCGACGCGGCCCAGAATCAGAGAGATCCTCAGCTATGATCCCCGATATTTTCCGAATATTAGACCAGCAGCACCTTCACCGTCCAATCAGATCAAAGAAGGCATCAGTGTGACAAAGAAATAAGCGCTGCTTGGACCCGACGAGCGCACAGCCTCAGTTTCCCAGAGACTCGCTGCTGCGCATCTTAAAGGGAGAGGCGTCAGAGCTGACGGGATTTTATCTGCCGACGGGAAATCTTACCGCGCCTCCTTCCTTGCAACCTGCGGCTGACAAATTGAAGGAAAGCCCCGAGAAGGGATAGTGCTGTCCATACTGCATTTTGCATTTTTGGAGGTGCGTGTCAGGTTACCTCGTAGGGTTAAAATGAGTTTATGCGTACATCACAAGTCATGGCATAGATTTCCTGCCGAAGGGATAAGATGATAGAAACAAAGATTCGATCCATTCATGCTAGGCTTGATCCAAAACCAATAACGGTGTTGGTATCGGCACTATCGTTATTTGGATTGCTTGGCTCACCTCTACTGAGGGGATTCAATGACTCTTTCATATTGTGGAGGGCATGGCATGGATCCACTTGTCGCTTTTTGTGCTGCATGAGTCCAGAACTTGTAGTGAAACCTCCTCAAAGAAAACCAAAGTCAAAAGAATTGATTTCTTTGCAGTGGGTAGAGCTAAAGTGCTAAAACCACTACCTGCCGGAAGAACAGGTGGATCATCTAAGTGTGGTCTGGGTGAAAAAACAGTGGAAGCAACTCTCAGAGGTGGGGAAATGACATTTGCTGCCGAACCATAACATAACTGAACAAAGAGTGACGCAGGCAATCTTTCCTACATAACGCAAAACCTTTCTGATCTTGCCTCAAGTTCAGCACTGATCCCACATTAGTCTGTGTGCAGTCATTTTTGCCCCGTGTGCTACACTTCACACTGAGCCACTTCAATGCATGATGACATTTGCTTTCCTTGTTTTTTACTACAATGAATTCTATTTAATTTTGCAGTCTTTTTCTAGTGCTCCTAATTTTTACATACCTCTGTAATTAAGTCTTTTCATCAGTAATTCTTTGAACTTTGTTTGTTTTGCTCTTCCCTATTAAGCTATATTGTTTTTAAAACAGACATTTTACAACTTTCAGGAAAATAATTTTATTTCATGTCAATTTATTTTATTACATTTTCTGTTTCATGCATGTCAAATTCTACACCAGCTAAGTAGTCAAGTAAAAGCTCCCATTACATATTTTCCGTTTGTAAATGTGAGCAAACAGGAAAGGAAATCATCATTTCCTAGGGAATGGATCGACACACACAAACACTTGCCTTTATCATATGATCATCAGAGTGATTTGATTGTGGGAAAAGCTGATATAGCACTCACCACAAATGCAATTGCCAAAGTAATCTTTCATATGTGATTACGCGCAACGAGGACATTACGCTTCATATGCACGTAATCAAAATGAAAAATACAACTGAAAAAACAATGTCTTCAACAGTTAAGCAAAAGAAAAACAAACTAATGGAAGTAAGGCGGATGAAATGCTCGAACAGGAAATCAAGAAATGAAGAGAGAGCAAGCTGAATGGAGGAGTCAGGTGGTGAGGAATCGTTAGAGCTCCTGGAAATAACATCGTCTCCAACCCTGAGGCACACTGGGTAGTCACCTGCGAAGACAAATCATGTAGGAGTTTGTTTATGTCCATTTCAAGTTTCAACAAGCATTTCATCACTTCTCAGGTTGCAAAAAACCTGTATGTTGTACTTCACAAAGGGAAAATGTTTGTCTCTTTGGTGGTTGGTGGCTGGAGGTTATTGGTTGCTGTTAAGTGAAATTGGCTGCAAAGAGGGTTGTGCAAAAAACCCCTCCTTGCGACTGTTTTGGCTAATTACCAAAGCAATAGGCTACCCGTAGTTTTTGTGAAAGACACAAAGAGCAGTAAGGAAACTGTGACAAGTGAAACACAAACTAGAAACAGAAAGTATTCCCCTTCAAAGTAAAAGCTGTGCCTTACTGCAGCAACTGACACATTTCACTAACACACTTTTACTTTGAAGGTGAGTGTTTTCTGTTTCTAGTTTGTTTCACTTTTCACAGTTCACTGCTGCTTAGTGAGTACTAGGTGTTTGCAAACAAGTTGGCATCTTGCACGCAAACAAACTACTGGCAACTGACATAACCTGCTAGCAACTGAAGCAAATTTCACCCAGCAACTATTCACAGAATAGAGACATTTCCCTCACTAGTGCTGGTTGGATGATCTGATATCCTCGTGTTGGTGTTGTTCCCACATCATCATAATAAATGTTGTTCCAGGTTCAACATTGCAAGTGACCAATCACATTGTTGTGACATCATACTTTTGCAAGCCAAGCGATTCATTCATTTATGAAATCCCAGTGTTGCAAGCACAATATCTATAATTCTTATCGTTTATTAACCCTCTGGGGTCGCCAGCGCATCCGGCGACCCCAGAGGGTTAAAGAACAGTATCCTGAAATGTAAAGAATTCAAATTGCTGGATCGGCTTCGTGTTGGTTACCCAGGGGGTTTATCAGTGTGACTGAAGCCTAAGATGATGCAGACATTTGGACTCCTAGTCCCACTATGTCACAGGGTCAATGCCTCAATGGGCAGACTGAATGAGAGCAAAAGTATTAATTCGTACCTTCCTGAAGCCAAGCCGCTGCTGCTCCACAAGCGTGTCTGAACCATTAAAGTGCAAACCTTGACATCTATATAATGGAAACATTCACATTGACATTTGAATCCAATTAACTGTAAAGGCAATTCAAAATTGTATGCCAAAAACTGTCATGTAGTCCTCTTTGTCATTTATGGACAATGAGGACTACATACATACATTTGTTACATTCAAAATATATTCATTATATACTAAGTAGCCACTTTGTTAGATACACAGCTATAAATCTGACTGAATGTATCCATAATGAGACCATGTATACAAAAAATAAGCTTTAGAAAGGTAGAGTTGTTAAATTGATTTAAATAGCACACAACTACTGACTGGCAGGAACACAACACCTTCATGGTAGATTGAGAGTAAGTATCTGGCCCGGTTCCATACCCAAAGCCCACGAAAGAGTGGATTTGAGCTATCGAGAGCCCGTTACTTTCTGCCGACTTACTGCGCAACAGAGGCACTGGAGCCAGGGTTGCGTCTCAAGGGGCAATAAAGAGTCAAAAGCTTTTTAACAAAACCTGTTACCATCCTGTGAACGGCCTTCACTTCAGCTCAACCGCCTTCATCTGCATGAAGGTAAAGCAATGGCACCTCTTCTCTCCTCATATTTATCTATATAAACAAAAAAAAAAATAAATAAAATAAGATATGCTTCATTTATCCCAGATCTGCAAAATTCTTGTATCACAGCAGTTAAAAAATTAAGTTGGACACAACATACATAAACCAAATATGAAACAACACACGAAACTATTCCATTTAAAATCACAGCGATGCAAATATTTTTACATACCAATGGAAGTTTTTCGTTGGTTCATTAAAATCTGTTTTCCAAGAGCTGGACGGTACATCTGCAAATAAGAAATAAGTCATTCGTTCAAATGACAATTAGCTGAAACATTTTTGGTGAGTATTTATTTATTAATTTTTTAGTTCATTTCATAACTTGCTTGACTAACAAATGTTAGTCACTTACCGTTAATGTACAGGAAGATTACAAGCCTGGGCTAGTGTTAAAATCCCTATCTCCTACCACTCTTCTCCATCATACTAACCTGATAAAAAAAAAAAAAACACTTACCCTGACCAGCCCCCTGTGTCTGTGGCCTTAACGTTTTCGTTCCTCTTAGTAAGACTCATGTGAACATTTGCCTCGCCTTCAAAAAGTTGACTGGAAGAACTTACACACAAAAAAGCGGAACTTATTTAAATTATTTATTTAAACAGTAACTTATTTAATATGTTACTGTTACCCATACATCTAGTTACAGTTTCACAAGAATTGTGAGACCGACAAGCCCGCCATCAGCTGCAAAAGGACGAGCCCTACATATCGTATGAGTTCGAATCTCAGACACTCATTTTATTTTACCCCGATTAGCTTAAAAATCTTACTTCAGCAAACAAAATAATGCTTACTTAGCAGAATCAAACGATGGCAATTAAGCTTTAAAGTAATAATGTGGAATGCATTTGGGATAAAGGCTGCAAGTTGTATTAGAGTGTAGGATTTGTGTTTCACAGCGTGCGAGAAAAATAACCGACTTTAAACAGCAGTAATGATATAAGTAATAAGGCTTTGAAAGGAAATAAGCTTTGCTATTGTGATTGCTCTTGACGTCTCCAACAGTCAGTCTGCAGGTTTGTTAAACATGTCGGCGCTCGCGAGCGTCAGCCTGAAACCTTGAAACTGCTTGTTGCGGACCGCGGTTACAAACAACCGAACAACTGAAATATGACTGTATATGCAGGAACACGTCGACCGTTGTGGTAGTACATCATAAAATGCAAGCTAATAAACTTCTTCCCACTCACATACACCCACTCACCGTTTTGACGTGACAGCTACTTATCCACCTCGTGGCCATAGAAGGTCGCTACAGGATACAACTACGGAAGCTGGGAGAAACTAAACTTAACCAACTGCCGCAAACGTCACATGAAATAGGATACACTTATACAGCTGATGAGCTACACATTAAAGACTCAAGGCTTCAGATTAGTTCATTCAATATCCATGTATACTCTTCTTTAAATGATGCTGCATCCCTCCAGTGTATGTATATATGTATTAATCCTGCTTGTTTCATTCCTAACTAGATGAACAGGCATTACTTCAGTGTACACTTTCAGAAACTGCTTTTAATTAATGTTCATGTGTAGTTCATAGGTTGCTTATGTTCTGCATCACTTGGCTGACTTTCTGCAGAGGTATTTTTGTTTACAGAAACACATTTCATGGCCTAAACACTTACATAGACCGCAAGAGAGCAAATACAGTTGTGAAAATGACTCAGATACTTTTCTTTCAGTCTGCAACTGCAAATGATCATCACTCTCCCACGCCAGGATTTCAACAATGGATCACCACTTTGTTATTTCAGCGATTTACAGCTGTGATATTCACATAAATTTGCACCAATGTTAACTTTGAGCCATATTTTACTGACTGTTAAACCAGATGTTTTCCAAGTGCAGATGTGTAATGGAAGGAGGAAGCCAAAATTTATTTCAAATTTGTAGTGTATCAACATAAAACAGGATACACTACACAGTTGATGAGCTTCAGATTAAAGAATGTAGGCTTTTCAACGTCTCTTGTTTTTTTGTTTAAATTTAAGTATTAATATCATGAGATCTGCGAGGTGGGCGCTGACAGACCATGAATGAGCTCCATCTGTTTCCTTCTGTCTTTGGCACGGTTGATGGTCATCTTAAACAAACGACAATAGAGCTCGACGGCAGCTGGAGTGTCGTCGTTCCCGGGCACGGGGTACGTCACCAGGCTGGGGTTGCAGTTTGAGTCCACCACACCCACTGTGGGAATGTTCATCTTGGCTGCGTCTCTGATGCCCACGTGCTGCTGAAAGACGTTGTTGAGAGTTGAAAGGAATATGATGAGATCCGGTAGGCGGACTCCTGGGCCGTACTGGATGTTGGCGTTGGTGAGGAGGCCGCCCTGCCAGTACCGCGTGTGCGCATACTCTCCACAATCTTTGGCCGTGGTCTCTACCAGATGGCCAAACTGACGCCGCCTGCTGACAAACAGGATGATGCCACCGCGATACGCTATGTGGGCGGTGAAGTTGAGGGCTAGCTGAAGGTGCTCCATAGTCTGGTCCAGATTGATAATGTCATGATCCAAACGACAGCCGTAGAGATACGGCTCCATGAGCCTAGAAACACGGAATTATAATTCAGAAAAATGTCACTTGAATCACTACTGCTGAATAAAATAACATAGCTCTAATAGCTACATTCCTGATGAAATGATCGACCAAGTAACCAAAACATTTCCTGCTGCTGGAGCTTTCTGTTAGAAGCATTTAATGACAATAGGTTAGTTATGGAATAGTTAAAAGAAATGCCATCTGTATTAAAACAACAAGTTTGTATCTCTTCCTTCAAGGTTCTAGGACCTGTGGTATTTATGCTTGCTGTTACCATTAATAACCAGAAGTGTTACCAAACAGAAACTTCCAATTTAATAAAGAGGGGTTTAAAGCATGAAGATTTATGGCATTTTTTATTATTATTAATAACTCCCCACTTTTTATCCACAGGAGACTACCACTAGGAGTTCTGGGCAAATGACACTGTTCAAGATAAAAAAGTTATACTTTATTCAGCCATTGCATAATATGCAGACAGACTAAGCAATAGACAGAAGGTATAAAATCTAACATGTGCCAAGTAGTGACTGAGCACGCCTCTATCATGTGAGATTAGTTTCACATGTTGGGAATACCTAAACCCCACAGGACCCCGACCCCCCCCCCCCCCCCCCCCAAACACTAAGGTAGAAGTTATAAAGCCTTGACCCACAAAGAAAGACAAGTGTCTCCAGCTTATTTAATTACAGACTACAAACAATTTGTAAATATACGGGGGTGCAGCGCACTAAAACGCTGAGATAAATATCACACCAACCTGTGCCTGCAACCTTTTTTGTGACCAAGATGCACTCTGGCGTCGAATAAGTCTTTCAAGGAGAAAAGCTCAGCCACACGAAAAAAGTCTGCTTTCTCGAGGGGCTGGTTTAATATTTTTTCTGTTAATAAGGAAAAACAACAACAACAACAACAAATGACAAGTAGTAACATAAATAAAATTCTTGAAAAAAACAAAAACCAAGTGTTGACGCCCTTGCGTTATTTAGCTCACCTGTAACATCGCCAGCCTGGGGTTGAGGTGGCTTCGCAGACGGTGCTGTCACATAGTGATGTCCACCACAGGGGGATGCTACGGTGGCAGCCCGTGAGTATCGGAACCCTAAAAGGCCTAAATATGGAAAAAAAAAAAAGTTAAAACATCGGTAGTTAACTATCATGAAGCGAATATTGTAATATTGTAATACAGCATTTAGCTGTGGGCTAACATGCTAAACTGTAGCGTAGCGTACACGAAACTCAAAACTAAACGCAGAAATAAACACAAGGTAAAATGTTGGATTGGCTCTAAATCTTCTGAATATTTTCCTTGAACTATTTTCTAAATAAAAAACTGTAAACGGTTTTCAGTTACCTCTCGTAAGTGCCCGGACAGCCATGCTTGCAGAACCATGGAAGGTCAGCAAACTGCGACTGCGCAACTGTAGTTCACAGAATGCCGCAAAGTAGAAGCTTGTCGTGATGTGCTTGTGTAAAAACTACAATACCCATTAACCCACCTTTTCTCGGCTCAACTTTATTGAAAGAGTTGGAGCGTCACAGGCAGTACCGTTCTTGTGTCATTTAGCTATGAAACGTATTCAAGAACATAAGCCAATGCTTGTTGTAAGAAGAAAAACTGTTAATATAAAACAAATGTTTGTAAATATAGACGCCACTTCTAACAAAAAACAACAGTGGCATCATGAGGATAAGAACAAATATATGGTACCTCAAACAATATAACCCCAAATCAAATTTACTGTGCATTCGAGAAAAAATAGAAGAATTCAGCTAAGATAAATGCTGAAATACTCAAGGTATCCCTGAGTTCAGGATCCATATTTAATCCAAAATTAAAATTTAATGCCCTTAGTACTGTTATAGAACTTACCAAAACTTTACATACTTACTAAATACTTTAAAAAACAACAACAACTGTAATACATAAACACTTGGGTCCATAATAGTTTTTCAACAATCCATACACGCGCTAACAGCAGGCAGCATCTTCCAGGTGCATCTTTAAAAGCCAGCTTTTATCTCACTGTGTATGCTGAGCTTGCTGAGCGCGTCCAGTTTCCTGCAAAAAACCAAACAAACAAGGAAACTCAAGTTGCAGATGAGTTTTCTTTGCGTTTGATCGTTCACTGTTGAGACAAAACCATTTGGGTGCGATCACATACCCGCTTACTGGAACAAACTGAAGTTTCCTTTTGACGTGCTGCACAGTCTTGCCGTGCACAGAAGAGTTAATGAGGGAAGTTTTCTCCTGCAAGCATTGCATAATACACACTTCACACTGTGGATTTGAACTGTTTTTTATAAAGAACTGAAATCATGATGTTTGTAACTGACAAACAAACGCTGTCGTGTTTCCACATAATTGTACCTTCTTGCACTTTTCAGCCAAGTATCTCCTGTTGAACATGCTGCCTCTCTCCTCTGAGGTAAGAGCTATGCAAGGCCTGAAGGTAATGCCGGGATCAATGGCACTGGATAAAGACCTGGTAAAGGCAGAGTAGGATATGCATCAGACTACTCCTGCAGTAATCTTTAATAATTCTGTAAATTATAAAATTTAAGTCAAGAGGCCCACTGTTGCTCAGATTCCAATCTTTATTACACAGATGCACTTAAAAGACACGGCAAACATTTCTGTCATCAGAAAGAGTAAAAGAAAGAAGAAGAAGAAAAAAAACACTTCTTACAAAATATTTACAGAAAAACTGGATATGCACAGCATGTTCAGTAATGCCTTTTTTATTTCATAAAGAAAAATAAATAGCCTTTTTCAAACAGGAAATCCAGGAAAACTTTAACATGACAAAAAAAACCCCAAAAACAAGCCACACAAAATATCAACTTTAGCAAGACAGCGAGGGGGAAATGTGGTACTTATGGAATCTGGAGCAAGACTTTATCCGAGACTACTAGAAGATCTATCACCAGCAACTCGGCTTTAAATTTTCTTTCATGAAAATCAATTATAGAACAGACAAAGACAAGAAGAGCGCTGTGTGTGAAAAGCAAAAGGTTGGTGGTAACTTGGTTCCTGTACCTGTAACCTGTATCTTAAAAATAAAACAACCCCCTACCCAAAAAAAGTGGCTCACAAGAGTCAAAGTAATAATTGAAACATAGTGGCTGTTTCTGCTTTATACTTAAAAAGTAGAAACTGACTGAAATGATCATCATTCAGAGTGCACAGAATTAGTCTGAGGTAAGGGATTAAAAGAATAAGACAAATGTGAGAAGGAAAAAAGAAAGGAAGGAGACTTTTCAAGATGGTGCTGACAGTATAAAAACACTTGCTGCACTTGAGTGAAAAGGTTGTGAAAGTGTCAAAAGATCTAATGATATACACTGTGCAGAGTGCAGCACATGCTGGACAAAGTAAATTGTGTCATTGCAGACACAGATGAGAAAATTCAGAGGAATAATAAACCAATAAACCAAAAAGTTCACTTACTTTGTATTTTAGTCTAAATATATTTTAAGGTTTGTTTAAACAGTATTGAAATCTGATTGGTCTTTTTTTTTTTTTTTTTTTTTTTTTTTTTAACATTAGATACACAATTATGCCCTTAATTTCATGTTAAAAATATTGTTTGGGGCTACAACTAAAACTTATTTTCAGTACTGACTGCTCAGCTCAGGTAAAGTGATTCTATTTGACATTGAAGAGGAAAAAACCCCACTTACCTAACACACAAAGAAATGAAATGCAGCAAATAACCCTATTTTAGGAAGTTTTGGCATTTTTGCTCGAAAAAATGATTGTTTTGGGGTTTTCTCTCACTTATGTTTTCACCCTAACCACTGCAGCTTTAGCACCCAGACGTTTAACTTTGTGCCATTTTGATTTCCTGCACATGTAAAATAAATGAAAACCATAATCTAGGCAGTGATGGAAACCTACTACAATAAATAAGAATGCACAGTGAGATTTCAAACCAATACCAGGACCACTGTTTAAAAAAAATCTAGCCAATGTCCAGGATATATATATATTTTTTAAACAGTTTATACAAACCTGATGAGACACAAACAATAACCACTGACCAATGCCATCTGTGTCATTTGATTTGTACTGGCTTATTCAATGGTCCATCCCTAAATTTGATGTTGTAAATTACTTTTAAAGTCTTAATAAGGTAACTAATGTAACTATTCAGGGCTCTGGGTTTCCTACTGGAAGATGGGAAAAGATGCAACCTAAATTTAAACATTTTGGACTCAAACCTAAATCGTTATTCTGCCAAACTGAGACTTCTTTTCCTTGTCACGTCTTCTTTTTTGTTTTTTAGCAAAAATATTTAGGAACATGTAATTTTCTACCGCTCATTCGTTTCTGCACGAAAGTGTCACTGTATTGCTTTTCAAACGATCAACAACAGATAACTTATGAGCACATATAAAGTTTTCATTGTGGTTCCACAACTGTGAAATTGTAAAAATACATAAAAAAAGTCAGTTTTATGATAAAAAAAAAAAATCAATAAACATTCCCTTATAAATCAATGAGCTCGATCAGAATCTATAATATTTGACAGGACACCATTAGAGAAATCAGAAAATGATGACACTATGGTTTATAGTGGTCAAAGAAAAATACTTACAATGTGGAAAAGCCCTGCTTCTTTTCTGGATTTCTCTTCTGGCCTGATTCACAATCTGTCTCATCTATAAACTCTTCCTCTTTTCTTCCTAGATGCACTTCTTTATTATCTATCTTCATACCCTCGCCTTCGCTCTTCTTCTCCCTTAGTAAGTTTGCTCTCTCCTTAACCTCGCTTCTTTCCCTGCATTGAACCTGGACGTGATTTGTCCTATTAGCTTCCAGTTCCACAAACACACTCTTGTCCTTGGGCATATGCACCGTACTCTCCTTCTCCCCTTCGATGGAGCACTGGGACCTCTGGCCGGCAGGTAGATCCCGTGTAAAGGACATCCTCGGATGCTGTCTGGCAGCAGAAAAAAAATTCAAAACAGGAGATGTGAATGTAGTATTTCCAGCAGTGTCTTTAGAACAGGGGAATGGTGATTTACTGGTCCTTGCAGAGGACCAAACAGTAACAGGGGTCTGTAATTTGTGGGCCATTCCTCCACTCTGATGTGTTACCGAGCCACCCTCGCTGATTTCAGATGAGGTGATGTGGAACGGAGTCCGACTGAGAGTCCTCGCGTCGTGAGTAGGTAGTCCGAGGCTCTGGCGCCATTTGATTGCCTCTGAGCGAGAATGAGCGACGCTAGGACTCAAAATTGGTCGAGCCCTCTTCGTCTGTGAGGTGGCGTTGTGGACATCACCTTTATCAATATACGGTCTCCTTTCCTCAGTTCTAGCTGCCCCTGCCCCATCTGCTGGTTCCAAAAGACTGGGACTGCAGGATCCGGCTGAGGGATGTGATTGTGCACCGACCGCAGAGATGTCTGGAAAAACAGTCTGTGGTGTCTGAAGTCTATTATGAGCTGGACTACTAATATGAGACTTTTCAGAGAGGGGACTGATACTTTTCGTTGGAATCTCAGCCAGCTGATTTTCCTGTTTAATGTCTTTATCTTGAAATGAGCTACAAATAGTGACAGTACCATTCCTGGCTATATTTCCATCTTTAATTTTGTCTGCGGTAGAAACCTTGGCCTTTTCAGCCAGAAATCTTCGGATCTCTTGCTCAATACTGTCATCGCTGTCTACTGAGCTGCTGTCTTCCTTAATCTGAGGTGCGGCTTCCGCAGTGTGCACAAACTGGATGCCTGGACGCTCAGCTCCCTTCAGGATCTCCGTTTCACCTTCATGCAGCTCGTGATTCTTACCTTTATAAACTTGCTTATGTTGTGAAATGCTCTTTTTCCCCAGCCCAGGCTTGTCCTTCTTGTCATTCTTACTTTTCTGCACCTTTTTCAAATCACTACACTTGGAAAGAAAGTCAATGTGTAACTTTTTGGTCTGAAATGCATTTCCTAACAGCGGGTCTTCGTCTTTGAGGCACTTCCTTGATTTCCGCTTTAAGTCTCTCATCTTTTTCTTTGATTTCTTTTTCGTTTTCAGAAGGTCTTTTATCGCCGTGTCTAGGTCCTCATCGCTGTCAAGAGAGCTGCTTTTGTCTCCACTTTGGTCTGACTTGTGTAATCCAGTGGCAGGGTGTGTTTGACTTCTCTGGGGCAATGCCAAGAGCTTTGATTCTTTTGTATGGTCAGGTAAAGGCTTAGAGGCGGTTTCTTTAACGCTGTCCTCTGCCCCTGCCATGGTGGAAACACAAATGTTTTTCTCTTTGTGTTTTCTTCGTTGCTTTAAAGACAGTTTCGATGGTTTCTTTTCGATCTGTGGTTCATTTGCTTTTACCTTCTCCATTTCATTTGTACCCTGAGCGTCTTGAGTCACAGCAGAGCTGGGTGCCTGTTTGTGCACTTGGGCCTTCTGCTCGAGAAATTTCCTGATTTCTTGCTCAATCCCATCTTCACTATCAATGGAGCTGTCATTGCTTTCTTCACAGGGGCAGTTTTCAGGAAGAGAAGACTGGAAGGAAGATTCAGTGGTGACACAACCACTAAGGCCAACGCTATGATGGAAGGGCCCAGGCATGACAGTCTTTGAAATGTCCAGTATTGCCTCAGCACACATGAGCTCTGCAGTTGTATTGGCCTTTGGAGGGGCAGGGGTTGCCTGCTCCTTCAAACTCTCTACTTTATATGACAAAAATACATTTTCTTTACATTTCAAGCTGTCTGAAAGTGTAGGTTTGGGTATAGAAACAGATGGAGTAGGCTGGAAAGATTTCACTTCTTTTTCTGTCGTGCTCATCTTTTTCCTCAGCTTCTGTCTTTTGATATTCTCTGCGCTTGTACTTGCAACATTGTGTATTATCGACTTACTGAAAGGTTTCTGCTTGTGCAGCGATGGCGTCAGGACGCTCTTCTCCTTGAGTTGTTCAAGCTGGTAGCAGCGAATCGCTTCTTCAATCCCGTCATCGCTACTCGAGTCAGACTCCTCTTTGAATGCACGTGGATCGAAAGCTTCTGCTGTGTTCTGCTGCTCCTTTTTCTCCAGCTGATATCTCTGAATGGCCTCCTCGATGCCGTCGTCGCTACTGGAATCATTCGAGTCTTCCACCTTAGCCGTGACGGGGTAACTGACAGTTTTGTTGATGAGACTCACTGGTTTAGAGGGATTTCTTGCTTGCTCTTTTGAACACTCCAAACTTTTGTTTGTGCTTTTATTCAAATCGAAGTTCTTAACTATATTTTCATTTAGAGATGCCTTGTTTTTAATACACTTTTTTATAGGTATGACAGTGGGTACTGCTGGGGTCTCGACTTTGAGGCTTTTTGAAAAATTGCTACCCGCAATCAAGAATGCATCGCTGTTGCTGTGCTGTTTGGACACCTCGGGAATGGATGGGTTTCTTCTCTGAATTTTAGATGATGGGAGAAAAGTCGAGCACGGTTCTGCTTTGCGTTTGTGATCATCCTTTTCTTTCAGGTATTCCAGTATTGCCTCCTCGATTCCTCTGTCCACAGAATCGTCGCTATCCGAGTCACTGCTTTCACGGATGTTTGGCGAGGAAATGTCAACATGTGGGTTTTCACTGGGGCTTTTAGTTTTGGACTTGACTCCCACATAAGAACCTGCTGCAACCTTGCAGACTTGGGGATGACCCTCCTGTCCTGATAGCACATTACCCTCGATCTCGTCGCCCATCTCGAGTGAGGACTGGGTGCTTCTAAGACTCTCTATGATCATCTGGACCTTGTCTGAGATAGGTGTGCCTCTTGTGGACAACTCTGTGTCAGAGTCATTGAAGCAAACTGGAGGGCTATAGCCTCCAGGCGGGCCACATGTTCTCCATTCTGTTTGCGTCACTGCGACAGGAGGTACATTCATCAAGTACATTCTAGTGAAGTAGGGTGAGGTCCTCGACCACTGGAGCGGAGCGGACTCCGTTCAGTTACATTTTTCACTCTGTAATGAAGAAAAGAAAAAAAAAAAAAACACAGAAAGAAAAAATGTCACTAAAGTGATGATTATTAAAACTACAATTAGACTTCATCCAACCAAACTGCTGTTACTCAAATTTTACAGTCTGTAAGAGCTGAAAATCAGGTCCTTCATGCCCAATATTGCTGTCATGATTTATTGTAGCTTTAATACATACACACAGATAGCCTCAGATTACTTAAGCGTGGCTGAACCATGAGAGCATGCCAAGAAAAATGCCAAACTGCTCATGATGGGATTAATCCGATAGTAGGCCAGATCATCTGAAGGGTCTTCTGTGATTGGTTGTTGTTTTATGGCCCACTCTGCTGTTGGTATTACACTTTAACTGGGTCCAAATGAACACTTAGAACAACCAGTGGCCAGTTGAGTCAAGTCCACTCGAATTGTTATCATTTAAGACTCATGTAGGCTGATGGCAACATGATGACAATCTGCCTGCATTCATTATTTGGAAAGCAATTATTTGCAACAATTTTGACAATTTATCTGAGAGTGATTAGACTGGAACTTTTTGTAGAACGGTTGCCTACTATCAGGCAATCTGTGCAATGGTCTTGCAATCAAAAGTGGTCATGAGTGTGCAACACCCTCAATCTCTGGCAAACCATTTAGAAACCCCATGTTGAAATCGGTTGCACTATATGAAAAATTCATTTAAAATTTATTTTCTTTTTTTGTTTATGGAAGGAGGTTGCTGTCCTGTTTTCACTGTGTCACTGAGCTATCAGCCTGCTCTGAATAGGAGGCAACTTTGTCAAATAAGTGTGTTGGAAGGTTTTTCAGGTGAGCCTGTAAAAATACATCACAGCCACACGAAACAAGCAATATCATGCCATACTGATTTCTTTCCCCTTACCCCGAGTAGTAGTAATCAGCTAATAGACATTGAGCTGAAAAACCATTTGATCTATTTTAAATGTGCATTTTTTCTGCTTTTTGTTATTTTTTTGATAATTCAGGCATTAAAGCTGTTTGGTGGACAAAGCAAAAATTACTATTCCGTCACTTTAAGCACAGAGATTTTACAGACCACTTTTTCTCCTTCAAGTCTGGTACCACACATCATAGCTCGAAGGTTTCTGAAAATAATTAAGTCTACCCATCAACGGCAAAGCACTTTAAAAGCAAACAAAAAGACCCCAACAAAACTGAGTCTACAGCTGACACATTAAGCCACTGCGCAGCCTTCTAAAATGCCTAGAGCATCATCAGTTGCCGGACAGAAAAACAACCAATTGCAATCGATCCAATCTTACACCAACCCGAGTGGCATGCTCATCTATTTTAACAATTAACACCCCCGCCGCCCCCCCCACAAACCAGAATATTAAAAAAAAAAAGTTCAATATAAAACAGGCTGCAAAGATTTGATAACAATCCAGAGGCCACCATTTAATCAAGGCACATCCAGAGTGTAAGTGAAATGTTGGCAGCTGTGTTTTAATACTTCTGTGGCTCCCAATTACTGAATTCATTTCCTCAAATTAACAGCATGAAAAATACTTTCTAATTTATTTTCCATTCAATAATGGACGCGGTATATTTTTTTCCCTACTTGTGTCATTTTTTGTACATTTGCAATGTAAAGAATACTTGTCAAGACCAGTGTGTTGGATGGTTGTTTGGTTGATCCAATTTAATACAAGTTTGCTAGGCTAACGTTGTCTCAGGATGGTGGTGCATGAGACGAGTCATCTTGTCATCATTGTATTTTAATTTATTTAATAAACCCCCCAACTAGAGCTGGGCGATATAAGATTTTTTCATATCACGATATGTTTTTTTCATTTCAGGCGATAACGATATCTATCACGATATAAGCCAAATAACTATATTTGTAAGATTTAAATGTGCCGTTGCTCACAAGTAAAATGTGAAATAATCAGCAGCTTGTTTTTAAATATTTATTTCCCATAATAAGTTCAACAGGGTAGATGTACTTAAGGAACATGAGACTTTTTCAGATAAATAAAGGCAAATATTGCAAACTACACAAAAGGCAGCCGCTAAAGCGTTTAAGTTTCAAAATAGAACAAACGAAACAGACTAAATTGTCAATTCCACTTAGAAACAAAATATTAATTCTAAAAATAAATCTTAGTTTGTTTTACAGAATAACAGACAAAACGGACTAACTTTTGTCAATATCAAATAAACTGAGAACTAAAAGGAAATTCTCAATCTCTCCTTGTTGTATAGCTGAGCTTTTCAAACAGTTTTAACAGTTACTTTAGTCTGACAAAAGCCGAATGACGAATTAGCGCTTCCAGTCAGAGACTGAGGCTACGTCCACACGTACACGGGTATTTTTGAAAACGGAGATTTTCCGTTTTCGTTTTAAAAAATAATCCCGTCCACACGTAAAGGCAGAAATGAAGGAAAACGCTGCTATGAACATGCCAAAGCAGCAGGTGGCGCTAGATTCCTAACCGTGCAGAAATGTTGGCCAATCAGAAGTCTAGAAGCCTCGGTGGGAAAAAGTAAACAAAGCTGGGGCATAGAAGCAGAACAGAGTCGTACGTGTGGACGGACAGTAACTGTGTGTATATGTAAGCATTTAAACACTGCAGAGAGTAGAATTAACAGTAACAGTATTGTAGAAATTCATTTCACCGAAACAATAACGTGGCGCACAGTGTGACGCATGCACCAGTTTATTGTATTTCCAGACTTGCTTTCGGCACAATTTACAGTGCACGCTACTCTGTTTTTTGTCAGACTTGAAATAGCCGAAATACCTTCACACTACGGAACTTCTATGGCTCTTCCGTTCGACAATCTCTCCGGCATTGGAACCATCATCGGTTTTCTCTTCGGTCACGCTCGGTTGATTTTTCTAGTCGGCACACTCATTTCCTCCATTACCCGCTGGCTGCTTCCCAAACAAACACACATGCGGCTTGGCACTTGTGCTGTACGTAACAAGTCACGCAACGTGACGCTGCGGCTGTGATTGGTTCGGCTCTGCGCTACTTAATTTGGATTGGCTGACTTTTTTTTTTTTTTTTTTTTTAAGAGGACAAGAGCGGCGAGGTCTATCGCGATAGCTTAATTTCTCTATCGAGTAAAAGTTATATCGCAATACATATCGTTATCGTTCTATCGCCCAGCTCTACCCCCAACACCCAGGATAAGCTGAAGAGAATGCATGGATGGATATTTGGTGTCCCTGTATCAATACATTGCAAAAATACTGCAACACTATGCTACTAGTTACTTTACAGAAATATTTCCATTAGATCAAAGACCCTATGTTTTAATGGTCAAATGCAGACCTTATTATCTCCCCAGAGAATTCACTTCGATCATACTCACTGCCGTGTATATCCCCCCCCCCCCGACGCTAATGCTAGGTTGGCCATGAAAGAACTTTCTGCAGCCATTAACAAACACCAGAATAAACACCCCGAGGCTGCTTTTATTGTTGCTGGCGACTTCAACCACACCAACTTAAAGACAGTCCTCCCCAGATTCCACCAACATGTCTCCTGCCACACCAGAGGAGACAAGACTTTAGACCATGTGTATTCCAACCTGGCTGGAGCCTACAAAGCCACACCCCTCCCCCACATTGGACAATCGGACCATCTCTCCCTGTTCCTCACACCTCGGTATTCACCACTCATCCAACGTGTGAAACCTGCTGTGAGGACAATTAAAGTGTGGCCAGAGGGGACAGACGCAGTGCTCCAGGACAGATTTAAAAACACAGACTGGAATATGTTCACCCACACAGACCTGGACCAGTACGCCTCATCTGTACTGGATTACATCTCCAAAACCACAGACAGTGTCACCACCCAGAAACGGATCACCATGTACCCCAACCAGAAGCCTTGGATGAACCGGGATGTTCGTCTCCTCCTGAAGGCCCGCAACACTGCCTTTAGGTCAGGAGATGCACACGCCTACAGTACAGCCAGGGCTAATCTAAAGAAGGGCATCAAAAAAGCCAAACACCATTACAAAAAGAAGGTAGAAGAACACTTCTCCAACTCCAACCCCCGACGCATGTGGCAAGGACTCCAGACCATCACAGACTACAGGACCACCAAACCCTCCCCCGCATCCTCTGATGTCTCCTTCCTCAACGAGCTCAACAACTTTTATGCTCGTTTTGAGCGAGGGAACCCCACAACCACAACCAAAGCAGACATGACGCCAGACCACCAACCTATGACTCTCTCCCCCACCGATGTAGGAGCGGTGCTGAGCAGGATCAATGTCCACAAGGCTGCAGGCCCTGATGGCATCCCCGGGCGTGTTCTCAGAGCGTGTTCTGGGGAGCTTGCAGGAGTGCTCACAGACATATTCAATCTGTCCTTGGCCCACGCTGTGGTACCGGCCTGCTTCAAATCCACCTCCATCGTCCCGATACCCAAAAACTCCAACCCATCTTGCCTCAGTGATTACCGCCCAGTAGCACTCACCCCCATCATCACTAAGTGCTTAGAGCAGCTGGTCCTAGCACACTTCAAATCCTGTCTCCCCCCCACCCTGGACCCCCACCAATTCGCATACCGCCAGAACAGGAGCACAGAGGATGCAGTCTCCATCGCACTGCACTCTGTCCTCTCACACCTGGACAACAACAACACCTACGCCAGAATGCTGTTTATAGACTTCAGTTCAGCATTCAATACAATTCACCCCTCACAACTCATCAGGAAACTGACAGACCTGGGTATCAGTTCCCTCATCTGCAAATGGTTACTGGACTTCCTGACCAACCGCCCCCAACATGTCCGGCTGGATAACCGCTGCTCATCTACCATCACAATGAACACCGGTGTACCACAAGGCTGTGTGATGAGCCCTTTCCTCTACTCCCTCTTCACCCACGACTGCAGACCTGCTGGTGGTTCCAACACCATCATTAAGTTTGCAGATGACACCACGGTGATTGGCCTCATCAGTGACAACGATGAGGCCGCCTACAGGGAGGAGGTGGATCGTCTGGCTGAGTGGTGCAACAGAAACAACCTGCTGCTTAACACCGAGAAGACCAAGGAGCTCATCGTGGACTACAGGAGGAATGCTAACCCACATCCACCCATCCACATTAAGGGGACGGCTGTGGAGCGTGTGAGCAGCTTCAAGTTCCTGGGAGTCCACATCTCCGAGGATCTCACCTGGACGACCAACTGCTCCAAGCTGGTCAAGAAGGCTCACCAGCGCCTCTTCTTCTTGAGGACTCTGAGGAAGAACCACCTGTCCTCAGACATCCTGGTGAACTTCTATCGCTGCACCATCGAGAGCATCCTGACCAACTGTATAACAGTCTGGTACGGGAACTGCTCTGCCTCGGACCGGAAGGCGTTGCAGAGGGTCGTGAAAACTGCCCAGCGCATCGCCGGAGCACCACTTCCTGCCATAAAAGACATCTACAGGAAGCGGTGTCTGAAAAGGGCTGGGAAAATCATCAAAGACCCCAGTCACCCATCACATGGACTCTTCACCCTCCTGCCCTCTGGGAGGCGCCACAGGAGCCTCCGGACTAAGACCACCAGGTACCGGAACAGCTTCTTCCCCACAGCTGTCAGACTCCTGAACTCTGCCTCCTGACATCTGACCCACGTTAAACTCATGGACTGAACATACACACACCCACAATGGACAACTGTACCCTCAAACACAATAATAACATGGACTGAACCACCACTCACAACCACTAGCACTTTATATAGCCTCTGTAGAAATTATCCACATATCTCACTTATCTTAACTGCACTACTGTATAGCTCTGTAAATAATCATTCTGTACATTCGATAATCTTTAATCCTACAACTGTTTACAACTTGCATAGTTCCCATTTCTGTATAGCTGTATATCCCAGATTCTGTAAAGTTATTTATTTCATATTCTGTATAGTTTTTCATATTTATATCCTGTTCATATCCTGTACATAGCTTGTACTCACTACAGCCTGTACATACTTATAGTTATAGAATATTCACAACATACTTCATACCGTGTACATTATAACATACCATAATAGACCCATTTCTGTAATATACTCACATATCTATATTATTGCTAATATATATTGTAATATATCTATATCACTAAAGCACTTCTGGATGGATGCAAACTGCATTTCGTTGCCCTGTACCTGTGCATGTGCAATGACAATAAAGTTGAATTCTATTCTATTCTATTCTATTCTATGTGCTTATTAAAGTAGGAGTTCTCACCACTTTTGATGTGGGATCCTTTTTCCATTTTCTTGTTTTACCAGGAATTACCTAGATGCTGGTTCTTGTCACATCAAAGATATCTCAGTTGTTAGCGATAAATTTGCCTTTCTAAAATTTTTCCATTTTAGAAAAAATGTGTCCTAAAAACAGGAAACAGGCCGGTGTAGCTGACTTTTGTTCTCAAATGGCTATGGAAGTGCACTAAACTGCAGTTTCTGGAATGGCCACTTGAGGCTCGCTCCAAAAGGGAGTCAATTTTTGTAGAATGCACAGCTTTACAGCAGAAATAAACATCTTTATGACTTTGATCAGTATAGCAGTCTTTCACCACTCTTCATGCCGCATCTCTGGCATGCACATTTTTAGAAACACTCATTGATATTAAGGCTTAAAGTTAGGGTTGTGCCTGTTTCGAGTGACAGGTGAGTGTTATTTTATCTGGTTTAGGCTGGAGTGCACTAAAGGTCCCTCCAAGAAGTCAGCTGTTGAGTTTTTCTGGTGTGTACTTAGTGCATTAGAAATGCACCTTTCTAATTAAACAAGGTATCTTAGGAAACTCCTTTGCTCTGATAGGGCGGTATCTGATCTGGACCTATCATAAGTGTAGTACAGGTGTAGTTACAATAAAGTTATGACGTTTTTGATATGTTACTTAAAGACATTACAGGTTGTTTGCATTCTGTTAAAAATGCAAACACATTTGAGAGGACAGAATATTAAAACTGACACACTAATAAACAGTGGCTGTCCGGACAAGTGTCAGGTTCCACAGTTATAGGATGGGACCTTGGCCCTTCTATATATGGAGGGATAAACTAGGCTAAAACTAGAGATAAACGTTGCAGGGTCCCGTCACCATCAAGTAGCCTTCGGGAATCAACCTGCTGGATGAGTCGCGGAGCCCGAGCCTAGCCTGCTTGCACAAATTGGAAATCCGCCCTTCCAGCTCAGTCTGCAGCCTACAGGGGTGCACAGCCAGCCCCCCTATAGCCCAGCTACGAGGCTAAACTCTTAACCATCCCGATTACTGCGTTTAACTCGCTGAACCCGGTAGAAAGTACAAGTAACACTACGTAAGCAGAATGGGTCAATAAAGACGCGGCACTGAAAAAAAAGCCTATAAACCGAGCCAAATACGCCTCATACCGGAGTCTTACGCCAACTTTGTTTCATGTATTATGTATACAAAGAAACTTTCGCCAGACATACCAACAATTCACGAACAACATTTTCCGTGTTTCATAAGTAAACGTGCCGTTGTCAGTATTTTCGCTACGGGACGGTTTCCTGGTTTCAGCAGACCAACCCCGGCTGTCCCCGTAACCCTATAGCGGCGCGGAGTGCACAGCTGCCCGGCTTGCATCGTTAGGAGACTCCGCAGAGCAACCATGTTTCTTCGCACCGGCCACGGTTGTCAAAACCCACAGCACTCGGTCCACAACCCGCTAGAACGTAAGTAATGCCACTAAGTGCGTTTAGACTGAGCAGAAACGCGACGTTTGGCCGAGAAATGGAGGAAGCGATGTGAAACATTGGGAGAGTTAAGCAGGGCTAGTCGGTGACTTGAAAGACACAAGCGGGCCTCCCGGCTGCTGCAGCCCCGGCATTTTCTCCGGCAAAGAAAGCCTTTGTACTGAGCCACAGCGTACACTCCTAGCCTGGGCTATCTTCACACAAATTGAGCCACAAAGAAGGCAATTTTCAAGTTTTACTCACCTGAATATGACACAGAACGAGAGTTACGGCGACAATATGCACATTGCTGCGCTGGTTTAAGATGCTCGGAAAGCCGTCGCGAAGCTATTTCGGTGTCAGTCAGCAGCTAACACCGCGCCTGAAGCTTCTCGCCGTCGAGTGCCCCTCCGCTCCGACTGCCGGGCGGACAAGCTTCCTTAAACCGGAGTCCAACCAAGCATGGATCCATTCAAATAGGGTATCGGCTTTTCTCCCGGAAAATGTTTGCGCTTACATTTTATGTATATTACACTGCAAAAACAATCGGTACGTCTAATATAACGATGGCGCATTTATAAAGTTAAACACTTTGCCGCCAGGAACCCTAAAGAAAATCTAGAGCATGACAGAGGATTAATACGCCTCCAAAGTTTTATCTCCTCAAACAACTCCCAGTCTATGCTCCACACTGATATCGACTCTAGTTCTCAGGGTGGTATAATGCAGTTTTTAGTGGCATGTGTTTGTTTTACTTGACACGTAATTCATATTTTACACTTAAAAAAACTGTAATATTTGTATTACACTATATTTACTTTTTACATGAAAATGACATATAATGGTGGAAATGCATACGTCTTTTATTAGTATTATTATTATTTCTTGATCTTTTGAAGAGTCAAGTGAACATAAACTAGCATGCATAGCTGTGGGACTAACTCAGTGGAGCTCTGATCTTGAATTTACCAGGGGAGATTTAAAATTACTTTAAAAGGCACGTTTATACAGGGATCCCTATACAAACAAGCAAAATAGGAATGGATACCTCTCTAAACACCGATCAAAAGGTTTTCTGTCAAAAAGTCACGTTGTGATTTAGACTTTTTTTTTTTTTTTTACAGCTCACAAAGCCCCCTTTCCTCTTTCAGAAGGAACACCGAAGGAAGAATGGGAGGAAAGCACAACTACTGGTGCTCAGCTTCTGCCAAGCTGACTCTACAACACTTAAACCTCCTTTAGAGTGCTTAGATTTCCAGAAAGGTTGCACAATTACAAAATCCTAATCATCACTTCCTTAGGGGCCCACATAGTAGAAAGTTTACACCATGTCATTACAGGCGTGCTAATGTTCTTTAATTTTAGATTGTTATAGCTTAGATTTAATTCCAGTTCTCATTCAAGGGTGGAAAAAAACAAACAAACAAACAAAAACCCTTCGCTTTTAAAGTTAATCAATCAATCACAGCTTCTGGGCATTTGCCCTCTGCAAGTAAGCGCAATGTATTTTGTTTGCCAAGACCATTTCAAGCCCAAAACCTAAAGATAATAAGACTACAATAAATGTTAACAATAGTGCTATAACTCTTCTCACTTTAGATGCAGATGCCTTTACAGTTTTTACATTGTATTTACTAATGTTTTCTCCAAGCTGTTGGTTACGTCATGCCTTTCATTCATATTATTAATGATCCTGTAATTCTATACCACTTTTTAGGTATACACACTGGTGAAAATTTCCAGGTATCTGTCTTTTAGGAGTTCATTTGGTTAGCATTCTTCAGGTTTGCTTGCCATGACACTGTAATATATATATATATATATATATATATATATATATATATATATATATATATATATATATATATATATATATATATATATATATATATATAGGAAAATACACTTTCCTATATATAGGAAAATACACTTTCCTATGTATTAATATTCCACAGAGTAAGAAATTATTTCAAAATATTTCCCCTTTGGCATTTTACTAGACTCTTCCAAGAAAGAATTGAGCTTTTTACCATCTATCATTGTTTGCTTTCTCTGAACTTTCCACCCGATCCTCATCTTGTGTCTTGGCTTTTGGCTGGGACCAAGTTTTTATTACTCTCTGCCACTCACTTTTTAAAACTTTAAAATCAGTTTTCCTGAAGATATGGAAAAATATGTCTAAATAGGTCAAAATGACAGAGGTGCTGTTACACCAAAAGTCTTAAAAGTGGATGTTTTAATTAACATAAACACTGGTAGTTGAGTTTTATGATGAATACAGAATTCATTCTGTTTTGCACTGAAAGCTACACACAAAACATAGTGTATTTAATGTGTTTTACATTTTAAATGTATCTGTATTCAATTTATTTTAATAATAGATCGCAAACCCAACTAAAATACCAAATAAAAGAGGGTGGTACAGTGGTGGTACAAGAAATAAAAGCAGTGGGATAAAATCAGTAGGGGTTCTCAAAAAAAAAAATCTTAAAAAGAGATGTAAAAGATGTCACTGGCCCCATTTCCTGAGGCAGTTTATTCCATAGCTCCAGGGCTCTGGCAGGAAATTCTCTGTTACTTTTAGGTTTTAGGCTCTAGCCTCAGGACTCAGCCTTTGTATAGGCTCAGGTACTGTATATAGCAGAAGAGAGGCCATGAAAAGCCTTTAAGGTCAACTCTAATCTGTGGTCACTTAATGGATTTTTCATCAAGGCAGGTGAAGCTGGATGTATCAACAATCTAACCTCAGGTAGAGGGAGACATGGAAAATGCTGCCACCATCTTTTAGAGATCTTATTAGGTGATCAGAACAAACTGAGGCTACAACTGAGTGAGTACAGATAGTCAGGATAAGCTTTACTATTGTTCCCATAATACTAATGGAAAATTGGTTGAGTTCTTTTCTTACTCTTCTTCTCTCCCCATTCAGCTAAACTCCTCAATATAAATGAGCACTGATGAAAAAAAGGCCTTTGAAAGGTGCAGGTACTGCACTTGAACATTTGCTGCCATTAGATATGAGTCAGTACATCTCACCGGAAGACGCATTTTCATGTTAATTCAGTCAGGTTTGAAAATGTAAAATCTCTGACTGTGACTGCTCTATTGCCCTTTAAGAGTTGGAAATGTCTATGTAAAAAGAAGCACATTTGAGAAGTATTTTCTCTTTATTAGAGAGGCAAAGTCTTGTGGGACAATGAGAAAGTATTAGTGCTAGAAGATGTCATACTGTAACTACACAGCTCTGAGTAAGGCGTGCATATTAAAACACTCACTTTGCATAATTTTCCTGCAGAAAAAGAATAAAAGAAGAAGCCATTTGAGTTGTTCCAGCAGTAATTGGGTCTATTGTCATGTAGGCACCTAGATTGGCACAAGCAGCAGCAGCATGTTGGTGTACAGCGCTGACCTTGAAATGCAGTTTGCCCGGCCGTGTGGTGGTTTCATCTGCATGCAAATGAGGAAGTGGGAAGCCAGTTCTCGATGTTAGTTGATAACTGAGACTGAGACAACGGCTCACCGAGAAAAGACGTCAGAGGGCCGTGCAAATAGTTCAGACTCATTCATCTGATAACAAAACAAAAAGCCATGATGGAAAGACAAAAAAACCCCCAAAACTGCCTCTTTGACTTTGCTTCTTGTTCTCTGTCTCTGCTCATTTTCCAAATTGCGTTTTTAATGTGGATGCGTTGGCACGCAGGAAGTAAAAAAAGATCTTCAGCACCATGGACAGCAACTTGCTCACTCCTTAAACCCAGCCATGCCATTTCACCAAACTTGTAAAATGAAAATAAATAACAAAAAAGAAAGGATTAATATGAGCAACAATCCGGGGGATTTTCATTGTGATACCTGTTAGTCAAAGGTTTTCCCTGCTCACCTGTAGTGGGCTGCCCTGAAGACTACGAAGACTAGAGCATTTACTTATTTGAAAAAAAGATTGTGAACTGAGGCAGGCGAACAGAAACCAACATTTAAATTCTTTATGCTCATTTGTATTTCTCTTTGTTGGCAGCTAGCCTGCTCTTTTTGCGCGCTTTGCAATGCTTCATGTCTTGTTAAAGACCAAAGGATGATCCGATGTGTCCACTGACCAAATGAACTGAGCGACCGTGCGGTTTATTTAATCTGGACTGCAAATCCATCACGTTCTCAAGGTGCACTATAAAAATAAAATGAGCAGTCATCCGTTTATGCAAATGATTAAGTGCAGATGATGTTTGAACTAAGTCTTTTTGGTCTTCTGTCTCTATCTGGGCTTCTTATTAAATTGAACCAGTGCTCACATATCCAGCAACTGTGATATTCTATTTGAATTAACTAGTGTGGCATCTCACAAATGTGAACCCGCATGCATTTGTTCAAACTTTCTCTGTGCTCATTAGTGAGTAAGCCTGCGGGTGCTTATAAAAGTTGGAATGGATAACTTGAAGCCCACAGCTTGGCTGGATTATAGGGGTGAAAACAGGCAAGCAGAATATATAGGATGTGTTTTCTAAAATGGAACAATTGGTGCAGTTTATATTGCACTGGTATCTCCTGTGGGTCAATATGCCGATCTCCTTTGAAAAGGCAAATGCTGCTGTCCAGAGGTCACATTTTAAATGAGTGAATGCTGTGAAAGTCATGACAGTCTGCTTAAATATTTGGTTGTTTAAACATTCTGTGGACCTACTGTATACAAAGAATAAGAAGCCCTCTTGAGGAGAGCTCATAGCTAGCAGAAATAATTGTTTCAGGTATGCCCTGCTTGCAAGACACTGATTGTAACCACAGTACATTGCAAAAGTCTTGAGCCATGCCTCATTCCTTTATATTTTGCCAGGAAAATAGGAAATCGGTGCAGTGACTTGTTGAAGCATGCAAACATCAATGGAAATACAGTACATGTATAATTCTAATGAGCCTGAGAGTTAATATTTGGTATGAGAACCTTTATTCTTAGGTAGGCAGCACGGTGGCACGGTGGTTAGCACTGTTGCCGCACAGCAAGAAGGTCCTGAGTTCAATTCCACCATCAGGCCGGGGTCTTTCTGTGTGGAGTTTGCATGTTCTCCCCGTGTTTGCGTGGGTTCTCTCCGGGTACTCCGGCTTCCTCCCACCGTCCAAAGACATGCAGCTTGTGGGGATAGGTTAATTGATTAATCCAAATTGTCACTAGGTGTGAATGTGAGTGTGAATGGTTGTCTGTCCCTATGTGTTAGCCCTGCGACAGACTGGCGACCTGTCCAGGGTGTACCCCGCCTTTCGCCCTATGACAGCTGGGATAGGCTCCAGCACCCCTCGCGACCCTGAAAAGGATAAGCGGAAGCGAATGGATGGATGGATGAACCTTTATTCTTCTTCACAGGCTGAACTCTCTCAGGCAAGTTTTCTTGTAAATTTGTTAAGTAGTACTCAGGAATAGTTTTCCAGGTTTCTTGAAGGACATTTCAAACCCGTCTTTGGATGGTGGCCGCCTTTTGTTCTGTTCTCTATCAAGATCATCCAACACTGCTTGAATAATGTTGGGATCTAGGGTGGGCAGTCCATGACTGATAGCGTTCCACTGGCTGTTTTTTAATCCAGGTAAGATTTTTCTGCGTTGGCAGTGCGTTTTGGGTCATTGTCATGCTGAATAACTAAGCTGTTGCCAATCAGAAAGTTTCCAGATGGTATTACATTGTGGATCAAAATCTCACCGTACTTTTGTCTATTTATAATTCCATCAATTTTGACAATATCTCCAACAGCACTGGCTGAAAAACAGCCTCGAACCTTGACAGAGCCTCTATCGTGATTTACAGATGGCTGTAGACATTCATCGTTTCACCAAAAATCACTCCAAAAGACTTGTTTCCAATGATTAACAGTTATGCAATAACTCCAAAGGCAATCTAAATCTGACAGTATTTTTGTCTCCAGCTACTTGCAAGTCACACATCATACACAAATTTTGCTCATCCTTTACTGTTACAACTTTATGTTAAAGCGAGTTTTATCTAATCTACCACCAGATGGCAGTGTGGACCTGTGTAAAAGTTCCACTAGCCTCTGTGGTTTGTGCTTATTTACAGAGAGTAATTACTGTTTTATAGATGCATGACCTAAGGATAGATAAGATAAAACCGGCAAAAAAAGACAAATAAATAAATAAATCTAGACTACAATATGTTTAACCTAATGTTTCTTGCAGTATATGAGACACTATCTATCATTAGGACTGATGGTGCACTTTTCTCCCATTTCTTACACACAAACACACACAGAAAAGAAAAAAAAAAAACTTGTTTTTCATATATTAGTAATGACATCTGATTGACCTAATGCTTTCCTTAGCCGCTTACTCTAACTATCAACCATCAAAAGATTCAATTTATATAAAAGATCCACGAGCAAAAAACACAATATCCCAAATTAAATGATAAAAAAGCAGCATATTCTTTATGTTACACAAAGCGGATTTTGGAATTGAAATGTGTTCATATAACTCATAATCATTCAGAAACATTCCGATTTTTTTAGAATTTGACTTGGAACCCTCAATGGAAATGTTTAGCTTTTAATAGCTCTCAAAATCCATGCTACAGGTGGCAGCAGAGAGCCACTGTGGGCACTTCTATTTGTACTATTGGAATGAGCAAAAACGTAGTACTGTAATAGGATTAATTATAATTCAAAGTTCATTTTAATTTGTCTCTTCTTATTCTGAATCATCCCCTTAGAGGAGCTTGACAGCCTGAATGGATGGTTGATGTTTAACAGGCTAGAATTAAACTGATCTAGAGCTTGAAATGCCACTTGGCAGGGCCATTATTTTTTTCCTAATGTAGCTGTCAAGTAGCAGAAGTGCACATGTCTTGCTGACATGCGAATTCAGAGTCTGACAAATGGAGAGTTCAAAACATTTTCGCTAGCTTACATAGGTAAGGCTAAGAAATACAAGTCATGATATTAGGAAAATGGACTAAGCAGTATCAATCAAATTCTTTTTTTAATCACTGTGCAGGTCATTGCAAGCAAGACCAACAATGGTACTATTATCAATAGAAAGAATTGGTGAATATAAATACATTTATAGTACATATGTGTATAAATATTTGCTCATATTGAGAGATAATTGTGTTTTCTACTCATCTTATTTAGTAATCGAATTGCCTGTGGAATAAAGCCAAGAATTCTGTTTGTTTTGCAAGCTGGAGATTTCCTCCTGCAGGAGTCATCACAAACTCGTTATGTGTAATCAGTGAGGGCACACAATTTACTAAGAACTGTTCTCAGAATCTTTAATCTTCCCTCATAAATTTTGAATCCATGCAAAAATTCTTTGTGGCCTGTTTTTATAAAATGTTAAAGGTATTCTTTGTTTAATCTCATAGGTGCAGAAACACAAGATGTAATGCACCTTTGTACCATCAGTAACATCTCAGCGAACCCCCAAATACGCTTCAGACAGTTTCAAAATATCCATACGTTTTCCCACCCTCAACAGTACGAGGAGACACTGGAAAAGAAAAAAGAGAGCGCTTGAGCCCGACACAGAGGTACTTTACAGAGATGAGAAGCTTAGGAGTTTGGTAAGGAGAGGTTTTACAATGAGACGTAAAAAAGGATGAAGACGGTGTTCAGAGAGAAAGCCAAGACCCCAGCTGTGCCCCTGCTCCCACTCAGCACACATGTATGCACATATGCAACTCTGCCCACACACAAAGACAGTGGGCCAGTGCTGCGTTTGTGTTTAAAGTGGCAGATTTTTGCCAACCAGATCCACCCGCAATGGTTCTTACAAGCAAAGATGTGAAATTCAATCTAAGTGGAAAAAACACCCAAACAATTTTCACAAATTTGTAATAGCGACGATATAAACTGGAAAACACTGTGACTGTCAAATAAACCAGGTCAAACTAAATAATTCAATTTATATTCTTCCAGTCGAGATGAGGCACCTCATTGGTGCTTTTCAACACACAGCAAATTACATATTCAAGCAAAAAAACCCATTTATAAATATATTTTTTGGCTGAACATGGAATTTATGCAGTTTCCAAAGACTTTAATAATAATGTTTCCATGCAGCTTACTTTCTCCTGGATGTATCTGTCACCACGGTGAATGTAAAGCCTCTCAGGAACAAAACAATGCATTAGCAACTCAGGTTTTGACGTACGATGATTCACTGGTTCTTTGATCTCTGACATCCTATTCATGTGAATGCTTCCAAACACTCACAGCAGGTGTGAAGCATGATGGCAAAGGGGATGTATCATGTTTTGGATAAAAAGGCAAACTGTCTCTTAAATAATTTAGAAGGCTTTTTTCCTTTAACCATTTGCAGCTAGTATTTTGAGTTATTTTCTGTGGCAGCAGCAGATGCGTTAGTACAAAAAATCCCAACATAATCAAGGAGCTAAATCTGATTAATTCAGCTCTGGGTTTGTGCCATGTTTAATTTGTTCTTGTATCCCACTCAGGGGAGAGTAGTGTTTGTCAGCATGTTTGCTATTGACCAACAAATGAACATGAGCAGTTATCCCATTGCGTTAGGCTCTTCTGTTGTTGCAGCCTTTTCAGGTATTCAGTGCAGTACCCCTGTTTGATGTCACAAGTTTATGTCCTTGTTTTTTTTGCCCACAGTCATTGGATAGTGATGATCTACAATGTCATTCAGAGACCATGCTGCATAACCACTTTGATGATCCAGTAAAATAGTGAGTTTTCTGGCAGATTCTGTAGATTTTTTTCAATTTAATTTATATATTTTAATATTTGTTCATTTATTTTACGTTATTTACATCATACAATATGAGGCACTCTTTCAGTTTTAGTTAGTTTTGAGTTACATATACTTATCATGTGCACCAGTTTCACTGAGAGGAGGCCGACCAAGGAAGAAGTCCAAGCTACAAAACCCACACCATCAAGCCTAACTGAAATTTTAAGATGCCTACACGGAAAAGCCAAATGTGTTTTGGAGAAAAGTTTTATTTTCAGATAAGACAAAGATTTAACTATTTTGTTACAAGAGGTTTTGTTAAGGACAGTTTAACAAGCATGGTGGTAGCAGCATCATACTCTTCGGGTGTTCTTCTGGCAGTGGTACTGGTACACTGCACAAAGTGGATAGAATGATAAAGAAAGACTCCCTCCAAATTCTTCAACTTCACCTCAAATCAACAGCTAGATGGTTGAAACCTGACTGCGAATTGTGTTCCAATGACAATGGTCCCAAACCCATATCAGAGCTGATTTTATAACAAGCTAACAGCTTTTGAAATAGACTTCTAATATCTTGATCTCAACCCTACTGAAAATTTGTGGAGTATCTTTAGAAGCAGGTTTTTCGCCAGAACACCGACAAATCATATATCTGGCTATGTTTATATAGCCTGGCTATATTTATACTAGAAGCTTGTTGATGGCTACCAAAAGTGATGCAATTTGCTAAAGAACATTTAACCAAATATTACTAGGAGTGTATGTAGATATTTGAGCCTTTATATGTACCAGTGGTTGCTGGCAGTTTCTGTGAAATCATCTGCTTTTTTCATGCTGGCAGTCGCTACCATGAAGTTGCAAGGAGTTGAAGTGACACCTTGCTATTGCTTTGATTGCTAGCTGGTTGTCAGTTTCCAGCAATACTGACTTTTCTGTGAAATGTGTGATGCAAACCAGAGACGGAAACTGTTTGCCTTTAAAGCAAAGGTTGTCCCTTTTGAAATGTGTTAGAGGCAGCAGTATGGCACAAATTTGACTTTGAGAGTGAATAGTCTCCATTTCTAGTTTGCATTGCTACAGCTTAGCGTAATTTACCTGGTTGGCACGGAGTCACCACCTGGTCAGGGGGACTCGGGCCTTAGACGATATTTACCCCTGTTTGTAGGTTTGTTTCTTAGTCCGCAAACTCCTTGTAGACCATTATCTGTTTAAGATAATGGTCTATTGTGTCATTGTGTAGCAACCACCTAGCATCAAGCTAAATTAACCCAATAATCTACCAATAACACTTGATTAAAACATTATATTGTTTTAATTTTCAACATTAACATCTTATTGTTATCCACAAAAGTTGAATTATGCATGATATATTATGATGACACATTGCGTAGGAAGTGACTAGCAATGGGCTAAAATGCTAGTCATTTTAGCCCTTTTTTTTTTTTTTTTTTTTTTTTTTACAGTGCAAGTAAGAATGTCAATTTGCCAAAAGCAAGAATAGTCCAAAGAATATTGTAGCATGGGCATGTTCTAGTATGTCAAATTTGTCCAACCAGCCATTGTCACTCTGACAACTAACAGTTGCTGACATTATAACATTCCTTCATGGGCCTTTGTTGGTCACATGAGTACCTTTTTTTTAAGGACTTAATAAAAATTTTCACCTACGGGTAAAAGTTAGTCATAACACATGACTTTAAGGGGATTTTTCATTGCAGTTATGCCCATACTGCAGATTTATAAAGAGAACATTTGGAATATCAACAGGAATTCTCTTATGGTTCCCTGATAGTGACATGTGTATGTTTTATTTGGGACTGTTGGGGAAACCACACAGAACGCTTTTTGGAAAAATGTTCTCATATGGTCCTCTTGACGACATAAACATCAAAAAATGTCTGCAAACAGAACCAGATGACTGAAATTGGCAAACAACAAAAGACATCCGATTCTCGGTTGGTCCCATTACAGCATTATACCAGAATACACAATATGATATGACTATTTTTTATTTCTTTACATTACATAACACTCCAGCTTAAAGAAGAAATATGATTTCAGAATGTTCTGAGTTTGGAGTTAAGGATGTCACTCTTTGTAAGATTAATACAACATTTGTGGACGGTCAAGACATGGTGTTCTTTAAAGGGCAAGGGGATGTTATATGGCAGACATCCATAAATGCTCTGGGAAACTTTAGGCCATCATTATTGGCCTCTATAGTACATTCTCACTATGTGTATGTCAGAATATTCTGAGACCATAAACCTGTAGCTTGGTGATGTACGGGAATGTGATAGTTAGTAGGCATGCATAGTTGAAAATGTGCGGAGGGGGATGAAGGCTGTAACTATTTTAGTATACTGTTTCTGCTGCAAAGGCAGCTAAGCACTCCAGAATACTTTGACATTTCAAATTAATTTTCAGAATGGATGAAAATGAGTTGCATGAAAAGATAAATGATGGTGTGAGCACCACGGGCTGTATAAGAACAACTTTTGTTTCATTATTATACACTTAAAATTCCTTCCTTCCGGGGAAAATCAATAAATTTATCAGCTTATGAAAAAAATTGAATGAATTTATTATAGATCACTCAGGGGCAGATGAGATAAAGGCTGATTTAATGAGATATCTAATGGTTTTAGCTAATGTTTGCACATGCAGTGTGTGTGATGACCCTGGCAGCTCTAAGGACAATGTAATGTCAGATAAACACACTATTTCTTACCCCAACAACCTTCTATCATCGCCACACAGTGGGGTATTGATTGCTGAAGAAAGTACATTTAATTTCTCTCTCAGCAGGTTGGCCATGCCCAGCTGTCCTTCAGACCCCCTTTTTTCTGCTTCATGGAATATTCTAGAGAACGATAGGGACTTACACGCAGACACAAAGATAGAACGTGTGAGTGGATGTGCCTTCAACACCTCCACTCCACGGGGAATATGATTTGATGAGTTCCTGTCGTGAAAATTGCAGGGCAGTTACGCATTTGGGACTTTTTCCAACAATCATTCATTTTGCCATTTGAATTTGATTAATCTTCTGTGTAGGATGAGATTCGTAGTAGATCATCTCAATCGTTGCACCAAAAAAGGCATTTTCTCTCACCGCACGGAGGAGGGGCATTTCACAAGCTCAGATATCAGCACTACAGGCAGCAATGTGTTCCTTTCTTTCAGTAGCACCTTTTCATTTCTAGACAAAAGCTGGTCTTTTTTTTGAATATTTAGCAGAAAAAAAACCCTGAAATGCATAATCATTGGTATGAGGAATTTTGTCTAGAAAACACACCGTCTGTTTTTAATATGATTTATAATATGAACTGCTGGACACAATGCCGTGTTTTGTGACTAATTGTAAATAATATGCAGAAATAGATGTAAAATTCAAGGAGAAATCTGAATAAATCAGTCTTCATACACTAACAAATGCAAATTCTTCCATGCAGGGCACAAGAGGTCAAATGAATTGTTTGATGAGTATGAAAATAATGCAAATCATATGCTATGGCCTTCACAGAGCCAAGGCCCGATGCGTAAAACTCAGCACAACAAAAACTGAGTATATGGAGAAATGTGAACAGGCATTCCGGTACCACTTTACAATAAGGCTCCCCTTATAGATGCTAATAAATAGTTTATAGCTATATTATTAATTAATTTGTAAATGCTTTATAAACCATTATTAATGGTTTATTATGCATTAGTTAAGGGTGAGAAAGAGGAAAAAAACTGACCGGTTTCTTGCCAAATAGTGAGCCAAATGTGTTCACCTATATATTTCATCTAGAGTTGCTATATTAAACATTTCAGACTAAGTTACTATCCTGTAAGCACAATCAGCATTTGTAAACATATTTTTTATCATATAAAATTGTACTTCAGAAATGCATTATAAATATCCACAACTATCAATCGGAGCTTTGTTGTAAAGTGTAAAGCATAAAACCATTTATTAATGAATAATAAATATTTATAAATGCCAAATGGGAGCCTTATTGTAAAGTGTAAAGCATGACACCATTTATTTATGACTAATAAACATTTATAAATGCCAAATGGGAGCCTTATTGTAAAGTGTAAAGCATAACACCATTTATTAATGACTACTAAACATTTATAAATGACAAAAGATAGCTTTGTGGTAAAGTTTAAAACATGTCAACATTTATTAAGGACTAATAAACATTTATAAATGCCAAATGGGAGCCTTATTGTAAAGTGTAAAGCATAACACCATTTATTAATCACTAATAAACATTTATAAATGACAAAAGATAGCTTTGTTGAAAAGTTTAAAACATGTCAACATTTATTAATCACTAATAAACATTTATAAATGACAAAAGATAGCTTTGTCGTAAAGTTTAAAACATGTCAACATTTATTAATCACTAATAAACATTTATAATTGCCAAAAGTGAGTCTTAAATGTATAATGTCACCATTTATAACACTTAGACCTAAATTACAATCAGTGCTTGAAATAACATTTAACTACTGTCAAAAATGGCAATGTATTGTAAGAGTAACACATGTAACATTAAATGTGTTTTTTAAAACACCAAACAGTCACCCACTCCAAAAAAAGTTCATGCCAGACTGGTTCAAACTGGAAATATTTTTTGTATGTCCTTAAATAAGCGTCCCAGTGGTCCATCAGGGTGTCGCGCTCCAGTTCCTCCTTAAGAAAAGTCAGTTTCTCTCGCTCCTTGTTAAGAAGGGCAGTTGCAGTAGGGGCAGGATTAGAAGAAGAATCTAAAGAACAAACAATTATTAAATTACAATACTAAAATAATTTATAATCTAAACTTGGGAAACTCAAATAAAATATTGATTAAAAACGGTTACAACTTGAATTTATAAAAAGCCACTTTGTAAAAATTATGTTATATACACATGTGGTGGTTCAGACATTTCTAAAACAAGGCAAATAATTCTTATGTGTACTGCCTTACCAGGGTGTTTAATATAAATTTAATGATGCACATAAACAAAACTAAAAATATACAACTAAGTGATATCAATCGTTTGGAATAACCAATAGTAATAGAGCTATTCACATGTTATGTGATGTTAGTTAGCCACTGTAGCTAGCAGCCAAATGGCTCGGTAGCTAGCTAGCATTATACTCACCTTCATGTCTAACTGCTGACGTCGTTGGCTTAGTGCAATCTAGATCATCCAGTCTCTGCTTTTTGTATCTCTTCGAACGTGTGCTAACTGTGTAAGTCGCAGACGCACACAAATTTTTATCTTCTGCTCCATCTATGGCGCAGCAACTTGAACGAGCGCCTTCAGTGTGTCTGTTCGTGCCCCTTTGGCTTGACCTTCCAGAGCGCTCCAGGCAGGAGGGGCTTTCCTTAATAAAGTTAACTGTGATTGGATGCTTGTATAAGCTCCTCTGCGTTTAAATTAAATTTGTTTTCCCTCCCTTTGGCAGCAGAACATATTTTTTTAGCATGAATCCAGCGGGTTAGATCTACATAACAAAGTCGGAGATACATTATAACAGGTGAGACAATCCTCTTTTTTGCGTGGGACTATTTTTGATTATAGGGCTTGTTTTATATAGCATGTGAAGTTCTTTAACTCTGAACCGATTTGCACTAGACTCCCATAGAGTATTTTACGGTGTTTCGAGGTGATAATAAAATAAATTACTCATTTTTTTCCACCAGAATGTCTTTGGGAATGAGATTGCGCGCCAGAATAGAAGGAAAACAAACTAAATATAAGGCACTAAGGCTCATTAAATGGCTGCAGAAGAAACACCTGCTAAAAAAGAAGCTTAGATGTCCTGTTTGTCACCATAAGATGAAAATGATTTCCGTGGTGAAGAAAGACCAATATATGTGGTATGTATAATGCATGATAATGTAGTGCATGTAGTAAATATAACAAAATATTTCGGTTATCAATGCAAGAGGGAGCATTAACCTCTTTTCATTATTATTTTCTTCATACTTAATTTTGTGATTATCTTTTCAATTAATGCTCTTGTTTAAGGGTCCATTTCTTTACTTAACTCATTGATATGTTCTCAGGTGCTGCAAAAGAGCAAGTCATAGGAAAGTTTCCAGAACAATTAGAACTGGCTATCTCTTTGAGAAATCAAAAGCATCTCTTTTCAGTTGGATGAAGTTCATTTACAGGTATATGTAGATGTAGACATTAATAGCAATGCACCTTTCATAATTGAACACCAATACAAGACTTGTGAAATAAAATTAGGGCCTCAGTAAGTAATAATTGCCTCAATTTCTATCACAGATTTTCACAAGGGCTCAGGCTCAGACAAGTAGATATGATCGATGATGAAGTGGCTGGCAGCTCCAGAACACTAAGTAGCATGGCAAGACACATTCGACATGTTTGTATACGTGCAATTAAAAGACACAGAATAAACAATGGACACCGTCTTGGTGGTGACAGAGAATTTGTGGTTATAGATGAAAGCTGTCTCCGTCATCAGCGAAAGGTTGGTAAACTCTCAGACAGGTTTGTTAGAATCAATGCAGATCTGACTGTGTCCTCTAAACATGGAAACCTTTACCATAAGTAAAAAAAATTAGTAGAAGCAACCATCTTTTTGAATGTTTCTTTGTAGATATTTAATTTTATTCTTTTTCATTTTAATTCTGTTTAATTTTATTCTTTTTGTTTTCAGTATGCACGTGGACGCTTTGGAAATGCATGGAAAAGGAAGAAATGGGTATTTGGAATGATGGGAATTAAAGACAAAAGGCGAAGGCTCGTGTTAAAACTTGTTGAAAAACGATCGAGGCGCCACCTTGTTCCTCTGATCAGACAGCATGTTAAGTTGGGTAGTGCCATTATCAGTGATGAGTGGAGAGCCTAGAAAAATGTTTTGACAAACATAGGGTACAGACATTACACTGTAAATCACAGCAGGTGGTTTGTAGATCCTCAATCTGGCAGTCATACACAGCATATCGAAAGGGCTTGGATGACCATCAAAGGACATGTCCGTAGACTAAGAGGAAATCGCACTGAGAAGTTGCTGGAGGAACACCTGATGGTTCTTGAGTGGTCATCTTGGCTTGGTTCGCGACACCCTGATGGACCACTGGGACGCTTATTTAAGGACATACAAAAAATATTTCCAGTTTGAACCAGTCTGGCATGAACTTTTTTTGGAATGGGTGACTGTTTGGTGTTTTAAAAAACACATTTAATGTTACATGTGTTACTCTTACAATACATTGCCATTTTTGACAGTAGTTAAATGTTATTTCAAGCACTGATTGTAATTTAGGTCTAAGTGTTATAAATGGTGACATTATACATTTAAGACTCATTTTTGGCAATTATAAATGTTTATTAGTGATTAATAAATGTTGACATGTTTTAAACTTTACGACAAAGCTATCTTTTGTCATTTATAAATGTTTATTAGTGATTAATAAATGGTGTTATGCTTTACACTTTACAATAAGGCTCCCATTTGGCATTTATAAATGTTTATTAGTCCTTAATAAATGTTGACATGTTTTAAACTTTACAAAACTCTCTTTTGTCATTTATAATGTTTAGTAGTCATTAATAAATGGTGTTATGCTTTACACTTTACAATAAGGCTCCCATTTGGCATTTATAAATGTTTATTAGTCCTTAATAAATGTTGACATGTTTTAAACTTTACAACAAAACTCTCTTTTGTCATTTATGTTTAGTAGTCATTAATAAATGGTGTTATGCTTTACACTTTACAATAAGGCTCCCATTTGGCATTTATAAATATTTATTATTCATTAATAAATGGTTTTATGCTTTACACTTTACAACAAAGCTCCGATTGATAGTTGTGGATATTTATAATGCATTTCTGAAGTACAATTTTATATGATAAAAAATATGTTTACAAATGCTGATTGTGCTTACAGGATAGTAACTTAGTCTGAAATGTTTAATATAGCAACTCTAGATGAAATATATAGGTGAACACATTTGGCTCACTATTTGGCAAGAAACCGGTCAGTTTTTTTCCTCTTTCTCACCCTTAACTAATGCATAATAAACCATTAATAATGGTTTATAAAGCATTTACAAATTAATTAATAATATAGCTATAAACTATTTATTAGCATCTATAAGGGGAGCCTTATTGTAAAGTGGTACCGGCATTCCTTTTAGTCAGAAATGTAATGCCTTGTGTACATTTGAAGTAGTTCACAATCGTCTTCTTTTACAAAGGCCAGTTTATGTGAGAGGGAAAGGCTTCAAAAATCTCTCATGTGCAGTTTTGGTCCTAGGTTTACATACACTCATCATGGGAATGAATTGCTATGGTATTTTGTTCTTTTTATGTTTTCCTTGAACTCTTCTTTTTCCAGAATGTAATACTTGTACAGCTTAAATTGGGTGCACAAGTTTGAATTTATTGTCGACATCAACTGGGTCCCTGCAGGAGCTCCAGTATCAATGTCTACAAGTGATGCAAGTTTTACATCACCATGGACTGAGAGGCTGCTAACTAAGAAGTCGCTGGCCCAAAAGTGACACCTTCAAGCTTGAGTAAAAATTACAGCTGCCCCAATGGACAAGCCAAATGTGTTTTGGATAAAAGTTTTTTATCTTCAGACGAGATAAAGATTAAGTTATTTGGCCACAATGACAAGAAGTATGTTTGGAAGTATGTAACTGTAAGGCTTTCAAACCTAAGAAAACTGTAACAGCTGTCAGGCATGGTGGTGGTAGTATCATGCTCAGGGGCTGTTTTGCTGCCAGTGGTACTGGTACACTCCACCAAGTGTACTGAATAATGAAATAGGGGAACCACGTCCAAATTCTTTAACATTGCCTGAAATCAACAGCTAGATTATTTAAACTTGAACACAACTCCAATGAGATCAGTGATCCCAGACAGGCATCAATTTTCAGAACTGAAGAAACCTCTTTGATGAGAGGTGAAATGTCTTCTTGAAACTTATCAGAAGGCCAAGCTTTCCAAGCTTCTCAGGCTACCATGACTAGGCTAAAATTAACTTTCTGGGATTACTTCCAAAAGTTCTGACCTCAACCTTATTGAAAATTTGTGCATTATGCTTTGAAGCTTAGTCTGTGCCAGGAAAACAACCAATTTAAATGAACTGTACCAATACTGCCACATATCCTGCCAGAATTATGCCAGAAGACCGTTGTTGGGTACCAAGAGCATCTGGTTCGAGGTGCATCTTGTTAAGGTACATTTAACCAATCACAAGTGGGGGTGTATGTATGCTTTTGAGCCAGTAATATTTTCTGAAATGATGCAGTTTCCTCAAGCACAGGATGCAAAATTTTCTCTGCATTTAAGGATGTTCTCAAAGGTCTATGTGCTCAACAGGATCAGGATATCTGATTATAGTGATCTAGAGTGTCTGAGCTAGCCTGTGTTTTACTAGCTTCACGAACCCAACGTAATCCATAGCATTTCTTTCATCCTCTCCCTTAGTATGCACGTAATAGAAAAATATATTTTATAAAATTAGTTTTTTTTAAAGAGGTCACTAAGGTATCTCATCTGTTTCTCTGAGGCGTGTTATTCCACAGTTTTGAAGTCCTCAAGGCAAATGCTTTACCACCCTATGTCTCAAGTTTTGCCCTGGGGCCCGACATCAAGAGCTCATCTGGAGATCTGAGCGTAACAGCAGGGTGTGAGAGGTGAGAAGGTTGAAGATGTAAGAAAACAAGCAATAAAATTTTAAAAGTTTTGAACACCACTGGTAACCAATCCAAGGAGGCAAGAATCTTGGAAATGCGCTCACAATTTTCTAGTTTTCCTTGAGGTTTTTCATGGTGGATGACCCTGGGATAGACTGGCAACTCAGACACAATAATGAGGATGTCTGCAGACTAGCATAAAAGACTTTTCACTTCAGTTTTTTTTAGAGATTGTCAGACACCCAGGATTAGTGGGTTTAGTGTTTTTTTTTTCCTGTTTGCGTTTCATGGTCTCTCTATATCTATTCACACTTCTCTTTCCCCTCACGTCTAACTGGTTGCACCAGGTGGTTGCACCTCCCTGAGTCAGGAAGCTTCTCCCAGTACTTGCTCATTGGGGATAATTTGATTGGGCTCTTCTTTCTAACATTGTAGAGCCTAGAGCTGTACAGTCCCATGTCAAGCGCCTTGAGGTAACCGTGAATCGGTCATAGTCAATGGACTGTTAAATAAGTGCCCAAGATTTTAAAAAAAGGAGCTAGAAATGAGCACAATAGATCCTCTTTACATTTTCTAAGCTTTAAGAAGTCTTGTTAATTTGGTAGTGTTTGTGAATTTCAAGGTTTAATCACATGTCTCCTAAGGGGATGGTATTCCCATGTATGCTTTTTTTTTCTCCATTCACTTCTACCTCTGGGGCTTTTACAATAACATCCAACCTAATTATAAGCATGGCAGACATCATGTGCGCGCTCTGTCCTTTCTCCCTAAAGACCCAGTGTGGAACAGCATTGGACCAAGTTTAACGCCAGGAACACTAATAAACACGGATACGTTGGCTGTGTTGGATGGCCCATCCTCATTTGTTTTGATGGAAATAATCTATTATGTAACAAAATTACTCAACACTGACCTAAAAATCACAGGCTGCTGTCATTCAGTAACATTTACATCGTCTAAAGCAATATAGAATATAGCATTGTTAAATATTTAGAAACTATATAGACCTTATTTATCAAGGATTTAGTTTTAAGACTGCATGTTGTCAACAGCAAATTGTATCCAAAAATACCAGTACTGCTATTTGAGCAGCACTGCATGCACATTTACACAAATGATCCAACCAGTTATCACACAGCCTGTTTAGTTCTTGGCAGCCAGGAGGAAAATGTTTGCCTAGTCGATGTGACTTTTAACCAGAATGCCCCCTCGGGTTCAGGAATAGGATTGGAGTGAAAGGTTGTCTATAAAATATGCATGTCACGTTAGAGACTAGTGGTGATCTAAGTGTGGGTGTGTGTGTTTTCTCCCTCTGTGTATCCTTGTGATGGCTTTGGCACTGGGGATTACTTGAAAAGGAGGAGAGACATGGAGGTGTAATGTAAAATAAACTCACACTGTGAGTAGATTTATTCCTTGCCTGTGTGGAAATGGCAAATTCAAATGAAAATGCAAACTTGAAAGCATTTTGTTTTCATTTGGTGGGCACAAAACCCCAAATGCCTTTCAACGCCTTGCTTTGTATTTTCATGATCAAATGCATATTAATGCCTTTATAGATATAAGACAAGGGACACTTTAAACACAATCACACCCTTTGTCTTCTGCCATTTCTATGTCTCTCTCTCTCTCTCTCTCTCTCTCTCTCTCTCTCTCTCTCTCTCTCTCTCTCTCTCTCTCATTCACACACACACACACACACACACACACACACACACACACACACACACGCAGCATGCCGATGTACTTATGGTCTATTCAATGATGAAAACTATAATTTAATTTATGAAGTCATGGTAAAAATAAACACACATTTTTACACGTATTATATGTCAGGATGTAATAAAATAATCTACCAAAATGTGCTTAATTGTGTAAGATTAGGTAAATAAAACCTTCTACAAATCATGACACATTACACCATGTCGTGATTTCTTTTACAAAAAATACGCCAAACTGCAGAAGCTGTGGGTGAAAGACTAAGTACACCCTCACTGCTTCAATAGGAATAACTCCCACTTGAATAACTGATCATCAGCAAGTGTGAGCACCTCTATAGAAGCTGGGGCTTTAACAGTTTTATGGGGTTGTCCCAGGAGTAGACAACCCATCATATTCACCTCAAGATCAGATGATGCAGTTCTCAGAGAACATGCAGAAAAAAACCTCAACAGCTACATCTCTGACTCAACACCACTCTGCATTGAATCATTAGTTATTATTAATCTCTGGCTCTCTTCCACAGTGGGTCTTTGTCCTGTCTTCCTCCCCTAACCCCCAGCCGGTCACAGCAGATGGTTGCCTCTTCCTGAGCCTGGTTCTGCTGGAGGTTTCTTCCCGTTGAAAGGGTTTTTTTTTACTTCCCACTGTCGCCAAAGCACTTGCTCATAGGGGGTAACATAATGGTTGGAGTTTTCCCTGTTTTCTCTGTATTACTGTAGGATCTTTACCTCACAATTAAAAGTGCCCTGAGGGAACTACATAAATAAAATTGAATTGAAGAGTTTCCAGGATAAAGCCTCTTCTCTCTCAAGTGAACATGGCAACTTGTTGAATCTAAATAAACCACAAAACATCTGGAACAATGTCCTTTGAATAGCTAAGACCAAGCAGAAGAGATGTTTGGCTACAGCACACAGCGCCACATTTGGTGACAACCCAACACAGCACATTAGCACCAACATTTTATACCAACTGATACCAACCGTCCGGCACGGTGGTGGAAGGGATGATGATTTGGGCTTGTTTTGTAGACACAGCACGTTAGCTCCTTGCAGTCATTGAGTTGACCATGAACTTCTTTGTATAACAAGTATTTTAGAGTCAGATAGGAGGCCATGTGTCCAATAGCTAAAGTTCAGCCAAAATGTCATAAAACAGCAAGATGTTCTCAAACAGAGTAACAAATCTACAACAGAGTGGCTGAAAAACAAGCATTAAGAAATCCACATCTCAAGCTGATTGAAATGGTGTGGTGGGAGAGCTGTGCATAAACTAATGCTCAAACTTCGACGAACGGAAACAACATTGCAAAATCTCTCACAAAGGGGGAGACAAAAATCCCCCTCTGTGAGAGACTGATAAAGACATACAGTAAATTATTACATCAGGTTTTTGCTGCTAAAAATGATTCTACAGGTGATACATGAGGGGGACGTAAGGAAGATGGCAGCATAAACCTGCAGCTCCCGGTCAAAACTCGAAAGAGAACCAGAATTCGAATATTTCCACCGCTAAACCGTGTAATAAATGCCATGGAAGGTGGAAGAAGGTCAAAAAGACAAGGAAACATTAAGGATTTTGTGAAACAAGTGGAGCTGGTAAGAGGGGGCAACGCAGACATGTCCGAGAACAGCGTGCAAGGCGAGCAGATGGAAGGAGATGTAGCTAGCCACCCTCACGCAGACTTCCAGGACATCATTAAGGAAATTCACTCACTTAAAGCAGAGTTTAAAACCGAGTTTGCCACGTTTAAGAAAGACATCACACAAGAAATGAAGGACGAATTCGACAGCTTCAAGAAAGACATTAATACAAAGCTGGCAGAAACTGCGAACGAGCTAGCTAGCCATGAGACCAGACTCGAAGAAGCTGAGAAAAGACTGGAAGAGATGGAAAGGTGGAATTTGGCCGCAAAAGACGCTCTAATCCAGTCGTTTCAGCAACAACGGAATATTCAGATGAAACTGGCTGACTTGGAAGGCCGTAGCCGACGGAACAACATTCGCATTTTTGGCCTAAAAGAGGGCTCTGAAGGAAACTCTGTGCTGCAGTGTGTGGAGGACTTGTTGAGAGCTGAGCTTTCGCTCCCGCCGGATTCTGCTCTAAATATTCAGCGGGCGCACAGAGCTCTGGTGCCAAAACCCGGACCAGAAAAACCTCCGCGATCGGTGGTGGTTAATTTTCTTCAGTTCTCAACCAAGGAGATGGTGCTGAAGGCAGCGTGGAAGAAAAAGGTTGTACATCAGGATAAGCAGCTTTTCTTTGATCATGACTACGCTGCCGACGTGGTTCAAAAGAGGAAGGAATACGCTGGAATTAAGAAAGCCTTAAAAGAGAGAGGAATTCGCTTCCAGACGCCTCTGACCAGAATCAGGATCCACTGGGAGAGCGGCGCCAGGACATATGACAGTGGCCGGGCGGCGGCGGAGGAGCTAAGGAGGAGAGGAATACAGGTGGAGGTGCCGCAGCGGAGCGGGGAAAGCACGATGCTGGAGGAGCGACTGCAAAATGCATTGGGATGGCAGCGATCTAACACCGAGAACTTATAAGTGAGGATACAAACATTTGAATCCGGTGGAAATGACTGAACAGTAGAACTCTGAAACTAAAGGTTCATTACTCTGTTACTTTTCAAGGCAAGGTAGACCGGAAAGTGGTAGGTTTTCTTTTCTTTTTTTTTCTTTTTTCTTAAGGAACCTATGTTGGATCTCACGGGGGCCCCTAATCTGAAAGGGATATACCCCACGAACCACAGGGACGCTGTGGGTAAGAAATACGTATTTTCAGTTTCTCTTAAGTTTCTTGTTATCTTGTTCCAAGTTCTTAGAGTTAGTGTGGGATGCTATGATAGTGATAAGCCAAAAATAAAGCAAAACTTAACAGTGAAAAGATGAGGAATATAACGCTGGTGTCAATGAATGTCAATGGGATGAATAACCCAATTAAAAGAAGCAAAGTGATACTCAAAATGAGAAAGCTTAATGCCAATGTAATATATCTACAGGAAACACATTTGTCGCAGGAAGAGCATGATAAATTGAAGAAATTTGGGTACAGAAATTCTTACTATAGTACTTGCAAGAAAAGTCGTAAAAGGGGGGTAGCAATACTTATTAAAAATTCAGTTAATTTTGAATGTTCTAAAGAAATTCGGGACAGTGAGGGGAGATACATTATTGTAAGAGGTAAACTAGAAGGGGAGGCGGTGACACTAATCAATCTCTATATTCCCCCTGAGAGCAACCAACAAAATGTGAAGACTCTACTTACTACAGTCATGTCAGAATCTGAAGGGACTGTGCTGTGTGCAGGAGACTTTAATGTGGTATTCGACCATAGAATTGATACAACAAGCACAAATAGAAGCAAAAACAGCCTGGCGAGAATGGTTAATACATTTATGAAGGAGCATGGAATGGTAGATGTATGGAGGGAACACCACCCACTGGATAAGGAGTATACACACTACTCAAAGACTCACAACACTTACTCAAGAATTGACTATGTCTTAATGAACAGATGGGATCTACACAGAGTAACTGAATGCACAATTGGAGTGGCAGATATTGCTGATCACTGTGCCATTCATTTAAAGCTAAATCTAAATAGTAGGCGTAGAAATACCTGTTGGAGGTTAAATCTGAGCTGTCTGAATAATAAAGAAACGAAAGACCAAATCAAGAAAGATATAAAGCAATACATAGAGGAAAACTCCACTGAAGAAATTAGCCCAACGGTGTTTTGGGATGCATTCAAAGCTGTGCTCAGAGGGAAGCTTATTGCTATAACTTCAAAACAACACCAAATGAGGAAGGCCCTGTACCTTTTTTTTTTTTTTTTTTTTTTTTTAAATGACATCAGAAACAGCAGTATGCGACATTACGTGATGGCAGAGCTTCAGTTCATCCTTTGTCATTTTTTTTTTTTTTTTTTTTAATAAATAGGACAGGGGGAATGAATGAGAGAAAGAGGGGGAGAGAAAGAAAGAAAACCAAAGGGGAGAAGAGACGGTGAGAAGGGGGGGAAGAGAGAGAGAAAAAAAAAAAAAAGAACTCCTGGGTCACCTGTATGGAGAAAAAAAACAAACAAACAAAAAAACAAACAGAGGAGACAGCAAACAACAAAGAGCAACATAATAATAGAGAAAACAAAGCACCATCACAATAAACTAGCTAGCAATAGATATCAATATTTACTAAATAATAAACGATATTGTGCAGCACGCAAGATAGACAGCGCACAGTGTGCTTTGAGGTAGCAGCCAAGAAAGCTTTAGTCCACGTCTGTGAATACCCATGTGTGCATACCTGTGTGGATCAGCATGCTTGCATTCCAAAGGTTTCTCCATGTAATGATCTGCTAGGGAGTGTGGGGGGGCCACAGCCCCGTCCTCCAGGGTGTGAAGCGGGTATGGAGGAGATCAAAACTCCAGACATCCAGAGGCCCCCAGAACACAAGAGACCATGGAAGACCAACAGAGGGGCAGCCGCGCCACTGTTCCAGTAAGAGCTGGAGAGTCCCAGATGAGGGCTCGCCCAGCAGCCGCGGAGCAGAAGTCAGGGGGAGTTGCAGTGACGCGCCCGTGAGCTCCGCCGGCCCCCAGCTGCGCCTGAGTGACCGAGCCCCAGGCCGAGAGGCCGGGGGCACCCCACCTCCAAAGGGGCCCGAGCGAGCCCCAGGCCCCAGGCCCCGACAAGCGGCCGCCAAGGAGTGAGCCGGTGTGTACCCGGACGCCCACCCCCAGACACAAAGAACCACCAACACACCGACACCTGAGGGAGTCCGCCACTGGCAGGGGAAGTGGTGGGTGGAGATAGGCCTCCAAACCTTGGAGGGCCTGAGGTGTCCCCAGAGAGGTGGCGTCTGATACCCAACCTGACATATAGACACAGACATACAGGCACACACAGACACAAACATCCATTCCCACCCTCATGCTCTCATATGCACTCACTCCACACTCAACCAACGTGGAGACAGACATAAAGAGACGCTGTACACACAATCACACTCCCCAAGCGTACTCTACGAACCGGGTCTAGGTACCCTTGTCCCTGGAGGGGGGAATTGCACCCAGACCCAGGTGGTGTTACCCTTTTCCCTGCGGTGGGGAGAGGCAGACCACCCCGACTCCGCAGCAGCAGGGAGGCCCCACACCCCAGACCGCAGTCGGACGGCCAACTCCTCCTACTAGCCCTCCCGCTCCAGCAGGCTGCAGAGAATGGGGGTGGGAGAAGACTCCAAACCTGTACCTAAGCCAGGTGGAGGAATTGAAAAACACAGAAATATTATACCGAACAACTCGGAATGTTCAGCTCCAAGACAGAATTAAAACACTAAAAAAGGAAATTGACAATATATTGACTGAAGAAGTGGAAAAAAAACTTAGATTTTTGAAACAGGATTATTATGAGAATGGCCCAAAGGAAGCTAGACTGATAGCACGGCGTCTTAGACAGCAGCAAGCTGTTAATACAATTCACAAGATTAGAGACCCATCTACAAATAACTTGCAGTATACCCAGGAAGCAATAGAAGAAACATTTAAGAAATATTACGAAAACTTGTATAAACAACCATGTTCCTCAAATAAAGATAAGAAAACTGCTTTTCTTAACTTCCTAGACTTACCACGTATTGGTACGCAGCAAAACAGCAAACTGACTGCCCCCATCAGTCATGAAGAAATATCTAGAGCAATTTCCAGTCTGAAAGCTAATAAATCACCGGGGGCCGATGGGTTCCCCTCAGAGTGGTACAAGAACTTTAAGGAGGAGTTGATACCAATGCTTCAATCATCATTCAATCATACCCTTGCGGAGGGTGTAACACCTCCCTCATGGAGAGAGGCGATTATCTCAGTAATCCCTAAAGAGGGAAAAGACACCGAATATTGTAACAACTACAGACCCATATCGGTTCTTAATGTGGACTACAAAATATACACATCTATAATCGCTAAGCGATATGGAGCAATTATGACAGACTTAATTAATGAAGACCAAACTGGCTTTATCTCAGGACGTAGAACTCAAGATAGTATAAGAAGGACCCTCCAAATAGTTAACTCGATACAAACAAAAAAGGGCAGTGCGGCCCTAGTAAGCCTGGATGCAGAGAAGGCTTTCGACAGTGTAGATTGGAACTTCCTATATGCCGTGCTTGAAAGGTTTGGTTTTAATGACGGTGCTGTGATGTGTATCAAATCTATTTACCAATCTCCTACAGCTCGAATTAGAATCAATGGCAGCCTAACGGAGCAAATCTCTCTCGAGAGGGGTACCCGTCAGGGTTGTTGCCTCTCACCTCTTCTCTTCACTCTATATATTGAACCCCTGGCACAGGCCATCCGACAAAGTGAGGAGGTGAGAGGAATAAGTATTAAAGGGGAAGACCACATCATCAGCTTATTTGCAGATGATATCATACTCTACCTAGAAAATCCAAACCAAACTTTAATTCCAATGTTTAATGTAATTAATATCTTTGCTGAACATTCGGGGTACAAAATTAATGTGACCAAAACTCAGATACTGGCTTTCAACTATTTGCCATCTGAAGAGGTTAAAAATAAGTTTAGACTGAACTGGACTGCAAAACAAATGAAATACTTGGGTGTAACTGTGACTAAACAATTGAGTGACCTTTTTAAAACAAATTATGATAGGCTGACCACTCAGATTAAACACGATCTAAACCGATGGTCAACTCTTACACTAGACTTTAGTGCAAGAATCACAACAATAAAAATGAGTGTCCTCCCACGGTTATTGTACCTTTTCCAATCTCTGCCAGTTAAGATCCCAGTGGAAAAATTCAAGGACTGGGATAGGCTCATCTCTAGATTTGTACGGAATGGTAAAAGGCCTAGAATAAAATACACAACATTACAACTATCTAGGAAGCAAGGTGGTGTGGGACTCCCTAATCTAAAAGATTACTATCATGCGGCCCAAACCAGACCGGCGATAAAGTGGTGTGATCAGAACTTTAATGCTAAATGGAAAGATATTGAAATAAAAGTACGGGATGTCCCAGTCCAGACTTTTCTTGGAAATGAGCAACTTAAGAAAACCTTACAGCATTTCCTTGATCCTATAACATCCCACACTCTAGAGATATGGTTTGGCCTAGTTAAACAAAGTAAGTTGGAAAGGGAGGTTAAGATGTTAAACTGGGCTGCCTATGTTGTTGGTGATATACTAAGTGCTCACGACCCAGGATTCAGGAAGTGGGAACAAAAAGGAATAACAGCGATTTGTACAGTAATGAAAGATGGCCATTTGATGAGTTTCCAAGATTTAAAAGATCGGTATAGTCTAGAGAAAACCGATTTTTACCGGTACCTGCAACTCAGAGACTACTTTTCAAAGGAAATACGAAGTTCGCGTACGTCTTAAGGCATCCTGAATTGTATAATTAAATCATACAGGGGCCTCCAATTCAAGGAGATTTCTGTACTATATAAAAATCTAAGAGAGAACACGGCAACATCAACTGAATACATAAAAAAGAAATGGGAGCAGGAAATAAAAACTGATATCTCAACTGAGGAATGGTTAGATATGTGTGAAACCCAGAACACAACGACTAACTCAAGATGCTGGAGAGAATTTGGGTGGAAACACCTTACTCGATTCTTTATTACACCAAAAATCAAAAGTAAACAGACTCAAGACAGTTTGCCATGCTGGAGAAGATGTGGTAACATGGAAGCACATCATACGCACGTGTTTTGGGAGTGCCTGAAACTGCATAATTTTTGGAAGAACGTGACTCTTGTAATAGGCAATATCTTGGGCTACCAATTACCACACAATTTTAAAACTGTATATCTTGGGAATATTAGAGAGTATGTTCTGTACGACGACTTGTATTTGACAAAAATCCTATTGATAGCTGCAAAGAAAGCTATAACAAGAAACTGGTACAAACTGGATCCGCCTTCATCAAAAGACTGGTTAAATATTGTTGGAGAAATCTATGCAATGGAAAAAATGACTTACATTCTCAGATTAAAGGAAGATATTTTCGTTGCTAAGTGGGAGAAGTGGACATTGTATGGCACCAAGGAAAATTAATGAACGAACAAAACATTTAAGGTCTATGACTCTGTATATCTATTGATGCATGCCTGTATAAAAGTACATATATAAGCTGGAGTATGTATGCTGCTGAGCAAAGGCAGGCATGTGATAGGTTTGTAGCATAAACCTATTCGCTGGAACGTTAAGACAATATAATTACACTGCAAGCAAGACGCAAGTAGGCAAACTTCTTCATGGTACTCGTGCACGGGAGAGAACCGGACAGAGCGCCGTTCCTTCGCTTGACCCCAGTAGCTCTCGTCCGTTCTCCCATACACTGTCCTTTTATTGAGGTTACATGAATATGCATAAGTTCATTAACATATGACGTCTACATACAAACAAAGAGTACCTTGCCTGTGTGTGTGTGTGTGTGTGTGTGTGTGTGTGTGTGTGTGTGTGTGTGTGTGTGTGGACTGCTGATCAAAGGGTCAAACATCCTTGGTCAGGAAGAGGGTAGCCTCCCCCTCACCCTAGATGGTTCATCCTAGATAACACGGTGAGGAAGTCCTGCAGTTCATCTAAACAAAGAGCACTTAGACTAGAACAGACGCAACTACGTTAATCCTACCATAAAACAATAAGACACGGTATGACCTCTCATGCTCCCAAAGTGCTGTCTAATACACACAAAGTTTGCAGACTATCAAGGATCAAAACCTCTACCAATCTACAACTAATTACAAAACTCTAAGCATATATAAGTAAATATTTCTAAGCATAAATGACAATCAACAATACAAACTCTAACAGCATGCATACGGTAGTTGATTAGAATTGGCACCCACACCTTTTGTTCGCTTTAGTTCTGTTTTGTTTTGACTGTGTGCTTGCATGGTTATTTCTCCTGTAATGCAAAACATGTCTATGTTTAAACTGTGACAAAACTATCAATAAAAATTACAGTGTCAAAAAAAAAAAAAATGATTCTACAAGCTATTCAGTCATGGCATGTACTTAGTTTTCCACACACTGCTTCTGCATTTTGGCTTAGCTTTTGTATAACAAATCAATCCCAGGGTAGTATCTGAAGTGTTGCTGATCATCTGAGGTTGTATTTACATAGTTTTAAGACCTGGTAAAGATTTGATTTTTTTATGTTGTCCTGAAATGAAAAACCTTAGAAATCACAGAGCATGTACTTTCTTTTTACCATGACTGTAGTCAGTAAACCTAATGTAAACATTTCTATAGTTAGCAGTGTGTGTATAAGATGAAATCGTCTAGGAATTGAACTTATTTTTTCAGGATTTCCGGTGCAGTGTGCATGAAGTCAGCCTCTATTTGCCACACAGCAGATCAATTTCATACATCACATCATATCATAATCACTTTGGAGAGTTGAATGTCAGCTTGCTGTAAGGTTGTTACTTGGACTAGAATTTTATTTGCCCCAGTGACCCTGAGAATTGCTAGATATCACAGGCTCTTGGGAGGGTTTGTCCAAAAGCTAACTGAGTTACTACGGCCCCTATAATTATAACATAGTTCATGGGGCCAATTAAGGCTCACAAACAGTGTTGGTCAAGTTACTTGAAAAAAGTAATCAGTAACTAATTACTGATTACTTCCCCAAAAAAGTAATCCCGTTACTTTACTGATTACTTATTTTCAAAAGTAATTAATTACTTAGTTACTTTTTAAAAACACGATTTACAATCTGAATAGGTGATAAAGAGATAGATCTCTCAGCCCAATTCTACTTTTTCCATCATACAAAATGTAATCAAATGGAAAAGTCTCTTTTTAAAACTTGTTTTATTAGTTTTAATCTTTTAACTTTATGCATCAAGCAAAAATGTAATTATATGCAACATTCACTGACTGGAAGAAATTTGTTTAACATTTAAACCTATTTTCTGCACATTCCAGCACAATTTTTTTTTTTTGTGTGTTTACAATCAGTCTTTCAAATAGATGCAAGTAAAACACAGCAGAAAATAAATAAAATCAAAGACTCAGCGGTCCTTTTGCTCTATTTTCACCTGTAAAGCAGGAGTTGGGTAGGCGGAGGTTTACCCTGGTGCAGGTGTGCCGCAGCGGTCAGTGGAAGGATACGGCGGCAGTTTCTCTGTGAATTTCCCATTACGTGGTAGCGCACTCGGAGCTTGCTCGGAAGTTTAGGGAGGTTTTTCGCTGTAAAAAGAAGTTTTCTTCCCACGCACGATGCTAATGGATGCTAATGTTTTTGTCACTTCTTATGGAATCAAACTCAAAGTAAGGTCAGTACTTCCACGCTTTAAACGCTGCACGCTCATACTCGCCGTACTCGATATATGATCCATTGTTGATCTGCACACAGCTGTTGTCACAACTTTGCACTTGCTTACCTCACTGTCATGAGACATTCTCGCAAAAAAAATCACGGTTTTAGTAACGCAGTAACGCAGCGTTCCTACGGGAAAGTAACGGTAATCTAATTACCGTTTTTGCGATAGTAATCCCTTACTTTACTCGTTACTCGAAAAAAGTAATCGGATTACAGTAACGCGTTAACGCGTTACTGCCCATCTCTGCTCACAAACCATTTATTAAACATGGGTGTCGTCACTGTGATGTCACATAATAGTTTGTTGAATCGCCTTTGGAAACCTTTACATTTACCATTGCAGCAGCTCCTATGATGCTAACCCTAGTGAGAACAGTTATTAATGTGTACCCATAGTCTGTCCGGGTGCATTACATAGACAGAGGGCTTTTCTCAATTCACTAATTTGTGCCTCCTTGTCTCATATGTCCTCCTGCCTGTGACCCTGAAATCAATCTCAGTACGCCTTACTGAAAGATGTCTCAATTATTAAAATGTATTTGGAGGACAGAGGAGCGAGGAGGACTGGCATAATCTTTGCTAAGGTGTTTTTGGGGTGTTTTTTTTTACCTTCAGCATTTAAAAGAAGCTTGACATGCAACTGTTTTATAGGAACCATGGCCGAAGAACGACTCTTCAAGCAGCTAGTCTTTTATATTTGCAAGTTATAAGCCCGTAAGACCATAAAATATAGCCTGTAGTGAACTGTGAAATATTACAGTTGTGTCAAATCTCATATTTAACTGACATCATTTTAAAAGGGGGTGCCAGGGTGAGAATGTTTCCTACCTCAGCTCCTCTGTCCTTGTGTTTGTTCCTTGCCTCTTTGCCTTTTATTGTTGGTAGGAGGGGCTAAAACACAAGGAGAAAAGTTGAGGAGAGGTACTGATTATGTGCATTTGTGGAAATGAGAAAAGGGAGAGATTACTGCTAAATAGACCAAGAATGTCACTCGCCAAACAGAGCAGACAGTTCTAAACATGACCGTGAGGTCCAGCTCAAACACTCAAATCAAACTGAGGTGATGCCTTTCAGGCAGTTTACTGCTTACCTCTTACTTGAAGCAGCCATGCTAACGGCACATACCTGTGGCCTGCGATAGAATGAAGGCGTGACGTGAGGGGGCAAATTAGCCAAAAGTTAAATCAAAATATTCTTTTATGTGGGTTTTCACTCACTTTTGTAGCAAGCCTCATGTGGTTATTCAAGGAACTGCAGTTTTTTGGCTCCTCTGCATCGGCTTCATTTTTCAGCCCCAGAGACTGCCGGTAAAAATAGCATGTGGCTATTTGACTTCCAAGAATTCCCTTTAGTCCACTGTACCACAGGGGAATGAGGGGGCTTTAGTGGACTGATCTGGATTAGAAACTGACTGATAGGTAGATGCTCTGGGAACCTATTAAGCTTGCCTCCTGGAACCAAACTCCCAGATAAAGGTGAACTCTCACCCCCCCGCTGAGCTGAACTGCTCTGCACTGTTTCCACATTTATCCTACTGCGTTACAACACCAAGCCAACTCATCCTTTCTTCAAGGCACAAAAGAAATGTAAGGATATTACAGTGCCAGAGCAGTGCAAATCTGACATGACTAAGATTCAGTGCATCTCTCCAGGACTGCAGCAGGCATAAAATACAGCTTAAGCTGCTTTACCGGTTCAAAATACTTATTCCTTGTATCCCATCCCTCTTCTAAGTGAGAGTATAATACATCCATGTGGACTCCAAGGTAAGCTGCTAAAGGTTCATCTGCTTCTGTAGATACTGAAGGGAAAAAAATACAGTCATCAGCATCAGAGGACACCAGGATAAAGTTTTTGTTTCATTGCATTTTCTTAATCTTGTTATTTGGCAACTTTTTATGATCTCCTTGCCCAGCTTGGTAAAATAGTCCATCTCTCAACCATTTTGTGTCATTTAAGGACCACTTATGTGGCAGGTCTAAGCAAATTTAACCGCTCCTCTGTGGCCTTCAGCCACATATTCCTTGCAGTAAAGAGACATGCAAATACTTCACTATACAGATGGAATCGCTGGATGGTGGTTTGGGATAATGTCACCTCACTCTGCACTGCCAACCCTTTTTGTTGGTTGCTAGGAGACAACACTGTAGTGCCTGAAGGTTTCAGACATAGTGTAATGTACGAGAGCCCCACTTTTTCAGCTAAAAGTGTGAGCAGCGTGTTAGCAAAGATGGAGGACCGTTGGATTTATCAGCCAAAGTTAGCTTGGCAACAAATGAAAATGTTATGAGCAGGAACCATTCAGTCAACGTGGCACAAATAGTGTTCAGCTAAAAGATTCAACAGCAGTGAAAACAGCAGTTTTCAGTGGATATTGCATCGTCAAAAGATTAGAAAGGACTCTAGCAAAAATAATGATTATATAAACTATATGAAAAAAGAGGTGTGCATGTTCCTGTCTTCCTGGCAGCATTTCATTGTAAAAGAAGTCCACCAATGGGGGGCAGTAAAGGTCTTTATCAGGCTGATATTCACTGGCAGCTTCTTCTCTCTCTTTTTTTCTATCTTGCTTTTCTCCTCATTATGTTTCAATTTTCTGTCTGTCCACTCAAACTGAGTTCCCACAGCAGTAACATGGAAGCGGACTAACCAGTCTCTTGAAGAACACCAATTTGGAGTAAAAGGTATTTCCCAGGAGGCCTTTTGGGCTTCATGAAATCCCAGACCGCTTCCATTCACCTCCTAAAGATCATATGTGCATAATAAACTGTCGATTCAATCAGCTCATATATTGGGATTGTTTGTCCACAGGGAAAATCTCACTGCAATGCAGGCTTCGTTTCCTTGTTTTTCAAAGAAAATAGCACACTAATCTGAAAAAAGGCATTTAAAGCCTTTTTGGGAGCTAGACTACAGAGGATATTAAGTCTCTGAGCATGTGATCAGTGATAATTCAAGTGTAAGCAAGAAAAAGGTGCTTTTTTGACAAACTGACAGGAGTTTTGGCCATTAGTGTGAGTGTTTTTGTATTCTCATATTAAACATTGCCAGGGTTTTAAATAATGAGGTCAGTACATGTGAAAGCAATCCCTACAAGCAAAAAAGATCAACATTGGTACTGCTTTAAGGGTTCAGTTTTAGACACAGTTTTAACAGGGCCATCTTAGGCTCTGTGAGGGGCAGCCAGTCACAAGAAATTTCAATCCACTTTCGAGATCCTCCATAAATTGCACTTGTGAAATGTTTTTGTCCTTTTAAGCTTCTCTTGTGTTAAATAAGATAAAAATAATTAAACCAACAATAAAATGGAAATTGCAAGCTGCATCTTCAGTAATTTGGAATTTAAATGACTGAACTCATATTCACATGCAACACTTTTGTGTGTAGGCTACAAAGAAATCTCAGTGTGATTCACAATGTTGCCCACCACTGTTGTTTCTTTAAGCTTGGCATACAGATGCTTTGCTTCTGCTATGAAATATTCTTTGAAGTCGGACTATGCCAGCACTCGTAGTTGCATAGTAATGAGAATTATTTACCTTGTGCGGGAAAATACATATGCATATGTTTTCTCCCACAACACAGATATTCCCATGCTGCTCTTGCTCATTGTATCCGTTTTTTTTTCTTTCCAGGGTATGTACTGGCTCAGAATTTAAAGCCTGGGAGAGAGAGAGAGAGATGCAGTGTGAACCACCAGAAGTACAATTTAATATCAGCTTTGTAAACTGACAAACCTGCCTGGAAGGAGTACACAGCATGAACCAGCACTGTAAGCAGTTACCATACGGTCGCATATCTGCTTCTGAGCCTGTCTGACAAGCCAGAATAAAAGGAACAGAGTGTGCATACAAGCTTTACATGGTCAAAAAAAGTCCAGAATCTGGATATATTCTCAGACTTGATATAAGAATTACAGATATGAAGATGTTTCTTTATTATTTGTGAAAACCCTTTACAATTATTTATTGTATCAGTATCTTTTCTAGGAAAACAAAGACTATAACAGGCTTTTGGACAAACAACTAATTCATTTTTACAAGTCTTTTAACCCGTTAGCGTTCTGCTCAACCAATTGGTAGAGCACATTTTCAGGGCCTATATCTAACTGAGGCTTTCACTGAAATTAACCTACCTATTGAGCCTTTTCTACCAATTGGTTTACATCTGTAATGCCAAAAAAATCCACCAGAAGACACTGTGAAGGTAAACGGTTGGCTCTTCTTATCCCTCTCCCAACCAGGAAGTCAGAAATAAAAAACCATCCAACATATTTTGAGTGTTTTTGATGAAACTAAGGCAGGAAGATATAATTTTTTGATATATGATAGCGTTAGAGGACTTACTAAACAGATGTATGTCACTTGACAGCATTAAAAAAAGTGAAATTAAACGTTTAATAAATTTTTTTTAAAAAGTGGTCCACCAAACAGTTGATTTGTCACTTTATGATGCTACTGCTAACATAACCTAAATGTTATTAAAATTGATTATTTGCCATAAAATCAGACCACTAGACCCATTTTGTTTATCCATTGCTGTTGATAAATCACATTAAGTGTTAGCACAGCAAGAATATGCTGAAATAATTTCCTCAGTAAATCATTTTTGTAACTTTCTGAGTTGTCTAAGGAGCTTGCAAAGAAAAGCGTCTGGACTTCTTTAAGTTGCTTGAAGACGTTTCACCTCTCATCCGAGAAGCTTCTTCAGTTCTAAGGTCAAATGGTGGAGAGTCCCAGATTTAAACCCAGTGGGAGTTTCCCCCCAAAGAGGGACAAAGGACCCCCTGATGATCCTCTACCTAATCACATGAGCCAAGGTGTGAAAGCGGGTGTGGGTCACAATCAGCCAGGGTTTCGGGTGAGCTCATTGTGAAACCTAGCCCCACCCTATCATGTGATTTCCTGAGGTCACTACTCTACACAGGATGGCCCAGGATGTGAGTGGGCGTTAAGGCGTCTGGGAACGGATCTCAAAACTGGATTATAGATGGCAGACAGTTGGTGTCGTAAACCCCCGCCTCTGTTCAAAGACAGTCGCTCACAGTGGACATAGATGGCTTCTTTCACTCCTCTTTCAAATCATCTGTCCTCTCTGTCCAAAATGTGAACATTGGCATCCTCAAAAGAGTGTCCTTTATCCTTAAGATGCAGATGGACAGCTGAGTCTTGTCCTGTGGAGGTGGCTCTTCTGTGTTGTGCCATGCACTTGTGAAGTGGCTGTTTGGTCTCTCCGATGTAGAGGTCTGGGCATTCCTCGCTGCACTGTACAGCATACACCACATTGTTAAGTCTGTGTTTTGGAGTTTTGTCTTTTGGGTGAACCAGTTTCTGTCTGAGCGTGTTGCTGGGTCTGAAGTACTGAAGAACTTTCTGAGTTAATATTAGTAATATTAGTAATATTAATATTATTATTATTATTAGTAATATTCAGCAATATTACTAATTAGTAATATAATTCAATAATTAGTAATATTAATAATATTAGAGTTAATATTAGTAAATATTGTAAAATCAAGAATAACATGGAAATCACAAATATCACAACTGATTAGCTTTTAATCAAATTACAGTAGCTGGTAAATTAATAATACTAAGTTGTCAAAATTATAATTTCATGTTTAACAAGTACTATATTGGTGCAAAGCAATTATATGTCCAAAAATCACATGGTCCTGTGGCATGATACTCATGATACCATCCATCTTCAACCACAGTGTGTTTGAGGTCATGGTGGTTTCATATGAAGCCACTAGGGCTGGCACTCTCCACCAGTATATTGCCAACAAACCAGATGAGTGGGGCTTTAAATTGTTCTGCCAAGCAAGTTCATCTGGCATCATCCATGACTTGCTGCTGTATCAAGGGGGATCTACATTCTTCAATGCTCCCCTCAGTGAAAAGGAACAGAAGCTACCGCTAAGGGGCCAAAGTTGTAAAAAACACTATGCAACCCCATAAAAGAACCTCAGCTCTTCACAAGTTTCAGCTTGGTCCAGAACTTGCACACCTCCTTGGGTGTCAGGTGCATTGGTACTGTATGACCAAACTGCACCGGTGGAGCTCCCCTGATGGCAGACAAAGACCTGATGAAGAAGGGCCAGGGAGCCTGTTATTACAGGTCTGATGAAGGTCTGATTGCAATAAAATGGTGTGACACCAAATATGTCAACCTTCTAAACCAGGGGTGGGCAACTCCAGGCCTCGAGTGCCGGTGTCCTGCAGGTTTTAGATGTGTCCTTGATCAAACACAGCTGATTCAAATGGCTAAATTACCTCCTCAACATGTCTTGAAGTTTTCCAGGGGGCTGGTAATGAACTAATCATTTGATTCAGGTGTGTTGACACAGGGTGAGATCTAAAACCTGCAGGACACCGGCACTCGAGGCCTGGCGTTGCCTACCCCTGTTCTAAACAATGCCTGTGGGTTCATGCCTCTTTCATCGGTCAAACGGTGGAGCAAAGAGTCCAATGCCCATCACTCATCATTGTATATAATTAGCATATGGGAGGAATTAAGCTTTCTGATATGATATTACACCTGTATAAGACAAGTTATAAGTTACATGTTAAGGAGATGGCATATTCCACTGTTTGGATACATCCTTGACATGAATACCTGGTCTACAACTACGACTGTGCTCTACTGGACCAGAAACCGATGGCTCTCAAAAGGTTTCCACCTCCTGGCTGTGTCTGAACCAAGTTAACAAGCCAGCATCTAGAGTTGGACAACCATGAGTCAGCTCTCCAAGACCACAGAATAAATGCTACATCCTAAAACCCCAACGATCAAAACCACAAGCAGATGTGCTTGATTTGCACTGTTTTTATTTTATTTTATTTTTTAAACAAAGGATTTTGCACAGTAGCATTCAATCAGAAGTTGCCTGAATGTGAGTATTTTGTGCTGTTGCACATTTTTCACATTTGCAGATTAAAAAATATGTATTTTGTTGTTTGATATAATACTTTCCTTTGATGGGATGAAAACAGCAATGTTCACTGGCATGCTGCTAGAAATAAACTGTATCCAATGCCCTGGATAGTTTATGTTATTATTTAATTATAATTTGGCCCTTTATTTGATTTTTTCAACTGTATTATCTACTGTATTTACTACTACTGTACTGTATTTGCATGACATTTCATACTTTTACCAAGTGACATCTCAACCATTTGGTAGAGATTAATATTTTAAAAACTGCAGGCTCTATTGAAAAAAAAATGATTGTGTTTATTACTCACCCAAGTCAATAAGAAATACAAACAAAAACAATTTCTACTGCTTTTTTCTTGCTGTGGACCTCAAAGGTTAAGAAGATTATTAAGAGATTAATAATAAACAATTACATGCAAAGTGGTGTATAAACACACAGAAAGTGAAAAAAAGGTGAGTGAAGAAGAAACACTTGGGCATCACTACATCACGGGAAGTCGCTAGCAGCCTAGGCCTAATGTAAGAGAGGGTTCAGCGTCACATAATCCAACCCTAACTACAAGCTTTATTGAGTGGACCGTGACCATCTGCACTTTATTTATCCGATGTTTGTCAAATTATTTTGTGACAACAGATGAAGTGATAAATCTGTGCTTGTGGCAGCAGCACTGAATCAGTTGGTTAGAGAATGTGTTCTGCTGCCTGCTGATTAAGTGCTGCAGAGGGTGGTCAGGGATTTTCCATGATGGATAACAGTTTGCTCAATGACCAGTCACCAGGTCTGATGCTGCTCCCGATGCTTGGATCATCAAGTTACAGACCCCTAGACACCAATGTAAATGTTTGGTGGTTCCCAGTGTTGAGTGTTCTTGGTCTTCCAAGCAGGGAATGTTGTTGATGTGGTTTCCTCAAATACAAATTGCTCCTTCACATTAAGATAATGATACAGGTTATGTAGCCATCCTCTTCTTTCTGAAGCCAATCAGCATCTCTTTGGCCTTACTCACATTACACATCAACACCAGCTGGGTTTTGGGGTTAAAAAAAGTACTGTTGCTATTTACAAAGAGCGCAGTGACATGATGTAAGAGGTGGGAAATAGATTTTTGTGTCTGAACCTGTTGCTTATGTATTTCTCAGTTCCTTTCTTAAGGCGCAAAATTTAGGGAAGAATATTTAAATCAAAACTGTTTTATTAACATTAGCAACATGCAATTTACTGCTAATTGTGAGAATATTTAATGCAGAAAATAAGCACTTCTCATTCTTTTGCACACATTTAGAAAACAGCACAACTTAAAAAAAATCAAATCCTCTCTGAAACTAATCACACCTATGAGCGCTATCTGAGGATTTTTCTCACACACTATTTCGCTCTGTTTACTAAATCTGGACCTAAAAAGCAGATCATTCTTCCATGTCTCTCCACAAAATCATCCACTGGTGCTCTGCACTCCTCCTCCTTACCTCACTTCCACACCTCCAACTGCTGCAGAATGTTCAGAGTATTTCAGTAAGTGGCATGACCTTGCAGTGAAAGTTTGAGGTGTATAAGGTGAACAGGAATGGAGACAACACAGAGCCCTGCAAAACCCATGGCAAACCTTGGTAGAACATGATTGCTTATACAGCAGACGCTGCTAAGAAGGAACACATTTGTGCGTAGCTCTATGCAACCATCAGCAATGTTCACTTCATTGTTTTGGATGGTATTGTTCAGTTTTCACAGATCCCACACGTAGCCCCTACCAGCTAACAAGCCCACACAATCTGACAGTACACTGCCTGCCTAGAGCAAGTGAGGAGAAGTAGTGCACACAGTTGAGCTATAATTACAAAGTAAGCAAGGATATCAAAAAAGTGATTTCAATTAGAAAGGTGTTCCATGGGGCTTGCAGGACATTAGGATTGTGTTAGTTTATGTGGCAGCCATAAATATTTGGTGCTTGGCATATTTTTCTGGAGATTACTAAAGGAAAAAAAGGGAGGATTTCACTTCTTTTCTGCCCAAGCTTGGTTTCGTAAACCACGCAGTAAATGACAAAGTACCAGCTCCCACAAACAAAACAAATTCTTAATAGGACTTATGAATAAATCAAACAATTGCATAACCCATTCCCCTGCTTGGTGCAAAATTATGGCTCTGTTTGTTGGTATGTGATTTGTGTCTCGACATCTGCCGCGATTTTTTATTAAAGGAGTTTACAGATACTGAATATAAATGGCAATTTAAAAAAAAACATTTCCAAGTCTTTTGAGCTGGCATCATGTAACTGAAATGAGAATCCTGTCAGCATATTTCGAGATTAAACATAATAACTTCCTGCGTGATATGTGAGGGCAAATCAACAATCAGAAAAAAGAAAACATGTTTTTCCTCACTGGCATTTCCTCTGTGTTCTACGTATATGGTGTGGTTTTCTCCCAGTTGTGCGACACACAGTGCTCCTTCTGATGTGATCCCCGTCTTTAGGGACTCCGTGTAGAGCACTACCTTCAGCTGAGAAAGGCTTCGAGTTTCTTGGCATGCCTGGAGGCCCAAGTACCTTTGGTGATTTGGGATTTGTTGCAAGAGACTTTTTCCTGTCGTGGCAGCATATGGGAGGTGAAGAAGCTGCACTGAGCTAATGACCCATTCATTTCTGTTGATAGGATGCTGCTGAATCTGGACTTAGGCCATATGCTCGGGTTTTGTGTGGTCTTTTGCAGCCACGCTCTTAGCAAGGGTAGTTTCATCCTCAGTGGATCAAACTGATTTGTTGAAGAAGGGCAATTTGTTTAGCAGTCCGCTCAGTCTCCCGAGAAAGCTCAACAATTGAAAAAACACGAGGTGGAAGTCTGCACTCTGAATAAAATTGGAAAATTATCTGTCAGATACAATATAAGGCGCCAGGATTCAAAAAGGAAATATAAATAAATAAAAGAAACAGTCTCGTAAAAACACTCATCTGAAAGAAAAGAAAAAGTCTGAAAGACAAAACCCACACATATCCTGTGGGAATGGAATATATTCATTGTAGATGGATGGATGGAATAAGTGGACATTTGGCATGTGGATATATCACACCTTTGGGCGAGCTGGTAATAAAACTAATGCTCTTTAATTCACCTTGGACTGTCACCTTGCTGCTTCCCAGTTTTCAAGTTAGAAAATCTTGAAATATTAAAAAAGGAAACACTGAAACATTGCAAATGGGTTTAATACTTGAATAATAATGAAGTTGGTATAGCAGTAAAAATGAAACCATTGAACCACAACTCCATCTGGAGTATGCAACTTAATCAGGTGTTGTTCCTTACTCTATATATTAAAGTTACAGAGTGTACAATTTTCACCGCTGGATCTCAGTAGATTGCATATTGCAGTCAGCCAATCTCTGTTTTCCTACCCCTCCCAATTCAAGTGCATAATTCTTGCAAAAAATTATTGATATTGCATGCTCAATCATCCAGGTAAGTAAATCCCAAAAAGTTGATTCTGGTCGTCTGGAGGTAAGTAATATCAGTACTTAAATAAATAAATTGGGAAATAAAAAATGGACATTTGTGTGCAAATATTTTGTGGTATTCTTTGGTATTCTTTAACCCTAAGTCACATCAAAAATCCTGGCGACCGTTCATCAGTGGTGAGTGTACCCAGACAGCAAAGTAACTCTACATTGGCTGGAGTTGTTTAGCTGTCCTTATAGACTCTCAGTCTGCTGTTTACCTCAGCGGGCAGGAAACATCCGCGTCTATATACTCAGTGAAGCTCACTTCTGTTCGCTAACAGCGATACTGAGGTACGTTGCTAAGGATATGAGCTGCTGTTAGCCGGAATTATGAAACTTTCTTTGAAATGGATCTAAGTTGTTGAACTTGGATCATAAGATGTGAGACTGTAATCAAACCATTTATAAGAGGAAAAGCCTGATTTTGAGGATTGATTTTGTGTAGTGTTAGCTGGCATAACGTTAGCTTATAACCAGCTGTTGTTTAGCTGGCTCATTGTCAGCTCTCTAGAGTCAGGAGGGTCGCATGTCTAATCGGCTTACAACAAGTTGTCGCTTGACTTCATGTTTTCATTGCTATGAACCTTCATATCTTGAGTCTGAAGGTGCAGGCATGAATTAAAAATTGCCCTCAATGCATGCATACAAATGCTTACGAGTTCTCTTTTCTCCTCCACCTTTGGCATATTACGTATTTGGCCCATCTCTAGCCACATATGTAAGACGAGATAAGGCAGAACTGTCTCAAAGGTGGCAGGGCAACATGGTGGTTTCCAAAAAATGACGCCTGCTCCTATGTATTTTTAATGGATTAATTCTAAATTTAAAAGAATGCATCAATTTGTTGTATGACTTAATATACATTTTTTTAGTGTGCAATTATAAGTTATTTTTTTCGGTTAAATAAATGATTTAATGTACCTTAAACACAAGCAATTATTTTGATCATGTTTTCCATTACTTTTTCCCCATTATTTTAGGTTTTAGTGGTGCTTTTTAAAATTTGTCATGTCTAATTGGTTTCCTTCTTTTGGCTGCTCCCTTTAGGGGGTAGCCACGACAGGCCATCTCAGCCTATCCCTTGCATTCTGTTTCTTCAGATAAACCTTGTGATTAATCTTTGGTCTTCCTCTTTTCCTTCATATTCAACATCCTTTGTCCAGTACATCGTATTATCACTACTCTACACAAGTCCACCTTACCTCTCTGACACTGTCTCCAAACAGCTCAAACTGAGGTGTCATGCTGATTTCTAATCCTAAAGTTCATACTGCTAACAATGTAGTAGTATGTAGTAATGTAGTAGCCTGCATTTGACATCAAAATGAAGGTCATGTTTGACTATGGCTACCGTCTGAGCCTAATTATCCAAATCCTGTCCAACTCTACAAAGCGCTACAGAGCACTACATACACTACAAAGTAGTGTATTTTTATCTAATATTTAAATATATATATATTTTTAAAGTATTGTTTGAGAACTCACTGGTGTCCTCACTCGCTTCTAGTTATTCTAACTTTCTGATGGTATATTACCAAAACCAGGTGTTTTTTTGTTTTATGCGAAATGCCCAGTGAGACAGACAGCCTCCCATCCTGAGTCTACTTTAGTTTGAAGTTTCTTCTTGCTGAGAGCGAGTTTTTCCTTCCCGTTCTTGCCAAGCGCTTGTTTGCACAAGGAGACATTGTTGGGTTTCTCCAAATAATTCTGTAAGGTCTTGACCTTACTATGCATGCATCATACGCTGAGATGACTTATGGTTTAGCGCTACATAAATAAAGCAGAATTGAATTATTTATAGCAGCCGAGGGAATTTGAAGCAAGAAAAATGGTCGAAAATAAATACTGAAATAAAATGTAGCCGGCATGGTACTTTTGCTGTGTAAATGTTAATGCTGCGGTGCTCCACATGACTATCAATTTCACTCTTACATTGGAACTAGATGCCTTAGCGATTTGTGTGCAGGAGACGAGGAATCTGTCCACTGGCAAGAGACAGATGTAGAATACGTGGCTGTAACAACTGAACAAAACTGCAGATGAATTATTAATGCACATTTGTAAGCTTGGATAGGCAATGTTTATGTGGTCACATCAAATGCACGTCACCTCTGATGCCTTTCGAACATGGTGTCAGTTCATAGGTTGTGTTTTTGTGAACTGTGTGACCTTTTGTGTATGTTACCCATGGTATAGTTTACACTCTCGTTTTACACGGCAGATGCGTGCACTGATGTGGGTTCAATGTCCACACAGGTTGTGGCCCGTCCTCACGGCAGAGCACTGATGAAGGTGGTCAGGTGGAGGCTGAGCTGTCAAACACAGAAACAGTTTAGAGGCTACATCTGTCACACTTGTGTCAGAGCACTCAATGCGCAGCGGGCGAGAGGGAAATAAGGGCGAGAAGCCATTTTACAGCACAATGCCCCGCTGTTTATACACCACCCAGAAGCCGTTCAGCTGGATTGTGACTGGATTTTGACAAAATTATCAAGGACCAATGACTACAGCTCTGAACATTTATTTTAACCCCACATGCTTTGTTCAGTGCCAGAAGCCACTGAGTTGAAAAGGAGAACCATAAATCAGAGGCTACTGAGGTGAGATGTTAGCTAAGAAAACCCAAGAGTAACAAATGGGGAAGATATTAAATGTCAGCTGGTGTCTCTTGAAAAAACACGAATGCTGGAAAATTCCCTCAGTTTACACATCTGTCTGTATAATAGCTTTTGATGACACTACTGTATATCTGATAGTAAACACTCTAGTGCAGTTGACAATATATATATATATATATATATATATATATATATATATATATATATATATACACTCGTACACATGAGCACATGAATTTCCCAATGCACCTCTTACACTTGTTGCAATGTTTTTCCCCCAAAACTGAACTGATAAAAAAAAAAAATGAAACTGAATTGAAACAATTATAATTAATTAATTAATTATATAATAAATTTTTTAAACGCACACACACAGTCTTCTGTACCTGAAATTTCCTAAGATACAAGAAAGACATCCCCCTGTCTTACTAGTTAGGAGTTAGTTACTAGCACTTTTAATAATGGTTAGGGTTAGGAAACTGTTTCCAAAACTCCAGCAGATTTAGGAGGTGTGTGAATTTATTTATTTTTGTTATATATTTGAAGTTCTATGTCCAGGAAACAGGAGCTGTGAGAGTTACAAGCTAATAGACTGTCCTGAGATCTTGCAAAATACTTTGAAATGCAAAGTTTATTATTGTTTTCAAATATCACGAGAATCATCAACTTATAATAAAAATATGCAATATGAATTTTCATTTAAATCTTTACATGTTTATAAACACTTTGTATAAACTAATCTCTCGGAGTGCGTTCTAACACCCCGTGTGTCAAATAGAGTTCATACCGACTGCACAATGACTGCATTCTCTGTGATTCAGTGTTTTTGTCTGTGTTTTAATAAAACTCATCTTGTGATGTTTTATTCTAAGAACACTGATGTGCTGTTAAAATCTAAAGGCTTGTTATGTTTTTTTCCCCCTACACTGGATTGATATGAAACTTTAATGATCTCTGTGTCGGAAACTGGGTCATTGCAGCAACTGTGACTACACTATAGAAACCGGCAATCAGAGTACTGTGAAGAGTAAAACCTGAACATATAGCATATAATGCACATTATAAGCAAGATACGCATTAATTAGCATAGACTGTGCAGTATGTGCAAATCATGTGTTAATACCCATTTAGCCTGTTACAGATTGTACAATTAGTAAGTAGAATTTTTGTTCTTGTTCATTGTTTGTATTTATTTATATTTTCTTTCGCTTCTCTGTTCAGACTTTTGCCGTCTCAAACATTCACATCTTTTCCACCTCTGCCTCTCTCAGATCTGCATGAGATGTCAACCCTCCCACAAGCTGTGAGGTGCTCTCTATCTGTCTTTCTTTTTTGGCTTGTTACTTCTTTTGATTTGGCTCATCTCTTTCATATGGCTTAATGGATTCATTGCTGCTGAATATGGATCCAGGACCTTCCCGACATGTGCTGTCAAACTTGTATACCTTTACATGCATATGAACTTGAATGACATCCCATTCTTAATCCGTAGGGTTTAATCTCATGCTGACCTACTCTTCTGCAGCTATAACAGCTTCAACTCTTTAGTGAAGGCTTTCCACAAGGTTTAGGAGTGTTTATGACATTCTTATTATTTTGACCATTCCTCCAGAGGTGCATTCCTGAGGTCAGACACTCAGTCTCTGTTCCAATTCATCCCAGAGGTGTTATGCTGGATTTAGGTCGGAACTTTGTGCAGGCCAGTCAAGTTCTTCTATACCAAACTTGATTATGCATGTCTTGTCTGTCCATGACATGTGTGTCTGGGACACGCTCATGTTGGAACAGGAAGGGGCCATGCCCAAACCTGTTCCCACGAAGTTGGAAGCATGAAATGTTCAAAATGTCTTGGTATTCTGAAGAATTAAGAGTTTATTTCTCTGGAACTAAGAAGCCAAACCCAGCTCTTGAAAAACACCCCCACTCCACCAAACTTTACACTTGGCACAATGCAGTCAAATAAGTGCTGTTCTCCTGGCAACCACCAAATCCAGACTCATCTATCAGATTGCCAGATGGAGCAGTGTGATTCATCACTCCAGAGAGCACATTTCCACTGCTCTGCTCTAGAGGCCAGTGGCAGTGTACTTTACACCACTGCACCCAAAACTTTGCATTGCACTTGATGATGTAATGCTTGGATGCAGCTGCTTGGACATAGAAACCCATTCCATGAAGCCCTCTACGCTTGGAGGTCTTCAGAGATTGACTGCAGAAAGCTGGCAACCTCTGGGGCACTATATGCATCAGCATCTGCTGAAGCCACTCTATGATTCTATGTGGTGGAGTTTCTGTCATTCCCAATTGCTTCCACTTTCTTATAATACCACTAACAATTGAGTGTAGAATACCTGGAAGGAAATGCCACAATTGAACTTGTTGCACAAGTGGTATCCTACCACACTGGAGCTCCTGAGAGCAACACAGAGGAGTCTGCATGCCTAAATGCTTGATTTTATACACCTTTGGTCATGAAAGTGATTAGATTAGTGAATATTTATGTGATGAGTGAATATTTCTGTCAGTATAGTTTATATAAAATCAGGGCTTGACCATCTTGCTAGATGCTTAGAGATGTGTAACTATATTTTAGGTCTTATATCAGAATCATGAAGAGCCTGTGGACAGGTGCTGTGTGTCAGGAGATAGACTGGATCATCTGTGAGTGTATGAAAAGCATGATGAATGATGCATGCAGTGATAAAGCACTTTAGAACTCAAACGGAATAGAACAGCACTGTATAAGTAACAGTTCATTCACCATCTTGTGGACGTATATGAAAGCACGCCTGACTGTGAATTACCCACTATTTTGTGGACCACCGTTATGAAGCTTCAATATTTTTGACCGTAGCATCATGTTTTTCTTTTAAAGACAGGTCACAAGCAAACAGAGAGAACACTCCACTTCATTTCATTCACTCTGGGCCTCAGTCACAGAGGCCTAAACCAATTCAATTCAGTCACAACAACAGTCACCTCAAGGCACTTTATATTGTAAGTTAGACTCTACAATAATACACGGAGAGAAAAATCCAACAATCATATGATCCATTATGAGCAAGCACTTTGGTGACAGGGGGAAGGAAAAACTCCAGCAGAACCAGGCTCAGGGAGAGGCAGCCATCTGCCATGACTGGTTGGGGTGAGGACAAAAGACAAGACATGCTGTGGAAGAGAGCCAGTGATTAATAACAAGTAATGATTCAATGCAGAGAGGTCTATTAACACATAGTGAGTGAGAAAAGTGACTGAGGAAGAAATACTCATGGGAATTCCCCAGCAGCCTAGACCTATTGCAGCATTACTCCTGGAGAATTCAGGGTCACCTGATTCAGCCCTAACTATATGTTTAGCAAAAGGAAAGTTTTAAGCCTAATCTTAAAAGTAGAGAGGCTGTCTGTCTCCTGAATCCAAACTGGAAGCTGGTTCCACAGAAGAGGGGCCTGAAAACTGAAGGCTCTGCCTCCCATTCTACTTTTAAAAACTCCAGGCATAGCCAGTGATCTTCTGGCAAACATCGATCGCTAAGAAAAAATGTATATTCCTAAAAAGTTTGGCGACCGGTTGCTGGAGGCTGTTGTCAGTTGCTTGGTGAAACTGGTCACAAAGAGCTATACATACAAAAGACATCTTTGAGACTGCTTTGACGACCAGTAGATTGCCATAGTCGCCCACAGTTTGCATGGAAGACACCAACTTATCTGAAAACACTTGCCAACTGAATGGTAGTGAAACTCTGAAGAGTACTATGTAAACCGGGAACAGAGAATGTTCACCTTCATTGTAAAAGCTGCACTTTTTGAAACAAGTAAGATGCAGCAGTATGGCTCAGCCTTTACTTTTTCAAGTTTCTGTACTGCTCTTCACACCGTACACATTTTTCCCTGGCAACCAGAGGTTGCTATTGTGGCTCCAAAGAAAAAATTTAAATTTGTCTGACTGAGGCCTTAATCCAAATTAGTCAGATTAAATTAATCATGCTGTATTTATTAAAACTACAGACTAATAGATTAGATCATCGACTCTTTAGGAGTGTTTGCTAAGCTATTAAATCAATTGAGAAATCTTTTGGCCACCAGAAGATTCGTCCCTTGCTGTCCATTAGAAAAACGCTGGTTTAAGGGAATTCTTGATTGGCTACTTCCATCTTTTATGCACAGTCTTCAGTGGCAAAACTGAAATGGAGCAACAAAACCCAGTAGACAGAGACAGTAGTTAGGTTAAATGCTCAGTTTTCTTTAAATAGAACTTTGAATGATCTCTCCATTGTTACAAACCAGACAGAATGGAAATCACAAAGAGGTAAGAGACAGAATATGGCAAGCTGTAAAGAGTTGTTTCTACATGCCTTCCCCTGCTGATTTTTGAATGATTATTGTGGATTCTGTTTTATTTCTTTTTTTGTGAATAAAAAATATAAGCACAGGCAGTTGCAGGTAAGCACAGTGTGTTCCAGTAACCATGTTTTTTTAATGTATTCCATGGCCTTTTCTCACATGCCAGAGCTGCATCCCATTTGTGCTCCGGGACTTCCCTATTGACAAAATAAACATTAGGTACTGATTTCAGGCTTGGGTTCCATTCAGACCCCAGTCGACTGGTTCAAGATCCCACCGGTATAAGGAAAAACAAAAACAGAAAAACACTCGATAGCCTTCCAGGACAAATGGATTATTTTTGCCAAAAGGAGGAGCAAACTACCAGTTAGGATTTGAAACGTTTTTTTGTTTTTTCTTACTTATCCTTTTCTCGTTATCTAAACTTATTTAAGGGTTACAAGCCCAACAGGAGAAATATGCTGTGATCAGCTGAACTCAGGGTAAAAGAAGTGAAGGGTCTGAACATGGAATGATAGACAGGTTTTTTTCCCCTCCTGTACGCTGATTGTAATGACTGCAGAGTTTTCTCAGAATATTAACACAGTCAACAAAGATATGACCTTTTGCAAAACTTCAACAGCAACTGGATTTCCTGTTGGCAGTTCAAAGCAAAGGTATAGCTGCTGATGTTTCCTAGCAACCATTTTTTCAAAGTCTCAACTAACTAAGACATTTCAGGTTATAACGCTGCAACCCAATTAAGCTGATTGGAAATAGCCATCGCTTAAAACTTAAAAGGACCTAGAAGTTCAAAGTTAGCAATGGATTTGTCAGAGGCTGGAACAACTGTTTGGAGAGTTTCTGTCATTAGTGTCGGGCAGCAGCTTAACCGGAAAGGATTTGAAAGTTTGAGGCAGGATTTTTAAAAGCTCCGGAACTGGGTGAGGAGGGGAAAAAGTTATTTGATTGAACTTGAGAAAAGAGAGAATTGCACTGCCTGCTAGATATAAATAATTAAAATGGTCTTTGCAGCAGATATAATATCATAGCACTCTATTATACACACACAGGCTGCTGCTGGCGCTTTGGCACAAGCACCTCAGACATGGTAAATAGTCTGAACTTACACTACACTTCTTATTAGCTTCTAGAAAGCTCTTTACATTGTGCGTCTCAGTCACCCAGGGACAGTTCAGCATGTGGAGGAGATCAAAGGGCTAACAATCCAACCCAACACTGAAGCCATAGTTTCTCCATGTTGGGTTGCTGTATCACTCTCTCACACACCTTTGCTTTTCCCTGCATCATCTCCTCCTTTTATTGTTTTCTGTTCAGTTGTATTTGTATGTAGAGTCCTAAGCAAAAGTCTTGACTCACCCTTCTTTTCTTTATGCTGGGAAATAGCTGCTGCAATTTATTGAAACATATGAAAACATGAAAGCAAAAATGATTTTTGGATCATTATAATGAGTTTTTGACTTTCCTTTCTTAGCAAAAGTTTTCTAACAGCCAGCCAGCAAACAACAGATGGATCAACTGAAGGGCCAGATGCATCTCTCAGGCCTTTTTTGATCTATTTTTTCTTAAGGTCATGACTTTTGGATATACTGTTTATGTGCGGTAAACAGTTTTTAAGCTTTCCACGTCATATTTGTCCGGCACTTACCCAGTTTCCTCAGTTTTTTTAATTTCACGCTGCACACCATGCTGAGATAAGGCAACCTTTCAGCTAATAGTTGTTTGGGAATTACCTCGTTGGTACAAAAATGCTACTAAACTAGTGATTTAATTAAAGAAATGGGAACAAAAGATTTGCAGTTTCTTTTAACTTGATGAAGCCAAGGCCTATTGACTTCTTGTTAGTTATTATGGTAAACATCAGTTGGGTGTTTCTGTTTGCCATCATAAAAATAAATTGTTTGACAACACTCAGACCTAAACATTCAGATGGGATCTCAGTTGGTAGGATGCTCACTAAGGCTACCAACCACTGAGGCTCAAACCTGCACTGGAGGAGTAAAGGTAAGGCTTTAGATCCTAAGAACGCTGTGCTACTTGCTAAGCATGGCGGTGGTAGCATCATGCTCTGGGGATGTTTTGCTGCCAATGGTACTCGTGTGTTACACAAAGCGGATGGAATAATAAGCAGGACTACCTCCACATTCTTTAACTTCACCTCAAATCAGCAGATGACTTAATTGGGTGCTCTGACAGCACAATATTCCAAAAAAACACCAAAACGTGTTTTGGAGTGGACAAAGCAACTAACATTACGAAAAAACCCCGACCTAAAGCCTATCTAAAATTTGTGGGCTATGCTAAAAGCTGCGTCCTTACCAGGAAACAAGCCAATTTAAATGAAGCCAACCAATTCTGCCAAGATGAGTAGTCACATATCACATATCCAGCCAGAATGATGCCAGAAGCTCGTTGTGTCAGGGTTCTGGGTTTTCTCTTTGTTAGTCTATAGTTTATTTCTACAGGGTCTAGTTTCTTGTGGTCCTGGTTTAATTTCCCTCTCCCCTGTGTCTTCCTCTGTGTGTTTAAGTTTATGATGTGAGTTCTTGTGCCTTGTGTCCACTCCTTACGTTCCGTGTTTCCCTCATCCCGTCATGTCTGTGCTTCCTCTCGTGCCCCTCTGTGCTCTCTCACTCACCCTCTCTCTGTCTCACCCTCCAGTCTGTCTCTCTGTCCTCCCCGTTTTGTCACGTGTGTAATTGCCCTCAGCTGTGTCTCCCAGCTGTTCCCTGTTCTCCTTGTGTATTTATTGTCTGTGCTCACCTCCGTTCGTTGTCGCGTCGTCTCCTCACACTGTGTGTTTCCTCCGCGCTCCTAGTTCCCTGTGTTCCCAGCGTAGCGCCCTCGTGTCTCTGGTTTTTGATTCGAGTTTCTTGTTTATGGCTCCTTGTGTTTAGTGTGTTTTTCCAGCAATAAAGCTGCCGTTTTGAGTTCATCCCTCCCCACGTATGAGTCCTGCGTTTGGGTTCTCTTTCCTGCCAGCCACACAGTGAAACATAACATGCTGATGGTTACCAGAAGTGTCCAGTCAAGGTGCAACTTGTTAAGGGACTTTTAACCAAATATTAGTGGGAGTGTGTGTATATATTTGAGCCTCTATGTATACTTTGGACCCTGTGTGGTTTAGAAAAAAAGAGAGAGCCAACTCAAAAGTGCTAAAGTTACTTTACTCACTATTTGAGGCTAGGTGTAAAATAATCCAGTCTCTATAGACTCTAATGTTAAAATTTCATACCTCAGCCATGAAAGGAATGTTTACAGGGTGTTTTGGGTCACTGAAGCTAATTTCCTCCTTTGTAACAACCCAACTGATCTAGACATAAATATTAAGACTTCAAATTGAGTTCTTGAACCAATGAGTGATGTTGCACTGGCCGTCTCCATCTTTTACAAGAAGTTTATGATGATTACATTAAACACAGTTCACATATAACAGCCAATTGAATCCCAAATTTTCTGTGCCCATGGTATATTTTCCTTAGCCTGGCACTGCAAGACAAAACAACAAATACAGATTCATCTGCAGATTTGTCTATAACCTCTGAGTTACGTTTCAATATTCAACGGGCGTTATCAATGGGTGCAGCTGCTCCGGATGCAATAAGAAAAACCTTCAGTCATGACATATGACGTAGTAAGACTGCTGTCAGATTTGTTTGGTTATCAGGCTGCCTGTTCCTTTGAGATTGAGTAAAATATTGCCTTTTTTTGTATGTGTTTAAGCTCTATTGTTAAGCTGTAAATCTGAACACAAACACAAAAAACAATCTAAATTGCTCATCTTTAAAATGTTACTACAGTCACTTAAAGCGGCTCCAGGACAGCAGTAGGACTTTTTTCCAGTTAAATTTAGCTCTAATACAACTAGTAATTTAATTTTCCAGGGAAGCATTATGTGTTGTCGGCTCCTCGCAGAAAGTGAGCTGATAACAACTTCTCATCAGCCTTTCTTTCTTTCTTGCAAGCTTTATTTGGTTTCTACATCCCACAGCTAAGTGCTTCTGCTGTTAAGATCTCAGACTTGGCCTCGTGTTTCCTGCCATTTCTATAGGATCTCCACTTGCAGCTGTTGCACTGTAGTAATGGAAACGTACTAGTATAGCTGCTCCACTCAGTCCCTGCTGGCTGCAGGCCTCATTAGAGCTACGGAAGGCTCAATGGTCTGTCACACCACATCTCTCTGCCAATTTATCGAGGAGGTAGGGGTGGCCTTTGCTGCATTGTTGTGGGTGAGAGAATGTGTGCTAGGGTATCAGTGGGTCACTGTGTTAGAGATGTTCATTGTCTGTCTCTCTTTACTGTCTTCATTTCATCTTGTATCAGATCCTTTGGCCTTCATTCACACACAGAAGCTCAACAGCATCATCACACTAAATATTTCTGCGTGTTCACCAATGTTATGTGAAAGCTTTAATTGGGAAAAAATGGGCTGAAATTGCCAGTGAAGTTTTACTTATGGCGAGCATAGTTTATTCAGTCTCCCCATCCATGATCACAATAGATGGTAATTTATGCTGTGGGTAAATAAACTGTTGACTTTTTACTTTTGTCTCTTTTGCAGCCTGTCAGAAAGTCCTTGCATTTTTTGGGGGGCATTTTTTATCTTATTAGAATTCCCTGCAGGCATTATCCAAGGACGCTCTTGTTCTCCAGGTGGATCATTTCAGCTGTCAGACCACATTCCTGCAGGAAACATTGTAAACAACACGTGAGTGGAGTGACAGAGAGAACTGCTTCCGTGACAGTCAGGAAAAGAAGGAAGTGTTTGTTGTTTAAAATTAGAAAAGCCCAGAATGCATAAAGGACAATGCAGCATGCATGCACTGGTATACATATACTATGCTTAGAATTCATATCATCCTACTAACTAAACAAATCTTTGAAACTTGTGAAATTTTAAGACTACAATGATTGAGATGGCTCCTGGCTTCTAGCAAGAGCGTAGATATTTTTAAAGACACAAATGCAAGATGGTGACGCTTGAAACACTACGCATTATTGCACGTTATTAGGGCTCATTTTCACTCGATGACTGCTTTTATATGTCTAGACTACCTTGTTTTGATTACCAAGGATAAAACAGGTCATCATCATCAGCCAGCATGCATTATCTTGCCAACCTATTTAGATCTTACCTTACAAAAAAGAGAGAGACCGGGCTAAGGCATTATAATGACAGTCATCACAGCCTATGGAACAGGTATCTAACGTGAGAAATCCTTTCATCCTTTGCCTGAGTGTATAACCTCCGAAGAAAGCTGGGGCACTAACATATAAAAAAACAACAGCAAAAAAAAAAAAAAAACTGTAAACAAAGGACCCGATACTTTACAAATATTAAAACAGAGAGCTCAACTAGTTTAAGCTCTTCGCAAGTGTTAAAATGAGGTAAATATAACCTCAGATGAACTACAAAACATGACGTTTTTACACAGTCTCATTATTTATTTGACTAAAACTAAGCCTAAATAGAGAAGCAGTGTGTAAAATCTGTCCAGCAAAGCTTGGCCCAAATTGGATCATAAAACAGGACAATGAGGAAACGTACAACATGATGGCTTATGAAAAAAAAGAACCAAAGTGACCTATTTTGTAGGGGTGCAACGATACTCGTATCGATATTGAACCGTTCGATACAGTGCTTTCGGTTCGGTACGCATATGTATCGAACAATACAAAATTTTTTATTTATTTTATCAACTTTCCTTCTGACGATGCTGTCTGTGTTGAGCACTCAGTGGATCTGCGCTCGACAGTGCAGCCTAGGCGGAGTAGTCGAACGCAGATTCATTGAGCGCAGGGCAAGCTAGCGAGACAGAAGTTAAGCTCTCCTTGCAACATGGCAAATTGAACCTCCCCCACCTTCATTCAGATCTGGCGTTTGGAACTATTTTGGTTTTCATGTGACATACGACCCTGAAGGTAAGCGCATCATGGACAAAAATAAAACAGTATGCCGGATGTGTCACATAATGCTCAATTACATTGGTGGGAACTAGTGTGTTAGTTTGCTCGTTAACGTGTTGACACCGTCCAGCCGCACGCATGAGGCGATCCGCGGTAGCTCGTTAACAGAGATTTGCCGTGTTGTGGCGTTAACGTCATTTCAACGAGATTAACGCTGACAGCACTAGTGGGAACACAACGAATATGACTGCACATTTACGCCGACTTCATCGTGCAAAGACAAGTGGAAGCTGACAAAAACAACAAGCACGCATGCTACAAACTTTACCCGAGTAATTTAGACAGCCGTTAGCACATGATTCTCCTTATGGGGACCTGATATGTTTAATATGCTGCTGAGAATATAGCCCAGAAGAAACGTATAGTATAGCTTTTATTTTGGAAAGAGCCATTTCTCTGTAATAAAATCTCTTTTCCAAAGATGAGTGATTTCTCGATCAGATAGATTTTTTTTTATTACTTTGTTGTTTCAGCAACGTTAAATTTAAAAACTGTACTTTTGAGTTAAAATATATATTTAGAATTTTAATAAATGACAAATTAAAAAGGCATGAACATTTTTTTGTATCGAAAAAATATCGAACCGTGACACCAAAGTATCGAACCGAACCGTGAATTTTGTGTATTGTTGCACCCCTACTGTTTTGAGATGTGGCTGCTTTCTTTTTCTTGAAAAAATGTATAAGTTTGGCCATTATCAGCAAAGATCTGTAGAATACTGTTGAATACTATACAAATGGCCAGTGTTTCTCACTTTTCATAGAATGTATTAAGATACAACAAAACAAAAAACAAAAAAAACCCAGCCAGGTACAACAAATAGTTTATAGTAGGCCTATTCTACAGCTAAGTCTTTGCTGTATTATTCAGCACAACTAATACATTGTCAGCCATGTGTAATGTAGTTAGATTCACCCTTTAATCATTGCATTTTTCTTTTGGAACACTATTCTGTGAACATATTTCTACTTTAGCTAAAGAGATTTGATGACCCGACGAGCAGTCACGAGATTATAGTGTCATGGTGGTAATGATTTACTTTAATGTGGGGAGAGACAAATCAGAAAAAGCATATTTAAATATTTTTTTCTCCCCTTCTCCCGGGTTATTCCTGTAACACAGCAAAACACCCACAGCTGCCTTATAATATCATTTGAAGTGTTCCGTTTATTTCTGAGGAGGAAATTTGTTTTCGTTTTTCATGGTGTTGCCCCTGGTTAAATGTGAAGGAAATGACTGTCACATCCAGCGTTTTTTGATCTTACGGGAATATTTTTATGTTGGTATCCCGTGTTTCAAGTGCAGAAAGCAGAAAATAAATAGAGTGACTCTGGGTAGGAAGTTGTGCATACACTGATGGAGAAAAAAAGGTCAAATACAACCAGGAAATCAGGATTTAATAAAGTGTGTTTAATTGTTTACGGCTATCGGTGAGTTTGCTGGGCGGTAAAAAATTACGTCACTTATATATATATATATATATATATATATATATATATATGTGTGTATTAGTGACGTAATAATACATATAACGTAATAATGCGTTGTGTTTCAAGCGTCACCATCTTGCATTTGTGTCTTTAAAAATATCTACGCTCTTGCTAGAAGCCAGGAGCCATCTCAGTCATTGTAGTCTTAAAATTGCAAACTAAACTACATAATAATTCACAATCTTTAATTAGGGATATAACATGGCATAAAATAACACTACAATCCAACAATTCCCCCTGATGAGGTCATTAAAATAATGACCTCACAAACACCCTTCAATGCAGTGTGGCCGGGTTCATCTCTTCTCACTCCTGAGGTCCTTTTGTCCCCCTGAGGGGCGAACCATATGTGGGATGACCTCTGTGTTTGCGCAATTCAGATGCAAGAAAAACTATGATTCCAACAGTAGCAGGTCCAGATGACACTCCCCAGGTCTCCCACAGCTTTATTTGGTGCTACCTTATACCCTTCAGACGTACTCAGACTAGAACCTCTGTCCAAAGAGCTTTTAGCCTTTATTTCATTGCTGCAGCTACCAGTGTCGTCCAGTTGGGTGATCCTCTGCTCTTCATTCTTCAACCTTAGGGGTTAGACAACCCTTCAGTCGTGGCACAGATCAGGGGATTATTCTGCCCCGATTTCAAACAACGATCTGTGTATCCTCCAGAAAAGGAACAGGAAGGTGTCCCCCTTTTTTGCCCAAGAGCGTCTCGAACTTCGTTGGTCTGGTGTTCCCGGATTTCCGCCAACCCCTTCATGGTTATTGCTGTGTTTATGGGATCCATCCTTTCGTGGTGACTAGCTGGAGCCCAAACGCCATGACCCTTGGACCCAGTTGATGTCTCGGCAGTCACTGTGTCTGTCTCTGCTACGGAGGATCCTTGCATCTCTGTGACCTCGTCTGGTGTCTGTTCCTTTCTCTGTAAGAGACAGAAAACCAAAACACCTCTCTCCCTACCCCTAATAATCTAATGTTGTTATCTATTGACCTTCTAGTGATTCAGAATTGGTCTAAAACATTCAGAATGTCCCAGGGACTTATTCTAATCATATCTTATGTGTGTGTAAGCGTGTTTGCATTTAGCCCTCAGCACTCAAAGTCAATACCTACAATATATCAGTCCGGACAGTCACGCCGAACGAAGCTTATGACCTTCAAAAGACCAAGTGCCAACTCGTTATAAGCACATTTGCAAGGTGTGTCTGAAAATTATTGAAACCCCTCTTTTTAACAAAAGACAAAGAAATTAACAAATCTTCTAAACGCTATTCAGTTCATTTCAATGAGTAATGATTAAACATGAAAGTGATAGTTTATGCTTTTTTCACTGATTCTCTAAAAGGTCCGTCTTCTCGGACCGCTATTAGCTTAAGCTTTACCATTCCTAGGGTATTAAAGACACAAATGAAGTTATAAAATGTTCAAATAATCCTTGTTTGATGCCAAAGCTCAACTTTCCCCCCCTTTTTCTCCCCTTTTTGACCACAGCAGGGGGATCTTAGTTTTGAATCAGCCATGAATCCAGCTCACCTGATTCATCAGTGAGCTCCACCGTCACTGGCGTCTGACAGGGTGGCGCTGCATACTCTTCCTTTAATGTCACTATTTTCAACCTGTTAATTAGAGTGTTTAAACCTGAAGTCGACTACGTCCACAACAAGTCAATACAGCTGTAAATGTGGCCAATTATCAATCTATTACCAATCAATAACAACAGATAACTTCTATTTTATGCATGCTTTTAATCAACCACTCACCCAGAGGATCTCCAATCCCAGGAAGTTCCTTCTCCTCCTTTAATGAGTCTGTCCTCCTTCCATGCCCTGGTAACTGGTCCATCCAGAGCCATATGATCTCAAATATACATACAACAAGCCAAACCACACCCTGGTCACACCAACCCTCTCCCACCCCGAAGATGTCCAATGCCACCCTAGTATGGACTGTCAAAAGTGGCTTTAACGCTGACTATCCTGACAATCCATTTTATAACGTTTCCTGGTCAGATTTGCCAATCTCTGCACCAGGGTTTTAAACTTTTCGCCATTTCCATTAGTTGTTATTTTTATTTAGTTTCGACTCCAGATTTTCAATTTTTACCAGTTGTAATTAGTTTTTACCAATTCTTTGCTAGTTTAGTCTAGTTTTTTATTTTCTGAAAATCCTTAGTTTCAATTTAGTTTTATTTGTGTTTTGCAAAAATTAAGTGTAACAAAATCCCAGTTCCATCATATCAGTCATGCTCTTCTGGTTATCCTTGGGTGTTGAGACTAATAACTATTTACTCTTGCCGCACCGAGTGGTCCTAATTTTGGTTGAAGTGAATTGATAACCTTTTGAAGGCGATTGTTTCACACCTTTATTTAGATGTCCCAGTCCTGTTGTCTCGGGATACATCACGCTGCCTTATCTGGGGTTAGCTGTTTTCTGGGGATGCGGGTTGAGTGGGTGAGCTCTTCAAGGAGGGGGAGTGTGCTCCCCCTAATGAGGTCTTCTAGGTAAGCTAGGTTAACCTTCTTGTGTGAGCTTTTCAAGTGCACTTTAAGGAGCATGAAAATTGATTTACTTATATACAGACTGTTAATATATTGGGTACTCTATTATTGTCTATAAATGTCAACTGTACTTTATTGTTTTAAATGTTTGAAATAGAAAGATGCCTATCCATCTATGTAACTGCAACTATGTATCACACTTGAATCTCCAGCTGAATGTCTGTGGACGAGCTGATTGTGGGAAATGTAGGTATCACATTTTGACACGAAGGAAGAATGTGGAGTTGAAAAAACAAAGAAATACAAAAAAATCAATATTTCTGGTTCTGCTGCATTTATTTATTTATTTTCTTTTTTCCACCTGTCGGCTACGAGTCCACTAAGCGCAATGCTAAATTGGTCGAGTGCACCCACACTCACAACAACACCCACAGTTTACAGTACGATACTACCTTGTCTCATTAAAAAAATATATCTTTGCAATAAAGCTGTTAGTGGTCGTTCTTTACATAGTGATGAAAATCAGTGGCTTGAGAATATGCGCAAACAAATCACAAAAATAAATGAGAGTATTTTCAAAGACGTTCTGTTTACATCAGGCAGGATATCAGAATCACGCGGGTGCCACTGAGAGCACAAACAGTGTTGTAGCTGAGGTGCAAGTCTCTCTGTATGTAGGTCAGAAGGAGAGCACAGTCTGGAGAACAACTACAGCGCAGACTTTTTCTCACCTGTAGGGAGTTCCTTCTTTCCAAGATAAATAGGAAAGTGGAGGACAGAAGAGATGCCATGATCAATTATATATTAAATGCTGACTTACAAGGCTGGCTTCAGCAAAAATCTTATTTGAAAACATGCTTTTGTGTTGCTGCAAGGTAAGTTCAATAAGGAAGATCTGTAATCAGTCATCTGCTTGCTTTCCTGGATGTTTGGCTGATTTTCTGTTCTGTACATCACTGCTGCTTTCCCACACTGTCAATCTCATTACTGACATCATTATTTTAGTCCAGTCATCTTTCTGCACGCCTTCTTTGGGCCAATCAGCCATCACTTTGCATGATTTACATCTGTGCCATCTGTCATGCAACCCACCTCCTCCCCATCTCCACCTCACAGACACCTTAGTCAGTGCTCCATCCAAGCCTTGGTCTTCATCTTCACCACCACTAGCCTCTAGACTCTGCGGCGTCCTATCCTAAAATCCTATTACCGCTGGGATTCCATTCTGCCACCCTGGGTCATTGCAGTCTAATCGCCAGACATTAATTTCTCTTTCTAAATAAACCATGTTCAGTTCTTCCAAGTGATCTCTCCTTACTGAAATGCCTGGATCATTGTTAGTGTTCAGGGTAGTACAAAAGGCTTCAACAGAAGTTTTCTGCTGTCTGAAACAGACATCATGATATATAGGACAATAGGATTGTAGACGTGTCTCTTGAAAAGAAAGGAAAAGCTTGTTTTATATGTTCTAACATGTGGTTAATATACTTAAGGGGTTAACTTAAACAAAGGCATTTTTTCCTTAACCTAACCTGCTAAAATCAAAATGTCTGAAATTAAAGTGTAATAGCTGTTTTACGCAGGACACGAGTGCCTGGTCCTCGTGAGAAAGCTGTAATTTCAAAGTTGAGCCATTGTTGGTAGATAAAGAATGGCTCTGGGTATTGGTTAGATCTCACCCATTTCACAAAAGGCGACTATTTTTGCTCACTCTTTGTCTTTCTTGCTTATCAGCATCCCCTACGAGGCCATAAATTGGTAATAGCAGCAGGTAACCAAGTTGCAGAGAGAAAATTGCTAGCTAAAAAGGAGACATGCTAGTTTCCTTTTAGTCACTGTAATTTATTTTTAAAAGCAGACACAACAGCACGTAAACTATGTTTTTTGTGTGTTTTTTTTAGCAAAGAAAAAATGATAAAGTCCACTTGACTATACAGGTAGTCAGGAAAACACTGGCAACTTTTCCCCTCACTTCAGGTCAAGAGTCTGGTTTCATCTCCAAAAGTTGATTCTGTTCATCTGGACGTAGCGTTTTGTGGGAGAAATGTTTCGTCAGTCATCAGGTTTCCCCAAATCTTATAAACAATAAATTTGCATAATGACTGAATGACTGAATGACTAAAAAGAAGTCACTTGGATGAGTGACGAAACGTTTCTCCCACAAAACTCTACGTCCAGATGAACAGAATCAACTTTTGGAGATTTACTTTCCTGGATGATTGAGAATGCATCAAGAAGTCTGGTTTCTTTTTTGAAAGTATGCTTTCTTTTCAAGCTCACATCAGTAACATCACTAAGTCCTCATACTTCAATCTTTGTAACAATGATTGCCTCAGTCCATCTCTCTCACAGTACTGACATCCTTATTCACACCTTGTTTATGTCCTGCATTCCTCTCAAGTCCATACATAAACTTCAGCTGGACCAGAACTCTGCTGCTGGCATCATCACCAAATGATCAAACCTGTCCTTCAGATGCTTCAGAAATATTGTACTCATTTAAAGATTCTGTTTATCACCTTTAAGGCAATCCATAACTTTGCAGTGCATTAAATCTCTGATATGCTGCATGTCAGCGCACTCGCTCGTACTCTCAAGTCTATCCCTTCCCCCTGTTTGGCTACCATGGACCATACACCCTCTCAGCTGCCCTCCCACCAGATACTGGCAGCAATCACTCTCTCCATTTTCAAATCCCGTCTCAAAATGTCCCTCTTTAAATTTATTGTTATAATTATTGTTAATAGTAAAGGACAATGCATTATAATCAGTGTTGGGACTAACGCGTTATTAAGTATCGCGTTACAGTAACTACGTTATTATTGTGGTAACGAGCACGGTAACTAGTTATTATGCCAAAATCAGGAACGCGTTAGTCGTTACTGGGATTTAGATAGGGTCGTTACTCGTTACTTCGTGTGGTGGCTATCGCAGAGCTTCCACAGATTCAGTAACATTAGCAAGTGGTGGAGGCCAGCAGGTGGATGAAGGAAAGGGGACGCAGAAGGAAAAGAGACCCGAGGCGGCCGCCGGTCCAAGTGTGAACTGAACTTCAGGTAAGAAGTTCTGACCTGCAGTCTCTCTGGGTCAGAAATGAACCAAGTTTAGGTGGAGTTTATTTTCGTTACTCTGACTTTTTACGTACTGCGTGCTAGCTAGCATGACGGAGTTTCTATACAGCTGGGTGGTGCTATGAAGTTAATGATGTTGAACTTTATTTTGTTCATAAGTTATTAGAGTTGCCAGCCATCCCATCTGGTATTCAGAGAAAATATTACGCGTTTCTTATTGAGGTGAAAAGGAACAGTTTGTCCCGTAATTCAGCTACAATGAAAAAGACACAAAGCTGGAGTTATTCTGTCTTTGCTGCACAGCTGCCTCTTCTTCTCTCATTCTCCCCCCTCCCTCTCCTGTTTCTACTTCAGTCATGAAAACTGATCAATGATCAGCTGATCGGCTCTCTTGTTTGTTTATCGCTCACTTTGCGCCGAAAGAGGAAACCAGCGGATGTCGCGCTAAACAACAGTAGCACGTTTAAGCTTGATCAGCTGTTGTTAGAATTTATTTAATATTAATTTCTAGTATCAGCTGATGTTTGCTGGAGCCACAGCTGCAAACCTGCTGGTCATGATATGGTTTGGTTATCTGGTGAGAGGGAAACATGAAGATGAAACCAGGAGATGTCCTTACTGAATCATCAGAGCTGTGATGGAGAAACAGGTTTACCTTTTAGGTGACATGAATGAGTTGAAGGGAAGTTATGAACTGTTTCTGAGAGACAAATAACCCCAGGATCCTTTTTTATGTAGCTGACAGCTGGTAACTGTGCAGGTGCGGATCTAGCAAAGTGTGGCCAGGGGGGCATGTAGGGCATTAACAGGGAATGGGGGGCACAAAGAAATACTTTTCTTTCTTATTCCCATTTAAAATGTCTCGTTTTTAAAAAATAATTATCTGAATCTTACAACAAACGATTGATAGATTGATGCATATATACCATCAAAACAGTGAACATCACTGTCACAACAGTGTTTATTTTCATTCAAAGGCTTTATGATTTTTCCTATAATGGTGGGCCGGTCTCTAGTCAAAATGCCCGGGACGATTTTCTGTCCCAGTCCAGCCCTGTATGCAGCTCATCTGCAGTCTGGTGTTGCCTACATCTTCCTATTCAGAAGGCAGAATTTCTGAGTTCTGAGTACAATCGAAAGCACCACGACTGCAGTTTTTGTGTTGGATGTAAAAGGCGCACATGACGCTGCGACGTAGGCTAGAATCATGGCAGCACTCAATGACGGTCCAGGCGTGGGATTTCTCTCATGGAGATATGCACATTATCTTTTCCTTTCTATTGGTAGGTGGCACAGTGCACTTGTGGCAAGTAAGCAAGCTAGAAGACTGGCAAAGTTATGGAAGAAACACATTAACAAGAGAATTCTGAGTAAAACCAAAGTTACTTTCCCTAGTAACTAGTTACTTTGAAAGTAACGAGTAACTTGAAGTAACTGAGTTACTTTTGAGAGAAGTAACTAGTAATCTAACTAAGTTACTATTTTAAAGTAACTTACCCAACACTGATTATAATATTAATATTGTTAATATTATAAGTATTATTATTGCTATTATTGGTACATTTATAAGTATAATCTTTTAAGAATGGCAAAACCACCATGATATTGCCCATTCCCATATGGAAAAGATATATACAAATCTTATAAAGTTTGTATCTGTCTTGTGTGGAACTTGTATGAAAAGCATACAAGAGTGAAAACAGATGTAAGATCCCTTGAAAAATTATATAAATGAAACTTGTATGTTTTGGATACTTACTAAAACAATGTATGAAAGTAATGAGAAAGTGGCCACTTTCACGAGTAAATCATATAAGCCTTATATGATTCACTATATGAAGTAGGCCACACCTTATGCAAGTCTTTACTGTTTCTTTTCCATATGGGTTAGCTTGTGTACTACCATTCTGAGACCCTGAATTTTTGCATTTTGATAGTCGCCTATGTTTACAGCACGATCACAATGTTGTGTGCTGTCATCAAACCTTGAACTATATCAAAGCTATATGGGAATGTGTTTTGCATGCATGGACACATTATAAGTATTGGTACGTACGCTGATGGTATTATTAAAGTCTGGCTCTCTTCCACAGTGTGTCTTTTGTCCCGTTTACCTCTCTTCTTTTCCCCTCCCTCCAACCCGTAGTGGCAGTTGGCTGCCCATCCCTGAGTGTGGTTATGCTGGGGATTTCTTCCTGTTAAAAGGGAGTTTTTCTTCCCCACTGTCACTGAGTGCAACATGACACCCCTGAACAAACACAAGGGTTCATCTGATTGTTGGAGTTTTCCCTCACAGGATCTTTACTTAACCATGTAAAGTGTCTTGACGTGACCACTGCTGTGATTTATAAATTGAACTGAACTGAAGTAGAATGTGTGCAGTTACTTCCAGTTACCTCATGCGTTATATAGTCACCATTTGAACCAGTTTAAAAGACACAGATAGATTGCTTTTGTGAAATTTATAACCGGCATGTTTCAGTGAAAGCAGGACATTCTATTTATTTAGCAATAATTCAGCATGCGACTGCCGATCCTAACAATTGCCTGCACTGAGGAATGGTAGCCAAGTCAGATCACATGCTGGCATAAAAACAGTTTGCCTTTTTGCTAGCTGACATCACCTGAAGGAGTCTTCTTCAGTTCAGATGAATGTTTTCCTGCTGTGAATAGCGTTTGCTGTGCCCAGTCTGGATTCTGCTCATTATGCCTTTGTCTCTTCTAATAATCCCCATGTTTCTTGATTTTAAGCCAGTTTTATTTTGTACTCAGTATAAAGGCCTTCATGTTGTACTTTTGTCCAAGTTAAGTTGCCACTGTTTGTTTATCTGTTTCCATTTAATACTTTTTCCGATACCGATTTTTCTGATACCTGAAGGTGTTCTGCATTTCCCACCTTAAAGCCAAGGCTCAGTAAAAAAAGGAGCGCCACCTGAGGAATATACTAGGAAGAAAATTCAATATAGCATTGCTTTCAAAGACAATGGCTATCAAGGCAATGGTCAGCTTTCTCTGTCGATCTCCTCGCAATGTTCAACCAGGCTCTCTGCTTCAGACTCTGGTTTGCACTCACACAAAAAGGTGTTTGACGCATCATTTCACTCTTCTTTCAGACAAAATGGACAAAATGAATGCCGCCTACTCCAATCAGCGACATTGTCAGATGAACAGGTCATAAAGATATATAACAAAAAAAAAAAATTACATCAATATGAAAGGCTGCTGCTGCAAATAGGACAAGTTAATATATTTATTTCACCAGTCAATACGCTCTCAGCACTGCAGTTTATTTCTGATGTGAGAGCTGCACTTGCGAGCTCTGAAGACATTAAAGGATACTGAATGTGTTCAGGTCTGACGCTCTCCCATAGTTTCATGAAGATGTGGAAATCACATGTTTGTTGGAGAGATCAAAGTGAAAATAAACTATAAAATATTGTGAGCAGAGTTGAATATCTTTGGTGACAAACAGTGTTGGGAAGGTTACTTTTAAAAAGTATTCCACTACAGATTACAGAATGCCCCAAAATGTATTTTGTAACGTATTCCGTTACGTTACTCCAGGGGTCGGCAACCCTGGGCACACGTGCCACAGCTGGCATGCGTGCCGAGTGACAGGTGAACTGAGCTTCAGGTAAGAAATTATGACCTGCAGTCTATCTGGGTCAGATATAAACCAAGTTTAGGTGGAGTTTATTTTTGTTGTGCTGACTTTTTACAGTCAGTTACAATAACTCGTACTGCATACTAGCTAGCATGACGGAGTTTCTATATGATGTTACTGATACTGAACTTTATTTTATTCACAAGGTTAAATATTAGAGTTTCCAACCGTCCCGTAAAAAACAGAATCATCCTGCATTCAGAGGGGGTCGCGAGATTGACACACAGGCATTAAAGCCTCTTAATGCAAATTTTGTTTAGGTTTCCTCCGGAGTGGAATTACCAAAAATAGAGAGGGCATAGCCTAATACATGAAACAGGAAAAAACAGCTGTGTAATCCCTTTATTTCAACAAAGTAACTGTATTCTGAATACCACCCTTTTAAACGGTAACTGTAACAGAATACAGTTACTCATATTTTGTATTTTAAATACGTAACGGCGGCACATGTATTCTATTACTCCCCAACACTGGTGATAAATAGCCCACAAATGTAAATGATCAATTTGCTAATCTTGTGTTCCAGCAGCTGCAATTCCCCGAGTGTAAGAAAGACTTAGAAGCAGATTAGGACCAAGCAGAAAAATATTTATGCATTTTCTACATCACCGATTATGGAAATCCTTGTGACAAACTATTTACAGCAGGGAGTCATTCAGTGCTTTTCGTAAGATGCAGCTCAACAGGTTGCATATATAAAACATATTCCTTTTGCAGAGAATCTATACAGCAGTTAGAGCAGGCTGTAAATAAAGGAGTCAGTAAAAATGTGCCGTTTCCAGTCGGTTTTGAGTCTGAACCTGCTACAAACCAGGTGAACCAGGTCAACATATGTTAAAACTCTGACATTAAACTCCACAAACCTCGGTAACCCATCATTCTCACTTTGTAGCACACCCCGGGTCCAGAAAGGAGGTTAAAAAAACAAAAACTCCTCTGAGTCTAACTATAAGGCTTAGATGGAAAACTGTGTGCTTAGTTTCACAATAACTGATCAGAGTTAATTCAATCAACTCTGAGTATTTTTACTGTGAGGAAAACAAAGAGACTTTATTTCAATCCAGTGGGCAGAAGAACCCGAATGCCAGAAGAACAGATTACCAATATCAGCATCTGGAATCCTGCTAAATATACTTTAGATTTTTAAATCTAATTATTCAGCTCTAATCTGACAGGGACGAAATGTTGGCGAAGACAGTTTGCTTCTGATCTGCGATATTAATCAGATGCGGTAAGACTGATTTTGGTCATTTGCATTGCCAGAGATGGTGAGGTTTAACTTTAAACTTTATGTTTCAACATGTGAACAGACATAAGAAAAAAAAAAGCTCCTTCCAAAAGAGGTTCAGATTCTCTGCAGCTTGGATTCAAAAACTCCCTTTAGTCTATAGTGCTCTTTTAAAGCCATAAAAACGTTTTTTGGAGATGATGTGAAATATCCACATCATCTCCAACAAGAGGCATTTATCCGATTCCTATAAACTGATCACTGATCAGTGTGTTACGTATGTATATAAGCTTCACACAGATGCGTTTTATTTCAACAGTGATTGATGCAGTAACATACAGTAAGTGTTTCAGAGGATGGCCGCTGTAGATCTCATCCTGAGCTCATTATATATCCACAATGATCACTGCAGGCCTCATACTGATGACTGCAGAGAGTCCTGTGTAAAATCAAGTCCACCTCATGATCGAGTAGCCAGTAAAACCACCTTTAGCAGCAAAATCTTGGAGGAATCAGTAGTTACTGTTTTCTTACCTTATTGTGGAGGAATTTTGGCCTGCTCTTTTTCCTGTTTCAGGTCACTGAGGTTTGCAGGCATTCATTATGCCTATAAGATCGTGGATATGCATTATCCACAGCTCTCTTAAGTGTGGATTTCGTCTGAGCCATTACAATACGTTGATTCTTTTCTTTTTCAGCAAATGTGTTGTAGATGTGATGCTGTGCTAAGGATCAATATCGTGTTGTATGATACAATTTGACCCAACGGTGACCAACAGATGGCCTAACATTTGAGTTTAGAATACTTTGGCTTACAGAAGAGTTTATGATAGACTCAATGACTTTAATGTGCCCAGGTGTGTGGCTGCAAAACGAGCATAAATCATCACCCCTCCACCACTGTGCTTGCCCGTTTCTATGGGGTGTTTGAGCTAAAACATCTAGTGCTTTTTTCTTTCTTTTGGTCAAACATCTCTATTATCCCATCTGTCCAAAAGACATTGTTCCAAAGGCTTTGTGGTTTGTTTAGATGTAAATTTGCACACCTAAGCCATTCTGCCAACAAGCCACACTTGTTCATTCTTTTCTCATTTATTTAACATTTAACATGTTAAAGTTAGTCTGAGGTGTAACATCTGGAATTTTTGCAGTCTCCCTGAGCATCACATAGTCTGAGCACGTGGTGAATTTGCTGGGATGTTCTCTCCTTGGAAGACTGTGACATTATGTTAACACACACTGGAATGCTCAAGCTCATTATGGGTGTACTGTTTTGACAGGACAGCCTTAAATCTTGTGAAAATCTTTCTTTTTCACGTGACTCAAAACACTGAAATCATAGTTACAAAGATCTGTGTAAATTGGAGATTTGATGTTAACTGTGTGACAAAGAGGAAACAAAAAGAGCTGCTTCAGGTGTGGCAGGAGTGGAGGAGTAGGAGAGAAAGCCTGCCACCTAGCAGGTTAGGTTCGAAGACACCGCTACCATGGTAACTGATGCAGAGGTTAAGTTCACTCTGTGGGAAATAGAAAATCCCCAGATGAGTTTCTCTCATCTGAGAGTTAACAGACTCTTTCTGATAACCTAAACCTGCTTTCTGGAACTGTGTAAAGACCAAAAATAAATAAGAATCAGGTCAAATTGAAAGTCAGAAACACAGCTGAAGGAAAAAAAAAAACTGTATTGAGCTAATAACAAAAGAAACATTGGAGACTATTATGAATAGAACAATAAAACAGATGACATTATGTGGACATCACTCTCCCTAGACCTCATACAATACTGCCTCTGGATATCAAAGCTGCCTGTTAGTTTTTAATAAGCACATTCCTGTCCACGGTGGGTCATTAGGAGCCTGAAAACAAAAACAGCAGAGTCCAAAGAGTCCTTCCACATCCGGAGCCAAAGAGAGCTCCACACATGGAACGAATGTGTGAATATTTCAGTCAGTGCTGACACATGCAGTAGGACTGAAAAGCTGTATGCATAACTAAAAGAAAACCCTGAAGCAAGAAAAAAAAAGAAAAACTTTGGAAAGAAGCCGTTTAGCCTGGATAAAAAGTAAAAGATAATGGTTTGGCAACAATGCAATAAAGAGAAGATTATTACGCCGTGCTAGGAATGGAGAAAGGCAGGGCAGGTAGCTGTGATCTGACAAAGATGAATATTTCCCAAGTTCCCTAGCTCAGAGTGAATGCGGAGCGCTGACAGGCCCTGAAGCAGCTATGGCTCTGAATCTAGTTAACCTCAACAGAGACCTCCTGTCAGAGTGCGACTGTGGTTGAGATAGCCATGGAGCTGCTGCTGCTGGGCCGAGTACGCCTGTACCAACAATCATCCTGACATCCCCTGGCTGTGTGATCCCTAAGCTGTGAAGGGTCCTTACTGCACACCGATCAGGCCTTCCATATATAGCTCACTGGAACCTTGACTTATTGTGTCTCCACTGCACATGCATGCTCCATGAGAATCTTCACACAGGTGTAACCTGAAATCCCTTCATCTGTGAAGCTTATGAAAATCCCCAAAGCTCAACTGTTTTTTTTTCTTTTTAATGTAAGTAAACAATGACAGCAATATTGGGACTAATGTGTTATTACACAGAGTAATCTGTTCAGTGTTTGCTCAGCTCACTGTCCATTATTCTTTCTTTCATTACTTCCTTATTAAAACTATGAATAAAAAAAACCCGATCGACCTTTTTGTCATGTGGGTTCATTTTGATGACAGATCACAGCAGGCTCTACCTGGGCGAGATCTTCCCGTGGCAGCGTCACAATAAAAGCCACTGCATGCTCATCAGCATTTCATAAGGCAGTGTGACGTTCAGCGTACTGACGGTCACATTATTAAGCCATGATATGGCGAAAAGAACGCGAACAATAGACAGTGAAGCTGTTATCGGTAAACAGCCTCGTCGTCCCTCTACTCTGGACGATCTGAATCAATTTGGAAAGACTGTCATGTAGTGATAAAAATCAAATGTCAGTGTTTTTTTATTTACCAGCTAATGCAGTGAACAAACAAATAAATAAGTCTGCCATGTGCGGGGAAATACTCATATTTGCTTTCATACTTGAAAGGCCAGACAGCAGCTTAGCTTATCGTGGAAATTGAATGGGAGGCTTGCTTGGCTCCGAAGGTAATAAACGCTCCCTAATTAACGTGCCGTATCTTGTTTGTTTAATCTGTACAAAAACCAACGTGTAAAATCAACAAGTTTGCACTTTTTTCTTTGCATCACGCTTTGTAGTTTGGGTGATATTTAGAAGCTCTACTATCCTTGGGACACGGTCACACTTGCTGTTTCCCCTGATTTCCACGCACAGATAAGGGAGTGATATTTGTCTTCTCACCAATCTCTCACCAAGGAAGTGAGAGAAAAAACATAGTTCTCAAAATGTCGATTCCCGTGCTCCGCCTTCTGTGTTGCAGTGGGCTTTAATACATGCTCTCTCATCTTCTTCCCCTTTACGACTTACCAAAACCTCTCTATGTGTTCCTTTTCCCTCTGCCCATGACTTCTTATAATCTCCCCCATTTTCTTTGCTCTTTGTTTCTCTTCAATCATCCATCCCTGCTTTTTTTTTTTCTATTCTGGATGGGAGGCTAAATTAGGGTGTAATTATAGTTGTCGGCTGTTGGCTGTGTTGCTCTAATGGATCCGAGCCTTTTCATATACTCAGTGATATTCTGGCTGAATCCGAATGAGAGCACTAACTCGATTTCTCTGCAAACACCATAAACAAATCCAAGGCTGGGATTGGTACAAATGAGACACACTAAATATTCCACGGTTGCGACATTTCCAGCAATTGTCAGTGTTGCAGCAGCAGCTGCTGTTGTTACAATCACTTCTGCTGTGATGTTTGCATGCACAGTGCTGTATTTGGTCCCACGGCGCAGCTTTAAATAATGAAGTAGTAAGAAAAGTTCATGATGAATTATTGTCGTCTGCGGAGCGGATTTCGTGTCAGGTCATTAGAAGTACAGTATATTTTCATAAATAATGCCAGTCATGCATTTGCACAGGCTCACACACACACACACACACACACACTGATGCTCATTATCTCCTTAGAGCTGTCCTCGTTTTCATTCCTCTAGCAACAGAGGTTTGTGAAATCTCTCCTGGAAAAGCACAGCGCCACAGAGGGCCCACCGTGACCCAGATTCATTTTCTCAATTGTTCAGAGGCTCGGGCTGATGCTCGGAGCTGCAGGTGTAGGTAAACAATTCCTCTTCTTTAAACACACGCTGGCATCTATCTTCTTCGCACACCTCCTCATCCAGAACGGATGGAACGGGGCCTTTTTGATAAGTGGCATCATTGCGGACAGGGGTGACTTAACATTGCTTTGTCAGGAAATTACAGTGATTGAGCCTAACGAGCTGAAGGCAGGCAGGCAGGTGTGAAGGCATCAGCGGGGGCTGGTTTTGGGTTAAGCGACAGGAAAAGACAGTCACGACTGATGTAAGGTAGAGATGGAGTGAATTCACAAGGGGTTAGCACACAGCCATGAAAACTTTAAGGAGCACGAAAAAATAGTCGTAACCTCCACAGCTCTTACAAATACCTCACTGTCCCCGCCCCCAAGCAGCCAAATCCCAGGAGTCCCTTTAGTAGCACTGCTAGGGAATTTACTTTCTTCTATAGAAAAAAATAGGAGGGAACAAAAGAGAAAGACAGTAATGCTGGGAAAAACTGAAAAAAAGGATACAGAAACAGGGTAACAAGGGACTCACACGGAAAGCAGAACCATAATGCACGCTAATTCTACCATCAAGTGAAACAAATACTGGAAGGATCCAAGCGTACACTCTGATAATGCCCCTGCTCTGCACTGAGATGGAAAATTATAGTTTTCATTTCCCATATGGCTCTTTGTATCTCCTAAATGCTGTCCACACCATGTTACAGATGAACTGTTAGTCTGGCTGTTCTTGGCAGCAGTGTGGCAACTAGAGCAGCTTCTGATGGAATATTTAATGCAGGGAGCTCTAAGAACCGATTCCTTACATGTCCTGCTACACCACAGCATGCGTGCTATCTTCTTCTTCTTCTTCTTTTTGGTCACTCTCCCCACACTGACTAACATGAGGATAGATCCACATATTTCAAAAGAAAACAGGCCTGGCTGTGTTTTACCAGCAGCAGCATTTCGTATGTGTTGCGTGATGCATAACGGCATGCTGACGTCCCCGAAAATATGCAGCTGTTCGCTGAGATAGAAAGGAAGAGACGGCTTTAAATGAAAGGCTGGAGCCGGAGAACCAGAGGGGAGGTGTTATACAGGAGCATGAGCCAGGTCCTGATGAATTATGTACTGCTGAAATGATTTCAATTCCCATTGTTCCCTGAAAAGAGCCACAGCACTGCACAGAAGAGAGACCCTCACTCTCCACTGACAGATAAAAAGATGCAAAAGCAATGAGACAGACAAGGAAAAGGACAGAGGAACTGAGAGGAAGATGGAAGGCAGTTAGAGAGGACGGCATGTTAGGCATGTTTATAAACTTAAGGTGTAGACTATGCGTTTAATTGGCAACTGTGCTGGGGATAAGTAGCAAGAAGGGAGAGAAAGGTCAAATGAAGGGAGCAGGAGAGCCGAGGACGGGGGTGAATGATACGTGAAGGCTAAAAGGTTTCACTGAAAGCATGTTAGAGACGGAGCGTTGAGGAAAAAAAAGATGGATGGTGAGAGGAGAGAGAAGTCCATTACATTAGAGCAACCTGTTTCCCGAGGGAATGGAATTTTGTTTCACCAGCTTGAATCCCCGGTCTCCACCGAGAGGGAAAATGCACCTTCCACAAGAATTTTGCTCAAATATTTTTTAATTTGTTTTTGCTCATTGCAAACATTACAATAAAACACAGCGAAATGAAATCCAAATACCGGACGCGAAGCCTTATTACCAGGAGGCTGTAATCCTAACACTCTCTCCTACAAAACACCTTTATGTGTTGCTCATTTCCAGCACCAGTTTGCTTCGACGACTCATTTGACACAGAATGTAATTTTTGCCTGATTATGGCTACCGGGAATGTTTCAGCAATTCGGGGTGCGTCCTCAAGTACTGCGCAGAAATGAGAAAATGTACAGATGTATAATAGATATCTGATGGCAGCTTAAACTACATTAACTTACATTTTCTTAAATGTTCACTGACAGTGTATTTGATGTTCACCCATGTGAAACAACTAGAACATGTGCATTTAGAGCACTTGTTTAAAGACCAAAAAAGATCAATGCCCTGACTACCTGTTTAACAAAAGTTAAAAGTGACCCCTAAAACCTTAAACTTTCACCAACCAACTACTGATAATGATGACTCAGTGTCATGGAAAGAATAATGTGGGTGTTTGGATCGACCCAAAGATGCACTCCCACTTACTTGAGAGAAAATAGTTTGGCCCCGCCTGCATGTTCATACTCTTTACTTCGGGGTGATGATACACAAACAAAACTAACTTTTCTAGCTGATGCCGAGGTTATCCGAGCATAAAATATTCTAATGCTTCATCATAATGCTCCTCTGTGGATATATGTAATGAATCTTAGAATGAGCACAACTGCTCTCATTCTAGAGACAGAGACGGCAAGCAAGACTTTTTCTTGCTCACAGCAATTGTGGGTTATTTGTTAATTAGCAGGGCTATAAAAACTGTTCAGAGAGGTAAAGATGTGTGACAAAGTTCTAACTGTTGTCTACAGTCGTTGTTAGAAGTTTACATACACTCATCGTGGGCATGAATGTCATGGTAATTTTGGGATTTTAATGATTGTGAACTTTTTCCAAACAAAATGACTGTACAGCATACATCTTTAATGACTTTAAAAGTTGGAATTTAAAAAAACAATTTTTATACATACAAGTAAATACATACATTCAGCTTAAGCTTTTAATAAGTGGTGCTGAAAATTTTACAAGGCCAAGGCCTTTAAACTTCTCACTGGTCCTCATGATTGACTCCAGCTGCCAGTTTCTCAAATCCTAATAAAGGATTCGTTTGACAGCAACCATTGGATGACCAATACAACACTGGGGAAATTCCAAGAAATTCAGTGAAGCGATTCTAAGAAATAGAATTTAAAATCTGCAAAAGTTGGGAAGGTTTCTAAACAAACAACAGAGTCCTAAATCTTCAGTTAAAATAAGTACTAATTCTTCTAATCTGTCACCACTTTGCCGAGGTCTGGAAGAGGGCCCGAAGTGTCAGGAAGAATCCAGGAACTATTACGTCTCAAGCTTGCCATGAATTGGAAACTGCAGCAACACTATTGCAGTAAAGCGAGTTTTACATCACCATGGACTGAGATGATGTTGATCAAGAAAGAAGCCCACGCTCCAAAACTAACACCCTCAAGCTTGACTAAAATGCCTTCTGGAGAAAGGTTATATGGTCAGATGAGACAAAGATTGAGCTATTTGGCCAGAATGACAAGAGGCATGTTTGAAGGATTAAAGCTGAGGCTTTACTAAAAAAGTTGCACCAGCTGTCAAGCACGGTGGTAACATCATGCATTGGGGCTTTTTTGATTCCAGTGGTACTGGTACACTGCACAAAGTGGATGGACTAATGAAGAAGAGGGACTGCAGTACCTCCTAATACTTTAACTTCACCCCAAATCAACAGCTAGATAGTTGAAACTTGGAAACAAGGAGGCGTTCCAACAGGACAATGATCCAAAACATATATCATAACTGCTCAAGCAACCAATAAACTTCTGGAATTGTCTTTCCAAATCCCTGACCTCAATCATGTTGCAAAATTGTGTGGTATGCTTAAAAGCCAGGTCCATGCCAGGAAACCAACCAATATGAATGAAGCTTAGTAATTCTGCCAAGAAGAGTGGTCAAATATCCAGCTAGAATTATGCCAGAAGCTTGTTGATGGCTACCAAAAGTGCTTGGTCGAGGTGCAAATAGTGGGGGGGTGTATGTACATATTTGAGTCTGTGTGGATTAAATGAAAAGCAAAAGTTCAAGTTTACAACGTTGGTGAAGTCTGGAGAGGCCTCAGAACCATCTCAGGCCACAAACAGCAGAACTCTCTGCCTGGGAGGGATGTGAGATGGGCAAATGAACTGAATCATTTCTTCAACAGATTTGATTCAACCATGAGACAGTCTACAACATCGGCTGCAGACTCACCCACCCCCACTGCTGCTGTTCCACCTCTGACACCTCAGACACTTCACACCTCCTCTATTCACCCTGCTCACTCCTCCCCACCCCCAACAACAGCATCCAATACACACTCAACACAAGGCTCCAGCCTGTCTCTCTCAACCACCCAGGTTAGGAGGGAACTGAGGAGGATTAATGGCAAGAAGGCAGCGGGTCCAGATGGCATCAGCTCGAGGGTCGTCAGGTCCTGCGCGGACCAACTGTGTGGGGTGATGGAGCACCTCTTCAACCTGAGCCTGAGGTTGGGAAGAGTCCCACAGCTCTGGAAAACCTCCTGTGTTGTACCAGTGCCAAAGACTTCACGCCCCAAGGACCTCAACAGCTACAGGCCGGTGGCTCTGACATCCCACCTGATGAAGACCCTGGAGCGGTTGGTCCTGGCTCAGCTTCGGCGCCTAATAAGCTCATCACTGGACCCACTTCAGTTTGCCTACCAGCCTGGCATTGGAGCGGATGATGCCGTCATTCACCTCCTACATCGTTCCCTCGCTCACCTGGAGACCGCTGGAAGCACTGTGAGAATCATGTTCTTTGATTTCTCCAGTGCCTTCAACACTATTCTTCCCTCGGTTCTAAAGGACAAGCTGGTGAACTCTGGAGTGGACCATCACCTCACTACCTGGATCCCGGACTACCTCACCGACCGACCACAGTATGTGAGGACTCAGGGCTGTGTGTCGGACAGGGTCGTCTGCAGTACGGGGGCCCCACAGGGAACGGTTCTGGCTCCGTTCCTCTTCACCATCTACACTGCAGACTTCTCCCACAATTCCACCCAGTGCTTCCTGCAGAAGTTCTCTGATGACTCTGCAATAGTCGGCCTCATCACTGATGGGGACGACAAGGAGTACAGAGGACTGACTCAAGACTTTGTGGACTGGTGCCAGCTGAACTACCTCCAGATCAACGCCAGTAAAACCAAGGAACTGGTGGTAGACTTCCGCAGGCACAAGCATTCTCCACTGCAACCACTGAACATCCAGGGTATGGACATTGAGGCTGTGGACAGCTACAGGTACCTTGGTGTTCATCTGAACAACAGACTGGACTGGACTCATAACTCAGACGCCCTCTACAGGAAAGGGCAGAGCAGGCTGTACCTGCTGCGGAGACTCAGGTCGTTTGGGGTGGAGGGCCCACTCCTGAAGACCTTCTATGACTCTGTGGTGGCTTCTGCTATCTTTTATGGTGTGGTCTGCTGGGGCGGCAGCATCTCTGCTGGGGACAGGAAGAGACTGAACAGGGTGATCCGAAGGGCCAGCTCTGTTCTAGGATGCCCTCTGGACCCAGTGGAGGTGGTGAGTGACAGGAGAATGGCGGCTAAGCTGTCATCCCTGTTGGACAACGTCTCCCACCCCATGCAGCAGACTGTGACAGCACTGAGCAGCTCCTTCAGTGGGAGACTGCGGCGCCCACGGTGTGGGACGGAGAGATTTCGCAGGTCTTTCCTCCCCACTGCTGTCAGACTCCACAACAAAGACTTTAACTGAACAAACACACACATCCACACATGTGCAATAACACTAAGTGCAATAATCTTTCCTGGCATCGTTGTATTTGTACTCAGTTGTATATAGCATTCGTATTCTATTTTTATCTTATTGTATATTTTTATTCTATTTTATTCTACTGTATATAGTATATTATTTTATTCTATTCTGTACAGCTGTGTACTGTATTTATTCTTATTGTATTCTAATTTTTGCGTCATAACTTTTGCACTGTCCACTTCCTGCTGTGACAAAACAAATTTCCCACGTGTGGGACTAATAAAGGTTATCTTATCTTATCTTTAAAAAATAATAGTAATATCGAGCAGGCTAGACAGCATTAAGCTGACTAAATACGACAGGCACAGTAGCAATATGATAGGAGAAAATGCCTATAGTAAGTTCTATTATCTCATCTTATCTTATCTTTGTTTAGTTATGGCCCTATCTAGACCTACTTTGGCTTGAGAGATGAAGGGCTAATTTTATAAAGTACTCTTGGATAGAATAGATAAAATACTAAAATTTTCCTGTAAATCTTTGGCTCCCTTGAGTTGGAAGGCACTTTATGGTGATGGGGAGACTGAGGAAGAACACAGAGGGAGAGGACGATTCATGGAGAGAGCTGTAAGCATGCTTTCAATATCTCTGATGAGTGCTTTCAGAGCTGCCAAACTGGCAATGCACTCTGGTGCCGTTTTTGGAAAAAAGGTTGCGTGATCTGTCTTCTCACTCTCCCCCTCTTTCAATCACTTCGCCCTGTCTATTCTATTGCTCTCACAACAGCAAAGAAGCTCAATTTTCAGGACTTCGCGTGCAATTGGAAGAATCAGTGTGATCACACATCAAGTTAATGCACTGCAGTCGGTAGAAAATAAAATATTAATGCAAAGTTATTTTTCAAATTTCTGTTCCTCCCTTCTAACATCAGTAAGATTCACGATTAGTTAGGGTGATCTGTAACAGACGTACATAAATGCATTGTAAAAAAAGGACTTTATGACTGATGAGCCAGTAAAGACAAAAAAAGTCCTGTCCATAACTCCACTGACACTACTAATTATTTTTTTTATTTTATTACTTTACCAGAAACTGAAAAAAAGCTGGGGCCTCTGTGATTAAACTGAATTCATTACGACAAGTGTTTTTGAAAGCATTTTTAAAGGTTAATTACTAAAACCAGCCTGTCCTCTCAGCTGTCTCCTGGGCTGATGCAGAGCTATGAAGTAATGTGCAGCTTTTAAATTCCTTGGGAAAACCATTTGAAAGTAGGGAGGCTGTTGCTGAGTCAAACGTAAAAAACAAAATGCAGCTTTCTTGTTTTATTAAATGGCAAAGCAGATACAGCAATATATCATGTATTTCATGTGATGTGTTTGTCTGCACAGACTTTTTTCACAGATTTGTTTCTTGGAGGCTCAGTCATAAATCACCTGTCTATAAAGAGATGCAGTGATTTTAAAACAGCCCGGCTAAAAGAATATTTTGTGAGCTGAGAACATCTCTTTAGGGCAATTCACAGCACATCTGAAAATACCACCTCCCAGAATTCTGAACTGCATGAACACAGGAAATGCACTAGCTTAAGGCATTGTTATGTGGAGTGCTGTGCATCTGGGACATAATCACTCTATAACACCGCCACATTGTGTCATCCACTGCATAAACCTTTGGATAAATTCACAATACATTCATACTGACATGGATGGCCTGTGCAACCAACATGTTTTTACCAACTATTTTAATAAAGATTCTATTTCAGGTGAAAATTTAGCTTTTCGTCTTAGTTGCCTTAGTGTTAATTTATTACCATTTATACTGAATAGATGATATGCTACACACATCCCACACGACAACGGGAGCCATAATGAAGATGCAAGAAGGTCAACCAAAGCCACAGACTGTACCTTTGGTGCTGAGAAGTCATGGTAGGAATGAGATCCGAGATATCAATACATATGTCCAACCATCATCAGATGCCCAGCTGGAATAATAGCTGGCCACGGGAGAAAATAGGTGCTGCTAATGTCAAGACATGAAAACTCCTCACAGTGCATGGAGGCTTCCATCCAAAGTCCAGCAGCCTAAAGCTGTATGAGCAACAGAAAGAAGGACCACAATGAAAAGTGCGATATCCTTAATGGTCCTCGTAGGCTGTGAAAACACAAGTTCCATCCAACTGCTGTCCAAGCACAAATGGCATCCTCTGGAAATGGATGAAGAAGCTGGAATGGTGTGATATGGGGCTAAGGATGATTAATGTTTGTGTGATATTTAACGGTTCAATACGTGACAGTGCCAGGTGGCAGAAAGGTTGCCATCTATACTGTTTGATGTGTAATATATGCATGCATCACATGGATCTAAAAATGATTTGCCATTCTTAGATGTATTTAATTGTTCTGGCATTTTAACCATTACTGTATTCAGAAGTTGCCATATTTAGAGGTGTAAGTGGAACACTATCTGTTATCTCCTACAGTCATAGTAGCTATCTTGGTTAGCGAGATGCATCCAAATAGGCCTGCTGTATAGCTGCACTGCACAGTCACAATTAGTGCTAACCTATAGGCAAATCTGTTGTACATTTTTTGGGATAATTAGGGACAGATGCAAGTAAAGAGATGAGATGAAGCCTAGCATACAGCTAGCTGCTGTAGCTACCTGTGTTAGCACACAAGTGGCAGGCTAATGCTGATTTTTAAGCCCAATTTTAATGGATGAGCTATAAAAAATATCATCCACTATACAGTTAACGTAAAGGAAGCAATTAGCCCGAGATCTTTAAACCATTTTCAATATTGAACTTCTAGTCTGAAACTGTGCATGTGCTTGACTTGGACTTCCATGTTAGCTTATTTTTCAGCCCTGGATGTTTGTGCTTGGGGATAGCAGTGGCTTACAAACTAGCAAAACATGGCTAGTTTGTAATACATGCTTGTATTTTCCATGAAGTAAACTAAACCTTACAAAATGTAGCACAAACTCTCTACTAACGCCTTATAAATGAAGTCGTAAAGGGTCAACTAAACCAACTGCAAAACCGATACAGGAGTTAGAGGTTCAGCCTTAATAATATACAGCTAGAGCTCCAAATCAATATGGCTGTCAGCTGGCAAGGATAAATTTAGATACATCGCCTGATTGATACACATCAGGTCTGCCATTATTTCATTTTACAGCTTTCTAAATTACAAACTGTGCCACTCTTATGCACTAATGTGAAATAGTAGCAGCTGCGTGCCTTTCTCGTTTTGTTCTGTTAGACCAGCTGTGTGAGAAATATTATTTATACATTCCACTGCTGAAAAACACACCCAACTCAAAATCGCAGTTGTACATCTCAGTTTTAATGAAGGCACACAGCCGCAATAGCTGTTGCAGCTGCAACCCCTTTTTTTCCCTGCCACCTTAAACTTTTCCTTCCAAACCTGTATGACAAATGAATATCTGCGTGGATTTAGATGTTCTTACAAAAGCAGATACTAAATAGTAGCAGTGCTGATTCATTTGTGTGTTTGTGAGTATGTTTGGTTAATGTGCTTCGTGCAGAGATACCACAAACCATCACCAATCATATCAGTCTGTTTGTTAATTTGTTTTCCTGGTTTTTATGGAGGGTTTTTATTATTGTGGTTATTATTAAATGATAATTGGAATGTACAGCTTATAATTAAGTGATGTTGGAGGCAGCGTTACACCTTCTGTTTGTAAGAACATTTTACAAATTTATTCATTTAAAAAAAGTTGCATGTATTTGTCCTGCTTACTTTTTTCATGTCTTTGTTTCTGTTCCTTGTTAACAGTGTCTCTATGAAATGTGCCAGCATTGCCTGTTACAGGAATGAAATCATTATTGGACAATATGACATATGCACTTTATTTAGCTAAATACACAATGTAAATGTGGTTTGTTTGTGCAAGAAATGCAGCATTTTTGCGAGTCCTCAATAGATCATTCCATACTGACAGTCACATTTTTTCTTGCTGCACAAAAGGAGCAGATGCTTTGGGACTTCAGGACATTACACTGACTTTAGGCCACATAGAAAATATCTAAAAATCTATTAAAAAGAGAAAAATCTGTCAGTACAATAATCTGATCTCTTAAGCCGTCAGTAATATGCTGCACCCCCAAGCTGTGTCAGAAAAATTGACCACTGCTTGTTCTGCTTCATGCTAGCTCTCCCCTGGAGAAACAGGCTGTTTGCAGACATCCACAATCTGATGTGCCACATTGTGAGTTACATGCTGTGCAGTGAAGACCAAGCTAACAGGACACAACCAGACAGGATAGTGTATTTGCTAGTCAGTACAGATAAATCAGGACCTGTTGCTGCTGCAGATCCTCTGTGTGTGCTTTAGATCGATTGTAATATGAGGCTATCCAATACATACTGGGATTTATATGGTTACCCAAAGAGTACCTAAAGTGGTTTTTACACTACAAGTGGCATTCATGTATTCATGCAGTGCTTTATTCTATGCACTTTAGGCATCTTTTATCTAAAATAATCACTTATGAGAATGGATACATCAGCATCTGTATCTTGCCCAGAAGACACGTGGACTGGAGGAGCAGTGCTGACCCATGAGGCAACAATATGAGCAACAATATGCAAGATATGGTAGCCTATTTATCCTTGTTGCCACGAGAAAACACAGACAAATAGGCTACATGCACGTGGGAAAATACAGGCTACTGGCCTAATTTATCATATTACACCGATCAGGCATAAAACTCTGACAGGTGAAGTGAAACATACTGATGATCTCCCAACTCTTTGTGGGCTGGATATATTAGGCAGTATGTGAACATTTTGTCCTTAGAGTTGATGTGTTTGTGCAGGTTCGGATAGAAAAGTGTCAGAATACACAGTCAAGATTTTGTTCGTAGTTCAGGAATTATTTGAGAAGCACAACAACGAGTTTGAGGTGTTAATTTGTCGTTGAAATTCTGAAGATCTCAATTCAATTGAGCTTCTCTGGGATGTGCAAAGGGACGCTTCACCTCACATCTTACAAGGCTTATCAGACCTGTTGCTAACTTCTTGTTGCCAGATACCACAGCACACCTTCAGGGCTCCAGTGGAGTCCATGCTGTTATGTGTTAAAGAGGACCAACACAATATTAATGCGGTGGTCATAATCTTGTGCAGATTGGTATGTGGTTAATTGAGACATCTGATACGTTGACATGTTGCAAAATAAATGCTAACCTAATTTCCCCAAATTATGCTACATTTATTTTATTTGTTTGATGACTTCATAGAAAAAAAATTGCTAATGCTAATGCTACCCAAGCTGAGATATTATTTACTTACTTATTTACTTAAGTCAGCCTAACACTAAAGTAACAGGAAGAGGAATAAAACAAATTCATAAATTGTCATTTCAGGCTAAGTGGCTGGGATAATGGATGGATAGTAGATATGTACTGAAACTATCTTTCAAAAAGGCAAAAAAAAAAAAAAAGAAGGCTGTGACAATATGAGTATTGTGAAACCTCTGTTGGTGGGGAAAAAAACTCTTTTTGGAGTCTTTGTCTCCTTTTCTTCTGCAATTGCTTGCTGGAACAGCTCGAATGCTAAAATATGAAATATGTCACTGATTCATCATTTGGATGCAGCACAAATTAAATTATCCTACCGCAAGCCAGAGATGTGAAACGTACCTCCAAGGACCTGGCTTCATCAGCACGTCTAATATAACTTTATAATAAGGTCATATGATGAAATTAGTGTGTGGTTGCCGGGATACAATTGGTATATGGAATTATTCACTGGCTCATTTTTGCCTCTCTATCCTCTACTTAAGTACACTACTACTATTAATGGTTTATATTTGTATCTTGCAGGCTGATTACCTTTCTGCAGCCCTCTACGTTACACTTTAATTATACCTAAGGTCTACCAAACTGTGCAGACAAAGGTCAGACGCACACACACAAACACCATTCTGACATTACTGAAGTATAAAACGAATTACATCCTACATGTGCTCACTGACACAGGTGGAGGGAGTATTTTCTTTTCCTTCCTTCCCTCTTTTCATCTCTCATTTGCTTTTATTCTCTCTCCTAGAGTAACACACGTTCCCCTCTCTCCCCCTCCATCTTCTTCCGTCTCATTCGCAATCGTTTTTACTCTCTCGCTCCCTCCCTCATGTTTATTTCATACAACCCTCCAGCATCTCAGAATAAATAAATTATACATTTCATTATGCACTCATTTCAAAGCTCCTTTCAGGAAAGCGACTAAGCTCATTTGTCCCTGAGCTTCTGTTTATCCTAAATGACTGCATCAGACATGATCATGAGCATCTGGGAGCCCTGACTGTCCGTGTTCATTTGTCTTGTACTAGACCTAATTCCCATAAAGTTCACATTCCTCTGTGTAATATCGCAGCCTGGCGCTGATCCTGGGATTAGATTCGGCAAGTAGACAGGAGATACGGCATGTGGAAGCTCACACGAGAGGAGTGATCAAATAAATCACATCGAGCTCGGTGCTAGTCAAGTTAATGCTTCTACCTGAAGCAGGTAGTTTTTGTGTTTTTTGTGTTTGTTTTTTGAAGTAGTCGGTTGAGACTGATTGATAAATATTTCACGACGCTCTCTACCTTCCATTTATTTACATCAGCTCGTTGGAGAACATCCACTTTTTTGTTTTGCTCTTCAGCAGCCTTCGCCGACCCCGCTGGGTCACGCTCCTCTCCAAGTCGTGCTCTTGTGTGTTTTTGTACACTGCTGTGCCACGTTGGTGGACCATGTGTGTCGGTTCACTGCAGCTCACCGACTGACGTTAGCGATGTCGTGTACTTGGCCCTTCTTCTGCTGCTCACGCTGAGGGTCAGTTTGACCCGTGGTGGAGTTAAATCTTAGAGCATTGTCACCCACTCCCCCAAAAAGACTTTCTCTTTTCACGCATATTAAGAGCTTCATCTCTACACACTTGCGTGCAGCTGCACGAGATACACAGGTGCACATATTGTGTTCTAAATCATGTAGATTTACAAACGTGCACGCCTGCATGCATTCACTTAGACACACACAGACACACACATAAGGTTTGGATACAATCTCCACCCCATATGGACCCTCACGGCCATCTGTCCCAGTGTGCGCGTGCCAGGCGCCATTCACTGAATCTCCTCTCCCTCTTTCTCTATTGGACACAGTTCTGCCCCACTGCAGTAGGCCTCAACATGTTAGTCCTTTTTACATGAACTGTGGTAACCCAACATGTGAACTAGCTACACTTCAGCAAACAACCTCCCCGAAGAGCAAGTCCCAAGAGCTGTGGATTTTTAAGCTGCTTCCACTGCAGAGAAATGGCAAAATGCAAACATGGAATTTATTCTTGGAAGATCTCCCGGTTAGGATTGAGCAATATGGCTGAAATCTGTACTGAAATTTTAATAGGAATATTACTGATATGATACGATATATATGTATAGTTTTTGCCAATGGTTTCAAAATATGAGATAATGAGAACCAAGGTTTTCTGCATCACCACATCAAAGAAAAAATATCAACCGCACATCACTTACTAACAGAATTTTAGTGAACAGTCACAGCAGGCTCAAACCCAACACACTTTGAAAAAGTGCAACTGCATTGCAAAAATGCTTGAATTTTTAATCTATTTTATTTATTTTTTTATTTGTAATTTCAACCTTCCTGGATTGACACAGGTATGACAGTAATACATTTCTGGTATTTGTTAAAGCTCTGCCATATAAACCAGGGTTATGGGTGTATATGACAGCCACCCGTCCAGATCATTGAATCCAGGTGTTCCAATCCCTTCTGTGGTCAAAGGGGTATAAAATCAAGCACCTAGGCATCAGAGTGCTTCTACAAACATTTGTGAATTAATGCGTCGCTCTCAAGAGCTCAGTGATTTCCAGTGTGGGACCGTGATAGGGTGCCACCTATACAACAAGTCCAGTTGGGAAATTTCCTCACACAGTCAGCTGTGGCCCTAACATCAAGAACAGTGTGTAGACAGCTTAATAGAATGGGTTTCCATGGCTGAGCAGCTGCCTTAAATCATCAAGTACAATGCAAAGTGTTGGATGCAGTGGTGTAAAGCACACTGCCACTTGACTCTAGTGCAGTGGAGATGTGTTCTCTGGAATGACAGCACATCTCCACTGCACTAGAGTTTCTCCATCCATCGGATTCTCCATCTGGCAATCTGATGGATGATTCTTGCTTTGGTGGAGATCAGTGCTTGTCTGACTGCGTTGTGTCAAGGGTGCAGGGTTAGGTGCAGGGTTGTTTTCAGGAGTTAAGCTCCACCTCTTAGTTTCAATGAAAGGAACTCTTGCTTCAGCATACCAAGACATTTTGGACAATTCCATGCTCCCAACTTTGTGGAAGCAGGTCCAGCAACCTGTTCCAACATGACTGCACCAGTGTACAAAGCAAGGTCCATAAAGACCAATGGCGTGTCCAGCGGGGTGGCCTGGGGGGGCACAGGCCACCCCCCCAACCAGACTGGCCACCCCAGGTGCCACCCCAAAGGCAAAACAATACAATTCAATCAAATATCAAATGTCCGATTATGTTTTCACGGTGAAGCTCAGATATCCGAGTGTAAGTGAATGCAGCATCGGCTTCTGCGCTATGCGCATCACGTTAGCAAAGGTAGGAGAGCCAAGCACGAAAGACGGCACCGCTGGAAACAATTTTTCGGTGAAAGAAAATGAGGACAGAATAAATGTCCCGGTAAGTAATATTAAGTTTGTTGAGTTTAGTAAACTTCGGTGAAATTAGAATCCCAAGGAAAAAATAACACTTAAAGAATTATTGGAGCCCTCGAATATTTCAGACAGTATGCTACTGAGGGGAGCTAACATAAGAGTTATGAGTTATAAGATATCATCTGAGTCGTAACATTGCTGTATGGAGCTGCAGATTTGGTTGCATAGCTGGACTGGCCATCGGGCATACCGGGCATATGCCCGGTGACTTATTTTTTTTTTTTTATTTTGTAAGGGCATGAACAATGAGAGATGGTGGATTGGCCAGATGCAGGTCGATGTGTAAAAATAACTCAGTTGTTTGGTGGTGGCTATGGCGGGGCTTCCACAGAGGCCAGCAGGTGGATGAGGGAAGGGGAGGCAGGAGGAGGAGAGACCCGAGGCAGCCGCCAGTCCGAGTGTCAGGTGAACTGAACTTCAGGTAAGAAGTTATGACCTGCAGTCTATCTGGGTCAGATATAAACCAAGTTTAGGTGTAGTTTATTTTTGTTGTGCTGACTTTTTACTGTCAGTTGCAATAACTCATACTGCCCGAGCTAGCATGAAGGAGTTTCTGTACAGCTGTTCAGTTGCTATGATGTTACTGATAGTGAACTTTATTTTATTCATAAGGTTAGTTAGTAGAGTTGCCAACGGCTCCTTAAAAATGGAATGGTCCCTCATTCAGAGAAAATATTATGCGTTTGGTATTGAGCTGAGAAGAGACGCAGTTTGTCCCAAACTTTAGCTAGAATGGAAAAAGACAAAGCTGGATTTATTCTGTGTTTACGCTGCACAGCTGCCTCTTCTTCTCTCATTCTCTCCCCCTCCCTCTTCTGTTGCTACTTCAATCATGAAACTGATCAATGATCAGCTGATCGTCTCTCTTGTTTGTTTATCGCCCACTTTGTGCCAGAAAGAGGAAACCAGCGGATGTCGCGCTAAACAACAGCAGCACGTTTAAGCTTGATCAGCTGTTGTTAGAATTTATTTAATATTAATTTCAAGTATCAGCTGATGTTTGCTGGAGCCACAGCTGTAAAGCTGCTGGTCATGATGTCGGTTTGTATATGTGGTGAGAGGGAAACATGAAGATGAAACCAGGAGATGTCCTTACTGAATCATCAGAGCTGAACAGGTGATGGAGAAACAGGTTTACCTTTTAGGTGACAGGAATGAGTTGAAGGGAAGTTATGAACTGTTTCTGAGAGACAAATAACACCAGGATCCTTTTTTACGTAGCTGACAGCTGGTAACTGTGCAGGGGTGGGTCTAGCAAAGTTATGCCAGGGGGCCAGGTAGGGAATTAACAGGGAAAGGTGGAGCACAAAGAAATTACTTTTCTTTCTTATTCTCATTTAAAATATCTCGCTTTTATTAAATAATTATCTAAATCTTTCAACCAAAGTTTTTATCTGATGTAAAATGTATAGAAATCATACATATACCAACAAGACTGTACATCACTGTCACAACAGCATTTGTTTTCATTCAAAGGCTTTATGGTTTTAATACCTGGTGGGCCGGTCTGTAGTAAAAATGCCCAATTTTTTTGTCCCAGTCCAGCCCTGCAGGTTAATACTGGCAGTGTCACCATGCCAGCTGACTGTATTTCATCATCAGCCAGTGTTGTTCTTGATCAATATTACCAAAGTTTACCATAAGGCAGCAGAGAAAGTATTTACTTGCTTTCAGGTTTTATTCAAATGTTAGTCTTTTCAGTTGTTTCCCCACTTTTTTCCTGTTTCAAAATCAAACACCAGTTTGTGAGAAGATTATCTTCTTTTTTTAATAAGCAGATAAAGTTTTACATTGGAACTGGCTAATTTGTCAATTGTTTGTTACAAATGTTCGTATTTTAATATTCAAAAATGTTTTTGCCCAAAACATATGTGCACTACATGTCAGTAAAAATACTATGCAAATATTGCTGTCCTTGAATGCTGAGTAAACACTGACAAAGCACTGATTGTATCTCTTGTACTTTATCAACGCAGTATCTAAAAACTTTGCACCGTAGTGGTTAAAATCTCATTCTAATAAGAGTTAAAAGCGCATTCGGTTATTAGGTTTATAGGATTATTGAATTATGGTTAATGGTTGGTAGAATTTTTTTTTAAACATTATCTGCCAATTACATCTGCCACCCTTCTCCAAATCTGTGCCCCTACCTGGCCCCCCCAACAAAAATTTTCTAGACACCCCACTGATAAAGACATGCAGAATTGAGAACTTGACTGGCCTGCACAGTCCACACTGTAGTTAACACCTATAGTTAAAACATCAACATTTTTCTTAATATTTGAACTATTATTTTCTTCACCAATAAGTAGGCAACAGTATTATATATAATTATAGTTATAATTATGAATAACCTGCAAATGCTACTTCATCTGTCAGAGTCAGTGCCATAATGAATTGTTCCTGCTCTGTAGCCACATTTCTTTATCCACCGTATTCAGTCAAGACCTTTGTTTGTGATGCCATTTCTGGGTATTTTTGTCTTTTAAGCTTTTCTTTTTTTTTTTAAATATGTACAGTACCTGATCCCATTCTGACAAAGCCCCAGTCTTCTGGGTGCTGCCCCAGTGATTTCTCAGGAAGAGTATGACTCATAGACTCCTGAAGCAGGAACCCCCAGGGGAGCCAGTCTGTTAGGAAGGCTGTTTCAAGGAGCTGATAGGCTCACCTTAAAAGTGTCATGCTATCTTCAGACATGTCACCTCTTCCAGAAAAAGCAACCTTTTCACAGCCTAGTGGCGTCTTTTCAGAGAGACAACAAGTGAGAAAACCCAGGGTTATTTTCGAGTTATTTGTTCTGTGCCTCTCCTTTGATCACGTCTCTTTCTTGTGTAAATTACAAACAGACTGGAGTCCTCCTGGGACAGAACAACAATGGAAATAGTGATGGGGGATAATATGTGTAAGAGAAAGTTATACGGTTGCCATGACCTCACGGGCTAAATTTTTCATTTGATTTTGATAGTGAATAAGCAGGAAGATGTCGAATAGGCTCTGGATCTTGCATGAATAGCATTCCAAGACAGCATGAGATGCCTCATAAAGAAGAGAACAGGAGGCATGCAGTGCATGAGGCTACTCTTTATTACACGTCTCTGCATCTGCTCTCTACTTCCTTGTCCTTTACAGGGCCTCTGGGAGCTAATGCCAGCTGGTAGTAGGCAATATATATTCAATATGATTACTATGTTCAAATGTGCATGAAAAAATACAAAATAACAACAACAAAAAATAACTAAAAAAAAGGTCCCTCTGTCACTTTTGTTACTGTGGACAGGTTCAATCTCAGCTGAGACATTTTAGAACAACTTGAAGAGTATAGTGTAAAAGCAAAAGAGACAGCGAGTGCATGTGTATTAGGATTTGAAAATGTGTGAGCACAAAAAAAAAAGCATTTCATGGAGCACAAGGTTCAAGGTTGACTGACCCATATATAGACCCCACATTTACCTGTAACAAACCTATTCAACTCTGTGGCTGTGTCCCAATTCAGGGTCTGCACGCTTGAAGTACGCATTTTAAGTGCGATTACGTCACCGCCACGCGACGACGGCTGTCCCAATTCGAAGTGTACTTCAAATGCATACTCCAAATGCGCCGTCGATTTCCCCAAATATCAAGCGTGGTCCGGTGCACGCTTCGTGGTCCCATATATCCCACAATTCATAGCGCGGCGGTGGGTGTGAATAATTGTGCCGCAAAATACGGCAGAAGGGAGCGGCCGAAGAGTGAACTGTCAAAAGTAAGTACAGAATATGACGTCACTTATTTATGTGCGAATGTTTAATAACGAAGAACATTAAAACATTGCTGTTGGCCACATGTCGGCAGAGTTGTGTGACATTAGTGATGTTTGTACTTTTCAGCATTAACTTGGTTTTAGAGCCTCCACACACACACACACACACACACACACACACACACACATATATATATATATGTATATATATATATATATACACATCTCATAATTATCTGACAATACTATAATATTGGCCATATTGTATTTACATTACCACAGTTAGATGGTTTTAGTCTCATGAACAACATCAGCTAATTGTTATTTACTAGCTAATCTTAAAATGACTGTTCAGTACAGAAATGAAGCCCAACAATCATGTTTTACAGTCCCGTGGTCTCAGCCTCAGATACTCAACTAATCAAAGTGATGTCATGACAAAAATGAATGACCAACAAAACATTTTTCGTCCTTCATTTCTGTCAAACAAAGCTGTATTTAACGTTTCTCACGGTTAGTATCATGGTTGCTAGGCAACCTGAACAGCGCCACGAAGGCTAGACCGTCCCATTTCACAGGCCTCTCACTTCCGCACTTCTCGTACTTATAGTACACACCGTACTTAGTACGCGTAGTGCGCGTACTTCAAGCGTGCAGACCCTGAATTGGGACACAGCCTTTGTCTCTTTAAGGCCTCACTTTGTAAAAATGTATGGTGGCCTTGAGAGGTCAAATGCACTGCAACATAAGAAAACACCAGCAAATAGACAAACCCTACAAAAGCTCACAAAACACAACGGAAGTTGAATTAAAAAAGAAAAAACACGTGTGTTTTAATCACATGATTCTTAAATTATATTCTCTATATGTAGATACGTGTTTGCCATTAGCCGTTTAGCTTGTTACTTCTGCATGTGCAGGATCTTTTCTTTTCCCATTGTGCTTTGTGTGCGTTTGCAGCCATTTCTTTTTAATTTGCTGATGTGGTAGTTTTCTTAAAATGCTGTGTGTTTGACATCTCAGCACTACTTTACCCGCCTCCCTCTTCCACTTGTCCATACATGGAAGTCTGTGCAGGATGATGTGAACTGATCATTTAGACCAGTTTGAAACCTGAGTTTTAGTCTCTCAGAGATTACTTCAGCGAATACTGATTTCTGATTTCACATGACTCAATGTAAGCATCCAACAATGTTACAGTATATAACAAAAATAAGTCCTACGATTCACGTGGCGATTGTGGCTCAAGATTTGGGAGGTCGTCTTGTAATCGGAAGGTTGCCGGTTCAAGCCCCGGCTTGGACAGCCTTGGTTCTTGTGTCCTTGGGCAAGACACTTCACCCATTCCCTACAGAGGGCCCGGTGGTGCCAGTGTCCAGCAGCCTCGCCTCTGTCAGTGCGCCCCAGGGTGGCTGTGGCTACAATGTAGCTTGCCATCACCTGTGTGTGGATGACAGGTTGTGTGAAGTGCTTTGGGGTCCTTAGGGACTAGTAAAGCGCTATACAAATACAGGCCATTTACTTGTTTTGCACATGTAGCCTAAAGGCTTTGCATTTCTTAAAAAAAAACAAAGCTTTCTATGGGTAATTTTAGTGGTGTGCCATTGTTCCTCAAATGAATCTTCCAGTTAGTGAACTTATTTGGGAACGCAGTATAATGATTGAAAGCAGCACAAAAGCCAGGATATACACGTGTGATAAATCACGTGTGATAAAGCTTTCATGCCAGCACTAGATCAACTGCATATTTCACAAAGATAAGTTTCCCGAAATGCTCGTGTGCCTTAAAATTGAAGACTATTCCTTCCCCAGCGCACCACTGACCTCAAACATGCTTCAAAGGTAAATCTGAACTGTTTGAAGTCCAAGAAACAACAACCAGTATTGCCTCAAAGGCTTTCCCTCCACAGTCACCAGGCACCCTCTCTTTCTCCTTCATCATAGTGTCTCGTTCAGGACAAAATTCAAAGATTATTCAATGAAAATTTGAGAAACATTCCTACAACCATCCCGCAGAAAAGCGCACAAAGAGAACTTTGCTTCCTGTACTCTGAAAACACCCTTCCAAGTTCCACACTAATGATCTCAGTCATCAGTGAGACACTTGATTTTTTGAACTCCTTCACTTTTGAGGGAAATTCTTCTGATGGGAGTCAACACACTGTTTTCTGACACAGCAGTGTGGCAATAAAGGGGATAACCCTCTAACAAACTATTTTACACTTGCAGCAGGTTACAGCTCAGTGAATCCAGCAGAATCCCGTTTCCTTTATCAGATACCACAGCCTTGATAACAGGATTTTTAACTCGCTACTTTTAGAAGCCCTTTAAATGCACCAGCTCAATTTATGGGCAGCTATGCATCTCTTTAGTGAAATAAAATCAATATGCGGCAGATGAACTCCTCCACATTCTGTTTCCTGCATCTGACTCGGGTTCACCTGTGGTGAATTGATTTTAAATCACTGGACATGATTTACAAAGGTGCTCAGCTTCCCATTAAAATCTTTTTGCAGCTCATACTGTCTTGTGCAAATCCAAAGAACTCAAAGATATTTTTGATATTCTTGTGAACGAACCTTATACGCTTCAAAACTTTCAAAAGTAGGCTGCATACACAGAGCCAGCTATCTAGCCAAATACAAAATGGAAAAAAAAGAGCTCCCTAAATGTCTTTTAAATAAAACGTCTCTGTGTTGTCCAGGTGCAGATGCAAAAAGGGCAAATTTGACTTGCTGTATGCCATCAATCATGTCTTTTTTGTTATCAGTGTAAAAGAAAGTTAAGCATACACAGTAAAAAGACACAGAAGCCCGTGATTGCCAAATGCCACTCAAAGCCAGGGACTCCATGCTTCCTTTACCCTTTACGCTTCATTGTTGATACCCTCGCACACTTCCTATCAAATACAGCCAAAAATACAGACAAAATCTTAAAAAGAAATTGCTGTGTAGCTTTTTCTTCTTCTGGTGTGGAGCAGATATTGCCACATCACTACACAGAGAATTGGTTAGGGAGGCAAAGTCCCTTCTGAGCAGCAGGGACTAGAAGGCTGGTGGGGGATAAAGGAAACAGTGACGGGGGGTGGTGTGACAAATTCACAGCAACGTTCGAAGAAATGTTCCACTACACAAAAGCGCAGACAATGCTGGAGTAACAAAAAAAAAAAATCTCTCAGCATTCGTGAGTGGTCTAGCCAAAGCTTGGATTTAAATCTGTGATCTCAGTGAAGATCACAGTTCAGTGAGGTGCTTCATCCATCTGTGAGAGAAAATAGGACAAATGCACAAACTCAGGTGGGCAAAGCTGAGAAAGACAAAGGAGGAAGTGCTTATTTTTTGCTACTGATATGACTGTAAAGTACTGGCTAAAAACAGGAACAAATGCTAAGCTAGTAAGTTTATAACGGTTAATAACTCCTACATTCAGCGTTACTGTCACAAGGCATTTTTGTCTCTTTGTTCACATTCAGTATCTGTTTATTTATGCCTTGTTAGACACGTGATAGCTTGTCTCTAAGCTTGTAGCCTGTTGTTTCTGTCACTCCTTTATGCTAGCTATAGAAGAATTGTGGCAGGAAAAAGGTGCAAGACAGAAATATTCTTCATTCAGAGAGGAGTGACAGATCAGCAAATCCCAAACCCACTTACTGACTTGAATCAGACACATTTCCTATATAGTCATGTTCAGACAAGGTAGTCTGCTTTGGTACCTGTCATAGCTCTGCATATCACACAAAACAGGGAAGTGTGTAGGAAGTAGAGCAGATAAAAAAAGAGCGGGGATGATCTTATATACGACTCTTTAAATGTTTGGGCACTAGATCATCATCCTCAAACCCTTTGCAATGTGGCCCCTGACTAACGGTGTAATTAAAATGGAATGAAATAAATGGAATTTCATTTTTATTTGACATTACAATGTAATTTTATTTACCTATAAATACTAAGTAAAGGTAGACACACTAGAATAAGGGGGTAACAAGTCTGGCTTTTACAGGAAACAAAGAAATATTGATAGCATAAATAAGTACTATGTAATTAATTTTAAGTAGTGCTCAATTTCATGGTAATTTTGCAGAAAAACAAATAATATTTGCAGATCTTACATCGCAAATACGCTTTACTTTTTGAGGCTGTATTATGTAGTGAGTTATTCTCTCTCTTTTTTTTTTTTACATCTGGCATCAACTGCTGCTCTCTGGGTATTTTCTCACCCTTTTCTGTAAACCCTAGAGTTGGTTGTGTTTGAAAATCCCAGTAGATAAGCAGTTTCTGGTGCCTGTATGGCACCAACAACCATGCCACATTCAAGGTCACTGAAATCACCTTTCATCCTGATGCTCAGTTTGAATTTCAGCAGGTCATCTTAACCATGTCTACATGCCTAAATGCACAGAATTGCTACCATGCGATTGGCTGATTAGATATTTACTTAGAAAGGTCTTTAAAAAAATTATACTGTAAATTACATTAAATTATATTATACTATTCAATTAAAAAGTTAGTTGAGCCAGATTTTCAAATTGAGGAATTTATCTGGGCCAGGTATTTTTTTGCAGCCAGTAAGGAGCAGATCATGATACATTTCAAACCCACACAAGTGTATTAAAGAACAAGTTATTTTTATTCCTTTTTCCCCTGAAAATCTGGTGACCTCTCACAAATGCACACCAAAAGGTCCATTTAAAAAAAGGCAGCGATAACTAAACTTTTTTGCACATTTAAAATAATAAAATGTAGATTTTGATAATTCCTTTTCAAAATGAAATGAATATTTTTGCCGACCCAGACACATTTTAAAGGACAATGGTCACATCTGCTGTTTCTGGGTTGTTGTTTTTTTTTGCCTGCTGTTGCACAGGAAAATTGGGATCTCCCCTTTGAGATCATAGAAATGCTCCAGTGCCCTGCCTTTGGACAGCCACCTGACACTGTGCAATAGCAGGTCATGGTGCTCAGCAGACTTTTCTGAGAGCAGCATGCGGAATAAGCAGTCCTGGAGGCTTGAGCGAATAAAATTAATTGTAGCCATGATGCCGTTTGCTCTGTACTTAGTTTTGCTCACAACACCGTCTGATGCACAATGCAGTGTAAGGTTCTCAACTAAGGTGCAACAGCCAACCACCGCGCTGCCAATCCACTCACTTTACCTGCCATGGATGGAGCCCCATCCATCACAGGTATACAGACACGCTTCATATCCAGACCACTTTCCTCAAAAAAGCTGAAATCTTCTCAAACATTATTTCGCCAGCTGTGTGTCGCTCTAACGGTAGTAAGCAAAACAATTTGTCTTCAAAAAACTGACATATATGCACAATTTCCTTTTCTTCTTTTTTAAAATTAATTTATCTATTTATGTATTGCATTTTCTCTGCATTTCTGCCAGGACCACAGGCAGGGCCACTCGCAGGTTGCTTCTGGGCCACATGTGGCCCTTGGGCCGCCATTTGAATAGGCTTGCTGTACAGTATATATTGACATAAATGAAGAAATTTATATCACATTCAGTGACTCACTCTTTGTGTTCATGCTATGATACTCCAGTGGATAGCAGGTGCACTAGACAGATGTACCTTTTTTTAAGAGCTTTTTTCTTTTTTTTGAGATGGAAATAAAATATGAAAGACATTTTGTGGTTATAACATGCACGCAAGCACAAGATTCTGATGGCGTCTATGCTACTTCTCCCACTGCCTGCAGCACCAGTCACACAGGATGAATTTTTCATAAGCTCTGACTAAAGACTGAGACAGATAAAGCGGTATATAACTAAGAAAATGTGTATAAATCGCTTTTTACTCTAGGCCATTTAACTTAATTTGCTCAGGCAACACTAACTTTAATATCAAAATAACAATTAAAAAACTAAAACACTTAATTAGGCAGACGTGCTGTTGGCCCGGGCTGGCGTTAGTAGTTGAACTGCTGATAGGATGATGAATATTAATGTTCAGTTTGGCAGGTTGAGTCTCAGACTGATGTGGAGGATTAAAGTTTGTCAGGTCCTGACCTCACATCCATGCATGACTTGCTTATCTTTGTATACTGACTGTTAAGAAACGTTGGATTCTTGTGCTTGAATTATGTCCCTGCTCGGACCTTGGGTAATCCACAGGGAACTGTTTAATTGCGTAGTATTGATTGCTTTATACACCGAAATTAAATTACTAATCTGCCTGTTTCGATTAGCTTTTCTTTACTGCTGCTTGGACGGGGGGGGGGGGGGGAACTAAATGTTAAAGCTCTTCCTGTGAAAGACTAATTCATGCACATAAAACATAGGTGAAACAACGTAACTAATGTTTTGACATTTGGTTGATCCGAATCTGTAAAAATGAAATTCCACATTGCCCGAGAGCCTCATTAACACCAAGAAAGAGTTAATGAATTATTACAGTAGCACAGTCCCATAAAGGCCTTGATTAACAGAACAGGTTTAATAGTGGTGTATACTCTGATGACTTCTAGTCTTCCAATGTACCCATTCTAAAAACCTCTCCAGTTTTTATATGAGAAAAGATATTAAGCAAGTATTGCTATCAAAGCTGTACTGCTGAGGTAAGTCTGAACTTGACAAGATATTGGCTTTTTAATCTGTTGCTGCTGTTTGTGAGATTTTTTTATGTGAGATACTGGCCTGTGTTCAAAGCCTGACTAGAAGCGCTTCTCTCCTTACAAACAAAAACCAAGGCTATTTCATTGAATTTGGGCTCAGTATGAAAAAGTATCATGAAAAGGGAGGTGACTATAACCAGATATTGTAGGGAAAGACAAATAAAGTAAAGTGTTCACTGAACAATGACTCCTGCCACTCGACTGGCATCTAGAGCCCTTAATCCAGCTATGCTTCTGTGGTTTGGTGAGCTGTTTGAAATTTGAAAATTGTTCAAAGTGTGCTTCTCTTGCTGGCAGAAGGGGCACTGTGTGTTTGTAGTAAGCTTTATAACTGCTTCTGAGCACAGGGACTCTGGCCCTGTCCCAAGAGACATCCTTTCAGTACTGAACAGCACTGACTTATAGACTTATTGGCTGATCTGCCCTCTGCCTTCCCTCATGGTGCATGTTTGTCTGTGCTTGTTGCAAGTGCACAGCTTTCACATTTGGACCTTCTATTTCAACCAGTCTGATAGATGAGTTAGGAATAGAAACTCACTTCATGTCATAACCATTTTTTTTAGTTGTAAATGAAAGTCATAGTTAGATCTAAAAGTATTTAGATTGGATTAAATTAATTACATTTTTTGGAATTTTGCACACAACCGCAGTGGATTTTAAATCAAATATACAGATATGACTGAAGTGTGAACATTTCAGAGGCTGAAAAGTATCTGGACAATACATCCATCAATTTTCCTTTGTTCAATTCAATTCAATTTTATTTATATAGCGCCAAATCACAACAACAGTCACCTCAAGGTGCTTTATATTGTACAGTAGATCATAAGATAATAGATTCAGAGAAAACCCAACAATCATATGACCCCCTATGAGCAAGCACTTTGGCGACAGTGGGAAGGAAAAACTCCCTTTTAACAGGAAGAAACCTCCGGCAGAACCAGGCTCAGGGAGGGGCGGGGCCATCTGCTGCAACCGGGTGAGAGAAGGAAAACAGGATAAAGACATGCTGTGGAAGAGAGACAGAGGTTAATAACGAGTATGATTAAATGCAGAGAGGTCTGTTAACACATAGTGAGATAGAAAGTCCCTGTCAGTACTCTTGCTGCAGCATTTTGGATTAACTGAAGGCTTTTTATAGTTTAGTTTGTAGGACATCCTGATAACAATGAATTACAGTAGTCCAGCCTGGAAGTAATAAATGCATGAACTAGTTTTTCAGCGTCACTCTGAGACAGGATTTTTCTAATTTTAGAGATGTTGTGCAAATGGAAGAAAGCAGTCTTACATATTTGTTTAATATGTGCATTGAAGGACATGTCTTGGTCAAAAATGACTCCAAGGTTCCTCACAGTGTTACTGGAAGCCAAGGTAATGCCATCCAGAGTAAGAATCTGGTTAGATACCATATTTCTTGTTCCTGTTTATCCACAATTCAGTCACATGGGCAGCAGAGAATCCCACCTCTTCCAGACTCAGTCACCGAGTCATTCCCAGGCCAACGTGAGAGATATAATATCTCCAGCGAGTCCTAGTTCTGTCCTCTGTTCCTCCACGTGGTAAGGCAGGCCTGAAACACCGTGCCTCAGAAGCGCACAAGTGACATCGGGCTCCTTATCCTGGGTGGGACCGGGATGCGCTGTCGGGCACTGGTAGAGACTTTCCTGCATGTTTCTGGCTCAGCACACTGGTGTCCACTCCAGCTCAGTCTTTGCTTTTGGTTGTGGTCACTCTTGCTTTCTGGGCTCATGTAGGTTCTCATCACCACTCTGTACTCTGATGTTTGGTCTCAGGTGATTCGGGTGACCCTGATTGGAGTGGGGATGTCCTCACACATAAACCACCAGACTACTACTACACAAACCACCAGAGGTGGTTCTGTGTGAAAGTTTCCTTTAACAATGGCGTTCCAGTCAAAATGAATATAATATTTTTTGGACAGTATGATGAAAGAGTGCAAGTCACAACTATAACTGTGCAGTTAGGCACAAGTCCATGAGAAGATACAATTATTCTATGCCTTGAAAGATGGTCTGATTAGTAACTGCAGGAAAGTACACGTGTTTACAGTGTGCAGACAGGGTTATTATTTGTGTAAATTAACAATATAATTACAATAATCTGTTTATACTGACAGATGATTTCAGAAAACTCCATCACCCACTAATTAAACATGAATTATGTAAAGGCTACCTGATTAAGTATGATGAACAATGTGACTGGCGTTGAAAATACTTTTTAATAATACATGTGCACTGTTGCAGCTTCTTGAAAAATTTACCTTGGGTTCCACACTTGCGACTAATTGCTGCTCTCTGGCTTCTGCATGTTTCTCATGAATTCTCGCCTACGGAAGGGCCACACTTACAACAACAAGCATGCTATTCAGTTTGATGGTAAATGATAAATGGCCTGTATTTGTATAGTGCTTTACTAGTCCCTAAGGACCCCAAAGCGCTTTACACATCCAGTCACCCACCCACACATTCACACACTGACACAATATGCATGCTTGCAAAGTGCTGATGCCTCAGTGACATTTGTCTTTGTCCTTGTTACTTGAGTTGATGCATGCTGGACTGCTGGTGTGATTTCCAGTAACATGAAATTCTGTGGTATGGGATTGCTTTCATATTAAACAGCCTGCCCTGCTGTCCCACAGGATAATTAACCAGTTTTCTCTATAGTCTTGGTTTTTATTCAGTAATATAAAATGCTAGTTCAGCTGTGAAATCAAAAATCTTTACAGCTTAAAAAGCAGAAAAAAAATGCATACATGGTTGACAGTTTAATACATTAATACTGCTGCAGTAAAAGTAGTAAGGGACAACCATTTGTCATCAAGTAATACTGTCAGAGGTACTAACTCTTAATGTCATTTTATTTTGTGTGCATTAAAATAACAGACTGTAGGAATCATGGGATTGGTGCAAGGGCATGAAGTATGAGAACATTGTTAAGCTTAATGAATACTGGAGAATGAGTATCAGTGTTAGGAGGGGAATCCATCATCATCTTCATCTGGGCTTTCTGTGTGGAGTTTGCATGTTCTCCCTGTATCTGTGTGGGTTCTTTCCAGGTACTCTGGCTTCGTCTCACAGCCCAAAGACATGCAGTTAGGTGGGTTAGGTTAATTGGTAATTCTAAATTGTCCATATGGGATGTGAGTGTGAATGGTTGTCTGTCTCTCTGTGTTTGCCTGGTGACTTGCCCTGTGGTAGCTGGAGTTGACTCCAGCCCACAACTGACCTTGAGAATGGATGGATGGACTATCAGTGTTCATACAGATTTAGAAAACTAATAGAAGAAAAGAAATGTTTTCAAAAAATGTAAATAGAGAAATGCTTTCTGTCTACCCAAAAAAATTATTACGATTTTTAAGTCCTTAAATTTTCAGCTTTGCGGGCCCTGGTTCAGATGGTTCAGATGACTATGTGCTTTCATCAGGAGGCAGTGTCAGATATATGTGGAGGAATTGGTAATGTAGGCTAATCGTGGTTATGTTTGTGCTGGGTTTTTTTTACCCTTTCCCTTAGCCCTGGGATGTCAAACTAGTGTAAAGACATTTAACAGAACATTTAATCCCTGACTTTTCTTAAATATAAGAAAAAGAAGTTTTCTACATGATAAACATGTTTAAAATAACAGAAAAACTTCTGGTAGGCCATTGCCCAGACTGCCCTGTATTCATAATAATGTTCTTTTGTTCTAGAAAATTTCAATAGCAGATATATTAGATACTGGAAAAATATGTATGTCTTATATAACTATTTTTTGTTGGTTTTTATCAATAGAAAAGCTGTAAAACTTATAAAAATACAAAGTTTACAATCTTTCCACTTCACATTTTTAAAGGTCTTCCAATTAGGGATGGGTATCGTTTAGGTTTTATCCGATACCGGTGCCAAACCAGTACTTTTGAAACTGTGCTGGTGCTTAAATGGTGCTCCAACCAGTGCTTAAAGAATGGAGAACACAAACTTTGTCCAAAAACCTCTCATGTTCAGCTGTTTTTTTGTAAAAAGATAACAATGTTAGCCTTTTCTGCAGCTATAGGGCATATATGGTTTCACTCTTGGCTGGAAGCAGTGCTTAAACAATGGAAAAAATACAAACTTTGTCCAAAAACCTCTCATATTTAGCTGTTTTCCACTTTTTCTTTGGTCATTTTAGCTTTTTTGGCCAGGGTGAAGGGAGTATCTGCCATCAAACAAGAAGACAGCCATGTAACTACGACGGCGTTTGCTAGTTCACCTTACGTGCATTAATGTAATAACGTGGTTAGCCTACTCAACGTAAATTATACACGGACAACATTAAGCTACTCACGCAGAGAAGAACGGCTACTGCTGCCATCATCATCCGTCATCATTTCTGCTACACTGCTACACTGGCAGGGCTAGGGGCCAGGACTCTCTTCTTCAGGTTGTTGGGGGATGTTGCTAACTCCGGGTCCGATAACGGGCACCACACCCGCAGTAGATGTGCTCTGTGTGAGGTCTTGCAGCAAGCTATCAAATACGGTGCATTTCTCGGCTTTTCAAAGAACGCTATGCGTCGCCAGGTGTTTTATCAGATTCGAGGTGTTACCTCCTTTGACAGTATCACAGTATCACCTTAAAGCACTTGATGCAGGCTGCTGAGTTTGCATCTTTTGCTGTGAAGTACAGCCAGACTTTTGACCGCTTCGCCTTGGGCATTTTTAATCCGTAGCTCTGCTCTAAAAGAATGTACGTACCTGTGTCATGGTGCCCGTGTCTGCCCGGCTGACCCAAGTTGGCTACATATGTTTCTTGTTTTCCTTTCCCTCTCTCTCACGCTTGCCGTGTCTCGCCGGGCCGGAGCTCATTGCGGGCTCCCTAGTTGTCTTTTCGCGTTGTTGCTTTGTGAGATTAATCGCTTGTTTCCTGTGAACACGAATTCCTTTTCCCTTGGACTGTGTTTCTGGATTCCCTCGTGTGTGAAGAGCTCCTTTTCCAGATTCCCCTGTGCCCTGGATCCCCCTCGCCCTCTCACTTGTATATAGTCGCACCTGGTGTTGTGTATCAATAAAAAGGAGCTGTATTTTAGCTGCCTCGTCTGCGCTTGAGTCCATCCCACTTCGTGACAACCTGGGCCCGCCTACTATCCTTGGAAAGGTAAAATGATTGGCTAGAATCCAAAGTGTATGACATCTCAGGAAAAAAAAGCACCTAAATAAAGCACCGGATACCGGTACCCATCCCTACTTCCAATAGGCTGTCATTGTCGAGTTGATTCTAGCCAGGCTAGCAAGGCTTGTGTTTGACACCCATGAATTAGTGCCGACCGGTCACAGTCGACCACTTCTTTGTAAGAAAGTAATCTGGTTCCTGAAAACAAAGCCATTATCTCTGCTTCTCAAGCAACTTTCTTAAACATTTTGGGGGGTTTTTGTTTTGTTTTTTCTTTCACTTTTTGTTATTCAAGATAACAAAGGACCATAAATCCTCCACAACACTACAAGTAATAACTGGGTAGCAAACTTGTGAAAAGTTACACTGACTGGGCTGCATGAAGTTCACTGTTTGCTGTGTTGATAGTCTAGAAGCAGTGACTGGGCCAAAGTTTCGGATTAAACAAAACACAACATTTTGCTTAAAGCAATGAGCTTACCATGTTAAAAAAATCTTAGAGTTCTTCCTTATCTACTACAGCAGAGGTGGGTAATTAATTTTCCCAAGGCAGTACCTGACAAATGTTGTGGAGAGCTGCACCAGTAAGCTGAACTAAACTGTGCTCAATATTATATTTATCTCTTTATAGGCTTATTGGTGCAGCCCTCTACAACAGCCCCAATTTTTCTTGTGGTGCCTTGGGAAATTGCTTAGAGCATTGATCATGAAGTTTTCATCTTTACATATGAAGTTTGTTAGATTAAACCTACAAAGATAAAGTGCTGTGTATGAAAAAAAAAAAGTTCGGTTCTTGTGTAATTTGGCATACCTCGGACTTTTCTCCACCTTTTCTATCCATAGGAATGGCTTCTTGGGCATGCACCCATTTTTTTAAAGACACAATTTTTACATACTGCTGTAGAGAATTTTTATTATTATTATTATTATTATTATTATTATTATTATTATTATTATTATTATTATTGTCATTTTATTTTTTTAGGCCTGATATATGATCCTCTATCTTGGATTTTAGCTAATAGCAGTTTGAAAATCACATTCTTGGTGTAAAAATATTCCCCAAGGAAATTCCAAAACCATCAAACTGTGCTACCTGTAGTATTTTTATAGATGCAACTAAATAAATGGCATTGTGTTTTTGCAACAGAGTGCTGCAAAGTGCTGAAAGATACAAGTTAAATTTGTTTCTTTGCTTAGTTATATGTTATATGTAGACACAACACTGTTTCATTCCTCTTTTTTTTTTGGTTGAATAATAATAGGCATAACATAAAAAAACATTTCTATGAAAATGTGCAGGTATCAGAACTGCAGTGAAAATGACTGAAAAAGCAGCCAGTATTGGAGAACTATTGTCCATGACTCACTTGCTACTCGTTATCCTGGACAAACCCCCAGACTGTTACACCCCAAACAAAGGGGAGGAGCAAAAATAATAAAATCCGGGAAAAGAAAGAAGTCAAATAGGGTAGTGTGCATGAAATATATGCTTTTATTACAAAGGTTCCAACAAAAAAGATGGATATATAAAAATACAAAGATCTAAAGTAATCTGTACTATATTGGTTTTGTAACAAATTAGATTGAATAATTGTGTGAAATGCCGGTATCTGATTGATCACTGATGGTACCGCTACTTCTTGAGGTTCCTTTAAATAACTGCTGCTATCACATTTGGATGCATTTCCACCACTTGAGCGAGTGTCACGTCTTATAACAATGTTAAAGTCCCAAAGGTATTGGTTCACCAACTAATTCAACCTCCCTTAAAGACAAAACACAAAGTCTTTTACCCTTTATTTGCTCTTTTCCCCCCTCTTTTCTTCTCTCACTGTCTCCTTCACAGTGACTCATCCTTCTACAGACACATTTTTGCACACCTCTAGCAGTCACAGTTAACAGTGGAGGTGTCAGATTCTTCACTGAAGTTGTTTTTTTTGTGTGTGAGAGTTGGCCTTGGTGTAAGTTCCCACTACTGTGAAGGCAGAAGAAAGGAAAACACACTCTGTGCATCTTTCCTATAGAATAAACACACATTGGCAGGTAATGATGATAATGAGAACAATTGACACTTGACTAAAAAGGCAGTCTGATTTACGTCTGGTTTTGTATCTCATCTCTTATTTATTTATTTCAGGATGTGACTGGAGGTTTAAAGACCCCCTCATTTGAAGCAGTTCTTTAGAAGTGTGGCGCCCAGCTTCTGAACAGTCTTATCTCTAGCAGTCACTAATGAGCAAACTGCCTGCATTGCTGTCTACAATGCAGGCAGTTTGCTCATTAGTGCCTTTATCAGAGGGGAGGGAAAAAGCAAGAGTGATGATGACATTATAGCAATAAGACTGTTTGAGAGAATACTGCGTCATTGACCAGAAAAAGTTTAGTTTGACCATAAAGCCAATTCTTCTGGAGCTCTTAGGGATGTCTTTTTTTTATTTAACCTCCTAGGACCATGCGTCCACATATGTGGACATCACATTTTTGGATGTCTAGACCAAAATACAAAATTTTACTCTACAAGGGCCTGATATCCACTTACGAGGACATTATACTGCCACTGTTCTATTGAAATGTAAAACAAATGTCCTCATATGTAGCTCACATTTTTCTCAGAAACAAAAATCCGGTTAAAAAAAAAATCTGGTAATTCTTTGTTTTTACATTCATCAGGTCCCTATCAGCCCAAATAGCAAACAGAATTTTAAAATCCATACCATGAAAGAGTTCGGGACTTAGGAGGTTAAATGGTGGAGTTGGTCAAATGTGATGGGTCGATTTATATCTTAAACATCCACTGACCACTCCCACATAGCAGACAGGTCTGGCCCATATCTGGTGTCAAGCTGGCACTGATGGCTGACTTCTGGCGTAGTAAGTGGTATGTCATCCAGATATGGGCCAGGCCTGGCGTAGATGGCACTGTTTATGTGATAGCATGCCACATCTGGCCTGATTGTGGTTTGGTTTATGTGGCCCAGGCTCATAGAAAACAGGTCTGGCCCGGATCCGGCATCAAGCTGGCACATCTGACTGACTGGTGTCATGGCAGGGTGTATGTCAACCAGATGTGGGCCAGGTAGGCCATCTGACAGGGTGTAGCCAACTGTGATGTTGCCAGTTGATAGTAAAGTCATGTTTTGAACCCTTGAATATTTTAACAAACACCATCTTGATGATGTCAAATACAAATTGAGTGAGGGGTGGATTTGGAGTCAAACATGAACTAAAGTCTAATGTTCTTAGTAAAAAAGTAACCATAATTTTAAGTTTGGGTAGCAGCTGGTTTAAAAGCTTTAGGTTGTTGTAAACATGGCCTTTTCCATCATGTCTCATGCAAAAATTAAGAAAATGTCCCTATTTTCTTAATTTAGTTAGAAGACCCAAATGCCACATTGCAATACTATACTGCTATGGTGGCCAACGTTTCAAATGCAGGTTTGACAGGTTTGTGAGTGTGCACTTTATTCAAAACCTAGCGAGGGTTTACTCATGTTTACCACCGGGTGGCCGTAGCTCAGGAGGTTGAGCAGGTCACCTACGGATCGGAAGGCTAGTGGTTCGATCCCTGGATCCCCCAGTCTGCATGTCAAGAGTGTGAATGTGTATAAAATGAAGTGTGTGACAGTTATATAGGGCACTTTCAGTAATCCGAGAGAGTAGAAAAGCGCTATATAAGAATGAGTCCATTCACTGTCTGAATAGAGTTTCGTCATGTTACTTTTGCACTATCATGTTCCGGCACATGTTGTTATTACATGGCTTGATTAAGGTACACATTAGGCTGAAATCTGGGGCCAGAGCTGAAACTGTTCTGGGGCAGCACAGGGCCAGCAGTGTGTCTACAACTGGCCTTGTGCTGGCCCATGTGTGGGCCACCTCTGGCAAACCAGATCTGGGCCACCAAAGGGCCGTCATTCTTTGCGGCATGTGGGTCATGTGTAAGCACATTGTGTGAACCAAGCACATTGTGTGAACTAAACCCATTGGCCATACCAATTTTGCTATTTTTGGCTGGTGCTTTTGGATCTTTGATTTTTCACACAATGACTTTTCATTTGCATAACCAACTGCAGTCAAATGAGAGACTGGACAAAACTGTGTATTCTCCCCCCTATTTGCCTGATTCACTGTGCCTTTGGTAACAGGTATGCACATGGGATTTCATTCAGCCTAATTTGTTTCAAGCAGTGCTGAAGTCTTAAAACTGTCAGACGTTTGTAAGAGGATGAACCAGGCATCCTATTGCTTCTCATTTGCCTTTCTTCCTTATCGTCTGTCTGTCTCTGTGTCTGCGCACATTTCCAGATTTGATTTTGTAAAGCGCTTTTATGTGTTTGATTTTTTTTGTTTGTTCAAAAATTCTGATTGTCTCTTTTCTAATCAAACAAACACTTCTAAAGATACTTTTGAAGCAGGTGAGCCGAATATGGAAAAAAAGACATTAAAAAAATGTAGAGCTGAAAGTCATTCACAACTGTTTCTTTACAAATGTATTCCTATCAAAGCAGTATTTAAGTGGTTATTGCTGCAGAAGACACTGCCTGGTTTGTCCCTGAATGCCAGCACAGAGCAGAACAAACAATAAAAAAAATGAAATCATCCCCTGTGTAAAGATAATGTACTGATAATTTCCAGTCTTGTGTTCTTAGCAGCAATTACTAACAAGAGTAAGCATTTTAACTATGAGTGTAACGTTATGCTCCGTATGTTATGGGTGCTTGTGATGACAATAATTAAATTAAAAGGGGAATCTTGCTGACCACCTGGCCTTTCCCAGCAAGATCGAAAACTTGGCAGCAAACCCTGTAGCATAGATGTAAGAAGATGAGAAGTGCCAAGCTTTTATTTATTTATTTATTTTATTTAAGCAGATCAATTAAAATGTAATAAAATGGAACCCAACTTGGAAGAGTCTCTGCAGACCTCTCCAGACAGGTGGTTTCCTTGAGTAAATTCAGCTGCTCATAAGATCAATGATATGTGTGTGTGTGTGTGTGTGATGTTTCTGCATCAGTTATGAAGAACGTCTACCTGCCTGTCTCTTCCTCAGTTTTTAATCCGGTGCTATTAAATGTGCTGCTGCGCACAAAGAGATAACGGATGTGTGACAGGGTACAATAAATGTTTACTACACCGCAGGTCATGGAGAACAGTCAGCAGTCTGACGCTGTAATCGTGCCATGCCTTTCCTCACATAACATTGATGCTATACATGACTGTAGTACCATGTGTTACATATTCGTATATATCAAGTTTATTTCCTTCACCATTCTGTAACAAAGGCTGAGATTAGGTGGTGTGATGAGGGCTGTGAGAAATTTGAGAATGTCTCTTGTTTGGTAATATTGGAGCAGCTAATTTAGTATTATAGATAGAGTAGTGTTCACCTAGTTTCTCATTACTGAAAGTGTTTATTTTTATGTATATACTGATACTGAAATTTCACAGCAACAGTAGTCTTGGGGCACTTTTTGCACAATTTCACATTCAGAACCCCAAAAATCTCCTTTCCTTGTGAGCAATTACTTGGTGAGGAGGAAGAACTTCCTTTTAACAGGAAGAAACCTCCACTAGGACCAGGCTCAGGGAAAGGCAGCCATCTGCCATTACCAGTTGGGTGGTGAGGCGAAAGGGAAGGCATAACAAATGAGCACAGAGAGACAGCAGACAGCACAAAACACAAACTACAGGAAAGAGAGACACAAATTTAATATTTTTAGAACATTTCCTGCTCGACCATCTCCAATTTGCATAAAAATTTGATTGTACAAAGTTTGAACATAATTAATGAGTCCTGTGAAATTTGAGTTTTGTATACTAAATAGTCTGTGGGAGCACTAGTATTTGGGACATTGGCCTGAAAGCGGGGCACCTTTGTTTTGAAGTTATACTATATAGGAATTTAGAAAAGCGTTTCATATATAAAGCTAAAATTTCATGGCAAACATTATAAAAGTCCAGACTTTTAGTCAATAAAACTTTAACAGAAAACATTCTAATAATTTTACGATTTGAGATTTGAGGGAGTCAGATCTTGAAAATGAAAAAATATGAGTACATTTAATTAAATATTTCTAATGTACAATTACAGTACCATCTGAAGAATCCAGTATTTTGCTCTATTTGGACTGGACCATGTACTAATATTTCTGTTTTTGTGGTACAACTGAATATGTCATATTTACTGAATTCCACATTAAAGTTGAATGAAAATGTCATTTGCTTCATTTCTGTGACTGAGAATTTCATGTTAAAAAAGTATTCTTGTGTAATTCGACTATATAACTAGTTGTCTTTTGCTATGGTAAGTATTTTATTAGTGTGTGCTCAAATATGGGACTTTACAGCAGTGCTAATATAAGTTCGAAGTCTACTCTTGATAGTAGCGCGTGCCTGTCTCTTGAAACTGGGAGCTGGTTCCACTCTAGATCTCGCTGACAGCTGAAGGCTCTACCTCACGTTATACTTTTGCAAACTCTAGAAACCACAAGAGAACACGAGGAGAAGAAATCTAAATTCAATTCTAAATTTAACAATGAAGAGAAGCTAACATGGGGGAAATGTGACCAGCTTTTTGGATTAACTGGAGGCTTTTCTGTCTTTAAAGACTATATGATAATAATAAAGAAAGTAGTAAATGCATGAACTAGTTCTTATCTTTACTTTGAGAAATTTTTTACAATATTGTGTAGAAAAAAAGTCACTCCCAGAAGTCTATTTCATGTGTGATTGAAAATCTTTCACTATTGGAAAAAAAAAAGACGTGAGGGTTTATTACAGCAGTAAAAAAAAAGTACCAGTCCTAGCACAGAACCCAGCAGCACTCCATGACTAACTTTGATGTAAGGAAAAGTCCTCGTTTACTTAGGCTACGTCCACACTAATGCATTTTCGTTTGAAAACGCATCATTTTCTCTCTGTTTTGGCCTCCCGTCCACACTGAGACGGCGTGGAAAACGCTCTTGAAGTCGCAGCTGTCCCGTCGCAGTGTGGACACTCGGAAACGCAGACTTTCTAAAAATGATGACGCATTTTAGTCATGTGATGCAGTCATGTGACGAATTAAACAAAGATAGCGGAGTGCATTATACAGCGGTTGTTTTGATTGCTCTCAATTTTGACTGCCCTAAAAAAGATTGATATCAGTTTTTACATGCTCCAGATAGCTTTTCTTCAAATTCTTTAATTCTCACTCGCTTTCGTGCATGCGCAGGACTGGAACGTAAGCGTTTTCGGCCGTTTCAATGTGGACGCACAACTCTGTGAAAACGACTGAAAACGCTAGTGTGGACGCAGAGCGTTTTCAGATGAAAACACAGTTTTCAAATCTATCTGGGGTAGCGTGGACGTAGCCTTATTCTAACCAGTGCAGTGCGTTTCCTCCCAGTGATGTATTCTAGTCTCTGCACTAAAACGTTGTGATTAGTTTTATCAAAGGCTGCACAGAGTTAGCAGGACGAACACAGAGATGAGTTTATTTATCATTAGTAACCTTCACGTGTGCCATTTATCAATTCTGTAAATAAGCCATTCCTCTGATAATGATAAGTCTTCTGTAACCTCCTTTTTATTTCAAGAAGTTTTGACATTTAAAGTAAGAAATCAGTCTGCAATTACATAAACCAGATTAATAATGTACAGGCTTTACAAGACAAGGTTGAATTAGAGCCAGCTTGAAAGCCTGCAGGGTTTAGCTTATTAATAATGATAAACTGATAATTAATGGCAAGACTTCTTTGAGCAGTCTTATACGGCTGATGTCCAATAGACATGCTGATGGTTTGATGAAGTAATTATTGAGTTTAGCTCAGAGGGATCAATAGGAGAGAAGCATTATACATATACATTAGGAATTTCTAAAAACAGCTGTTGAGTCTTGTTAAAACATCTGACAGCTGTGAGAAGGTTAAGATGATGACATTTTTTTTATTATCTAACAATTTAACATTTTATTCATAGAAGAGTTTATAAAGCCATTACTGCCGAAAGCTGAAGGAATACAAGTTTCAGTTGCCTTTCCAGGAACTTCACTTGGGCCTGCTCTTTAGTGTGCATTTGTACCAGGAATGATACAAGATAACTCACCTGTGTGGGAATAAAGTTTGGGTATTTGCTCTCCATTGTGTTGGTACATGGAATAGTTACTGAAACGTGGTCCTAATACACTGCTCAAAAATCAGTCAATCAATCAAATAAAGGAACACTTTGAAAACACATCAGATCTCAATGGAGAAAACGTTATGCTGGATAAATGAAAATGATGAAACTATGGAGGGTTAAATTTGAAGAAAGTCCATTTTCCTAAAATTCCATTGCAGCAACTCACAGTGATACTCAGCAGTTTGTGTGACCCCCACATGCTTGCATGCATGACTGATAATGTCTGGATATGCTCATAATGAGATGACGGATGATGTCCTAGGGGACATTCACACCAGTGTCCTGCTGGAGGTCGTTTTGTAGGGCTGTAGCAGCGATCGTCCTGTTCCTCCTTAAACAAAGGAGCAGATACTGGTCCTGCTGATGGGTTAAGGACCGGCTGTACTAGACTAACTGCCAGTGTCCTGGAATCTCCTGCATGATGTTAAAACTGTGCTGGGATTCACAGCAAACTTTCGGGCAATGGCACATATTGATGTGCCATCCTGGAGGAGTTGGACTACCTGTACAACCTCTGTTCGGTCCAGGTATCACCTCATGCTACCAGTAGTGACACTGAAAAAACTGTTAGAAAAGATGAGAAGGTAAAACTTTTGTAACCTGTATAGCCATTCCTGTTTTTTCAGCAATATTACAATATACTTGAGATATTCAATATATACTTGAAGTGCATTGCTTTTATCGTGTCTGAAGACAAACTCTAAAGCACCTGTAACCCTTGTGGTGTCCTCGGATCACAAATGGTCCCTAGGTGAATGGCAAACAAGCATATGGGAATCCCGAGGACACCACATTAACAGTGGTTTATGTCTTAATGCTAAGCTAGTTTAACATGCTATAATCGTAAATAATATAGAGTTATGACAGTGGTATCAAACTTGTTATCTTACCATTAAAATGTTTTAAGCAAAAACAGGCAAAGTATTTAGTCATCACGAAATTTTAGTTGAAATTCAAAGTCAAGTATTTTTGTTTGAGAGTGACCATTTGAAAGGTTTCCAAATTTTGAAATAATTTGGAAACCTGACAGCGGGCCTGATTTGCTTTTCAACTCCTCGCCAAAGATGTTTATTGTAAGCTATCATGTAAGTCAAGATCAAGAATAGTTGGCATCAATGTTCCCTCTAAGCTGCGCACGTGCGCAATTGCGCACTGCTGGCACGGTCTCTGCACACAGAAATTCTGACCAATCAAAAAATGATATGGCAACGTGGCATCTAGTTGTTAAGAAACGGGGGAAGTTTTAGGAGTGACGGCGGTGCTTTGAGATGTGAGAGATTTGAGACGTTTAGCGCAAATCTTGTGTAGTTAGTGTGTAGTGTAGTTAATAATCTTGTTGTGTGTGTCAGAACAATGAGGCGACTGCTGAATGTTACAGGTGCTACAGGAGAGATACATCTCCTGTTGTCAGGCCTGCAGGTATCAGGCTGTTGTTCTCCTTTATCTCATAGTGGACAGAGATTATTTTTGTGGCATCAGATTTGATGCAGAACAGCTGATTGTTCTGTAAATAGTTTGAAATGTTTATTTAAAAACGCCTTGGCTGCATTTAAAAAAAAATAGCTGCAAAAAACTTTGTTTGCCAAACTGAGTTACTTTTTTGAAGAAGTAACTATATAATTAATTGCCTAACACTGGTATTTTGGAGACAGAGAGTTACAGGACTCTCTCCCAGACCACAGACTCATACTCATAATACAAGTCAGAGCTCTAAAAAAAAAAAAAGAAAGTTGTGTTTTCGAAATTGGAGTTCAAGTTATTTTTACTTCCAATAGTGTTAACATACTACACAGGTCAGGAACAAGATTCTTTTTTTACATTTTCATTGTAAGTGGGCTAAAGCAGTTAATTAAAAGTAGTCTAACATAAATGTAAATGCTGTAATTTGATTATTTTAATAAACCATAAAACTTGGATGGATTCGATGCCGGCGTGACCACAGTGCACACGTCTGATGTCGCTCACAGTGGTCCAAGGAACCGCTCAGGGAGTTTGTGTGTTCGCTCAGACACGTGAAAAATTAGAGGGAACATTGGTTGGCATCTGGAAATAGCTGGCAATGTCAAACCCATTTTCATTTGCAGATCTCCTGCACTATGAAGTCACTCTACAGGAGAGTCAGAGTGAGTGAGCTGATAAACGATTGAGTCATAACTATTCAGCTCACAGGCTCAAGCTGGCTTTTCAGCATATCTCCATTTGAACCACCATCTACCAGTCATTCACTCGGCAGCTCTTCATTGATTCTCTGCTGTAGGGCCATGTGGTCTGGGGACTAGCTATCATGTCGCTCAGCTTCTAATGAAATGAGATCAGATAATTGATGACAGTCACATCAAGGAAATAAGAGTGTCGCAGACTTTTAAACCGCAATCATTCTTCTGTGAGACACGAATGTCTGTCTGTGTGAGTGTGTGCATAAAGAAAAAAGCAGGACTGGTCTTTAGCCATTTGATATGCCTCTGGAGAAATAAAGTTGTCCAGTTGAAGTATGCAGATAATTCCAGGTTTAAGTCAAATTCCTTCCCACTTGGTTGTTTTGGCCAGCAGTGCTATTAGCAAAAGCAGCATTACATCAAACTCACTAATAGCTGAAACACCAGAATTAGCTAGGGTATTAGTATTAGCTATTAGCAAAGGTAAGTGTGACAAAAGCAGCAAGACATTTACCACTTGAATTGTCAGAATTTTAAAGAAGAGAATTTAAGGCTAAATAATTATCTAAATTGTGTTGTAACATTCACACTTGTTCAGCTTTGACATCAAGTATAGTGACAGCTGTATTGGCATACGGTGTCCCTACAGAGTTGAGGATTTTGGTGCCATTTTAATGGGAACGAAAGTGATCTAAATCAAAAGCTAGCTCTAGTCAGTGGGCTGTGTCTATTGTAGAGTTATAAATATAAAGTTTAATGCAAACAAATATGCATCCTTTTATTTATTTTTTTATTTTGAAAGACTGAGGGGAACACAATGGTACATTTTTACACATCTCAGTTAAAAAAGCACTTGGACAAAATTCAAAAGGAAATGAGCCACAGCTGGCAATGCAGAAATAGATAATGTTATCCGTCTGTCTGTAATGGTGTTGTGGGAAAGTATACAGCAGCAGATAAATGCTTCCTACTGAAATATAGTTATTACAAACAAGCAAGTCATGAGCCATCAGCAGGACCAAAATAATGAGTCCAGAAATCTTACCAAGTAAACATCCACAGCTGGTGGGGATCACTGTACGTGTCTGGACCGAGTGTCTGGTGCCCAGTGGAATTTCAAAGGCTGATGAACCCGTGGGGATATTCTTAGTGAGAAGTGGAGACCGTGTGTCTGAGAAAATAACTATTGACCTTGTTGGATTTTTAATTTGGTAATAGCAGGATGAAGAGGACTGCCAGGAAGATGAGGGCGTGGGACATTTGGTCAAATTCCCAAACTGATTCCCTCCAACTGGATGGTGAAAACAATATAAGCTGTATAGAACATATGTAGCAGAGGAAAGACACCTTAAAAAGAAGAAAAAAACAACAATGCTTGGCGCTTTCTTCCTCAATCACTGTGATTTGCTGAGTATGATTTTATTATAACGAGAAGAAGTATTTTTGCTAAATCGCACAGACTGTTCGGCATTTATCTGCTGCATCAAACTCTACACATAACTACTAGTTCATCTACAACTATTTGTTGTCTCTCCCCCAAAAATCGAGACAATTGATTGGCCCAGTGTTGGTGCATATTTTATGTGTTGCTCAATGCAAACACGAGAAAATCAGTACAGCCTGGTATGAGACTATTAATCAAGCTATATCAACTATTCTTACTCTATTACTAAATTACTTCAGAGGCAGACGAGGCTACTGAACAACTTAGCATTTGTAGTTGTAGCCTTCAGCTAATATTATTACATTATAACTTGTGTATTTCCCTACCAGGCAATAGATGGCTGAACACAGTTCTCTGCCTTGAGCTAATGAGGTCCCACCAGAGTCAGCGTGATCAACATTAAGACATAAAGCAGCAGCATTACAATGCTCTCAGAGGAGGTATAAGTGCACATCTCTGTTCTCTGTCTTTGCTTCCCCCCCTCTTCTGCTCACTTCAGCTCTCCGCCTCCTTCTTTTCCTTTTCTTTTCCTTGTGTCCTCCTTTTTGCTCCTTTTTTTTTAGTTCTTAATCAGCAACCCCTTGTTTAGCTCCTCTTGTCATTGTTGCGCTCTGTCTTTGTCATGGGATTCATTTTATGTAGTTAGGCACAATGAGATTCCACTAAATCTGGGTCAATTTTCTGTCTGAAGATTAATTTTACATGAACCTATTTCTAGAGCTCGCCGACACACTCGTACATGCACGCAAGCACATGTACTATTCATCATGCAACCAGTCCTACCATCCCCCATGAAGGACATGCAGACACACACACATAAACGGGGCATCCTTATTTTGCTGTTTTACCATGCAGGCAAGGAAAGAGGCGAAAGGCATCATGGTTATGATCCTCCAGGAGCAGAATAATCTGCTGAGAAGGGGGAAGCGGACGATTTGGATGTGTAGATAATTAAATCCTGGCCTGTGAGAGGACTAATGATGAGATTTTCTCAAAGCTGCTCGACCTTATCGTTTTCATCCGAGCCATGAAAACAGCACTGACTGCGAATCATGTTGGCACTTTTATTCATCACTCAGCAGTTCACTCTTTGAGAGAAGACTCTTCTGAGACATGGCAAAGTCTAGATATAGCCCAGCGTGAACCTGATGCTCTGTCCCAGAGCTGAGAATAAATATGGACCAGCTGGAACCGCCACACTCAAATCAGATTGCTTATAGGCACCTTTGACATTTAGCTTGAAACTGTGTACAGATGGGAGGCGGGATCTTGCTATAGCTTCTTTTTATCATGTTCGTATAGTTTGCATTCAGCAACAGGCAAACTAGAAATCTGTGTTCAGAAGAATTATGCAGAGATGGTGCCTTTAGTATTTTGTCTTTTGAAACTCATTTCTAAGTGGAACAAATGAAACCTCTTGACTCCGCAATAAAAGATTTTGTTGTTATATAAGATTGTCATTGTCAGCTTTTACCCCCTTTTATTCTTTAACTAAAATAAAGGAACTTTTGCTCAGGTTTTTACACTTTTTTCAAGCAACTCCAAGTCTTATTGATTATGTAACAATTTTCTCCTTAATCAGCCCTATTATTAGACTGAATCAAATATAATACTCAGGTAAGGCTTTTGATGCCTCAGACATTGCGGTGCAACTGTGTTGTCATTTCGTGGTTTGCTGGAATTGGTTTTCATTTCTTTGATCTCCACCAGCAAGGAGATGATCTTTCACAGAGTGCTGATCTCTGGAGAAGAAAAAGAGAAATAAAAAAGTCTGGCTTGATGCTGTGAAACACTCAAGGACGCTGTCATGTGATACATTTAAGTCCACCGTATTTTACTGAGTGTTTGAAGCTATAATGATGATGTAAAAATGGCTGTAATTCCTAAATTTTAATTGTGAGACAATATTCCTAAAACTGTGTGCAAAAACATTTGTGACCAGCAAAGACCAATGACCGATCCACCACCAGGCACCAGGCCCAGGATCCACCACCAGGCACCAGGCCCAGGATCCACCATCAGGCATCAACAACTAAACAGGTGTGTTTGCATCTTATCTGAGCCGCCTACAAAATGCCACCAAAGAAAGCCACAGTCTCCGAGGATGAGATGGAGGAGATTAAGAAATCTCTAAATTACATGTCAGGAGAGCTTTCTACTATCTCCAAACAACAGAAATTGCTTTTGGATATGATGGGACAGATTAAAGAACTGCAAAAACTAAATGAAGAAAAGGACAAAAAAATTGCCCTACTTGAGTCCCGAGTGGCAGATCTAGAGCAGTACACCCGTATGAATGACTTAATAGTAAGTGGATTGGAGACCAAACACAGAACGTATGCCAGAGCTGTAGTGGCAGAGGAAGGCAGGGAGCCCACTGAAGCTGACATCGACTCTTTGGAGCAACAAATTCTCAATTTCTTTAGTGGCAAGGGAATTACCATTAATAGTAAAGATATTGAAGCTTGCCATCCTCTGCCTCGAAAAATAATAGTGGAAAACCATCTATAATGATTCGTTTTGTGAACAGAAAATCAAAAAAGGAGCTACTAAGACAAGCTAAGAAGCTGAGAGGAACCAATGTCTACATAAACGAGCATCTGACAAAGAAAAATGCTGACATAGCACAACAAGCACGAATACTAAGAAGACAAAACAAGATTCAATCAACATGGACTGCAAACTGCAAGGTCTACATCAAACTCAAAGGAACACCAGAAGAACAAAAAGTTGTGGTCATTAAAGAACTTTCAGAACTGGAAAAATACTAGAAATGCTAAAAAAACCAAAAAAACAACTCGAGACACCAACTATAGAAATAAATCATATAGCATGACAAAACTGTGATAAATAATCACTTTTTTTCTTAGTAAGGTGAAAATGAACCTTACCCATATATGAACATTGTATATAAGAATTTGGGACTAAAACCCTTTGAGTATACTGATCACAGACCATGGGACTTGGAAAATGATATAGACCCTGAAAACAATTTCTATACCAATAAGTATGATCAAAAATGTGAATATTATACAAATGAGCAATTCAATCAAAATATAATAATGGATAATGTAATATCAATCATACATTTTAATAGTAGGAGCCTCAATTCAAACCATTCAAAAATCCTGGACTGTCTGGCACAGTTTTCTAAGAAATTCACTGTCATTGCAGTTTCAGAGACTTGGTTAGATGGGGCTCAAAACTTAGTGAAGATTGATGGCTATGACATGTATTACATCAATAGAAATAAAAAAAGGGGGAGGGGGTGTTGCCTTTTATACTGATAAAAATTACAAATGTAGAATCATCAGTGAACTGTCACTAGCACTGGATAACATAATGGAGTGCATAACTATCGAAATAGAAGCTGAAAAGTCAAAGAATCTGCAAATCAGCTGTATCTACAGGACCCCTGGATCATGTATAAAAATGTTCACAGAGGAAATGTTGAAGATGTACAATCCCATTAACAACAAGAAAATGACATTTATATGTGGTGATTTCAATATAGATTTGTTGAATCCAACTGTGAACAGTGCCATCACTGATTTCATCCATACAATGTACAGCATTAGTCTTTATCCCTTAATCTGCCGTCCAACAAGAATAACCTCACATAGTGCTACACTTATCGATAATATTTTCACTAATGTTGTTGACAGCAATGTTGAAAGTGGATTAATAATAAATGACTTAAGTGACCATCTACCAGTTTTTGCAACAGTACAGAGCTACGCCAGGATTAACAGATGTAAACCTAATAAGAAATTAAGTAGACATAAAACACAAGAAGCAATTTGCCGCCTCAAGAAAGAGCTCAACAATCAAGACTGGAGTAACATCTATGTTCAAGACGTTGACGTGGCTTATGAAAACTTCTTATCAATAATATTAACTCTTTGCAATAAACACTGTCCCCTGGTGAATAAAACAAAGAAAACTGAAAACTCAGGAAAAAAACCATGGCCAACAAAGGGGATATTGAACGCATGCAAGAAAAAGAATCTGTTGTACAAGGCATTTTTAAAGAAAAGAACAATAGAAGCTGAACAAACTTATAAGAGGTATAAGAATAAATTGACAGGGATCATGAGAAGCAGTAAAAGAAATTACTACAGTAAACTTTTAGATGAAAATAAAAAAATATGAAAAACATGTGGACAGTGCTAAATAATATTGTAAATAAAGGAACTAAAGGATTGGAATATCCATATAACTTTCAAATACAAAATACAACAACTAGTGACATAAAACAAATTGCAAATGGTTTTAATGACTTTTTTCTTGATGTTGGTCCTGCTTGGCTAAAGAAATTGTAAAAACTGGGCACCCTCCTAAAACTAAAACTATTAATGTAGCAAACTCAATGATTATGAGGGGAGTAGATGAAGAGGAAATTATGGATGTAGTTACATCCTTTAACTCCAAGAAATCAACTGACTGTGATGGCATTGATATGCACTTAATTAAAGATATTTTTGGATGTATTGTGAAACCATTTACCTACATTTGTAATCTGTCATTACAAAGTGGTTTATTTCCTGATAAGATGAAAATTGCAAAGGTAGTTCCAATATATAAAGCTGGAGATAAACATCTTCTCACAAACTATCGGCCCATCTCTCTACTACCGCAGTTCTCTAAGATACTGGAAAAAATATTTTACAATAGATTATATGACTTTATCATAAAAAGCAATGTACTATATGAACAGCAGTATGGATTTAGACCCAAAAGGACCACAACGCATGCCTTAATGGAGTTTATAGATACAGTAACAACTGCTATTGAAAACAAAAAATATGCTGTCGGAGTTTTTTTTAGATTTAAAGAAAGCATTCGATACAGTTGATCACAGCCTGTTACTTAACAAACTATGTACATATGGGGTCAGAGGGGTGGCATTATCATGGGTTAACAGTTACCTTGCAAACCGTAAACAATTTACCCAAATAAATGCCATGGAGTCAGAACTGAAACCTGTTGTGTGTGGGGTTCCCCAAGGATCAGTTTTGGGGCCGCTGCTTTTCATATTGTACATTAATGAGATATGTGCTATTTCAAAGTCTTTGAAAATAATATTATTTGCCGATGATACAAACTTACTGTGCTGTGGAAGTAACTTGGAACAACTTCTGAATGAGCTAGAAAATGAATTAAATAATCTGAAGACCTGGTTAATAATAAATTAACATTGAACCTGAGCAAAACAAAATTCATAATATTTGGGAATCGCACATATTCTGCTAACAGTAAACTGACAATAAATAACACTGAATTAGACAGAGTATCTGAAATAAAATTCCTTGGTGTGATAATACATCACAAACTATCCTGGATTCCCCACATTACTCATGTCAAAGGCAAAATATCGAAGTCTCTGGCAATTCTCTATAAGGTCAAGGATCTCATAAATCAAACATCATTATATACTCTCTATTGTTCTATTATACTGCCGTACATGACATACTGTGTGGAAGTGTGGGGAAACACGTATAAGACACACACTTATCCCATATACATTCTGCAAAAAAGAGCAATAAGGATAATAAATAAAGCTACTTCAAGAGAACCATCAAATCCACTTTTTATCAAATTAAATATTCTCAAATTTAAAGATTTGGTTGACCTCAGAACTGTGCAAACAATGTACAAAGCAGCAAATAAATCTTTGCCCCACAACATTCAGAACTTGTTCCAAATAAGACCAAATACTCATGACCTGAGAGGAATCCTTATGTTCAGCAAGCCAGTAGTAAGGACAAGTAAATTATCAGAGCATTACAGTCAGAGGAGTTAGTGTGTGGAACACCTGTACAGATGAAATCAAGACAAGTACATCAATACAAAAATATCACACGATTGTTCAAAAATAATAAATTGCATGAATATAGGAAATCTTCCCCTCAGTGACTGAGTTGTCTGATTGTGTCCTCATTTTTTTTATAGATCAAGGCCTGAGTAACCCAACCTTAAGTGTTCATTAAGGTGTTTGTCACATAGATATAAAACAAGCTCAGAGATTAAGCGGGTGTTATAGACAGGGTGATTAGTTTATGTAAAAATGTAGTTTGTTGTTGTTCTGGTTTACGGTGCTGAAAATGTTTTTTATTTGTGTATGTTCAATGTGTTAGACTTGTACATAGTTAACCATATATGATCAAATAATGTTGAATCCTGGATATGGATTTGTAAGCAATGAAATTTGAAATAAGGGGGTAGGAACAAGAAAAGTATAAACTTCATCCTACTCCTTTTCGAGCACACGCATTCTGTAGACAAAGATATATACATGAAAACTTGATGATTTTTACGTTTTTTTTCTTTCTGTTGTTATTTCAATTATATTTGCATGTTCGAAATAAATTATATCTATATCTATATCTATTTCTACCAAAGTCGACCACAGGGAATGCTCTGCTTCTATTTTCCTCATGACATTATTTTAGATTTTGTTTGGTAGTTTGATAGTGTGGGCTATTTTTACCTGGTGCCTTGGTGGAGTAGATCTAAAGCTGGTTGATCGATACCATAGAATTAAACCATTCACAGGAAAATGGTTTGTGGGAATCTTTTCTTCTTTCTTTCTCTATTTTTCTCTTACAGGAGGTCCATACAGTACGTGATGAGGTGGGTGTGAGTGACTGGTCTTGCCATAACTCGGCATGTCATGACAACGATGCTGAGTGATACCCAGTATATAAATCATTGAGGAAAAATTGTAATATCAGACCCTAGTCTGTCTGGAGACAGTATTTGTATGTAATGAATTTTAGGTCATCCAAATGTGATAAAATAGCAGCAAACAAAATCGTCAGTCACAATTCAATTCAATTTTATTTATATAGTGCCAAATCACAACAAAAGTCGCCTCAAGGCGCTTTATATTGTACAGTAGATCGCACAATAATCTACTGTAACAAATTAACAGTTTATTCTGTCCAAAGGGATCAGTTCTCTTGGCTGTATTGCACAAACAAACAGTCTAATCCATGACAAATTCGTAAATAAATTCTTTTCAAATTAATTCAATTTCTATAGTGCCAAATGACTATTACAGTCACCACAAGGTGATTTAAATTGTAAGGTAAAGACCCTACAACAACAGAGATAAAATCTCAAGAATCAAATGACCCTCTGTGAGCAAGCACATGGTGACAGTGGAAACGAAAAACTCCCTTTTAACAAGAAGAAATCTGTAGCAGAACCCGGCTCAGAGAGGGACACTCATATGCTGCAACCAGTTGGAGGTGAGGGGAGGAAGACAAGACAAAAGACAAGATGTGGAACAGAGTCAGAGATTAATAATAACTCACCTTTTACATTTACTGTCAAATTAATGTTCATATTACATGGTCAGTGTTAGATTTGTATTGTTGATTGTCATTTATGCTTAGAAATATTTACTTATATATGCTTAGAGTTTTGTAATTAGTTGTAGATTGGTAGAGGTTTTGATCCTTGATAGTCTGCAAACTTTGTGTGTATTAGACAGCACTTTGGGAGCATGAGAGGTCATACCGTGTCTTATTATTTTATGGTAGGATTAACGTAGTTGCGTCTGTTCTAGTCTAAGTGCTTTTTGTTTAGATGAACGGCAGGACTTCCTCACCGTGTTATCTAGGATGAACCATCTAGGGTGAGGGGGAGGCTACCCTCTTCCTGACCAAGGATGTTTGACCCTTTGATCAGCAGTCCACACACACACACACACACACACACACACACACACAGGCAAGGTACTCTTTGTTTGTATGTAGACGTCGTATGTTAATGAACCTATGCATATTCATGTAACCTCAATAAAAGGACAGTGTATGGGAGAACGGACGAGAGCTACTGGGGTCAAGCGAAGGAACGGTGCCTGTCTGGTTCTCTCCCGTGCACGAGTAACATGAAGAACTTTGCCTATTTGTGTCTTGCTTAGCAGTGTAATTATATTGTCTTCAACGTTCCAGCGGATGGGTTCAAGCTACAAACCTAACAGTCAGTAGTAACCATGGCCATTAAAACCATGCGTGCATGCCAGTTGTGTTGACTATACTATTATTAAGAACAATTATTGTTGATAGGAAGGCCCCAACCATACCTTACTAATGTGGGAGTCAACCACTAGGACCACTCCCTCCACTGACCAATTAGATCATGATCTTCACCATCTAACAGGGTACCGTTATGCACTGGCGTGCAACATGTGTGACAAAGCAATATTTCAACATGTCACAACATTTTGTTTTGTCTAAAGTTCTTTCTTTAATATTTTGCACATGTAAAATTTATCAACATTAGAATCTTATTTGGGCAGCACGGTGGCACGGTGGTTAGCACTGTTGCCGCACAGCAAGAAGGTCCTGAGTTCAATTCCAACATCAGGCCGGGGTCTTTCTGTGTGGAGTTTGCATGTTCTCCCCGTGTTTGCGTGGGTTCCCTCCGGGTACTCCGGCTTCCTCCCACCGTCCAAAGACATGTAGCTTGTGGGGATAGGTTAATTGGATAATCCAAATTGTCACTAGGTGTGAATGGTTGTCTGTCCCTGTATGTTGGCCCTGTGACAGACTGGCGACCTGTCCAGGGTGTACCCCGCCTTTCGCCCTATGACAGCTGGGATAGGCTCCAGCGCCCCCCGCGACCCTGAAAAGCGGAAGCGAATGGATGGATGGATGGAGAATCTTATGTTAATGTGGTTCTTAATCAGTCCTAACATAGCTCAAGGTAGCATACACTGCAGTCCCAACCAGTACTCACTTGAGTAGCGATTCTTCTAGGAATCAAAAAGTGCTCACAAAGTGACAAAGGACCTTGAGCACAGTTTGAGTGAAGACCCATTAAGTAATCACTATGAGGATGTTTCACTAAAATGGGACAAATATAGGACAAATAGCAATTCCTATTCCTAAAACCTTTAACTCAGTCAAAGGATTGCGTCCACCTGCCAGCTGAAAATACCCAGTTGGAAGGGCTTGAAGGCATTATGGAGACTTTTTTAATAGAAATGTTATGAAACAGAACATTGGTTGAAATGATGTCCGTGTTTCAACCTGACAAAATCCACTAAGCCTTTTTTTTTCATATCTATGTAAGTGTATCCAGGGATATGATGTGGTAGACCGAGTACTACTATGAGCAGTAGGTCATTTCATTATAGTTCAGTCATTTTTCACTTGTACAAGTAGGATTTAGGGTTTTTTCTCTGCACTTTCTCTAGGTAAAAAGTGACAATAGTAAAAAGTTGAAAAAAAGCATTTTCAAGGCTGAACATCATCAAACTTTCAATGGCCAAGAAAAACAACATGGGTACACCAATAGCAGAATTGACACACAGCACCTGTGCAGCTATTGCTGTTTAAAGTGCAGTGTAAACACATTATGTCAAAACCTCAGAAGAATCTACCAGAGAGTATGATACAGAGTGAAATTATAGCAGAAAACATTTTTTGGTAATAAATCAAATCGAGTTGGGGGTGAGAAAACACTCGCTCACACCGAGTAACTGAATAATGTCAGGAAAAAACAGTTCAATAGAGACATTAACTGAGAAAGATGAAGTTCATTAACCCCAATCCAGTAACAGCTGTGGTTTTAAAAAATGAATGATTTTGACTCTAATATGTAGAAGACATCCAGGTTATCCAGACACGTTATTACAGCGCTCCATCTGCCAGCCTCAAATGTTGAATAAATAACCTCGGTTGAAATGTGAAATAAGGTTCAGGGTAAAAGTAACAGCATATAAGTCACTCTGAAAATGAAAAACATTATGCATTGTTTAAAGGTTGTATTATAAATCAGTCAAAAGCAATTGAAAAAAAAAGCACTGTGAATGAATGTGAAATGGCACATCCTTTGAAATAGAAGGTTGAATTACAAAATTACATGGTACGAACTCGACATCGGAAACTCAAAATCAAAACACTCTGCTTTTGTGCGCATCACTATAATTTAAGCAATTTGTTGGCGCTCTGCTCTCTGTGAAAGATGAGTCGTCCGCTGCCCGGTGAGACGAGCACACCGGGTGCAGTTTTAAACCTGGTGAAAACTGGTCTTTCAGACAAAACTGTGAGAGAGAAACACAGCCCTGCAGTTAAAACCAATAACACGAGGAAATAATCACCTGTTAATAACTTTAAAACACAATAATAATAATAATGTTAATAATAATAGCAATTAGAATGACAGGATAATGACAGCTCCTTTTTGTACAGCTATTGTAGTGCAAGGAAATGATTTACAGCTGTCCAGAGAACTACCATCAACTTTTGAAGTGGGCACTGAGGGTATGTAATTGGTACAATTCAGCATTAGCTATTTAATGACTTGTTCTAGAAAATACAAATAAACAGAGAAAAATGACCAAAGTGGCATCTTTAAATGACATATGTTAAAAAAGTGTCAACTCTAAACACTGTGTATAGACTTATTAAAGACGGATGGCAGCCACTGTCATGTACTGAAGCTGACAATTTGGGACTATGGTCGTCACCATCGTTACAATTACTAGCCTGCAGCGCCTTTTCATTTTGCTCTGTTATAGCACAGACATGTATAGTTAATTTATGCTGTTATTGTTATTTTTAATGTCTTTGTCATAGAAGTGTACATAGTACATCTCTTTTTTTCCCTACAACATATACCAACAATTTAGTTAAAATAAACAAATAATTACAAATAAATATAATATTAATACTGAGAGCCGTTTTAATAAAATAAATACAGTAAAAAATGAAAAAAACAAACAAACAACTAGAACATATGTGACTGAAAATATAAGCTACTTGGTGGTTTGAATGCCTTAAAAGGTTTACTTTAAAAGTATTTCCCTGTTGGACTAAACAGAATTGGGCTAGCTGTTCCCTTCATCCAGCCTGCATGCGAAGAATTACGTAGCCGGCTTCAATTAGTGTAAAAATATGTGCAGCATCAATCTCCTCCTGTAACTTTAGGGGGAAATGAACTGATTCGTTTGGACAAACTCCAAAGCTCATCAATTAGACTTCATAACAAGCCTTTTTTTGCTGACCCAATATGCGGTTTAAATTAATTTAATTTGCTGAGGGAAAACAACTGAATGGCAATTATGTTGAACAAATCAACTTTAAACTTTGTTGATGAGAAAAAATAAGTAAATACAAGTTTTGAAGACAACAAGTGAAAAAATAATTAACTTCAACCTCTTCAGATATAATCTATGCATAGTAATGAAAAGAAGGCATGTGTTTGCTAAAAACAATTAGGCTATAAGAAAGTAGTGAATTCTAGCCTCGGTAGATGCTAAATTTCAAACAGGGACTGTTTAGAAGTTAACATCTTCATCTTCAAAAATTATATAAATTGTAAATTGTGTATAAACTGTATACATAAGTTATGCTATGTATACACCTGTGTGCTACATAAAGAAGAGTTGAATACCAGTTAAATGGTCTGGTGAAGGTGAGACAGAAAGCTTTATGATTTCATAACATCTCACCCTCTCAAAAGTAACCTTCACAGAGGTTGAGGCTACATTATTATACTAATTACTGCCCAGACACTGTCAGTTGTGATATTCATAATGGGTACTGCAGAGAAAAGGGTGTGAGAGGGAGACGAGAGATAAACAGAGGTAGCGAGGTGGTTGTAGCATGGGTAATGAGAAAGCCTTATAACTTAATATCTGTATCACTCTCATGAAGGGAAATAAATCCTTCAATATAGTGACAGAAAAACGTCTAATATGCTTTTGTTCATCTGCTGGAGATGAGGTGTGCTCTGTGTGGCAAAGAATCCAGCTTGGACATCCATCAATGACTCTATTAGCATGGAAAAGGAGATGTAGCTGGTACGGGCACGATGCGTGTGATACTGCATATTATTACAGTAGCTTTATCAGAGAGCTCTTGTCTTAGATTGCATTCTCATATATATTCCTCCTTAATCTATCTTATTAAAATGAAATAAGAATTAATTTGGAGCTCGGAGGGTAAGATGGGAAGGTGAATCTTATGTGGGAGATGAGGTAAGCTTGGCTTGGATTGGCTAAACAAGAAAACATTAAGGAAAGGGGAGAAAACTGAGAGGGAGTGTTAAGAAGGCTAGATGAATGCAGGGAGAAGAGGGCATGAAGGAGAAAGCGAGACGAGGAAAAGATCAGAGGCAGGTTGGGGACATGATCTGTTCCGGCTGCACATGATTGATCCGTTCCAATAACCAGGTGTCTCTGTGCAATCGGGCATGTTAAACCACTGTGCAGTGTTCTTTCCATTGTCCCTGCAAGGCCTGAAAAATGGAAATCCACAGACAGTGCTTCTGCTGTCTCTGCTTTTATACAACTACTGTTCAGAGTTGGCAGTTTTATTGGCTCTGTGTTTTCCCCTCAAACTGTTTGCTTGGTGCATCCTCAGACTAACATTAAGGCTTTGTAAGACTCATTGAAGCACATAGCATGAATCAGGGCAGGACATAAAAGTAGCAACACTGTTAACAAGGCTGATGGAAAGCTGGGCTAATAACTGTCAGCTCAGATGTTGAGACCTTTAATGGTGAGAGCCCACATTGAACTGGTTTGATTGGGTCTTGGTTCTCAGTCTTCAAGTGAGTCAGTACAGCACTATAAATCTTTCCAGTTGCAGAAGATATTTCTTGATAATCATTCTACTGCAACTGCTTCTTCTTGAAGTACACCTCATGTTTAATGTCAGCCTCTTTCTACCATCAAAAAGAGTTGGTTAATACTCCATCATGTTGATATTTTCCAGACAGCAGATGCATGTCCTGTAATAACATGTGAATTTACAGTAAACTGCTTAAAACAACTAGAAGGGTAGTTGGAAGGCCAGCATCTGTGTTATGTCACTGTCACTGTGCCTCCTCAGCTGCATTGTGCTGATACCCTTCAACTATGAGTTACACTAATTTGTACAATTTGACACTGATGACACTGAGCAGATGGGCCTGTGCCTGTCAGACTTTGGAAAGTACCCCTCCTTTATCTCTAGAACTAAAAAGAGGTCATTCAGCTTTTGCAGCTATTTTAAATCATCAGCCTATTGCAAGACAAATGGAAACCAGTAGGTGATGTCTGCCCACCCATTTCATATGATCTGCTCTTTCCAAGGCCTTGTGGAAGAAGTCCAGTTGCTTTTCTTTCCAAGCTCCTTAGAGCCAAGTTTAATGCTAGCCTACTGTATGCCAATTCATTAACATAGACAACCCTATCATTTAGGATGTGATGAACTATATAATGAATTAAATTTTCTGATGTTTCGTAAATATGATTTTGTCCACTTGTGTCGTGTGCACATGTTTACATATGCACACGACACAAGTGTTTTGCTATACCATGATCGTTATGTTGAAACTGTGTTGCGAACCTATTAAGTAGTGAACCTAGAAAGCAGGATTTACAAGGTACAAACAAAACAACACATGACAAAAAAAATCTTTACTTTCTGTCATCTAAGCCCGTTTCCGCCACTAAATAAAAACAAAACAGCTAGCATCCATAACTCGAAATTTCGAGTTATTTTCTCAAAATTTCGACTTATTAATTCGAAATTTCGACTTATTTACTCGAAATAAGTCGAAATTTCGAGAAAAGTAACTCGAAATTTTGAGTTACTTTTCTCGAAATTTTGAGTTAGCTCTGCCAATCAAAAATATACGTGAATGAGGTCGCTTTCTTGTTACCCGGAAGCATATGGCGCAGAGGAACGCGCACTCAAAAACGGATCCCAACAAATTGGCGCTTTCGCGAGTACGTTTGCTGATAGTAACACCATGTGATTCAGCTAATAACACAGGGATTTCATCATTTGTGAAGCCAGGCTGAAAACACTCAGCAATCTGTGCATTCACGACTGGATGTAATACCGGTAGCTTAGCTGTAGCATTTGTAGCTGAGCCTTCAGCTTCCGGGTAACGAGGAAATGACGTCATTCACCTAGATTACTGGTTGGCAGCGCTAACTCGAAATTTCGAGTTACTTTTCTCAAAATTTTGAGTTAATAAATCGAAATTTCGAGTTAATATGTCGAAATTTCGAGAAAGTAACTCGGAATTTTGAGAAAATAACTCGAAATTTTGAGTTATGGATCCTTTTTTTTTTTAGTGGTGGAAACGGGCTTCCATAAAATCCAGATGGTACGTAATCAAAAAGAAAAAAAGGGAAAATACTAGAAAAAAGCAAATAAGAGAACACAGCAAGTCAAAACTAGGAACATATAGAGTTCAACACATACAGTGTATCAAAAGGAAAATGGGACTATATACACACACAGGCATTGCACACACATACAGAAACAGGGAAAGACAGAGGGGGAAAAACAACTGGCACAGGACACAAAAGAAAGCAAACTTTTAATGTGAAACAGGAAATAACATAACAATTTGATGATAACATAACAATACTAACAATTAACATACTGAATGAGATGAAAACACAGGGATCCGAGGTATAAACACAGAAGAAGACAGAGGCAGACACAGAGGACTTCTTACTCTGCATGATGGATAAAGTTCAGGAGTTGGGCAACTAAAACTGGCAGCCAGGTGTATCTTATACCCCTGAAGGTTCTCATCTATACCAGATGTTATAATGTCATTATGTTGCTTAGCATCAACCTACAACGAGACCCATTTGTAGTATTTTTGCACTCATAACACCTCACAAATGCACTGTATCTTTTCATTTCACAGCAGTAACATTTAATACACATCACTGATATATTAAGGTGTTTTATGTTGCCTAGCAACCACCCACAAACGAGCTGAAAAATACCATTTGTAGCGCTTAACCACCTACAACACCTCGTGGAAGCATAGTATGATTTTGATTTCACAATAATAAAATGTAATTGACAGCCACAAAACTTTATCCATTTTTTGTTATGATGTCATGTTGCCTAGCACTCTCAAAAACAATGGACCAAACAATACTATAGCTGCATGAGAAACACACAAATCAAAGACTGAATAATAATAGCAACTAAGACTCACATCATACTGGAATAACATGAAATCAAAACATGATCTGACCAGTTCAAATACAAAAATTAATTCCTCAAACTTTTGATCACCAAACATAAACTAAGACCTGAACATATTAGTTAGGAATCAAAAAACAAAACCTAAAACTAATGGACTAATACTTGAATCATGAGAAAGACTAGGTGCAGCTATCGATCACCTTAGCATTTTATTGCATTTTTGAATCTGATTAATTTTTCATTAATGATCTTCAATGATATTTACCGTTTTAGCTTTCTAACTCACTTCACAGTATGTCCCACTTGGCGTTAGAATTTAACTTTGTGCTGTCTTGCCAGCTTGCTCGGTAGAAATTGTTTTGCTGTCTTGGAGAAGCAAATGGAGATGAGCGTACACTCTGTCTGTCTAAAATATGCTAGAAGTGGCATCGTTGTCTTATAATGATATATCAACTAAATTTGGACTCATCAGATTTATAATGTGGCTAGTGTTTTTGGACAGGTAATATGAATGAAAAGCAATTTTCCCAGTCTTACATATAGCATATCTCATTTCCTGGTTGTCATATTGCATCAAGTGTGTTATCATCTTCTCCAAACAGAACTACTGGATCTCTGCAGTACAAAAAAAAAAACACCTCAGAAACACCTCATTTCAATAACTAATTAAAGCCAAGTCATCCATCAGTTATATAAACAAGCAGGTATTTCCGATTGAAGATTTATCATAATTACAATAAAATAATGTGGCTGTGGCTGCTGAAGGCTGAAACCTCATCAGTTTCCAACAGCCCTGAACATTTTGAGCCATCAGCACACACATACAAAGAGCCAATGTGTTTGCTGAGAGCATTAGTGTAGGTAGGGGTGATTGCCGCCAGCGCACAGCTCAGACTTGATATATTGAATGAGTGATTTTCTGCAGACCCACATGTCAAGAGACGATGCCTTTTGGGGAGTAACACAAAAAATAGCTGACGCACAAGGGCTGTTTCTCATTCAGTCATTCAGAACTGAAGTTTTACATGTTCAGAAAGACATTTTTCATGTACTGCAGTTCTGTAGCAACAAACAAATGGGATCTGTAGGATCTGCAGCCTATTGAGATTTTGCTGTGAACAGGTTTTGTTGGATCAGCTTTTTTTTGCCAATAAAATTAAAGTAAGTACATTCATACCACACACTCATTCCCTGAGCCCAGGATTTTTTTTTATCATGTTCTTGCTTATGTAGTGTAACAGCACCTCTTGACATTAAAATCCACAGTACATTCATGGTTAACAGGCCTTCTTAACCTCCAGACCTCCAGCAGGAGAATGGCAGCTCAGGGAGGGGTGCTGAGAAGATACATCGCTCACGGCATTCTCAGCATTGATCAGTGAATAGCCATCAAAAGCTTTCTAAAATATGCTTCTGGCAAGAGAGAATGTGGGGGGGGGAGATTATTTTATACAGTCGGGAGGTATCTGTAGTGTCTTTCAGACACTCCACCCTGTTAATATGACAGTATCTGATCGTGTTGGCTTCGTTTTGAGATGCACAGCCTGGCAACGTTCTTACTAGATGGGAACTAGTAATGTTCACATATCACTTCAATTTTTCTTTGAGCATTAGCTGCTTTTTCACTCATTTTGAGTCTTCGTACCATATACTGACTTTCCAGCTTGCTAGAATTGTATAAACTTTGTTTTTGCCTTATACACTGTATTTCCAGTACATATGTGTTTCAGTAATCTTTGTCTACCTAAATTTTAAGACATATAGGGTGACTCAAGAATGTCTAGATTAGAGATGGCACGATACCACTTTTTTATATCCGATACCGATACCGATATCATAAATTTGGATATCTGCCGATACCGATATGAATCCGATATGGTGTTTTTTAATCAACAAAACTGTTTTTTAAATATCTTGCTGCATTTTGTATAAGTTCATACTCAAGTTTAAAACAACAACTACACTAAAGCTATTCTGTTATACCTGTATGCAAAAAAAAATATTTCATAGTACAGCAATACTGATCAATCTAATAAACTTAAACCTACACCATCCTCCCTATTCTGGTATTTTAAAGAGTACTTAGCATAAATATTAAGCAACCTAACTAATAGGGTTCCAACTCCCAGCAACAACAAAAATAAATAAATAAAAAATAGGGAACCACCCCTCACGCTCCACCTCATGATGCTTAATCGACGTAATCAACCTTAATTTGATGCAGTGTGGAAAAAAAATGCACAGAAATCAATTATTTTTCAAGAAATATTAAATAGATTCAACATCTTTCTTCAACAAAATTGCAGACTGCACAGATGGTACCTTCCCAAAGGAAAAAGTACTATAGCTTACTAGGGTATATATTAGACTTAATAGTTACTATATACAGTAATGGACTTCTATTCATTTTACATCAAATTAAAACTTTGGCTGTCAGATAATTATTTATTAAAAGCTAGACATTTTAAATGAGAATAAGAAAGAAAAGTATGTCTTTGTGCCCCCTTTTCCCTGTTAATGCCCTATCGGCCCCCCTGGCTAAACTTTGCTAGATCCGCCCCTGCACAGTTACCAGCCGTCAGCTACGTAGAAAAAGATCCTCGAGTAGAAAGTAATATTAAATACATTCTAACAACAGCTGATCAAGCTTAAACGTGCTGCTGTTGTTCAGCCGCTGGTTTCCGCTTTCTGGTGCAAAGTGGGCCAAAAGCAAACTAGAGACACGGACTCGCGACAGAAAAGCCGATCAGCTGATCGTTAAGCAGTTTCATGATTGAAGTAGCAGCAAGAAGAGGCAGTCGCTCCATATATCGCTTGTTAAGCTTAACGCAGGAATGCTTTACAAACATTCAGAGATGGACTTACACACTTGCTTTACTTCTCTCGGGATAACTTTGTCGGAGATGAAATGCCGGGTTGCTAGCGAAGCTCCACATGCTATCCAGACCACCGACAGGTCCCGCATGCCACAGCCGCTCTATCACGTGATGCATACTGCTCCGACGTGCTAACCTGAGGTGAGTTACGGTGTGTTGCAAGTTTTGTGAGGTGCTTTCGTGATATTTAATGGATCGGATTACATTTTTTATTTTTCTCCGATATCCGATCCAGTAATTTAGGTCAGTATCGGACCGATACCGATACGTAATATCGGATCGGTCCATCTCTAGTCTAGATATCAAAGTAATATCCCAAGCTTACATACAGGTATTAAGAAAACTGACCAATTATGTAGATGTCACTTGATGCAATGTCAAAAATATTACACAAGTACTGTGGTTTTTCTGTCACTGTTGTGATTATGTTGTAATTAACCATGAGGAACATAATTGCAGTACTGACCTGTTTTTGCATGCCCTCACTTTATCAAATTGCCACTCATCGCATGTCTGGGAAGGGATGAAATTAATGGTAAATGGACCGCTACTTATATAGCACTTTTCTACTCTAACAGAGCACTCAATGCACTTTTAAATGGCAGTGAAGTAAAACAGACACAGTTAGGTTCCTTTACTGCTTTGGCTTCATTGAAATTCTGCAGTGACAAGAAATAATCAGTAAGTAGTCCCTGAATCTGTAAAGGCAAAACTTTCATCTGTTGTGCATGTTAAAGAAAGTAAATAGAAACCATAAAACACACAAAGTCTACATTTAACACCGGCACTGAGAAACAAACAAAACCTACATGACATCAAAATGCATGGGAGGAACCCGCAACGCAATGAGATGCATAAAAATGACAAGGACAATGCATACAAATATGATTCCAGTGCAACGGGTGATTTATATGTTTATTGTTAGAGGTTGTTCTTCCTATTCATTCTCATTGGTCTGTTATGCATGAACTGCTGCTCGCCTCGTCTTGAGCTTTCAATCAGGCCCGACTGCTCCGGTATGTGGTTTGTCATAATGTTTGCACATAGCATCAAAGAGAAAAGAAAAAAAGAGTGCGAGAGAATCCCAGATAGAAAAAAACCCAGAGACATGTAAAACACAAAGATGACGTTAGAGGAACAAAGAGGATTTGAACCAAACACAAGTACGCCAAAGTGGTGCATTAAAACAGCACAAAAGGAAAAGACGGAAGTAATAATGCAGCTCGTGGCCTCATATAGCACAGTAGAGAGCAGGCAACTTAGCGAATCACAAAACGAGTATGTATGATAAAACCTTAAGGAACTAATTTAATCTCCTCTGTAATTGTGCTGCAGTTAATTGCATGAGCAAAAGCAAAAGAAAGGAAAGAAAACAAAGGAAAGCAAAGAAAATCACAAAATGTAAATAAAGCTTGGAGCGCTGGCGGAAATTGATCAAATTGCTGTGTAGATTCCAGGAACAATCATTATTTTCCATTTAGAAAGAGGAAACTAATGGTCAACTGCTCATTTACTAATGGACCTTACCAACACACAAACAGAAAGGAGGGTGGAGGAACAGATTTTCATTTGTTTCAATGCATTTCTACTGACCAGCCAACACTGTTTGAAGGTAAACCCCTCCCACTAGATACCTCAGGGTGTTGAATGAGCAGGTTTAATTTCTGATAAAAGGTAACCTTTCTAAAAAAAATGTCCATAGGTAAAAAACGTAGCATGCACAAAGCTACCTGAACTCTTTCCAGTGATAACAGAATTGTATTACAGGGAGTACATTTTTCTAACAACAGATGATCTCTCTTTCTACATCCCTCTCTCGCTCGTGTCGTGTCGAAACAGCCAATTGTCTAATCAAAGCTGCTTTCCATGTGACTAAATATGAAATGTGATTATCACTGCTGAGAAAATGTTGTGTTTGTGAATGCATGCCCACGCACTCACCCAGCATGTCCATGTGCTAGCGCTCATGTTTGCTGTTGTTATCGGATGCTGCCCTCATTGGGAATGATGATCAGGGAGGGCTCAACAGCCAACTGGAGATTTGTGTGTGTTTGTGTGGTAAGAACAGGGTCATGGCTGAGAGCACCATCACTGTGCTTACCTTCTATCTTTGTCCTTCATTAATTCAGAGGTTGCTTTAAAAATCCAATGAGTTTGAATGTCTGCAGTAATAGTAGGTGAAAACACTGCATGTACCCCACAGTTGATTTGACATTCCAGCGCTATCAAAGGTGACTTAACAACATCTACACCTGAACATACGTAATGTGGAAAAGCATGACCCTGTGGTTTATTGATCATGTGACCCACGACATGAAGGGATTTGCCGATCACCCAGCTGCTAATGATAGCTGCTGTGACTTTGTTTTTTGTTTTTTATCATGACAGCCAACATTTAGCAAGTCTACAAAGTACTTCTTTTGAATGACAGATCTTCTCTTTTTGTTTGAGCCTAAAGGCTTCCACATCACTTTAGTTTGCCCCAAAACAGAACATCATACTAAGCTACTAACCACAGAAAGTGTCATGGTCCCGGGCCATGTGGGCCCAGTATTCTCAGTTTTTGTATGTTTTGTATTTCATTCCCTAGTCATGCCTTGGTTCCTGGGATTATTTAGTTATGATGATCCTTATTTGGTTACCTCCTGTGTGCCCCTGTGTATCTGTGAGCCCTCGTCTCTCCTTGTGTTTTATTCTATGTTTTCCCCAGCCCGTTATGTCTGTGTTCTCCCCGTGCTCTCTCTCCTCCTGTTTGAACCTCTGTACTTCCTGTTTTACTTTGGGACTCCCACACCTGTATACGTCATCTTATGTTCACCCCGCCCTGTCTCCTTATGATTATCAGTGTCACCTGTGTTCCCCATGTGCTCCCACTTCCCTCGTTAACCCTCTGTGTATTTATGTCTGCGTCTCCCTCAGTTCTGTGTCGCGTTCTCCCTCATGCTGTGTGTGATTCCCCTGTGTTCCTTGGTGAGCTTTATGTTAGTTTTTCCCAGTTTAGTTTTGTATTTCCTGTCATCTTTTGTCAGCAATAAAGCTGCTTTTTGAGTTCATCCCCTGAGTCTGTGAGTTTTGCGATTGGGTCCTCATCCTGCCTGCCACACAGCGATCCATGACAGAAAGACCCATATAACTTGCCTAAAGCCAGTAAAAAAAACCCAACTGCCTCTGAGTGTTAAACTAGCTAACTAACACAGCTGTCAGGAAAAATCGCTTCCATGAAACGGTGTACACGGCCTGCAAAAAATGCTTTGGTAGGTGTTACATGTCGAAGTAAAATTCACATGGATGGAGGATCCAGTGTTTCCCTGCAGAACATTGCCTAAGTATCACACTGACCTTGGCGCCTTCCCTTCTTCCCATAGTGCATCCTGGTGCCAGGTGTTCCCCAGGTAAGTGACATACATTTATCCGGCCATCCACGTGCTGTAAAAGAAAATGTGATTCATTAGACAGGGCCATGTTCTTCCATTGCTCCGTGGTCCAGTTCTGATGCTTGGATACTCATGGTTGGTGCTTTTGCAGCTATGCAGCCCCATACAGAACAAACAGTGAAGCACTGTTTGTTCTGACACCTTTCTATCAGAACCAGCATTAACTTTTTTGGGCAATCTGAGCTACAGCAGCTGGTCTTTTGGATCGTACCAGACAGGCCAGTCCAACAGATGGGCTCGCCACGTGCATCAGTGAGCCTTAGCCAACCATGACACTGTCGCTGGTGCACCATTGTTCCTTCCTTGGACCACTTTTGATAGATACTGCAGAGCAGGAACATCCCACAAGAGCTTCGGTTTGCAAGTTTACAATTTGTTCAAATCCTCACACGTGCCTATTTTTCCTGCTTCTAACACTTTGAGCATAAAATGTTCACTTGCTCTTGACTATTTCCTAATATATCCCACCCACAAACAGGTGCCATGATAAAGAGATAACCAGTGTTATTCACGTCACTTATCAGTGATCATCATGTTATGCCTGATCCCCCCGCCCATTCCCACTCTATTTCATTTAATTTTCAAGTGAACCACAGAAAAACTAGCTGTGTTTTAGGGTGTAACTATGGGGGTTTTGACAAATGGCATTAAAGAGATGAATGAATTACCAGTTTGGTGGTTTCATGCAGCGCACACTATGGTTTTCTCTATAGTGAATAACTAAATTTAAATAAAGGCTAAGCCTCACTCTATAGCAGACCTACAGGCATTCCCCACTTCAGTGTTTAATTTCAACGCAGCAGTTTGGTGGTGGCGGCTGCCGTCTGTGTTTTTCTTGGCCAACAGGTGGTCTTCTGGTATGGCGGGGCTTGCTAAGGACAAATGAACACTTACAGACTGGCATCTCCAGATGGAAGTGACGTCTAGCAGTCCTTGCTTGATTTGCATTTTCTCACTTCATCCATCTTCTCTTTCTCAGGCTGAGTCTGGTAATTAATGCATTTTTCTTATTTATGTTTTTCTTCTCAGTGTCCATCTACATTTAAATAAACAACAATTAAATAATAAATTGGTACAAGTCTATAGTACCTCCTATATGTCAGAAAATAATTATTAATTATTATTTGACACCCAAAATTACTATCCATCCATCCATTCGCTTCCGCTTATCCTTTTCAGGGTTGCGGGGGGCACTGGAGACTATCCCAGCTGTCATAGGGCGAGAGGCGGGGTACACCCTGGACAGGTCGCCAGTCTGTCACAGGGCCCCAAAATTACTATGTTATTTCAATACAAGTATCCATACTGCCCTTTTTTATAAGTACTTTTCCAATTCAGTTTTCAGGGAGGGTGGAGCCTACTGTGGCTTTCAAAAGTATTCGGCCCCGTTGAACTTTCCCACATTTTGTCACATTACAGCCACAAACATGAATCAATTTTATTGGAATTCCACGTGAAAGACCAACACAAAGTGGTGAACGAAAATCATACATGATTCCAAACATTTTCTACAAATAAATAACTGCAAAGTGGGGTGTGCGTAATTATTCAGCCCCCTTTGGTCTGAGTGCAGTCAGTTGCCCAGTTGACATTGCCTGATGAGTGCTAATGACTAAATAGAGTGCACCTGTGTGTAATCTAATGTCAGTACAAATACAGCTGCTCTGTGACGGCCTCAGAGGTTGTCTAAGAGCAACAGCACCATGAAGGCCAAAGAACACAGCAGACAGGTCAGGGATAAAGTTATTGAGAAATTTAAAGCAGGCTTAGGCTACAAAAAGATTTCCCAAGCCTTGAACATCCCACGGAGCACTGTTCAAGCGATCATTCAGAAATGGAAGGAGTATGGCACAACTGTAAACCTACCAAGACAAGGACGTCCACCTAAACTCACAGGCCGAACAAGGAGAGCGCTGATCAGAAATGCAGCCAAGAGGCCCATGGTGACTCTGGACGAGCTGCAGAGATCTACAGCTCAGGTGGGGGAATCTGTCCATAGGACAACTATTAGTCGTGCACTGCACAAAGTTGGCCTTTATGGAAGAGTGGCAAGAAGAAAGCCATTGTTAACAGAAAACCATAAGAAGTCCCGTTTGCAGTTTGCCACAAGCCATGTGGGGGACACAGCAAACATGTGGAAGAAGGTGCTCTGGTCAGATGAGACCAGAATGGAACTTTTTGTCCAAAATGCAAAACGCTATGTGTGGTGGAAAACTAACACTGCACATCACTCTGAACACACCATCCCCACTGTCAAATATGGTGGTGGCAGCATCACGCTCTGGGGGTGCTTCTCTTCAGCAGGGACAGGGAAGCTGGTCAGAGTTGATGGGGAAGATGGATGGAGCCAAATAAAGGGCAATCTTGGAAGAAAAGACTTGAGACTGGGGCGGAGGTTCACCTTCCAGCAGGACAACGACCCTAAACATAAAGCCAGGGCAACAATGGAATGGTTTAAAACAAAACATGTCCATGTGTTAGTCAAAGTCCAGATCTAAATCCAATTGAGAATCTGTGGCAAGATCTGAAAACTGCTGTTCACAAACACTGTCCATCTAATCTGACTGAGCTGGAGCTGTTTTGCAAAGAAGAATGGGCAAGGATTTCAGTCTCTAGATGTGCAAAGCTGGTAGAGACATACCCTACAAGACTGGCAGCTGTAATTGCAGCAAAAGGTGTTTCTACGTTTCTAAGTATTGACTGAGGGGGCTGAATTTTTACGCACACCCCATTTTGCAGTTATTTATTTGTAAAAAATGTTTGGAATCATGTATGATTTTCGTTCCACTTCTCAAGTGTACACCACTTTGTATTGGTCTTTCACGTGGAAATCCAATAAAACTGATTCATGTTTGTGGCTGTAATGTGACAAAGTGTGGAAAAGTTCAAGGGGGCCAAATACTTTTGCAAGCCACTGTATGCCAGCTGACACTGGACCAGAGGCGAGGTACAGCCTGCATGAGTTTCCTGTCTATTTAGTTTTAATTAAATTCAGTTCATTTCAATTTTATTTATATAGCACCAAATTACAACAACAGTCAACAACAGTTTTCTTAGGTTTTATATTGTAAGGTAGAGACCGTACAATAATACGGAGAGAGCCAAACAACCCCCCATGAGCACGCACTTGATGACAGTGGGTAGGAAAAACCTCACTTTTAAGGGGCAGAAATCTCAGAAAGAACCAGGGAGGAGCATCCATCTGCTGTGACCAGTTGGTGGTGAGGGAGGGAGACAGGATAAAAGACAGAAGAAAGCCAGTCTCCATCACAGGGCTAAGATAGAGAAAAGCAGACAACCACACACATTCACACTTACAGCCATGTTTGTCTGTGGAGAAAACCAACAAAGGAACAAGTCAGTTCTGGCTTCAGGCAATTGGAAGCCAGAACCACCATGCCGAGCCCTGTCACCGATCACCGAATGCTCTTAAATGATTTCTTCAGAGCTTCCTTATACTTACAAGTTTTGGTAAGCTAGTATAGAATGACCCCTAAAAGAACATGTGAGCGTTTTTCAGAAATACCACTTAATTTTTTTGCATCTTTAAGTTGAATGAGTCAGAACGAGACATGACATAATCCACATGCGGATGTAAAGGGAGGTGATGCATTTCACACACAGGACAGCAGTCATGGAAGTCATGTGTACACCAAATTCATCAAAATCTTGTATTTACTAAAAAAAAATAATAATAATCTAGCTGTGGGTACAAACAATTTTGATCAAGGACAGCTTGGACTCTCTGTAGACTGTTTCTTATTTTATTCTGCTTTTTTTCTTCTTCTTCCCATCGCTCACTTTTTCTGTCACTTGTTTTCCATCCAATTAGTCCTTATACATTCTGGCATCCCTCACTCTTTGATTTGCCAGATTGTTCAGTCAAGTAGTTTTCCTTTTGCCTGTTCTTGGTCGATGCCTTTTCTATGTCAGCCTTATTTTTGTTTTTGAAAAATTTTTTAGGATTGTGTATTCTGGCTGCTCCTTCTCTGTAAGTGTGAACCAAGCAGTGAAGCTTTGTGATATGAAAAACACAGAGTGGAAAGATGCTGGGGGGATAAATCTCTTTGGACTCCTCAATATGAATGAGGGCTTTTATAACACAGAGTATGTTTTGTACTACTGTTAAGATAAAAAAAATATTGATTAGTGCATGTTTATGGTTATTTTTATTCCCATGGTGCTCCTTCCTCAAGATTTCATCATGTTTTCTCTTCCCTCTCTGCTTTTCCCCACCAAAAAGAGAAAAAAAGTGTTTTCATTCCCCTCCACTGATGCTACTGCACTCCCTACTCTAGGGACTGCCTACTAAACCTCGACTCACGATCGATCCCAGATAAACACATTATATTCTATCTCTAGCACAAAATGCGATTCTTAGCCCTTTATAATGACACAGTGCACAGGGACAAAACAAAACCGCCACAGATAACAAAGTGCGCTTGGCGTATATCCAGCAGGTTTACCATTTAGGTCATGATTGTTAACACAGTCTGTGTTTTTCCTTGCCAGGCTAGAGCAAACTGAAATAATGATGCGGACATCCAAGGCAGTCCTAATTTTCTGTTTTTTTCCCCCCAGATCTGAGGTGAGGTGATGTAATGTAGAAGGTGCTTCATGTTAATTACCAAGCATGTGGCTTTAAAGGTTAGCCAAGAAAAGGAAGACCTCCAGCCTCAAAGCCAGCTGGAAGTTGGACTTGGATCAAACACTTACTGCCTGCAGACGGTGGAAACATGGCCCGAGCTATTGAGTAATTCCCAAATACAAACAAACAGGCAATACGCGTTTGTGGTACCTGTGCATATTGTGCATGCATGTTTGTGCATTCTTTCAGTTGAACCATTATTGCAGAATTATCTTTGAGCTATAAATTTCAGTTTCATCAGAGTAGAAAGAGCTGCTTGTGTGCAGAGTATCCCAGCACCATGCCTATGTGTTTGCAGATGAGTGGGCATGTTGTTTTGGTTGGTTTGTGAGCTTGAGGGCTCCAGCCCTTTTTCCACAGTCTGCATCCAAATAGTGTTTGATCTTAATCCAAGGCTGAGAGGTTTCCTGTTGGAGATCTCTGCATCCCCAGACCTTTAATTCATTGGGCATACACACAGATTTTACACAGATACCACAGCTGGTGATTCAGAGCTTTTAAAATTCAGCCATACATTGCTGAATTAGTAATTCAATGCATTCTTGAGTAAATTAGTGTTATTAATAGCACAGTACATTTCCTTCTATGCCTTTGTAGTTGACAGTATGGCCCATGTGGCAATATGTAATCTGTAGATTGCTATGAGCAGAGCTTAATGACTGACCTGGATCCACGATTGGAGCTCCCATCAGGCATCATTTCAGTGGCTTAAACCCCATCCCAGCTGCTGCCTCACAGCCTCTGGGCATGGCCATATTCACACTATGAACATAAAGTAGATGACTGGATGGGGTTTGGATGATAACAGCAAAGTTAGTGACAGACAATAAATCATGCAGCAGATTTATCTGAAAATGTTTTTTTAATTGAATTCACAGTGTTCAGAAACCCATAACAATCAATATGTTTTGCCCTTGCAGGAGGAGCTAAAACACAGAGTGAAAAAGGAGTTATGGTGTGAATTTGTGGCACAGGGGTGATAAGTTAGAAACACACAAAGGAGGTGAAATTTGAAATAGGCCAAGACTGAAACAGGACTTACTGAAAGCAAGTGACTTGTGTGACTCTCACCTGTTGGTGAGTATTTAAAAACTTTTTATAGCATTTACTGTACAACACTTGAAACAATGACATACTAATGATGGTATTATAATAAAGTGAAACCAACAACATGTAGATATATAGCTTAATCAGACTGTTGATGATTGACTGCACTTTGTTTTTGCAAAGAAAAGAAATAATGTCTGTAACCTTTTAAATACCTGCACATCATGCACTATATATATTTTTTGCCCTGCGCAGTAGTGAGATGTTGCAATTATATTCACTAAAGTTAATTGTTAAGCAAAGTTATGGGAAAATCTGTACACATACTCCAATTAAGACTTACGATGCAGTTCAATTCTATTCTGTACAGTATTCTTTATCCTTTGCCACAAGGGGGCAGCACTGCAGGGAGCTCTGTACATTTCAATTGCATATTTGACAAAACATGTTTGATTTTTCACCCTCAACCCTGTGCCTGATTCTGCTGGAGTTTTCTTCCTGTTAAGATGGAGTTTTTCCTTTCCACTCTCACCAAGTGCTTGTACATAGGGGGTTGGTTGACTATTGAGGTTTTCTCTGAGGTTCTCTCATTACAATATAAAGTGCCGTGAGGTGAGCGCCATTGTGAATTAGGGCTATGTAAATACATTTGAATTGAACTGGCTTACATCAAACACCAGCCTTCATGACACAACCCCAAAGGGGATTTGTGTTTCTGGCTCAAAATGGATCAGTAAGCTTTTCCTTACCAAGCAAAAATGTTAACCACTACACCATCATCTTCACCAGCCAACAGGGCTTTTTCTGCACAAATAATGATTTTATAAAGGATCTTTGTGTGTAGTGACGTGGCATGTAGACCACCACCAACGACAAACACATATCTGCAGTATCTCACACACACGTGCACACCTTCAGACACCAAGCTACTTTTTGCACAATACTCAATAGTTTTGCACAATACTCAGTATTTTGCACATCTCCATTGAACTGTATTGTGTGTACTGTATTGTGTCTGTATCGTCCTGTTCTGTTTAGTGTTGCGATGTCTTGTTTTGTTCTTTTGCAAATTTTGCACATTGCACTTTACGTAGTCCTGTGTTCGTCTGTTATATGTCATATGTAGCACCAGGGTCTTGAAGGAACGTTGTCTTGTTTCACTCTGTACTGTACCTTGCACATGGCTGAAATGACATTAAAAGCCACTTAAATTTACTTGAGTATCTGGATAACTCTTTGTCTCCCATTCCATTCTACAGGGATTTTACAGTAGACAGACATCAGAGCAGGTTTAATGTAAGGACCAAAGTGGAGGAAGAACGACGGTGTTACCTCTCAATTTCCAGCGGCTCTTATTTGTTGCATAGAATAGCAAGGCCAGCTGTGAGAGGAAGGAAGTAATTTAGGCACCTGCAGTGGACTGAGGACCTCCCTCTTCTCTCCCTCTTGTGGCATTGCTTTTTCTCTATCCCTTTCTATTTATCCAATTTCCCCCGCAGTGGTTATTCTCATCTCCAGCTCATCCAACAATCCCCTGTCTCATGAACTAAAATGATATGTGCCCTGTTACATAGTAGAGCATAAGCAAATACAGACTCGGTCCCAAATGTGGACAAAAAATGCTACAGTGTAGGCCAGGAAGATTTCCTGCTCTCGTCTGTGGAGAGAATGGGAATACGAAATGTTTGAGATAAGATCCCTCGCTCTTTTGCTGACTTTAATATCTAGCCCAAAACTTTGCTTTCTGCTTTACTCCGTGTCAGACGAAGGGAAGAGAAGTGTGAGTAGCTGTGAAAGGCTTAAGTGACTGACACAGTGAAAGTGCTGCAGAGTGCTAACACTTTGGAGGTGATATTGAGAATGTGGGAGTATGAAAGTGAGATTAAATGGAACGGGAGTATTGGAAAAGAAAATGGACAGAGGAAGGAAGAGCAAAAAAAAGACGGCCATTTATGTCTTCTTTTATATTTGCCTTCTCTGTTTTCTCATATATGCTTGAGCACGTACAGCGTGCATATGTGCCCATGAGTCTGCATGTTTTTATGTGTTAATATTCCTGTATGCACAGGCCTCTGCACAGTCGATTGATGATAAATGCGATCTGTATTTGCAGAGCAACTTCTTAGGAATCTACCCCACAAGATAAATATGGTGTTCTCTTCCACTGTGCACAAATCAATGCAGGAAAGGAACATTAAAATATGGATTAAGGCTTTAAAAACAATATAAAGACAGATTAGGCTTTAAGGTTCATACCCAAAAGACGGTAAAACAGATTATACTGGTTGCAATGGAAAATAAGTTTTATTGCATTTCATAAGCATGTGCTACATTTTAGTCCCTTTTATGCATGCATAATTCATTTCCCATCCACAAGTTAGAGAAAATAAATGATTAGGTCCATGCGTCATCTCTGCCAGACAGAACCCATCTGTGCTTCGATGGGTAACGTTACATTAGTGAGGGTATGTGACAGTGTGGGCTGGCGTGTCTGTATTTGTGCATGAGGGAGAAAGAAAGAGCAAACGAAAAAGGAAAGCAAGACAGAACACACTGCCAGGGAGTATGCAAAGCTTGAGTGTATTTTTTACAGGCTTTCCCTTAACAGGAAAGAGAGTCTGGATGCTGTTGGGTGTAAGTCGTGTCATTAAAAGTTTCGCAGGCACACTGGATAGCTGTCAGAGCCCATGCCAATTAGTGCCACTTTAGGTGTCAGTCTGGTAGGCAGGAGAGACTAAAGGCGAGGCGGCTGAGAGGAGCACTAGGAGAACCCTGCTGACTGAGCGTTCCTGCTCAGCTGAGCATCCTACAAAGCATCGGCTCGACTTGATACAAACAGAATTCGGAGCCTTTGTTTCATCCACATGGCAATTTTCATTTTTATTCATATACTGTCTGTGTCAAAACTAAAATTAAAATAAAATACAAAAATCTCTCAATGCTCTCCAGCTTTGAGCTGCTGCTCCTCTTGACTTAAGTATTCAGCTTGATCGAACAGAGGCAAAAGCAACAATGTCCAAGAGTCACATAAGACACGCGATCCTTTCTTTGTTCTCAAATAAAGCTCATGTGGTATATTTAAGCTTATCTTAATTTGTTCAAAGGGCACATGAGAGACACAGACAGGATTATACCAGTAATATGAGCAAGGGCGCTGCAGCCACACTGACACCTCAGAGTTACAATGTGGTCTGGTGGCCACACTGTAACATCTGAGTTGTCTTGTTTTTAAGATAAATGCGAGGTATCATGTTACAACAGAGTAAGCAAAAGCAGGCAAGAGTGAACAGAATAAAGAATAAATTTAAAAAAAAGAAAAAAAAAAGAGCAAATATGTTTTTATTTCTGCCAAACCATTTTTTGTGAATGAAATATTTCAACAACTGCTCAGTGCGTGTACGCCAGTTCTTCAACAGATTATATTGTGATTACTTTAGCGACCCACTGACGTTTCATAACCAAAATCATTTCTATCTACAAATCTGCTAAACCTAGACAAAACCCTCAGACTATTAAGATTAAAGCAAATGTTCAGTTTGGTAGTCATTTTAGAGAATTTAGGGTATAAGGTCTCTGGCCACTTGCAGTCAGTTGCTGTCCTCAGAGCAGTGGCATGGATACTTTTACACAAAAGCAAGCAAAGCTCAGAAACACATCCCAGCATCTTGATTTTAAAAAGAAAAGTATATTAAAATATATTAATAATAAAAAAATCAGCTGAATTAAAAGGCTTGAGGAGTGCACAGGTTAGCTGTCATTATCTACAAGTGGGATTAAAAATATGAATGAAAAATTAATGTGGTGTGTTGGCAAAACACCTTGTTAAACATACTACAGTCAGTCAAACAAGTTTACTTAGAAAAGTGCTGTTGAGCCTGCACCTGGCCAACTTGCTTATTTTATTAGACCAAACATGTTCAGAGCTGCTGTCTCCTCTCCATCATTGTCACAGCTTTTCTTGCTAATGTTCTAAAGGAGTTACTGGTAGCTTTTTCACGCTCCATCTTCTCTACCTCACACATGTTGACCAAGGTGGTTAGCAAGAGGAAATTCATCTGTTACCATGATAAATCACTGAAGCTCATTACTTGCTAGCTGTGTTTCCACACAAAAGGGTGGGTCGTTACTGATCTCAGAGCAGTGACAGCAGAGCCAGCAGCAGCTTGTCTTGCATGCTGGTCTCCCGTCGGTTTACGATGAAAGACCAGAGGTTTATTCACTATGTAGCTGCTGAAGCAGCCACAGAAAAGCTCCTGGCCTCTCAGCTTGCCCAGCTCAAGTCACTGTTAACAGGGGATGGACACGCCCATAAAATGGAGACAGCTGCATTTTTCTTATGAGCATAAAATAAGTGCAAAAAGGAAAGGAGAGAGGTCACTTTGCATTTTAATTTACATCTATTTTTAGATTTGACAAGGCAAGCACTGATTGCCTTGCTTGTCCTAATGGAATGCCACAGAGTGACTTTTGTGCAAAATTCAGTGCAATTAATGGGCAACCACTAATTTTTCCTAGTTGCAAGGTGCTGCCCTATTTTTATTCTGGTGTAAAAATAGGACTTAGAAAAGCTATAAATAGCCAATGAGACAAAAGTCCACAGTTAGATATCAGACTACCACAAGCATTGTCTCTGTATTATCAACTAATTTTGTAATCACAGGGCATCATATTCATATTAAGTCATAAGTATAGACAGAGTACAACAAAAATATTTTCACTGATACTGTCGGTTGCAATATTTTGTTCATTTTTGTGCAAATTCAATTCAAAATGTCACAAACTAAGAACATCCCTTCAATAACAAGCTTGAAGAAAGAAAAACAATGTTTGGGGCATTAGTCAGAGTAAATAGATGGATTTGTTTCCCCTCAAACAATAAAATAAAAATGGCTCAACAGCTGTGATGGAAACTAGTACAACCGTAAAACGCCACTGTTTGTGACGGCTTTCTTGCTATTTTATTTATATTTAAATAAGTCAGACAGTGTTTTTGTGTAATGTTTGTTTAATGTTTTTAAATATAAATGATGGACACTGAAGTTATAGCATAGCTGCCAATATAGTATCCTGTAGCAATGAAAACTTTATTAGTAAGTTAGAAATTCTACTGTTAGAAATCTATTTATTCCATTTCATTAACCATATTTTTCATGAAGGAGTACTTCTAATAGAGAGAATTAAAGCTGTGGTTTTAAGCCTAAATGGTGTGTGTTTGTATTATTTGACCCACCAGAAAACTTTTTTGACTGCTTAGAGAAAACAGTTTTCCTTGCAGCTTCATGGAGATGTTTGGGAAAAACAAAATCTCTGAGACTCACAAAGAACTTGCAGCAACAGATGCTTGAGCGATATCAATTATATACAGGTTTCTCCCAGAGTATTGATGTAAAAATTGTTTCCGGCTGATGAAAGGCTACAAAATCAAGACAGCACTGGAGTCAATTCAGCAGTGTCTTTGTTCTAATTATGCTGAGCCTTCTGCTGGTGTCACACAGATTTGTCCACAGGCTGTGTTAGTTAATTTGTACTCTACAGTATGTCATATGATAAGAGACGGACTGAAACTGTGAGTGGTCCCATTAATTAAACTGCCTTCCAGCTGTCCACTTCTCTCAGAAAAGTTTTAAGTATAGCAATTTAACTCAGAGGGTGCCCCTCTTTTGCTTTTGTAGTTTTGCATTTCCCCATAAATCATCTCATCATTGTGATATGATTTTCACTTTCATTTAGCACTAATATTTTTTTTCTTTAGAGTGTAACAATCTTGCCAAATCTATAATATTCTAAAGATGCAATATTGTTTTTATTAACAATTTACATCTCTTTTTACTCTTTTTTTTTTTTTTAATACTCATCTTGTCATAACATTCATTCATCAATGAAGGCGGCAGAGAAGAACAGACATCCATCTCCCTGGCCACCTCCTCCATCTCATCCACATAAACACTGAGGCATTCTCAGGCTAGTCGAGAGACAAATCACTCCATCACATCCTAGGGATTCCTCAGGTGCTCCTCCCAATAGGACATGCCCAGAGTACCTCCAACCAGTTGCAAGGCAATTACATATGCAATACAGATGCGGCAAGAAGCCACTCTTTGGAGAAAGCTAATTTCATCCACTTGTAGCTGTTCTTTTGGTCACCACCCAGAGCTTGTGACCATAGGTGAGAGAAGCATAGACAGCTTCACTTTTAAATTAATCTCCCTCTCTTTACCATAATGGACTAATACAGTATCCACATCATTGCAGAAGCAGCTCCAATACATCAGCCAATCTTTCGATCTCTCCCCTCAATTGTGAACAAGCAAGAATTTCTCACTCTCAAAGTTTTACACTAGGTGACAAATCGTCGAAATATTACGCTTCCGGGCACCCATCACGTCCCTATATTACGAGAACGGAAAAATGAGGAAACATGAGAACCGTTTGAAATGAATCTACACATGTACATTCGTTTTTCTTCAATCGATTTGGACAACACTATCTGACATCATTAAAATGCTGGTTAAGGTTAGGGTTAGGGCTGGAATACATGGCTGTATTCCGTGTATTACCACAGGAGCGTCATTCTACTGGACTTCATCCATAACCCGGCGTGTAGCATAAGAGCGCGGATGGCCACCTTTCGCTTCCCTCAGGAACGCCACGGGACTTGACAAATCGTTATTATATTACGCCTCGGGAGTGAGAACGGGTTGCAACAAGACACCAATATACTTAGGCTACGTCCACACTAATGTGTTTTCATTCTCTCCGTTTTGACCTCCCGTCCACACTGAGACGGCGCTTTCCTCAAGGAAAAACGCAGCGTTTTGAAAACGCTCTCGAAAACGCATACATTTCAAAACGGAGCTGTCCTGTCGCAGTGTGGACACACGAAAACGCAGACTACGATGATGTATTTTAGTCATGTGATGCAGTCATGTGACAAAATAAACAAAGATAGCGGAGTGGATTATATGTTTTGATTGCACTCAATTTTGACTGCCCTAAAAATGATGAATATCAGTTTGTACATGTTCCAGACAGCTTTTCTTCAAATTCTTTAATTCAGTATTTTGATGTGTGCAAATAATAGCATTTCAATGAGCTACCATTATAATATTTTCTTTCACTTTTTGGTGAAGAAATTACTTTAGCAATTTGAAAGAAATGTGCTGCCTTGCTTTTGTATTTGTACATCAGGATTATATTTGAGTGGAATATTGATTAATTTTGAATTTGTGTGTTGTTGCTTTGCCAGCTAAGAGTAAGACTAAACTCTGGTGTTACAACTGAAACTCAACGTTTCCAAATGTCCTCAAAGTGGCTCAAACAACCTGAAGCTGTATTTTCCATTTTTTTAAACTCTGCTGTCTTGTTGCAATAATAATAAAGTAGCCCACTCAATGGCACTGATGTGAACTCCTTTGAGACACACTGCAGACATTGTTCATGGCTGTTGTGTGCTAGAACAACCTCGTTTAAAATAAATGTTTGTTATCATGAATATTGCTCAACTCTTGGGGGTTCCTGAAAAGCCATTCTTCTGCCAATATGCACTGCTCATTATCTGGCATTCCTCAAAAAACGGCCAGTGTGTGAAAAAGAAATGACTACTGACAACATGCTTCACAGAGAAATTTGGCTTGCCGTCAAAATCACAGCAACGATTAGAAGGTAAGAAAAATAGATGAGATGCATGTACTTGAAATACGACTGTGCTTTAAAAAAAAAAAAACGTGTTAAGATGTGGAAGCACTATCCATAAATCTGTTAGAAACTTCAGGTGTTCAACATGTAAGAATCACTCAAAGAGAATGATTATAAAGTGTCTTTAAAGTTTGTTATTTTATTTAAATAAATGTTTATTATCCACTTTGTGATTTTCATTTAATTTCCTGGATGATTTGACGCCAAACATTTGCTTTGGATTATTAATCAGTATCACAGCTACAATCAGGCTGTACTGGTAGGCAGATTATAGCAATGTGAAAGCACTGCCATATAAATTAATTGTATTACAGGATCACAGGATTTCATATTGAACAGGACTATAATAAAACAAGCCATCATTCTGCTGCTGAAAGAAGTGTGGTTGTAGAACAAGGATACCTAAAGCATTATGGCTTAGAGCACATTTAATGCAGATTTTTGAATATAGTACATGTAAGGACACTTTACACTGACTGGCTGCTATATACGGTATGCCTGTTCCACTGCTCATTAATGCAAATATCAGATCAGCCAATCAATGCATTTAGACATGTAGACCATGGTTGAGATGACCTGCTGAATTTCAAACTGAGCATCAGAATGGGAATAAAAAAGATGATTTAAGTGAGTTTGAACGTGGTTGCATGGTTGTTGGTGACAGACGAGCTGGAATGAGTGTTTCAGAACCTGCTGATCTACTGGGATTTCCCACACAAACATCTGGATGGTTTGGTTATGAATGGTCCAAAAGAGAAAAAATGTTAGGGGGTTAGGGTAGTTGATGTCAGAGGTGTGAAGGAAATAGCCAGACTCCTTTAAGCAGATAATAAGGCCACAGTAAGTCAAATAACCACCCTTTAAAATCAAAGTATGCTGAAGAGCATATAGAGAACAGATGTGAGACTGCAGCAGACATGGGCTCACCAAAAGTGGACAAGAGAACGTTGGAAACCTGTTGAATGATCTGATGAGTCTTGATTGTTTTATTGTTCCTTTTGGCTTGGGTACAAATTTGGTGCATGCAACATGAAAGCATGACTGGTGGTGGTGTGATGGTGCAGAGCAGTTTGACAGAGCAACTTTGGGATGTGGTGGAATGAGAGGTTTGCATAATGGATGTGCAGCCAACAACTCTGCAGCAACTGTTTGATGCTATCACGCCAATATGAACCAAAATCTCTGAATAGTGTTTTCAACATTTCGTGGCATATAAAAAGGAGTCCGACCCTGCGCTACCAATATGTACCTAATAAAGTGGTCAGTGAGTGTACAATATACTGCAAGATTAAGACCCTAGTAAGAATTCCAAGGATTCTTCATGACCAAGTGCTTGGTGAGGGAGTTCTGAATGGAAAATCAAACATTTCTACTGTAGGTACACTCATGTTTCACGCTTGAAAAATATATTTGCTTTTGAATATATTACAGCAAAGAGGGATTAATGAGTGCCATTTATATGCACAGGTAAACAAAGTAATTCCCCTTTGTCGGCCCATATTAATGTGACACCTGTTAGCGCAGCGTACAGGCAGAGAGATGGCATCTGGCTCCGCTCCTCTAGTTATATTTTTTCATTTTTATTTGTTATTGTTTGACATTTATTTCATAGCTGACATTGAAGCCCAAACCCTTGAATCCACGCCACAAATAACTATGCAGGTCACGTAAGATCTCCCTTAGTTTATGTGTTGCTTTCGCTGAAATTGTGCAGCTGCACCGGCCGGGGCGAAGACAAACCGTGAACTAACGTTCTTAGACGTGGCTCGTGCCATCTATTGTCAGAAAAAGAAAATGAGTGGATTTGAATCACTGTGACAGAATGAAATGCGCACCAGGAGCAGGGATTAAGCTGATCCCCACCATGAAGAAAAAATAATGATCACAGGCATGGAAATCAAATACAGAGCACGAATCTAGTTTTGTTTTTCTTCCCTGAGGCAAAATACACACTCCCTCTCTCTCGCTCTCTCGGTCTCTCTCTCTCTCTCTCTCTCTCTCTCTCTCTCTCTCTCTCACACACACACACACACACACACACACACACACACACACACACACACACACACACACCACTACTATTATAGACCACAATGTAGGTGAAGCTACTGTAAGAGGAATGGCGCCCTCTCAGAAGAGGCCATTTTGCTGCTGCCTGCTGTTCATCTTTGCACTTTCGACTCATCCTTAATAACCTCTTAGACGCTATGTAACAGCTCCTCCCTTGGGAGACCTCAGCAGTTCTACTCTTGTGTGTTTGTGGGAGGGAGAGCATGTATTCAGAGATGCATATAAACCACTAAAACAAAGCACTTATCTATCCTCAGCAATCGCTGTGCCAAGTCAATGTAATACTGTATTAATCCAAAGGACAAAAAAAAATGCAATTGGTAGATGATAGTTATTGTAAGCCATCCCCATTTTAGATACACATTGATCATAATGATACAGAAATACTACACTCCAGCTAATGCACACACTTCACCACCACTCCTGACTTCAAAAAGAGCAACTTCACACCCTCTGCAGCCTCTCTATAATGGACCAGGCCCCCTTAAGTGATCTCTAATGGAAGCTCTTAGGGGAGGAGGCATTCATTCATATTCCATTCTGCAATACCACCACCGCAAATGGGTCAAAGAAAATGCCATTGCACACAGGCTTTTCGACTCTCCAGGGAATTGCTATGGTCAAAGAGGATGAGGCTTGGTGGTAATCCAGATTACTCCCCTTCCTAACGTCCCCTCCTTTTGCCAATCTACATTAATCCAAAAGAAGCACACTATGGCTTAAGAACACACCAGGCCATATGCAGTGGTGTTGACAAATGCTGCTTACACATCATGCCTGGGCAGGCTGAAAAAATCTGAATAGTTTGACATTTGGAAGTATGTTTCAATTGTACCTCATGTTCATTCATGGCCACTCGCTCTGCCAACTTCAGTCCATTCATCTGGGTGACTCAAAAAGCGTTGTACACTTTGTGCATTATGCAAATGCTTTCCTTGCAAACCTCCAGTGTAATTTCTGATGAAATTAATCAACACTGTTAGGGTGTCATTAAAAGGAAGTCATTGAGAATTACGACATGCTGGAATGAGGGATCAGGGAGAGGAAGAAAAAGAAAAGAGCAAGCCTTGCTCATTAGACACCTGCAAACGAGCCCGCTGATCACCCCCACTATAGTTTGAACAATGTTGTGATTTGTTTTCTCCATTAACCAGCAAGCGGAACACGACTCAGACCTAATGCCTCGTAACAGACAAAACCACAGTGGCTGTTTGGCTAACGCGACCGCCGTCACCAGTGCTGCAAGAATACAAAATATCAGAAAGGGAGACAAAAGGCACATGAAATATTGATGCTCTTTACAACAACATCTGCTATGTGCCGTTTATGAAATATTCAGGGATGCATGCAGACAACGGGAGACGCGTGGTGGTTTGTCATGGACTTGGGTGCTTCATATTTTACAGTATATGTGCTGAGTTGTGGAACAGAGCTACTGGAGTAGGAGAAGATGAAGAGGGAGGAGCACTGAAAATTCTCTTATGACACTAAATGCCTGGTTTAAGTGCAGCAGCAGAAGCATTAACACTAAACTCTCAGAGGTAATTTACACTGAGTGGTGCCATTTCATCTGCACTACAGACTTTGTTTGTGGCAGAGTGCTGCAACAGAAAAATTGGTACCTTGAAGAAAAAAACAAATCAATCTATCTATCTATGTATCTATCTATCTATCTATTAGGGGTGCAACATACACAAAATTCTTGGTTTGGTTCGGTTCGGTTCGATACTTTGGTGTCACGGTTCAATATTTTTTCGATACGAAAAAATGTTCATGCCTTTTAATTTGTCATTTATTAAAATTATAAATATATATTTTAACTCAAAAGTACGGTTTTTAAATGTAATGTTGCTGAAACAACAAAATAAAAAAAAATAAAAAATCTATCTGATCGAGAAATCGCTCATCTTTGGAAAAGAGAGTTTATTACAGAGAAATGGCTCTTTCCAAAATAAAAGCTATACTATACGCTTCTTCTGGGCTATATTCTCAGCAGCATATTAAACATATCAGTGGGAACAAACACACTAGTTCCCACCAATTGAGCATTGCGTGGCTGTTTTACTTTTGTCCATGATGCTCTTACCATCAGGGTCATGCTTCACATGAAAACCAAGATAGTTCCAAACGCCAGATCTGAAAGAGGGTGGGGGAGGTTCAATTTCGAGCTTAGCTTCTGTCTTGCTAGCTTGCGACAGTGCAGCCTAGGCGGAGTAGTCGAACGGACATTCACTGAGCGCTCAACACAGACAGCATCGTCAGAAGAAAAGTTGATGAAATAAATAAAATGTTTTGTATTGTTTGATACATATGCGTACATATAGTACCGAAAGCACTGTATCGAACGGTTCAATATCGATACGAGTATTGTTGCACCCCTACTATCTATCTATCTATCTATCTATCTATCTATCTATCTATCTGACCTGCTTTCCACAGATTCCCTTAACCACACTTCCAATTTCTCATGCCACCACACCTCCTTCATTTTGCCTTTCTCTGTCCTCCCTCCGAGTCTGTTCCCGGACCTGCTAATTCAAAGACAAAGCGGCACCTCATATGTGCGATCAGTCGGGTTTAACCAAACTCCCTTAGCCTGTCGACACATCCCAAGTTCAAAGAAGACAAAAGGAAGAGTGGCTGTGGGAAGAGTCAACCCCCTCCCTTTCAACTCCCATAAATCTTTTAATCATCACACTGACAGGAAGTGTTTTTTCCCCTTCCATCTCCCTTGATATGCCAGTATTTTCTGTACTCCTTCTCTTTCTTCTTTTGTCTCCAACATCTCCCGTGCTCTCTCTCCTCGCCTCTCCTCTAAGCCGTCTTACCAAATAGCCAATCCTTCTTTTTCTCTCCCTCTCCATTTGACAGCACTCTCCCTCCATCCCACCCACCCCCTCGTTGTCTGCCTACCGTGGAGGCTTTAATGAGTACACTGGCAAGGTCTGTAAATTATTCAATAACTGGGAGAAGAATCTCTGATTCCTCCCCTCCCCCCTTGTTATTCTAAAAATAGATTTCCTTATGTTGGGAGTGACTCTGAGCTATTAGAAATTAAGACGCTCATTGTTGTCTCCTGGTGGGGTGGAGATTTGACACCGTATTTTGAAATAATAGTTAAGCTGTGATTTCATTACTTTAGATTTATCATTGGCTATGAAACTGTGAAATCAGGTTAAAACAAACAACAGAATTAGAATGAAAACAACGGAATTAGAATGTATAGAACAGAGTTTGAATGAAAGCAACAGAATCCTAAAACAAACAATAGCATTTGAATAAAAAGAGTGGAATTAGAATGAAAAAAAAAACAGCAATTGAATGAAAACAACAGAATCTCAATGAAATGAACGGAATTAGAATGAAATGACTAGAATTTGAATGAAAACAACAGAATTAAAATGAAAACGATGGAATTTGAATGCGAACAACAGAATTTGAGAACAAACAATCGAATTTAAATGAAAACAACAGAATTTGAATGAAAACAACAGAATTTGAATGAAAACAATGGAATTTGAATGAAAACAATGGAAGTTTAAAACAAACAACAGAATTAGAACGAAAACAACGGAATCAAAATGAAAACGACGGAATTTGAATGAAAACAACAGAATTTGAATGAAAACAGAATTTGAACAAAAACAATGGAATTAGAATGAAGACAACAGAATTTGAAAACAAACAACGGAATTTGAATGAAAACAACGGAATTAGAATGTACAGAACAGAGTTTGAATGAAAGCAACAGAATTCTAAAACAAACAATAGAATTTGAATAAAAAGAGTAGAATTAGAATGAAAAAAACAGCATTTGAATGAAAACCACGGAATTTCAATGAAAAAACAGAATTCGAATGAAAAGAACAGAATTTAAATGAAAACAACGGAATTTGAATGAAAACAACAGAATTTGAGAAGAAACAATGGAATTTGAATGAAAACAATGGAATTTGAATGAGAACAATGGAATTTGAATGAGAACAACAGAATTTGAATTAAAAGAACAGAATTTGATCAAAAACCAAAGAATTTGGATGAAAACAACAGAATATGAATGAAAACAACGGAATTAGAATGTATAGAAGAGAGTTTGAATGAAAGCAACAGAATCCTAAAACAAACAATAGCATTTGAATAAAAAGAGTGGAATTAGAATGAAAAAAAAAACAGCAATTGAATGAAAACAACAGAATCTCAATGAAATGAACGGAATTAGAATGAAATGACTAGAATTTGAATGAAAACAACAGAATTAAAATGAAAACGATGGAATTTGAATGAAAACAACAGAATTTGAGAACAAACAATCGAATTTGAATGAAAACAACAGAATTTGAATGAAAACAACAGAATTTGAATGAAAACAATGGAATTAGAATGAAAACAATGGAATTTGAATGACAACAATGGAAGTTTAAAACAAATAACAGAATTAGAACGAAAACAACGGAATCAAAATGAAAACGACGGAATTTGAATGAAAACAACAGAATTTGAATGAAAACAGAATTTGAACAAAAACAACGGAATTAGAATGAAGACAACAGAATTAGAATGTACAGAACAGAGTTTGAATGAAAGCAACAGAATTCTAAAACAAACAATAGAATTTGAATAAAAAGAGTAGAATTACAATGAAAAAAACAGCATTTGAATGAAAACCACGGAATTTCAATGAAAAAACAGAATTAGAATGAAAAGAACAGAATTTGAGAAGAAACAATGGAATTTGAATGAAAACAATGGAATTTGAATGAGAACAACAGAATTTGAATTAAAAGAACAGAATTTGATCAAAAACCAAAGAATTTGGATGAAAACAACAGAATATGAATGAAAACAACGGAATTAGAATGTATAGAAGAGAGTTTGAATGAAAGCAATAGAATTCTAAAACAAACAATAGAATCTGAAGAAAAAGAGTAGAATTAGAATGAAAACAAAAGCATTTAAATGAAAACAACAGAATTTGAATGAAAACAACGGAATTTGAATGAAAACAACAGAATTTGAATGAAAACAATGGAAGTTTAAATATATAAGTTTGAAATCATACATTACATAACCTAGATGGAAGCCAGTTGTTTTTATATTACATCACTCCTACAGCACTTAATGTACATATAAAACAAAACTTATATAGTAACTATCTGTGCTGAGTATTGTATTTTGGCTTTGTTGTACACTATTCTCTTAGTTATTTATTGTTTCATGTAGTAATCTGAAATGAACTATTCTTTCTGTCCCTTGTGCTAACAAGTGAATTTCCCCAGTGTGGGATTAAATAAAGTCTAAACACTGTAAAACTGTATTAAAGAAAATAGTAATTATATACAGCTGGCTTATAATTACAGGAAAATTAGTTCATTTTAACCATGATGAAAAAAAGCTGAACTTCTGTCATTATTTAGGGAGAAAATCTCAGTGAAACCCACAAACCGAAGAAATGTGTTTTAAATGAAATGATATCTCATGTGGAACATTTGAATTACCAACCAGGAAAGTCACCACAACAGAGACCGAGGACCTTTTCTGACAATATGCTATCCTCTGTTATCTTTGAATTTTTCATTATGTATTCATTTTTTTATTGATTTTGGATATTGTTGTATCTGGATATCTAGACCATGCCATTCTTTTGTAATCTTCCAGCTGAACATCAATCATCGATTTCATTTACTTTAAGTGAATGACTAAATCATGACTAGATTGAGTATTTTGGTCTCAGCACATGCATGCAGATGTTACTTATTGGAAAGGAGAGTAACACTTGAGTGTATTTGTAGTCTTGAAGATAAATGTATGATGCTATAGCTCATTTCACAAATAATAAGTATTTTCAATGACGCTCCTATGGCATATTTACCTTGTTGGTTATTTAACTTTTGTGGAAATAGTGTTTTTTTTCTGAAACATTTATTTCTCTACACTAAAATAACCACAAACTCTGTTAAAAGCTGTGTAATACGGGCTACTTAGCACTTGAAAGTAATCCATGATGTCCTTTATGGACACTACAAAGCCTGGTGGTAAAAATGTCAGATAAAAAAAAATGGAGAAAAAAAGAGAAGAGAGTTTCTGTCTTAACTGCGATAATTCCTTGAAAATTACAAATCTTTTGCCATCTGCTGCAAACATGATGTCGTCTACATACACAGAAATTCACATGAACTACTTACATTTACAGTCCAGCCAGATCCTCACAGAAATTCCTCCACAATGCTTAAACAACAGATCCATGACAGGAACAGTAATTAGCATCTTTGGAGTGGCTGTCTCAATTGGCCTGGAAAAAGATAATCACATACAAATTTAGATTTCCACATCAATTTCATCAGTATTCACTTTTGATAACTAGGGGTTAACTCGTAATTAGTGCTGTCAGCGTTAATCTTGTTAAAATGACGTTAACGCCATAACCGCATTAACGCGCCAAATCTCTGTTAGCGAGTTAATCCATGCGAGGGGCTGCATGGCACTAACACGTTAACGAGCTAACACGTTGATGCCATGCAGCCCTCGCACGGGGTGATCCTTTTTTTTTTGTTGTATTTTTTAACATATTATCTCTGTAAATCTTCAAAGCTAGAATTTTTTTGGGTGGGGGGTGGCCCAGTGAGCCTTATACAATTTGTAATTAAAATATAGGCACGAAGCTCTACACTTACCCATGAGGCCCATGGAACGCACAGAAACTCACAGTCACAGAGCTACGATGCTAATTAATTGTCCAATAGATGTGCTTTAATTTTTTTTAATCCTTATTTAAGTCATTCTGGTAATTAGGTGCATGTTATATATGTTTTTGTCACAAGAACCTGTATCCACCAGCTGTCTCAGTTTTTTTTCTTAAGATGCCACATGCTACTGTTAGTCGAGAGCTCCAGGTGTGTGAAAAAAAAATCCTACTGCTGTGCAAAAGAAATGCCAGGATATTAAAGCTCAGCAAGGGAACTGACATTTGTAAGGGCTCAGCATTATCATCTCGGCTATTCACGAGTTATTGTACATACACACACATACACAGACACAGCTCTGTTCAGAAACCAAACACTCCATCACATGAAGCGTCAGAGGAGGATCAAGAGATGATGAAACAGCTTCATGTGCTATATAAGACACCACGCCTTTGATCAGATCCGCATCCCCCACCTCGTCTTTCCCTCCTGCTGCTTCGCTCCTATTTCTCAGCTGATACGGGGAGAAAATGCGCCTCCCTGAAAATGAAACACAACAAACAAATGAGATCGGGTGTGTTGACCTCACTTTGTAATCCACCATGAAATATGACTTCTGATGGGGGTGTAGTGTTAAAGTAGATTCTCCCCATGTGCGCAGAAGAGGCTGTCTCTTTGTTCATTTGGGGCCTGAAACTATTTGCTTTCATTCAGGAAAAAGAGAAAGGAAAATAATTCATCATTCGTTATTTTCTGACAAAACATGTAACCCTATTAATTTGTGGTTTTGGTGAGAGCTCAGAGGGGAGGAGATGGAAAAGCAGTGGGAGGGTGCCAGTATAACAAAGAAGATGGTGGTGCTTGTGCATAAGATGAAGCAATGCTTATTTTCTGCACTTCTTCCTGTGTCTTAACAATGTATTTGTACACTTGTGATGTACATGAATTAGATTAATTAGGTTTTGTCATTCAACAGAGTCTTGAATTCTCTGGATCAGCATGTGTAAATGGGAGTAATAATTGTGATTACTCGTAGAAGAGTTTATTTAAGGCAAAGATAATCTAAGGAATTTCTTCATTTGTCAAAGTTCAATTTAAAGAATCTTAAATCTAAAACAACATTTGGTGTCTTTTTATTGTATTCAGTTAAATATAAATGGCTTCTGTCTCAGGTTTTACCAGACTACTCATCATGATGGATGGCTCTCCCTGAGTCTGGCTCTGACAGAAGTTTCTTCCTGTTAGAAGAAAGGTTTTCTGTCACACTATCACTAAATGCTTGCTTATAGGAGGTTGTTTGATTATTGGGGGTTTCTCTCTATTATTGCTGGGTCTTTACCTTGCAGTCAAAAGCCCCTTAAAGTGACTGTTGTTGTGATTTGGGTCTATATAAATAAATATGAATAAAACTAAAGATTCATTACCATGAGGGGTGAATGTGATCACCACAAATAACATTTCAATTGCTTTTATTACGTTGAGAAACTCTTAAGACATAGAATGACCAAAGCTGTCTGTGTGATTAAAAAAAGCTGTTGTTGCTTGTTGCCTTGAAAAGTTTTATCTGCAAGTGACGGGACCTTTTGTGATGCACTCTAATGAGAAGCAAACAATACTCCTGTAACAGATAGATGTCTGTTACACTTGCTTTTGGAGACCGACTCAAGTGGCTACTCAAAGAATGTCATTTTCTAGCCTTTGTTCAATTGACTTTGTTTTTCAGAAAGTCCTTTAAAAACTTGGATTCGCTGATTGTTACACTGACATTTGTGCTTCATTGCAACTACCAATTTTAATCAGCGTTACTGTCCTCACGGTAATATCTGACTTTTTGTGACTTTGCCACCTTTGGTTAATATCTCTGTGTTGTGACTGTGTTTCAGGTGACACAGGCAAATCAGTATAGGTGGTTATGTCCAGAACTACCTTTTCCATGAGTAAAGAGACAGATGCGGTTCATTTCCAAAAAGAAAACACGACTTTGTCTTGCCATCCCTCTTTGTCAGATTCATTGTGTATATATCATTATGCCTTTCCAGGTTCTTGACTCAGAAATGCGACATTGCAGCTGAGAGGCATATGATTTTGCAGAGTTGCCTTCTGCCACACTGAAGATTTGATGATGAAATTTGCTTGTTAAGGAATCTCAAAGCATGTTTTCATTTCCTCAGTAAGTGGGGCAGAGTTAGAGAGGGTTAATGAAACTGGAACTGCATCTGTTGCTCTCTTTCAGAATTTGAACCATTCGCTCCGTGCTATCATGTGAGAAATCTCACAATAAACGGGCAATTTAGATTATCCACAGCTCTTTGTTTTTGAATTTGCATAGTAGAGCATTGCTGGGGTCTATTAACGGGTAGATGAGGATTTCTAGGTTGCTGATAAAAGAGGATGAAATGAAACGAGAAAATAAGGCAAAGGCAGAAAATTTTAATTGCTCTGCTTTGGAAGCCCCGTCCATTTTTGAACGGTGTCTTCACTTCTGTGGATTCAACAAAGCCAGTAAACCTGCGCTTTTTTTTCTTTTTTTTGCCCTGCTTTAAGATGCATCTTAACTTACGGATGAAACAGAGTTAAATAAGCAGCTGCTTTACACCCTGATCCTGGTGAGGCCATAAATAGGTGCTGCCAATATCCTGCCCGGGTTCATTGTTTTAGCTTCACTGATGACCTTCGCTCAAAGCAGCGTTTCACATTAAAATGCTCCTTTATTTGAGACAAGCTCCGTTTCTTTCTCCGATTCCCCCACAGAGCAAAAGAGAAGGGCACTGATTGCAAGTGCTGAGTTTAAAATGAGAAAATACTGAGCTAAAAACCACTAAATGACAGCCATTGTCTGGTGCCCATGAAACCTAAAGCCAAAAATTAAATTTGTGCACAATAGTATTCGGGGAAAGTGAGAATTAATTGAAAAGCTGCCAAAGGTGGTGAATCTGTCTGCTCATTTTGCACATTAGTCCTCAGAAGGATGCCTCAATTTTCACATATCAGTCTTGAGCTCTCAGCTCTGCTCTTTCTTTGCAGTGTTATCGTGGTCCTGGTTTGTGGTTAATGCTGGGAACAGACCTGGCAGGCATAAAATAAATAGGAATGTTATCTTCATAACCATTATATATATATTAGTTTTAATGCATTTCTGAGGCTTAAATTTTAAGCAATGTATTGCAATATTCAGTTGTATCTTAAATATCATTCTAACTAATTTATTAGGACTAGAATAAAAGAAGGAAAAGTGCATACACACATACAAATACAGTTTGATGTGCCCTTTTAAACAGTACAATTCACAGTCAGCCTTTCTTTAAATTATTGGAAGATTATTAGGACAGTTAGATTTTCACATCACATTTAAAACTGGGCCAGTGTTTGTTTCATATCTTTCACTTCCAGGTGCTGTTTTTCTCATTGTTGTTGTGTCTCTATGTTTTTTCTTACAGGTGCAGCAGTTGGCGACCCATTGCGCTTTTCTACTGTCCTCTATCCTGTTATTATATCCTCGCTCTTGTTTTCTTTTTAGCTTATTGTCTTTGTCATAGAGATTTCCATATATTTAATGTACGTGTCGTTTGATGTGTTGACATGCTGAAAATGAGTTTCCCACTGAGAATATGTTGGCATTATATTTAAAATTTTTATATTTAAAAAATGTAATTGTATTTTTCTAATTTTGAACTTAATGGCAGCAACCTGTCTCAAAGAGGTTGGGATAGGTTAACAAAAAGCTGGAAAAGTAAGTGATACTAAAAGGAAACAGCTGGAGGAACTTTTTGCAAGTAATTAGGTTCACTGGCAGCAGGTCAGTAATATGATTAGGAATAAAAAGCTCTTAGAGAGGCAGAGTTTCATAGATGTAAAGGTTGGGCAGATGTTCACCAATCTACAAATGTTCTTTGTCAATGTAACTTTGAAAATGTCATCATCTACAGTTCATGATGTTATCAAAACCTCAGAGAATCTGGAAAAATCTCTGTGGATAAAGGTCAGAGTCAAAAAATCAATACTGAATGCTCCTGACCTTCGGGCCCTCAGGTGGCAGTGCTTTAAAAACACGTATGGTTCCGTCATGGAAATCACTGCGTGGGCTCAGGAAGACTTCCAGAGATCACTGTCTGTGAACACAGTTCACCGTGCCAACCACAAACGCAGATGAAAGCTCTGTTATGCAAAAAAGAAGCCATATGTGATCATGATCCAGAAATGCTGCTGTCTTCTCTGGACCAAAGCTCATTTAAAATGGACTGAGGTAAAATGGAAAACTGTCCTCCAGTCACGCGAATTTAACTTTGAAAACATGTTTTTTGGAAAACATGGATGCCGCTTATATTAAGAGAAGGACTCACTGTCAGTCAATCTCTGTTTAAATCTTTGACTTGATTTTAGTTTCTATTCTGAATAAAATATAGGTTTGCAAGATTGTACTCTGTTGTTATTTACATTTCACACAACTTCCCAACATTAGTATATGTTAAGTAATGTTTCCAGGATGTAAATAATGTTTGAAATGAGTTCATAATACAGAAAAATGTCTCAAAAAGGCTTAAACATGAAGGTCTTTCTCATGCCTAACTGGTATTCATACAGTAATATAAATGCATACAAGGCAAATGTATTTTCTGGGACATTAGATTATGTAAAGGGAGAGATTGAAAAAGAAAATACCCAAGAGTTACAACCTTATACTATCACCTTTGAGGATCTAGTGTCGCGTGTGGGATAGTCTAGAGATAAAAGGCCTAGACCTCTGAGTCGGACAACTCTGCCAAACGTTTGTTTCATAACAGAGGTATTTTTCATTGTTTTAACTGTGACCCTATGGGGAGCAGTGTTTATTATATTTCTGTTTATTTCTAACTACAAACTCGTCTGATGGTCCTGCACGTTTGCCAAAGCAGCAGCAACTGTTCGCTTTGATTGTTTCACTTCAGTTAATTTTACTTTGAAAAAGGGGATACCAAGACAGAGCGGTTTCAGTGTGGAGTTTGAAAATTGTACATTTTAAGAAAAAGACTAATTAAAACAACCTATCCTTTTCCTTCTTATATGGAGAGGTCAGTCGTGATGGCAGCTCCCACCCCAGGGAGCAGAGGGAATGTGGCTCGACCTTCTGTAATTAGACAAGGATAAAAGCAGGAGTGTGGAAGAGAGGGGTTTAAAGACACTGTATATCATCATGTTAAGGTGAATGTCACAGAAAGGCTCATGTCTGTTTCAGTTTATGAATTAAATAAGTTAAAAGTTCAGACATGACAGTTTTCACAGGAATCTAAACCAAGAACACGTTTAATGAACTGATCATCAGCAAGTTTTGCAGTTTGCTGGTCTGGAGGTGTGAATACACAAAGCTACATCCTCCACAGATGTGGACGTCCCAGCAAACTGTAATATAATAGTTATATTTGAAATTCTACCTGCCAGAGTTAGCCAGTTACGAATATAAGGAGCCTGACCAAGTAAGCCTTTTCTCCCTAAAAAAGAACATGGTAGCATGACAAAGTGGCATCTGAACAAACCACAAGCCTTTCTGGAAGGAACAATGTCCTTCGGACAAACAAAGCAAAAGGGCTCCAAGTTTGGCCCGAACTACACACAGCATATCAGCACAAAGACCTTGTACCAACTGTCAATCATGGTGATGGAGGGGTGATGATTTGGGCTTGCTTTGTAGCCACAGGATCTGGACTCTTTGTAACACTGAACACAATGGACTTCTCTGTATACCAAAGTATTGTAGAGTCAAATGCAAGGCTGTCTGTCTGCTAGATAAAACTTAGCCCAAATTAGGTCATGCAGCAGGACAATGATTCAATGATTCTCCAGTAACTCTACGACAGAATTACTGAAAGAGAAAAGAATCAAGCCGAGACCTAATCCAGATTTAAAGAGCTGTGTATAAATGAATGCTTACAATGACCTCAGTGAAATAAAGCAATGCTATAAGAATGGTGGACCAAAATTCCTCCAGAAATGGCTGAGAGACTGATAAAGTCAAGCAGGAAATGATTACTTCAAGTTATTGCAGCTAAAGGTGTTTCTACAAGCTATTCAATCATTTTGTGTACTTGGTCTTTCACAGAACTGCACAGAGTATTGTGAAAACGCTCTTTTTCAAATGATCAAGTTCTATATATATCAAGTTATTTTGTTGCCTTTGTGGGTGTAACTGGTAGCACATGGTGATGTATTGTTTCTGTGGCTGGTGACATCTACATACGTTTATTCCATAGAAAACATAAGCATTCAGATGGCAAGGGAACTGGCAACCCTTTCCTCATAATCTAAAGCCAAGAGCCAACACTGAAATCATTTCAGACCGATGGGACGTTTGGGATTAACTAAACACAAAGGACTGTTTTTCTTCTCCTGTCTTGCAGTCATATTGGTTTTGTGTCTGCCAGCCTTTGAGGGGCTGTATGCCAGATCAGCCTGAACAGGCAAATGTAGGCACAACTCAGCAGTTTGCCCTGTGAATTTCAGGGCAAGACAAGTCCCAACTCTTGTTTTTTTTCCCTCTGGAAGTTCTTTCCTTGCGAAAGCGAGGTCCGAGTAGGTCACAAAGGGTGACATTTCTATTTTCTGCAGCAGTAATAAAGATGTGCCTTTTACTGTTGGCTGCATTTGCAGTTAAAAACCTTCTATAAATGTTTAGTTTTATTGCCGATTTTTGATAACCAGAAATGATGTCTTCACCTTTTTATATGGTATTGTTTACACACACACAAAAAAAATCCCATTCGATCAAAATTGACCACGGCCAGGTTAATTTATACGACAATGTTAAAAAAATAGCCTTTTGTTGTTATCACCTCTGGACAGGAAGGAAACAACCATTAAACTGCGCTCACTCATTCAAGAAATTAATTAAAGGCAAATCCTTGTCTCTTTGGAATAGTACTTGGCACCAAACAGAAGACTAGCACACAGTCGCGACTGTGTAAATGACAAGAGGAGCCGCTTTGCCATGTATATCACACACTCAGGAGTCCCTGCAGGTCCACCTGTTTATAGTAACAGTTAATTATAAACTCTTATAATAAAAAAATACGTTAAAAAAGAACAGAAAAACAAGTAATTATTTAATTCCTTGGCTACTATAAAGTTTTTTTTATTTTAATGGAGAGGGACAGAATATCAAGCAATAATCCAGAAAAAAACACATTCTGAATTGATTTGCATGTCATTGAGGGAAAGAAGTTTTTGATCCACAATTAAAACAAGACTCATCACTTGATGGAGAAAACCCTGTTGGCAATTACTGCAGTAAGATGGTCACCAGCTTTGCACACATCTCAGGGATTTTGGCCAACACCTTTTTACAGAAACTCTAAATCTTTTTGGTTTCTTGGCTTCTGCTTGGCATCTTCACCTCCCTCCACAGATTTTCTATAGGATTGAGTCAATAACTGCTCCTTTTTTGTCATGCTGTAAAAAATGTTCCATCTTCAATGCTCTGGCTAAGGAAAGGAAGTTTGTAGTTTTGGATTAGACATAATCGTCTCTCATGATCGTTCTCACTCCATGAGGCAAGGTCTCGCATGGAGCTCCAGATCACCAGCCTCGTGCAGGTCTACAATCTTGTCCCCAATAGCTATTTGGTGTTGTCCATGGTGGTTCAAAGGTTGGAATGAAAGAAGCTGATTTCGTAACATCAGGATTATCTGTGATTGATTGATTGTAATGTGTGTGTCACATGCACACAAAGCAACTGTGTGTGCATGTGGCACACACAATTCTGGCTGAATTGTAGGAGATGGTTCTTCTTACTTGGTTGATACTTTGTTTCTTTCCTTTAAAACGTAACTACCATAAATATTAGAGACTATTAATTTCTTTGTAAGTCAGCAAACTTACAAATTCAGCAGTGGATCAAATAATTATTTCCCCCACTGTACATTTCATTAACTACCTTTTTAGGATGCTATTTAGAAATCAAAGATCTCTAATAAATTTAAGACACAAGTCTTTTTTTTTTTTTTAAAGTGGAATTTTTTTTAAATTTACGGCAAGGAATAACACTTTTATCTCTTTTAATATAATTGGCAAGCCCATCGTAAAAAAGGTGACTTTGTCGTTGCAGAATTTATCATTACTGGATTTTCCAGCTTTTAGGCTAATAAAATTTGACCGTTGCTATCTATCTCAGCTTCCTCGTGTTATACAAGAAGTGGACAGAAATAGTTTCTCTCCTTCTGTCGTTTTCATATCATTATGTATATTTTATAAAGCAGAATGATGTCTAGGATTTTCTCAGGATAGGAGCACGGAGAGGAGTTAAAGCAAGGCCCTGTGCTATTTTAAGTGAAATAGCACACGAACCTGAAAACAGTTTTAGATTTAATAACAGTTTTGCAAAATGGCAAAACGAATATTTTGACCCTTTCTCAGAGTTCTATACATTTTAAAATTGGATTAGGTATTTACAGAATTTTAAGGCTGCAGCTTAAGCATACAATTACATGTGGCTTTATCTGTAATAACAGAGTGCATCCAAAATAAAGCAGAATAGAAGAAGAAAGGAGTATGCCACAGAATGCTTAAATTAAGTATAAGTGCATTAAAAGTGCATTTCATCTGCTGGAGTAATACATTGTAAGATTAATAGTACTCTAGTCCATTGGCCTTGGTCAGGGGCAATCATATTTTGAGGGGGAGGTCGAGCCCTTTCTTAAAAGTACTTTGCTAGTTGTGTGATTGCCTTTTGCTTTACCGAGCAGAAGATTACATTAAAGAATCCGTGTTTCAGACGAGGTTTTACAGGCCCTGCATGTGATTCCACGCTGTACCTAAATTATAAAGCCCCTGAGCTCTATTCAACAAACATCCTTGATCCTGCCCTTCAGTGGTGATCATATCACCTTAAAACTGATTTGGGTGCAGAAGCTTGGAACTGAATGACATGCAGATAAAATCTAAAGGGATAACAGAATATTTATTCTGGTAAACCTGCCGCAAAAGAGATAACAAGCATCAAAGATGTTGCTTGTTTTCAACATGATGATGAATGAATTCATTTGGCATAAAACATAAGTAAATCAAGATGCATTTCTTACATAAAATGATACACACACACACACACACACACACACACACACACACACACACACACACACACACACACACACAAATGGGAAGCATTTGATTATTTGCTGTTAAAATAAGATTTCTTAAAACAGATAGATAGTATAAACTAATATGTTATACACCAAAAAGAAAATTAAAATAGAGGCATGGGGCTGTTCAAAAATGAGTTTATCCATTAGATGTTTTAAAAATTTAAGGCTAGATGTATTGTTGTGCCTGAAGTGAGTAGAATTGGATGTTTTGCTACTACTGAATGGTGCACATTGTGTAGTAGACATATGCTCTTTCTTTCTCTCTTTGTTTCTGTAGCGTGACCCTATCCTCTGCTAAAGTCTGTACTTTTCCATAAGATAATATCTGCAGCCTGCAGAGGGTTCATGAGGCTTTTCCACCCCAAACTTATGCAAGCAACTCTATCTCCTTTCAGTCCTCGCGCAGTTTATCTTTGCATTGTGAAAAGCATTGAAGAAGGAGCTGGTTCTGAATAGAGTTTTATTTCAGCAGCAAAATAAAGGGCTCCAATTTACATGCATTTGCATTGGGTTGCCTGGATGACAGATCTCAGCTGTGCTACAGTTTACCATCCCGGGTGTCCCTCTCTTCATTAGCGAGGCTCCAAAACAGATACTTTTCACAATATAAAACAAAGTCACACCTGTTTTCTGCAGTATGAAATTAAAGCCGTGCACGCTGACTTGATTAGCTTCCACAAAATTCTCAGCGCACTTTTCTGTGGCTGGCTGAGTGTTCCCTTTAGCCTTGGGGCTAATGAAGCCTTTGCTTGCCTTCCCACATTTTGCACATCTTTCAATTTGGGAGGCTGATTATTCCAACTGGTTTGATATCTTTGGCCATCCTTAATTTTCTTTTTCCTGTTGTGCACGTATTCACATTTCCTAGGGTTTTTCTATCTTCTGCTTTGTAACTGTTGATGAAAAAAAGAAAACAAGGGACAAATAACATATAACAAATTAAAACTGCGTCTTAAAGAACACCATGAAAACTAATATGAGAATTTGACATGCCGCTACAGCTGAAGAAGAGGACGTTAGGCTTAATGTAGGCTTGTAAAAACAAATACAATTTTAGAGAATGCTATCTAAATCAAAACAGACACTTTGCTATTGTCTGTTGGCATTACATCCCAAAAGACTTGGCATTCAGCAGCGTGAATCTAAGCATCTTATTGTCAGCAATATCTTTCTTTTTATTAGTATATGGGTTATGTTTTTTTTGTTTTGTTTTTGAAGATATGATTTTATTTCTGTCAAAGTCTGACAGTATGACTAATGTTCCTAGACAGTTTTTCAAGCTTCCTCAGCAATTTAGAGACAATCCTGAACCTAATCAAATTGGCAGAGATCAATTTTGAGGCTATATCTTCTGGGGCTTGGCCCGGGCAGTCTAATCACACCAGAGAACTGAGAAGACTGCAAAAACCTCCACCTATCATTCCTTCATACACACTCACTGGCCACTTCATTAGGTTCACCTGTTCAACAGTTTGTCAATACTTATGTCAGCCAATCACACAGCAGCGACTCTACAGTACAGACTGAGCATCAGAATGGGGAAGAGAGGTGATTTTAAATGACTTTGAATGTGGTTCTTGGTGCCAGACGGGCTGCTCTGAGGACTTCAGAAACTGCTGATCGACTGGGTTTTTCCCACACCACCATCTCTAGGGTTTACAGAGAATGGTCCAAAAAAGAGAAAATATCCAGTGAGCAGCAGTTCTCTGTACAAAAATGCTTTGTTGTTGCCAGAGGTCAGAGGAGAATGACTTTGAGCTGGGAGGAAGCAACAGTAACTCAAACGAGCAACTCAAATAACTTGTTACAACCAAAGTAGAAAAGCATCTATGAGTGCACAACATGTCAAACTGGGAAGGAGACTGGCTACAGGAGAAGAAGACCACACTGGGCGTCACTCCTGTCAGCTAAGAAGAGGCTGCACTTCACACATGCTCAGCAAAATTGGACAAGATTGGAAAATTGTTGCCTTATTTGATGAGATTCAAGTTTGTCTGGAACATTCAGGTGGCAGGGACAGCATTTAGCATAAACAACATGAATGCATGGAGCCAACGTGTCACAATACTCCCAGGTAGTAATAGTGGCGTAGGGACGTAGTAGTGTGTAGGGAATAGTTTCTTCTTAATCTGTGATTCCTTCATCACCAACTGAGCATCATTTAAATGTCACTGAATATTGTTGCTGACCTTGTCCATCCCTTTATGACCACAGTGTACCCATCTTTTGACAGCTGCTCCCAGCAGGATAATGCACTATGTCACGAAGCTCAAATCATCTCAAACTGGTTTTTTGAACATGACAGTGCTTCACTGTACTCCTGACCTCCACAGTCACCAGATCTCAATCCAGTAGAGCACCTTTGGGATCTTGTAGAACAGGAGATTTTCATAATGGATGTGCAGTCGACAAATCTGCAATAACTGTGAGATGCTATCATGTCAATATGGATCAAACCTTCTGAGGACTGTTTCCAGAACCTTGCTGAATCTATGCCATGATGAATTAAGGAAGTTTTGAAGGCAAACAAGGTCTGGTTGTAACAAATCTTACCTGGCATGCTAGTCAGAAGTGGAAGATTTTGTACCCAATTATAAATTTGGGCAAAATTTTAAGGAATTCCAACAATTCAAACCTTTTTTCAAAGCCCCGTAGGGCCGGGCTTACCGACACCGCACCTGTTGAGCTTTCCGTACTTACGAGTCTCGTGCATTTAAGCACAAGGCAGGCAGTATGTTACGACCCCCTCTGCTAGGGGGAGAAACATACACAAGCCCTCTCACGAAATTTGAGTAAATAAGGGGTTTTATTACAAACATTAAACTGAAAACCGACGGGGCTGTTCAACAGACCACCGGGGAAACAATTAATACACAATGAAAAAAACAGGCAAGAGTAAAAGCTAAGGGTTAACTAAGGCAAGCCAGCATCACAACACTCTAATAAACTAAGTTTAGCTGTATACCAGGTTTAAACAAAGAGCAACACAGCAAACAGGTTTAACAAACAGGCTTCACATGCAAAGCAGACGAGGAGGACACTGCATGTTCACTTCAGAGCAGCAATTCCCCCTAGTGTGAAGGATCTTCAGCCTTTTATACTCCCAGGTGCAGACAATCAGCCAGTCAATTGGTCATGGAGTGGTCATGGGATCTCCAGGCAGCCAATCGTCCGCGAGGTCTGGCACACTGATCTGCATAAAAGAAGGCTGGCACAGGACTCCCAGCAGCCAGTCATCCACAAGTCCTGGCACACTTAGATTTGCATAAGCACAAAAGGGTAGTCTCACTCTCTCCAAGGCCCAGGACCGTAACAAGTACAAGACAAATCATTCTTCTCAATCGCACCATTTGTAGCTGTAAAATGCTAAATTTGCAAGTTGATGTGTAAACTTTTTTGTTGACTTCATCAGCCTTTTTAGGTTGAGTTTAGGAAAGGATTGTCCATTGGAAAAATGTAGTCTGACCTATTTTTTGTTGCAAGCAGGGTAGCTATGTCAGTGTGGACTAATCGATGTGCTCTTCAAATATAAACACTGTCCCTAGCATAGATGCAAGCATCACTTGTGTTTCTGACAATGTTTTCAGACTCAGTTGATTTTTTGCTGATGTTTGTCTTACGTCCCTCTCTTGTGTTATATTGCCTGTCCTGATACCACAGGTGATGCTATTAAAGATGATACGCTGAAGCTTATTTTACATTAACTAATTTATAGATATGTGTGAGCTGTAGTTAGTGCTGTGGTTTTACATAAGACCATCCACTGTTTATTATGATCAAATCAGACTGGTTAGGCAAGGCAGGGCAAGTTTATTTATGTAGCACAATTCAACAACAGGGTGATTCAAAGTGCTTTACAGAGACATTAAAAACAAAAAAAAAGAAAAGAAAAAAAAGCATTATTTAAAATTGATTAAAAAAATTGTTGAAACTCTGTCTATATTCTGCCTGCTATGCAATATGGTTTTTAAAAAAAGTCAAATAAATACTTTGCACCATGACCTCCTTTTCTGGCATTTTTTAAATTAATAATGAAGCCTAGTAGCCTAAGAGTTAGAAGAAAAAAAAAGTGGGATGACGTGGACAACATGATTTTGTAGACCCAGAGGGAGGCATATAAAGGTTCTCACTGTAGGATTTTTGACGTCTTGCAAGCTTTTTTTGCTTTTATTTCCAATGTGTGAAAGGATTGCACCAAATAAAAAAAGCTATCTGCCTCCAACAGGCTGTGGACTGATTCTTATGTGAAGGGTTGAATTTGCTGTGAAAATCCAAATATGTGATGTTTATGCTCTCCTCTGATCCCCTTTGCTCAAATCCTACAGCTCCCCTACAGCGCCAGCAGTGAGCAACACTAGCTAAAGTTAGCTTAGAAAAGAAATCCTCTAATCAATAATGGCACTTCTTAGCAGCTGCAAACGTTACCTACATATTACACAGAGAAACATCAGTTTTTAGACATGCTGACCTCTAAAATGCCCATTAAATTCAATTTAACTTTAAAGATAAATAATTTGCCAGATCGTGAGATGCACTTCTATCGGGGGTTTCTGAGCGTGATACAGCTTTTGACAGAGAGAATAAAAAAGGATGGCTGATGTAGGAGGATTTGGGGAGGCTGATGTTAGGACAGCAGTTCTGGATGTACTGCAGGGGATGAAAACAGAGAGGAGTTGTAGACAAAAACAGAAAGCTAATTCTGACTGAAGATTGGGGCACAGAAGTCTGCTATCAGACAGGGTCTGATGCAAATGTAAAATGGTAATCTGCCCGTTCACTGAAGGCAGTAGTGCAAGTATTATTGCTTAATTTCTGAAGCTATAAATGAAACCGATAAATTGAAGGAAAAAAATGGAAATGGAGTAGTGAAAGAATCGTGCTGTCGGTCTTAGTAAGTGTGAGAGAAAAGAAGTTTTCCTGAACCTTTAGATCAGGATGTCAAACCATGCTCCCTGGGAGTTTGACCGACTGTATGGCTTTGCAAACTGCAGAAATTGCACTGGACTGCATTGAACATTAATGACTGCGGAGTGAGTCGATTTGGTTTTGAATCATAGGGACTTCAAATGCTGTTTTTACTTTGCAAAACTCTACATGTGAAACTTTCATGCCTGCGATCTGTAAATTGTAACGTAAACGTAATGATGCTCTGAATGTAAAAAACTGAGCTGTATTATTTCAATAATTTGTCTTAACGTCTTTCTGGCGTTTCCATTTTTGTAAACGGCTCGCTGATCATCAATCTTTACACTGAAGAGCAGAGAAATTTAAAGAGGAGATTTTTCCATTTTAGTTACTCAATAATGGTTTTATTTCTCTGCCCCACCTCAGATCAAATTGAGCTATATGTGGCCCATGAACTAAAATGAGTTTGACACCCCTGCTTTATATTATATTATTGGAGTACCTATATAGTATTACGTCTAATAAGCTATTCAGTTACTATAAATCATAAAGGCAAATGTCCTTTGAAGGGCAACAGGTCACGTTATTAGCTGAATAGGATTTCTACTGCTGAATTCAAATGAGGGGTGCAATGGTTAGCCCTTCACACAGGCCACTTACTGTAGGTGAGGTGTTAGAGCTGGGGATGGGTGGAGAACAGGGCGTGGATGCAGATTGAAAAGACAATGAAACAGTGACTGTGTGAATATGTGTGGGAAAAGTGGGGAAAGGAAGGCGAGAGAACAGGTGAAAAACTGAGAGACAGTGAGGGGGGTGAATTGAGAAAGGCATCCCGGAGAAAACGATTGGAGCTGTGCTCCCCTGTTGTATGCACCAGATGGTGTTCATTGATTATTCATTGCATGCGATGGATGTCACTGTCACCGCACACGGCTCTGCTCCATTCTGCTCTCTGCCTCAGTGCACCTGAGGGCAGAGATGGGGGCGGGGAGAGCTGTATAGGGCTGCATTAGACAGCATGTGGATGTTGCGTGGTTAGGATTTGAAATGACTGTACAGATTTTCTAAACACAGCACAGACACACACTCACACACACAGACGCACAAGAATGATTGCCCAAATGTATCCGTGGGTATTTGTAGAAAGACATGATTTGGGATCAGAGGGATTGTGATATTAGATTTGTCAGTGTTCAATGCTGATATGGTTGTAGGCATCAACAGATATAAATACTATCCCCATTGCCAAATGTAGTAAGGTTAATGTTCATTTACAGTGCATCACGCTTAGTATCATAATGTCGGAATAAGGCGTAAAGCTTGTGCCGATTTGAAGCTTATTCTAAGGGTTCAAACTTGTGTTTATAGAGATTTATAGATGGCGACTATTACCAGACACGCCCGCAAAATGACTTTCAACCAGTGACACCAAAGACTTTAATCACTAAAACCCTCTCTCTCTCTCATAGGTCTTGGCCAAGCTGCTTCACTCCATCTCACAGTGATGGAATTCACGATTGCTCTGTCACTCCCAATTTGCATTCTTGATGACTGAGGACGGGACGGCACAAAGATAAAATGTGGCAGGGAGTTGGCGGTGGAGACAAGTAACACGATAACGATTGTCAGAGAGATGAGAAAGAGCAGCGCGAGGTGTTTATGTGCCTGACGTAACCCTTAGAGCGCAGGTCAGGGACTGTACATGCAATTGAGGTGGACGGGTTGAGCATATAATTATGCATTGATGGGGATAGAGCGACAAATTGCCTGGAGGTATTGATCTGGTTACATTTAATGCTGTTTTCGCCGCTTGTGTCGGGGCTTGAAGGTGTCAGGTGAAACAGAGTAATCAAGCTGTGCTGACAGGACTCCTGCAGACCAGCTGCTGACTAAAATGGATGGACACAGCGCTGAATTTGTGTCTAAATTGAAGATATTTGACAATAGCTGAGGCATGCTACATGAGCAGGCCCTTACGGTATTAAAGCAATTGCGATATTGACAATCGGGATGCCGGCAGAGAGCGGCAAAGTAGGGAAGACACAAAAAGCTGCACTACTGTAATGAGTCTTTCACAGGTGGCTCCATTTGAAGTCCCTTGTCAGAATCAGGCGGTGATTTAAAAACTATGTGAGTCTGTGAGATTGTACTCTGTCAGTGCCACTCTTAAATTCCAATCACCCACATCATTGTGGTTTTGTAGGTTTCATTCCAAGTGAACAGCCGATACAGAATAACTCATTGTTCTGACACAAGCTGTCCTCAAATCATCTGGAAGCAGGGATTAGAAATGCCTGTAGTGAATCAGCGCCCGTGAGTCACCACTGCTGGATCGTACCTCATCAAAGACTAATTTAATGTCACTGAAAACCCTTTAATCACAACAATTTCAGTTGTTTGTCACAAATGTTGTTGCAAAAATCTGCCTCTAAATTACAGATCTAAACTATACTCACAATGTTGATACATCAGTTTTGCCTGCCAGAAAAGAAACACTACATTTCTTGATTTCTTTCTTGTTTATCTTTATTCAAAAAATTCGAACAGAAACGAGCGTTGTGCACAAATTATCCTGCTGTGTGACACTATATTTTATTAAAAATCAGTATGTAACTGGCTAACAGGCTGGAGCTTGTTGCTCTTTGCTTCCCTGTGATGATTGGCCAGTGTCCCCGATGAGAATACTGGCACAACTCAAACATGAACACGAGTGTGAAGTCTCCTGTGTGCACAGATGGCACACATTTTGTCGCCACAGCTTGTTAGTAATACGTATCCACGCACAAATGCACGCACACATACGTGCAAGCGCGCACGAACACGCACCAGTAAATAAGGCTTGACCCTTGGCATTAGATCGCCCATATTGTCTAGGCAGAATGCGGTATGTGGCGCAACTGCCGTCACAACATGTGGCCACTTAAGTGTGAAAGAAACTGTCCTGTATGCTTGGTGGAGCACAGTTATGGTTAGTTGCACACCAGAGTACATTGAGAGAACATTTGCATCTACACACATATCATATACCCGTAAATATACAAACACAGACTGGTACACTGCCCAGAGCCTTTTAAGTGAGGTATAGAAACGGTGGGAAATATGAACGGTGCTTCGCTCATTAGTCCTCAGTAAGCTCAGGCACGCTGAGGGGTTTAGAGGCTTCAAAGCAGACTTTTTTCTTGAGATTTGGAAGGATTGAGGAAATGTGATGTACAGACCCTGTGTTCTACTCATGTGCCATGCATGTGAACGACTGTAATCTTAACAGGAGTAGTTACTCGTGTCTCAGTTTGGGTACTTCCAACAGTGCAACTTTATGACCACTAAGTACATTAGAAACCTATTTGCAAAATGCATGAATTTAAACAGAGTACTGCTTTCTCAAATGAACATGGAAAGTTGTGCACTTACTAGAAATAATTACACCAGTTGATGGTGTGCCAGCTGCTACACTGAGCCTCTGACTACCTCGAAAGATAGTATAACAGCACAGGCTACCATCTAACAAAGCCACAAAACTTTCAGACAGTATAAAAGATAGGCCTAGCTACATGCATTTCAACCATACTCATGTTTACTCTACCTAATATCTATGAACGAGTGGAGTGCTAAGCTGTGAAGTAATACCAATTAGCTTAGTTAGCTTAGTTAGCAAGCTACATTCATAAACTGTATGGGTGCAATGCACAAATACATATGTTGGCTAACAAGTATTGGTCTAAAATGCTAGAAGGTCACTCACCGAAGCTGAAGCGCAAGGTTCTTGAATGGTCTGTACTATACAGCAAGCTATTAGTCAGGTGAATATATATTTTAAGACTATTCTGAGAAGTTATTCATAGTCTTTCTTGCATCGATAGCATGATTTTTATGGCTATGCTAATTCAAAGCACTTTGTTAAGTTTATGCTTTGAGGTCTTGGTTATGATAGTCAATATTTTTATATTCAAAAAAGAGTTTGCCTCTGCAGATTCTCGGGAATTATTGATTTCACAGAGTTTAACCACGTGGTGGGACTTTTCAGCAACAAATTCAAAACTGCTGTCTTCCTCTGTCTCTCCCTGTTGTCAATTTCAAAGCTTTCTATACTTAACAATTCCCATCCATCACCTGTCTGTGACAGTGTAGTAGTGTAACAGCTCCTGGATTTAAACAAAAAAAAAAAGGGGGGGGGGGGGGGGGGATGTTGCCGGTGGACATAATCTGGGCAGCATCATGGTTTCTGAAAAATGTTTTGGCACATAAAGAAAATTAGGAAAATTATTTAGAGCCTGCCAAGCTTGCTTTCATGGTTTGATTTCCATACACTGTCCTCTGTGTGTGCACCCTTATGAGGACAGTGCATTTAAGAAAATGCTAATCGAGAAGCTTTGTTGCAAAGCAGGTGTTAGAAATGCTGACAAGGACACAAATGTAAATAAAACTGGTGAAGTGAGGATCACAAAAGGGACATCTGAGTTTGTTTTCCTTTGCCTTTTTATTACACCATAATTAAAATGAATTGTCTTTATCGCTGTTGTTTTTTTCCCTCTGTCTCTGTCCTATTCTTTATGGCTCTATTGATGTATTATTGGCTGTTATTCCAACCCACACCGGACTTGTAACAAGTTTAGCACAGCGATTGCTCCCAGCTACAATGGAAATGTGAGACTGAGGCTTTATTTTTGTTTTGCTCTTCTGCCTGTGCCATGAATCTGAATAGAACTTTGTTTTTAAAGAAACAATAAGAAAAGGAATCGGTTTGACAAAACATGGGCTCACATACCTCACAGTGATTACTTGAATGTGATGCAGGTCCAAGGCCATGGAAATGTTAATAGTACGTTGGCTCCCTTGACAGATAAGGATTACTATATCCTAAAAGAAACTTTAGCTATGTTAAACCTCGGTTACCGTGTGACACAGTGATGAAATAAAAGTGCTCTTTGCTGAGAATCCTTAAATACTTTTTTATAATCCAATAGCTCTGTAAAACTAGGTCTGCAGATATGTCTGACCTTTTCTTTCCAAGTCCAGTTCTTTACACCGACATTCACATGCAGGTTGTGACATGCAGTTATTGCTTCCAACAGCTGGATCTCTACAAAAGGCTATTTCTGTTGTAGACAGTTTAATCTTACATGACCTGGCACAATATACCATCCAAGATGTTTATTCAATACAGTTGCCATTTGGGGTGCAATGTCATTTCAAAGATAAAAGCAAAAAGGAGTCCCCTTGAGCTGTGATGAGGATTATAAAACTCTTCCTAGGATGTGAAAAAGTGCCATTTTTGCACAGGGTCTCTTTTGCATGTGTGACGTGACATACCGGGTTACAGAAATGATGAGATGGGCTTCTCACATATGGATTCATAACAGACCTAAATGGCATTACATTTAACTTTTACTTGCTATTTCCAGTGTGTAAACCTAACTTTAAAAACCCTAAATATTTTACTGTTTTAACCAAGCCAAGAAGTTTGTTGGTGCCTAAACTTAACCTGTGAGCGAAGGTGAAGCAGTATTTGACAGTCTGCTGTGAGAACACGGTGAGATTATCCTTATTGAGGTAAATCACCTTATTTTTGTAATATCACACAGTAACAGGCCGGTGTGTGTGTATGACTGTAACACTGAGAGGTGCAGGTGACATCCGTTCAAGATCTTTTTTCTGTATAAATATGTCAGCTGATGAATGAGTCACTAGTGGTGACCAGTGTTGGTCAAGTTACTTGAAAAAAGTAATCAGTAACTAATTACTGATTACTTCCCCAAAAAAGTAATCCCGTTACTTTACTGATTACTTATTTTCAAAAGTAATTAATTACTTAGTTACTTAGTTACTTTTTAAAAACACGATTTACAACCTGAATAGGTGATAAAGCGATAGACCTTTCAGCCCAATTCTACTTTTTCTGCATAATCCATCATACAAAATGTAATCAAATGGAAAAGTCTCTTTTTAAAACTTGTTTTATTAGTTTTAAGCTTTTAACTTTATGCATCAAGCAAAAATTAAATTATATGCACCATTCTCTGACTTGAAGAAATTAGTTTAACATTTAAACCTATTTTCTGCACATTCCAGCACATAAAATAAAATATTTTTTGTTTTTACACTCAGTCTTTCAAATAGATGCAAGTAAAACACAGCAGAAAATAAATAAAATCAAAGACTAGCGGTCCTGTTGCTCTATTTTCCCCTTTATAGCAGGAGTGGCGTAGGCGGAGGTTTACCCTGGTGCAGGTGTGCCGCAACGGTCAGTTGAAGAATCCGCGAGTTTCTCTGTGAATTTCCCATTACGTCGCAGCGCACTCGGTGCTTGTTTAGGGGGGGGTTTCGGTGTGAAAAGAAGTTTTCTTCCCACGCACAACGGACGCTAATGTTTTTGTCACTTTTTATGGAATCAAACTCAAAGTAAGGTCAGTACTTCCACGCTTTAAACGCTGCACGCTCATACTCTCTCCCGCACTCGATATATGATCCATTGTTGATCTGCACACAGCTGTTGTCACGAACGTCGCACTCGCTTACGTCACTGTCCTGAGACATTCTCGCAAAAAAATCACGGTTTTAGTAATCTAATTACCGTTTTTGCAATAGTAATCCCTTACTTTACTCGTTACTTGAAAAAAGTAATCAGATTACAGTAACGCGTTACATGTAATGTAAAATGTAAAAACGCGTTACTGCCCATCTCTGGTGGTGACGCATGGATTAAGCGTATTCAGTGATGTGCTTCCACTTCCAAATTATCATCTTTATAAATAAGTTTATAGAATGTTTTCAATAGTTTTTAATCAGCATTCTCAGTTTACAAAGCTGCGTCATTCAGAGGCCGTAGAGACAAAGGCCTCAGAGTCAGTGGCAAGGGTAAATTATGTAAAGCTGTACAAGCGTTACAACCTGTCAGAGATGTTTGTGCCACAAAACCAAGTTATTGCAGTGCTCTGCGTTTTTTTGGGGTTTTTTTTGCAAGCCTCCTGTTGGCACGCACAGACTATCTTTCTATCACTGATAAGTGGTTTTGTCCTTGGGGAATAAAACACCTTACAGCCGGCCTAAGCAAGGTCAAACCTCTCACTGTGTCCATCCCTTAGTCCCAAAAGTGCTGCTGCAGTGGTCATGCCATTTAGAGGGCAAGGTATGCAAAAGATAATTAGCCAAGTGCACCTTATGATGTCTCGTGTAAACAATACATTGCGGTAAAAGTCACCAAATAGAAATGTATTTCATTTACACTGGTGTGGAAATGAAAAGACAGAGCAAATATGCAAAATGATGAAATTGAAGGCAACTGTCAAGTTCACAGGCGTGTGTTCTGTTGTTGCTGGTGGGGAACTGGGACTATGTGCAGTACAGCGATGTCTCTTGACACACCAATTGCTGTTTAAAGATGCAAATATATTCATCTCCTGAGTGACAGTTCTTCGTGTCAAACACTGCAAGACCTTCCGCTGAGCATGTTTCTTTTTCTGCCTTTTTTTCTTCTCCCTCTGTCTCCCAAATCCTATCTCTAACTCTTTCAGGGGAACAAAGCAGCTTGTGTTGGCCAAGCACTCGGAGTGAAAATAGAAGCAATCATTTATTCATTGATTGAAACATCAGAGGACTAAGAGGCAGTGGGAGAGTGGGAGCAACAAAGAGCGGGAAAAAGACAGAATGGTTGAAGGACAAGAAGTAAAAAGGAGGATGGGAGTAGTGGTAAGTGAAATTGAGTGGAGATCAAAGAAGGGGAGAAAATTCTTAGCGAACATAAAGTGGACAGTGTTGTTTGAAAAAGAAGACATTCCAACAAATAAAGGAAATGTCAAGTGAAGAAAAACAAAACACAGATGATTGTTATTGGAGCTGACAGTAACTTGTAATTTAAAGGAAATGCATCATTGACAGTGCCTGTCGATGCTACGGCGTGCCTCCCGTCTTGGATGAAGATGATCAATTAATCAAGAGTGAAACTTGCTTTGCTGGGAGCATTCGGGTATATTAACATAATTAACAATAACCACCCCAAGGTCAAACTGTTTAAAAACCAAGGGCTACATCAGATAGCATGTTAACTGTTGAAGCCTGAACAAGTAGGACTTGTTTGGAAGGCCTCTTCTCTGTATAATGGACACAGCAGCGCAGTTCAAGTTTGGTTAAAACCGAACCTCTGAAGCACTGTGGTGGAGTGATGATGGTTTGCACTTGTTTTACAGTGACAGGACTTGAACACCTTGCAATTGTTGAGCCAACTATGAATTTGTCTGTATACCAAAGTATTCTAGAGTCAAATATAAGGGCATGTGTCCAACAGCTAAAGCTTTGAAATCATCATGCAGCAGGATAATAAATCCAAAGCACAGCAGCAAATCTACAATAGAATGACAACAGAAATACTGTGGATGAACATTCAGAGAGCCATGCATAAATGAATGCCCACAAACCCTAATGAAGTGAAGCATTTAGTTATTCACATGACTCCAAGTGACAATCAAGCTAAACATGGCTGACAATAGTTAATAGTCAAGTTGTTTAGCAGCAACAATACACTTGGGTGTATTTAATTTAGCAACCATGAGTTTTATTGCTTGCAAATACCACATTTCATTTGAAAGAGCAAGATTATGTTTTTTTGTGTGTGTGTGGTTTATTTAGGAGCCTCACTTTGCAATTTCTAAACACGCACCAGGGTCCGTAAATGCTCTTTTTCCACAATCCAAGTAAAGCGGGATTGTGTAATCTATGTAATCTTAATGAAGTAAAACCTTCAAGGCAGGAAATAAGAGCATTAGCTGTGATGTAAAAGTTATATCCATGTGAACCATCACAGGCTTAAGCACCTTTAAGACATGCACTCTTTTCCACTAATTTGATGGCATTTGAACATGCCAGCTTCATGTCTGAATGAGCACTCTGGTCTCTTTGCTGTAGTATTTGCCTCAGTCGTGTTACTAGAGTTGGACTTCACCCAACGCTGGATTCCTGCAGCAACATTAACAGGCACATAAAGACCCTCCATAGCGTTTGTGAATCTTTTTGAGTTGCCCAGTTCACTTGAGAACACAATAAAACAGTAATAGCATGTCAATAATTACATTTCATGTCACTGCTTTGTATGCTAATTTCCAGAAAGGCTGAAACATTTTCCCCTCTTTTAGTAATTTTGTTATTTTTAAAGGTCAGATCTAAACTATTTTGAAACAGACTGATGAAACCAGCGATTATGTATTCTACGTCTAATAGGGACTTAACTGTACTGATACACAGCACCTTGTAGCGTTTAAAGGCAGCAATCCGAGCGTCAGATTTCTCTATTTTATTGACACGAATCATTAACTATCTCATCTCAGATACAACACATGTCCAGCAAAGCGCAAAAAGAGTGAAAAGCTTTTGTCCTCAGCAAGAGTATACATTTAAACAGCATTATCCTTCACTAGCAGTGGGGGGATACATGACATGAGACAGGATTTATCCTGTAAAAAAACCCAAAAAACCCTCTCCCGACTACATGAGGTGGATTGAAAATAGAAGGGCCTGGTTTCCAGTATACAATACTAGATACATTCTGTTGTTTCTTTTTTTCTTTTACTTCAGAGAGATGTGAGCTAGATAGATTCCTCCTACGCAGTCCAAATAAACAAATAGAGAGGCAAAACTGGTGGCAACAGTTACAGAGATACAAAAACGTTAAAAAAAACCATTATTGCAAAGAAATTGAAATAAACAGAACGAGAACAAAATCGAAGGAAGCAGGAAAAAGGTAAATATCTCTGCAAACCCCCAAATCCCAAAGGCATACTACCTTGTTCCCCCACCCACCCTACCGCCCACCTTTTTTAATAGTATCATACAGCAAAAAAGACATTCAGAAGACCGGAGTGATAGAAAACACTCATGCAAAGAAAGCCTTTTTCACACATAGTCACCAACACAGGGAAATCATCTTAAACAACAGCGCTGTCAACAGTCAGTGCCTTCAGGTCTTTTAGTGGATGTTGTTATTGATGTTTTCTGTTTCTCTACAGACTTCTGATTTGCTACGGTACTTAATAAAAAGAATATGACACACAGCATCCATTAGGCTATCAAGTCTTCTGACTAGAGTGACCTCCCGTTTTTTTTTTTTTTAACGTTATGTCCATGGGACACGGGGATCCAACAGTTTATTATAACAGTCTTCGTTTCAGGACCCCCAATGACCGAAAGAAAAGTTCAGCCGGGAGGATTTCTGCAGAAGAACTGGAGCCACAGGAATGAGCTTAGGTTGATATTCCATGATATAAAAAAAAGGCGTGTGTTTTTTTTTGTTTTGATTTTTTTTTTTTTGGCATCTGTTCTTATTCTTTTAAATCTGATGTATTTATATCTACTTTTACAGTCATTTTCTATACGGCAAACAATTAAAGAGTTTCATTCCAAAATAAAAGACCCTTTAACAAAATTATGGCAGCTATTAAAATAAAGTCTACTAAGACTAAGAAGTCATGTTACGACCTTTTATTTACAAAAATGTTTTGCTTTTGACGCAATCATCTGTGATAATAACAGATACGGCTTCTTTTTCTTGTTTGTGATTTATCACATTTTGGAATGAAACCCTTCAGTTTTAGATATTTTTTCATATGCACATTCACTCTACTTTGCATTCACTGTTGATACAGTCTTTCAGAAATTCTTTGATATCATAAATAGAATGGTCTTGCCATAGAGTCTCTTGGAGCAGATATATTTTTGTATATAGTGAGATTTCCTTTACAGACAATATGCATTTATGGTGTTCGATCCATGTTCATGGTTACAGTTCCTCTGAGCGGATGACATGGAAAAGTGTGACGTTGTAGAGAACCTGGTGACCATTGTTCCAAGCGTAGAGTGCACGGTCACGTGGGTTATAGTCCAACATGGAGATATGTGAGTACTTATTCTGGAAGGCAATGTCGATGTACTCGTAAGTAGAGGAGTTGGTGGAGTAGGCATAGTAGACTTTGGTGCCTCCCGAGTAGCCATTGGTCACATACAACGTGCCACAGATCATAAAAGACTCGCCGGCACTCCGTTTGGGGTGGTTGGTGGTCCAGCTCTTGATGATCTGCAACGTGTTGGGGTTCAGCTTGCTGATAACAATATTCCCGGCATTCTGATTGGTGGCATAGACAGCCCACAGTCCTCCCTCGTCCACCATGAGGTCAATGTCAGAATGCCCTCCCCAGGCATAGTGATACGCATTATTGAAGCCTGCGTAGTCAAGCTGCCGGGACTTGCTGATGGAGGAGGTGCGGAAGTCAAACTTGATGATGACGTGGCTCTGGAATTTGTTGAAGTAGATGGAGCCATTGTAGACTACCTGACCTGTTCCTGACCACGGGTGGGGGAGCCGGTGGGACGTGAAGTTGTCTGCCGTCATGAAGTCATGCATAGACTTGTACTCCCGCACGAAGCGGTTGTTATGGTAGCCATCCATGTACCAGACCTAAGCATCAAGACGAGAGAGAGAGAGAATTAAAAACGCAGCAGTACTTCAAAGCTAGAAATGCCTATCATCATCCTTCCTGCGTGCCTTTGTGAATTCGAGAATCGAGCATGCACATCACACGCAGAATAAATCAAATCACATCGTCAACAAGCATCCCAATTAAGTTAGTGCTGAGACTTCCTCGAGGAGCAGGCGAAGCTGAAATCCATCTACTTCTGAATGCAAACAGTCAGGATGACAGCCGCAGGGTGGCATGCACCGGCCCCACAGGGATAATGCCCATCATTCCAGATAAAAGGCCTGTCTCAGCTGCTATGACCCAGCTTCCTGCTGGCCCCTGTGGAGGTGGGCAGAGAGCTCTCATTCCAGAGCCACTGGAGACTCAAATACTTCCTTGGTCACAGTGGGACTGATAAACCTAAAGACTTCCTCTACCTGGTTATATCTGCTGTCACGATTAACTTAAAAATGATTCACATCAAGAAAGAAGGACTCCACGGGGCTAAAAAAAAAAGTACTAAGGAAAGGTAAGAAAACCTTAAGATGAAAAGAATTGGGGCAGGCCTGTCTGCTTCCATCAATTAAACTCTGTTTTTTCTTCTCTGCCCTTTGACAGCGAGGAACATCTTTCATGGGTTCTGTTCAAAATGTATTAGTTTCAACCAAAGGAAGTTGCCGTAAGTCTGCTAAAAAATAATCGTAGTCAGCAGTAAGTTTCAACCTTGCTGGTAAAGACGTTTGTACCATAAAAATTCTGTGGCCTGTGTTGTCAGAACCGTTAGCCATCAGAAACTGTAACTGTACAGATGCACAGCCGTGTGCAGCTGAAGTTTTTACTCCCTCTGCTCGTGTGCGTTCCATCTCTTATTGATGCGTCTAATAAAGCGGGAGCAGAAAGGGCGTCTTCACGCTGAGCAGACGAATAAACTCTCTTTATTTCCAGCTTCTTGTCAACCAAGCAGCTTCCTGTTCAAATCGTATAGATTTATACTTGGTATTTATTTTTAATGTGTTTTAGTAGTGAAGGCAGGCCTATTTATTGAGCAGGAAGATGCACTTTGCAAAGGGAAATCAGATGCAATCGACTGCTAAAGTAATAGAGACCAGGAAACAAACCACACATTTCAAATAATGCAGAAATGGAACTACTTACTTATAAATCACATTAGCTCAAGTTGACATACTGATATTACTATTTTGTTTTATTAACAATAAAAAATCCCAGTAATGTTCAGATTAGTATCAAGACATCACAGCTCACGACTAAAAAATGATTCTCCTGTAATCAAATTAAATTTTGATGTATTTTATTTGGAAGTACAATGTTACTATATTTACATGCAACTATCTACATGCAACTATCACACTAGAATAAGGAGGTTAACAGGTCAGGATTTTACAAAAATAGTACATAAAACTAATTTATTATACAGGAAAATAAAATATTTAATTATTTTAAAGGAAATGAGAAATAATTACATGCAAGTACACTTTAAGTAGTGCCTAAATTATGAGTTTTTTACAGGAAAAGAGACACAAATTGTGCTGAAAGTCATTTTAATACTGTGTAAGTAATTTCCCATGAAAGGTTGCCAAGTTTAACGCACTCCAAAATATGGCCCATGCCCTGAAAAGTGCAGTGTACTTCCAATGTAAGGTCGGGAATTATATATATATTTTTAAATTTTATTGTTCAGAAAAATTGCCATGAAATTATGATGTCCTTACAGTTACTTACATAATAAATTGTGTTGTAACATTGCTTAAGCATTACTTAAATTTATTTAGTGTATAATTACTTCATTGTATCCTGTGAAAACCTGGGTTGCTACCTCCTTATTCTAGTGTACCTATTAAGTATCTGTGGGTAAATATGATATGAATATCAATATCCATTTAATTACAGTAGATTTATGCCTTTAAGGGCTGTAATACAAAGTGTTATCAGATTTTTTTCTGGATGGTAATCTGAACAATACTGGGCTTTTTAGTGTTGGCCAGACAAAAGTAGCAGCAGCTGGATTATAAAGTGTTACTAGAAATCTGAAAATAGCCTTGAGAAACTAGAGCCAGTGGTTTCTTTATCTACTAAAGAAGGAAAAAATAAGAAGTGACTTGACAGTTAATGGACTTGTCTTCCTAAATAACACCTGAGCAGATATTAGGTAAGTGCAGTTTTGATACCCAGCCCACACTGTGTGACTGTGTGCCACATACCCGAGTATCTCCTTCAGGAGCCAGAGGGTCAGTCATCCAGGAGCCAAACCTGGATCCGGACGTCTTGATGGTGATGGGGTCACTGATGCCTGTCAGTTTGCCGCATGCTGCAAGGAAAAAGCGAGATAGGAAATACCCACAGCAACGCCTGTTTACACATTTAGACCGAATCACAATTTCTTGCACGGGATTCATGTCATTTGCTTTGAATCCTGATGAATTTGCCTAAAGGATAAACGAGTCAAAGTCCAGCTTGTTGCTACGCCTTTCTCTTTGCGTGATGTACTGCACAAGTGGTGCTTATTATTCAGTTCACACATGCTAATGCCTGTTTTACTTTCTCCATGTGGATGTGTGAAAAAGTGAGAGAAGGATAGGATAGGAAAGGGAGAGCCTCTGTGTATTCTGTTCCTGCGTGCTACTTGTAAGCTGCTGTAGTGTTAATTAGTGCTGATTGAGGTGTTAAAGAATTTGACAAAACTAACATCGGGCTCTGTGTCCCTCTTGACTGAGAGTCAGTTAGACTAGCGTACCCCTTCTAATGAACACAGGCAGGAATGAGAGACATGATTTTACTAAACAGAAGCTCTCGCAGTGCATCTCTTCATTTAAGCTGCTTTCACACAATAGTTTATAAAGACAAGAGTCAATGAGATGGTCTTGACAAGTTAATTTCATCACATCCCAAGTTCATTTGAACAGCAGGATGCAACGACGCCTTTTGTTACAACTCCATCATCTGTCATGCGCTTCATTGCTGCGAAATGTCATTTTTACTCTGCAGTCAGACGGCATCGATTTCATTTGTGTTTCCTCTGCTTATCTTTCTCCCTCGGTTACCTGCCTCCCTCTATCTCATTTCTATCACCCACATAAAGAAACTTGTGGTTTTGTGTTAGAGTGTTTGTGCGTCTCTGTGTGCAGCATATGTCGTGCCTGTGAGAATGCGTCGGCATCGCACCTCAGCGGCGGCTGAGAGACAAACACATGGTCACATGAGCAGCATTTACTATTTCCAGTGGGGGCTTGAGTCCCATTACGTAACCCTCAGTGGGATTAGAGACTGCATTAATACATTGGCCATTGATTTATTTATTTCTTTTCTCTAATCATGCTTCTGTCTTTAAATGACACTACTATTGCAGTCTGCTGGACGGCCAGCTGATGGATCTGGATTCTGGAGTTGTGCACAAGGTCTAATCCCCTTTTGGCCTGAATATGCCTGGACTGAAGTACAAGGGAAATCAAATAGAAAACCTAATGGAAACTGGAGCTGATATAACAACAAAGCCCGCCATCAGCCCCAGAAACTTAATTCTGTTCATCTGGATGTAACGTTTTCAGTGGGAGAAACATTTCTTCAGTCTGAGTTGACTGAAGGATTCCCCAACCTTATAAACAGTACATTTGCATAACGACTGACACTAGCACCATAGATTAACAGCCCTTAGCCCAAAATGTGACGATTTAGAATTTCTACTAGAGGTACCTACATGAACAGGCTGCCTCTTAAAGTCTGAATATTTACAGTTATCTTGTTATTCAAATATATTTTTAGCAATCAGACCCCTACAAGGGTCACTTACTGCCATTATATTCAAAGGGCAGAAATCAAATATTTGGATCAATAATACGATTTGTAAATCGGTCACAACTTTAAATGAAGGGTCTATAGAATAGAAAAAAACAGGAGTGTCAGAGGTAGATTAAGCTGTTCTATCGTAGCAAAGATAGGAAGCAAAATGGATCAGGGGAAGCCTTGAAGGGAGAGTATGTGAAGAATGTTCTGGAGGTAAAGAGAGAGTCATACAGGATCATGGTTTGAAGCTGGAAATCAAAGAGGCGATGTTGAATGTTGTCAGAGAAAAAGGAGAAAGAGAAATGCTGAAGTTGGATGAAGCTGTAAAGGGTAGGGATGGGTATCGTTTAGGTTTTATCCGATACCAGTACCAAACCGGTACTTTTGAAACGGTGCCGGTGCTTAAACGGTGCTCGAACTGGTGCTCGAACCGGTGCTCGAACCGGTGCTTAAAGGATGAAGAACACAAAATTGGTCCAAAAACCTCTCATGTTCAGCTGTTTTTTTTGTAAAAAGATAACAATGTTAGCCTTTTCTGCAGCTATAGGGCATATATGGCATCACTCTGGGCTGGAAGCAGTGCTTAAACAATGGAAAAAACACAAACTTTGTCCAAAAACCTCTCATATTTAGCTGTTTTCCACTTTTTCTTTGGTCGTTTTAGCCTTTTTGGCCAGGGTGAAGGGAGCATCTGCCATCAAACAAGAAGACAGCCATGTAACTACGACGGTGTTTGCTAGTTCACCTTATGTGCATTAATTTAATAACGTGGTTAGCCTACTCAACGTAAATTACACACGGACAACATTAAGCTACTCACACAGAGAAGAACGGCTGCTGCTGCCATCATCATCCGTCATCATTTCTGCTACACTGACAGGGCTAGGGGCCAGGACTCTCCTCTTCGGGTTTTTGGGGGATGTTGCTAACTCCGGGTCCGATTACAGGCACCACACCCACAGTAGATGTGCTCGGTGTGAGGTCTCGCAGCAAGCTATCAAATACGGTGCATTTCTCGGCTTTTAACAAAATGCTATATGTCGCCAGGTGTTTCATCGGATTTGAGGTGTTACCTCCTTTGCACAGTATCACAGTATCAGCTTAAAGCACTTGATGCAGGGTGCTGAGTTTGCATCTTTTGCTGTGAAGTACAGCCAGACTTTTGACCGCTTCGCCTTGGGCATTTTTAATCTGTAGCTCTGCTCTAAAAGAAAGTACGTACCTGGGCCCGCCTACTACGCTTGCAAAGGTAAAATGATTGGCTAGAATCCAAAGTGTATGACATTTCAGGAAAAATAAGCACCGAAATAAAGCACTGAAATGTGCGCTGCTTTTCGGTCTGGTTACTACCGTTTATGTGAGAACCGGTGCCATAATGGCACCGGATACCGGTACCCATCCCTAGTAAAGGGTGTTCCCGGGGGGGAGAGAGAGGGGTGACAGGAGTAGACTTCAATGGGCATGTAGGTGAAGGGAACAGTGATAAGGAGATCTTGGGTAGATATGGTCTTAGACAGAATGTAGTGGATTTTGCAAAAAAGGCTGCAGTGAACATGTACTTCAACAAGAGGGAGGCGCACGGTCACATAGGAATGGAGGAAGGTACACACACATGAACTATCTTACACAGAAGGTACAATCTGAAAGAGAAAGAGGAAATGACTGAAGGTAGAGATAATGATGAAGAAGGAAGAATGTTGTGCAGAATTCAGGGAGGAGATGTAAATGAGGCTGGACACTAAAGAAGAGGAAAATGACTTATATGGTTTGGCAAGGTAGAGAGACTGCAGTGGAAAGGATGTGCAGCATGTTGGGGTGATTAAGGATAGAAATGGAAATGCATAAATGAGCAAAGTGAGCTGAGAGAGAAAGGGGTGGATGGATGAGGAAAGATGGTTATTGTTTAGTAAGGAGGAAAAGAGGCCCGATGTGAAGAGTGACATACCTGTGTGGAGATGTCTAGGAGAGAAGGCAGTGGACCTTTTAACCAGATAAATATAAGTGCATGAGAGGATGTCTGAGAAATGAAGAAGAAATGTACTGATGCAAGGAGGAAACAAGGAAGACCTCAGAACAGGCTGATGGATGTAGTGAAGGAGGACACGCCGAGGGTTGGTATGACACAGGTGGATGTTATATGGGTATAGTATGTAAAGAAATTCTTTCGTACACATGTTTAGCAGGTATGGCTAAATCATAACACATAACATCTTCCTCCAGGTGTCATAAAGAAGTTATCTTGTTTCACAAGTCTATGAGTTCATTTAGGCTACCTAGCTGTAATAGGCTAATAACATTGTTTTATATATATAGTCAGTTAGCTACGCTGGTCGTAATAATTTTAACCACTAATTAGCTATCCACTTAGTCTTAATGTGTGGAGAGGGAAAGAAGCCCCCACCGCTCTAAATTACAAAAAGATTTCATTTAAGAATTAGTATTAAGAAAAGGAGGAGGGTTAATTAAGGAAAAGAGAGAAGGTGATTTTGGTGAGCTGTTTAAAATGACAGAAATAGTCTAATTTAGTTCTTTACAGCCAGAATATAAAGGGAAACCAGTGGCAGCAGAGCAGGTAGCAGAGGGCTTGATGTGCCGGAGTGACCTTCCTGCTTCATTCATCAGCATTTCAGTGTGAAAAGACTGGATTTGCCTGAAGCTCTCAGTGCCTCCACAGTGCTGGGGCACAACACAAGGTGATTTATTTATTTGATTATTGCCCAGCAAGCTGGCATGTCCTCTTGATCGATGGCCATTGTGTCCCAGCAGCCGTTGGGCTGTTACTTTCTCCGGCACAAAACAGCTTGAAGGACAGCTCTGCGGGGACCCTAGTTACTCTCTTTCACTTTTCCCACTCGCCTTCACTTTATCACTCTTTCTCTCTGTCTCCTTCTCAATACCACCTTGTATTAGAGTCTCCTGTCTGTTAAAAACTTTGCTCTATTTTTTTTCCTCTCAATGTTATTATTCAGATGCAAATGCTGCGAGTGACCTTCGCAAGCTTAATCTAAGTAATGCAAGTGTACCGGACTGTATTTGGTTGCACTACGCATGAGTGCGTCTGCAATCGTGTGAAGATGAAAGGAATAGCCACCCTCTGTTCTGCCTGAGCCAGTCTCTCGCTGGGTGACCTCACCTTTATCTCATCTGATCTTGCGCACGCACACACACACTTAGTCACTCCCGCTGGTCCCTACTCTCCTATCTTTGGCAGCCTGACCATAGATGTGTGAGGGGTGGCATGTTAATTGAACTGGGAGTGAAAACACAGAAAAGACTCCAGGCTGGTGGGTAGTGGAAGCAGATGTGGCTAGGAAAAAAAGAGCAGTGTATGCTGAGATAAAGAATGGCACGAGAAACAACTGGTGATGAGAGATTAGGTGTGTGTTTTTGTAGTCTGTTTGTTCACTCTTAATCCCTTTAGAGCATGTTGACTGTCTTTTTTTTCTTTTCTTTTCTTTTCTTCGCCAGTATAACCAAAAGCTTTTCTTTCTTTCTGTCATCTTCCGCTGCGCATAATTTGAAACAGGGACACAATATACCCGCGATGTGCCGCGTGCAAGTGTCCCTGCTCTCGTAATATATCTTAGTCAGTGTAGTGTGGGTGTGCATCTATTAGCACTGTGGGATGTGACAGAGGTGTGAAAAGATTCAGACAGGGGCTAAAAGCAAAAAGATAGGATGTGATGAGAAATCGCAGACTAAAAGATGAAGAAGCTCGGTAGCTCTCGTCATCCTCAACCATCCCTGGGTGCGTGCAGGTTGCAGGTTGGTGCTGTGTCTAATTATGTATTTTTTTTAGCATCCTATTTGATTTGATCATCCAATTAAAAAAGATTGCAGTGTCCCAAACAAACAGTTAAAAGGTAGGTGTGTTGAAAAGAAGGAATCCAAAATTTCAGGAACCCAGAACCCATTCAGGGGTTGTTTCTTTGCAGAAAGGGTGAATAGGGTTTATAGACAGTACTAAAAGCAGAGAACATGCATAGTCATGTTGTGGACTTCCTTATTGGATTACTTTCAGTTTTCAAGTGTAGACCCAAGATAAAGCCTTTAAAAAAGACCAGCACGTACAGATGAGAACCGTAAGATACACTGTTGTTTTAATACCGCTGAATTATGAATTTTAGTGGTAGATCGTTATAGCCACGTGTGATGTTCTTATCATGTGTTCTGTATTGTGCCAGTATGCCTGAGGATCTCTTTCTAGCCATTCAACGTACTCATGTATGTCAGTGGGCTTGTTTGTGCATGCATGTGTTTGAAGCAAAGTGTGTGCCAACAGCCAATAACTGTCTGTGCCTACCTAATTTTTGCATGCATGCTCGGAGTCTCTCCTCAAGATTTGACACTCTGTTGTGGAGCTCCTCGTAGTCATAGGCCCCCATCTCCTCCTGAAGTTCGCTTAGAACTGACGTCAGATTCTGGACCTCCTCCTTAAACTGCAATACCAATTTGGCATCGGCTTTGTACTCCTCCAACACTGGTATCAACGGTCTAAGCTCCTCCATTTTCGCTTTTATGGCCTGAAAGGGTTAGAATAAGCTCGGTTGAGTGTCATGCGTGGCAAAAAGGAGAGCCCGCTGTCCATAAAAGAAAAGAAAAGAAGGGGAAAATAAACCAAAACACCTGTCTGAACCTGACTACTCTAACTCTATCCTGCCTCTTCTCTCATCTCGCGACACCCGCCCCCTGCTTTTGCGTGTTCCGTGTCCTGTGTTCTGTGCGCGTGAGCTGCGGTGTTCTGTTTGTGCAGGTGTGTGTCTGAGCGGACAAACCCAGAAAATACTCTCCACCCGCTGTGACGAGCAGAGCAGGTGGCTCCGTCCCGGAAAGTGACCAGCCGATAAAAAGCAAGCCCTCGGTACACCGACAACAATTGGGAAAGCTCTTTATTGGTCATCATCGTTTAAAATGCAACATCGTATTAAGGGTTACATGCTTTTACATGTCACACACAACAAAGTGTCTCGAATTGTACGTCTATAGTTTTTACGTAAAGATTTGTTGAATAACCAAATATGCATTGACAAAAGCCAAAGGAAAATAAAATGAAAAACAGCAATTAATAATAATAATAATAATAATTATGTATTTACGTTTTAAAAAAGCTTTTAGATGGAAAACTTTGACAGCAGTAACATGCAGGAAGAGATCAGTGGTGGGTTGGTTTGGGAGAAGGGTGGGGTTTCTTAGTCTTAATGGTGCTAAAGGTAAATTAACTGTTTGACGCCCAAATGCTCTCAGTACTGTGGCCCAGTTCAGGGGAATCTGGAATTGACCTGCCTCTTCTTCACCTGTGGCTCTCTTTACATGTCTTAAAGTTAGCCCTGCAAGCAAGAAAATGACAAACTGTTGACAGGGGCTAGAGCTTGCTAACCTATCTAACAGACACACAGACAAACACACTTAGTATATGCACTTAAGACATGTTACAGAAAACAAAACTGCACACATGCACTGAAAGGCGCTGGCAGCACGGGACTGCTGAGCATGCATGATTGACAGGATTGCAGCAGTGCAGGTGGTGATGGTATGAACAGCTGTAGGAACACAGGCACGCTTGAATTAGTCTCAGTAACTGCAAACAGGGCTGGGTGTTAACCATACCCCATAATCAGAGGTGGCACTGAATTTTTTGTGACCTTTTTTTAAAAATGTAGACCTGTTATCACTTATGTGTTGCTCAATAGATGAGCAAGCACATGGCAAAAGCGGGAAGAAAAAACTCCCTTTTAACAGGAAGAAACCTCCGACAGATCCGGGCTCAGGGAGGGACAGCCATCTGCTGAGACCGGTTGGGGGTTGAGGGGAGGAAGACAGGACATAAAGACACGATAAATCCCTAAAGCTCTAGTAAAATCTAGTAAAAACTTGCATCAAACACTCCTCTACCCTGTTTGCAAAAAAGGTTCATTAACATGTGGACACGAAACCCTAAAGAAAATCTCCTTGGAGGGTTTAGTGTATACTAGATGTTGTCAAGGAGGTTTGTCCCAGTGTGCAGAGATCTTTGTGCCCATCGTTCACAGTGACTGTAATTCATGTAAGATATCTTCTTAAATCTCCTCCAAGCCCAGATTCTCTATTTAACGTGATTTTTTTAAATGAATTATGGCATTTTGTGTATCGATTTATTTTGCCTCTTTAATTATCCATGCAGATTTCTTGGGATGCAATATGGTGATTTAGGCAATTCTGAGTTCTCTCCACAGTGGAAACACTCACACACGAAATGGGTAAGCTAAAGAAGCAGCTATGAAGGAATGGCGCTTGGATCGATGGCTCGAGAAGTGGATCTTTTACCTTGTATTGCTTGGCGATGTTCTGCTTATGGTTCTCCTCCACCTGCCTAAACTTGGTCTCCAGACCACGAAGCTGAACTTCCATCTTCTCTACATACTGCAGGTCCCTCTGGGTGCGCTGGTCCAGCACCTGGATGGACTGGGTCATGTTCTGGACCTGTACGAATGAGCAAGAGTGGTTGAAGAAAAAATCTCAGTCTGCATTGTAATTAGAATAGGAGACGCAGAGAAAAGGCAACAGACTTTACAATATGGCTTGGCGTTCGTCTCGTAGTGATTCACAAACTCTGACATCAGGCCAACTAGTCAGGGGCCTCAGACACATGGCGCAAGTGTAGGATTCATACTGTTCAGACATTTGTTTTCTCCAGATCTGATGTGGTCCAGAAACATGGCTCATCTTTTATTCATTAGGAGGAATCTGCTGTTGTCAGTAACTGTAACTGTAGTGCTGCTGCTACAGTATATGAATGAGCAACTTAACCTGCAGGGTTCTATGAATGTGCTTCTGTAAAATGGGGGAAGCTCCCAGTGTATGGGCACTCAGCTGAGTGCATCATTAGATATCATCTACTTACAAATAAGCTGCCTCCTGTGATGCCTTGGGTTTTCGTGAGCTCATTAGAGCATGACTTCTATTCTTGTCCAGCAGGCAAAAGACCACAAACATGAGCATATATATGTGTGTGTGTGTTTCTATGCATGTCTTTGTGCGTGACAAAAGGTCAGAGGAAGTAACAGTGGGTCCCCTGGGTCACACTGTATGACTTTTGATGGCTGGGGAGGAGTTAGGTGATAATTACCTTCTCCAGCAGCTGCCTCAGTTGTTTGGTACGGGCATCTCGTGAGCACATGGACTGCTGGGGTGCCACCACAGTGCAGACACACCTTCCCTCGCTATCCTGGGCTGAACTGTACACCTGCCACGACTCCTCTGGGTTTGCTGGCAACACCTGAAAACAAAGGCATAGATAAGGGGAGGGGAAACAATAAAAAGACAACAGGGTAATGTTTCTTTTTTTTGGGGGGGGGGGGGGGGGGGGGTTGCCACGCAACAACCTCCTCGTGTTTATCGCTTTATTATATTTATAACCATCAGGACGCCACAAACCTTTAGGCTCCACCCATTTTCGCCACTATCACCTGTGTGTTCTAAAGCAGCCAATCGTTGACAGCAGAAGCCTGTCCCGTCATTCAGGGTTGGGTGTGTGTGAACCCTCAGAGTATAATGTATGACGTCAAGAACATGCCCCCCCCTCGCTGTACCTCCTCCCACCCCGATGGATAACACTAGTTATTAACCTGCTGACGGGACGACGGTGAGGATGGAGGGGTGACTTTGACAAAGCCATTCATCACTGCATCAGCGAGAAAAGGAAACAAAAAAAAAGATCACTGGGGAGACCTGCTGATTAGTGAGAAGGAGCGACTTCACGTGAAAAACAAAACGGAGCAATCAGCCACTGTCAGTCTGTCAGTCAGCTGCAGTTTTCTAGCAAAGGATGCGCTGACAAAGAGAACCACCAGCAAGCACCCATCTTTGTAGTATTCAGTGTAGTGATCAGCACTGTTACACAGCTCCCTGTAAGAAAACAACTAATTGTTAACTAAACCCCGAAACGTGTGATATGTGCAAAAAAAGAGCCATAAATCATTAAAACAAAAATGATTACAAAAAATATGACATTCAAGATTAAACTCTGTTTCCCGAGTTTAGTGAATTTAATATTTACACAGAACAGCCTTCAGCGTTCATTGCTCTAAATATCGCTGCAAATCATCCACTTATAATATTACCCTGGCACAAACACAGCTCTGAGAGTGCCAGGAAGCCTGACAGGGAAACGCTTCATTCTGACTCTCATTGACACACACACACACACACACACACACACACACGCACACACACACACACACACACACACACACACACACACACACACTGAAGGATATAAAGAAAGAATGAAGACTCCTGCTGTTACAGAGCGAATATATAAGACTCCTTTGAAATGTTTTTCCCCCACGCCATTCATTTTGCAACACCGCGTCTCTTCACATTTGCATCCACATCAAAACTACCAAATGATAACTTTTCATTAGTGGGGGATGCTCATATCAGCAGTAGCAGAGGCAACTGGAGCAACATCAAACGCAAGAAGGAACGAATGTATTACGCTCTCTCCAAGTCTTTTTTTTTTTCTTACTCTTGCAGGCGCGTGAATTTCTGCTCTAAATTATAAACCAAAGGCACCCACGAGAGTAGCTCTGTGACTATATCTGGACTGAATTTTAATTGGAAATTTATTTCTTAATTGTTATTAGGATTTATTTTAATTTTTGTTCCTTTTTTTTAAGCCAGCCACTGGCAGTAAACAGTGAAACTCACTCCTGTGCTCCGGTCTGGGTACCCTCCCTGCGCCGCCGTGAGCCTGGTGGTGTTGAGCCCCACCAAAGAGGGGAGGGTCTGCGACATCCAGTTGGTAATCATCGCCATGGTGCTCAGCACGACGCCGATCTTCAGCAAAGGCACCGACATCTTTTGCGCTCTGCTATTGACTTTTTCTTCTTCTTCTTCTTTTCAATTTAAGTCGCCTTCATTCTACAGACTCCAGGGAGAAACGAGAGAGGCGAGTCGCGGTGCCCAGAGCATCTTCGTGTTTCACCCGGGACTCCGGCTCGGCTGTTCTTTTTTTGGACATTTCCACGGAAGCTCCGGCGGCAGAGCGAGACTTGGTGGGTCGGGACGGAGAGCAAAACTGCACGGCGCGATCCGGTGCACGGATAAAGTAAGAGGAGGGGGGCTAAAACCCGAGAGCAGCAGCTGGAGACGTTCTCTGGATAGCTCCTCTGCCCGCGTTGTCCCGCACACTGCCGCCTCTCCGGTTCGCCGTTACTATTTCGTTCACGCCCGACGGTCCGCCTCCTGCCTTGCTGCGCTCTGTGATTAAGTGCCACTGACTACACACACAGGCGGCTCCAAATGGATGTGAAGAGGAAGGAGGAGGTACTACGGATCTATCTATATCACCAGACGCAATGATGTCAGCCAGGTTGGGTCCAGGTTGGGTAATATCTGGGATTGCGCCTGAAGTCGCTCATAGTTGGGTCGACACTAACTTGTCCCCTGAGGGAATGGCAATGAGCAGTGCGACCGAGGTCGGCCCACAATGATGCTGCGGGATTATTTATAGCAGCAAGCAATGACATTTCTTTCTCCACAGCCCACCCATCAAAAAAGGAGGATTAAAGGCACTTGGACACAGGCGCAAACATCATCGCGTCCTGCATGGTAACCATTGTTAACTAAAACAACCGCTGCAGCAGTAGTCGAGTGTGTGACAGACACACACACACACACACACACACACACACACACACACACACACACAAATGTAGGGTGTCGCACTGCAATGGCAGTGATGTGGTAGGGCTCGGAATATGTTTTATTGATGGGATACTGGAGGCTTCAGCCCAAAACAAAGGATGAGCCTTTGATTCGTGGAACTCTGGCGCCACCGTGCAACAGATTCTGGCATTGCTGGGAAAAATGATAATAATTAAAAAAAATTAACAATAATACTAATACTAAATGTTTGAAATGCAAGAAAGAAAGAAAAAAAGACACGTTTACAGGAAAGCGGTTGATTACTACAAAAAAAAACATACTTAGTGTTTTTATTTTTTTCCTCATCTATTGATTATTTTAGGTCTTCAAATATTTTAGGCGTGTTTTCAAAGCCAGTTTGATTTTGTCATCTTCAGCAGGTGTGTTTTATTTTATCAGCTGGCTATAGCTGCTCAGATAATACCAGGAAACGTCCAGAGCCTGAGTCTAGACCAGCAGATCTATGGGGCACTGCTCCAGCCTATGGGCTAAATTGTAGTACTGCATGATACATGAGGTCCCCCAGAATAGCAAAGAGAGGTTTGGGCTATTTCTGTCAGCTCCATAATGCATTTCACTGGTGAACTGAAAAGCTGAGAGGAAAGTCTGCGCTCGCTGCACCTATGTGTTCCTCTTACTCTCTGTCTGTTTCGCTCTCTGGCTGCTCTTAATCTCTCAACACTTCTCCCTGACTTTTGAGGTGAGAACTCAAAAAGAGGCGGCTTCAACGTGTTGCAGGGATCAGCTTCACTCGGGTCCTCACCCTGTGTGTTGCCGTGCAGTTCAGCAAAGCACAGCAGGGGGTCTCTAACAGCAAAGCTTTGTAAAGCATGGATTTATTCAGGTTTCAGGCTTCACCGTTGTGGATTCCACATCATTCCAAAGCTAGTGACCCCCACATTTAGTAGGGCCAGTTATTTAATATAAAATGATCGACACTGAAGCAAGAGGAAGGCCACAAGTGCTCTTTTAAACTCACCGATCATTCGTTGACCTGCCAGAAAGCCAGACAAATCAAAATCTTTTATTAGAACTCCTCAGTAGCCAATCAGTGTTTTACACATGCCTACAAGACCTCAAGTGGATGGATGCACTGGAAGCATTTGCACAGTTTTAGTTATACAAGTTAATGCAATAACCCTACACAAATACAAATTTGATGGAGAGGTGTTGCTCAAATTATACAATCCTTTTTATTTTTTTTAAGAATGTGGTTTGTGTTTTGTGGGTTTGCCTTCATTAATGTCAGTTTGCAATACAAGATGTGTAGCTATACCAGGGCAAATAAAGAAGCGCATCCAACCACAACAAAAATTACCAAACTGGAGACCAAGAAGTTACCAGAAAACATTTAAAAGCTGAGCATTAGCACAAAAGGTGGTCTCCCACGACCACAGGCTGCTGTAGTTTGTAGTGAGCTGATGTTTATATTGCATGCCTACAGCAGGATAACCACTCTGTCACATTCAGTATCCAGTTTAATAAAGCGGAGAAGAGAAAAATTCACATTTCCAGCCTGCATGTGCACTACAAAATGCACCGTACCTCCACCTACTCTTCTTCTGCTCTCACTCTCTCCCCTTTGCTTCATCGCTCAGCCAGCCATACTGAATAATAAATAGCTTCAACCCCGCCTGCCAATCACACCACGCATATTGCAATTCAGCTCAACTCCATCTCTGCGTTCTCACATAAAATCTGATTGATTTCTCTTTCTTTCTTTTTCATACATTAAAAATCCTTAACGGTTTCAAACGGTTTCTTTTGTTGGAGCTTTTTTTGTTGTTGTTTAAAGGGGAAGACATATTGGCAGCTTTCCACTTAAATGAGAAAGAATAGCTGCGTTATTTTGTGTCAGAGTGGTTGTAAGAGTGCGCGACATGTGTTGATAGTCTTTTTTTGTAGGATGATCATTGGATGAGGACTGACTGTTATAACTGCTTCATCTATCCTTCAGGATGTGGGTTTGCAGCTCGGGGTTGAGCCACTAGGTGAGGAACAGATGCCGTTCTGGCTGCTTACTATTCTGCTCTATGTGAAGGCTAGTCAGTCGCCAAATCCTTCAGCAGAGTGGAGGATAGAAGGTGAATGAACGTGGGCAGATTTAAAAGAGAGAGGTCGTCGCTAATCAGGCATCCCCCCGCTACTTTGAAGAGATGTAAAGAAAAGAGCTGTGGCCGCCCTACGCTGTCTCAAACTGCGTGAGAAGCAAGGTGGTTAATGTGGCCATTATGAGGGCGGCATTGTTCAGCATCACAGGTTGAGGGCGGGCTGCTTGGGTGTTTTTTTTTCCTTTTTTCTTCTTCTGATGAGTAATCTGGCAGTGAAAAGCTCTCTATCTTTTAGAGTTTAGATCCACCTCTCACTGGATATATTTTGGCCTTCAAACCGGGAGGCAATGTGGAGAGGCCCGGCTGTCCAACAGCAAAAAATGCACTGCAGGTTTCCAAAGCAGGAGTAGAAATAGGGCCTGTCAGTGTATTTTGTCTTTTTGGGCTTCTGGAAGGGAGCTGACAGGTATTTCTACAGGCTAATATGGACTTACCTTTGAACAGATGACACACACTTCTCAGTCCATCGTGGAAAAACTGTCACTGTAACTTGGGGCCGCACATCGCCACGTGGGACTTGAAGAGAATGTCATGAAAATCGCCATGTTTTTCCACTCCGCTCCCACTTGATGGCTTTCATCAAACTGTCCAAACTGACCCCGATGTGTCAGCGTTTCTGTTGCACTCTGCAGCTGAGCTGTAACGTCCGGTCCCATATTTCAAACTTGTTGCCTCAGTACAGAAAAAAAGACTAAATGTACACCAGTACGAACTCTGTGTAAGGTTAGAGCTTTGATCAAATTACAAATCAAATACCAGCTAAATGTCAAAACCAGGCTTATGTTCTCTGAATTAAAAAAGAAAAAAAAAGTTCGCCTCACAGCTCGCTGACATTTCTCATAAAATTGTGGAAATCAATTGCTGGCATATTTCTGTCAAAGTGGTATAACGCCAATATTGTTCTAACACGTTGTTGCCAGGGCCAGCGGGGCTTGCAGCAACCTACTTCTAGCACATTGTATTGAGTCTGTCGCTTGGATTATATCACAGACACGTTTACTGATAGTACCTCAGTGTCACTCTGTCACTTTTATTTGTTTTCTGTGGCCTCTAATTAGCAGCCGCAATTGAATTCACACAACAGAGAATTCCATAAAGTATCACTTTGTGCTGGCGCAAAGACAACTAAATGCACAAATTCTCCACGGCACGGCCCTGAAATAAATAAACCCACTTCCTCACTCTCTCCCCAACCACCAAAGCCTGTTGTTTGTGATCATTTACAAAGCAAGCAATTTACTGCAACAGTATCTGCTTTATGCATTTCTACAAATGGTGTTTAAGCACACCATGAAGTAATTCATAGTTCCAGTAAAGAATCCCACATCTGCACTTTAGTGATGGGCAGTGTTTGAAAACTACTGAGCTGAGTGGCTTGACATTGCTGGACTCAAGTGTTCGTTTCTCTTCACAAAGGCACCAGCAAGTCACACTGTGGTCACGGAGCATGCTCAGAACACCTTCTATGAGACTCTGCATTTGGTTGTGGAGCCCCTCTTTTAAAAGCATCCTCCAACAATGGCCTCCCCCCACCACCACACACACACGCACATACATAATGCTACAGGCAACCCTTTTCTATCGTACTAGGATGGTGCTGCAGCTGATTAATCGGACCAGTTGATGATGAGGAAACTGACCGACCGTGCAGTCCTCTCCCTCTATCTGGCCCGTTTGTCAGAGGCACTGAGCGGGGGGCTCTCCTGGACCTGTCCGCGCCCCGTCAACCACAATGTATTCACATCGTGTAATCCCGCCCGTTAATCTGTTTAAGCTGGGGTAGGTTGTAGAGGGCTAATTCACCCGGCTCTTTCATGCGAGGTAAAGCGGGTAATCTCTTACTGGATCTGGAGCCAATTAACCGCTACTTCGACCTTTTAAAAAAAAAAAAAAAAAAAAAAAACCAAAAGGTGGAAAAATGGCGTTAAAAATTAAAAATCAACCTACTTGGGTGAGTTCTGTGCCCATGAAGATGAGGAGAATCAGAGTCAGGAGCTTGCTCGCAGGCTGCATCTCTTGCCTCCGGTGTGAGTAGACCAGCGGTCTCACATGCAGATCCAGTCCCTTTGCGTCCCCCCGCACAGCAGTCCTTTCCGCTCGGCTCTCTTCTCGCTCTGCAGGTCGCCCGATTCTTTCCTCTCTTTTTTATTATTCTTATTCTTGTTATTGTTATCGCGGTTGTTATTTTTTTATTCCTTAGCAGCCCGGCGGCAGACAGCAACAAATCTGTTTGACGGAATCGTCTCTGTGCATATTCATTTCATATCTGGAGCCTATCTTCGGTGCCTCTCCCTTTCGGTCGTGGCCGCACTTATTTATCGCTGCGACGGACTGTGGTGAACATTGGGCTGAAGGCGCGCGAACAGTTTCGGATACACACGCTATAAACCTTCACTCTGATATCGCCAAAAGTTTACCTCCCCGCCTCAAGCTTGCCGTATAAGCTCTCGATGACAAAAAAAAAAAAAAAGGGGGGGGGGGGGGGGGTGGGGGAGCAGTGACGGCGCTGTTCATGGTCCTGAAAGCGGAAGCTGCATCGCCGAGAGAGGGAGATTTAAATTGGCAAGCGAGCACAAGGGTGGAAGGCTTTCCAAGATCATTTGCTGCCAGAAAATCCATCACAGTAAAGAATTGAGATTTATTCTTTGCTGACTTTAATGCCAATCACAACCACTAATAGATTCGAGTAAGTAATTTCACAATAAAGCACAGCTTTGACTGTCTGAATATAGGCCAAGTTACATAATAGGAATGTATAGGCACAGGCTAATGCATTCAGTATTCCCCTGTGGATTGTTCTTTCCTGACACTGTAGCTATTTGTGTATTGTGTAGGCTTAACAAAGAACAAAATGAACAATGCTAATAATTTAAAAGTCACATATGAAAACAACTTGAGGAAACAGAATATGAAAACTGGGGTGTGGATGGATCTAGCAAATAGGTTCGACCCTGCATCTGTTTCTATACATTCACATACCCTAGACCTACTAGTCTTAATATCCAAACAAACGTGCATATCCTTTAAATTGTAAACAGATACATGAGGGGAAAGAAAACCAACCTAAATCCATATTTTCTCAAATACATCCTCCATATTCCTTAATTTGTGTTTGTTTGTTTTAAGTATAACTTATTTTTCTTGTATCTTCACCCCCAACCGGTCGCAGCAGATGGCTGCCCCTCCCTGAGCCTATTTCTGCCGGAGGTTTCTTCCTGTTAAAAGGGAGTTTTTCTTTATCATTGTCGCCAAACTGCTTGCTCTTGGCACCCTTTTGTATATTTGCTTCAATGCGGAATAAATTCAGAATAAATCTTTCTCATCTCATCTAAGCCTAGTGGCAGGTCATTCCACAATAATATGTTCCACCTTTAAACTTAGCTCCTCTGCAAAAAGAAAGACTTCTAACCAACAATGCTCCTCCCTGAGCCTGGTTCTGCTGGAGGTTTCTTTCTGTTATGAGGGAGTTTTTCCTTCCCACTGTCACTACGTATCTACCAAAAGTGGTCTTCTCATTTTGGGAAGTTTTCTCTTTATATTGTAGGCTCTTTACCTTACAATATAAAGTGCCTTGAGATGAGTGTTGCTGTGATTTGGTGCTATATAAATAAAGCAGAATAGAATTAAATTGAATTCAACTGAACTGAATTGAAAGCACTACACAAACTATCAAAACCTATAACAAAATCTACTCTGTTATAATGAAATAAGCATCTTCAGCTACGATAAATTGGTAATATAAATTGCATTTCATTTTACCATATCAAGTTTCTACCAAACACCTGGATTCAGATTGAGTTGGCTTGACATATGTCCACTGGTTTCCTCCAGAAACAGAGTAACATAAATTTTGCAGGGTCTCTCTGCCAGTGATTTTCACATCATCCTCAGAGCGCAGTGCTGTTCGCAGTATATTGCAGCATTTTTATGGCAACCCACAGCCATTGCCCAGAATGTATTTTATCCTACAGTAGAGCACAGTTTTAATGAGAAACAGTATGTAACTGTCAGAAGTTGGCCGTATTCTTACAGCAGATTGTTACAGTGTTTACTGATGCCTTTCTATGTAAACATTTTAATGTTTAGCAGATTCAGCTGATACTGTTTTCTCCACCACTGATCATTTATTAGTTGTTAAACACATTTCTTATGATACTGACTTCCAAAAGCAACTCTGACAATGATCTCTTTCCTCCATAAAGACGACATTTGACAACTTCCCCAGTACCCTTATTGAAGAACTTTGAAACCTCAACATGTATCATTAAAGCCCTTGTTTGACCATTAGAAAAGTTTAGTTTCTAAGGGTAGCCCTAGTAAGTGATATAGGCAATGCTGACCCTCACTAATTTCTGATGCACACTGAGTCATTTTGTTCAGGAAGCAGGCCTGAAACACGACAGACATAGCTCAGATCAGAAAAGACAAACTTGGGTTGTTCTTAGCACGTGTCCGAGGGGAAAGCCTTAGCTTTATAAAAAGCTAAGTAGCAGAAAGGACTCAAATGTGTTCCATCACTTGACTACTTGAATGTTTCTTCCAACCTGGGATCAGATTTATGAGTCATTTCAATTAAATCCACTGCACACTACATGCACTTGGGCCATTTTAATAATGGCGTCTGATTAGACTTTCCTTCGTAGAGGCGGTGCTTGATTGACAATTCCCTAAGCCTCCCGTTAATGTTGTAGCACCTGTAAGGGTTGGACGGATTTTAATCATCTTTCATGGAGTCTGATAACTTCCAGTAATTCCAGTTTTAACGCACACTCACCTTCCACAGCCTTATCATGAGCAAAGGTTTCATCAGCCAGAATAAAATGAAACTACCTGCGAGGAGGGGCGAGCACAGCCAAAATCCTTGGTTGCCACGTTATATGTGAATAATTTAATGCCAGGTTTTTGTTCTCAGCGGTGTTCATGTGTGTGTCCTGTGATAGGTATGCACTCTCTTTCTGTGTGGGCTGTACAATACTTATTCCATTGTGAATGCCAACAATAGGCCTTTGATTGGGTGGTCATGTGGTTCTGAAGCTGTTCTGTTTCAGACTATATGAACCACACATTACACTAACAGCTCCAGTGACCTGGAGATATAATAAAATCTCATTTATTGGCTTCAAGATGAATAAATGACTTCAGAAATGACATCAGGGTGAATTTACATCTGTGTCCTCCACAGCCGATTCTTTTTTTGTCTTTTTTGGTTGGTCTGCATACCTGAGAGAGGTAATACAAGGTCAGACTGAGAGGGCTTTTCAGACTGATATCCCAACAGTAGGATATAGGTTTTTCCAGATAATGACTTAAAGTGCACTGCACCTGCTTCCATCAGATTTACATCAGATTTTGTTTTTTCAAGAACTAAATATAGTTTAGCCTGTGCACATCCACAAATGCATGTATTTTTGCTTTTCTAGTAGCGCTAGTAACTGAGTTTCAGCTCAGTCACATGAAGATTTGATTATGGAGCAGGGGAATGCAGTCTGTGAGTAATGAAAGTGAAATACTCTAGACATAAAGAAGAACATTTGTTTGTTGGCAGGAGCTCTTCCCTGCGTGGCAGTACACAGCCCACACACTGGACAGCAGGGGATACATCTCACTTGCACGTTGGCCAGTATTTAAAGTTTGTCTCGTAAGCATGAAGTCACAGCGGATATCGCTAAGCTCCCCTAAAATCATGCCTGATGAAATGTTCTATTATTATGAGTACTGCAATAGCAGACTTTCAGTGTGCATGGGAAAGATCCCATTAAAAGATACACAGTGGTATCTGGTTTGTTTTCGTATTGCAGTTTGTTTGGGTTGTTTGCATAAACATGAATGTAATACGGCAGCAGTTTTATTGATTCTGTGCATGCTAGTTAGTGTGAAATGGAGCCATGGAAATCTGCTTCCCAACTTCCTATGTGCTACTGGAAGGAGGCTGATGATGAAGAGGGAACTAGTATGGGAATAAAGAAATGAAAGAGCCTGAATTAAAAAAAAATAAGACTTTGATTTTTTTTCTCTCAAGCATAGCAGGGCTGAACAAGAATTGTTTATTACACTGCTGTTGTGAATATTTCTCCTCGTGATTTATTTTCTGCCCATTGAGCTGAAAATGCAAATGATGGAATTGTCTTGTTTGCATATGGAAAATGTCTTCATTGCAGGTGCATTGCAGGGGAATTTGCTCTGCTTCTCTCATTTGCTTTTGGTACTTACAGAATTTAACGCCAAAAAAAAGCACCTGAGATTTAGCATCGTTATTCAAGTTTCACAGAAAAACTGATTAACCTTCAGGAATTAGTATCCATTTGAAAAAGGCTCGCTTCTTTCGTGAGGTCACTTCTTTTCTCTGTTTTTCATTTTGTTCAGCTTCGGTGTGTGTGTGTGTGTGTAGGTGTGAGTGTGCGCGCATGTGTGTGTGTCTCATTTCATGAAAGAGACAGGGAGCGAGAGGCAGAAAGAGAAATTGAGTAAAAGAGCTCCAGTTTAAATATAGGTCCTAATAGAATTTGTGTCTTTCCTCTTAGGCAAGCTGCCATTACCTCCCCCTTTCATCACTTTTCTCTCTCCCTTTGCTCTCCTCGGGGTTGATGCCACAGATAACTATTAAAGATATGTTTCCATTATGTCCCAGTAAGGCTCTGCTCATTTAGTGTGCTGAAGACCCGGTCAAGATAGGTCCGTGACCTTGATCGGTTCTGTGCTAACAAGGAGCGCTCCATAAAAGTATGATTTAACAACCTCCTATGTGTTAATCTTAAGTTGGCATTAAAGCATTGGATAATCACTCTATCAACATTCAGCCTTCAGTCCTTGGGAAGATAAAGCCTGAGCTGTATAGAGGAAGGTAAAGAAAATGGGATGGATAGGGAGGGGGTGGAAAAAACAACATCCATCCATCTATCTATCTATCTATCTATCTATCTATCTATCTATCTATCTATCTATCTATCTATCTATCTATCTATCTATCTATCTATCTATCTATCTATCTATCTATCTATCTATCTATCTATCTATCTATCTATCTAGTCTCTAATGCTGCCACAACTCCTTCATTCTGTCTTTCTCTATCTATCTCAATGACTAGTAGTGGTGTTTGCCAGTTTCATAAGATATCTAACATTTGTCACTTTAAAGGTCACATTTGCATAAAACCAACACCTCTGTGAAGCAATAAATTGGAATCTCTTAGCCTCATACAACTAGCATCCAAGGCATAGTTTCCAGTAAACGTGCAGATATCAAAGGTCAGTGCAAAAAACCAGATGAAACGTCTAATGTGATTAATTTTTTTCGTCTCTTTTCACCGTCCATACAGATTTATGTTTAGAGGCTTTGGAGAGAAAAAACGGTCATTGATGCTCAGTGTCAGTTGCAAGATGTTAAACAAGGTTTTAAGTCTGGAGGGATACAGATGGCCATCTACTGTGAAACACTACAAGTAATGATTGCACTACATGATTGGATAACTGGCTGAGGTGCATTAGACTGTGTTTACAGCATTAGTTGAGCACACGGTGAGGTAAATGCATTCCCCTTGTGGTGTTGTCATACCGCAGGACTATAATGTCACTAGACAGGCTGCTAGAGCCGTTCACGAGCGGTTTCACTGATGTTGGGATGAAGTCAAACGCATTAAAGTTCTCTTCCAGTTACCACATCTTTAAAACATTAAAGCTTTATGGGACATTTGTTATTGCTGAAGATAAATTAGATTGTTAACATACAACCTTCTTGACTCCCTTTATCAAGGAAGGCTTTCTTCTTGGATGGACGATCCATGGATAGGATGGAGCGGTCATATAAAGAGACTGGTGGAGACTGGAGGTGGCCAAGTAAAAGATGCTAAACTCTGGGAATGACCCAGATTCACTGGGAATGACCCGCATGGACAAGATTAGTATATATAAGAGGGACAGTTCAGGTTTGGAGACCAAGTTAATGAGGCAAAGCTGAAATGGTTTAGACATGTGCAGAAGAGGATATATTAGATATAGCATGTTAAACATCGAGCTGCTAGACAGGATAAAAAGTCATGAAATGCCTGATGTCATGAAGTTACAACGCAGGACTGCTGGGTGTTGGGGTGCATAGTGTGGAAAAATCTTCATGCTATAGTGAGCTACAAACTGCCTCTGGAATCAACATCAGCACAAAAACTGTGTATCAGGAGCTTCATGGCCTGGGTATCCATAGCTGAGAATTTCCTGCAGATACAATGTGTAGGTGGTCCAGTACCTTTGTTCATACAGTGTATTTAGTGAAGAGGATGGAGATGGAAGAAGAAGAATAGTTGGAATGTTCAAGAATCTGAGACTAATGTGCACACGTTAGTGACAGTTTTATTTACATAGAGCCAGATCATAACAGTGGTAACCTTGGGGTGTTTAATGCAAAGACCCTAAAATATTAGAAATAAAGCAATTAGACCATCGTCTATGAGCAGCACTTTGTGGGGAGGAAGAACTCCTTTCTTAAGAAGTAAGCCTGTCATATGAGGACAAAGTTCTCTATTATGATATTATGCTACTGTGAGGTCTTTAAGATATATAGAGATCATATTCCTTCAGGACTTTGTATTTGAGAAGAAGGATTTTAAAATCCACTCTAGGTTTAACAGGGAACCACTGAATAGATGCTAATGTGTGAGATATATGCTCTCTCCTTCTATTCTCTGTTAGTACTCTTTGATTTTAGTCCATTTCCAGATTAGAAGTAACAAATGCATGGACTGGTTTTTCGATAGACACACCTGAATATTTATCTGCTACAATACAGGTAAATGTTTTAGCCAAAATTGTATCCACAGCAATATGAAAGACTCATTAGTAGTTATTGAAAATGCTTGACTGCACTTCTTGGTACCAAGGGGATAAACCTTGGCACTAGTTGTTTGGTTTAGGGGCCAATTACTTTTTCACATAGGGCCGGGTAGGTTTGTATAGCTTTTTTCTACCTTAAATAAAATCATCATTTAAAAACTGCATTTTGTATATACTCAGATTATCATTACCTACCTAGTTTGTTACACAAAAGACACAAGTTTTGCCTCTGTATACCACTTCAGTTCATTTAAAATGAAACAATCAACATGCAATTGAAGTGCTTTCCTCTTCAATTTATGCGAGTTTACCAAAAACTGTTGGAACAGTTCTTTTTAATCATATTGTTGGAAAATGACTGTAATTTCAAACTGTTTACAGCTTTTCAGTGTAATTGGCAAAGAGATCACAAAGCAAGTGAAGGAAGCTATCATTAGTGAAAAATCTGAATAAACCTACAACAGAGTTTGCAAAAAAAAAAAAAAAGAGTTGACGAACAAACAATTTAGGTTCATTCTTAAAATGAATGAATGGCCAGTTCAGGAACACTAAGATGCCTGAAAGACTACAGAAGGAAAACAATGTGCATGGTTAAGAAAAACAACTCCATAACATCTAACCAAGTCAAGAACACTTTGTGGAGTTCGGCCTGTTATCGCCAAACTCTACAATCAAGAGATGCCTCCATGAATAGGCACATATGCCTGCCCGAACCAGGTCACTTGTGTTTGCTGATGATGAAGCTGCTGACAGAAACTAGTGGCTCCATAGTGTAATGCTTTACACATTTGCTTGGAAAGCAAACAGTTGCTGGAAAAACAACTCCCCTTATGGGTTAGGTCAAGACAGGCATTCGGCATAAAGACAAATCCAACATGCGGACCTACCCGCTGCAGTATTCCCTAATGACATGGGAACAGTTGAAAGCTGGTCTTCTGAACTGCTGATAGAAATAGCAGGAAGTGTATTTACTGCTCACATTCAGCTAAATGCTGCAAAACTGATCAGACATGTCACAATGCAAATTATGTAAAAACAATACAACTGCAATACAGATAAAAAACATTTCCACTTCACTTACACTAGCATATATTGCACACTGCAGTGACGTAATATCCAAATACTCATATGGTAAATGGACTGGTTCAGCGCGTTTCACCTCAGAACACTCAATGCAATTTACACAACTTGCCTCATTCACCCCCATTCATAGAAGCACTTGTTCTATGTTCTTCCTATGTAAATGATTTCTATCTAACATGCACACACATTCAGTTACTCAAGTATAACTGGACGTTAAAGACTGGATCGAACCACCAACCTTACGACCAGCAGATTACATCAATACATCAAATACTCATCATCTTTGAAATCCTTTATTATATATATGGAAATATGAACAATAAATTACACATCCTGTAATTATCAGGACATCTGTGTTTATTAAATATGTTTTTCATCATTTTTTTTCTTGTTGTGTGAGCTAGATATCCAGTCAGGGAAATGTCAAAACAAGCCAAGTGAAAACATTTATCATCACCGAAATTAAATCATAAAGCATGTATTGCTCCATTAGCTAACTCGACCTTGCATTACAAAACCAGTGCTGCATGTCTTCACTGATGATCATCTTGCATTGATGTTAACTTTTCCCTGAGACATGTGCAGAGCCATCAGGACTGTGCTATTTCAGACCTTTTTCACAGAATTTGCTTTTTAAAAGTAACCACTCTGCCACGTGTCATGTTATTCATTCATTAATTCATTGCAGCAATTAACTAGTAGACTTTGGCCAAATGTTTCAGTGACAGACAAAACTGACATTTGCTGGATAAAATGAAAAATCCCTTTTTGTTGTCTATGTCTGTGTGAAATTAGTGAGTTATTGTTTTAGAAATTACACATTTCAAGTGGTAAATCTGTCACTTTTGTCCAGTATGTACACTGTGTACTATACATGTCTAGCTCAAGGAGCGAGTGTAGGCTGCTGTGAGTGTCGCTAATCCAGCACAGTTTGCTATGGTAAACAAAGGCAACTCTGCCCTGGGGTGGAAAAGCCTACAGGCCAACCCTCAGGCCTTTCCATTGATTCACTGACTAAACACTGTGATTTCACTAATGTGGCATTTACGACAACAGCACAGAACCCAAAATTGACCGACATTGTGCATTTCACCCACCGTCTACACTGAGCATACCTTTTTTTCCAAAACATCCAGAAACATTCACTGTGCGACATGCTTACTGTAAAAATTTCTTAGTACTTCCAGTCTGATAAACCGCTGTGCACGCTTCACAACTACATCTGTCAAACATTGTAGAAGGTTTCGGAGTGTCTGTGTTAGCCGATTACATTATATGTTTTAATTATCCGTTCCATTTATTTCTTTATTCCGTACACCCAGTGTCTACACTGCGATATTATCAACTCCTCTCAGACTGTGCAGTCTTTCACCATGTTTCTCTGCCTATGAATAGGCTGCAGTGCTGTTCATGTGTGTTTTTGCTAGAGGGGGCTTATGTCAGTGAATGACTGCTGCAGCTATGCTTTCTTTGTGTGTTTGTGTCCAAGTGTGTGCCTGACATAGCACTGTTCACATCCCCAGGGGGACCTTGCTGCCACAAGAATTCGTGCATCATAATACTTCAACAGTATACAAAATTGATGACCACAGGTTATGTGGGTCAGGCCAGAATGACGCAGCAGACATGCACAAGGGGGATGTTGACAGACAATGGCAGAGAGGGTTAGGCTGAACACACTGGAAGCTGTTGCAAACAGAGAAACTTTTTTTTTTTTTTAAATAAAGTCATATAAATGCTCCAATGTGATGAGTAAAACAAGACAGGAGAGAATAAAGGAGAAGGGGAGTACAGCGAGAGCTCTTGATGTTAGTATTTTTGTCATACAGTACCATCCTTTGTTTGCTCATCACACACTGCATCCGTGTGTGCTCCTTGTATTCATGTCAGAGCTAATTACAGGACGATGCTGCCAGTTGCCAGATCAGTAGTTAGAGGACAGAGCAGCATCTCAGCAATGTGCTTTCCACCCTACTGAGTTGCCAGATTTCTGAATGTCTTAATTACGCTGTATAGGCTTGCAGCAATGCCTCACCTTCTACATGTCCTCAAAAAACAATGTCACTATAGATTTCCAGAGTTGGCGTTCAACTTGGTGTGTTTAAACATTCATTTAAATGCTCGTAAATGTAGCTGTGAAGAATACAGCCATTAAACACTGAAGTTTTGCCCAACATTTTTATTATTATTTCAATCACATTTTACAGATTTTCCTCTGTATTTTTCAATAACTTTTACCAAATTCTGCATTCAGGGAGCAAAACAAAGATGTGATCAAAAGTAGTAGGAAAAGTTATGGGTCTGAGAAGCGAAGGGCCTGAATTTAGAATGACTTAAGCATTGTGTTATGTATTATCTTATGCTGTGCTGGAGGACTGGTTGGTTAATAAACAGAGTGGTTAATATTTATTCACAAAGCTTTTGATTCTAGGACTCAGCGAGTGCATCAATATAGTCGTAGCTAAGAAGAAGTATTTCACAAAGAAGTTCATGCTGTATTGAATACATATTACAGCAAGTATTGATTACATAATTTACACAGTTCCCTTTAACACCCTCATTACTTCTTGTATGGTGATTAAAGCTCCTATAATCAATATTTAGTAGACCATTAAAGGATGTGAAGATTACCTATTTGTAAATCATTTTGCTTGAAGTGACAAATCCAGAGACAATAACTGCTTAACACTGCATACAAAAGATGGATGTGGTGTGCGGGTCTGAAAATGAAGTCAATATGGATGTGCCTTAAATCTGCATTCTTTCTAAAAGCCAACAGTTGGCAACTCTTATTGTAAAAGTAAAGCCCATTTGTATATAAGTCTGTATGCTAGCTGTGCCCTCAGTAAATAATTTCACATTGCTCCCAAATGCTGGTTTGAGTGTAGTTTTGTCAGATTTCCCTACTCCTACTGAATACGACTTGATTTATAAGTTACAGTAGTTGGAAAAGATATAAAATCATGAAACTTTGAGCTGAGCCTTTTAGTCAAAATGTCTTGATTTTTTTCCAACCAGCTGAAGAGAGCGGTGGCTTGCTGCACTCTATGTGAAAGATGGATATTTCCACAGTGGTTTCTAAACTCTACATTTTGAAGCCTCATTGCTGGCCGAAAAGAACATATTTGGATAACAGCATGAGCCAAACATCAAGTTGCATTAGCTGATAGCATTAGCTAAGTTATCAGCTAATTAGTCATAAGTACCAGGCTAATAAAATACAAGAATTTCACTCACCAAAATTGCAGCGCAAAAGAGATCCAGGTAAATTTAAGCAGGGAACTACTGGCTAAATCAAAGTGGTCCTGTCACTAACTTGCCTCACCAAAGGCCAAACAGGTGAGCTACGAAGAAAAGAGCTCACAGTTCGTGTCAGGCTTTGATCATGTTAACTTTAACTAGATCTAACTGAGAAACCAAGACACACTGCAACCTCAAATCGTCAATCACAAGATAGGCCCACCTTAAAGCACACCACACTTTATTCTCCTTTTTATAGATTAGTTCGGTTATATATCAGTATTGAAACCGGCTGAACAGCGAGTGCAGACAAGAAAATGAACAGCAAAATGAGTGGAGAAGAAAAGCGATTTGGTGTTCAAGGTTGCTACGAGGAAACATTGTCAAGCCGGTTGCGGTGGTTTATGAGTTTGAATATGTGTGATTTGTTCTTGAGACCAAAAACTGTGATATGAATGCGGCTCATGGTTTGTTCGTGAATGTTATATGCCAGCCCTATAGAGTTCAGTTAAACATTGTTTCAAAGCCCATTAAAGGAAGAATTTGGATTATAGTGATATATTCGCTACTCTGAGACATCACAGTGTGAGTGTTACAACTTCAAAGTGGTGACTGCAAGTTCCACTGGCTTGAACACTGGGGTGCCATAGAAACCAAAGCAAAAAGAAAAAAAATCCTTCTGTGTAAAAAAATAAAACCAGCCCATAAATCAGAGAGCACTGAACATCCTCAGTGAGTGTGTTGTCTGAGGATAATCTTTCTAACATCCAAAGAGCTCTGGCTTTTATCTGCATGCCCTTGTTCTTGGTTGTTGGCTTGTTTTTGAGAAATGCCAGTTGCACCTGCAGGGGGTAGTTACAATCTTATGAAGACCTTTACAATGTTAATGCACCCCTGAGAAGCTTCTAATGTGCACTATTTTGTTGAGTCTGTGTCTGCGGTTTGTTGACAGCTCTGTTATAATTTGTTGAGGCAGTTCATGGTCTTATAATGGATTGCAGGGGGTTAAAAAGGGGCACCCAATATTTTGTCCACCTATCGTAATAGTCTTTAATCACACTTAAAGGCTATGCAGAAACTCTGCCATTTGCCTCATTTTTTTGTCTATGTGTACCTCTTTCTCTCTCTTTCTCTTCCTCTGTGTGTGTATATGTGTGTAATATAGTTTTCATCTTTTTGTGCTGTGTCTGGAGGGTGCCCAAGCAGGGAATTCATCATCCTAATACACCGTATATAAGCACTTGTTAAAACCCCAACACTGCATTTTTTCAATATTCGTTATAGTTGTAATATTACTGCTCCGGGTGCCTGAGGCATTTCTTCAGCCGGTCAAAGAGCATCATTGAAAAGCATGAAATCATGCAGAAGGCTATCTAGTGGAATTCCCAGATATGATAGAGAGGTTGGGAGTTCAGGAATACAGTTTTGCCTTGAGGAGAATACCAGCGCGTGTGTATCAATGGGTGAGTAACTGAATGGATTTTTATGCCAGTTTTGCAAGCACAAAACAGTGCATGCAAATCTTCATCAGTGTAACTGAGTCCATTATTACTGAGCTGAAAGCACTGTGCATAAATTCGGTGTATGTACCTTCATTCATTGTTAGGAAGTACACATTCATTACACAACTTCCAGATCACCTTGTAAGCCCATCTGGATAATGATCTCACACAAAGCTACAAAGCCAATAGCACGACTGTCTAAATGTTATTTCCTTTGATTTGTTTTTTGCCCTGTCTTGCCACACACACACACACAGACACACAGAGAAAGACCCTCCACACATTACCAATGTAATGAGATTGCTCAGCTCTGTATGGTAATGATGTTGTTCACTTTGTCGATGCCTCCACAGACATTGTAGTTGTTTGTTTGGTTTTATGGATAATAACCATTAAAGGTCAGAAAAAATGTCATCCAAAACACTGACAAGCCTTTCATCTGGGAAACTAGGGTTCAACCCCATGTGGTTTGCCAGGATGATGCGATCAAGTGCCTGAAAAAGAGATATAGGCATATAAAAAATGGCTAAGGTACATGGAATATAAAATTATATTTGGTATGCAGCAAACAAACAATCCAGAATAACTTGTGTTTCAATTGAAGCAACACTCGAAATATGGTTTCTTTGTATGTATATTTTTTTAGGGGAGGGAATGTGTACAGCGAGACATACCATATCAATAAACAGTCAAAATCTGACAAAACATGTCTATTTTCTTGTTATTGTTCCATACTTTCTACTGGAAAAAATGAAAATTTATATATTACTCAGGATTTAAGAAAAAGAATTATTTGATTGGCTGATTTTGCTCCCTGACAACCATAGATTGGCTTTATATGTATACAGCACACCTGTTCAAAAGATCAGTTTCTTCCATTCCAACCTCTCCACCACCATGGGCAAGACAAAACAGCTGTCAGGGTCAAGATCTTAGACATGCACAAGGCAATGACTGTAGAAAAAATGGCCAACCTGGCTGGAAATCCTCCTGTTGTTCAAAATCAATCCAAGATTTTCCATTTGTGGGAGTTGTCATGTTGCCCTTTTAGAGCCAAAGTCTGTGCACTAATGACTGTAAGTACTGAACATGAACACGAACACGCCCCTCTGCACTTTTTCTGTAGCTTAGCTGCTCCAGTTTTGACGGTATCTGCCCATGGGCTTACTGTGACTGACAATTGGTTAAATTAAAAGGTAAGTATTTCTATATTATCAAAAAGACACACAGCTTAACATCTTATAGTTCTACAACATCTAACATCGCTCTGTAGCTTCTGTTGTTAATTCTTTTTTTTCTCTTTTGCCTGTCCCGTTTGGTTCTTTAGCCGTCAGAATTGTTGTCTGAAAACCAACAAGGATACCCAATGGATTTACTTTGCCAAATGGATCATCGCGGCCTTGCTGTATTGGTCCATTTGATCGACCTTTGTTGTTATTATTTATTTTATTTTATTTTCAGTTGTTACAGATGGGACAGACATGACTGCGTTATAGGAAAGGGAGAAAGAAAGATGAAGGAAAAGAAAAACAGAAGGGAAGAGGGACAGTGAGAAAGGGCACTTAAAAAAATCTCCTGGATCACCTGTTGAGAGAAAAAGAAGAGAAAACAAGCAAAAAAAAAACAAAGCAACATACTAAACACAACACCATAACGTTAATCTAGTTAAGTGTAAACAGCAGTAAATACTAAATATTGAATGTTGTTGTGCAGCACGCAGGACCGACAGCGCACAATGTCCTTTGAAGTAGCAGCCAATAAAGGTGTAGTTTATGTCTATGAACAGTGAACACCCGTGTGCACACCTGTGTGGATCAGCGCGCTTGTATTCAAAAGGTTTTCCCATGTAACGGTCTGCTAGAGGGTGTAGAGGGCCATAGCCCTGTCCCCCAGGGCATGAAGCAGGCATGGAGGAGATCCAGGCTCCAGACATCCAGAGGCCCCAGAGTGCGAGAGCCCAAGGAGGACCACCGGAGGGGCATCCGTGCCACCCTCCTGGGAAGAGCTGAGGAGAGCCCCAGACCCAGTAGCCACAGAGCAGAAGCCAGAGGGGGCTGCACTGGCGTGCCCGCCGGCTCTGCCGGCAGCCAGCTGTGCCAGAGTGAACCGAGCCGCAGGCCCAGAGGCCCGAAGAGGCCTAACTGAGCAACAGGCGCCAGGCCCCGCCAAGTAGCCACCGGGAGTGAGCTGATACATACCTGAGCACCCAGCCCTGGACACCAAGAACCACCAACGCACCGACCTCTGAAGGCATCAGTCACCGGCAGGGAGTGTGGTGAGGGGAGATAGGCCTCCATACTTTGGAAGGCCTGGGAGTTCCCAGAGAGGTGGAGTCTAAGACCCGACCTGACATATAGACACAGGCAAACAAGCACACAAAGACACAAACATGCATTCCCACCCTCGTGCACACATATACAAATACTCAGCACTCACCCAACGTAAGTGGACATGTACACACAATCACACTCCCCAAACATACTCTATACCCCCAGAGTATAGAGTATAGAGGGGGAAACGGCACCTAGACCCAGGAGATGTTACCCTTTCCCCCGGGGTGGAGGCAAGCAGACCGCCCCAGGCTTCACAGCAGCAGGGAGGCCCCACATCCCAGATCCCAATCGGATGGCCAACACCTCCTCCCAGCCCCCCTGCCCTGCTGGCCAGCAGAGAACCGGGGTGTGTGAAGACCCCATACCTCCCTCCTCCTGCTCATGTGTAGTGTTGCTGCGTGTTGTTCTAAAGTGCATTTAAAAATTAATGTTAATTCTTTAGTTAGATTAGCCATTAGCATAGGTACTGTGTTAGAGGCTTGTTGCTAGCTAGATAGCAAGGCTACACACCTGTTACTCTTGTAATCTATATGTTTGAATGATTTGCACGCCTTAGTTTGCACACTCCACGGAAGCCTAGAGTTACTGTTAATATCAGAAATGTCTAGAAATGCAATGTTGTCCTTTGAGATTTTAACTTAAGACTGAGGATGAAATGAAACTGAAGATTTAAACAGTTTTACAGCCATTACGTTACCAGCTTTCTTAGGTCAAGAGGTTTAGAAAAACTAGAACCCTTCTTTTCATCACAGCTGTCCTGTGCCAGATGTTCTGTTGACGCACTGAGAGAGGTGTAATTTCAGAAACATCAGGAAGACTGAAGCTCATTGCAGTGCTCAAGCAAGACTCACAGTTTTCATCAGCAGCTCCCTCTTCATCAACAGTGTGATAGTCACCTTTTCTTTCTGTAATGCTCAAAGCCCTCACATTATCTTCATATAATGCATCCTCTCTGGTTACTCTGTTACAAAAAGCTCTGAATGACTTTATGGCAAATAATACACTATTGGCAAAACACAGTGTGAACGAATTCCAGATAAAAGTTTTTAGTTCAACATACATGTGAAGACCTTTGATTTTAAATCAGGTTGTATTTAATACTGTCAGAGAAAACCATGTCCTCTTCATGTAGTTGACTACATTCAGTGTTAAAAGCAGAAGCTGTGCAGGTCTGAGATCAGCAGCTGTCTGAAACACCAAACTGAGTTGTTGTTTATGGTCTTATATAGTGACACTAGTTGCATGAATGATTAATCCCTTTGACTTTTTGTCTTTAACTTTATCAGTAAACCAGCTCTAGCTTTCACTGACAGTACATCATGTGGAACTTTAGCCTTTGTACTTTTTACATTAGTTCATTTTGGAGTTACTACAAATAGTGAACACATAAAATGATTTGTCTGTTGTCACTGGGTGGTGCGGAGGTCTGAAACTGAGGGCATCTCCTGTGATCACAAAGAGAAAAGAATCATGACGAATAGTTTTCCCCTTACATTTGAAATAAAGCTGATTGTATAGTTTCTTTGTAAACTCGGTACTGTGAGTGAGAACCTGAGTGGCTCTCTCCACTCTGTTACATATTCCATATTCCCTGTGAGGTGATGGTGCAGCCCACACCCAATCACAACAGTGTTGTCAAATGAACTATTTAAAAATATACATACATACATGCTGCCCGGGTCAAGGCCCTGTCACAACAAAGCAAGCTGCTATGGTCAAACTGCAAGACGCTAGGCCGACCTTGGAGATAAAAGCTACTGCTGAGCACAAGCACCCGCTCCCCGAAAGAGGGGCTGGCTGCCACATTCAAGCAGCAAAACCTAGTGAAGATCAATCCAAACGACCATGTTGCTGCCACGCAAATGTCCCAGAGGGAGGCCCCCTTCTTAAGACCCATGAGGTGGCCACCCCCAGGTTGAGTGGGCCCACATTTCAGATGTGAGGGGAACCCCCAAAGAGACATACACTTGCGAAATGACCTGCACAAGCCAGTGGGACAGCCAGTACTTAGACAGGGTTCTGCCCAGGATCCCAGAGTGGAAGCTCACCAACAGCTGGTCTGTTCGGTTGGGTATGCCATAGGGCAGCCTGGTGCCAAGCCGCCTCCTATTCCAAGCCCTCAGTGGAAGCTGTTTGTAGCTCAGTCGACTGGGACAGTTGGAATTCGGACAGGACGAACAGCAGGAACTCTGGGTTGGGCCGGAGTACCACTCCTTTCCTGTCTTGCAACCACCTGCAGCAATCCATGTGGATTAACAGAGCATGGAGTTCACTGTGTCCTCCAGCGGTTCAAAAAGAGGATGCTGAAGGGTGCCAAGGACCAGGTTCAGCTCCCATGGGGAAACCAAGGGGCCAGTCTGTGAATTGAACGACCAACGCAAATGGCATTGATTGCTGGCATTATGACATGCATGGGATTGAAAGCAGGATTGATAACAAGCATGGACAAGCATGGATTTTTAAATCTCTTTGGGGCCAAAGAGGGGCCTCCAGGATCAGCCTCAGCATCTCAGTCTGGACCAGGCAGATGATCGACTGGAGGAGGAAGAAAGCAGAGAAGGCGTAGAGGAGAGGCTGGTCAATTGGCCGTTGACCCGTAGATCGCACCCCAATCTACTGGGGAGGCGTCTCTAAAGACTAACTGATGGCAAGTCTGGCCCTGCTCTAGGTTGGACGAGTCCCTCCACTGGTAGGACCTCTGCGGGCACAGACCCAGGCTCAGCAGGTGTCCTTGGACTGGTCTCATGTGTAGCAGCCATGAGGTCCATGAGATTAAGGCACAGCCCCCAGCTGATCTGCAAGTAAAGCCCAAATTGATCTAGGCACGCCTCAAAGGCTTGATGTGAGGGAACACGAAGGCCATGGACATGCCCAGAAACATTGTGACCTGGAGGGCTGAGACTTGTTTCCACAGTATCTGGGCATGCTGGGAGTCGCTCACTGAGGTAAAAGTTGGTATGTTCGTGATGGGGGATCAGCAGAGGACCTGTAGGCAGTAGCCCTGGGTAACAGTAAATACCACCCAAGGATCCGCCCCCAGAGCTGACCAAGCCATCCTGCGCTGGGCAGAAAGGGAAGGGGGCTGGCCTGACCCAAGGAAAATTCAACAGGGAGGGGGACAGCTGTAGGACAGCCGAACCTAGGGTTGCCAACCGTCCCTTAAAAAACGGAATCGTCCCGTATTTCGAAACAAAAGTACACGTCCCGTATTGAGCTAATAAGGGACGCACTTTGTCCCGTAATACAGTGAGAATCAAAAGTAGTCTATAAATGTTAATGGAATTAACGCTTTGTTTGAAAACATAATTCCCAGCCCCTCTCCTGATTTGTGACCAATGAGCTGACAGCACACTTATGACAATTCAGATTACCGCTCATCTCATTGGTCGAGGAAAGGTCGCTTACGGAGAAAATACCGGAAGACAACAGATGACCACAACAAGAAGCATGGCCAACAGGGAAACAAACGGTGCAAGTCTCGGACGACAGTACACCTAAAGCTGGGCAGACACTATGCGATTTTTTCAGTCGCGTTATTCAGCTCCTGCTCAAACTGCACAATTGACTCGCAGGGGTTAAAAGTTGGTAGGTCACGATGCAGGGTCTCACACTATACGGCCCGATGCTCTGATGCGACCTGAGTGCTCACACTGTGCCTCCATAAAATGAAGGTTATAACAGAAAATCTGTCGCGCTCTCCCTCTGTCTTTCACTCACACAGACACACCACCACCACCATCAACTTTGCTAAATTGCTAATGAAAAACATTGATCAGGCAGCTGTGATTGAGCAGCGATGTAAATCCAACTATTTTCATGGTTGTTGTGGTCGTGATAATTTTGTGAGGCCACATCGAAATGGCTCGGATGAGCTTTCCAAAGTTCTACAAGTTGTGCCTCCATCGCTTGTGTCCAGATCACACGCTGCACAGCCGTGCTGCTCCGTCTTTTTCGCTGACATTTGTGTTTGCGCGTGCGCAGTGTGACAAACTGCGGTGACACCCTCACGACCAAGCGATTGATGATCGGGAGCTGGTCGTGAGGTGTTAATCGCGTCTCGTTACCCCACGTATACTACACGACGCACGATGAAGGCCAAAATCGGGCCGATCGCCAAATCGGTCGCACGACTCAAAAATCGGTTCAAAATGGGCCAAAAATCGCACAGTGTAAGCCCAGCATAACACTCACACAGACACACCACCACCACCATCAACTTTGCTAAATTGCTAATGAAAAACATTGATCAGGCAGCTGTGATTGAGCAGCAGTGTAAATCCCACTATTTTCACAGTTGTTGTGGTCGTGATAATTTTGTGATGCCACATCGAAAAGGCTCGGATGAGCTTTGAAAAGTTCTACAAGTTGTGCCTCCATCGCTTGTGTCCAGATCACACGCTGCACAGCCGTGCTGCTCCATCTTTTACACCAACGTTTACGTGTTTGCGCGCGAGCAGTGTGAGCGGCTGTGATGAAACCCTCACGAGCGATTGATGATCGGGAGCTGGTCGTGAGGTGTTAATCGCTTCTCGTTACCCCACGTATACTACACGACGCACGATGAAGATCACTCAAAAATCGGCTCAAAATGGGCCTAAAACCGCACAGTGTAAGCCCAGCATTAGAGCAGCAATGTTTGTTCCCCTCAGAGAAAGGGAAGAATGGGAAAAGGAAAACACCTGGCTGGAAAAAGTTAATATGGGCATGTGCAGTGAATATCAGCGCTATGTGGCCAGAAGTGTGATAATATAATTTATTTTGTGTAATAAACAACTGCAAGGATAGATGATTACAAATAGATGACTAATACATAAAAGTAATACATAGGTGAATAATGATGATGAGTTAAGATGCGTAATCATGGGAACAAGCGGGTTTACAAACAGGAGCAGCTGATTAGCATTAGAAAAGCTGAAATAATACCTCAACTGAAGCCAATTGTACTAAATGCACTAAATGTGCACTGTTACAAGAATGTTTTTCTTTCTATTGTTTTCTATTATTTTAAGTTAAGCAGGACAGAGTTCTTTTAAAGAAAGATTTACTTATATTCTCAAAAGTTAAGCATGACAGGCTTCTGTTTAAGAAGGAGACCTGTTTTATTGTGTTAATGTTGTCATTTTGAGCTAAAAATAAATGGCTAAATGATCATTTGTTTCCCATGTGTTCATATCACAAAGAATACACATCTACTTAAATCAAATTCAAGTCAAATGGTTAAAAAAATAATTTCACACACAAAAAAAGAGCTAGAAAATTCACCACACTGGGAAGGGTGAAGACAACTGGGTCGCCCGGCCCTGGCCACGAGGTGTCCCTTATTTATTTTTCAGGGAGTTGGCAACCCTAGCCGAACCTTGACTGCACATCCTCTCCGTTTCTTCTGCGTGTCGGTGCTATGTCGGTGAAAGGCCTCTAGCTGAGGCCTGAGGTCCCCAGGGCCCCCATTCAGCAGATGATCCAATTATTATTTCCTCCACTGTATTGAAAATAAAAAGTAGGGTAGCTTAATGGTACTTCCATACTTTTCTAAGGGTTGCATCTGCTATGGGAGAAAACCCCTTTGGAAGAAACTGTTTAGCCCCTGATGGCCACCCTATCAGCCATTAACATATATTAATGCTGGAAGCATGTGTTCAAAGATTCACGATCAGTTTGAGAGTAAAATCAATAGTAGCTCCGTCTCTTAGCTATTCCTGCTTAAATATTGGGAAGAGCAGGGGAAGAGAGATCAATGACCACCCAAGAGGCAGGTACATACTCTACTTACACCTGTGCAGCAGAACATATCCATCTTATTCGTTGACACAGGAGCATTAACTGCCAAATAAAACCCCACAAACAACGTGGCAAAGAGAGATCCCAGTGTTCCAGTAGAGCTGAGACACCATCAGTCTTCGACCCTCCCCCACTCCCCTAGGCTACCACAGACAGCCCGCTCTGCTCTAAAAACACATTAAAAATACTAAGTGTTAAATGCCTGTATAACAATTTTCTATGTTAACTTGAGAGTCCATCTATTAATTTGCAGCACATCCAAACTACAGAATCTATTAGCATCAGTGAAACTATAAGTAATTTATTTTTGCCCTTTAGATAATCCTTGTGAAGTTTGACAAAATGACATTGGCACTGATAATATATTAGTTAGCAAATAGGCAATGTAGATTTACACCAGTATATATTTTTTAAAGAGTGGACAGTAAAGTGCATACATTTAAGCTAACCTGTACTTAAGCATTTTACTTTATGCTTCTTCATCCTCTCTGAAGTATTTGTACACTTTTCACTTAAAATGACTGGTATCAAATCTTTAGCCTCCATTAGTTGATTTTGCTAAATTAAATCAGTTTGTCAGCCCAGAGACTAGCATGGATTTTTAAATCTTTAAACAGGGATCTTAAGTCAGCATTAATATGGCATGCCATCAGATATCCTCTCATCTGGCTTGAGGCATCCAACAGTTAGTATTACTCTATAAAGCTACTGTCTCTTTATTATTTCAGGAGGCTGCGCAGTGAGAAGAGTAAATCAACATAACCCCGCAGAGCTGCCTCCTGACAACACATATTTTTCTCATTTTACAGGAGGAAGTTGCGGGTCTCTTATTGACATCTTCATATATCAGCGCCGTCCTGTGAAGAGTGCTCGCCTGAGTTAGAGTTGTGTTGACAGATCCTCATCGCGCAAGCATGCACGAATATGCAGCTTGCAGGGAGAGGATTAATATTGGTAGTAAGCATGGTTCCAACTGGACACTGAGAAAATAATTGTCTTCTTTATCTTGCCAAAAGCATCCGTTGTATTTTTTATAATTGTATACTTGATGCGTTCGAGAACAAGGCTGTGCAGAATTGTTTTTTTATTGCTCTCATTTTTATGTGCACTCACAAGCCTAACTTGATACCCAAAGCATGCAATATTAAACCACACCAGTACTTCTGAATGAATATGACACCATACGCTCAGCATCTTTAGCTCCATCCAATTGGTAGGGGTGGTAAATTGTCAGTGCGATGATGAGCAGGCCGGGCCCTGTGGACTCTTTATTTTGAAATAGAATTTCAAATGTAATTTGAACAAACATCCACAGGCTTTGATCAGATCCCTTTCTCTGTTTGATTTTGTTGCAATGGTGTAAGAGAAGATATTGTGTTTGCAAATGAATTTGAGCTTTATTGCAAGAACAGAGAATCCATCCAAACATCATTACGTCTGAGTCCCCCCTTCCTTCGATCTATTCCAGGCGCAGCCAGGCAGCGGCTATGAATGAGTAATTTGCATCACACTGGTCATCATTAGCAGCCTTTACGAATCTTTAGACTGTGAGAGTGTTGCTCCTTTTTCCTGATGAGACAAAAACTCTTCCCTCTAAAACTCCGCAGGCTACAGAAGAAATAAGAACTTCTATAAGGATGACGTATCTTTTCTTCCCATATCAATCTGTGAATAATTCATTAGTTCACAACAAGAGTCACTTCATGTGACTGACTCTTTCCTAAGACCCACTACTGTTTGCTAGTGCTGCTGCTCCTGGTAAGCTTTATAATCTTACATGGAGTGTATTTCAGTTTCAGCCTAGATAGTCAAGAAAAACCTCCATTACTAGCTGGTGATAATGCAGCTGGTTTGAACTGCAAACAGCTTTTGTGGTTCCTGTGATAGATTCTTTTTGTCACTGGTCTCGTCCCCCTTCTTTAGTGTCTCTTGGTCCCGTTTATCTCTCTCCATGTTTATTCAATTAAGTTAAAATTACAAATCACAACACCTCAAGTCTTTTTATATTGTAAAGCAAATAACTCGCTATGAAATAATACATAGAAAACTACGTCAATCAGATGGCACAGTATGAGCAAGAACTTGGCAATAGTGGGAAAGAAAACCTCACTTTTAGCAGGAAGAAACCTGGACAATAGAGTAGAATCCCTTTATTGTCACTATACAGATGTACGATAAGATACAAAATATACAATCTGATAAAAAAAAAGGAAACAAATATGTAAATAAATAGTGTTATGTATATACAGTTTGGATTATTGCACAGGTGGTTTATAGAGGGAAATCCTTGAAATGGGGGGTGGAACTGTGTTTATCAGTGCATGTCTGAGTTCAGGGTGGTTATGGCTTTTGGGAGAAACTGTTCTTTAGTCTGTGGGTCTTTGTGCTGATGCACCTGTAGCGCTTCCCTGAGGAAAGCAGGCTGAACAAGTTAAAACCACGGTTGGAACTGTCCTCTCAATGGATGAGCAGTAGAAGGTCAGCAGCAGGTTGGAGTTCAACATGACAAACAAGAGCAGCTGTCTGTGGTTACTGGTTGCGGGTGACTGCGGACAGAACAGGATGATAGACAGGACATAAGAACCCAAATTGGGAGCTGGATCCACAGAAGGGTACTGAAAGATGAAGGCTCTGCTTGCCATTCTACTTTTGGACGCGCCGGCGCGTCAAAATCCCATGACCAATTTAAGACGACACAGCTACAAGATGCAGCAAGTCAGTCTCCATTTCAACTTGGGCCGAAAGTGCGGACTTCAAACTACATACCAGTTTTTGAATTGTGTCGATGGGCCACATAAAACCAGAGTTATGATAAAAAAAATACACGCGATGTTTTTTTCTGAACAAAACAGTGGTTTTTACAGCGGGAAGAACGCTAAAAACTGCATTTTCTACGGACAATGCTAGCAAACACTCCGCTCGCGAGTGAAATAAGTAACAAAAAAAACACCACTTCTCTATCCGATTGTTCAGTCTGACGTCACTAGCCGTGTCTGGGCCTAAACTCCGCTACAGGTCCATATATCAAACGATCACTATGGCATTACTGAGAGTTGAAAAACTGTCTAAAGTCTTTCATCTTTAATAAAATAATCAGCGTTCTGCTCTACCAGGTGTAACAATTGAGTTTAACATCCAGGCATCCATGAAAACGGAATTTATGACATTTAACGGAGTTAGAAGTTAGCAGGGAGTTAGCTCGCTAGCTTCTATCTAAATACAATATAGCATGTCCTGACTGCGGGGTTTTGGAAACAAATTAAAACGTACAGCTCTGTTATCACTTCCAGCATAAATGAAGACAGAAAACTAAACAGCAGTGACGTTTGTAGGGTTACAGACGTTTGGCTAGCTGGTATATAATGATGTGCTACGTGACCGCTAGCGACACAGCTATGTTAGCATAATATAAACAAGCTAACTTTTTTTCCACTCGATAAAAGTTAACGTGAGTGTTCTCGGTGGTCAGGAACAAATGTAATCGCATGGCAGGATGCTGTAAAAGGACCAAACTTCAGCCAGGAGAACAACTGAGATAATCCATCCACATATGAGGTTAGTCATTCATATACTGCTGCATGGACTGGGCTGTAGTTACATCCTAAGGTTTTAAAAACTGAGCTTAAATAAATGATTAGCGGTAATAAAAGCCGAGGGAGGCCAACAGTGATCACTGACTGTTTTAGGAGCTTTTTGAGATCAAATAGAAGAAAATACATAACATTAAACATGTTAACAACACAAAAGCCATATTAAACGCAGACTACTTTAGACCCGGAAGTAGGATTCGTCGCGTCATCACTGAACAACCGGATTGGTGTTAGAGTTTACCATGTCAGCCAATCAAAAAAAAAAATGATATGGCAACATGTGGTACTTGGTTGTTTAGGGAGAAGGGGAAGTTTTTAGGAGTGACACCCGCGACGGAAAGCGGGCGAGCGAAAGAAAGAGAGAGAGCGCGCAAGTTTTCATACGTGAAACATTAGTGATGTTTAGCGTGTTTGGAGGCTGTAGTTAGTATATTGTGTAGTTATTGTTTTGTATTGTGTGTCAGTTAGACTGCTGAATTTCATATTTGCTCTTAAAAAGCCGTCAAAGGCAGATTCCAGTGTAAACGCTGTTCCCACATGGAAAACAGGACTGATGCACCTCCTGCTGTCAGACCTACAGGGTTTAGGCCTGTGGTGTTCTCCTCTGTCTTATACTGAACACAAACTACATTTTTGGACTGGCACAAATAATTTGTGTGCCTTCTTATTTGATGCAGCACACCTGATTGTTCTGTAAATAGATTTAAATGGTTATATAAAAAACGCCTGAGGCCTTGGGTGCATTTTTAGGTAAATAGTACCATATAACTTTATTGTTTGCAAAGCATGTGCAGAATTTTTAGAAATTTACAATTTCTATTTGCATTTCAAGTTATGAAAATGATTCGTTAGACATGTTTGTGGGTTTTACAGTAAAAAATATAACTTTTTTCTACTCGGATTTTGAATTTTCTGTCTGAATTTAGATCAATTGTGCTAATATAGTATGCAAAAATGAAATAATTACTCAAATCTCAGATATTTGAGGTTGTGCTGAAAAAAATGATACCAAACAAGGCAAGATAAACAGTTTTTAAAGGTGAAATATAGAGGTAAAATCAAAAGTAGTCAAAAATGGCCAATTATACCCTGGACCCCAGAGGGTTACACACCCCAAGGACAATACGTAAGCCTGCAGAGAGCAAAGGGCTCTACTGGGGTGATATGTTGCCACAGGGGTGATATGCAGAAAAAAAACCCCTTCTTTTGAATCTGTCTGGTTTTGAGTCCAAACCCTTTGTTTATAACTCAGCTAGCTGTTCATGCAGCTCATTAACATTTTCGTTTGACTCATAGATGGTTCACTTCGTGAGTCAAATGATAATTCAGTGTCCAGCTGACCCACTTTAAGACAAGTACCCCATAGGATCTAACATAACTGTGTTCGGGGCTAAAAGACTGAGCTGCAAGCTGCAAATACAAAGCCAGCAAGCAGGGATGATTATTAATATTGAAACAGGTTTTAATCAGGTGGGTACAGTTGTTGTTGGTTTACTTCTTAGTTGCACTGCAGCATGTGAAAATTGAAAGATGTACTTTAGCTATTAACAGTGGCTCATGGTCAAAGTAGCCATTCATTTCACCTCTGTCCTTGAATCCCTCCCTCCCTATATATGTATGTATGTGTATATATATATATATATATATATATATATATATATATATATATATATATCCATCCATTTTCTTACCACATTAATTTCACCTTGCTCTGTCTCTTCCTCACTTGTGCCAGCTGCAGCCTCCTGTGACTGAGGCCTGGATACTGGTTGTTGCTGACAGAGGTGGCCAAACTCCAGACATTCTGTACTTAAGTAGTAGTAAAGATGCTTGTGTTAAGAGATACTACAGTGAAAGCTGTGCAATAAAATGTACACAAACAGTTTGTGTGCGTGCTGATGTTTGTTGAGATGACAGAAATGTTGTAAGATGTTGCTGTATAATGTCCAGCTCACTTTGACCCCGAGTATAAACACTTTAAAAGATATCGTTAAACCTAAAGTAATGAGTCTGCTTTGAAAATGTAAGGAGAAGAAAGAAGCGATATTTGTGTTAAAACATAGGGAGTAAAAGTAAAATATTGACAGAAATAAAATAGTCAAAAATAATACTCATTAAAATTTAAAAAGGTAGGGAATCCCATATAGACAAGTGTGAAAGAAGAAGATCTTGTGATATGGGCCAGTGGGCAGGTTTAGAGTATGGTCCAATATACAGTCCCCAGCCACTTCATTAGGTATACCTTTATAGTAATGTGTTGTGCCCCTTTTGCCTTCTGAACTGTTTTAATTCCTTGGGGAACAGATTTAACAAGGTGCTGGGAACGTTCTTCAGAGGTTTTGATCCACATGGACATGATAAAATCACACAGTTGCTGCCGATTTATTAGCTAAAGATCTATGAAGATCTATGCTGCCTATGAAGCAAATTTCCTATTCCATCACATCCCAAAGATATTCTTCTAGACTAGAGTTCTGTTTACTGTGGAAGCCATTTGAGTACATTGAACCCGCTTTCATACTCAAGAAACCAGTTTGAATGATCTCAGCTTTGGGACATGGTGCATTATCCTTCTGGAAGCAGCCATTTATAACCACACTGTGGTTATAAACACAAGGCAGTATTTTTTCTAGTCTTCTATTGTTCACTTTTGGTCTGTGAGATCCGTAGCCTCAGTTCCCTGTATTTAGCTGGCAGGAATGGCACCTGGTGTGGTCTTCTGCTGCTGTAGCCCGTCTGCTTCAAGGTTTGATGTGTTGTGTTTTCAGAAATGCTCTTTTACATACCTTGCTTGCTTATTAGTTATTGGTTATTATCTCCTGGAGGCCTGATTCCTCCCTCCCACCTTCTGCTCTTACAGAATGCTTATCCAAATTTCGAACCACAAATCCTGGTTCAGCTCTAATTTTCTTAAGCTCAGTCAGGATGAAACTGAAATCTTTCTGTTGCTTTCCTATCAGCTCAGTACTCTGACCCTTCTCCTCTTCACCCACTGGATACTTTCTCTTATTCAGACCAGTCTGTCTAAATTCTAGAGATGGGCGTGATGAAAAATCACAGTGGATCAACAGTTTCTGGAATACTCAGTTCAGCAACCATGTCACATTCAAAATCACTTTAATCCCCCTTTTTCACCATTTTGATGCTAGATTTGCAGATCTTGAACTTCTCATCTCGACCATGTCTACTTGCCTAAATGCATTGAGTTGCTGCCATATGTTTAGCTGGCGAAAGATTTGCTGTTACAAGCAGCTTGAACAGTTGCATCTAATAATGTGAGCAGTGAGTGTTTGTAATTAGGCACGTGCACAAATGTTCCCCTATTATTACACATCATCCAAACAGAAATATCAGGGCTTTGCTTGACTGTATGGTTCTTGCCAAATACTGAACATGCACAACATTCACACCCCTCCCCCACTCACCCCCTACCCGCCTCCACCTAGCTAAAAAAACAGACACTCCTTAAGCCAGACAATTGGGCATCCAGTGAGAGGGAGAGAGGAGAGAAGATGATGATGATTTGCCTGCAGTGAGAGTGGACTCGCTCTATTCTCTCTCAGGGTAACTTGAGATTTCCCTAGATGTAGATGATGCAGCTTTTAGCCAAGTTGTCTGGGAAGCTATGTGAGGATGCACTGCCTTCATTAGGCTTTATCGACTGCTAATGCTGCTCTTAGCTTGCTAATAGATGAACAGTTCACTCTGCCAGAGAATGATCTAACTTACAGAGACTTTAAATAAAATAATGGAAGCTTGCGCTTTTTCAGTCCAAGGATCCGAGGGGTGTGTGTTGTTGAACTGCTGCACCTGCAGCTGGTAGAGCTGGAGTGCAGTAGAGTATAATAGGCTGACATCATCTCCATCACCGTCTTGGCCTGTCGTGCTCTCTTATCATATCCATCAACATCAAAAAAAGAAAGAAAGAAGGTAATCAAATTCTGAGATTTATTTGTCCTAAATCCTCTCCATAAGCTCTCAAAGTTACTGAGAGTGCTTTGCTGCAAGACGTGCTGGCCCATTTCAAAGATTGCTCGCTTCACGGCTCTCTAAAACTTTTATAACTCTTGACATTGGGTGTGAGAGGGTTTTGTCCAGAAGTAACTGTGTTTCAATTTTGTCCTGTGGAGAGAGAGTGAGAGAGTTGCTAAGTAACACCTCAAAAAGCCTTCACTGGGCCTTTTACCACCTCGGAGTTTATTCTTCGGGTTCAGCAAAGTATCTTCACAACATCAGCAGCTTGGCCAAGTTAACTTCAGAAACTCACAGAGTAGCTTCTTTTTGAGATGAAGCTGCCATCCCTTCCCAGGTCTCAAAGCCACATTTATTCCTACTCAGCTGTTTTGCTGTTTATTCAAAATGTATACAGTCTGTCCACTTGGTCCATGTGGTACACACTGCATTCCAATTAGTTAAAAACAACTAATGTTTAAATAAAAGAAAAGATCTTAGACAAAATTGCACTTTCTTTGTTATCCCCTGCAGTGCCTCTTCCTCTTTTTCTTCTTGATCTCTATTCATGAACATCTTAGCTGCATCAGACAGCGAAAAAAAGCTGCTTGAGCTTACTTGCCTATTCAAAAGACAGAATAAAGGGGAACGATAATGTCCAACTGCACACACAGAGGAGAGGCGAGAGGCAGCAGAAAATCATAATGAGCGACTGAATATAAATGGCGAGTGTGAGAAAATTTGCAGTTGGTGTAGGGAGAGGCATATAAAAAGTTAGAGGGAAGCAGAGAATATCCAGTGCAAGGGGAGAGAGGAGGATTTAAATTCAGCGGAGCAATAAATGTTCACTGGAAGACAAAATAGAAGAACCACAGAGAGAGCGGGAGGTGGAGGGGGACGCGGTGACTGCACAAAGATAATGGGTAGAGAGCAATGAGTGACAGTAGTACAGAAGTCACTATGAGCATCGTTTTCCCCCCTTTTTCTCAAAATGTGATAAATACACACACATGCGAGCACACACAACTAAAACAAAACACCACCTTCATGCAAAAGTCAGTCTGCAGGCAGTGATGAAATCAAGAGGGAAATGGTGGGAGCGAAAGCAAAACAATCCTCTGCCTATTAGCAGATTCATAAAATAACAGTAAAATACAAACAAGTGCCCTACTTACCCTGACATGTGATCCCACCCCTCACCATCTACCTCGCTGTACACTGAGCTTACATTTGCTGGATGCACATTGTTCTGATTTACTACTGTCAGTTAAATATTCATTTATTCATACATAATTATTTTATTTCAAGGGTGAACAGGCTAGCCAACATTTATTCAGAAAGCATCATCCGGTCTGAGTTGTATTTTGTGGCCATCTCTCTCTCTCACTCCCGTTTTTTTCCTGTGTTTTGATAGTCACTAACACTTTGTTCATCATTTGATCCTGGGACATCTGGTAATATGGCCCAGGATCAAATGACTGTTCTGTTCTCTCTGAACAGAATTCTATTAACTAAACATCTTTTTTTTTTTTCACCAGCCTTTTATTTTAATTTATTATTTTAATGTCAAGTATGGCGGCCTCACTGAAAAGTTCTCCATTATGGTGACTTTACTTTTTGGGTGAATCATATCATGTATAGCATTTTCAGAATGGCGGAAATCAAGAATGAGAATTGAAAATATAAAAGTTTGGGTCTTGAGTGTTGAAGTGCACCAAGAACACAAGGAAAATGAGCCAAAGTGTTAGCATACAGTACCTTTTAAACAAGTACAAATATGTTTACTGTGATGAATTACCCATTGCAAGCTGTTTTTAATTTTCTCCATAATTCATTGAACTTTCATGAAGACGTAGCTGGAAGCAACAAGCTGCCAGCAAGAGAAAAAAATCAATCCAGTTTGACTTGGAAAAACACTTGATGGTAAATTCAAGTGCATGGTGTATAATGACTAATCTAACCACACAAAACCACCAGTATGGCCCATTATAGCTCAACAATCACACAAACCCCGTGGGTGTCTGTCGTTTTTTTTTAAATCTTCGCTTGTTTTCTTGTTTTTGCTTGGTCCAAGATGGCATCTCTAATTAGAAGAGGGATTAGATGGTGAGGATAATGTGCCATCGCCAACTTCTGTCTGCCCGTGCTTTTATTAGCTCAGCTCATCATTTTGGATCATAGAACGCTGGGGAGACAGACAGATAAGTACTGATGGATTAACATGCCGCCCCCGAGAAACCAGGGGGCTTAAGCAGGGTACGGCTAATACCGCCACACAAACTTGGTCATGATGGGAAAGCCATTATGATCTTTAAAATACAGTAACGAGCTCCAGGATCCTCAGCTTGCACTTTCAGCACAGGAAGCCCTGACACCTCGGAGGTCTGTGACATTTGGGTAGGGGGAGGTTTCGGAACACGTGTGAGCAAAGTGTGATGGTCGCTGAATTTGAAAAATCTCTTCCCCGTCGTCGTGTCACAGTAAAATAAATGGCCTGTGAAGAGGAGATGTGAGTCACTGCCGGTACTGTGACTAGCCCCCAACAGCTGTTTTGGCAATGTTTCATGATCCAATGTCTCATGTTCAGTCACAGGTTTCATAGAGAGACTTTAATCCTTATGAAACATTGAATTCCTTGGCCTCACGCCTAAGGGAACACTGAGATATGGGTGTGCGTGCATGTGTGTGCATGTGTGTGTGTGTGTGTGTGTGTGTGTGTGTGTGCGTGGTGTTCTACCTCTCCCTCTTCCTCTCCGTCTTTGTGTATGTTTGTGCCATCGTGCTGCAATCCCGCCATCTGTCCTAGCTGAGAATCAGGTGCTGAATGCTTTGTGACTTGGCTTCCAGCTAATTCCTTGTTCCCCAGCCTCGTTTGCTCTCTGAGGCCAGTTTATGCCTAAATGAGCCCAATTGTAATGACAAGGATACTGGCACTGAGCTGTACAGGTCCAATTTGCATACTGGAACTAAGGAGTGTGTCAGAATGATAATACGCTATCACCACTTAACCATTTCCTGTTCTGTATTTGCTTCCTTTTTCCTTTAGTGAGGTGCATTTTTTTTGTTCATTCTTCCCCTCATCCACAAAAGAAAAACAAACTGTATGAGAAACGAATGCAGGACGGCGCTCAAACAGCTGTTCGTCTATGAAATAATTTACACAATAACATCAGTATTAATCTGTGATCATGAAGCCTGGATGCATGAGCAATCTCAGTGCCTTGCTATTTTTTTTTTTTCCCTTTTGTGTCCTAGCCCATCTTGCACTGGACCCTTGCAGTGTTATTGGAGCACAACATAATTAATAATGCATTAACTGAGAGACATATGTGGGCCACAGTGCAAAAGCTATTTTTGTGTCAGAAAAAAACAACAACAAAAAACCCACAGATTTGACTTTTATTTACAGCAAAAATGGCGACCACACAGGCATTACCAGCCTCCAGAATTTAGTTTGCCTGGTGCTGCTGCTGCCTGTTATTACAGGGCTAGACAGACAACACAAACTGCAAACTGCTTTGATAATTTAGATGCAAGCAACAATATGAAGAGTGTCTTGCCTTTTGGAGTTTATCATTCGTGCAGACTTGTAGATATGGACAGGAAATCACGCCCACACACTGTACTGCTCAGTCAGTTTCTGCCACCTACATATTGAGCGAGGCCATGTTTGGGTTTACGGCTCCTGTAGCCACTTGTCATGTTGCACAAGCAGCTCAGCGGTGTGCACTGTTCTCTATAATGAGTGATAACCCACCTCTCTCCACCAATCCGCTGTAATAAATGACATCATACGCCCCGCTCTCGTTCCCTCAAGATCCAATTTCCTTCCTGTGTAACCCCGGGGTATCTGACCACAACTAATTCCTCCAGTCCTGCCGAATCATTTCACTTTCTTCGCCTTCCTATTGACTTTGGCATTAATGTGTGTGCGCCAGCACGCGGCATCAGGTGCCGTGGCCATCATCGAGGAGAAACGGCGAATTAGGAGAGGATGGGAGGAATGAGAAGCGGATGTAAATGAAATGAGTCAACAGCCAACACAGATGGCTGTGAGACATCCAGACATCCTATTTCCACAGTCATGCATGAATTGCAGAACAGTCTTGTTCTGCCAATATTGTTGCCGTGTACTCTTAAGTGCAGAAGTGAATGAATCACCTGTGACCCTCCCTCCTTTATTTCAAGGGTTTTTTCGAGACAGATTGTGTGCAAGCTGTTTAAATGTGCAGGCGTGCACATGAAAACAATATAAAACAGATATGCGGGAGTCTGTCAGACTCAGTTCAAAGATGTACACTGATCAGACATTATGACCACCAAGAGGTGAAGTGAATAACACTGATTATCTCTTCATCACGCCACCTGTTAGTGGGTGGGAACTGTTAGTGTATTAGGGAACAAGTATACATTGTGTTCTGCTGGGAAACCTTGGATCCTGCTATCCATTAGTTCTCATGCAGCTCTTGTGGGGTATTCCTATTTTGCAGCGGTCAGTATCTATCAAAAGTGGTCCAAGGAAGTAAGAATGGTGAACCAACAAAGCTGATGGAAGCAGTCTAATGCTTTGGGCATTGTCCTGCTGCCAAAACTCAGTTCCTGCTATCCAGGTGGATGCTACTTTGACACATACTACCTACCTACCACCAAAGCATTGTTGTAGACCATATATACGCTTTAATGGAACCAGTACTCCCTGATGGCTGTGACCTCCCTCAGCAGGTTTATGCTCAGTGCCGTAACGCAAAAATAGTTCAGGAATGGTTTGAGTAGCACAACAATGAGTTTGAGTTGTTGTAGCTTCCAAATCAAGCACTGTGCTGCCCTGCACAAGAGGTGGAACTCTTTTTTTTCCCAATCTGTATATTGATTATATTTTGCACACTCCCACAAACAGACATACACACATACTTACCTGGCCTGTTTTCCTGTGGATGTGCTGTATCATAAATAATTCATTTTGAATTTTCTATCAGAAATTTCACATTATAAGTGTGCCAATCAGTGAAAATAGTCCTTGAAACCTAACATGGCCTTACAAGCAATGTTGCAATGTAAGTCTTCAAAGGTGCTACTACCTGCCTGCAGACATACAAAATGCAATCCACTTTCTAAATAACTGAACTGATTTTTACACCAGATGTTCTGCAGTTTCTCTCCGATTATTCCAACTCTCACACTCCTTTGAAAGTAAATGCTATGCAGGACACTTTGCTGAGGACAGACCTCGTGATAGACCCCTGTGATGTCTGAAAGCGAGCTGTAAAAATTTCTCATGGTCACGGCCTTCACTCTCACGGCTCAAACTAGGTTTAATTCCATCCTGTCAGCAGCTGTGCCGCAAGAGAAGGGCTGTAGCTACCAGCTACTGCAGGAGATGAGGCTCCCATAATGATCCCCCTTGACTGCTGCAGGGTTTTGCTCACATCAAAGCTAATACCCCCCCTCCGAAGATGGGCGCAAGGTACAGAGTAGGCCTGACAGCTGTGCGTAAGCACGATGCCAGGCTTAATATTCCGACTACTATCCATAACAATTCTCAGGCAGATGGAATCCTGTAGATTGGGATCAGCAAAGTGGAGGGTTGCCACTGTTTTCCAGGCATGTAGGTTAACATTTCATCCCCCAATTTTGCTTCCAAATTGGGCCAGAATATAATTAGCATTCAAAGTGCTTAGGTTTTGGAGTTTTTTTAGTTTTTTTAGTCCTCCGAGGCTTCGCACCGCATTTCTCTTGTTCTAGAAACTTCCTTTTCTACGTATTATCAATAAACTTACTTCACCTTGTGCAGCTCGCACACGTCGGTGGTTAATGCGCACACTCTCTGAACACTGCATAATTATTAAAGAGGCTGTAGACTCAGGACTGTGTTTTGAAGAAGTTAGTGAGATGTCACACTGAGTTTTGAGCTGTCAGACACATTTCTGGATGAGGCTCTAGCTGCCAACAGCACACCTGGGCTGGCACTCAGACAGGCACGATTGCACCCTTCTCTGAAAAGCGCTTGAATCGAAGAGTTAGCGACAACAACAAATGGTAAGGAGGCTACAGAGGCATGAAGAAGCATCTGGATTTTGGTGACAACCTGCCACTTCATGACAAACGAACGACTCACTGGATTCCTAATTTATTGTTTAGCACTTTAATTAGTTAGGAAAAAGCATATGGTCATGAGATTCATCCCCTTTTGTTTGCTAAAAATACACTTAAATAATTAAAGCAGTGTAGAGAAATAGAGTTAGGATGTTTTTTCCTCTGTCCATATTTGATTTTTGTTTGTTCTAAAAAAAAATGAGGAGAGAAATGTCTGTTCTTGATTTACTGAATGTATTCACCGAGAGTGAGAATTGTGACTTGTGTGTGTGTGCAAGGGAGTCAGAGAGTTGTAGAGAGCAAGGAGGGAAATAGACTTTCTTTAATTAATAAAACAAGATTAGGGAGCTTGTAGATTCAGGTAAATTTATTGTAAGCGCAGCAAAATGAACTAAAAGAGGAATGAAACAGCAAGAAACCCACGTACTGCGAAAAACTGCATTAATACTGAATTTGTCTGTGCAGAGCTGCTTTTAACTTATTACCAGCTGTGATAGTGTAGCTGTGACTGTTTTCACCTTGTAAACCTGCCCGTGTGAGTGTGTCATTGCGAGTAAAATGAGGCCCTGGAGACGCCCACATGCGGGAATTAACACAAATGTCATTTTGAGTGCTTTTGACAGGTTTTTGCATGTTTGCAGTTTTTGTAAACACGACAATATTGCAACTGTGAAAGTGAAGAAATATACTGTCGTGTGGTTGAGAATGGTTATGTTTATTAATTAGATCTGGTAATAAGAGTGCCGATTGGTCGGTAAAAATCAATACATTGACAGCTAGTGTGTTCCATTCATAAGGGGCTCTTTTGTTTTTCTTTAAAGTCATCACATTGATGTCCAAAACACCAGTGCTCTGAATTTAGCCCAGCGAATACACGGATCAGGAGAAATTCAACACAATTCAGTTTTATTTATATAGAGCAAAATCACAACAGCAGTCACCTTAAGATGTTTCATATTGTAAGGTAGAGACCCAATAGTACAGAAAAAATACTAATAACGAAACCCCCCTTTTAACAAGCACTTTGTGACAGTGGGAAGGAAAAACTCACTTTTAATTGGAGAAAAACTGATATAATCAGGATCAGCCATCTGGCATGACTAGTTAGGGGTGAGGGAGACATTATGAGAACCAATGAGTGATCTTTTTGTGATGACACCTGTTAGTGGGTCGGATATATTAGGTGAGTGAACATTTTCTTTCTAAAAATTGATCTTAGAAGCAGGCAAAACGTGCAAGCATAAGGATCTGAGTGAGTTTGACAAGCGTGATGGCTAGATGACTGGTCCTGCCATCCATGTGATACTACTTTGACTTGTTTCACCTACCTAAGCATTGTTGGAACCATGTACCCTACTTGCATTAAAAAACATTAGTCCCTGATGGCTGTGGCCCCTCTCAGCAGAATGATGCGCCCTGCCACAAAGTAAAAATGGTTCAGGAATAGTTGAATAGCACAACAATGAGTTAGAGTAGTTGACTTAGCCTCCAAATTCCCCAATCCAATCGAGCATCTGGGGAATGTGCTGGACAAATAGGTCCAGGTAGAGCCTCCCACCACACAACTTACAGGACTTAAAGGATCTTTTGCTATACATATATATATACATATATGTGTATATATATATATATATATATATATATATATATATATATATATATATATATGTATATATATATATATATATATATATATATATATATATATAAAACACCCAGCACGCCCCTGCGGGCGGTTTATCCTTCAAGCTCGGGTCCTCTACCAGAGGCCTGGGAGCTTGAGGGTCCTGCGCAGTATCTTAGCTGTTCCCAGGACTGCGCTCTTCTGGACAGAGATCTCCGATGTTATTCCCGGGATCTGCTGGAGCCACTCGCCTAGCTTGGGAGTCACCGCACCTAGTGCTCCGATTACCACGGGGACCACCGTTACCTTCACCCTCCACATCCTCTCGAGCTCTTCTCTGAGCCCTTGGTATTTCTCGAGCTTCTCGTGTTCCTTCTTCCTGATGTTGCTGTCATTCGGAACCGCTACATCGATCACTACGGCCGTCTTCTTCTGTTTGTCTACCACCACTATGTCCGGTTGGTTAGCCACCACCATTTTGTCCGTCTGTATCTGGAAGTCCCACAGGATCTTAGCTCGGTCATTCTCCACCACCCTTGGGGGCATCTCCCATTTTGACCTCGGGACTTCCAGGTTATACTCGGCACAGATGTTCCTGTACACTATGCCGGCCACTTGGTTATGGCGTTCCATGTATATATATATGTATATATATATGTATATATATATATATGTATATATATATATATATATATATATATATATATATATATATTAGGGGTGTCAAATTATCGCGTTAATTGCGATTAATTAATTACAATGCTATTTAGCGCGTTATGTTTTTTAATCTCGTTAATCTAATTTTTAATCTCTTGACGTCATTGATTTTGTATGAGAGTTGCTATGTTATAAAATCCGTTTTTATGTGCTGGGCTCCTTGTGCTTGACTTGTTGGGGGTGGAGTCACGTCGTGAGGTCAAGGTGAGAAGTGGTGATTAGCTTACAGTGTGGATATGGAGGCGCATCTGAGAGTTGTTGGCCCAATGAACGGGAAATTTGTATTTCATAAACGCCCCGACGGCACCATTGACAAAGGTAAAGTGGTCTGCCTAGAGTGTAAGAAGGAGTTTGCTTACCACCGAAGCAGCTCAAGTTTGGCCTATCACCTCAACGCAAAGCACCCAGCCGCGAGTGCAGCAACAGCTAGCAGTGAAGACGTTAGCAATATAGCAAGCCAGAGCAAAGCTTTTCGCCAAACAAAACTAGAGAATACCCCTCGTATGAGCAAGTCTGCGACCGACAGGCTGACTAATGTTATTGCCAAGTGGATAGCGATGAACTGTAGGCCGATAAATATAGTAGAGGACGAAGGATTGACAGAGGTGTTGCAAATTGCGTCCAATGACCCGTCATACAAGCCGCCGTGCAGGACTACAGTAACGACCAAAATCAGCAAAATGTACGACGGCGAAAAGAAAAACAAACTTGAGATTTTGGCGGAGGATTCTCCCAACTGTGTTGCTATAACCGGAGATCACTGGACCTCAGCTGGCAACCACAGCTATTTTGGGGTGACTGGACACTTTATTGATAGTGAGTGGAACCTCAACTCATTTGCACTGACCGTCATGAGAACAGAAACCAGGCACTTTGCTGATAAATGCGCCGAACAGTTCCTCAAGGTAGCAAATGACTGGGGTATTGAAAACAAGATATCCACCATTGGCACAGACAGCGCAGCAAACATGCTGGCTGCTATGAGAGCACTTCCATATGACCACATCGCCTGCAATGCTCACATTCTCCAGAGGACCATCACGGTATGTCTCGATAGCAGTGGTTTTGTCGGTGTACTGGCAAAGTGCCGCAAGATTGTTGGTCATTTTAAACAAAGCCCTGCGAGTACCACAGAACTTAACCAACAACAAGTAGCACTCGGAAAGAAGAGCGATCAACTTATACAGGATGTACCCACCAGGTGGAACTCGACTCTCGCAATGGTCTCACGCCTCCTATGTAACCAAGAGGCTGTCCAGGCTACGTTGGACCAACAGAACCACAGGTTGGTCTTGCCAACCGAAGCTGAGTGGGCGAAACTGCAGAGGCTGGAGCTCCTGCTTGAACCATGCAAGTAAGTTCAAATAAACACCTTCCCATTTTAATTATATAAACTACTGTTACATGTGTAAAATCAAAATTAATGAACATAACAAGGAACTTTTAAGGACAATTAAATTGGAAATCAGTTACACTTTGATTTAAATGAATCCAGCTAGGTTTATTTAGCAAACCTCTCCACCTCTGCAGGTATGTGACAGAGCTGCTGGGTGGTGAGGCCTACGTCTCTTGCTCTGTAGTGTTGCCTGCTTTTCGCCATCTGTACCGTGTCATGGACATTACTGATGATGATCCTGCCTACGTGGTGAAGTTCAAGAATGCCTTCCAGAAGGATCTGGCAGCACGACGAGCTAATGGCAACGAGATATGGTTCGAGGTGGCCACAGCATTGGATCCACGGTTTAAGGATTTGAAATGTCTTCCAAGAGAGGATGATGGACCAGCTCAGAAGAAGAGGAGGAGCGAACTCCTTCTGGGGTCTGACTCTGACTCAGAAGATGGAATTGAGTCTGGAGAGCTGCAGCGCTACAGAGCAGAACCCAGCATCAGTATTGATGACTGTCCCCTGCAGTGGTGGTATGCTCACTCAGGAGTCTATGAAAAGCTGTCAGTCCTAGCACAAAAGTACCTGGCCTCCCCAGCTACCTCTGTACCCTGTGAGAGACTCTTTAGCCTTGCAGGCCACATAGTGCAAAAGAAAAGGGCAGCCTTGCTTCCAGAAAATGTTACCAGGCTGGTGTGTCTTAGCGACTGGCTGAGGAAGAAGAAATGAGACACATGTGGTCAGCATAGCTGCTGTGTCATTTGTAGCCTACTAGAATAGATTGCTTGATGTTCAGCACTTTTTTTTGTGATGGAAGAATACTTTGATGTGCTAACTTGCAGCACTGCAATGTCAGTTTTATTTTTCATTATCTGAAGCAGAGGAATTTCAGTGCTGTATTGCTCAGAAAAGAGCAACTCTGATGTGCTAACTTGCAGCACTTAATTTATTTGATTTTATTTGTATTTATTTTTCCACTTATTTTACAAAAGAATACAACAGTATGTAAATGGTTGCATCTGTTTAACGTTTGTTAAACAATAAATGACTTTATAAAGTCACTTTCTTTGTTATATCAGTCTTTTGGTCTGCCACAATAAGTTGAGGGCTTTCCTCAGCTATTTTTAGGTGAGATTAAAAAAGAGATTAATTAGATCAATTAATTAAAAATCATAATTAATTAATCTCTATTTTTTTTTTAATCTCTTGACAGCACTAATATATATATATATACATACATACATACATACATACATACATACATACATACATATATATATATATATACAGTGGGGCAAAAAAGTATTTAGTCAGCCACCGATTGTGCAAGTTCCCCCACCTAAAATGATGACAGAGGTCAGTAATTTGCACCAGAGGTACACTTCAACTGTGAGAGACAGAATGTGAAAAAAAAATCCATGAATCCACATGGTAGGATTTGTAAAGAATTTATTCGTAAATTAGGGTGGAAAATAAGTGTTTAGTAAAGTGTTTATTGAAATTTTATTTTCACAAAACCCATTTGAAGTATCCCGATTACATCATGCACTCTCAAACTGATAAACAGCACTGAAACTAACTGTACTCCCACCCGTCACACCCGATTCTGAAACTATATTGTGACCTTAAACACAAATCCTAATGACAGTGTGATTTATTTAAGCACATTGAGTCTGGTAGGTCTGACAAATTTAATGTGGTTTGGAAAAGACTTTAAGAGAGTTGGAAGAGAATGTATTTACTGCATATTTGAAAACAGTCCTTTAATACAGAGAGGACAAAAAAATCACAACTGGCATTATTCTAAAATTGTAATATAGGAGATCATCATTCATTACAACAAATATAATAGAATATAATAGATTAGCTGGAAGACAGTGTAATAATAATGGAAGACAGTGATTAGTTGTGATTCATTGTACTGAGAAAGATATGCCCTCGGTTTACAAGAACTGGTGGTTTAACGTGGCACGGCACAGAGGCGGTAAGGTTTGGGACTGCGAGTGGCTCCTAACTTGAACTCCAGTCTGGGCTGCTCTCCAGCAGGTGCAGAGAATGAAAACCTCTGAAGGAGGGAGGTAAAAAACAAGAATAACTCCATCCGGGCCAGCTGTTCTCCAAGACATGAGCGCTTGCCTGAGTACACAATGAGACACAAGTTTTATTCACACAATTTAGAAGTTAATCACTTTGATCACAGATTATTGCTGCAGCTGTGGAACTTAACAGAGATACCATTAACAGACCGATCCCCTACCAAAGTTAAGGCTGTAACTGTAAATGGCTGCTAAGTCAAACAATTAATGGCAAGACATACTACTTTATTAATCTTGCCTTCTTAAAACACTTGGCTTGAAACATCCTTTAACTGGATTTTGAGGAACTGCAACAACTGACTAACCTGTAGAAAAAGGAAGGAAGGCCTCTCTCCTCCTGAATTTACCATCCTGGTCGAGAAAGTGTTGAGGGTTGAAGGAGTTTGGAGTTTCCCACATTGTCTCGTCATTTAAGACAGAGTGTAGAGCAGGTATGATCATTGTACCCTGAGAAAATACTGCCAGTTAGAAGTGTTATTTAAACATGTCTAGTGTTTGTTCTAATCAGCGTGTCATACGTGTTTCTGGTATTGCTGATTGTTCATGCATTTATTACTTCTACATTCATCTATTCATTATTAACAGGTTGCTCAAAATGCTCGCTGAAAAGCCTTCAGATGATTCAAAATGCTGCAGCAAGAGTACCGACAGGGACTAGAAAGAAAGAGCATATTTCATTCATATTAACTTCTATAAAACTTGTGGTTCCCAGTGTGTTTAAAAGTAGAATAGGAGGCAGAGCCTTCAGCTTTCAGGCCCCTCTTCTGTTTCTCCCAGTTTGGATGTGGGAGGCAGACACCCTCTGTACTTTCAAGATTAAGCCTAAAACTTTCTTTTTTGATGAAACATATAGTTTCCATGATGCACTGAGTGGTTCTTCTTCAAAACAAAATGTTATTGAGGACAACAAACTTTGAGAGTCCTGGCATTAGATGATAAAAGGACAACTTTTTCATTCAAAATCTATCTGAGAAAACAAAAAACACCAAAAAGTGCTATAAAAAAATTCTTCTTCGCAATTCCTTTGTGTACCTTTGGGATTGTGTACTTATCCAATGTTGTGTCCTTGTTTGCAACATGGGCCACATTGAGGGGAATGATATATATATATATATATATATATATATACATACATACATAAATACACACACATACACACACACACGTCCTCTGTGTCTAGTTTTTGCCAGATTGAAACCGGCCTCATCAACAAAAATATACTTGTGATGATTCACAGCAGCGTCCAGCTCCATCACCCTCTGAAATGATAATTTAGTTAGTTTTTTTTTTACAACTAATAGTTGTCAGTACTGTTACAGTAATTGCATGCCAGTTTAGTGTTGTACCTGAATATATTCTGAACGCAGTTGTTTCACCTGGACATTGTTCCTCTCAAAAGGAACCAAGTAAATTTGTTTCATGGAAACCTGGTGCTTCTTCAAAAGCCGGGCAATCGTTGGAAGGCTAATTGATGGGACATTGGCAAAGGTGTCATTGCTGTTCTCAATAACCTGTTTGATTTCAGACAGCCGTATGGCATTCCTTGCCCTGACCATTTCCACCACAGCCAACTCCTGCTGGTCAGTCAAAACACGTGGGCGACCACCACCAGGTTGTCTCCTGTTAATTCTGAGGACAATCATATACTGTCAATATTGAAGTATTACAAATTACATTACTGTAAACTGACAATTACATGTTGTTCATCTATACAATAGAGTACTATATTTTAGAAGTGAAGTTGCTATAGCAGACTGTTAAGGTTCAAAATATTGGGGATGGAGACAAGAGAAAAAACCACAATAACAACACTGGTCCGGCCGGGTTGAGTCAAACGATGATTTAATGATCACACACGTGGGAGATGGACACTGATGCAGACAGCCTCAAAATCTCAAAATGGTGGAGCATTGCTCAAACTTTTATAACCTCTGGTGCCTCCACCTTATCATAAAAAGCCTAAACATTCACATGCTCTCTCTCACACAGCGCCTAAGCTACGACCTTGGCTCCCTGTTTATCTGCTCCTGCTGAAATGGGGCAGAAAACTCCAGCACACTCTGTTCTCTTCTACTCAGACAAATTAGACAATAACCTTCTGCGAACAGTATTTCTTATAACTCAGCAATATAATGCATCATAAAACAATATCATTCATTCACAACAAGTCAGCAATTCAATGTAATGCAAATCAGCTTAACTAATGCAATAGTTATCAGCTTCTTCCAATTCAGGAGAACAATGCAAACCAAAACTACATAATAATTCACAATCTTTAATTAGGGGTATAACATGGCATAAAATAATATCATAATTTTACAATTCCCCCTGATGAGGTCATTAGAATAATGACCTCACAAACACCCTGTAGCCCAGTGTGGCCGGGTTCATCTCTTCTCACTCCTGAGGTCCTTTGTCCCCCTGAGGGGCAAACCATATGTAAGATGACCTCTGTGTTTGCGCAAGTCAGGTGCAAGACAAACTATTACTACAAGGATAGCAGGTCCAGATGACACTCCCCTGTTCTCCCACAGCTTTATTTGGTGTTCCCTGATACCATTCAGACGTAGACTAGAACCTCTGTCCGAAGAGCTCTTAACCTTTATTTTATTGCTGCAGCTACCAGTGTCGTCCAGATGGGTGATCCTCTGCTCTTAATTCTTCCGCCTTAGGGGTTAGACAACCTTTCAGTTGCAACACAGATCAGGGGATTATTCTGCTCCGATTTCAAACAACGATCTGTGTATTCTCCAGAAAAAGGAACAGGAAGGTGTCCCCTTTTTGCCCAAAAGCCTCTCGAACTTCGTTGGTCTGGTGTTCCCGGATTTCCGCCAACCCCTTCATGGTTATTGCTGTGTTTATGGGATCCATCCTTTTGTGGTGACTAGCTGGAGCCCAAACGCCATGACCCTTGGACCCAGTTGATGTCTCGGCAGTCACTGTGTCTGACTCTGCTACGGAGGATCCTCGCATCTCTGTGACCTCGTCTGGTGTCTGTTCCTTTCTCTGTAAGAGACAGAAAACCAAAACACCTCTCTTCCTAACCCTAATAATCTAATATTCTTATCTACTGACCTTCTAGTGATTCAGAATTGGTCTAAAACATTCAGAATGTCCCAGGGACTTATTCTAATCATATCTTATGTGTGTGTAAGCAGTGTTTGCATTTAGCCCTCAGCACTCAAAGTCAATACCTACAATATATCAGTCCGGACAGTCACGCCTGGTGCTTCTTCAAAAGCCGGGCAATCGTTGGAAGGCTAATTGATGGGACATTGGCAAAGGTGTCATTGCTGTTCTCAATAACCTGTTTGATTTCAGACAGCCGTATGGCATTCCTTGCCCTGACCATTTCCACCACAGCCAACTCCTGCTGGTCAGTCAAAACACGTGGGCGACCACCACCAGGTTGTCTCCTGTTAATTCTGAGGACAATCATATACTGTCAATATTGAAGTATTACAAATTACATTACTGTAAACTGACAATTACATGTTGTTCATCTATACAATAGAGTACTATATTTTAGAAGTGAAGTTGCTATAGCAGACATACTTTTTTCTTGGCAAAAAGTTCTGATGATAGAGCTGACAGTTGACCTTTGTAAATTAGGCTGTACCAACCTGGCAGCCTCAGCAATGGTAAAGCCTCTGTTAACCACATGGTCAACAATGATGGCCCGGACTTCATTAGAGATCATGGTGCGTTGTCTTCTGCCTACATTTCTCTGAAGACCACCTCTCTGTCGAGGAGCACCACCACCTCTTCGATGAAGGTTTCCTCTCCCTACGAGTCTAACCTGCTCCATATTTGAACAGTGCAAAGTCTCAATTAAATGATAGACAAATGTATTAAACTGAATAATAAGAGATGCAAATCAAAAATTTGATAGTGATAACATTATGAAAGGCAGTAACTGTGAATGAAACATTTATTTAGATGAAACACTTATTTTGTGTAGTGAAAAGGATATTTTGTCATTATGTGTGTTGTACTAACACAATTGCAAATATGCTGAAATGTTTGAAAAAGGTGCACTTATGATGATCTGTTGTGATATAAGTACTAAGAGTTTTGAAAATGTACCAATTGCTTGTGAAAACTGTGCCAAACCAATAAAAAAAACCTGTAACCTGAAGCCATTTGAACAAGCACCTTCACGTCAGGCGGTCTTGTTCATGAAAGTCAGAGAGATCAACAGTTCGACAGGGTGGTGCATCAGCAGTTAAGTAGGTAATGTACTGTACTGCTGTCTGAAAGCAAAATTTCTCTCTACTTTCCAAACCCTCATATGTGGTCATAAACTTCAAGTGCAGACTAAAGGAATGAGAGTTCAGATACAAATGTCAGAACTGAGTTCTCTTTGTAGGATTTCTAGAAACAGCCTTAAAGATTTTAAAGAGAGAACTTTGAGTATAACTGTTGATCTTTCAGTGCAAGTTCAGTTGAGCTGGCTGAGGAATGTAATACAATCTGAAGAACAAAGAACTGAGAAGAATATCTTGGCTACCATGCTTACTTGGCTCCCTGTCTACCTGCATAAATGTAGCAGATGGATGCTTGATAAACAGTAGACATGAATGCAATAGGTAGCTGAACAAGAAACAGAATAAAACGCATGACAATGATAATATATGCACACAGCATTGTGTGTGTACTAGTTTCCAAGCTTATTATATTTATATGTTACTATTCCCTCCTCTGAATGAAAGCATCTACACCCCTTGGGTTTGTTGAAAGCTATTCAGCTGCAGAGAAAAATCACAAAACACAGCAGGAGTCGAAGGTGGCTGACAGAGTGGCTGCACGGTGAAAGTCCCCTTACAGAGGGAGTGTCACAGATTGATGATCACTAACAGTGTAAGAATACTTGAGGGTGGATTATTCCTTAAAAAGTTAATGCTTCCTGATACCTGCCTTGGCGCCATTAAAGATGCATCAAGCACGTGTATTTGATCCAGCTGAGTTATGATGATGAAACATCTTTGTTGTACTTCTAACGTGGTGTGCTCGGCATTTCCTAATCCAGCTGTCATTTCAGGTTTAATGACACCTCGAGCAGACAAATGTCAGCCCTTAAACAGAATCACTTTGACTGATCAGTGTCATGCCGCACACATGAGTAGAGATATTTCTAGGCTGGGGTTGGAGACCAGTGAGAGGCTCTCTAGGTTTGAGGACCATTTACAGCGTGTGTGTTTGCTGCAAAATAGTTCAGGAGGTGATGATCACAGTGAAGGTGAGTGGCAGAAAGAGCAAAAGCTGCTCTAGATGTACAGAAGCTGAGGTGCATCTGCCAGTCTGAACTTTGCTGTGCATACAGTACAGTGTGTCTGTGTGTGTGTGTGTGTGGGCGGGCAGAGAGGCAGCAGTAGGGTGATGTTGCTGCTGGTACCAAGGGAGATGAGTGATGACAGCAGTGAGCTGTGTCAACTTAATACCATTAGATGAATTATTCTCCCCATCAGTCAGTCTGGCTGTGGACACCAAGAAGCACAAGCTTGACAAGCTGCAGTCCAACTGGTCCTCACCAATCATCTGTGTCTCACTGATGTCATTCTGCTACAGGGAGCACAGCAAAACTCAGAGCTTTGCTTTGTTCCCAATTTCCCCATTTCAAGAAATCCTAAAAAAAAAAAAAAAAAAAAAATTGTGCTTCCTCAGATTTGGTCACTTCTGTGTCTGTTTGACAAATATCAAGCTACAGCTATCAAATGGTTAGCATAGCTAAAACCTGTATAAGTACCTTTAGACTGTTGTTTGAACATGCTTTACCTTAGTGGTTTCATCACAAAATTGCTCACATTTCCTGAAGTTTGGTTTTTGCTGTTACCTGCCACACCAACAAATCAACCAATCAACATCATTCCTATATGCCATGTTTTTTTTCAACAGTGACTTGCAAAAATTTTACTCAGAAAAATTGTATCTCACATGTAAACCTCCTTGGTCATTCTTAGTCTGTGTCTTCTTTCAAAGGAATGTCATGTGACATGAACACAGTCTTGATCATGATTCAGACTGTCTAACCCATATGCAATATTAACTGTTTGCTGCACTTAATCTGAATATTTAATGAGTGTTGTAGACACTAGTTATTAGTCAGCTGATATTAGTTGTTTGCTGATGTATCAGGCTCAGCAGATATGAAAAGTTAAAAAGTAAAGAACGGACGAGAGAAACTGTCACGGTCTGGCTGGCAGACCGTGGGGAGATGGGGAAATAGGACCCAAATGCCGGACTCTTCAGTGCAACAGTGTTTATTTACAAGGTGGTGAAGTAAACAACAATAAATCCCCAGTTTCCCAGACTCCCGTGTAGTGTCTTCTTCCCAAAAGTCCCCGTGTAGTGCTCTCTGCCCCAGTGTCCCTGCACTCCCCGTGCTCACTGCTCCTTCTCGTCCCACACTCCTCCTGAGGGGAAAACAATAGAGGCAGCCGTTACAACTTATCCCAGCAGGCATACACTCACACTTGACTTGCTTGAAGACTGACGTGTAGTCAAACGCAATAATCCAGCGTCAGTGGAAGCTCCATCGCTCATCTAAATAGCTCCCCCGACGAGCCCAGATGAGGAGCAGGGCCCTATTTCAGGAAGCCGGTTTAGAAAACTCAGAGTGAAAAACGATACTCAGGGTTGAGTAACCCTGAACTGTCCAACTCGGAATATTCGGTTTCAGAAAGGCTGATAACAATTAGTTCAATCAACGCGGAGTTGCTTTAACCCCAAGTGAAGCGCGCGGACGAGGATACATAAAGCCCTGATAAGCGGAGCACAGATTAAGCGAGTCACCATGGAGACGGAGGGAAAGAAGGCGCGGTCAATGTATTTCACAGCGCTTGAGGCCGAAATTCTGATGGCAGCATATGCCGATAACATGCAAATTTCTCAGAAAAAAAGTAACACAGCCTCAGCTGCAAAACAAAGGGAGCATGCATGGCAAAACATAGCCGACAGAGTCAATGCGTGAGTGTTAATATAAACATTGATCTAGGGATTTCCACCCATTTAACACGTTATTTTATCATATGTTATTTTATTTGTTATTTTATACATTTTATTTTGTGATGTGATGTAATAATACATGATGTGCATACATCCTTTCTTCACAGTCACCTTTGCAGTGCTGCTCATTCATTTGATAAACTCTTTACCATAATGGATTATTTTGTAGTGAAGTTATTTTCCTACTGATTTTGCCTTGCCTCAGTCTTGGTTGTCTTTGAGAGCATAATGACAATGAAGTGTAAGGTGATTGGTATGTTTGTTAATTGCCATTTGGTCCCTTGTAAGTTATAAGTGACCTGTATAAACCTCATATTCTATCAGTTGATGGTGGTGGTGTACTGCATCTGGTGCAGCCTCCTGTTGAGCCAGACCAACATGCAGTTGTGAGTAATACTCCACAGATTATATGAGTTTACAGTAGAACAGCAATGTTGTTAACTTCTTTACTACAGGAAAATAATGAAGAAACATTGACAGCTGTTACAGAGGAGGAAGCAACAGAGACACTTTATGAGGTGTACATCTTTTAATACTTTGTGTACAGGAAACACAGGCGACCAATAAAGCCAGTTGAACAAAAAATCTGTTTATTCTTCTTTCAACATGTTGAGGTGATGGGTCAAAGGAAATGATTGTGACATATGGTGTCTCTGACTGCGCTTCCATCTTGTATGTCCGTGCGAGGGTCAGGATGTTCATGGTTTGGATCACTGCTGATGTTTGGTTCAGAAGGACAGTGTTCTCCTCTAATTGTGGCAATGTTGTGAAGAATCACACATGCCACAATAATGTCACATGCCCTTTCTGGGGTGACCCTGAGTCTTTGCAGGCACTGGAACCGGGCCTTAAGCATTCCGATAGTCATTTCAATTCTGGCTCTTGTCCTGCAATTAGCCAGATTATATCGCTGCTGTGGGCCCGGTTCAGGGTCAGGGTAAGGGGTAAGCAAATAGGGTAAACATGGATACCCCCTATCACCAAGCAAGTAGCCAGTGAACTCTCCTAAGACAGAAGGATACACTTCAGTTCAAATGTCCCTGAAGCAATTGGTCTTTATATATTTTAAAGTATTCTCAACTCACCATGTCCAAATTTTGTGCTCAGTGTACATTCACGGAATATTTGTGAGTCATGGACAGAGCCTGGCCACTTGGCTTCCACATTTGTGATAATGTTGGCAGCATCACATATGATCTTCACAGTGCAGAGAACACAAATTAGCATCCATTACTATAATGAAATAATTTGTTAGTTTGAAATGCTACAGGGAACTATGTACCTGCACATTAATGCTGTGGAAAGACTTCCTGTTCACATAGTCTCCTTCATTTACTGAAGGAGCAATGATTGGAATGCGAGTGCCATCTGTACAGCCAATCACGCCTGGGAACCGTGAAAATAAATGTAAAATTTAAGTAGTAGTCCAAGTATCACCACATCATAAATTAAGTTTTGGTCATCCTGATACCTGCAATTTTGTGGCATCCCTCTTTGATAAATCTTGTGGGTCTATGACCGGGGAACACCACAAACGGGTACAGGAGACGTTTCAGTGCAACTGTAACATTCCTGACTGCCCGACAGACGGTAGCCTTGGAAACGTGCTCAGCGTCACCAATATTATACAGAAAGCTCCCGTTTGCAAAAAACCGAAGTGCAATACAAATAATATGTACAGAACTGAGAGGATGTCCGTGATGTGTCACATGCGTAATATATGGCCTGAGGATGTTATCCAAATAACTTATAGATTGTGCTGAGAAACGGTAACGTTCGCACAGAAAATCATCAGGAAATGATAAAATGTCCAAACGCGCTCTGATCACTCTCTCCCGGCGGAGAGCTCTGCGGAGAATTTGGGCTTCACGATCTACTGGCTCTTCAAGGAGGGGCACGCCATGTCCGACACTTCCTACTGTCAGGTTTCCGACAAAGGGGCGGAGACAGTCAGGGTTAGTTGTAGTAAACCTGCTAGGGGGCAGGTTAGCTTCACGGAGTGTGTCGTCATAGTGACTCACTGAGGCTTCATCTGAACTCGCTTTGTGAAACCGAAAACCCAGAGTTTTCGTTAACTCAGGGTATACTTACTCAGTTTTTCCACTTAACCGGCTTCCTGAAACAGGGCCCAGGGGCCCGTTCTTCGTACCTCGCTAAGTAGGTTAGCCGGATTAGATTGTTGACGATTTCGCGTGATCCTGGATCAGTCGGTTCCCCGAAGCTCATCCGGGACTTGCTGTCATAGCAACAGAGCCGTAAGCGTAAACCTGCTCGGGAGCAGGTTTACTTTATGTAAACAGGATTAGATCGCGGCCACGCAGGTATGTCCGCTTCATTTATACGAAAGCAACAGCGATATTTTTCCACTGTTTCACCATAAATAAATATTATCAATGTAACTAAAGATAATGCAGCACTTGATCCTTTTATTGATGTCACACAGATACATACAGGTCATTTCCTAAAAAAAGGGAAATGAACTATTAACATTCTATTACATGTATGTGATTATTACAGATGTAATTCATATTTCAGAGTAGTAATTGTAAATTACTTCGTGTAATCAAGATGAGAGACCACGGCTATAAAAGCGAAGGTGGATTTGGGAAGCCTGTCGCAGCCATGTCCTGTCCGTATACGCGACCAACCCATTGCGGAAGGTGCAAGATTGATAAGGAGAGTCCTCAGAATTCAGCGTATATTGCGGGACAGACAGGATCCTTTAGCTCAGCGCGACAGTGTGCTCATAGAGAGATATCGATATTCCCGTGAGGGTATTATTTACTTAACCAACTTGTTGACGAGGGGGTGCAGGACCACCACCTGTCTTTTTTTCCTCTGCCCTTTTCTTGGTTGCTGTTATGAACAAACTAACAGAGTATTACAGGCCAGTATTACCTTGCCAAGAGACGCAAAGCAATCTAAGAGATAAATATTACCATTCTGTAGAATACTCCTGTATTCCACTTTTACTTGTTCCCATGTTCTTGTGGGTCCTGTTGTGGCTCTAATGTGAAAGGGGATATAATATAACATATTATAATATAATATAATGCCATATGATATTGGACAATATAGTGTCATATGATAGATCTACCCTACCGCCTACTGGTGTTGGCCAGAGGGGCCGATGGCGCGATATGGCAGCCTGGCTACAACCGTAGCTGCCTCCACCAGTGTGTGAATGTGGGAGTGAATGAATAGTGGTATCGTAAAGCGCTTTGGGTGCCTTGGAAAGCGCTATATAAACCCAATCCATTATCATTATTATTATTATTAAATTACCTACGAGTTTGATTTGTCAGCAACTTTCTGCCAGCCCTCTCTCCTTGCTTTTGCAGCCTTTGCAGTGTTCTCTTGCGTTTTAATTAAACTCTGAAACTCCTGAAATCCCTCACTCATGAGTTCTTGCTCTGCTGCCGGAAAATACCGAGCACGCCCCTTGGACATTTTCGCCGACCAATCAGCGGGTTGCTGATCAATGTTTCTACTATCGATGCGTAGCCCCTTTTACGACACCCAGTGATGTCACATTCCTGCGTCCAGCTGTAGTAATCGTCAACAGCAGGTGTGTTCGGGGAACCGGATTTGCGAGCTCACGGTTAGCGCGATGATTTGATCTTGGATGTGTCATTTGATCTTGGATGTAGTAAGCAACGTACGAAGAACGGGCCCCAGGTGTGCGGCCAGGACTTCGGGTGTGGCCAGCCCTCAAGTTAGACCACGCCCCCAGGGCTGAAGGTGCCTGTAACTTGGCCACAGCAGAAAGGCAATACACACACATACCTGCCTACATACAGATGTGCACAGGGGCAGTGCAGACAACACACCAAATAATAATAATAATAATACCAATAACAACAACAACAACAACAACAACAACAGTCATCGTCCCCACTGCCCACGGACCCCGAGTCCCCAGAGCCGGGTCCGTGACAGAAACACCCTTCATTCATGCTACGAGTGTTGATGGTGCATGGTTTGTCCACCAGAGGGCGATTGGAAACCTACCTGTATTCGGGACACTGTGTAGGCTATGTGAGTGGCCGAAACTGTTACCAGCAATCTACTTTTGGGCAGTGCGTTAATTACATATTTGTTTTGGTTGTGTCCCACCCACTTTGTAATACTTCACATCCAATCCAGTAGCTTTGGCTATTTCCATCTGCAAGACTTTATATTGAGGCAATAATTGTTATTCAGTCAAAAGCAGTATCAAAATTAGTGCTGTCAAGAGATTAAAAAAAAAATAGAGATTAATTAATTATGATTTTTAATTAATTGGTCTAATTAATCTCTTTTTTAATCTCACCTAAAAAATAGCTGAGGAAAGCCCTCAACTTATTGTGGCAGACCAAAAGACTGATATAACAAAGAAAGTGACTTTATAAAGTCATTTATTGTTTAACAAACGTTAAACAGATGCAACCATTTACATACTGTTGTATTCTTTTGTAAAATAAGTGGAAAAATAAATACAAATAAAATCAAATAAATTAAGTGCTGCAAGTTAGCACATCAGAGTTGCTCTTTTCTGAGCAATACAGCACTGAAATTCCTCTGCTTCAGATAATGAAAAATAAAACTGACATTGCAGTGCTGCAAGTTAGCACATCAAAGTATTCTTCCATCACAAAAAAAAGTGCTGAACATCAAGCAATCTATTCTAGTAGGCTACAAATGACACAGCAGCTATGCTGACCACATGTGTCTCATTTCTTCTTCCTCAGCCAGTCGCTAAGACACACCAGCCTGGTAACATTTTCTGGAAGCAAGGCTGCCCTTTTCTTTTGCACTATGTGGCCTGCAAGGCTAAAGAGTCTCTCACAGGGTACAGAGGTAGCTGGGGAGGCCAGGTACTTTTGTGCTAGGACTGACAGCTTTTCATAGACTCCTGAGTGAGCATACCACCACTGCAGGGGACAGTCATCAATACTGATGCTGGGTTCTGCTCTGTAGCGCTGCAGCTCTCCAGACTCAATTCCATCTTCTGAGTCAGAGTCAGACCCCAGAAGGAGTTCGCTCCTCCTCTTCTTCTGAGCTGGTCCATCATCCTCTGTGGAGGGCTGGAGACTATCTGCTCTTCTGGGCTCTGCTGCCTGGAGCATATTCTCCAGAATGGTCCACACCTGAATGAATGAATGAATGAATGAATGAATGAATGAATGAATGATTGTGATTAAAACTAAGTGCTTTTTTTAATTTTATTTAATCTTGTAAAGAACTTTGTGTTCCATATAATAAATAAAAGTTTGATTTGATAATGAATTGGACTCATTAGTCCAGCTTAACCTTATTGTCCTACCTGTTCCCTCTTTTCTCTTGGAAGACATTTCAAATCCTTAAACCGTGGATCCAATGCTGTGGCCACCTCGAACCATATCTCGTTGCCATTAGCTCGTCGTGCTGCCAGATCCTTCTGGAAGGCATTCTTGAACTTCACCACGTAGGCAGGATCATCATCAGTAATGTCCATGACACGGTACAGATGGCGAAAAGCAGGCAGCACTACAGAGCAAGAGACGTAGGCCTCACCACCCAGCAGCTCTGTCACATACCTGCAGAGGTGGAGAGGTTTGCTAAATAAACCTAGCTGGATTCATTTAAATCAAAGTGTAACTGATTTCCAATTTAATTGTCCTTAAAAGTTCCTTGTTATGTTCATTAATTTTGATTTTACACATGTAACAGTAGTTTATATAATTAAAATGGGATGGTGTTTATTTGAACTTACTTGCATGGTTCAAGCAGGAGCTCCAGCCTCTGCAGTTTCGCCCACTCAGCTTCGGTTGGCAAGACCAACCTGTGGTTCTGTTGGTCCAACGTAGCCTGGACAGCCTCTCGGTTACATAGGAGGTGTGAGACCATTGCGAGAGTCGAGTTCCACCTGGTGGGTACATCCTGTATAAGTTGATCGCTCTTCTTTCCGAGTGCTACTTGTTGTTGGTTAAGTTCTGTGGTACTCGCAGGGCTTTGTTTAAAATGACCAACAATCTTGCGGCACTTTGCCAGTACACCGACAAAACCACTGCTATCGAGACATACCGTGATGGTCCTCTGGAGAATGTGAGCATTGCAGGCGATGTGCTCATATGGAAGTGCTCTCATAGCAGCCAGCATGTTTGCTGCGCTGTCTGTGCCAATGGTGGATATCTTGTTTTCAATACCCCAGTCATTTGCTACCTTGAGGAACTGTTCGGCGCATTTATCAGCAAAGTGCCTGGTTTCTGTTCTCATGACGGTCAGTGCAAATGAGTTGAGGTTCCACTCACTATCAATAAAGTGTCCAGTCACCCCAAAATAGCTGTGGTTGCCAGCTGAGGTCCAGTGATCTCCGGTTATAGCAACACAGTTGGGAGAATCCTCCGCCAAAATCTCAAGTTTGTTTTTCTTTTCGCCGTCGTACATTTTGCTGATTTTGGTCGTTACTGTAGTCCTGCACGGCGGCTTGTATGACGGGTCATTGGACGCAATTTGCAACACCTCTGTCAATCCTTCGTCCTCTACTATATTTATCGGCCTACAGTTCATCGCTATCCACTTGGCAATAACATTAGTCAGCCTGTCGGTCGCAGACTTGCTCATACGAGGGGTATTCTCTAGTTTTGTTTGGCAAAAAGCTTTGCTCTGGCTTGCTATATTGCTAACGTCTTCACTGCTAGCTGTTGCTGCACTCGCGGCTGGGTGCTTTGCGTTGAGGTGATAGGCCAAACTTGAGCTGCTTCGGTGGTAAGCAAACTCCTTCTTACACTCTAGGCAGACCACTTTACCTTTGTCAATGGTGCCGTCGGGGCGTTTATGAAATACAAATTTCCCGTTCATTGGGCCAACAACTCTCAGATGCGCCTCCATATCCACACTGTAAGCTAATCACCACTTCTCACCTTGACCTCACGACATGACTCCACCCCCAACAAGTCAAGCACAAGGAGCCCAGCACATAAAAACGGATTTTATAACATAGCAACTCTCATACAAAATCAATGACGTCAAGAGATTAAAAATTAGATTAACGAGATTAAAAAACATAACGCGCTAAATAGCATTGTAATTAATTAATCGCAATTAACGCGATAATTTGACACCCCTAATCAAAATATGCAAAGGAGGGATCAACAACGCTGAACAGGCAAATCACAATAGTTGTAGGTGGTGGTTGTAGAACCCTCTTTTTTATCAGGTGGAGTCTCTCATTCAAGTAAGGTGTGATTTTTTGAGCATTACTTTATTGAATCACTTCACATTGTAAAATCAGCATTGAGTGAAGGTAAGAATGGCACAAATAAATCATTTATAAAATTTCAGTCTTACTCTTTTTTTAAGGCACTCAGGAAGCCAATGTTAAAATGCTACGAGCGGGATAACCTCATTAGGATTAAACGTTTCTCTTAGGACCTGTTAGTGATCTGTCTTGCTTAGCTGACTGCAAAAGAGTCTCCTGCAGGCCAAAGATGCTTCACTGGTTTTGATTTTGCTTGGCACCGCTGTCTCCTGCTGATGTTTAATCAAAGGTTTGGGAGGGGTTTTTTTTTACCTGCTGGGAAGGTGTTGATGTTGAAATGACAGTGATGAATTACCTTTATGCGCTGTGACCTCAGGTGGTACATTTGCACCCATCCTTATTTAATCTTCTCTTCTTTTTTTCGACCAACTTTGTTTTGGCAGGATGCAGTGAAGCTGGATGATTCTGGGTGACTTTAATCAACAGAAAATGACATTTGGGTAAGTTGGCAGAGGCAGTTCTAAGACTTGAAATAAGAAATTGGAACAAAAAAAGTAACATTAAGATGATTTTAGACACTAAAAGTTGCTCTGTCTGTCACACAAGGACGGTATGTAGAAAGGAGATTACAAATCATTGTATTTCTTACAAAGAATATCTCAAAATATGGCACGTTGATATATCACCGTGTCATTTTTACAACAGCGTACATGCACGTCTCTCCATGCTAACGCTTGCATATACCGTGTGTTTTATTGCAACTGAATTTGCATCCGCAAATCACCTAATCCCGATTGTACTTTGTCATTCGGCAAATGATTTAATAGCACGTAAAAGCAGGGCAGAGAAATGTGAGACGGCGTGGCCGATAGCTTCGGCATCATGAAATATTCAGTTGAGTGCACAGACTCTGAAATGATTTTATCAGCTGATTCATTTGAATCTGTTAGACATATGCTGCTAGAGACCTGAAAGATGTGGCCTCCCATCCGAGAAAACAAAGAGGAACTGATGACTGAATCAGACATGTCCTCCGCTAGATCTTCCCTCGCATTGTTTAGAATGGCTAATAAATCTAGTGCGCATGCGCCAACCAGCGTGCAGCCTGTTACAGTTGCTCCTGCTTTTCTCTTAGTTTAGCTCTTTTTTCATACGTATTCTTTTTTTTTTCTGACTTGTATTTTCCTCCGTTTTCTATCTCTTACTCAATCATGTGGATTGAGAGAGTTTTTGTTCTTCTGGTGGCCGTGGAACTGTTACTTTTATCATGGAACGGGACCGCGGCACATCTCCTACACGCACGGACTGTTTACTCCAGAGATCAGCTGATCGCCCTGATGCCGGCCGGCTCGCTGGCCAGGCCCGCAGAAGTGCCCGCAGAAGTACCAGCTGAAATTTGGAGGAAAACACATCGGGGATGCAGAGGTCAAGGACAGAAGAGAAGAAAAAAGGTGACGGTGAGACAGCGGAGGCTCGAAGCGAGGAGGAGGTTTAAACCGTGTCTGCCGTCTATCGTGATGGGAAATGTGCGATCGTTGGCAAGTAAAATCGACGAGCTCTCAGCACTGGTACGGAGTCAGAGGGAATACCGAGAGTGTAGCCTGATGTGTTTCACCGAATCATGGCTGCACCAGGTCATTCCCGATGAGAATGCTTCCGTGGAAGGCTTCCACACTGTTCGGGCGGACAGGGACAGCATCGCTAGCGGTAAGCGTAAAGGAGGTGGGCTTGCTGTTTTAGTTAACAACCGGTGGTGTAACCCTGCCAACATAACAATCAAAGAAAGGATTTGTTGCCCGGACACTGAACTGTGTGCTGTTGGACTCAGGCCGTATTATTTACCCAGGGAATTCTCTCACGTCATCTTGGTGGCTGTCTATGTTCCCCCCTCTGCTAACCCCACAGCTGCATGTGACACTATCCACTCTGCCATAGCTCGGCTACAGACTCAGCACCCGAGTGCCTTTATTGTGATCTCGGGTGACTTCAACCATGTATCACTGGACAATACACTACCAACATTCAAACAATATGTGGACTGTCCCACCAGGGGAGAGAAAACTTTAGACTTACTGTATGCTAACGTCAAGGATGCATACAGCTCCTCCTCCCTCCCCCCACTTGGTAGGTCAGATCATAACCTGATTCACCTCACCCCCCGCTATGTGCCAATTGTGAGGAGGGAACCTGTGACCACCAGGACTGTTAGGAGGTGGTCAGAGGAGGCAATAGCGGAACTACAGGGCTGTTTCGAGGTGACCGACTGGGAAACACTCTGTGAGCCTCACGCCGAGGACATCAATGGGCTTACTGAGTGTATCACAGACTACATAACTTTCTGCACCGACTCCATTGTTCCAGCTCAGACTGTTCATTGTTACCCAAATAACAAGCCGTGGGTGACTAAGGACATCAAAGCCCTCCTCAACAACAAGAAGAGGGCTTTCAGAGGGGGCAACAAAGAGGAGGTGAGGAAGATCCAGGTGTTACTACAGGACAAGATCAGAGAGGCTAAGGACAATTACAGGAGGAAGCTGGAGTGGAAACTCCAGCAGAACAGCATGAGAGAGGTGTGGAGGGGCATGAAGACCATCACTGGATTCAGGCCAACCAACAGCAGGGGAGCTGAGGGAGGTGAGAATAGAGCCGACGAGTTGAATCTGTTTTTCAATAGATTCGACACCACAGTGTCTGCTCCCACCCCCACAACCTCACCTGCAGTCAGCCTGGAATCCAGAGCCACACCACTGTGCCAGCCTCTCTCTTCACATGTTGCCTCCTGTGAGATTCCTGACACCCCTCCCCCACCCATCACCTTCACTCAATACCAGGTTGAGATGCAAATGAGGAGACTTCACTCAGGCAAGTCTGCTGGACCAGACGGAGTGAGTCCCCTTGTCCTCAAGACCTGTGCCCCCCAGCTGTGTGGAGTCTTTCATAAACTGTTTATGCTGAGTCTGAGTCTGCAGAGGGTCCCGGTGATGTGGAAGACATCATGCCTCGTCCCTGTACCAAAGACGCCTCGTCCCAGTGGCCCCCAGGATTACAGGCCCGTGGCACTGACCTCCCACATCATGAAGACCCTGGACCAGCTGCGACCCATAGTAAGACCACATCTGGATCCCCTTCAGTTCGCTTATCAGCCTCGTCTCGGAACAGAGGACGCCATCATCTACCTGCTCAATCGTGTCTACACCCATCTGGACCAGCCGGCGAGCACTGTGAGGGTCATGTTTTTTGACTTTTCCAGTGCTTTCAACACCATCAGGCCGACCCTCCTGGGTGATAAGTTAGCAGCGATGCAGGTGGATGCTTCTCTGGTGTCCTGGATTGTTGATTACCTGACAGGAAGACCACAATATGTACGTCTCCCACAGTGTGTGTCTGACAAGGTGATTAGCAACACAGGGGCACCACAGGGGACTGTCCTCTCCCCCTTCCTCTTCACCCTCTACACCACAGACTTCAGCCACTGCACAGAGACCTGCCATCTTCAGAAGTTTTCTGATGACTCTGCGGTGGTTGGATGCATCAGCAGGGATGATGAGACAGAGTACCGGGCTGTGGTCGACTCCTTTGTCACGTGGTGTGAGCAGAATCATCTGCAGCTCAACGTGGCAAAGACCAAGGAACTGATCGTGGACTTCAGGAAGACCAGGAAACACTTGACCCCTGTTTCAATCCAGGGGGTCAGTGTTGACATTGTGGAGGACTATAAATACCTTGGAGTACACATTGACAATAAACTGGACTGGGCTAAAAACACCACAGCACTTTACAGGAAGGGCCAGAGTCGTCTCTATTTTTTGAGGCGACTGAGGTCCTTCAACATCTGCCAGAAAATGCTGAGGATTTTCTATGAGTCTGTGGTGGCCAGTGCGATCCTCTATGCTGTTGCATGCTGGGGGAGCAGGCTGAGGGTCGCAGATGCCAACAGACTTAATAAACTGATCCGTAAGGCCAGCAATGTTGTGGGGATGGAGCTGGACTCCCTCAAGGTGGTGTCGGAGAGGCGGATGCTGTCCAAGATAAAGACAATGTTGGATAACACCTCCCACCCACTCCATGACATGTTGGTCAGTCACAGGAGCTCGTTCAGTGAGAGACTGAGATTACCGAAAAGCACCACTGAACGACACAGGAAATCATTCCTGCCTGTGGCCATCTCCCTGTACAACGCATCCACTTAACACACTGTTTGCTGCTACAACTACACATGTTTCTTTTCCAAATATTTATTTATAAGTGACTTATGTATGTATGTATGTATATATATGTATATATTGTACTATTCTTAGTTAGCGTATTGTCTGTCTTGTCTTAATGTTGGTTTAAAATGGAGCACTGTAACAAAAAATAATTTCCCCCAGGGATCAATAAAGTATTCTGATTCTGATTCTGATTCTGAAATGGCGTGCAGTCTCCATAAAGCAAACCGGGGGGTTGTTAAGATCTCGTAATAATGGCTTCATCGTGATGCACATTCCTAATGCGACCCTGCTGCACGCTTGCATGTTAGACAACTGTACAATGATGCCACTGATCCCACCTGTGCTTACCCAGCATGCACCAGCAGAGATGTGGCTCATTTGTTTTTTTTTGTTTTTTTTTTTTGTTGTTTTTGTTTTTTTGGCCTGTCCCGTTTGGCTCTTTTGCCATCAGAATTGTTGTCTAAAGGCAAAGAAAGATGCCCAACGGATTTACTTTACCAAACTGACCATCCCAGCCTTGCCGTAATGGTCCATTTGATTCACCTTTTATTGTTTATTTTATTTTCACTTACTGAATACGGGACAGACGTGACTGGGGGAAAGAAGGGGAGAAAGAAAGAGGGAAAGAGAAACAGCTGAGAAGAGGGACGGGGGAGAAGGGCAAAAGACAAAAACCAACAGAACGGGCAGAGAAAAAAAAATGCATATATCAATCACCTGGATCACCTGCTGAGAAAGAAAAAAGAAAGCAAGCAGAAGAGAACAAGAGTAATAGAATAAACAACATCACAATGATATATGGGAATATGACAGTAAATACTAAATGTTAAACATTATTGTGCAGCACATAAGTATTTAGTATTTATTTATTTATTGTCATTGTCAAGAACAATGAAATTGCGTTTGGGGCTTCCATACAACCCAAAAAAAAGAAGAAAATAATAAATACCCCTTAAAACCCAAGTGTACATATTTAACCCAGTGTGACTCCAATGCAATAAGACAATCCTTAGCAATAATGTTCGTAGAAATTCAGACAAAGACCTGAGAAACATGACAAAATACAACAATGCAACCCGTTCAATATTATTGTACTGTGAGATATGATATCAGATATGATAGTTATCTATTTAAGAAAGAGGGGGGGGGGGGGCAGGAGGGGGAAGAGAATAAAGATATGATGCACCAATGCAGACCAGTTCATTGCTATTAAGAAGTTGGATATGGTTATTGTCCGTGAGAGGGGGGCAGAGAGTTCAGGAGCCTCACAGCCTGTGGATACAGGCTGTTGGCCAGTCTGGATGTTCTGGCCTGTATAGACCTGTACCTTCTCCCTGAGGGAAGCAGGTGGAAAAGGTGGCACGCAGGGTGATGTTGGTCCCGCAGGATACTGTGCACCCTCCTCAGACAGCGAGTGGGGAAGATATTACTGATCTCTGGCAGACTTGTTCCAATAATTCTGCCAGCTTCCTTCACCACCCGCTGGAGTGCTTGCTGATCGGCCTTGGTGCAGCTGGGGAACCACACTAGAAATCCATACGTCAGAACGCTGCTGATGGCACAGTTGTAGAAGTTCAACATCAGAGATCTGGGAATGTGTGCGCTCCGCAGTCTCCTCAGGTAGTAGAGGCGCTGTTGGGCCTTCCGTACAACTGAGGTTGACCCCAGTAGGCACCCCCATACTCCGCGACCCGCCAGGGAAAGGGGGCCCAGGCCCATCCAGACCGGGCCCAGTGCAGCAGCGCCGCCCGGCCCCACAGAATGTGGGGTCTTGCTTAGCTGACTGCAAAAGAGTCTCCTGCAGGCCAAAGATGCTTCACTGGTTTTGATTTTGCTTGGCACCGCTGTCTCCTGCTGATGTTTAATCAAAGGTTTGGGAGGGTTTTTTTTTTACCTGCTGGGAAGGTGTTGATGTTGAAATGACAGTGATGAATTACCTTTATGCGCTGTGACCTCAAGTGGTACATTTGCACCCATCCTTATTTAATCTTCTCTTCTTTTTTTCGACCAACTTTGTTTTGGCAGGATGCAGTGAAGCTGGATGATTCTGGGTGACTTTAATCAACAGAAAATGACATTTGGGTAAGTTGGCAGAGGCAGTTCTAAGACTTGAAATAAGAAATTGGAACAAAAAAAGTAACATTAAGATGATTTTAGACACTAAAAGTTGCTCTGTCTGTCACACAAGGACGGTATGTAGAAAGGAGATTACAAATCATTGTATTTCTTACAAAGAATATCTCAAAATATGGCACGTTGATATATCACCGTGTCATTTTTACAACAGCGTACATGCACGTCTCTCCATGCTAACGCTTGCATATACCGTGTGTTTTATTGCAACTGAATTTGCATCCGCAAATCACCTAATCCCGATTGTACTTTGTCATTCGGCAAATGATTTAATAGCACGTAAAAGCAGGGCAGAGAAATGTGAGACGGCGTGGCCGATAGCTTCGGCATCATGAAATATTCAGTTGAGTGCACAGACTCTGAAATGATTTTATCAGCTGATTCATTTGAATCTGTTAGACATATGCTGCTAGAGACCTGAAAGATGTGGCCTCCCATCCGAGAAAACAAAGAGGAACTGATGACTGAATCAGACATGTCCTCCGCTAGATCTTCCCTCGCATTGTTTAGAATGGCTAATAAATGGCGTGCAGTCTCCATAAAGCAAACCGGGGGGTTGTTAAGATCTCGTAATAATGGCTTCATCGTGATGCACATTCCTAATGCGACCCTGCTGCACGCTTGCATGTTAGACAACTGTACAATGATGCCACTGATCCCACCTGTGCTTACCCAGCATGCACCAGCAGAGATGTGGCTCATTTGTGAGAGGAGTAAAGGAAATAGAGTCAAAGAAATATTAGCAGAAGGTGTTTGTTGACAGATACCAGAACCACAAATAAAAGTCTCCCAAGTGAATCTGAGCGCAAACAAAATTGGTTTCTGTGTCATCGCCCCCCACCCCACGCTTCCGTATATTCGCTATATGATATGCTTTTTTTTTCTCCTTTGTGTCTCAAAATGTCAAGCCATAAGGCATCTCCATCTCCTCCCCTGACTCCAGCGGCAAACCTTTCTCTCTGCACACTGGGCGGTCAGTCTCAGGAAAAACATATGATGAAAACAAAACAAAAAAAGCTGCCTCAAGTGCATTCATTCATTTCCACTGAATTTATTGTCCTGGCTTCTGGCTGGATGAATAAAAAAATGTGTTTGTTCCTGGTCTGTTTTCCTCATATGAGCTATAAACCTTCAAGGTGTTTTTTTTTTTTTTGTTGTTGTTGTTTTGTGGGTATTTTACATGAGAGATGCCTGCAATTTTGTGCACCCAAAGGAACGGCATTTGAAGTGAAATTTGATGGGACTGTTTGTGCTTTGTTTCCAGCGCTCAGCTCAGTTTTAAGGCAGAAGAGTATACAATACGAAACACAAGAACTCGGTTAAGTGAATTCATTAAGCGATTAATTCACTCTGTCCTTGTTTGTCTTTCTTGAATGACATCAAGGGGAGAAAAAAATCTGCTCGTATTGTGCCTGGGAGAAATAATTAATGCTTTTAATTTGGGCCTGTCCTTGGCTGCTGTTCGGGCCCTGTACCACACACAGGTTTCAATGACCCTGCCTCTCTACAGGGGAGCACCGTAGTGTGGAGGAGAAGCCTGCAGCTTCAAAGCTGATACTCTAAGAGCCTGAAAATAGAACAGTGCTACTGTATGTGAGTGAAGAGCGGGGGGGAAGTGCAGGACCATATGCTCTTCCTTCTGGCTGTGAAACAAGATGATCTAATTAAATCAAGTGCTAAGTTTTACATGAGTGGGACAAAGCTTCTCCTGCTGAGAGAAGGTTCAAAGTCATATTGCTAACTGTTTCCGTTTGGCACCAAATTCAACAAATCACCTCGATACTTTAAGAATTTCTTCCTGAAAGTCGTCTGCACTGACACGCAATATGCCGTTTATGTTTACGTTGCAGGCTTTAATATTTCTTACTTCAAACTTTAAACATTTTTCTTCATTCTTGAGCCATCTCAAGCTTTCTCAGTCCCCTCGAGAAATCTCATTTCTACTAGGAAACTGAATTTAACGACCTCCCAGATGCTGCCTTCCCTCATGACGACAGCTGAGAAGAACAAAGGAGATCCACGGGACAGCAACGCTAATTCATCCCCAGCATGCTAATGATAACCGCTGACAATTATTTGAATATTATTCTAAATCCGATCCAAACTCATGTGTTATTTACCTGCTTTTCTGCAGGGAAAACATCACCGGCTGTGTGCTGTGTATTTACACATCAAACATCTCCCTCGCTTCCCTGTCGCTGCTTTCCCTTTTTTGTCTTCTAGTTCTTTTTTGCAATCCATCTGCTCTTAGCATCGGCTTTGCCTCCTCTCTAATCCTTTTACGTGATGTTTCTCTTTCCATTTTTTATTTTCTTGAAAACTTTGGCTCTCTCCCTCTCTCCCAACACAAAGTACAGCATTGTGATTATTGTCTGGTAATCGTCTTAAAATTAGACCATGGTAGAAATAATTAGTTGTGCAACATCTGCTGGAATACATAAAATGAGTTGAAAGCCAAAGTAAAGGAAATAACTGCATGAATGGCACTATGAAGCAATGAACATCCAGCCCTGCTCTGTGACATGCATTAAAATGCTGAGCAGGCTCAGCTTCTTCCATCCTGCAAAGAAGATTAGATCTAAGACAGTTTGAAAGAGGGTTCATTGTTGGGAAATCAAATCATTGTTTACAAGTCGAGACAGAAGTACAGACATGCTGTTTGTCATCTTTATTCACTAAAATGATTGGTTTCAAAAGTATAAAACTGATGTAAATCTTACGCTGTGGCCTTAATGGTCACCAGGTCTCAACCACTGTGGACACGTCCGGTAGATTTTGGACCAATGTGTCAGACAGCACTCTGTCTCACCAAAACACCAAATCTTGGAATATCTGTAGGGAGGATGGTGTTTCATTCATCCATTAGAGTTTCAGAGACCTTTCAGAAGCCAAAGAGTGCTGAAGTTTTTAAGGTGACATTTGATAGACCGCCGCATTGCCAACACACTTGTTTTATCCTTCAATTTGTCACCAGTCTTCAGCAGAATTACAGAACACAGATTTCTTGGCAAACCCAGATGCGATTCACAAACTTTGAATGTTTGAAGAATACTTAACACTAATCAGCAGAGCAGTGAAACAAATATATACGATTCTTCAGACTGCAGTGGCTCCTATTCTGCCTCTGCACGCCCACACAGGTGCTGGAGCGCCATGTGGGAGTGTGCAGACTATGTTTGAGTGACATGTTCCAGACTCCCCTGACATTTTTTTCAAGATCCTGTTTTGATTGTTTGGGAATAAAATATGTGGTTTTAAATCCTGGCAGATTTGTGTCATATGTGCGCATAATTTTCAAATCCTCTTCTATCCTAGCATTCAATACAATTCTCATGGCCCCAGTCTGCCGGTAGGCAGCATTGAGTGTTTAGTTTGGGGTGTTTATCTGCTGCTCCGCTAAACTGCTGTTGAGGTTCTATTACAGCTACAATTATTGGCAAGGTGGTGGCAGAAGGAACGCTGGGAAGCAGCAATGGTCTTAAGTTGGAGAAACTATATTTTGCTGCTATTGACAACGGTGGTACTAAAGGTGTTGGAGCATTGGTATTACAGCTAAATTAATTTTGCCACACATTTGACTGTTGTGTTGATTGTGGAATGCAAAGCCGCGGGACGTGACAAAACGTCGGTATACTACGCCCCGGGAGTGAGAACGGGCTGAAAGTACTGTGCAAAAGCCATGTGTCACCACTCATTTCTTGATTCTGCTAGAAAAATGGGGGAAAAGATGCAGCACATGCATGAGGCAAAAACAGGGTTTTTATTCTTCTAACAACCTTGAAAGTCAGTATTTGGTATGACCACCTTTATTCTTCAACACAGCCTGAACTCTCTTAGGCAAACTTTCTTCTAGTTTCTTTAGGTAGTCCTCAGAAATAGTTCCCCAGGCTTCTTGAAGGACATTTAAAGTTCTTTTACACCATGTCAATAATCCCAAACTCACTTCTAACACAGTAAAAACATACCTGGAGAAAAAAAAACGCATGATAATAAAGCCCAGAGCCCAGAGCATGATGGGATTATCTTGACAGAGAACACAACAAATGGCAGTCAACAACCAAAGAAGATCCCCAACACCACTGGCCAAAATGCAGAGCATCTACCATGTTTTACAGAATGTAGACACTCACCGGTTGCCACAGATTTTAAATCCAATTCTTGTATAAATTGGCATACCTGAGCCTTTCCTCCCTGCTTCCCTTTCTGAAGAATAGTTTCATGACAGGAACCATTCCACATGCATGTCTCAGGTCCTGTGTCAGGATTTTGCTGGATTTTTTCCTATTTCTTATTTCAGTTCAATTCAATTCAATTTTATTTATATAGCGCCAAATCACAACAAAAGTCACCTCAAGGCGCTTCATAGATACAGAGAAAACCCAACAATCATATGATCCCCTGTAAGCAAGCACTTTGGCGACAGTGGGAAGGAAAAACTCCTTTTTAACAGGAAGAAACCTCCGGCAGAACCAGGCTCAGGGAGGTTGGGGCGAGAGAAGAAAAACAGGATAAAGACATTCTGTGGAAGAGAGACAGAGGTTAATAACAGATATGATTGAATGCAGAGAGGTCTATTAACACATAGTGAGTGAGAAAGGTGACTGGAAAGGAAAAACTCAATGCATCATGGGAATCCCTGGCAGCCTACGTCTATTGCAGCATAACTAAGGGAGGATTCAGGGTCACCTGGTCCAGCCCTAACTATATGCTTTAGCAATAAGGAAAGTTTGAAGCCTAATCTTAAAAGTAGAGATAGTTTCTGTCTCCCGAATCCAAACTGGAAGCTGGTTCCACAGAAGAGGGGCCTGAAAACTGAAGGCTCTCCCTCCCATTCTACTTTTAAATACTCTAGGAACAACAAGTAGGCCTGCAGAGCGAGAGCGAAGTGCTCTAATAGGGTGATATGGTACTACAAGGTCATTAAGATAAGATGGGGCCTGATTATTTAAGACCTTGTATGTGAGGAGCAGGATTTTGAATTCAATTCTGGATTTAACAGGAAGCCAATGAAGGGAAGCCAAAACAGGAGAAATATGCTCTCTCTTTCTAGTCCCTGTCAGCACTCTTGCTGCAACATTTTGGATCAACTGAAGGCTTTTCAGTGAGTTTTTTGGACATCCTGATAATAATGAATTACAGTAGTCCAGCCTGGAAGTAATAAATACATGAACTAGTTTTTCAGCGTCACTCTGAGACAGGATATTTCTAACTTTAGAGATGTTGTGCAAATGGAAGAAAGCAGTCTTACATATTTGTTTAATATGTGCGTTGAAGGACATGTCCTGGTCAAAAATGACTCGAAGGTTCCTCACAGCGTTACTGGAGGCCAAGGTAATGAGTAAGAATCTGGTTAGATACCATATTTCTAAGCTTTTCAGGGCCGAGTACAATAACCTCAATTTTATCTGAATTAAGAAGCAGAAAGTTAGCGGCCATCCAGGTCTTTATGTCTTTAAGACATTCCTACAATTTAACTAATTGGTGTGTGTTACCTGGCTTCATGGACAGACTTCTTAAGGACATGCCCTTCACTTGTAGAGTTTCTTCAAATTTTTTTAGGAGCACACTGCACACTGTGCTGAGATATGCCAAGTCTTTGGCTTATAGCTCTTTGGGAATAACTGTGTCGGTGCAAAAACATTATTTTATTCTTGTCAACCTGTCTTTAGCATTTTTGTACATTCTATTAAACTAAAGAAATTAGAAGAAATGATGTGTTACTTAATGGGCTTTTTTATGTTTCAGTGAACTATAGGTCTGCGTTTTTAAAAGGTTTAACAAACATTTAAAAAAAACAACAATTATTTCTCTGAAGACAATCAGGTAGGAGGGCTGGATTGAAAATGAGTGACAAAGCCAATGTCCAAAGAAAAACAGAAAGACCTTCAGAAAGCCTGAAGAACTATTGTTTAAGACAACTTTGAGAAAATTCAAAGAAAGTCTGGCTCTGTGGAAGCAAAATAAAAAGATATAAGGGTAGCTCAAACTTTTTGCACGGTACTAGTCATAAGTAAAGCTGAGATAAAGTTGAAATCTATCACGTGTAAGGATTTAATTGAAAAGCAGACCCCAAAATGCTGGCAGGTGTAAAACAGAAGATGATTTTAATAGGACTCGTGGAAAAATGTGACAACAAAAGCCACTGCAAGCTGAACAAGATAAAAACCAAACTAGGGTACAGAGAAAAAATCCAATGAGTAAAAAGGGAGATTAATATTAAGGAAAAGTTAAAAATAAAATAAAATAAAAAAATAAAAACACATAGGGCACACAAAGAGACAGGAGGCTGATAACTTGATGAACTGCCAAAGACTAAATGAACGGACTAAATACACAGCAGGGAGAAGGATAATAAGGCACAAGTGAGCTCACAGGAAGACAGAAAGGGAAAAAGTATAACAAGCCAGATGAGGATATAATAAAGAAAAATGGAAATAAGAGAAAGAGTAACATACCACATTCACACAGTTACTAAAAATAGGGGAAGAGAGGTAGAACAAAATATTTGTTGTTTTTTTATTTTCAGATACAGAGACAAAATCTCACATTTTTCCCTCAATGTCTTCCTTAAATCTTTAAGAGAATCTTGATCCCTCTTAAACTGCGACAGGGTACAAACACGGCAGCGACAGCCGAGAACTGCAGCTCTGTGCAATGCTTGGGTGGCCGACGCTAATCACATTACAGCACGCACAACCTGAACTGTATGGCCATTCCTCAATCTCAAAGTCTATTAGAGCAGAGCAGCCTTTTATTAATATTCCAATATGTCAGTGCCAGTGTTGTAACGCTATCTCATTCTAGCTCCTCTATCTGATTCGTATGTAAGTAGGTCAGCAGTGCAGGGTCGGGCGATGAATGGGCTCTGTTAGCTGAAAATCCACAGGCTCAAAGCAATTACACGTGAACACCGGGGTTTGGTCCCAAATTTCGCGTTTAACATCTGGCTTTTGACCCTTTAGCTCTTCCCCAACTTGCAGACCAAACATTTTAACAATGAATAATTAGCCTTTAGAGTGTTACTGGATTTTTTTTTTTTTTTTGTATATATTAGGATCACTTATAAGAATCTAGAGGAAGTCCTATCCCCAACCTCACTTCATCAGTGCTACACACACACGCACACTCACAAGTTTCTTATTAAGCAAGCTATCAGAACAGAGGAAATGAAACTGGTTGATAAATAACTGCAGCTGGGAACAGTTTGCTAGCAAAACAATGAAACACATTTATAGTGTTCAGATTTAGAGTGGTGTCCTATTCCTGTGGGATGCCTCAGAAATGACCTGCAGCAGTCCCAGACACAGGTGCTCTTTTGTCACTGAGTGAAGCACTAACGTACAGAATGCCAATAAATCCTCAGCGTGCCAGTTATTTATCAGATTCATACAAGACTCTAAATATGTTGTGCTGCATTACCACTATAGAGCATGGGCATCAGGCGTATTTTAAAGATAAAATCTTTGTAATATTACTATTAGTTGCCCATATTTCTCCTAAAGAAAGGCAATATAAAGTATAAGCCTACGTCTCATGAGACGGAGGACAGGTTTTGAAACTAAAAGGCCTGATTTGGCAAAGCAAAAAGATCAATAATGAAAATAAGACAATAGGAATGTATAGTAAAACCAACTAAGAGGATGACATAAAATACACCAGGAATTCAAGAGCAGGATTAGACTATATATACATTTCCACATGTCTGTCTGTCGGTGAGCCTGTGCAAACTGTGCCCGATGTGGACTTCTGCTGCTGTTACCCATCTGCTTCAAGGTTTGATGTGTTGTGCATTCAAAAGATGCTCTTCTGCATTGTGATTGTTTGAGTTACCATTGTCTTGGATATTGTTTTCTGTGTTGGACCATTCTCTGTAAAGCCTAGAGATGGTTGTGCAGGAAAATCCCAGTAGCTCAGGAGTTTCTTAAATATTTAGAACAGTCCATCTGTCGTTAACAACGATTTGGCGTTCAGTCACTTAAATCACCTTTCTTTTCCATCCCGATGCTCACTTTGACAAAAAGTGAAAACAATAAACACAATCACAATAAAAGGAAGAAAAACAACAGATGCTGAAGACTAGCCTAAACTCAATCACAGACAGTGAAGCACAGAAGGCATAAGCACACAAACACAACAGAGGGAAATCAGTTTGGACACAATGGGAAAACAGCAAAACAGAAAGAAGAATAATTTTACAATCAAAATAAGTCCAAAAATACCAAAATAACTGTACTAGAATAATAATTAAGTCAAATATGAATTTAAAACTCAAAAGCCACAGAAAATCCTAGAACTGTGGTATCACCATTTAACAGTGACAAGCTTGTGTCTTGCAACAAGCCAAGAGAAGAAACAATGAAAACTAAAACGGAGTGTAATTGGTTCAAATGTCAGTGAATTGCTTGAAGTTTCAGTAAAGCAGTTGTTCCCAAACTGTGAAGCTGACCCCCCTGGTGGGACAGAGAGCCATTGCAGGGATGGCGCTGACAGTCAGGGTAAATGCGTGGTGGAGCGAAGCGAGCACAAAGTGTGCAGAAGGGCAAAGAGTACGCTGATGGGTCTTTATTTTACTTACATTTCAGCTTTGATCCTTTAAACTACAAAAAAGAAGAAGCTTCCCTCTGAGCTTCTTGGACACAAGCTAACATGGCACAAAAAAGGTGAAATTACCTTTACCATGAAGTAAGTAGTTTTACTTTTAAGTTAGTATAGTTTATATTATTGCTTGAGTATCTTACCTACGTAGAAGACCCAAGTGTCAGAGTATTTCTTAAAATTTCTCTGAGCTGATTGACCTGAGCTGCTTGCATCTTAAACAGCACACCTCGACATTTGGTGTTACATTTCTTTCACTATGCACTTCCTGGTCTGCAGCATTGCTTCAAGTGCATCTGCATGTCCCAAATCCATCCTTGCATCCATTTCAAATCTCACCACATCCTGAATCCACCCCTACAAAGGTTTCACAGGGCCTGTCACCCTCGTGTTGCTGTTGCAGTCTTTGACATTTCACCTATTGCCATAATTGGAGGGATCTAAAGGCCCTATGTGTGGCCCTCTTATCCCCACTATTGTAAAAAGTTGGGAGCTTAAATGAGGAATGAACTTTTCGCTTTGGCTTTGCTGCTTTACTCACCCAGGATGCTGCCTCAGTGGAATCCATGCATTCTGATCGTCCCAAATCCATCCTGTAAACACTGCATTAAATATTGATCACGGGTATCATGCAGAACAACGTTTTATTTATTTATTTATTTATTTTTGCTGCGTTAAGGCTTGTGTGAGGTTTTCTTCCTAATGAGACATTTGAAGTGCTGCGAGTCATCCTCACCACCGCAGATTTGATCAAAGCTTTGGAGATTATTGAAATTAGTGGTGCATGACAGGCTTTATTATAATGATCACCGAGGAAGGCTTACATAAAATACACACAGCGGTTAATGCACATATTCCTCCGCTTGTCCTGAAAAACCTGCAAGGCGAAGTAGAAAAATCTGCTGGAAGTGATAGATGTACACATTTTCGGTCCAAAAAAATCAAACAAACAAAAAAGCCTAGAAAGGAAGTTGGTTCTTTCTTTGAAGCCTCAGCAGGGAATAATCCACGGATGACCGTAGCTGTGATCACCAGCTGTGATCTTGCCTTTTGTGAAGCATCTGTAGAGCTACAACTGTTTACACTATTAAAAACATATTGTACTTTACCTGTTGTGTAGCTTAAACAGACATCCTTAAGGACACAATCTCTCACACACACACAGCCCACAGCTCGGTAAACAAGAAAGCATGGCTGCCTCAATGAATGTGTCAAAATGCTTTGTGCCTGGCTCCATTAAAAAGGTGCTCTCATATTGTGTAAAAATAGATGGCATGTGGAAAATAATAATAACCTTGCACGTAAAGAGGGCGCCTCTTACACTTACACTATGGTATCATTTAACATTTATTTTTTTATTTTAAATAATACAATAAATATACTACAAACGAACATTGGCTTTGGTAGAGTTACAAGTTCATCAGTTTCTCTCCACTTCACAATTGTGGACATGACCTTTTTATTCTTCTTCTTCTTCTTTTTTTTTTTCCATCTGTAGCAATGAAAAAAAAAAAAAAAAAGCTAACGTATCCTGATGAATAACACATGGACCGGAGATCATGCCACGCTACAAAAAAATCATAACAAGAGAAAAAACTTTACAATTTCATGCATACAGATAGGTTTTAATGCTTCAAAAGACATACAAGAGTGGATGGCCACAGTAAACTTGGATTTATTGACATAAAAACCAATATATCTTCTATCCTCTGATCCTTACACAGGTTTGACAAAACTGTGAAAAACAAACAAACAGAAAATCTACAAAATGAAACAAAGACAAAAAAAAAGAAAAAAAGAAAATAATGGCAGCATCACTGCTGGTTCTGGAAATTTACAAAATAATTGTTTGTTCTTTTTTTAAAAAAAAAAAATCATTATAATTATTATTGAGAGCGGAGTGTTAAATTTGGATTTACTGCATCAAATGAAAAATAAAGCCAAAGATCTACAAGCATATTGAGTTATCTTAACAGAAAAGGTTCAAGTCACATATTTAAAGATTTTTTTTCTCTTTTTTTAAAAAGGAAGCCAAAAAAAAAAGAAGAGCTGTAACAATTCTGTGGTAGATACTAGTGGTCATAAGCATAAAGAGTGCATAGTTTGAACAAAGAGCAATATTACAATAAGGGCAAAAAATAAAAAAAGAATTATAGACCGATAGGCAAGTTTTGACGCTGCATGAACAAACCGTTCCATCTGGCTAATCAACAAGTTTCTCGAGTTGTTTTCCCATAACAAAAAAAAGAAAAGAAAAGAAAACCTTTGGTGGAAGGACCTTCTAATTTGCACTGTATCCATTTGGCCCAATTGCAACATGTCCATCTTTTAACCTAGTTTCATGTGGCACACATGATCAAAAAAAAAAAAAAAAAATGCAGCGTCACAGAGCATTGATACGCAAAGCCAACAGCACCATCTTAGATCCCTCTCGTCATTTCCAACATTTTTTACAGACCCATTTCTTATCTGTGTGGTCCGCTGAAGCAGGAGATAACATGCTGCACTGATCTCAGAGTGGCTATGTATGGGAAACAAACAAAAAAATAACGGCATGCATAAACCACCACTGGATGCTCAAGCGAGTCAAAGGGACTGGTGGCGATGGAGTTACTCTCAGCACAAGTTTTCCATATTTCAAACACAAAACTAGAAAAAATACATAGCACCACAGAAGAGAGAGAAAATAGCACCTAGGTTTCGATTTCTTTGTGTTTTCGTTACAATGTGACATCATCACCATCATCATCTCCCACTGCAGTCAGATTTCAGGAAACGTGAAGAAGGCTTTTATTAAGTTAAGAATATTGCCACCAATGCGGTTTGTTCTGTTCAGAGGACACAAAAAGGAGGAATGTATTTTTTTTTGTTCTTTTCGTTTTCTGTCTGCAAATTAACTGTCACATAATAACAGAGCTTGTTTTCGTCCTTTATTTCCATTTTGTTCTTAAATTACAACAAAGGCGTGCTCCACAGTTGCAACAAGACAGGACTCACCACGGGGTTGGGGTTTGTTTTCTGGATTTTGATTTTACAAGTCGAATTCTCTCACTTTTCTACAATTTTGGATGTCGTCCACGCGCTCCTACCTCACAAATATAGAAAGTCACATGCATGTTTTGAAGCCAGAAGCAATAAAAGATACCCAGAAAAATATACAGAATGTACTTACAAACATAAAAAAAATCATTTATATATATTTATATATATATATATTTATATATATATATATATGGCCCATCCCAAGAGAATGGGGAGACAATTATGCACAAACAAAGCTCCCGTAGTGAAATGAGCAAACAAACTGAGAAAAAAGCAAAGCCAGGGAGATGAAGGAAAACATGAGATCAAAACTAAAGCAAAGAAAAAAAAGAGCCAAATCAAATGGAGTCCAAGGTACATAGCGCGACCGTCTGGAACGGCTGCGGCTCTCAAGGTCGCCTTCGTTGTTTGGAACAAAAGTGTGGTGACATGGGGCTAGGTTTTTGTGTGTGAGTGAACTGTATAGGAAGGAGGATCTGACATCCAGTTTCAAAACTTGCATGTGATGGAGAAGGCACACTGAGGTTTCAAGGTTTTTTCCTCTGTTTCCTATAAAAAAAATTTCACCGCATTCTCAACTTGATTTCATTTTACTTTATACTTGTTGCTTTTTGGAAAAAAAAAGTAACGTTTTTCTTTTACAAATAGAATCGTCTTATTCTTTTTCATCAATTGTTTTTGAGAAAACAAAAATATGCTTTTTTTTTTTCTTTCTCCATTTGCTCAGTTAAAAAGTCTTAGCCGATGAAACAGACGGGCCCCACTTCGAATCCGAACTTCTGCGTGGGGCCGCCAAAATCGTTGAACATGACGTCCACAAATGGCACCTGTTCCACCTTTGGTGTGTTGATCTCAAGTACTGTCTTTTCATAGCCCTTTTTCAGCTGTCAAAGAGAAAAGACACAGTGGGGTTGAAGAATCAGTGTGCGGAAAATATTCTTGTCAAAAAAAGAGAAAGAAACACCACACACACACACACACATTTGCTGGACTCCTGCTCACGCAACGACTACAAAGATACTCAAAGCATAACTTTCCAACAGTTTCCATCAAAGGAACCCAGCTTACCTCCCAAAAAACACACACCCACACATACGCACACACTTCCCTGACTTACCGCACAGCCATCAACTAAGGCGCGGATGTAGGGGTTGTTGTCATAAGACATCTCCTCATCGTTGGAGCCCAGGAAGCGGATGGCCTTGTCATAGTTGTCCTGCTCCTGGTCGTGCCATGCCACCGATTGGTAGCAGTTGTATGTCATGTTCTGCCTGGCTGCTGCGCTCAACAGCCGCAAGAAAGTCATCTGGACCACACCGATGGGATTGCCCTCGGCATCCACATAGGAAAGCTGCAAAAAGAAGACATTTCCATGTTTACACCATGCAGTTTCCTCTGTCACCTGGAAGCATTTTTTATGTGTTGACTATTGAAAATAGTCAACCAGACAAAAAACTTGATGTGCCATTAATATATAATATGACTCAGCATATAGACCTAGTAGAGCAGTAAGGCTGGCATTCATCAAAATTAGTAATAAAGACCTTAACCAAACAATGCTAATGTCAGTCCAATACTAAAGACTTTTCATTGTTTATTACCTCCACCAAGAAAGTTTTGTTTTTTAGGCGTTCACAAATATGTCGTTCTTTCTGTCTGTAAACGTGATAGCTTGAGAACTTTTGAATGAATTCTCATTAACCTTTGTAGTGGTGTAGAGTGGACTAATGTTAACAGACCATTAATATTTGTCTTACATCCAGGTTGTCAAGGTCAGCTTCATGATTGATTGGTTGGAAATTGAGGAAATTAACTTGATTTAACTATGTTTCTTTCAAGTTTGGTGGATATTATCAATATGCAGAAAGGACCAAGCTTTAAAATGTCACATCCGACCTCTGACCTTTCCTTCAAGTTCAATAGAGTGATCTGAAGGTCAATGTGATAATTATAATATATAGAGCAGTAAAACTATGTTTCTTACTGCCATTGTTTGTATTGATAACATCTAGGCATATAGGGATTCAAAATATCACAATACTTTGGATATCTAACCTCTTCTTCAAGTTCAAATAAGGTCAAACTTTCATTAAATCCCTTTTATCTTCAAAACTTTGCTAAAAAATTCTATTGCCTTTGTTTTTATTGCCAACATTTAAGAAATTACACTGTCATATGGGAATTATAAATACTCTATTATAGTTTGCATCTCAATATAATGTCACATTTGACCTCTGACCTCACTTTTACATTTCACATCAGCCTTTCTTTGAAGCTGACTCCAAAATGTGGGATCAATTTAAAAAACAACTGTCAAGTTAGTCATAAGTATACTGCAGTATAACATTATATAATGAGCTCAAGTTATAAAAATATCTCCCCAAAATGCTGACTTTAACTAATTTAATTAAATGTAAATTTTCCTTGTAATTTTGTTACATAAGTACAATGCAAATTTAATGAAATCTGGTTCAATGAAATTCACTTGATTGGTACACATTCAGTTTGTACTGAGCACATTTTCCTTAATGATTAATTATTTGAATAATAAATAAAAAAAATAAAACTTTGACTTGATATATTTCAGATACATTTTACTCAAAATTACTGCCTCGTGTGTTTCGAGAGTGAAGAAATCTTTTTTTTAAACTATTTCAGTTATTTACAAATCATGACCTACTCATACATATTGTTTGTGTAATCAAAGTAAGCATCTCTCATGCTACCCTTACCTATTTTGTTACTGCACTACAAATTCATTAAAATATGTTTAAAAAGAACAAAGAAACAAAAAATGTAAAATGTGTAAAAAAAACAAAACAAAAACAGCAACAACATTAAACATGGCGCCTAAAATGGAACCAGTTGAAGAGCCCGTGCAATTAGTTTGCTGACAGCGTCCTCTTACAATCAACAGGCTACTTATGTGAGACCTGCGGCACATCTTTCTATGAATAACAGACCTGACCTTAATTTAGATGTTAATTTGGCCCCACCAATGTATGAACGTCGCAAACACAAGTGCGAGAAGAACAATGGAGAACTAATCTGTCTCTCCTGTTCTACGCCTTTTGAAGGCTTGTTTTTTTAAATGCTTTTCAGCAGCACTTGACAAGCTGACTGGGCAATACTCCAGGTGTGACAGAACAACATCAATCATAACAGAAGCAGGAACATACACGGAGCATTTCCTCAAAATAGCAATGCCCTTTCCCATTTTGGAGACGATGAAAGATCAAACCAAGACAGGGGGTAATTTAGTTTTTAGTGACCTATTCAGCTGAAATCCCATCTTTGAACAGGTGAAGTGCCTTGACATTACCAAGAGCAACCTTACTACCGAATACCATATGTTTAAATCTTTGCAAAAACAGCCCGCAATACAGAGCTGTCATTTTTACTTTAAGTTCTTAGAGCATCTGTGTTGTGTAGTTTTATAAGAAAAGATCAAAAAGCACATATTCAGCTGCAGTTCAATACACATTTAGTACAATTTTGAGTGTTTATAACAGCATCGCTATCAGGCGTTAAACACACTGTGCTTATTAGTGCTGTAATTCATTGTTGGTTTGGGTCTTTAATGAAATCTGCTGACAACGAATAAAAAATGTAATTACCAGCCTTATCCTTAAGTAACGTACAAATATGTGTAAATTTTTAGAAGAGGAGGATAAGTGCAGAATATTTCCAAGGCCTTATGCCCGGGAGCTGCACTGATGTTCAAGGCTTAATGCGGAACAAATCTACCTTCAAAGTATAAAAAATAAGCATAACTAAAGAGCTCATTTAAATCGTAATTGTGTGATTATGTAAAATATATAAGCGATACGAGCAAATTATGGTAAAATCATGAAAATGTATTGTCGTAATAGGAACTATGTGGCAGTAATGATATGTTAATTGCTTGCTAATTAGCCTATAATTAACCCAGCATCCCTGCTTTTCAGGCTCATGTTACAAGAAGGAAAACAAAAAGTCGCATTAAGCTGATTATAGTAATCCTGACTGACTGACAAGACAGCAGATTTTGGAAACAGTTGTATTTCATTTTAATGTCCGTAAATGACTATTTGCATACCAACCAGCAGGAATCCATTAGATCCACATGGTCACTTTGTCTTTCAGACAAACAGGACTTACTGAAGACTCATGCACATGCGGATCCCTTCCATGCAGCCAGAGCAGCAAACTGTCTGTGTGTCTGTTCGTCTATTACCACTCATTCTTCCACGTAAGCGAAGGTCCATGCACACACACATGCATATAAAGAGCCCAGAGTGCCGACACTTTGACTTGACGCAATCTCCAGCTAATAATGAGGATAAATGATCTAATTTGATTTTTTAATTATGAATATATTTTAAAAAATTAAGACTGTTTCTCTGTAATTTATGTCTGTGAGTGTCGGCACTGTGGCTCAAACTGTGGCTGAGCAGGTCCGTGCTTTTCTCATTTACCCCACCACTCGTCATCCCCTCCCTCCCGCCCTGACCCGTACAGCGTGTGAATCCAGCCTGGCATCATCATAGGCACATTACCTCTTTATCATCACAGTCGCAAGTCAACAGTGACTGAGTACCCAGAGGGCCCCTGGGTTGTGACTGAGTGCCTGACCCATTTGACTCAGAGGTACTCTCCAGCGTTTAAGGGAGAGAATGGGAATGTGAGTGCAAGCTGAGAGAGAATGACACTTGTGTTTTGCCATTTGTGGAGGACAGATGCCCTGCTGAGGCAAGAGCTTGTCGAGATCACAAAAAAACAATAACAAATGTGTAAGCGATGCATTCAGTCTGAGACGTTTTGTCCACACTAATAAATCAACTATCAGTGGATGAACTAACAGAGCCGTGGGATTGTCAAGGCACACAGTCACTCTTTAAAGATGCTCTCTTAATGTAGCAGAGGTATGACAAGAATTTTTACGCACATTGTTTTCCTTTTTTTTAGACTAAATATGTTTCTTCACCAGATTCCATTTCTTGCTTTGAATGGTCCACAAACCTCTCCTCCATTTCCGTGTAAGAGCATCCGACTATGTCGTTGGACTGAAGGTGAGTGCAGCTCATGCTGAATCATGCAACTCAATAACGAAACAACCAGCAAGCGAGGAGCCAGTCGATACATACTTCACAGAACCAGAACCATGCAGAGCCTCAGGCACACGGAGTCCAGACCTGAGCCAGGACTCCGGGACCGCGGGCAGCAACACTTACCAGGGAACCTCTCTTGTAGTGACTATACCATGTGCCTGGCGAGTCTTTGGGCCATTTTGCCATTTTGCTCTGTAAAATATAAGAGGCATTCAGGGAAGGGAAAGGGACTTGAGAAAGTCGGGGGTCTGGCTTACCAGTTTACCACGTTTGAATTCACTGAACCAGGAACCGGGATTCTCCTTTAGCCAGGAAGTGAGCCTAGCCTGGGGGCATGGATCGACAAAGAGGAAGAGGATGGAGGAGGAGGAGGAAAAACAGCAGTGTTATAAGAAAAGGAAACAAGATCCGACAGAAATCCCACATCCCCTCTCAGCTTTGTTCTCTCGCCTTCTGTTTGTCCTCTGAGGAGTCTTCCAAAAACCTGAAACAGTTTCGCAGTGAGACCGACCGACTGGACCAGGGAAGAAGATTTTTGTAAGCCATTATGCTATTTTGTACTGTACACACTGGGGCTGGCAGCTAATTGCTGCTGAAAAATTCATGAGTACACAGTGATTAATTAAGAAATGATCGCAGGCAAGGAGCTCTGATAGTGCGGGCCTCCATCCCTGCTGCTCGGTGTCAGCGCCGTGCAGCCATGGTGCACTAATTTTGTTACGCCATTAAAAGCTGTGAACTGGCCAACGGGGGCACAGCTCTAATGGTCTCAGCCATGACAATGATGAATTTCTCTATAATTAGAGAGCAGGGTCTGATATGGGGCTGTCATCAATGGCTTAATGCGTTAATGAATGATGGGCCGGAGATCGCTTATCGCTGGGAGATGGCACACATTAGACCCACGCTGCATCCAAGGTGACCTTCACTTTTTTTTTGCCACGGTGCACAGAGTGGAGGAGAAAATTCAACCTTGAAGGCAGCACTATCCCTTTGAGGATCTTACAAAGCGTGTGCTCTTGTGACCACTGCGCCCATCTCAAAACGCGCATGGGAGTGTTTGGATGTCTGAAAGCAAAAAGACAGACAACGCGGGCTTTTCTTTCTCACAGCCCTGACACGAATGAGAACAGCCCATCACCAGCGCGCTATAAAAAGTCTGCTTCATTATTCCGAGCTTAGGCAAACTCCCGCTCCTCTGAGGCTTGGTGAGTGGGATCATTAAAATGGCTGTAGCGCGCCGCTATTACACAACCCCCGACTCGTCAAAGACAGTGTTCCCAATGTTTCACCTCTCCGCTGTGCTACACTCCTTCACGCACTCATGCATAATGAAGCAAAAATCTTCTCACCTGCCAAAGGCTTTTATGGGTGATAAAGTCCTTAATGTCATTCTATCTAAAAATGGTTCTGAAACAACAGAGTGAATGTGAGTGCTTGTCTCGCTGCAGGACTAAAAGGAGACTTTTGCACGCTAGCAAAATAACTCGGTCCCTCTCGTGGAATATGCAGGAGGAGTCCTGGTGAATTATCTCCCACATCTTCTTAGAAGCAACACACTGGCTAATCTCGCGGAGGCTAATTATACGGGTAAATACATTTACTGTTGTATATAGTGTTGCTTTGGCATGCTCAGGTTAGTCCCAAATGTGAAGGGTAAAAAATTTTAAAAAGCTTATCGAGAGTGCTCGGCTCACATTACCCTTGCTGTCAATCTTATCACCAAAATAGACGGTGAAAATAGCAAAGATTTTGTTTTTTGTTGTTTTTTTAAGGCCCAAACTTTCTGTTTACTGTGTTGTCATCTCATGTTGTGCGATTGCATTGCTTGTATACACACAGCCAGACTTACCCCTCCAGACTTCTTATCTGGGAAGATGCAGCTCTCGCCGCTTGCTGTGAAGTTGCAGTAAACCTTGAAGGAGTCCCGGGAGCAGCCCTGGTTTGGATCAATCCAGTACTCACCTGGACAGATAAAGGAAGGGAGAAGACACACAAAAACACACCCACGCACACACACACGGATGGGAGAGAGAGAGAGAGCACAGAATATATAATTCAATATATATATAGTGTTTCATTGAGGTCAAGGTAAGGCCAGACACTGGGTGTGTCGTGCCTCTGTGTTTACATCTTCAGTTCACATTAGACACATTCTAAACTGTGGGTGTTTTTCTTCTAAATTAGCATTGCTAATAAATGCATAACTCATTATTTAATTTCATTATTTGATCCTATTTTTTAAGGTTTTGGCTTCGTTTTAACAGCTGCCAAAGCAGACAGCGATCAGGAAACTGGAGCAATTAGAGGGAATTGAACCTTGGATGTTGTGGTTATGCGGTATGCACCTCACTCATTAGCACGCCAGACATCCCAGATGGTTTATCAAACATTCATTTTTGAAAAGTAAATCCTGCTGTTTGATAACATCCTCACCTAGAGATGGATGATGCACCGAGAAGTGGAAAAGTACTTTGTTTACTAATTAATTAGTAATTAACTAGTCCGTATGTGAGCAATTGCAAGTGTCACGCTCCTGTGACGGATACACTGCAGATATAATACGCCTCTGTATTACAAAACAGAATTAAACAGTGATTTATATTTGGACGTTTGTTTGTGACTAACAATTATTTTCATGATAAATAAATATTAGAAAAACACAGGAATGCGATGGCTTGTTTTGTCCAGTCAACACATTCAAATATGAATACAAAAAGGTTTTTAATCTGCAGGCAGATTAAGAAAAAATTACTTAATTTAATGCATTATTATATTATTAATTTATTTTTGGTTTTTGTTTTGTTTTTAGTTGTAAGCATCTTTCGGATTTATTCATCATGACCCATTATTAAAGGCTGGGTTTAAGTTATGCAGGGCACATGACTCCCTGTATATGTTACAATATAGAAATAAGGGGTGACAAGTATATCCACCCCTGGAGCCCAGATGTGCATGTTGGGGTGGTGGAGGGGTTAAAAGAGCATGTAGTGAAACAGGAAATATTGAGTCAGGCTGTATTCTTCTTTTTTTTGTTTGTTTCACCATTAACATTACATACCCGATTTGTGGCCAGTAACACTGACTTTCTACAAACATTTCTAGCTAGCTGTGTTTGATTTTGTTAAAGTTTAAAAGGCGTAAAGAAAGAGAATTAAACAAAGCACCAATTTGGGCTAAATGTAACACGAACCATCAGGGAAATCAGGGTGGCAGAGCTGCAGGTCCTTGCAGGTACGTGCAGGGTTGCCCTGGGTGCCCAGTGGGTGCTTCATCTGCTCAATCTCCAACTTAAGAGAGTTAAGTGAGCCAAAGATTTCCTCCATGCCATCATCATAGTCTTTATAGTTGGCATCCATAGCTGCATCGTCCACCATCTGGCTGGCATCGATGTTCCTACGTGATCGGCCCTTAATAGGAGCCTGGATGGGGAGTGGGTGGATGACATCACCAGGAGGTCCCTTTTATGGAGAGATGACACGAGAGGAGATAAATGTCGGTTACTGTCAACCAAAATTATAATGACTGATTTCGTCATTTTGAATTTTACTGCTCAAAAAGTAGAGCATCTACTTACAGGAGGGCCAGGAGGTCCAGGTGTACCAGTCTCTCCCTTTGGTCCAGTTTGACCCTGAGCAGGACAAAATGAAACCAGCGGTTAATCTTCGTAAATAAGTGTCATGATAAATGCTTGCGTTTTTTTGCAGCTTTTGGTTAATCACTTACCGATGAGCCTTTAGCTCCTTTAGGACCCGGGGGACCCTAAAAACACAGAGACAATCAAGTGATCAGTACTGGCTCAAACATTACATCATGAGTCTATAGTAAGACACACGTGCTAAGCTTACAGGTAATCCAGGGGGGCCAATGGGACCAAGTGGACCCGCAGGACCAGCAATACCCTGAAAGAAAAGAGAAATTGCAAATCCATAAATGTTGTGTGCCAAGAAAAAAAACCCTTCTTTATTCCTAAGGCAACAGTATTGACTAGTATGAAAGATATTAACACCAGTGGTACCAATTTGCTCTTGCTAAATAAGGAAGATCAAACAAAAGTCTGTCAATAGCTAGCTGACTAATGGCACAAACTGAGCTGCTGTTCAAAAATGTAGGTGCAGTGTTGTTTACTCACATTGTCTCCTTTGGGACCAGCTGATCCAGAAGGACCAGGAAGGCCTCTGTCACCTTTCTCTCCCTGTTCACCTGGTGGTCCAATTAAACCAATAAGACCTGGATGGCCCTGAGCAAACAGAACAACACAAGCACATGTAATCAAAGCAACATTTAATGAGACACGTTCCAATCAGAGGAGTAAGAATTTGATGGTCAGTGGAAAACAAAAAAATAAAAGGAAAAAACAACTCAGCAATCACTAAATTGGTTCCTGAAGTAGCTCACCTTTTCTCCTTTGACACCAGAGTCTCCTTTCAAACCAGGTAAGCCAGGTGGGCCCTGTGAGAAAATGTAAGCTGTCAGATCCAGTCGCACATTATATGAGGCATGGCAATACAAGTTATTTCTACTCACCATAGGTCCGGGAGGTCCATCTGGGCCTGGGGCACCAGGTAGACCTTGTTCTCCCTGCAAAAACATTTGTAGAGTTTTTTTAACCCCACTTCACAAGAAAACCAGTTCCTTTTAATATTCTGGATTTATTTAGCAAATTAGCGAATCATATATGCTGTTTAAACAAAACCACACTACATAAAGGTATGACAGTGATGAATCGCTGCGAGGCTGAGAAATAAGATACTTACGACAGCACCAGGGATTCCCCTGAGACCTTCAGGACCTGGCTTTCCGGGTGATCCTTGAGGACCAACGGGACCTGTTTTTCCAGGGGGACCTTCTAACCCAGGCTCTCCCTTTCACACAGGAAAATGATTCACACGAAAACATTTGATGTTAGCTCATTTGTTAGGTTGTTTTACTTACACAAAATTTTTTTTGTGTTTTTGGATGAATTACCTTGCCTCCCTTCTCTCCTTGTCTTCCCTCGGGTCCTGCAGGTCCAGGAGGCCCCTATTTAAAAAATAAAATAAAATAAATTAAGCAACTTTTTAACATTTTCACAAGGATAGGAGTAAGACAGTGCAGGGCAGCACTTACTCTCTTTCCTGGTGGTCCAGCAGGACCAGATTCTCCAGTTGGTCCAGGTGAACCCTGGTTTAAAAGAAATAATTCAACATTGAAAAGACTATTTACATTTCTCAGTAATGACATGCAGCAGAGTGGAAAAGAAAAAATAACACTCACAGCCTGACCAGCCTCTCCATCATCGCCCTTGTCACCCGGTAAACCGTCTAAGCCCTGTATTGGAATTGAAGAGGGTCTCAGTCATGATGTTTTGCAATAAAAAGTGCATAAAGACTTAAGTTTGGATGGTTTATTCACAGAACAGCTGCCATACGTACAGCTGGACCAGGCTCTCCAGGGGGGCCGGGGTCACCAGGGAAACCACTTGGACCCTGAAAATGAATAAAGTTACATTTTTTGTTTGTTATTTTTTAGACATTTACTTTTAAGTAACTATGATCGTCCTCTGCTTAATGACTTATGTTGCAAAGTGTATTTTAATAAAAAACCTGGAACAGAACTTACTGGGCTGCCTTTTGGACCATCATCTCCTGGGGGTCCCTTAGGGCCTGGAGGTCCAGCAGCACCAGCCGGACCAGCCTCTCCCTTCTCTCCTCGTTCTCCTCTTGAACCCTATAATAATATGCAGCATGTTACCAGTGCAATTACTTGTATAAGCTAGAATTCAGAGTTGCTAGTGTACAACATGAGGAAAATGGCCTGTGGAAGATAAATACAATCTCTTTTTAACATCATGGACATTATAGATAAACTCTTTGTTGTGTTTTTTTTAATAAAAATGAAATGAAATAGACTGAGATAACTCACTGGTGGGCCAACTTCTCCCTGAGGGCCTGGCTCTCCCGTTTCACCGGTATCTCCCTGAAAGAGGTGGGCAACAAGGGGTATTAGTAGGTGAGAGAGAGACATACATTACAAGTAAAGTGATTTGTTGATCTTCTGTGGTTCTAAAAATCCCATAATTTACTGCAGCCCCTCACTGTCCCAGTGTCCTTGTCACCAAAAATGGGAATAGAAAGAGATGGCACAAGAGATTTCAATTCATCAAGTGCAGGCAGACTGGGTGGCAGGAGCAAGGACGGCGCTGACCTCACTGTTCTCCCTGGACCCTGCCCATATATCTTGTCCTCTTCCTTTTGCCTTATTGCCCTGTTGACTCACCTATATGCCAAGCACTATCGTTATTCACTGCCATATGAGACTACTGTCCTCCCTACTGAGGTCTACCACACACGTGTTTAGTGGAAGAATATTAGCCCATGTCATGTTTGGGAAACAAGGATGTCAGTTGATGGCACAGCTCTGCAGAGCCAACGACAAGCTGCACAGTGACTCGTTATGATAAGCATATCCAGATTCCCTCTAGCATGAACAATAGCTCTGTGTTGTGAACATCAACTGATACTCTAAATTAGTGTCTGGCTGTTTTCCAAAATCTGCCTCCATGCTGTCAAGAAATTCCCTCTAAGCAGCTGGTATGGCTGTTTACAAGCCTCACTGATCCGCCTGTATTAGCGGCGTACGCTGCTGTTTTATGCAATGCTGCGCCTCCGAAGCCCTGCAGAGGCCTTGACTCCATTCTTATGATGACCTTCACTAAGGACTGCTGAGAATAGGAAAACCAGGAAAAGGCAGCTGCTCATCACAGACACAGTGAGGGATGTGTTTACCAAAAAAAGGCCAGGACTCTGTCGCTTGGCAGCTCCCTGGGCTGGATAATAAAATGCCAGCTCAGCTGACGCCCGATTAGCCCAAAGACCGCTGTGTTTGCTTGCACAGAAGCAGGACAGGCTATCCTCGGGGAGATTAGAAAGGAGCAAGAGGTGATTCTATTGACCGAACCAGATAAAGCAAATTATACCATCACCCCGGACAGCAAGCGCTGAAAAACAACAAAAAAACTGCCCAGCGCTGCATTCCAGCGGCTGCAAAAACTACCAAAGGAGGCCTCGATGATGAAGCAGCAGCAACAAATGAAAGCTGTAGCCGCCTTTAATAATGCATTTATCTTCTTAGAATTGCAGTAAGATCTTTTTGACAATTTATTTATAATCTCTCCACCCCAGCAGCAGGCTACTGTCGGGAATGACACCCTGTCCATTCGATTTGGCGTGCATCTGTCACTCTCGAGTAGGAAAAAAACATCCCAAATGGTATCATATAAATAGGCATGTGAAATATTAATAGCTGCAAAAGCCTTTCAAGAGGTATCAGTCTTTGTATAAAACACAACCCAAACAAACTGCTTAGCACAATGAATCTGACTTTTTTAAGTTCGCTTCTCCAAGTTAAAACTTTTTCTCTATGACAGGTGAGTCTGAAAATAAACATACCCAGCACCGCAAATATATCTATAACGGAGGAAAAGTTCGATCGTCAGGAGTCTAAACAGCTGATATGAATGTGTCATATCAGAATTTCAACTCATTAAATATTGATTATGTTATCAGCCTCAAAAGTCCCACTACTGACGGGACTAATCAAACTACATTATACACATGAATGGTTGAGTTTCCGGCTAAAATCATTCCATCCAAAAAAGAAAAAAAAAGAAAAAGAGTTTTACCTTTTCTCCAACAGCACCAGGGTTTCCAATACCACCGGGAGGTCCCTGAGAACCGTCGGCTCCCGGGGGTCCTGAGGGACCTCTGGGACCAGGGGGACCTGGTGGACCCTGTAGGCAACAAGCAGAGCCACCTCAGTTTAAGAAATGGAATTCATCTTCATGCTCCTTGTAGTGTAAAGGTGCTCAATGATAACACAGTCAGAATGCGCACAAACTAAGCTCTTACCATTTGACCAACATCTCCAGTTTCACCTTTCTCGCCAGGTGGACCAGGTAAGCCCTGAAAGGTTAAAAAATTATTTAATCAGATCTTTCTAAATAAAACCATGGTTGAAGTTTGCTTAATACTCTAGTTCGCACCTGCAGACCAACTGGGCCTGGAGGTCCGGGGAATCCTCTGGATCCTTCATCTCCTTTCTGGCCAAACATACCCTGCTGACCTCTGGGACCAGGCTCACCATCTGCACCCTGCACAGCAGAAGAGATAATGAGATAATGAGAGTCAGTCTGCTAACACATAGATAAGGCACTGAATAATGTGAACACATAGCTCAAAATGGACACTTACAGCAGGACCCGGTGCTCCAACAGGTCCTTGAGGGCCAGTAGGACCGGGTGGACCCTGCAGTTGGGGACATGAAAAAGCGTAATTTTGTCTGTCACTCAGTATTTAAAATTCATGTATCAGCCTCAGAATTCTAGAAAGCAAAACAATGAATAAATGATGTGTTTTCTACAGACAAACTTACATGTTCTCCTTTGTCACCCTTACTTCCTTTCTGGCCCGGCTCTCCAATCTCTCCCTGTGAAGAGAGCATCAAAGCGTGAAACAAAAAAATAGCCAGTGGTATGCACATAAAAGGAAAATAAAACTTTGACAATGAATATTCTTAACAATCTCTAATTTGCCTGAACTGTCCTTCCTTTCAAAAAACATTGTTTTGTACCTTTAGATCTGCCTATAGATATCTCAATTACATCACTCCTTCCCTAAAAAATATACTTCTGAAGGGGGCTTATCATGATGGCTGACTCAGTGACAGAACAAGCAGCCAAAACAGAATATATTATGACTCCCATCAGAACCTGTTTAAACCAGAATATACCAACTGGAGAACCTTGTACTTTGTTCCCCCCAAATGCCTGTGTAGGTGTTAAAAATAATGCTAATAACCACCAAAAACCAAAGGCATTTACTTTGGTGTTTGAATCAGAAAAAGCTCTTTCTGTGGTGGCTTTAGTCTCCTAAATAAAGGCCTTGGACTTATCCATTCCCTGTGAGCTGGGCTTATAATGAGAAAGTGTCTGAATGTATGTAAACATTATCTGGCAAGATCGTTTTTTATCTGCATGGCAAATACCCTCTGTATTCTCTTTGTCCGTTTACACCACGGGGAATGTTGTAAGGCCAGTTAAGAACTGAGGCATTCTTCAAAGGATGAGAGATTATCCTCTGAGTATTTCCGCAGCTGATCTTCCTGCAAATGTTTTAGAAGGGATGAGCAGTTGCTTGGATCTGAATACTAAAGGGTCACTTTCACCCATCCTGTCGTTGCCTCTCTCTCTGTGTCTGTTTGTAAAGACGGGTACAAAGCAGCAACAAGGCCAGTTCTCCTTTTAAGGATCTGTTAATCGATGCAAACCCTGTCAGACAAATTCCCCTCACAGCGTTTTAAGGTCACAGAGAAAGAGACAAGAGGGTCTGGCTGGGAGCCCAATTGCAAAGTTTAGTGTCTAGTTTAGGCCTGTGCGTACACAGAGAGACACAGATTGTGAAACAACAACTGCTCACAAACCAAAAAAAGAAATTTAAGTGCAGCTTTATTAAATTGCATTATATTTTTCTTCACGTGGATACAAATAAACCAAAAATACTATTGTACCTTGTCTCCGTCCTCTCCAGGTGGGCCAGGAGGTCCTCCAGGTCCTGGCAGACCAACAGGTCCCTGAATACCATCTCTTCCAGCTGGACCTTGAGGTCCTTTCTCTCCCTAAAATAATGATTGTTGACATAGAGCAACATTGTGTTTGTCAGTGAGACAAAAATGTGCAGTGTAGCCATGCTATTCCTACAATGTGGTGCTCTTACCGGTCCACCTTTCTCTCCAGCAGGGCCTGGAGGTCCCTGGGGGCCAGAGCGTCCTGGGAGACCTGTAGGTCCTGCTGGCCCTGCAGGACCACGCTCACCAGGAGAACCCTACAGCAGTACCACACACTGTGTTATTAGCTAGCTGGTAGCTAGTTATCGAAATAAGACACCATTAATATCAAAGCCATCCAACACAGGAAACTAAAGCATAATATCAGGCACATCAAATAGGTCAGACCTCCCTTATGTAAGTAGCAAACAGTGCATATCATTATATTATATAAGGGTCTGGAATAGCTGAGGGTAGGAACTTTACTATGAAGATATCAGAGATGCAGAGAGAGTACAGAAGGTGAGAGTGACAAAGTGGGGATACGGATGCGGTAAATTGTACTCACAGCAGGGCCAGGTGGGCCAGGAGGACCCTCATTCCCTTTCAGGCCATGAGCTCCCTGCAGATGAGAGTGAAATAAAGGCCTCAGAAAACAAACACATCTGTTGGGGAAGCACACATTCTACCTTACACTGCACTCCTTATCTGCAAAGAGGCTCAGCATGAGATGGAAAGCCTCCTATAGACTCCAAAGTGAAGGTTGAGAGTTGAAGGGGAAAACAGTTTGGCAAAACTGCAGCAAACACCCAAAGGAGCTAGTGCATCACATAAAGTCTGAATCCTAAGGTTAATGAAAAGGCTTTGTAATAAAATGGCATGAAGAAAACAATATAAGTTGCGTAACTACCAGGACACGACTTTGTCAAGTTAGAATTATTTGAAAAAGATAGAAAAATCAGCCAAGAGCAGGCTGTTCCTTTACTGACGAGTGGATCTGATATCATCTCCATTTCTTGAGGTTTACCGCATTCTTACAGAAATTTAATAGTCCAGAACTATTATGCAATAACCAAGCTGTGAGTGATATTGATTTTGTCACGAGGCTTTAAACAAAGCAGAAGGCAATACTAACCACAGGACCAGGCAGACCTCTCTCTCCAGGGAAACCTCTTTGCCCAGGTGGGCCATCTTTACCAGACGGGCCAGCAGGGCCAGGATCACCCTGTAAGTGAAATGGGAAACAAATATGAGCTTTGTAGTTACATACATGTATTTTAATTAGCTGACAATGTTAAAAAAAAAAAGTTCACTAATAAATAGAACTTCAAGTTTCACCTTGGCTCCTTCTTTTCCTGCAGCTCCAGGCAGACCTTGCTCACCAGGTGGTCCCGGGGGTCCAGGGTGTCCACGTTCTCCCGTTTGTCCAGTCTCACCTGTTGGTCCCTAGAATTGAAAATAAATAAATATATCCCATTCAACACTAAAGTATAAAACCAAGTTACAGAGGAAGTGTGAAAAGAGGGACAAAGCAGAGAGCAAAATCAGCAAATTAACACAAAAATGATATAACAATTTTTCCATTTATTAGAAACGTGGCGAGGAAAAGCTGAACATTTGCTGTGTGGGAGGCTTACTAGTCATTAAAGCCACATACAGCTTCATTATTATGAATGTCCTCAGCCGGCATTAGCAGAACGGCTGGGAGGAAAAGTCTGTTAAACATTTATGCATAATGGATGAAGAGCCCATTGCAAATATGAAAGAGGATAAACAACACTTAAGTCGTGGCTCTTGAGATATAGGTAAGAGGAGCTAAATCGATTTTCATTCACCGAGCAAAATGCTAAGAAAGCATTCCTAATGACAACTTATAGGTTTCTATTGTGCTTCTGTGTGTGAAAGGTTTGCAATTCTGCAAGAGCCTAATTTTTCGAAAAACAATGCAAATGCATATTTAATTATTTTTTGTAGGAAATTGATAGCTATTTGTTTGCGCACAAAGGAATACAGTGAACAAAAAGCTGTGCGTCAATGAAGCAACTAAGAGAAACACTCAATGGCTGTCACTCACCTGAGGTCCAACCACTCCTGGAGGACCAGGAGGGCCTGTTTTGCCTTGGAATCCCTGTGTATTATAAAAAGGAAATAAAAGTCATAAAGTTGCCTCAGTGGATGTAGATATAAGATAAAGAGTTGAATAACCAAAGCACAGCACACTCACAGTTTCTCCTCTCTGTCCAGGATGTCCTGGCAATCCGTCTTTCCCTGCAGGTCCCTGAGAATTTCAAACAAATTAAAGAATTTATATTAAAGGTCACACAGAATGGAAAGACAAAGGGCAAAGGTCATATTTCAGTAGAGTGTCTGGACTTACAGGGGGGCCCTTTGGTCCTGGGAAACCTGTTGGTCCCTGAGGCCCAGGCAATCCCTATAAAAATTTAAAAAGCACATAATTGAGTTAAGAATCGCGTGTCTGATCGAAACCTCTGCACGTCCCGAGAATAAAATGACTCCTGGTGATGCTGTTACGGTACGTACCCTCTCACCGGGAGGTCCCGGTGGGCCGTCATTCCCTGAGTTACCCTGGACACAAAAAATAAGGAATCAAATGTGAACATGTATAATGACATATTTCAGAAAGTGGCATTAAAATAAATACTAATACTCACCTTTGGACCAGCTTTTCCTGTCTGTCCTCTTGGTCCTCTCTCTCCTCGAGGCCCCTTAAGAAAGAAAAAAAAAGCTTTTTAACAAAAAAAAAGTTTGTAAAGGATGCATGTGATCTGAAAAGCTTGGTTATTGTCTCAGTGTGGATTCCCCTTCGAGCACGTTCAGGTCGAACGGCCACTTTTACTCAGGTGCCAAGTTCGCCATCTGCATGGAAGCACGAGTCTGCTGAGTAAGACTAACCGTTGGTCCTCTCTGTCCGCGTGGGCCCGGCTTTCCTGCTGTTCCCTGTGGACACGAAGAACACACACAACGATCAAAGGAATGCCACTCACATTATTAAGATCCTGCATCCTCTGGAAGAATGACTCTAATGCCAGGAGACAATTGAGCCATTTATGAGCTCAGAAATAATCTTTTTATAATAAAATAGGATTTACTGTAAAAAAAAAAAAAGACCATTAACATTTATCTTCACTTACATGTGAAGTCATTGCCACCTTGGAAAATGATATTTTAATAATCAATTATGCATGATATAGCAATTTTGCAGCAGTGTTACAATGACACTGGCTACATACAAATTTAATGAGGAAAACTATTAAATCTTTTATGTAGCTTTTTAAGTTTCAAACAAGTGTTGTGAAACTATCTTAATAGCTCTATTATCCCTTTCTGTCTCGGAGCTGGGTCTCATAAACTTTACAAATGTTTTGTGAAGATGACAAAGCTTAATGCGCCTTGCTCCACTCGTGTTGACAAACCATTACTCTTGCAGGCGAGCTAATGACCCATCCCTTCGACAAAAGAAAATGAAGCATTGCTCAAGAGCCACAAAGTGATAAACAAAGCTTTTGGGGTATCCAAATGAATTGTGCAAGTGGTAATGAAAAGCAATTGCAATGGTGAGCAATTGTGTCTCTGTTGCTTTGTGTTAGAGCCATGCAACTTCCACTAGGTTGATAAATCTGGAGCTGGGACGGGAGCCTGTCTCTGGCGATACGCCTGTATCCAACCCTTGAGGGAATGAGACGAATATCAAGAAGTCTATCTACATACATACCCGAGTTCCTTTCTCTCCATTGGCACCAGGGAAACCTTGGAAACCCTGGGATCCCTGTGTGTGAGCAAGAGAGCAATTAATCATTTGAGAAGCAAACACAGTCACTATATTCCTTGTTTATACCCTTGGCTTAATACATTTAACAGAAGACTGCATGCACACAAGTAACAGCATTCCTTTATTGCTATTGTATCAGCAACTGAAGGCTGACACCAAATAGCATATTCAAATCCCCAGCTCTTTGATCAGGAAGCTTCAAGCATGTCCGCTTGTCAGACTGCAGCTTTGCCTCAGAGAGGCTAAACGATGAGCCATCAAAAAGTTCAGCAAAAGCAGCCTGCACATGCACGTGTGTGTATTTTTTATTTTCCTCGTTCTCTTTCAAATACACACAGAAAAGCACGTTTTGGTCAGGTTAACTGTGTCTCTGTGAGTTCTAACATTAGCTTAAATTAAATTGTCAAGTAAGTTTAATAACAAGCAATGTTGGCCAAAGCAAGGAAATAAGACATAATTTAAATTATTACACTGAATTAAAAGAAAGATAAAGTCACATTAAAGCACAATTTAAAAAAAACTGTTAAAAAAAAAAGAAAGGCAATTATTTGAGAATAATTTGGGATTATTAACACCATACACTAAACAACTTACACGTAAGTAGACATAACCTGAAAAGGCTTATGAATGGAGGTATATTTTCAGCCACGAAAAAACTATTGGAGAGCTAGATGATCAGCAATTAAACCAACCTGACAGGCTCTGCAAATATGGAACTTAATAAAATAGTAAAAAGCAGCAGTCGACTGACCCTAACAAGTGTCACGCAAGTTCATGTGTCCATGAACACAGAAAGCTCTAACAGATAACACAGAGCTAACCCAGGGACTGGTGGTGAAATACTGTATGTTCATCTAGCGGCATCATTGGTTTCATTGGTGCCTCGCCCAAATTAACATACAGTAATTACTGTAACCGAGCATGGATATGGTAAAATCAGTAAATTAATAACAATGCTCTTTAGCAGTATAAATGCAATTACCTTTGGTCCTTGTCTTCCTGGGTATCCTGGCAATCCAGGAACTCCGAGTTTACCCTGTAAAAGAGAAAGATTAGTAAGTATACTGTTATATACGGTCCTGACAGGAACTTATAAAAGTTTATCAAAAAGTATTTACAAAAATTAATTTACTACTTTTAACAAAAAAAACGACAAGGTTGAGCTCCATGAAACGATTCATCAAATTAAGAGACATAATAAGGTTCCTGCTCTATGTAAAAATGTAAAAACTGAACATTTAACGCAGCATTTACTTAATCCACTGATCTTCTCCTGCCTCAAACCAAACTCCTTATTAGAGCCGTACCAAATTATTCCTCTTAATCCGTGACACCTGATAACCAGTGATAACCTCTTCTCATATTAAAAAGACAAGATGTTTCAGACTTTGAGAGAAATGTGTGCTTTTGGCATCTGCCAAATGCATGGCGATGATGGGATTATTTCAAATAAAATCCTGTAAAAAAAATGTAAATAAATGTTTTTAATTAAACATTCTCAAGCCAACAGAGGATTTCAATTGGCATCAAATTAAAACTTATAATTACAACGTCTAGTAAGAGTCTGTTGATTTATAATTTAATATTAACACTGTCTTTGCTATAGTACCTATAATCTACACATACATTATACTGTATATGAACCTTCTCTGTACCCAGCTGAACTACTACACTCATCTGAAGGGCAGCAGGACACTACAGCCATTACACAGAGGCTGCCAACTGTGTTTACTGTGATTAGCCAGGTTGCTACAGAGTAGCCGCAAACAGCTCTATATACATGAAGCACTCTGCTTATAAATCTCATCAATCCCGAATTCCACAGCCTCTATTTCAGCTATGTCTGTAGCAAAAGCAGTGTCTTAATTTTTTTTGATTCTTGCAATGCAAGAAGTATTTATAATGTTGAACACAAGATGTTTTCATGAACTACATAAACCAAAATAGCAGCACTTGTGAAGATGCCCACACAGTCTAAATAGGGTTTACGAGTTATCTACAGACTTTCTTTACCTCGCTGATCTCCTAATTCCATGTACATTCCTAACTTAATGCAAGTAAAGAAGGCTGGCTCTCTCCCACAGTATGCTGTAAGCTCTTTGCATCTGTGAGTTTAAGTAATAAAAACTCTGTTATTCTAGCGAGTAACATCTCCATTAAAACGTGCAGAAACACTACAGCGGTATTTTTAGAACCGGATCAGTGTGTGGGGAAAAGCTGGTGTGAAGGCTATAATTAGGCATGAAAGAGACTGCTGTTAGCTAATGTGTGACCAAGATTCGGATGGATATCTGCTTTTTAAATTACACTGTGAATAACAAACACAAGTTTCGCCTGTCCTCACTGGATAAGGATTGGACCAGTCAAGCAATTACTCTGCCTCTGTTTAAGTCAGTTTTTTTAAGAATCTCACCTTCTCACCACTTGGGCCAAGAGGACCAGCATCTCCTGGAAGCCCGGAACGACCCTTTGGCCCCTCGGGGCCATCTTCACCTCTGGGTCCTGCTGGTCCAAGTTCTCCCTGGAAAGCACAAGATGTAAAAAATACAAATGCCATTAGCCTGTATGGTAAACAAACAAACAAACAAAAACAAGGTACTTGAGCACATCTCTCCCCTCAGGTTTTGCAAAGATTATTCTATTGACTGTGCATTCACAAATTATTAGCATCAGTGGGAATATTTTTCCACTCATATAGCTTTCTAAGGTGATTACAATGAATCTGGGTACTATAAGAGAGATCTGAAACAAGTATTTTGTTATGACTGGTATAAAAAAACAGTTTTGCTCTCTATAGTCTATAGCTTGTTACCTTAATAAGCAAGATGCTTGCCTTTAAAGTGTTTTACTTCCTCTGAGGGAGTATATCAACTTGTATGTTTACTCATAGTTGCCATAGTTTATCTCATTTACATAATGTTTAGTAGGCTATTCAATCACTTGAGCGAAATGTCCTACAAGACTGGTAAGCGGTCACGTGCCTGCAAAACATCTATTAGCACTAATTAGCTGGTTGCTAACCAAGCTAGCTTGCACTTTTGACAACTTAGACCTCCATCCTCTTGCACAAATATGGTCACTTTTTGCTCTATAACTTAAGAATGCTTTGCTTTTATTATTCATCGAAAAAGGGGCTTAAGGATGCTAATTTCTGTTGCTTCATCATTAAAGAAATTAGCTATTTTAATATTGCTTCTCTTTTTAAGTGTGCTTTCCTTCAAGCGGGACACATATTAAGTGACAGACTACAAACTCACTCTGACAGCCAGTCACTGTTGCATGAGACCTGGTGGTGTGTAAAAAGATATCTAGCTAAAGGCTTGCGCAGAGTTGAAGGCAAAGCCAGTGTGCTCGCACACCAGCACTTAAAACGGCATCAGACAAACTGTACTTGACTCACACTTGCAAGCTCATCAAACAGAACACTTTAAATTGAGCACACTCACACACTTTTCATAGGCACGCTTCAAAATGAGTCATTTACATTCCGGTCTATGTGCATCTCCAAAGCAGAGGGCCTCCTCAAATCTTTGCTTTCATCTGGATCTGCTGCATCTCCAGAGGAAAATAAGCCGGAGCCCCATGTCTCTCTCCCGGGTTTAAAGGGGTTTAAAGTGCCATTGATTTCTCCTTCCTTTCTATGCTCAGCTAGAGACAGCCTGGTCAGGGATTGGAGGGTTGATGTTTGAAGTATTGGCTTGTGCAAGTTGTGTTTCTTACTGTAGAAAGCATTTTTTTCTTAAGACTTGACAGTGTAAATCCCTGAAGCACTTTGGAGAAAGAGGCTGTAGTCAGGAAAACCTGTCAAAGTCGCGCTTTTCTCCTAAAGTTGTCGAGGTTAGGAGTGACTGGAAAGAGGCAATGGGGATGGAAAAGAAATTGGAAACTGCTCACATTAAAACAAACGCACGCACACAAACCACTTGTCAACTGGAACAACACCTTATGTTTGCTCATTAGCCACAATTCTGCGGTAGTCACAGAGGCTTAGGCAATGAAAGTGGATAAAGTGACAGGAGTGGTTGCTCCTTTCACTTACTGTGGATAAAGGTCACCCTCACCCCCCCAATAAAACAAAGGTAGTTCTGAGTGCAGCACTTAAGAGTTGTTTCATTAATGTGATCATTTGAGTGATTCATCCAGCAGTCAAGTTTAAACAAACAAGCCTTACCCTGTCGCCTTTGATACCCATATCTCCCTTGAAGCCGGGGAAGCCGTCTTCTCCCTAGCAGAAGGATAAAGAAAACGATGTTGAAACCATTTGATTGGTATGCATGCAGAGATGATCAAATAAGTCCACACAACTTTCTTAGACGTTTTTTAGCCGGCTGTTTGAATTCCTTTACCTTTTCACCCTTGTGTCCTTTAAGGCCACGCACACCGTCAGCTCCCTGTGATACAAGAACAGGCAGAAATTACAAACCAGTGGGGAGGATAATGGACGGCTACACTTTTTTTAAAACTTAGAAGTAAATTGTGCAAAAGAGGATACTCTTTAGGATGGATTCATTTTCATTGTTTTGGTGTATAAATTAGCATACAAAGTTTCTTCCTTCTTGACCAATCTTTTCATCTTCCCTGAGAGCAGACTTCAGCCATGTAACAGGGGGACTATTAGCTACGAGTCGAGCCACTTGTGTGATCCCCCTAGCTCAGTAGCAGCTTTAATGATTGGATCAGTCACACTTTCTTTTCAAGAATTATTTGATGGGAATTCTTTTGTCTCGGTTTCATCAGATACTAATGGCACAGAGGAAGGAGAGGGCTGTGCACCTTGAACTGTTATCAGCCCCTTTGCCATCTCAGTCTTTCTGACAAACACAGACAGAAGCCTATACAAAACATTTTTAAGGGGATTTTTATTTATTTATTTGCAAAATCACACTAGTCTGGTTGGCCAAACACCAAAAAACAACAACAACAACAACACTCAAATGAGATATTGGGGAACTATTAACACATTAAATGCAAAGTACAAAAAAATACATAAAATTAATTTCTTAGTGGTTGATAATCAACTCACCTTCACGCCTCGAGGCCCAGGATAACCAATAGGTCCTTGAGGGCCAGGAGGACCCTAGAGAGACAAATATTTAATAAGAGTTTGCAGCACGTAGTTTTTAACAATCCAAGCATGCACACACACACACACGCACACATTTTGCTAATCTTATCTTCGTGAATGCAAACACATTTTATGCAAATGTTTCTGAACAAGGACAACAGGAGGGGAAACAAAAAAGTGAGAAAAGCGTAAATAAAGGAAGGACGAAATGAAAGCTAGCTCATGGGAAGCAAATGTAATAAAACTCACCATGTGGCCTTTCTCTCCAGAAGGCCCCTCTTTTCCAGGGTGACCCTGTGAATTATTAAGAGCAATATTATGGCATTTCATTTGAGGATAATTACTACCATAAATACCACAAGGCCCCTTAAACAGAGAAATTAGGTTATTAAAACTGTTGGAGGGACGTATCAAAGTGGAAAACTGCAAAAATAAAAAATAAAAAAAATAGAGCCATTGCAGTCTAATTGCATTTGAGATTTGTATTAAAGAGGCCCTACTAGCTATCACTGAGCTCAAAAAGCACAGACTGTCATTTTCTTAATTTTGTACAAGCAATATAGCAAACAGCATCGTGCATGTATGACACAAAACTCCACCTCATCAAAAAACGCACACATCCACACACATGCATGGATGCTCATCTGAAAGGACTAAGAGGAAAATGATTGCATTCTCATTAACAAAAGGAGCTGTGCAAACCCTCTGATGGGCTATTAGTGATATGAGGATGGAGAGAGAAACAGATACACGAGAAGAGGCAGAAAGGGAGCACTAAGGTTGGGAATATTGTGCTTGCTTTATATGCAACAAAACAGATTTAACAGGAACAGCCTGGCTGTGTAACTCAGGGAGAACTACCCTCAAAAGAAATTATTAAAAGGCTGAGAGATATTGTGTGTCGTGGGGCTCTACTTTATCTCCTTTTTCTGTTTTGCTTTTTTTTTTTAAATCTTTTTCTTGCCCTGTAGTTATTCAAATCTTGGCCCTATCTCTCTTAGGTGCCACCTGGTACCTTCCAAGAAACATCTGCCATTTATAGCAGGTGTACTGTCTGTGCAGGGATGTCAGAGGGACTGTTTGCCTATATAAAGTGCGTCTGTTGTGATGTGTTTTATCCTGTGAAGCAAAAGGCTGTATAAAATAAAATTAGAGATATGGCTTTAAAAATGTGAGTTCTCACAGCTACCTATAAAAAACTCTTTATAAACAGACAGAGGGGAGGAAAAAGATAAAATACGGCTCTTTGGAAACGTGGCCTAAAAACTCACCGGAGGGCCATCAGCTCCTGGCATTCCTGGCAAGCCTGGCTTTCCGGTCGGGCCCTGGGTAGATGATAGAAGGTCAGAGTAAACATGACAAGATAACAAGAGCACACGGAGCCATCACAGGATATAGATGTCTATCGGTATAACAACAACGTGAGGTTTAGCTGATATAACACTGACTATTGTTACATAATCCATTCAAATGCTGGCGAGACATATCCCAGAAGCCCACACATGACACCAGAACCCAGGGGATCACAAAATCCTGTAGGTGTCATCCTTTGGTGATGATGAGTGTGCGTAAAATTTCATTTATTGTCATTATAATTCATTTGAACCTCAGTGGCCAAAAGACAAACAGTAGGATTCTTAGACAAGCAAAGGTACAGACACATTAAATGAATCATGACGATAATAGGATGCAGATTTCTTTTCTCTTTGTTATGCTCATTAGCTCTAGTCCCAAAAATTATTTACATGGTGTTTTGGGGTGGCAAAGTCTTGCATATGTATTGAATGTGTTGTATTAAATTCAAAGATCTACGATTTAAGTCTACTGTTTCGCTTTATTACACTTAGCAAATATCATGATGGCTTTAATGTCTTTTAAAATCAGGGCACACGCGGTACCTACATTACCAAATCCCAAATGCTCAATAATAAAGTGAGTGTGCTCCATATAAGTTAGCCAATGTAATTTAGCTGAAATGAAATTAAAATGTATCAGGATTCAAATCTGTCTGTACCGTCTACAAGGCAACATTTAGTCCTGCATTGGGGATGAGGAGGCATTTGCATAATTGTGTGATAAGCATTTCTGAATAAGATAGCAACTTGGCTTTCCGCTCATGAAAATGAATGCGACCAGCTATTTTATACATTCTGATTCTTTTTGTTTTTAAAGCATCTTAGAGTTTTTTTTAGTGGAGTTACAGGATTTTAGAGCCACGTGGTATGTTACCTTCTCTCCTGGAGGTCCAATGGGTCCTTGAGGCCCTGCAAGTCCCTGTGGGGAGGATACAGAAATGATCAGCAAGCTTTCATTTCACACTTCCGAGAAAGAAAGATCTAAATTCACACTACATTTTCATCACTCACCTGGGCTCCTGGGTTGCCTTGCTGTCCGGGAGGTCCTGGCTCTCCTTGGGGTCCCTGAAAAAGAAAAATTGTCTTAGAAATCTCCCCATGTAGAAAAGACTGAATAATTTATTGATTTTCAACCAGGCTGTGTGAATGCGAAACTGATTTGGTGACCAGCATTGTCCAGCAAAGGGGAAAATTTCCTCTGAAAAAATATAAATGAGAAGCAGTAGCACACTTCTGCATGATTACCTCATAACAACACAATAAGCCACAACTTTTGGACTGATGGAGTAGCATCTTTCCACGGCTCGAGGTAAGAGACACACACACACGTACACAGTGCACATTACCGCAACTACTTTCCTAATGAAAGAAACTGCTGAGGCACAAACACAACAACACCTTTCCCAATGAGATAACTGGCAATCAATTATATTTCCTCAGGCCAAGAGTCGGGGAACGCTCCTGGTCTTTCATCTCTACCTCGTTGGATCGTTCCCAACAGAACAAAGGAGCTGCTTCAGTTAGGCATTCTCTCATTACAGCCGGGCGCTGCCTGAAATTGAGCTGGAATGGTACAAGCGGCCGAGGTGGACTGCTCAAATAGACCTAAACACAGGCAGCCTATTCTTCATTATGTCTTAATGTCTGATTGAACTGGTGTGTGTGTGCTTGTGTGTGTTTGCCCATGAGTGCATATCATGGGCTTTTTTGAGGGTGAAATTAAGCAAACGTTGATTGAAATTGAAATTGTGCGTGTTGGTTTATCTGAGAGTTTGCACATATAGGCAATTTAGTTCATTCCAGCTTCACTTACTATGTTTCCCTTGGGTCCAGGGTGGCCATCCATTCCAGTAACGCCCTACAGCAGGTGACAAAAGAACATTAAGAACAAAAAATGAAAAGGGAAAGGCAGCAAATCTATAAAAGACTAAAATGGACAGAATCGACTGTGTGAATGAATTTTAAAGTCTGATGTATTTGAATCGCTAACTCCTACAGAGAGATATCAGTTTCAAAAATGTGCAGTGTCCACGTTAAATTAAATCCGCTGGAACAAATTAGATTGAAGCCTCGCTGCACTGTAGACATCTATCAGAGAAGCTGAAGTTAAACTCAATAACATATGCTACTCTTTTGTATATTGTGTCTGAGAGATATTGAGTTTTGTATTTCCCCGTGGTTGTTGTTTGTCCTTCCCTTTTCTCTCGCTGCTTATGAGATGCTAAAAAATTGATTCCGCTCTCTAAACTGTAAATCTATTGCTGGATATGAAAAGTTGAGAAGTTGAAGGAGAGGTGAGAGGGTTGGGTGGGGGGTGGGCACTCACAGGTGGTCCAGGAGGTCCCTGAGGTCCTTTTGGGCCCAGCAAACCCCGAGGCCCCTGTGGTAAAAATGAAGGGAAATGAGATTGAGAGTGATATCACACCTGTGAAAAAGGACTGATGCATTATTAAACACGTTCAGCTAAATCAAGTTTCAAAATTATACTGCTGGAAATAACCTCACTTTCCAAATGTCCTTGAGGATTTTCTACAGAGTGAGATGTGAGGGAAAGCTGAAGCCCGCTCTCCTTTTTTTCCTTCTTTCTTTCTTTCTCTCTCTCTTTTTTTACTACTCTTGCATTTCCCTCAGCCGTACCCATGAAACAGTGCTGTGATTTTCTTTCTGTGTGCCATGCCCCACAGCTACAGTTACCCAAGTAGATGGATTGTCCTGACTGTGTGAATTCAAACCAATGTAGCGCACCCTGGTGGATAAAAAAGATCATAACATGCAATATCAAGGGCTTTCTGATGGTTTCTCCTTTTCCTGTCTTTTCCACCCTCCGCAGGGAGTATCCTGCATGGGTGAGGCGGGGTGTGGGAGGCTATTAAAAGAAGCTTGATGTGTTCTGCTTGCTTTTCTCACCACTAGAGATTCCCCTGTACACATGAGTTCTGATCAACATTCACTTTGCACCACAATAGCACTAAAAAATAAAAAATTCCAAGTCTATATGACTATGAACATGTGATATATGATACCAGCCGACAGTATGATTGTTCAGTAACACAATAACATGATGACAGCAGGCCTGCAGCTCTTATACATTTCCCTGAGTGTAAGACTGAATGGTAATATATGTGATCACTCACTGGTTCACCAGGAAGTCCCCTGGGTCCGATCTCTCCATCATCTCCCTGGGAAAGAAAAGAGCAGGTCAGGCTGTGTAACAGACAGTGAATTATAATGGAGGAGAAAGTGAGGATGTGCAAGTGTGTGTGTGTGTGTGTGTAATGTGAAAACATAATGAAGAAACAGAGGAAGTGGGGGATCAAGTTGCATCAGTTGTGTTTAATGGAGAAGGTGAGGGAAATTGGGAAAAGGTATTTTTGCAAAGAGAAAAAACTGAACTTATTATAAGGAACGAAATCGACGAGAAGGAGAAAGTAGGAAGAGAAAGTGGAAGTTCAATTCAAATGATGACAAAACGGTGCGTTTGGGAAGAATCCTGCAAAGAAGTCATTTGTGCAAGAGCAGAACAAATTCAGATAGTGCGACTTCGTGTGCACAGCACTTGAGGTTGATAAGAAAATGAAGGGGCAGGAGTGAAATTCTTTTCTTTTTTTTGTTTTACCCTCTCTCCATCCTCTCCAGGACCACCCGGAGGTCCATGGGGGCCGGGTTCACCCTGTGAAAACAAATATGAACATGTTTAACTGTTGTCCAAATTCCAACAGGCACACACCTCTCAGGTTAAAGGTTAAAATGCTTACTCTGTGTCCTTTTTCACCAGGAAGTCCAGCCAGACCATCAAATCCTCTGTCTCCCTTAAAAGCGGGGAAAAAAGAACATTTAATGATATAGATCACCACCTCAGCTTAAAAATTAACTTCAAAAAATCTTTTTGTCAAAAGCGGCACATTTAAGTGCATCGTGAATGGAAAAGACGACATACCTTTGGTCCAGTCTGTCCTGGCATGCCCCTGGCACCATCAGCTCCAGAGCGACCCTGTAAAAGCAACAGCACATGTTCTACCTCCAGATCAAGACAATCACAGAGCATTTACTATTTGCAATCGCAAACAAACACTGTGAAGTGCATAAAAACTATCATGCTTAGTCTTAATATTACTTCTTTGCTGCTGAATAGCTTGGTTGACAACTTACTCGTCTACCAGGCTTTCCAGTAGGTCCAGGGGTTCCCAAAGGTCCACGTGGTCCCTAAAACAAAAGTGCTGTAAATCACTGAGCCATCTTTTTCATTTCCAATCTATCCACCTAAATTAGGCTTTTTAGCTGATTTGCTAGTAACGGAATATTACAAAGGCTCAGCATTAGTGAACACATTTCCACATTTGCTTAGACTGATATGATCAGAAACTGATCCTGAAAACAGAATGTAGCATGGTGATTTCTAGTACCTGAGGTCCTGCCTCTCCAGACTCCCCCTTCAGTCCTGGTACACCAGGAGGACCCTTAAAAAGAAAAATACTGACTAAAAATTCATATAACAATTGAGCAAGACCATCCTGTGTGCAACAGAATCTGCAGATCAGAGTATTTGTGCTTCAGTGTTTTTGCTGGGAGGTGATTTGCCATACATACCAGCGGTCCAGGTCTGCCAGTCAAACCCATTGGCCCTGTAGGACCGCGCATAGCCAGCTGACCAAAGAAAGGAGAAATAACATAAAAATGAAATCAAATGAAACATATGGAAAAGAAGGAAAGAGGACAATTTAGCTCATGTGTGAATAGAACTGCAGCAGATTTAGCAATTCATATTTGTCTCTGCTGTATACTGTGTCTATACTTGTGCTCTGCATGTTAATGTTAAACTTAATTCACAAAATGCAGCATCTATTAATAATAAATGAGGAAGAACATTATAGGAAATGTGCCACAAATACAGTAAAAGTCATGTGATAAGCAGTAACAAAATGTTAAAAACGAAACAAAAATAAAAAAAAATATGACATTTGAGGAGAAGTGAGGGAAAAAAGTTAAAAGTATAGAATGAAATGATCTGAAATAAGATATTTTCCACATGAGAATCTTATAGTTCGCAGAGTTTAGCAACAAAGAGCAGTAAAAATAGCAGAAATGTGAAGGTGTAAACTGTTACCCTAGCCTGCTGCATGATGGCTTGCATCTGGGCCTCCTGTGCTGATACAGCAGGTCCCTTCTGCCCAGAGTCACCTCCGGCGCTGAGTCTGAACTATGGAAGGAATGATAGCTTGGTGAGACTTCAGTCCCATAAAAAGGAATACACAAGAAACAAAAAAATGAGAGCCAAGAGAAGCATGTGTAAGGACTAAAGTGCTGGCCTGTGGCAAAATTAATCTTTTAAGTTTAAACAGCCACACACTGTTACCAACAATAGCTCTAATATTTCTTTAATACAGTCTGTCCATTTAAGAAAAACAACAACAAAAAAAACAACAACAACTATGCTACAGCCTCCAGCTGTCAAATCAGCTCCATCCATGGCTGCTTGCAGGCCATAATGTTCACATTCGACTGCCATCTGGTGGTGATAAGCCAGCATTACACCCTAACATGAATATTCATGCCTATGGTGCAACTCTTGACTTTGTTTGGGCCAGACATCTTGGTTTGGATTACACGGCACAGTCCTCAGGAGACTGACTGTCAGTTGTGCTGCAGATGCAGAGGCAACACAGCAGTGAAATGCTGTGCAGGATTTCAAAGTCACAGAGAGGGTTGTTGCCACGAAGCAAAATACAAACCGTTGATCTAGAACATCAGGGATGAGTCAGATGTACTGCAGCTGAATAAAAACAATATTTTTTCATATTTTCCCACAAATCTCGCAGTTTTTCTTCGTCCACTTGATTCTATCTCTGCCTTGCAAACGAGATGTTCTGATTTATCAAGAAATGGCTAAAAAAAAAGAGAAGCTGCTTCACCAGTGTCTAGATTTGCCACCTAACCCTGCCGTGCTGCTCATGTTGACTCCATCATTTCAAGACAGAACGTCTTGAAATGATGAGAAGGCGTGTTTCTCATTAGACTTGGAGCTCAAGGATTGCCGGCTTTCTGCCAGCAGATACACCAGAACACCTTGTCCAGACAGAGTTTGCCACATGACTCCGCCAGACAGTTTTTGAGGAATCCTGAAACCACAACTCTGTATCTGCACAACTAATCAGTTACAACCGCAGCAGCAGCATTTTCCCAGCACCTAATAAAGAAAGCGGAGGAGGTAGACATCACAGGAAGCTATTAGGATGTCTGAGCAACTGTTGCGGTCAAGTCTGACATAGAAAAAAAAAGATGCTCGGTAGCATTAACTTTGCTGACTTGGCTAGGATTTGTGCAGCTTAAAGCAGCTGACATTACAGCTGTTATTTAAGAATCTCACTCAACATGTTGAAGCACATATTTATGCAACAAAACGCTCGTTAGTAGGGCTGAGTATCGTCACTGATTTCTAGAATCGATTCGATTCCGATTCACAAGGTCCCGAAACGATTCGATCCACGATTCGATTCAATTCGATTTGTATCTGGGAAATTTTGCCTCAGACAGTCAGAAATATTCTAATTCAGATCAGTACATTTACATATATTTGTATCTATAACAAGGAAGCTGACACTCGCAAGACTTTATCAAAGGTGTGAGCATCACAGCAGATGCTTCTGTGTCAAAGTAGCTGAAGATAAAACACAGAAAAACATGAAGGTGATTTTTCCTGGCCTGGGATTTTATAAAAGTATTCTGCAGTACATCAAAAACGAAAGAAGAACAGTAATCAACACATGAACATTACCTCTGAAGTTACAGCGGTTTTATTAGAGACACGGCTAAGCGTTTTGCATTTTGCATAATTTTAAAAAGTTTCAATTTGTTCAGAAGCCCATTGAACAACAGAAATGAGGTTTTCTTTTCGGAAGTAAGTGAAAGGAAAAAAACAGCGGCCAACAGCGCTGTAAACAATGGTAGACTTGTGGGTAACAAGCAAGCAAATAATGCAGAAAACAGATTTTTAGACGGGAAACTGTTCTTGAAGTACAGAGAGAGAGAGAGAGAGAGAGAGCTGTGCATGAAGTGTGGTGGAAGCAAAACAGCAAAAGTCAGAGGGAATTCATGACGATGTTTATGTGAAGCGTAGTTTGGATCTTCTTTTGCTGCTGGTTCGGTCAATATTGTTTGGAGAGAGATCAAAACTAACAGCTTTAGAATCAGCGCAAAAAGGGCGTAAACACAAAGCGCGGACCCGCCGAAACATCAGAATCAGCGAGCTGTCGGCTTTCAGCCCCGACCGTGTCCGTGCCGTCGGGTGAGAAAGGCGACATCTCACTGATTCTTGTCCGTGGGTCTGCGCTTTGTGTTTACATTTATGTGCAGAATCCGTGTTCCTGCTCTCATTTACTGTTTTAGCTGTTTGGTGGTTGTTGAGATTTTGTGAGATTTCACCTGAGATTCTGGTGTTTTGGGCAAAATAAATTTATATTAAAAAATCGATTCAGGATTTTAATGAATCGATTTTACGTTATCCAAGCCAGAATCGATTTTAATCGATAAATCGATTATCAAAACCCACCCCTACTCGTAAGGGTTAGGCTCATCATAAATGGCTTGATGGGAAACCCCCTTTATTCCACTTCATTGTATAAGTTATCGCTAAAACACGGTGTCAATAATAACAATTGGTCTTAAAGGAGGTTAAACAAGGATTAAAGCACTAAGTTAGAATTTCTGACTTTGGAAGAAGAAGAAGAAGAATTGTATTTTACTTACAGGCAGCATCAGGACAGTTCCAGGAGGTCCTGGCAGGCCATCAGCACCAGGAAGACCAGGACGACCTGGAAGACCCTTAGATGGGAAATTACAAACACAAGTGAGTGTTTTATTATTTGTATTTGTAAACCTCTGGTGATGTTTAGGACATTAAAAAAAACAAAAAACAACCTTACCCTCTCTCCAGAATCTCCAGGACTGCCTGGTGGGCCGGAAGCACCTGGGGGTCCAGGGAGACCCTATTTTAAACAGAAGACCTCATTTAACTTCTATATATACACACAATACAACACAAGGTTTTGCCTTCATCTTGCAAAATGGTCACATACAGCAGAACGGAATGTGCATGTGGCAATATTTTATAAGAGAGGCTGTGAAGCTGTAAATCTTTGTGGGGTATTCTTATTTGTTTATATTGTAGTGCAACGCTTCAGTGGCTGGACTCCATCTGCAGGGTGTCAAAGCAAATCTGTATTAAAGGAATCTTCCTAAATAAATGACGACGTTCCTTCGACATCTAATCAAGTCCAAAAACCGCTTTGGGGGAACTGCTCGGGCCACTCCTTTTTGCATCGGGAGCCAGCAAAGCATTAAAACTCGAATTTTCTGGTAGTGCAGACAAACAATGAATGCGTGAAAGGAAGCTCTATTGGCTTTTCTTTACCAAGCGGCTGCCAAGAAAAACGGCAGCGATTACGATGCGAGGGGGGGGAGGAAAACACAGGAAGTTAAGAGACAGGAAGATTGACTTACTGTTGGCCCTTCAGGCCCAGCCGGACCTTCCACTAACATTCCCTGAAACACACAAGCACAAATCATTAGGCCTCATTCATAAGCACATGGCTGCAAACAACACTGTCACACTTGAGTACAATACACAGGAAAACGTTCACTTGTAAACTTGTCCCTTCATCATGTTCCCATCTTTGCTGACTCATGTGCATGCATGCCTGTCACTGCAGCTGTGTTTGCAGTCGATCCACAGAGAACGAGAGAGTGGCTGCAAACAACAGGCAAAGCCATCCTGAGGTGCTTCCCCTACCCGGACAAGTTCAGTTAAGGGCTAATCAGATCAGTGGGGATGTTAAACTTATTCACACATGCAAACGGAAACATAAAGCCAGTTTAGCCATGCCTATGAACATTTTGGAATTAGTTCAGTCTAAGTGTAGGGTTAGTGTTTGAGTTAGGGCCTGATCAGTAACACTGAAAAGGCAATAATAGCAGTTCATCTCATTTCAATGTCTCAAAGACTCAAGGATCTGACTTAACAGATGCATCAGTGCAGCTCTACAGCTACATAAATACCACATTGTTTGCTCTTGTGGTAGCAATTTGGCTTTTTGTTTTCTGAGATTAAAATTCTGCCCACTCTCCAAAGTTCAAGCTGCCTTCAGAGCATTTTTATTTTAAACACTTCCTTCAGACTTGTTGTTTTGTTTTTTTTCTTCAATCCCTGCAGTTATTCCTGTGTGTCACCTGCATTGTGGCTACTGATTGAGGGGCTGGGTCTGTACATGTATTTATTTTTCATTGAAGTTAGCACTTCATAATACAGCCCACACTTGTACTTGTAGCATAATTTCTGTCAAAATTCCTGCAAAATATCCAGACGTTGTGCTACTTAAAATTACTTACTGACCAAATAAATGTATTTACAGAAGCGTCTTTCCTGTAAAAATCTGACTTGTTAGGTCCTTATTTTAGTGTACCTATCATTAAGTATTTGTAGGTAAATTTTATTGCATACTTTTAAAAAAAAAAAATACATAGAAAGTCCACTCAGTTACAGGGGAATTACACCCTCAGTCAAGGGCTGTATTATAACATGTTGCCCTTTTGTAATTTTTTAGCTTTCTTAGTTTTCTACCTCACAGCTTTTTGCATGTTGCAAAGGGACAAAAGCACACTGGGAGGTTGCGTATGTGTGTTCCAGCATGCTTATACGTGTGCATACACAAAAGCTCATTAAGGAAGTGGACTCAAAAAACATGAACTCCTTCTGTAAACACTGAAGGCACTCAGTCACAGAGGCAGGTATGCCTGGTGGAGCTCCATGACTTCTGTTTGAAGTAAAACAGCTGGTGCTATATTAGATACATGCAAACCTTTTGTGGCATATATATCCATATAGGAAGAGATTTTCACAGTGTTACCTGCATATATATATGAGTGTCTGTTTTAGGTTTTTTAATTGAACAATTCCTTTCATACTTCCTATTGTTCTTCCTGGTTTTACTTCCCTTGTGATTACACGCTCCCTACACCGTGTGTAGAGCTTATTAACAATTGCCGCATGGCTCTACAACAAATGTTTATGGTTTAGCCACGATGAACAGCCAGGAGCAAGGCCTCGTCCGAGGATGCTAACAGATGACTGTGGTGAGCTTGTGTGGCTTATGGAGCCTTATTCAGGAAGTAAGGGATAGTTTGTGTTTAGATGTGGATTACACATATGTCCTCCCCATGAGCCCAAACGGAGCCTTCGTCTGCTGCTTGTGTATGTTGTTCAAACAGTCATACTCACAGGCTCAATAACAGCAGGCTCTCCCTTCTGTCCTTTCTCACCATGAGCTCCGTAACCCTACACAGCACAGACACAAAAACAAAGTCAGCCCACCCTCACTTATCTTCATCACCTTTATGATTTATTTTTATTCTGCAGTGTATCCTGTTTAATTTCACCTGCCCATAATCCTGAGTGTTAGCGGGCAGCCCTATGTTAGGCAGCTCTGTGCCGTAATCGTAGGTTTCATCTAGCTCTCCGTCATAGTTTTTCAGGTCCTCCTGATTGAACTCTTCCGTGTAATCATAGGCATCCACATCCAGGCCAGTGCCGGTGGCGATGGACCCTCGGTTTCCGGTGCCTGCGCTGGCTGAGCCGCCTCCCACTGACACGGAACTTCCTCCACCCCCGAGAGTGATGGTGGAACTGCTGCTGCTGCTACCACCACCTCCACCACTGACGTGCACAGTAGTGCTACTGCTGCTGCTGCTGCCTCCACCTCCAATGTTCAGAGTACTGCTGCTGCTGCTGCCACCACCTCCACCACTGACGTGCACAGTAGTGCTTCTGCTGCTGCCTCCACCTCCAATGTTCAGAGTACTGCTGCTGCTGCTGCCTCCACCTCCAATGTTTATTGTACTGCTGCTGCTGCTGCCATCTCCATCAATGGTGTGGGTCCTGTCAAAGTCATAGTCGTCATATCCGTAGGATCCGTAGTCATCGTGGGAGGCTCCTGCCTGTTGGAACAATTAACAGGACAGAATAATTGAGGATAACTGGCAATGTGGCCTTTTGAATACCATTCCATCCATAAACATGATAGCTCGAAAAGTTTTGAATGAATTCTGATCAAATTTTGCAGGGGTGTAGAGTGGGGTGGTGTTAACAATCCATTAACATTGGGCCTACATCCACCAACATTTTCAAGATAAACGTATTGATTTGACAATCTAATTATAATTGACTTACCATTGTGGTGTGTCAGCGTATAAAAGTATCGGATAGAGATTTAAAATATCATGACAAGTTTGACCTCTGACCTATCCTTCAAGGTCAATAGATTTAATGCTGATAATAATGCTACATAGAGCTATTTAAAACCATGTTTCTTACTGCTATTGTTTACACACATAAATATCACTTAACTTTGAATCTCAAGTCAAGGTCAAATAAGGTCAAACTTTCATGAAACATCTTTTATCTTTAAAACTATGCTTTAAATTCTACTGCCTTCATTTGTATTGGCAGCATGTAGGAAATGATACTGGTACATGGAGATTCTAAACATCACACTATAGTTTGCATCCAATCTATGCTTCATTTTTACTTTTCCTTGTTTTTAATCACTGTTGCACATGTACATTTTCTCAGACCCTTACTAGGCACCTGTGCACTTTTACATTAACTTTTTTGTTTATTTATTGTAGACTTTACTATCTATCTAGTCACATTTGACCTCTGACCTTATTTTTACATTCTTTACATTTCTTTCAAGAAGGCCCCAAAAAGGTTTTATGTCAACTGAATGAGAATGAGCCGCCTAGTTAGTTAGAAATAAACTGTAATATAATATTACACAATAAGCCCAATTTATATTTATGTCCCATTATTCACAAATCAGTAGTTATTATCTATGACCTATTCCTACATACATGTTTGTGTATTCTGTCACCCTACCTTTGTCTGACTTTGCCTGTGCTACAAACTTCTTAAAGTTTTTTTAAAAGAACAAAGAAAATAAAATGAATATATACAAAGTACAATACCATTCATAAAGGTGTGCAGTAATACTGGCAACAATTAACTCCCATGATTAATGTCCACCTACTGATGTTTTGTTGCTGGAGATTGTGACTGTAGTCCTTTCACCAGTGGTGATGACCCTCGTTCCAGTCCCGGCATTCAAATCAACCCTTCCCCCTGCTCCCAGGTCCAGCTCGCCCCCAGTGCCGATGCCGGTGATGGTGACACTTCGAGAGGTATCAACGCCACCAGGTGAAGACGTGGAGTCATAGTAGTCGTCATAGCCCTCATAGGTGCCGTACGTGACCCCCAATGCGTAATCATCTTCTCCTCCTCCAGTATCAGTACTTGAAGAGCTGCTGGATGAGCGAGAGGATGAGCCGGTGGAGATGGAGGTCCAGTCGGTGCCAGTCGAACTGCCTTTCAAAATCTCACCCCCTGTGATCAGACTGTCCCCTTCTGTCTCCTGTAAAGATATTTGGAGGGGGACGTTGGCATTGGATGCTTTACTGTAGTAACATAGAAACAATACAGTTATGTATAAGATGCGGGCATTTAGAGCAAACATGAAATGGTACCTCTTTTGTGGTTGTCTCAGTTGTCTCAGAATCAAGAGTTGAGTCATAAGGCTTTTCCAAATCATCGTAGTAAGGGTATTCATAATAGTAGCTGTCCTCCGCTTTCTTCTAAAGGGAGAAAAACATTCCACCAGCATTAAGAGAGCGTATGACTGAGAGAGAAAGATTGGCAATCAATTATTAGCAACATGATTTTTAAATATGTTGCACTGCGCTATTGCCTCTGGCTGGCTGATGTTTGTACAACCGGTCGACCATCGATCAGAAGCACACAGGAGTTCCTCCTCCTTGTGGAAAGCTCACACTGTATCTGCCTGTTGTAAACTGCTATGACTGAATGACACATTGCTCTTACATAGTTTTCCTAATGACTCCAGCACCTATCTTTAGAAAAAAGGAAAACAGAGGGGCAAGATTTTGTGTAACAAACAGGGCCCTGGGCAAATCAAAAAGTCAAAAGGAAGAGCTTCCTGTTCATCCTGTAACACTTCTTTGACATCCCGTTAATTAGCACACACTGAGTATATTGGTATTCAGTGGGAAAAATGACACAGTGCATGAATGCAAGCTTAGGCAGGCACCACATCATTCCTAAACATGATTAAGTAAATGCATAGACTGATAACTTGGTTCTTCCCAGTCAGCACTTTTCCTCTGGCACATTGCAGGTTTCTTACACAATGCCAAGAGGCTCTTTTCAGCACAGGATCCAGCAAAGATCTGATTTGAGTATTAGAGACAATTATGGTTTAATCATTTCCATGAGTAAGACCAGCAAGAAAATACTAAGTGGTTCTTTTGTTGGATTCTATAATGTGTAGTTTCATTCTGTATGTAAAGAATCTACAAAAACTGCTTCTAGTAAGCGGTAGCCTACAAAGCTGCACTTACACTTATGCACTGGTTAACAAGTAAAAAAAAAAAAACTTGGACGAAACCTGTGATTTTTTTTTGTCATTTATGTATAATTAGATGCATAGCTTTTTGTACACTAACATCTTCATGGGAAACACAGCGTTTGTTGACATCCAGCAGTTCTAGACTTTCGCACATTTTGATTACTGGCTTTAAAATACATTCTGGGATTGTACAGAGGCAAAATTACAAAAACCACATCATTGTTATCTCTGGCTCTGCATTACATTTCTTTCTTTCTCATGGACGAGCATTTTCTCTTCTAACACTGCTTCGTTAAGCTGTGGGGTTCCACAAGGTTCAGTACTGGGTACATTATTATTTTTTTACTATTTTTTTCTACATCCTTTCTTTTGCTATCACAATTCAAGCACCATTCAAGCTTTTTCTATGACAATGATGCTCACCTATATATGTCTTTTAAGCCTCACCAGCTGTGCAGGCTGCTCACCTTAGTCCATGGTTTATTGGTTGGCTCTTTAATAATTACCTTATTTTAAATGTCAACAAGACTAAGACATGATTATATCTCCTTGTGATATATATTCTCAAATCAGTCGGGCTCTTACTTCATTTTGTTCACATCAGTCAGTGCTACAAACCTTGGTGTAATATTTGAATCCTCTCTAGGTTTCAACTCACATGTAAAATTCATGTCTTGTTCCTGCTATTCTCATTTAAGGAACATTTCTAAATTGCAACTTATGGTCTCTTTTGGAACTGGAGAAAATTATTCATGCATTTTTTTCATCGTCCTTAGATTATTGTAATGCTTTGCTTACTGGCTTAGATAAATGATCTCTTTCACGTCTTCAAGCAATAAAGAATGCTGCGGCCAGATTATTAACGGGTTCCCACAATCGAGCAAGCATCACTCCCATTTTATATTCTTTACACTGGCTTCCAGTAGGTTTTAGAATTTGTTTTAAAATTCTCGTTTTCACATACTGAGCTCTAAACACACTGTTTATCCCAGCTCCTTACAAAGCACACTGCTGCTCATAGGCTTGGATCACAGGATCAGAATCTGCTGGTTGTTCTTCCAGCCAACCATAAAAAAATAATTTAGAGGAGTGCCAGAATAAAACATGGAGCCAGAGATGATTTGAAAAGCAGAAAAGTAATGTTACTCACAGCGTTGTCTGTGCCGGGGTCCTGGTTCTGTGGCTGGTCAGGGGATGGCACTTCACAATCGGGGCTGTAGTGCTCACAGTAGTCATAGGCAGCACGATGGTCTGCTACAATCATTAGCTGCTGGATGTCTCCCTAGAAACCCAAACATACATGCATGCTAATAAGTAAACAAATGAAAATGACAGAAGCAATGCATGACACTGTGTGACCTGTGAGGTGAAAAAGGGAAAGCATCTACACTGCAAATGTGACATTGCTGCAGAACAGGCAGTCAAGAAACTAGGTCAAGCCAGGGGAATCTCAGGGTGACTAAATGATGAAGAACGTTGTCAAGGGTCCAAGAATGCCATTTTGCATCAGAGTTAAGAGTGTCAGGCGAACAGAGTTACAGCAACACAATAAACAAGATCAAATGTTTGGAGCACAACATGATGTAAGCCTGACCTCAGTCTGTGTGAATTGTAAGTGATTTTACCTTCAAACTGATTGTGTAAGGCATGTGCATGAGCAGACCTGCAGCTAGGACTAGATCAGAAGAGATAAGAGCTCTGTGTATATCTATGTATACACTGAGTGGACATGCAGTTGTGGAACAGAAGAAGAGGAAGAGAGATTTAAGACAGAGAGAAGTTAAAAAAGAGACAGAACAGAGAAGGCTGCTAGAAAATTACTGAGAGAGAACAAGGGAGAGAAAGGCTCAGAAGGATCCCCAGGCTACATAGGGAGCTGGGTGTGCTTCCCACATGTTTCTGAAAAGAATTCATATGGCACCAAAACCTTGTATTGCATTTATCCAAACATGTCCTGGTCGCAATTCCAAATTCAGTGATGTCATTCCACATCAATCAAACACGATGTCAGCGTAGCTGACACAAATATATTTCCAGGAGGCAGGAGGATCGTGAAGCGACGCAGCTATGGGAACGGACCGCCACGGAGGATGAAGTGTTTTTAATTATGTTCAATTGCCAAAAGTTGAAAAAGAAAAAACCCTCAACATGTCTTTCCAGCTGAAATGAGCTTTCTTTACTGACATGCATAAATGGATTGCATTTGTGGTCTAACCAGTGAGAGTTCAATGAAGTGCACCAATCCCACTGCTTTGCTTGAACATACCACTCAGTACCCCTTGCCTCAGATCCTTTAATAACCCTTGCAAAACACTTCACTAGAAGTTGTTTCCTGCTCCATCCTTGGTTTATGTTATAGCTGGACTTTATAGTGGATGCAGGGAAATCAGTCTCTTCCTCCAAAACAGAAGGACTAGAGGAGCCATTACACAGCACTCCCAGCTATGGACTTTGAAGCTTTCAAATGGCCACCTCTGAAGCCACAATCTACAGGAGGGTAGACTTGGTATCACTGTAGCGCAATGCCCCCTCTTATTTCAGCGGAGCAGTGTGGCGCAGCTGCGCTGACAGGGGACGATGGGAATTCAGTGTTTGAAATGAGGTCACACTCAATAAGAAATAAACCCACTCTACAGCAAAATAGCCCCCTCCATTTGGAGCATTGCACCGCTTTCCTATTCACATGCCATTCTTGCACTTCTCTGTTTTCTTTTTTCCCCCCTCCATCTCCCACAGCAGCCAAAGGAATGTCAGGGTACATTATGGCCACAAGTGGTATTGCATGAACCTAAGTTTTCCAAGACGAGACTATTAATCATACACCAAAGCTTTAATTAGCACATCCTCGCAGCACGTAGAGCACCATGGCAGAAGGCGCTTAATGATCTGTGACATGTACACAGAAAGAAGAAAGAAAGAGGTCCTTGCTTGCCTAGGTAGAAAAGTATACTGTTGCACAGGCCCTGCTGGGGATAGAAGTAAAAAAAAAGGCTGACATCCATCAACCTCCACTAGAGTTTATAATGAGGCTCTCACTATGACTTCAGCTGTTTTATGAGTTGCATATCTGTATAAGACCTCCTTTAACTTTTAGCCTCAATTGCCAGGCATGTGATAATAGTAAGTCCACCGCTTTCTTGTGTGTTTTGTTTTCTACACCGACATTGAAAGCTGCACACCTTCACAGTAAAACTACTGTCGAAGTCTCGAGGCGGCATGGCAACCACTAAAGCTGGTTCTGATTTCCTGTCTTTGAGCCTCTTTTCACCACAAGTCACTCCACGGATTCTGAAGCCAAATGTTGCATAAGCTACTATTTTACAGTTAGAGGGGAGGAGCTAAATGTTCCCTATACTATACCGCAGACGTATGCTGATGCTTAAATTTCTCATTTTGAATTCTGGCCCTGAATGCCCAGCTTAGTCCAGCAACCCATTAGAGCATGAGGAATTTACTCCATTAGTGCAAATGGGTTGGGCTGTGTCACCATAATTTTGACGAGGGGAAACGGCAGTGCAACTGCAGAGTCAGACATTCAGCGTGTAATAAGGCTGATTGGTTAACAGGACATTATAGATTATTCTTCACCTCACGAGTCACATCACAAGGAGCCGATATGTGACCCCGAGAAATGAGGTGATTGACATCTGAGACAAAGGGTTAAAAAAAACAACCAAAAAACCCTGGTATTATTGCATAACACCCAAACGCTGGGTGAAACCATAGAACACATGCAATCAGCTCTCCTGTTAGAGGAGGGACAGTGATATTTTTCACTCTGGAGCATCATGTGGCACATCAGAGCAGTGCTTAAGGCAGAGTTCTCAGACAATAACAGGGCTGCAGTTGTCAGCATCTCCCCAGACTCCGCTGAAATACGACTCTGCTCCTCGCCAGAGCTCGCCTGATGTCGAGCTCTGGTGTTAAAGCCATCGCCTGTGGCTGTGAGCGACAGCCAGCCTCACTTGGACACGATTCACGCTGAAAGACACCTGCACGCACATAACATGTTAAGAGCGCAAGGCCACAGCTCGCAGCAAGAATGCGGAATGGGAGCAAATCCGTACAGATCAATGCCACTGAAAAATTCATCTTTTCAGAGTTTTCCTAAATAAAATATCACACAGTCTTTTAAGCTTTTATTCCCCAGCTCACCCTATTTTCTTTTTTTTTCTTTTTTCCCAAAACACAACACTGCTAGATTTTTCTGCTTATGTCCAGATGGGGGCAGGAGAGTGCTCTGGTGATCACAATGCCAAACATCTGTCTCCATTTGTATCTGACCCACAATCATGCAGGGTGGACCAAGTTCATTGTGTTCCGTCTTCTGAATTACAAAATGCGATGGATAGGACGAAAATCAATATTGGTGACATTTCAAAATCATCACATCGCATAATGAACGGGAGTAAACGTGGCTATGTTTGGAGGTTAAAAGTGGACAGTTACCAATGCACACATATTCTTCTTCCGTCTTTTTCATTTTACTTGCACACACAGAGACATACTTAAAGCATTAGGTGAGCATAGACCAAAAGAGGTGCATTTTGATTAGAGGAAGGGCCTAAGGCAACTCCCCCCGCCCTGCTGGTGGAGGGGCAGGCACTGTGTCCCATGAAATCTGCACCTTCTCAAGCTTAGAGTAGCGTACCACGAAATACACAGCACAAACCAACGCTCATTATGTTCACATATCCACAGGGACATCTGATAATGGTTCTTTTTACCTTCTAAACCTCACAGGAGACAAAGGCAGCAGTCAAAAGAAGAAAAACTCTAGGTGAGTTTTCATCATTTTTATGATCAGATGTCAGCATAGGAAAATGAGTAGGTGGCCCCCAAAGAGCAGAATGTAACTCTTGGAGGTCTTGCTGCAGTTTAAGGAGCGCTACTTTCCCAACATATTTCCACAGTCACCCCCGAGCTCCGAACCAAGCGTTGGTGTCACTGCCAGCCCACACCGGCGCACTCACATGCAGCCCCAGCGTCTGGGCATTGTCCAACCTGACCACAAAAACCAAACAACAAGCTGCAGAGGTCAGCTCGCTGCATAGGGGAAATAAATCAGAAAGGACACATGCATAGAAAGTCACATAACCACGCACATGTAGGTATAGAAGTATATGTGTAGACACACGCACGTGCAGAAAACTAAAGCAAAATGCATAAATGTAAACCGTCGTCAGACATCAATTGAATTTTCATCCACTTTCCCCTCCAGACTCTAGTCCAATCTCAGTCCTCAGAGCTGCTGCCAACAGCAACATGTCTGTCTGCCGGCCCCACTTATCCACAACACAGCCCCCTACAGTAACCATTCCCCCACCTCATTGTCGCTGCCCAGTTTTTTGATTCCCTCTGGATGTCCCGTGTCACTCTAACCCTTAGTTTCCCAGCCCCTGCGACACTCACTGCACATAAGACTTTAATCCCACATCTCTATGGACTGCGGGAAGGCATATTCCCATTTCCTGTTCTTTTGGGAAAGCTGAAACCGCCTTACTCACCTAGGAGGGCGTTTGGCTTGGGCATTTGCTGAAATCTACATTAAAAAGTGCTGAGGGCACACTTCACGGTTTGCTGACACAGTAAAGGAATAACACGGAGAAAAAAAGGGAGTGAAATATCAACTTTTGACATGAGTTAAGGAAAATCTTAATTATCCGTGGAAATTCCATCTATCCCAAGGATAGTGATGTCTGGCCTAGAATGTACAGAGTAGTGTGCTTTTTCAGTGAAGCAGGATGTATACCTTGGACAAGATAATGCAAAGAAGCACGTGAAGACATAAGTATGTGGAGCAAGTGGCTACTAGGATCCAGGTCCATATACTTGGGGTTTAAAGTTATATCACTAACCACAACCCTTTTCCACAGTAAAGGCAAAGACAGCTGTGGCTTAAGGAGTACAGTTGTCTACTAATTAGAAGGTTGGTGGTTCAATCCACAGTTGCCATCATAGTGTAATGTTAGGTATATAAGTACTTGTGTGATTGGGTAAATTAAACTTTCAGTAAGGACTTTCAGCATCATACACTGAGTTCTTTATTAGCTAAAGCTTTCTGCTGGAACTTTTTTCAAGTGCTGATTAAACTTTATCATATATTTAGGGGCTGGGTTTTGTGCATTGCATTGCATTTCACTGGAGTTTGCATGATATATGTGCCCTCTCCATTTATGCCCACCCCTCACCCAAACTGGTTGCATCTGCCGCAACTGGTTGCATCTGGGAAAGTTTAAACAAAAAGAGGTTTTGCTGGAGGTTTCTTCCTGTTAAAAGGGAGTTTCTCCTTCCCACTGTCACCAAGTGTGCGCTCATAGGGGGTCATCTGATTGTTGGGGATTTCTCTGTATTATTCCAGGGTCTTTACTTACAGTATAAAGTACCTTGCAGTGACTTTAGGTGTGATTTGGCGCTATATAAATAAAATTTAATCTAATTGAACTGAAATGCCATTACAAAGATGTAAATGTAAAAAAAAAAAAGACTGACAGCGCCACTAGCTTCTGACTTGTAAATGATCATGATGATCAGTCAGCATCTCATAGAAATAGTTTCAATATAAACTGAACATCATGGCGTCTTTGGATTAAGGATTTATACTGTGGCAGAATGCATTTGAATTCAGAAAGCAGAGTGTAAGATGAGTGAATTGGATTTAAGAATGTAGTTACAGAACTTTCTCTGAGCTATATGTTGATCAGCCATGTTTGTGGCCTTCTCAGTGTCTGCGCTCAAGGGCTAATTTGCCATCACACTTCTGAACAGGGGATTTGAGGGCTCTCTACATTGCAATTCGGGGTTATTTGAGACCTTGAGATCATTTGAGATGATCTATCCAGAAACACTGGTCCCTGGCTCACATGGTGAGATACGCCGTACAATCCCTCATCCCTCATTTGGAGTTCTGTAGAGCAAAGACAGTCCCGGGCGAAACTCTGCATTAAATTCTGACTGTGTTACAGTCAACCTAACAGAAAAAATGACCCAGCACACACTATACTAGTGAATTATATTGAGTAGGGGGGAAAATGCATACACACATAAGATTGGGGCTACTTTTTTTTTTTTAAGTTTCTATAACATTAGGAAGTCCTGTGTAATATATGAGCAGTGTAAATGAGAGACACACTTTTGTAATGCTTTGATTAATTACTATGTGTACCACTTTTATTGTCCACTTGAAGCCGGATCTCCTTTTCCCCCCTTTCTTTTCTTTGTGGAAGAACCTAAATTTCCACTTATAATTTTTTTTATACAAAGCAGTCATGGAGACCCAAGCAGGGCATCAAATTTCTTGGCCTCCTCTAATGGGGCAAAAGAAGAGAGGCCATTATCCACGCATTAGAAAAACTGAACAAACTGCTACTGCTTTCTGACACCCAATGGAAATCTGAGGTCACGTACATTTTTAACAGTAGAGCCACAAACTGAAATGCTTTTACTAAAGCTACTGAAACTATTAACTGAGAAAAAAATTAATAACACAGGAGCCAAGCCAAGGTCTGGCAAAGTCACTCAAACTGACCAATGAAAACTGAGTGACAAAGGGTTCAAAGTGTATTGGGAGATTGCAAAGTCTGCTGCAAATATCACTCATTCTGTCAAATCTTTACCTTAGATGACTGAAACATGTGAACAATAAAGATGTTGGCGGGAAAAAATGGAGGAAAGTCCTGAGGTGAAGATGGGAAAACAGGATGTGTAAAAACCCATCAGGCCATGACAATATTAAAGCTCATTATGAGCATCAAGCTCATGTGTTGCATTTTTTTATTAGTTTTTCCTGGCTCTATCTGCTCTACAGGGGCCCCGCAACTTGCTTCTTTCCACTCCGACTGAAGGCTTCCAGACCCATTCCCCTGCTCCCTTAGTCTTACCCTATTACTTTTAACCCTCCCTATTCATTTCATCATTAATCCTTTATTTCTGTATATCTAAAGCGTAATCATCTTCTGTTTTGTTACCTATCCTACCAAACTTAACACTCACCCTCCCATTCGCTCTTGGGACAGCCTATCAGCGGATACCAAGGAAACCTCTGGATGATGTCATGTGGTGCGGCTCCTGTTCCAAGACTGACATCAGCTGGGGAGAGAACTCCTCATTCTTTCCAGCGAATGACCCAACATTTTTGGCTTCTGTACCCACACCTCCTGTTCTGACCTCCCCCTCTCCTCCAGCCCTTCTCATTTCGGAACATTATTTTGTTTTCTGTACACTCAAAACTTCCCTCTGATGTCTTCCCCTATAACAGGCCGAATATATCTTTCTGTGATAAAGACTCCACCATATCATTGTCCACATTCATGGAAGTTGCTGTCTGTGCTTTTGGCCAGACAAGAAGTGCTGTGTTTGCACATCTCCACCTCAGTTGCTTCAATTCAACCGCTTTCCCCTGTGGATTAACTCTGAGTGGGGCCAAGTGGTTCATCTGTCCCACTTAGGTTACCTCAGACCAACCACAGGTCGCCATTTCACTGAATGCTACTTACAACTAAGGGATGGGTATTAAATTATCTCTGATTGTTCTTGGCTAACTCAGTTTGAAACAACATTGAACAAGGAAATCAGGGGTACATTTAGAATCTGGAGTCTTTCATGCAGAGATAAAGAGACACTAGAAATACATCCAAACAGAGAAACAATAATATCTAATCTGTACCCACAGGTATATCTGTCAGAGAAGTACCCTTTAAGGTGATTTAGCTACTCTTTATATTGCAATTTTGTTATGCTAATGTTAATTTGATAGTTTTCAAAACACCTTAATCTAATGTTGGTTGATGACACGCTTATTCTCTTAGAATGACCAGTCTACCACTTTTGTGTAGATTTTGCAAAGACCAGCAGGGGTCAGCATTCCAGGTTGCATTCCCAAACATAAAACGGCACCTTGCTTTAACTCTTGTGTGAATATTTTCCGGAGCTAAACATATAACAGAAAATAAGTGAAGGTTTAATCGAAATTTAAAAATATGAGGAAGAGAATGTAAGGGTATGAGAGTAAACAACTTTCTAAAAGACCTCATGTTAGCTAGCTATGTCAACCAAGCTAAATGCTACACAGGCTACACTCTCATTTGCTGTTTCAGGGAGTTTGTTCATTGAATCAAAGAACTGTTAATCCTAATGAGAAGACCATAGCTGTGGAAAGCACTCTTAAGCAGATTTAAACCACAAAATGATGATCTCAGGGGTGACACTGGTCAGCGTAACCAATATTTCAACAATCAAGGCGATCTTTGACTTGCTTTCAAATTAATGGATAAAATGAGTGTAGTCATTTTTATTACATTCATTTTACATTAAATCTGCTTTAAACACACACAAAACTTTATGCTTGCACTTCCGCATTTCAGTGTATGAGGAGTAGCTCTACTGATCCATGGTCATCATCTCAAAACAAGTGAAAACTTCAAGAAGATATTTCACACATGGCCGGCCCTCCCTGAGCCTGGTTCTCCAGGAGGTTTCTTCCTGTTAAAAGAGAGTTTTTCCTTCTCACTGTTGCCAAGTGCTTGCTCATAGGAGGGTCATGTGATTGTTAGGGTTTTCCCATTAATATTGTAGGGTCTTTAACCTATGATATAAAGCAGCTTATACTGAATAATGGCGGCAATTGATAGCATTCAAACAACAATCATAGAGAAAAAGGGAAAAAACAAAAGATTACAATTAGTTTGCAACAGCACCGATTACTGTACCTGGTTCCAAAAAAAGTTTGCTTACTTGCACACCTAAAAATCTTTTTAATTCCCTTCACACTTTTTATTGGCACAAGCGCAAACACTATGGAAGCCCGTTTCCGCCACTAAAAAAAAAAGGATCCATAACTCAAAATTCCGAGTTACTTTCTCGAAATTTCGACATATTAACTCAAAATTTCGATTTATTAACTCAAAATTTTGAGAAAAGCAACTCGCAATTTCGAGTTAGCGCTGCCAATCCGTAATCTACATGAATGACGTCATTTCCTCGTTACCCGGAAGCTGAGGCCCTCAGCTACAAATGCTACAGCTAAGCTACCGGTATTACATCCAGTCGTGAATGCACAGATTGCTGAGTGTTCTCAGCCTGGCTTCACAAATTATGAAATCCCTGTGTTATTAGCTGAATCACATGGTGTTACTATCAGCAAACATACTCGCGAAAGCGCCAATTTGTTGGGATCCGTTTTTGAGTGCGCGTTCCTCTGCGCCATATGCTTCCAGGTGTATATTTTTGATTGGCAAAGCTAACTCGAAATTTAACTCGAAATTTCGAGTTAATAAGTTGAAATTTCGAGAAAATAACTCGAAATTTCGAGTTATGGATACTAGCTTTTTTTTTTTTATTTAGTGGCGGAAACGGGCTTCCATACAAACATAGCACCCTTAACCAAGCAACTAAAATAGAGTGGTGCAAGAGGACAGACAGGCTCTTTGTGACCACAAAAACCTTGTCAGAAACCAAACCACAAACCACCTAAGCATATAAGTACTGCTTTTCTTCTTACTACTGTATGCAAAGGAAAGGCTCCATTAAAAAAAGAAGTATAGCACCAATCACCAATCACTCTGATTTAACAGTGTGATAAATCCTAATCTTTTCACTTCATGTTTTTCTCTCCAAAACAAGTGAAATGGATTAAGAGGCAATACAGGCAAGAAGGAAAATATGTAAATGTGATTCGGGGTTGTACTTTCCCTTTAGGACCCATTAAGTATGTCATTTTTAAAATCTCTTATAAATCAGCAATTACCAGCAATTATGTTTTCTTTTTAAGTATCGTGCAAAAAATAAAAATAAAGGTTTGCAGTTTTCTGAAGAAATTGACCTGGAAATCCCCAGACTCTAATGTAAAGGTCCGACAGTGAAATCACATATGTTATTTTGTGTTTTCACACTTACCAGCTCTCGGGGGTAACCAGCTCTGGCAAAAGTCAACACGGGATCAGACTAAACTACAAAGAGAGTAATGAGAGGAAAAGGAGTGCAACCTGAGCATAATTTGGAAACTATGTGGCATAATTTCCATTTTCTGCAGCACTGGAGCCTGTCCTGTCTCCTAACTGGCAGACGCACAGCAGGGGGGGCTTTAAACATCTCCCACAAAATATCTGTCCGTTCCCACGGTAACTACTGAACTGTTACCGCCGCTAAAATTGCTGGCTAAGATTTAATTGTTCCACTATCACCCCGATCTCCTGATTTGTATGCTAGGGGCAAATAATAGAAGTAGAGCAGAGTTACAAACGGATAAATGCCGTCATCTTTTTGGCAGCTGTGAGCTAATAGGCTGAAGAGGGGAAATAATGGCTGTAACACAGAATGCAGACATATAAACAGATGACACGATATCTTTATTTGTGCTCCAGTAAAATTGGCATCCTTCCCTTTTTCCCTCATGAACCACATTTTCCCCACAACATTGGATAAAAAGCTTCATATGTAGAGTTCATTTTGCAGATAAGTCTCTTACTTAGAAACTCGATTTTGTTTACAAGGCTATAATTTTGTCCATGTCTTTCAGGGAAACTTTAGCGACAGTGGCTAGGGAAGTGATGTCATATTTCTTTCTCTTCATCTGATACGGCTGAGTAACAGTAAGGTTAAAGGTCAGCTGGCTAAGGATCAGTCACATCAGTCAGCCTCTGTTACTAATTATTATTGAGGGCTTTGGCCTCGCAGACTAATCCCCTCTTTTAAACAAGCACAACTCCAAAGGGACAAAGGCAACACTATTCTTTGTGCCTCTCAGAATATTTTGGTGTGTCTGTGTGTGTGTCTGTGTTCCTCACAAACACAGGGGTCAGGTTTAAGAGACACACATATTCAGACAAAAACTTGTTACAGGAACCCAACAAAAGCTCTCTTACAGGAACTGTCCAAATGAATTCATAGTGCACAAACACTTTTTGAGCCATATCAGGGACTTGCAGGTATTATAAAGCACAAAAAGCTTCTTCTCACCAGTCAGATTATCATACATCTTTTGACTCCCTATCTTTATTAAGCATAAACGGAAGAGAAGGGGTGGAAGGAATAAAGCTCTTATTCTAATAACTGAAACAAGTAGCTGCCTGTGGAAAAACCTCTGTAAAGCGAAGTGTCATAGCCCTTTTAAACAAAGAATCCAGACGTGAAGCCGCAAAGAGAACTATAACAGCTTGATTATAGATTTAGCTACAATAAGGCAACACTTTGAAACAGCAAAAGAGGATGAACTGAGCAGCAAGCAAATCTAGCACAGCTGGCAGCAGAAGGGAACTGCAGGACACCAAGTTCTTTTGCGGACGATGTGGGATATGTGGTACCTTAAATTAAGTCTGATTTACGATTGTGTGCGTGTGAAAGAGTGGGTGGCAGGAGGATCAGATGCTGGTGGACTAGGGCAAGCCAAATATCTCTATAGAGGATGCGGCCTCTCCCGCAGTCCCCAATTTCAAGCAGTATTTCAAAAGAATTGGGGACTGGGGATGACCACCATTGGCACCACAGCCACATGTGTCTGTGCTGTAATTAAAAAGGACGAGTCTGATTATATAGAAATGGGCCTAAATCATCTGTTTAAAGGCACTGTTTGTTTGTTTTGTTTTTTCATTTTCATACAGCCTTTCAACATGAAAACAGCAAAAGCTGAAGCTAATTTGAACCTGGAATAAATGGCAAGCCAGCAGTCCATGAAGCAAACAGTCCCAAATGACCCATCAAATTTGCCAAATTATACTATATACAAAGCTCGGATTAAAAGTTTGAGTTTAACGCCTACCTCAAAGACTTCTTCATCAAGTATTCTTGTTCCAAACACTATAATTCCTTTGGTATCAATGACTGGTTGGGGACTTCGGAGTAACTTCTGTGTGGTCTTCTTTTTACAGTCCAGAATGAGGGTGATGGTCTGCTTGTGCACGCTGATGGCCACTCGATGCCACCTGGAATGGGAGGTACAATCAATTCACACACTTACTGGATTACAGGCCTCTTTTTGTGTTTGTCCATTTGAATTCGAATCTATCCATCTCTGTCTTCCAAAGTGAAATACAATCTCAAATCCTAGTTGTTAGTAGCGTAGTGAGGTTACGCAGTCAATGACACTTAAGGTTGAGAGTGACAAAAAGTTGCTTCCAAACTTCTAAATTTAAACAAAACTGCTGTCAAAGCCTACCATCATCGTGAGGGTCCACTCTAATAGAATGATTTAAAATTGTTTTAAAAGTAGAGCCTGACACGCTTTTTAAGCGTTTTGTACAAGTGAGGTGAAAGACTGCACTTACTTTCCGTCGGCTAGGTTGACTCCTCTGAAGAGGGGGTAGTCCTCGGGGCTGGGTCTGCCTGTGTGGTCCTCATACAGGAAGACTGGAGAGCGGCCCACTTCTAGACCAAGCTGCTGGATGCCCTGTTCATTGTACAGAGACAACAGGAAGGACTGGCTGCCCTTCTTAGGCTTCACTGTGGCCATGATGGAAAAGTCCTCAGGGAAGACATCACCTGGCAGGACAAATGGTGGGTTTGATAGAAAGAGAAAAACATTTATTTTTTTTGGAGACTTATAAGCAGCCGTAACCATTCATCATCGTAAGAGGAATGAAGTATGAGGTTTGCTTTTGCAAGGTTGTAGTCGTTGTGTTATTTTAGGAGACTGACTGCGTTCTTTGATGTCTAAAGGGAGTGTGGTTATTTTTTACTGATGCTTCTAATGGAAATCGAACAAAAACTAACAAATATCATTTATATTGGTGGAATCAAAGATTTGGTTTTGCGCACCAAACGGAAACACCAGAAATTTTTGAGTGCCCAAAATATAACCGGATAGGATTCATCTGAACGGGTTGGCCGGTAAAATGAAAGTTAGCGGGAGGAAAAAAAGTGGATCGATTCCAGCGCAGCGCAGAGTGAAAAGCATTAATGACAAAAGCATGTGATCCCCAGAGACTTCGTCAAACTATCCTTCAAACTCCTCCTCTCCGCTTCTCTCCTCTGCCACAGCTGATGGGTCTAGCAGACGCCGAGACACCAATGAAGGGCTGGAGAGGAGCAACACATTTTTACAGCAGAAATAATGAAAGACACATTGCCTGGAAATGGAAATACCAGCAGTATAGTGGTATTTAAACGCAGAAAAATATATAAAGAGGATGTGTTGGCCTCCGTCTGCTCGGCTCCTTTGAGAAGCCTCACAAGTTCCTGCATTTTGCTTCAGTGTGGAAAACATCTGCCAGACAAATTCCTGTAGTGGGGTGTTCTTAGGACCTCCAAAAAGGAGGAAGCTTGCCAACTGTCTGTGCAGACTGTTGCTTCCCAGATAGTGCTAAGGTCTGACTACATTTGGGAACACAGATCACCTTTCAGAACAGGAGGCAACCAGAGTGTATTAAAGCCACCACTGTTATCTGGATTATACTGAACATAAGCATAAGTTGTAATCTCCAGTCTTTAGCATGTGTGGAGCAGAGATTTCCAGACAACCGGAAAAGAAAGGCAGGGTTTGTGGCTACAGTGGCTACGCTGGTAAAGCCCCTTACCCAGCCACCATATTCAGAATATGAAGACACTGCTAAACTAAACTGGGGAAACTTTGGTAATACTAGCCAATCAGACAATGTGGAGGAAAAAAAGAGGACCTCAGTCGGGTTAGAGAAGAGAAGAGACGAGAAGAGAAGACAATTTTTTAGTCTAACCTTCAACTGCAAAGCAGTTTTCATGGGTTTTAAGAAGTCGCTGTTTACACAGGCGACCTCTGGTGGTCACATGAGCGCACAGCAAACACGAAAATGAATAGCTTATTTAAGGACGAAGCAGTCTGCCTTGTAGTGTCCTTCAGATCCACACCGCCACCTTAGCTCAGAATATTTGTTTCAGCAAATACTCGTATACGTATGTCATTTCTACTTGGTAGTCAACCGATTCTGAATTTTGCTACCGCCACTCGTTCGCTTTCTTCTTTTTTTTCCCCATCGGCCTTCAGCCTTGTCAGCATCTGGACGTCTGTTTGCCTTCCTGTCTTGTCTTCCTGCCTTTTTCTATCATTCCTTCATTAAACGCTAGGCATCAGATCGCATCATGCGGAGAGCACATGCCTTGGCAGTGAGCTCCCTCAGGAATTCTGCTTGGCATCATATGAAAAACATTGCTTTAATTGACAGATGCTTCAGTGGGACGGTGTAAAGCAGAGAAAAAGGAGAGACAGAACACAGACAAGCAACAGGAAGGCAGCTCTTCAAAAAAAAGCTCCTGAGATGTTAGCGTTTTGTAAGGAAGACAGATCCACAAATCTTTGGCTGATTGCATAGTGAACATGAAATTAAAGCACTATGATATAAACAATGCAAGTGGGAAATACCAGAACAAAGAAACACAATTAAGGAAATTTAGTGCTGCATCTGTCTTGCACAATAGCCACGTCAGACACTCAGGCAGTGATTCAGCAGTGGTTTGGTGAAGGCTGTTTGTTCAGAAGTGAAGGGTCAGCTAAGGGGTGAAAGGGAAACCAGAGCACACGGGAAAATGAGTGGGTGTTCTGTGGAGTGTAAGCAGCAAATTGCAAAGCATCGTCCTACTGTATCTGCCCTGCTGGGACTATAACGACCCAAACCCAGCATGAGAAAATCTAACCCCCCCACCAGAATGTGTTTCTCAACCTGCTGCTCCAGGCCACCAGATGAGAGATACCTCATACCTCGTGTGTGTTCGTGTTGTCAGTGTGCGTCTGTGCCAACATGGTAGGAATGGAAAGGCTGGGGTGCCAACAGTCCCGAGAGTTTACTCTGGCATCTCAGCCACCAGTGTCAGGCCAAAAAAGGTCACGGGAAACTCAAAGACGCCTCCAGCTAGCCAGACTAAATCCAGCATTTTACTCCAGATTTTGCTGAAGAGTTTGTATCTATCTTTTATTCGTCACGTAGGAAAGGGCAGAGGGAATGTCTTGTCCTGTGATATCATGCTACAGGTATGTGATGTGTACGCCTGAGTATTCTTCCTCAACAAAACTTACAGAGCCTCAGAGAATGCACAAAACGTCAGCATGGGACCCGGTTATGGCGGCACTTTCTCTGATGATGTCTGCCATCTGTTAGAGTGCATACACGCAGGTAATGGGGTAGAAAGCTTTGTGTCCTGTAATTGGTCATTCAGTCATCACTGTGTCCAACTCTCTTCTTCTGTATGAGACAAGCTGCATTCCTGTGGGACTGCATATTGCTGCAGAGACAACAACTGCCTTGCAGAGCTGTCTGTTTGCAAAGGAGTGCACCTAGCAATAGGACGAAACAGTGAAGTGACTTAACATAACAGTAAGTGGCTCTAATGTAAACAGCTCCCACTGTACAACTTAAGAAAACAGTAATAATAAAAAAACATTTTAGCTGTGATATGACATGTTATTACTGTCTTACTCTGGAGTCATTGAGCTTGCCCTCAAAGATCATGTTGTACATCTAAGTCTGAGATAGGCAATTTTCCCATGGGCCCACATGAGAAACTATGACTGTTGTGGACGGCCACACCAATGAGCTTGGAGTTATTCTATAAACTCTTTATAGGCTTATTTGTGCAGCTCTCCACAGCAGACTCCCTGTTTCTCATGGAGAATTAATTGTCCATCCATGAATTCTACAAAATCTTCCAAATAAATAGTAGTAAACACGATTACAACCTAGTTTTGCTTGAAATTAAATGCCACTATATATGTAGCATGTGGCACTGAATGCAACATATCACTCTTGAGGGATGCTGGCACACAACAGAACCGTGATTGCTTTTACAGCTTGTGAGTTAAGCTGTAGCAGAAGCCCCTGGCCATCTGTGGTCGGTGCCGTCTAGCTAAAGCAGTTGTGACCACAGGTTTGCAGGCTAAGTTACAGCTAACCCCATTCAGAGAACCTAGGATTTGCTGAGTCTTTCTTCCTTTGGTGTTTGATGGCTATTGTTTATGATGGCGCACAACATACGCAGAAGGTAAAGAAAAAAATGTTCCAAATGGACAAAATTAAAATGCCCAGATTGGGATTTACTGCAATTTCCATTGCAATGAATTCTCAGATGCTTATTTGTTCTTGATGGGTTGTAGTTTAAGAGAGAGGCAGTTTTATTGCCCAGTTTCTTCCCAGCTCCTTCACTTAATAAAGGTAAGAAAGGTCTCTTCTGTTCAGGGTGCCTCAGAAGTTTCAAATGAATCATCTCTTCCACATGTTTGCCTAATGAGTGCATGTCTGCACTTGCTCTTTTCCAACACATCATCACAAGCTGTCTGTGGCTATGGGGTCACAAGGCGGTGTGATCTTAGCCGGTGCTAGTGTGCTTTTGTTTCAATACCATTATTGTAAAGCAAAACAATTGTATTTGTATGCCTTTATTTTCTATGTGTGACTTTTTTGTACCTTTTCAATAATTAAAGCAAACTGTACCTCCAGACTGAAGTCATAACTCAAACTGTACCTCTAGACTAAAGTAGCAAACTTAGTTAAAGAGGGGAAAAAGAACCGGATAAAATGACCTCAACTGCCTTCTGGAATATATTAGCTCTATGTTCTTGTACCATAAAGGCAAGAGATGGCCACATCACAAACACTGCGAGTGAATTTTAAAGCCTTCAAGCCAAAGACAGCTAGTTAGTCTGTTTGCACCTTAAGACTGTGCGGTGCCTGTTGTGAATTCCTCCAGTTGGTTTGTTTTATATAGACTGTTATTTTGGATGATCCAGCGTAGCATGTGTGTAATTACAGCATGTGTGTCTAAACAGAGACTCATATGGGGACATGCTGTCATAAAGCATCAAAGTGAACAGTATTTGTTTGATTGGAGGGCATGTAAGGGCATGCAGCCCACAGGAGCCTTGCAGCTCTACATTAAGCCCCTAGGAAGAGTTATGCCACGGATCAAAGATCCACCAAGGCCAATGTAGCATCTTAGAAGACCACGAATGGAGTTGCCATCCAATCTAAACTTTGTGGAAGCTTAGCGCACAGGAAGGGATATTATTTCTCTCTTGTTGCTATATCTAGACCTCACCGGCTTTTTATATCTGTAAGCCAAAGGAAAGGCAACAATCACAATCATTTTCAGAAATTGGTTGTCTGGGTCATGAAACTGTGGGTTTTTTAATTTATGTTTTATGGGGAAAAAAAAATATACAGCAAAGACAAAGGAAGAAAACACTGCAAGGCAGAAGCAGTCTAGGAGAAATGATAGAGGGAGAAGCGATGACGCTTGAGGGAAAAAATGAGAGAAGGAGGGAGAAGAGCAAGGAAAGAGCGCTGGAGAGGGAGGGGAGAAAGGAAAGAAGCACTGCAGCACAGTATATAGCAGTAACTCAAAGCCACGTCAGCATGATAGAACACAGAAAAGTGGAACCCCAGGCTTCCCTCCCATCCACCAACCATATTTTCGCTGCTTTTTCATCACCCAGCTCCTCCTGCTGCGACATTAAATATTACAGGGCAATGCATCTGATGTGCACTTTCATTATCGTTCTTTTACCAACATTTGCTAAAAGTGTCCACACGTGGTAGGCAATTTGTTTCAGTAAAAAATACAGACGCACTTGGACATGCATTAGCAAGATGTCAACATGTTTGCAGGGGACTTAAAGATTAAACAGCAGGCACAGCCATTTTAAAACCTAGAAGTTAAAGGTAGAGTCGAGATAAATTATCAGCTTATGCTAACGGACAAAACTGCGAACCTGGAGGGGGAGAAAGGAACAGGCTAGACGGGAGCAAATGCAAAATGCTATCCAGCCAAGTTAAGACGTTATATTTGGAGTTTAATGTGAAGTAGGATTAAAGGTCACGAAAGCCAAACAGATGGTAAGACTTTAACTTTAAAACCTGGGAAAATGTCTTTAAGCAGAAAAAGGTTTATTCCCGCTAAAAAGGAGTTTTTCCTTCTCACTGTCACCGAGTGTTTGCTCATAGGGGGTTGTCTGATTGTAGGGGTTTTCTCTCTATAATTGTACGGTGTTTGCGTTACGATATAGAGCACCTTGAGGTGATTGCTGATGTGATTTGGCGTTATTGTAGTGTTATGTGTTTCATGTTTGAAAGAGGAGAAATTCTTCATTGCAAGTTCTTAAATTACTTCTTAGTTGAACATGTGCAGCATGAAAAGTTCCTTGAGTCATATACTCACCTGGGTACAGCTGTTTGGTGGGGGCACTGAGCTGGGCATCTTTGGATACTCTGTAAGCCACATCGGGTCCTTGTGATGACTTTCTATGTGAGCACAATCCCGTTGTTTTCGTAACACCTTCGGGTAAACTGTGAAAATCTAAAATCTTCAAGAGGTCTGCTGGTTCCACTGCAGAGAAGAGAGAGAGAAACACACAAAAAGGACATTAGATTCATATTCAACAAACTTAACTTCGGAGCATTTGGCTAGTCTCTATGAAGGCCAGCGCATTGCTAAAACAATGCCACTGCAGAGTTTGTGCAACTCCAAACTTCTGCATATTAAGCAAGCCTTAATTATGGCACACTCAATCTATTTTCTGTCCTTTGCTGACTTAGAAGCACTAGTTACTCAGCAGGAGACTCCACTGTTGTGGTTCAGTGAAGATTTCTGTTATCCATTTAGGCGCTAAACAGAGACATGCCCATTTATAGATCACCCATGATCACTGGTTTCAGCTGCACCAAAACCCATCCTTCCATCTCTTTCCCTGCTATGTTAAATCTACCGCTGCCTCCCTTAGACCACAACCATGCAATTAGCACACTCTCAAGCCGGTCGTCCAAGCTGTAACCAGGCCACCACAGAAGTACACTAGGTCAGAACAATGTGACACGAGGTTTGACCCTGGACCGCACTGTCACATGCCAAAACCACCCAGGACAAACAGCTGTTCCTGCAGCCAGATGCACAGATAGCAAGCTACCCAATGACACACATTAGTACCAAGCATTGCCCAAGAAAGGTTCTGGACAATAGCACACAGGGTCACGACTATAGGGACGGTCACATAATGACTGAGGATCAAAGGCTGTCCTCATTTTTGAAAGGACAATCTAAAAAAAGGACAACAGAGGGGGTTATGGCAGTAGAGTTAGGAAAGAAAAAAAGAAAGCATTTTTGTATTGTTATGTGAATACCAAGGGCCAACCCACTAGACAAGATTAAAAACACGCCCACACACAGGTAAAGCTGTGTCTTTTTCGGTCTACACAGACCACACACATTGTTTAAAAAAATGTTCAATGGTCCCATCCATCTAAGAGTGAAAGGGCTGCTAAGAAAGGTGAACAGGCATCTCTAAATAGTCTTTGAGTGCATTCTCCATTGCCCTGCAGCAACCTCCAGCTGGATGTCATTACACATGACTCACGTTCAGAGCAGATCAATTAAAAAGAAAAAAAGGGGGGGAGGGGGGCGTCCTAAACAGAGGTTTTCAGTTAAGAGTACTTTGGATGCACGTGTTCCTCTGCAGCTGTGCAGGCTTCGTAAAAGAAAAACTTCCTCCTCATCCTCGAAGGTTTGATTGCATGTTTCCGACATTACAAAGAACTAGCTAAAGAGGGCTGCTGATGTCTAAGGCTACAATTAGTAAAATAAAAATCATACTGTTTTTATTTGTTTGCTTGTTTTACTAAAACATCAGGTTGGCAATGAACACAAAGCAAGAATGCTGAAGCATCTGTTTCCAGTTCAGATATTACTTTGTAAAGGCAAGAAAGTTGTACGATTCGAGTCGTGTCCGAGTTACACTGTGTTGTTGTGCTGGGGTCATATTAGGCAAAAGTGGTTAAGGGATTTGTGATAGCAGCTCTTTTACACCCACTGCACCCATCTGTTTAAAACCCCAACAAGTCAAGCCTGTGAGTATGTCAAAAAGATAACTACTCTTATATTCCTGTCAGTCCAAACCCACAGGATGACAGAGCCTCTGCGCGGGTGAAGGGTCTAAACACAAAGAGCTTCGTCTGTCATCAGCTCACAATGAAGCAGCAGCTCACGCAGCAGCCAGAAAATGTCTATCATTCAGTCATGATGACAGAGGTTCACCTAATGAGGCTTACTTTCAGAGCTCAGCAGCAGAGTAATGATATATCACATGTGCTTCTTGTACAAATTTCCTCATTGATAGATTACTAATCCGCATTCGTGTTCTACATCATTATTGCTTCATGAACAAAAGGTCAGAAGAGCCTATTCCTACTGAAGGAGTCACGCGGCACAAGGCGAACAAAGCCTGTGAAAACTTGGTCCACCTATCATCATATAGACAGATTTTTAAGGCCAATATGTTTCAAAATATCCACTGATTTTATTTTTTCAAACACGTGAACAGATTTCCATAAAATTCATTATGTGTAGATATTGATTTACCCTTTGTGTTACTCGACTCTGTTCAGGTTAGCTGCTTGTTGTGTTTGTGGCAGAGTTTTGCGATACAAACAGGGAGGGTGCAGTGCCCTCTGGTGGACAAACTATGCAACGCTAACACTCATAACATGGTTGAAGGGTGTTTCTCCTCTCTCTTGATTTCATTTTCATTTTTCATTTAGCAACTGTTATAAAAACAAATACCAACAGACTGGCAATTAGATAATATCAGCCTGCTGATACATTGGTCACCCTCCAGAGTTGAAAAAGTTTAGAATACTTTAACTCATTTAAAGTATGCATTTGCTTTCAATATCTGTGTCATTCCTCAATTGATAATGTGAGAAATATTTGGCCGAAAAAACAACTTACCCTGTATCTTCACACTTCTTAAATGGCATTAGCAAGCACAATCTATTCATCAAAATATCCATCTGAAGCCTCTATAATCCATTATTAACCACACAGGAAGATTATTTATAAGGCTGATGCATTAAGCATAGAATCACAGAAACATTTTTGTTATTTGCTACAATTTTTGAGAGGGACCACAAAATGCAAATATCTCTGCTGTTCCCCAGCAGACTTCTTTGCCCCAACAGTCATTCCCTTTAACCTGCCAACATCTAACAGCGCTCACTGGGAGACAGATCAATTGATAACTGCACAGAGGCAGTCCATACAAGGGATGGAAATAACTATCTCACAGCTGACACAGTGACCACTGTCTAAATGATGCAGCTTAGTAGTGTGGTCATAAAGTCAGTACACAGTGTTGCAATCCAATAGTAATGCTCAGGTGGTGGCGTACTGTGGTGTCTTTGATTCTCAGACTGTTTCAACCAGCAAGCCACAACCTCCCTTTTCCATCTCACCTCCTCATACATCTTCATGTAATCTCCTTCTATCACACACTGTCCCCGTGTCCTTATTTGGACACAACCTTGCTATTCCCCACTGCTGCAGACTCTGGTGGTGACAGGTAAAAACACCAAGTTCAACTTTAACTCACTGATAAAAAAAAAGCCTGATTTTTTAGCCTGTGCTTCTAGACCGTAGGGGTAATTTAACACAACCCCTTTTTATCATTTTGTATGAAGTATGAACACAAACAGATACACTACCTCCACTTATGAGATGTTTCCAACAAGCCATTTTATTAAGTCACAGACAAATACTGACAAGTTAGATCAAATATTTTTGTGCTACAGCCACTTAAACTCAGATTAATACTCAATAACAAGTTAGTAATAACATCCAGGTCAGTACTAAGGGGAGAAAAAAAGGAGGATGTTTGTAAGGAGCACCCAGCGACCCTTTCCAAGGAGTGTTGCTTTTGCTAATCCACACTGACATGATCAAATGTCAGCGTGGATTAGCAAATTGGAAGGGAGCATCAGGACAGCATTCTTTCATATCCAGTTCAGAGCATCCATAAGTCAATTTCTTATATTATTCTTTTATCCTCATATAAAATCCTTTTGGTTTCAGGTGAGGTTATGGATCCTTAAAGCAACCTCAGGGATCGGTCACCTGGAGGTGAACCAAGGTGGAGCCTGCCAATAGGATTAAAAGAGAAGGGGGTAGACTAAAGGAAAGCATAATATAACAGCTATAAAATAAAAGCCCTATTGAAAAACCCATTTGAGAATCAGCCAAAAGCGCGTCCCTTTCAATAAAGCAATCTTTTTGGGCACTTCAGAGCACAAACACCAACATTATCGCCTATGTTTCCATCATCCGTTAACACATACGCACTTTCATTTACAGATTTCTGTCACAGGCAGTCGACCTTTTTGACCACATCCTAAACCACAGGTATGGCTCTCAATCCCACCTTGTTAACCTGAGATGTTTACCCACTTAGCATGGCAGATCCCTCAAGAGACCAACACCTGAGGTGCTGGATGCTAAAAATAATTTTCTCCCAGACCACAGCCCCTCACATCCAAGACGCTGGCTCTCCATACATACACAGAAAACTGTTTACATGACACGGTCTTGTGTACATTTGCTCACCCAATGGATCTGCTGTAGCACTTTTGCTGTTGTTTTTACTGCTTTCATGCAAGTGGATGTGACACAAATATGGTAAATGGCATTCCTTAAGCTTTAGTACTCTACAGGAACTCCTTCAGTGTAAATAAAAACATTATACTTCTCATGTTACCTGCGCATGCTTCCACTAAATACTGAAGCACCATTCAAGATGTGAAATAAGCAATGCCACATGAATCCTGCATGAAAAGTAAACCTGCACTGCCACCACTCAGAACATCAGGTGGTATTAGCAAGACTGTGAAATTAATGGATCTTTTCTCAGTAATGAAAACTACGACCTGAACACAAAATTTTTCTTTCTATGAAACTTTCTGTTGGTTTTTGAGAGTGGCTGTAATCCTACAGTTAGTGCGTCCCCATCCATGTACAAAGAAAAAACCCTGTACATTGGATACATATATTAGCCACCAAATTACTTTGATCTTTGATGTGACATGCTAAAAAAAGCCGTTTATGGTTTTGTTTGTCAAGCACAGGTTGTCACAGTGGAATAAAGTGTAATGAATTCATAAAGTCTGAGTTAATTTGAAAGGTGTGGTGAAACATTACATTGCAACAAACTGTTATACAAAGAAGTTGGCAGAAAGCTCTTTTATAAATCTTCCCCTCCCTACCTAACTACACCTTTTTTATTTCAGATTTTCTCTCTTTATGTGAACAGTAGCTCGAGTGCCACATTCTTAATCCACATTCGGCTCCGTGCCAGGACTGTGGTGGATCCCATTCCCCTAAACATCCATCTACCGTCTACTTCCACTAACGCACACATACGTGTACACACACAGAGTCTCTGTGACAACACTCAGCGACTCCAGACAGCAGCATTTCATTTGACAGGAGGAGGGGTGCCGGACCACTGAATTAGGACTTTTTCATGGTGGTGGGGTGGATTAACATTCTTCCCTCTTTCACTGCCTCCTCCTCCAGCCCTTCCTGAAGTGAGGCCTAACTCTCCAGGCACATGCTTGACCTGGCGCTGAGGACAAGGAGTAATTAGCACTCATAAAGAGGACCCTGGCTCCTCTTGGAAATCAGCACAGTCAAAAACAAGAATGCCCAAAGAGAGACTTCCCCCTCCTAGTGCGCATCACAGATGGGGAGGGTCTGGGAGTCTTTTTTTATTTCACCTGATTCTGTTATAAAACTTGAAGCCAAGTGTTATGAAGCTGGAGCCACACTGTGAGTACAGCAGGTTACAATTAGGGTCCTGGCTTTAATTACTTAAAGCAAGACTATGTAACTTTAAAAATAGGGCGATGTAAGGCATTCCTACAGTTCAAAATTGAAAGCAGAATTCATAACCAACAAAACACACAACCAAGTAGCCTCAGGGGTTTTACACATAAGATATATTTGGACCGGCATGACTCATGCGGGTGGATATTATCTAGTTCACCAACTTACTTTTGTAACTTACCCTTCTGCAACACCTCATTTGAACATTTATTGTTATTATTCCATATTTGTCCTTCAGCAAAACACTTTGCTTTACAATCTGAAGCGGAAAGATTTATCTTAAAACTGGCTTAGATCCTGACAGAAAATGCCTAATCAGTACAAATTATTTGAGATTTTTTGCCATCCTTTTTCTTTCCCCGTTAATGGTTCACATTTAATCCCATAAAAGTAACAAACCTTTTATTAAGTTTGCAGATGTTGTCTTAAGATGTGAACTCCTGCAAATGTACAGCATATTAGATCCAGAGCATGAAGGAAAAAAATGAACACACCTCCATCAGCGCTGACCTTAAGTTGTTGCTTCTGGGTTTCATGTGACCAGACATGAGAATCATACTGTAGGCATTATGCTCATGCTAGACTGAGCACATTATACACACTGCACGGGCACATGTTACTGCAGATGCATGTGTAAACTAATGCAAGCACATACCGGAATGGGATGCCAGTACCCAAGATGGTAATCATCTCCACAACTTTAATTAACTCGTAAACTATAACTAGACTGGTTTCTTGCCAATCACACTTCTCTGCATGCGCTGCAGTGAGGCTCAGACAACGTTTTAAGTTGTGGCAAAGCATTGAAATCACCTTAAAAAAACACCTACACTGAATACCAAGTGAATGTGAAAGTTCCTGTTAGCGTAAACTATATAAAGAGAATCACAGGGCCACAACACATTACACCGACAGGAACTTTTCAGCCATACAAACTCACGTCATGAAGCTCCCAGCATACAGTATTGTTGATGAAGTTAATGCCAGAGGTCTCGGACTTTGCAAGTACTGAGTCAGCGGAGTGTTGGTGACTATTATACACCATGTGGGTCAGCACTACGTGACCCAACTTTATATGGTCTGCCACTTTGTGGTTGAACTACTGTGGTTTCTAAACACTTCCACTTTGCAATAATACCACTTAAGTTGTTCATCGAATATCAAGGAGGTAAGAAATCTCACAAACGGACAGTGTCATAAAAAATGTCACCCATTTGTGACATTTTGGTCTCAAGTTTCTGGTAATTGCTAGAGTAAAAGTGACAACAAAGAGGTATTTGGTGCTGCACCAAAAACCTCTATGCTTTGATTGTTAGCAGGTTGCTGCAGTTGCCAACTGATTACATGGAAGACAGTGACTTTTCTGCAAACACTGGCAAACTACTCAGCAACTGGTCATGAAACTGTAAGAAGAGTGAAACAAACTGGAAACCTATACCATTTTCCTTGGAAAAACCTATACCATGGTAAAAGTAAACACTTTACCATTTGAAATGTGTCTGCTGCAATTCAGCTCAAGTTACAAGTCTAGATGCCTTTGCTACTGTTAGCATTAGCAATAGCAACCATCATGTCCTCAGCAGGGTTGTACTTTACAAAGATCCAAGTAGGGATGAACCAAAGTATGAACCCAATATTGGCATCAACTGATATTTGCGCTGCTGACAAAAAAAAAGAAAAGAAAAGAAAAAGAAAGATGGAATTTATTCATGTCATTGGTGGAAGTTTATTTGTTGTATTGCATTACCTTTGCACAAACTAAATGAGCTGGAAAAACTTTAAAACATGTCCAGAGAGAGAGAGAATAAATGAGCACAAAAACAAAAGCTTGAGAAAAGAAAAAAAATTAATTGGTTTCAGGTATCACCCACATTGCTCGTTTAAACACTGGCATTGGTATTGAATTTAACAATCAGTGCAACCCAAGTAGCAATACACAGTACATCTAGTTAATGACTAGATCATAAGAAAATGTTTTCTTAGGCAACAACTTCCAAAGGCAACAAAGGCCAGTGTTTAGTCTGTAAATGACTTCACATGCCAGTATCAGTTTCATTTTATCCGCCAGCTTCAGTCCCAGACATTTCAGGACACTGACCCAGTGACCAGCTGAAAAAGCTGCACAAGGATAAAGCAGCAGGGAAGATAGGAGGAGAGGAGGACATGAGAAGCCCGGGATCGTTTTGTTTACATATCCACTGCATTTGTTCCTGTGGTTTTGATCAAATAAATCTGACATTCATTTAAAATATGAAACATTAGCTCAAGCCTAGTTGCAAAATGACAAGACACTAAAAAAATGACAAGCAGGTAGGATTCACACACAGACACACACCTGAAAGATGATCCAGACAACAGAGTTTTCCTGACCTGAGCTTCCTCAATGCAGTCTGATGCTCTGTACTTTAGCTGCACTCTTATTGCTTTAACAGTGTAAATGCCATATGGTTTACTTCACTGTCTCCACGCTGCAGCTCACAGCGCTGAAGATAAATCATTGTCTGCCGTCCACCACAGAGTCAAGATTCCACTGTGCACCTCTCATTTTACAGCAAAAACTACAGAATTGGTTCTTTTGAAGCGCATATGCGATCCATGTTATCTCTCACTTATTAAGTCTTTTCTCATTCCGCCCACTGTGGTTTTGTCTTTTTCGGCAGCTTCTGTTTTATTTTTTAATCTCTCTGTGCAACCTTCTTCCACACACAGACTGCCTGTTTTATCTTTTTCCTTTTTTCTGCACTGAAGCCTTCCCCTCATTCTGCCTCTCCCACAAGCAGATATGGTTTTAATAGCTGACTGCTGAGAAATTCATGATAAAGGAGAGCCTTGCAGCACTGACATTACGGAACCATTTCCTCTCGGAAAGCCTCACAAAGAACAGCTCCAGCACCAACACACTGGGACAGCGCAATGAAACAGAATAATAAATACAAAATCCTGCACAATAATGATGCTTTTGTCTTCGTTGAGGACTATCCAGCACTGCCTATCAAACCTATTTGCCTCGACGGAGCTGCTGTGCCTCACAGCTAATGATGGGAATCAAATGTGCAATGTTTTCTCACCAAGAAGGTGTTTCATCATCTTTAGTGAACTCATTGACCCATAATGAAATAGTCCCACTCAGCCCACATAATCAATAATATAGTGGTTAAACATATGTGTGGTGGAACATGGGTTATATTTTGTGTGTGCAAAAAAAAATCCAATTATATTTCTAAATTGGGAATGTTTACATTCATAGGCATGGCTAAGGAGAAGTAAATGAAAGCATAATTTCAAGGCGCACATCAAGCTTGTCAGTGATGAGAATGGAAATCACAGAGAAAAGAATGAGGAAAGTTTTTTCTTTCTTTTAAAAGCAAGCCAATGAAGTGTGAAAAGGCATGAAAACAACAGGAATATATAAACTATCAGTCATATTTCTCATTATACAGTCTTTATATGAAACTTGCAGAAAAACAAAACCTTGCCATCTCATCACGGTGCCAGATAACATGCAACGAGCTGCACTGACAGCCAAGTCAACCATCAATTCATCTCCTGCTGACACTTTAACCAGTGTCACAGTTGAGCAACATCAAGCCTGTGGGTGAACAGAAGTTAAAGCATGAGTAAATCTCAGGAATGACAGACAGCTGCAGTATAAGTGATCAAAATCAGCTGCTAACTATGATAAGATGCACAGTCTTGAAGTCTTGAAGAAATGATCCTTCAGGTTAATTTCATTGAGGAAGATCTGTTCCCTGACAGTTTGCTTTTGTTCCTCTATGTGTCAGAGTGATGCTGTAGTCCCGTTCTGTTGCTCTATTTTTCATCATTTTTGCTTTCCCACTTTGTCAAACTCACTCCTTTAACAATTTTGACATAACTGTGTTCTGAAAACCAGTCACTTCCTGTTCTTGAAGTAGCCTTTACTTTTTAAGAATTCTGCCTTCCACGTAAAATGCAGCCCTCCGTTCCCTACCCATCACGGCCTCGTCCTCCTGGGTTTCCTTTTACTAACTCTACATTATCACCACTAGCATCTTGACTCTGGAGGTCCTGCACTAGCTCCGAACTTCATTTAGAGCATCACTGTATGACATTGCTTCTTATCATGAGTCTGTTCACAAAACTGTAACTCAAAACTCTAAATTACACAATTTTTGTTGTTTTTTTACTTTCATTGGAAACATTTTCTGGGTTTTTCATGCAAACAGAGTAAATGACATCAATGCCACAGGCCATAGTTTGTATTCTGAGTACAACTTGTGGTTGAGTTTGCATAACAAAAAAGAGTTTTGGCCTAGGATAGGGAAAGATTGCGGTTTTGGTTAGCATATCAGTGCAACCAAAAAACTTTTTGTCTCAGTTTTTAGCTTTATAATGTGTAGCTTTTCAATATCTAATGCGAGCAATAGTATTCACTAAACCGCGTACTGTACGTGTAAAAGTTTTATTGTGTTTTAAATTATGCTATTTTGTTGCAAGATGTTTTGACAGTGAACATTTTCCTCTTATATTGTCACCATTTTGCAACTGGGAAGATAATAAGAAACAGGGTTTCCTTTCCGGGACCTTTAGCCTTCATTGAGCTTGCTTTGGCAAATTAGTGAAACTCAAGCTTGTTCCTTTGTTGCTCCCTTGTAAGTTCATTGAGGCTGGTTTCATGACAAAACACTGCTAAATAAGCAAAACCTTACTTTTTACTGTGTTATTATTTCAACTCCTTCTAAATTTGTCAGCCAATAAATTAAAGAGTACATGGGGCTACAGTAAAGTTTTTAGAGTGACCAAAAAGCCATTGTATTTCCCCCTAGTAGGAAAAAAAATGCTTACACTCAGTATTTCTGCTGCCCAGGCTGTGGCTTAGCTCGGGCTGGGGAAGGGGGAATGGGGTTGGAAAGGATGAGTCATACATTGCTTTCCATGCTCAATGATTATAATACCCCATTACAGAGAGAAGCACTGTTTCCCAGCTAAAGTGAATACTCGGCTTGTGAGCCTGGACCAGAATTCACTTTTCACTCTGCCATGCACTACACGCTGCAACAAAGCATACGGTTGAAATCAAAAACAGGCGTGGGGGGTTGCATCATTAGGTAGAGCATCCAACTTTTACATCACTCGTAGGGTCATGTTGACATTTCCAACACCACTGTCTCCATTCTGAGAGTGTAAGGAACACATCGTCCCCGTTTGCTTGTAGTTTGGAGCTGGAATGATCCATCTATGTCGGTGTGCTTTTAGCAATAAGCTAATTTGGAGAAAAATCTACCACTGGCTTCAAATCAAGCACACTGTGTCATGAGTACAGAGGACCATTGAGCGGTTCAACACAGTTATTTGAACCTTAATTAGTCTGGAAAGGACTAGACGATATACTTTCCAAGATATGGCAAATAACGAACTATTTGTGCAGCACAAAGGATCTCCTTAACTCTGACACGGGGTCAAAAACTTGTCCTGCATATTTTGCTTTATCTTTCATGCTATTATCAGGCATTAGGGCTGATTTACAGAGTCGTTTCCACAAAGCCTGTATTTACAGGGCTGAAGTGGCACATGCAGTTGCAGGGTCACTGCTTCTCCCCACAGAACAGCTAACTCGGATTCCTTCCTCAGCGCCATGGCAATAGGCACACACAAGAAGCCACTTTTTCTCATCGCCATTTATCTGATTGAGTTTGACGTGACCTCAGGATTGCCACTTCAAGGTAAGTAAGAAAAGCCCTTCAGAAATTACAGTTACATTCTCACTGGAAGATTGAAGCTAAGGCAGATTGGTGATGGTAACATAAATCTGAATATCCCTCTTAAGGTTAAAACCCAATGTTGTAAATGAAACATTGGCATTGTTGCCTTTAATTTATATAAACTGATATGCAATTACCAATCAGGAAGTAATGTCATTGGTTAAAATCTCTCTGGTCACAGTATCTTTTATGATTTTTTTCTTACTGGGCTCATGAAAAACGGTATATGGAAAAAAAAAAGTCAAAATCAGAGTAAGCCACATAAATTCCTTTTGAAAACGAGTTTTCCAGATATGAGACTATAAATAAAAAACAGCTGTGGACCAGCTGTAGTCGACCTTTAACCCTGCCATAAACCTGGCGTGCTTAAACAGAAAGAACCTTTTAACAGCCCTCAATGTGTATGTGCAAACCTTGCTGAAATGCAAGGCGTAGCATCATTATTTTTATAAAATCTGCTCTAAGACTGCAGATGTTATTTGATTAGAAATCTTCTCTAAAACTAGCACAGAATGTATTTTCACTTGAAAAAAAATGCAGCAGTATTTTTTTTTCATGGTCCCCTGTTCCACATAGAATGGGAAGAAAACATCTGGAAGCCATTTTTTCTGGCTTTTTGAAGGGCTTAGCAGACAGCACAATGGAACTTATCAAGTCCAGATGGGAAGGAGCTCAGAGAAACAGCGAGGCCTTCTTCTCTATATTTCTTTAAAACTTATGTAGAGAATCAACATATATCAGTTCTTACTGTATAGGGTATTTCTCAAGTCGTTACCATATTTTGTGATCTATTAGCCTGTCAGCCTTTTCTTCCAATATTTTCAATGCCCTTGGTGACTTTGGCCAAAACCCATTAATGTTTTCATTTGCACAAGGTATTCAAAGAATGTTATTTCAGCATTTTCGATGACTAAAATACACTCGACAAGTACGATCTGAACTGGTTTAAATGTCTGGTATTAACAAGGGTGATCCAAAAAAAAACTTTTACTAATTAAACAACAACAAACCAAAGAAAAAAGAGTCAAAGCAGATTATCTAATACTTGTGAAAAGAGTCCATTGATTGAGGAGGCCAGATTAAAAAATGCAAGTCAGCAGAAACACAAAGGAAACCATTTGTAAAATAAGCTAGATTTATTCTATAGCAGTTATACTGTGTCCCACAGACATGTGAAAACATCAGTAAGCTAAAAAGTCGAGACTACACATATCAATCAATCCTAATTTGAATTCTGCATTTCAGGGTTTATATTGGCTTCAAACTGTTGCAAAGGTTCTTTGAAAAGCTCACATCTTACCCTGCTGCCTCCAAGACACAGAGAAGAATTATGGGAAGCAAAGATGAGAGGAGCTACACTATAAAGAATGCCTCTCTTCAGGCAGTGAAACTGTAAACCTGACAGCAGTCCTGACCTTCACTTTTGAACTCTGACCCCTCTTCAAATTCTTGTCCAGGGCCTTCTGTTATTACCACTTTTCACATAGCTTAAACTGAGTTTTTCCTCTCTAATACCAAGACAAGGTCTTTCTAAACGTAAGTCTACTGAAAGACAAACTGACCGCAAAATATTAAAATATATACACTGTGATACAAGTATATAACTTAATCACAGTATAAATTCAATGCATATTTCTGTATTTGTCTTTATAAAATAATGAGTAAGGAGCTTATTCCACATAATTCAATTCTGGTCAGCATCAAATAAGCTAAGCTACATTTAACAGCAGACACACAGCATTAAGACTGTCTTTTATACTTTAAGAGAGACTGTAATAAAGCTGCAACAAATTAGCTTAGCTCTACATAGCAGGCTATTTTAACATCGTTTTCCCAACTGCGTTAGTTTATAGAATGTGGCGTTTTAGTATTTGTTTATTAACTCATTTCTGTGTTTCAAAATGTATCACATGCCAACAGTTCACAGTGAAAAAGGCTCTGAATCAAATGTAGTGAAAATGTAGTTATGCTTCATGGGTAAGTAACCCGTTGTGTAAAGAATATGCTAACTGCTAATAGGTTAGGCCTTGCTGTATTGTTTGCTTGTCTTTTTATTGAGCTCTATACGCATTTTAGTTATAGGAAATACATTAATTATAGATTTATGAACACATTATATATCATTTGATAAGAAATTTGTTGGGCTATGATCTTGACTGGGTATTGTATTCAAAACAAAAACCATTGTGGAATTAGCATCATACTACCTAAACAGCTGGTGATAAAACATGAATACAACATTAATTCTTTAGTAAATGGTATTTTCTCAACTGTCCTTTTTTGATTTCAGTGTTAAACAAAAACAAAACAAAAAAGCATACTTAAAATTTTGGTTTTTAATTTAACCATAGCTGACAAGCCCTAAACAATTAGTATTGTATGCATGGGCAGGTCTCTACTAGTCTTCAGCTTGATGCATTTTGGTCCTCCCTCAGGCTAAGAGGTGATGAGGCTTAGGTCAGCAATAAGCTTTCACTTGTGATAAACTTGCTAGCTGTCAGTAATTATTTGTAGACTATTTGTCTTATCTGATTGTAATAGGTCTAGAAAAGCCATTTAGCAAAAAAAAAAGAAAAGTTTTTATTAATAGCTAAACTGGATTTCATTTTTGCATTGCACAGTGTTTAACTGAAAGCAGCTAATTTTAAAAAATGAATGTAAAAATCTAAAAGATATTTGATGGACAGAATAATTAGTTCACAAAAAAAAAGCTTTCATGGAGTTGGCATGTTTCTTGCAATCAGTCATGAAGTGCTTCCTGTCTGGTGTGTGTCAAGTTTCAGAAAATATACCAGAACCCTTAGGGATTTCTTACAAAACTCTCGTTCCTCTCTGTCAGTTTCAAGAGATGATTAAATCCAGCCACCACCATCAAAATGACCTCAGGCCCACACTCTTTAATGTCCCACCAAAAATTCAACTCCTCCTCAGTCATCACAAATGACCCAGATTTGAGTCCAGCCAGCATACAGTGACCAAGGTTTTGTCCAGTTAATAACCAGTGTTTATAGGAAACATGAAAATAAACACTTTGCAGTAATTTTCTTAGTGTATATTCAACGACATGAACCTATAAAACCACTTCAACTTTATATGTTATCATGGCTTTCTAAACCGGAGTGCATTTTGAACTCCATAATGGGCTGTAATCAGGCATCACAACAAATTTACACCATCAGCACAATCATGGAAGCTTTTTAACTGCCCCGAGCAGACAGAAGAAGCTATCTGTTCATCTCAATGTCCTGTGTCAGACCTTCACAGCACACAGCAGCCCGCCACCCATGCCAGGCAGTCTTAAGGCGCTAATAATACATATAGGCCAAGCATAAACCCAACTGCATGCCCTCTCACCACTGAGACAAAGAGGTGGTCACTTCTCCAATTAAAATAAGCGGGCCTCTAACTGGCATACCAAACTATTATTTGTTCATGTTTTTGGACTAGACTCATATAACTGTCAGTGAGAAACATCGGGAGAATTTATAGAATGCATTTAGTGAAAGATGTGTTTGCTTGAGCCTCAGTGCAGGGCCCCAGTGCTGTCCCCTGATGTGGAGTCCTTAAGGCGGCTCCACCCTACCACTTCAGAGGAGCTTCAGCCCCTCCTTCTTATGAAAATTATACTCATCCTTCTCATCTGCTGAAAAAGGAGCACTGGTAAAAGAGTATTTAGACTTTAAGATGCACCACAGCAATTACTCCTACATAATAAGTATGCCAGAGAAAAACTAGTTACTTATGATGGTTACTAATTAATACATATATTTCCTATTTTTTATGCATTGAAATAAATAAATGCACTTCAGCTATACTGCTTTGGCAAACAAAGAAACAAAAAAAAACTTAAGCACAACTTGCAGATGAAACCTCCAAAAGCAGTCTTTTAATTCTTTTTGACAAGTTCCCATAGTTTCGGGGCACACCACCAAGATGAATACATTAAAGAGGAGGGGCAGACATCTGTGGTCCACTATGAGCGAAAAGGCAAAAAACTTTTCAGTGCAACGCTCCTCCAAAGTGCATCCACAAAAAAAGAAAGAAAAAAGCCCCACACAGCTGCATCTCACCTGAGCTCGCTTGCGACGTGATAAAAAGGAGAATCACGGATAAAGTGATTTGGACGTCCCTTATCCTCCGTTTAACTTTCCATCTTATATGGGTATCCATGACCGCCAGAGACGTCCACGGCAAAGTGGGTTCACTTTTTCAACAGCTAATTAGACTTGCAAAAACTTCTGGTCAGGACAATAAAAAAAAAACTAAAAGCCAAAAAAGTCCCAGAGAAAAAAAGGGGGGAGGGGGGGTATATCGTTATTTCTCAAGCAGCCATAAGGGTTTGTTAGTGTGTGTTTTCCCCCAGCTGGTTGACGGACGGCCACCGTCTCTCCCGTACTCCTCTCTGCGCTTCTGAACTGTCCTGCACCGCTGCGCCTCCGATCTGAAGTGCTGGCCCCTCTCTTTCAGTCACGTAGAGCCCCTTCAACTCAACAGGGCAACACACACACGCACAGAAGAGGAAGAAGTCTTCCCCCCCAGGCTGTCACTCACTTTGCGGACAGGAGACTCGGGCAAATCAGAGGAGCCCGTATATTAGGGCCAGCCCTGTTATTGGCCGAGGGTGGGAGGAAAAGTTGAGGTGAAAGTTTCACGCCTCCAGCTCTTGCGCTCGGAATTCTTTTACATGGAGTCCGCTATTTCCAGAGAAGTGGTTCAGAGCGGGAAAAGCAAAACTGCTTTTTTATAGATGGAAAGGCGAGGTGTTTTATCTGCAAGAGCTGATTTATCTGGAGCTGATTGTCATGGGACTGCGAGAAAAATCGTGCTGTGCAATCCACAGGTGGACCCCCAGTGCTAGTTGATATAACAGTATACTGAGCCTAGATGATCAGATACATCTATTTATGACTTTTTGTAATGTTCTGCCTTTTAAATGAATCAGATATTTACTCTAAGGAATAATCCACTCAAAGCTCATATCTTTTTCATGTTAATCGGTGATCTACGGGCTTTAAACCTGTTGAATGTATGATGAAATAATGTGCTTGCAGATTTTATTACCCTCGGAAGTTTTTTCATTAGTACCACAACACTTTAATGTTTAAGAGTTAATAAAAGTAAATATGTAAAAGAATTTCCACCTTTTATGTGGTTTCTTTATCTAGAGCAGAGACGTGAATTCATTTAATATCATTCCCACATACAGCCCACTTTGATCTTATGCAGGCCAGACCAGTGAAACTACCCTTTATGTCAGTGTAGAGAAATTTAACTACACATTTAATCAATGCAAGATCTCAATATGAGAAAAAGAAGCTCAAATTCAACAGTATGTCTCACTCTGCCTCTGTAGTAAATTAAAGAAATCTTTCAGCATGACTCATTGGGCTTGAATTGTAAGAAGTAAATGTGTAAAACACAGAAATCTATTGCTTAATTGCTTTGGTGTTGTATGAACGGCCATAGGGGAAGTCTTTATCAGTAGGAAAAGCTGTAAAGCTTGTGAAAATACAGTTAAAAATGCCCAATTTCCTAAATTTCCAAAGCCATCCAATGGGCTCGAATGGAGTTTTTGCTTATGTTTGACAACCCAAATCTAGAGGAGCAGAGGTGGGTGGTGATCGATGATAAGAATTTATATGGCAGTGAAAGGGAAAAAAAATAACAGCTGAGGGTTAAAAAGAGAAACATCTCCAGGAGGACCAGGCTCAGGGAGGGTGGCCATGTGCCGCAAAGCTGGTTTGAAGGGGGGGGGAAACAGGAAATGGAAAAGATGAGGATAGAGAGGCAACAAACAATGCAACACACAAGAAAACAATACTTAGTGCCATATAGTCACCAAATAACACTTTTTTTAGAGCTGAATGTAGCATGAGATTCAAACTTTCTGTTGTTTCAAGAACTGCCAAAAATGGCAGCTGTCTTTTATAAGCTGTCACATGCCTCCTCCAGTGGGGGGCAGACTTCTATTAATTGCCCAGTAAAAGTTGGTTCTACGCAAAGTAAACAAGCAGCAACATTGGAAACCGTGCCATGATGTCACATTGTGAAGTGGGATAGGATAGGAAAGGATGAGTCTGAACATGGTCCCTCTAACTTCAGACCTCTAAATTCAGACTAAGAGGTGTTGTATGTTACACGCTGTAGGATTTTTAAGAGCAACAGCTTTACTTGAAGGCTGTTAAGCTTGTTAGATTAGTTCAGCACCTTTGAAAGATCTCTCAGATGGCCTCTCTCAGATCCTCAGGTGACCTCTTTGACCACATGGAAAAACTCCTTGGTTTTAAAGACATTCATTTTTTCCCCTCTGTTGTTTGAAACGAAAAGCTTGTTCTAAAAAGCGGGGTAAAAATTTACATTAAGTATAAAGTAGTATTTCTAAACTGACCACTTAGCCATATACTGTAACCGTTATGTGGTAACATGGGTCAAATTATGGCCCGAGCCCTATATTTAGGGTGGGTTCATGCCTACACCACACTTGCCCACACTGTGTTAATCTCAGAGACTCCAAACTACTCCTGAACAAGGCCGTCACGAGCTTACTTAATTTGCCTTCTAACAAAAAGGATGTTGATACGCTAATGCTGGCACACTGCTGGTTAACTTTCATTTTAATTTTGACTTTCATCATTTGCTAAAAAACAGTTCCTGTGAGACGTAAGATAGGATATAGTGTCTAAAACAGGAAATTATGATTTACTCCTCAAGTTTTCCTATCCGTTTCTCCACGCTTTGTTTTCCACACACGCACCAAATGTCAGGCAAGCTATGACAGTCTGGCAGTCTGTCTGGCAAGCTATTACTATTACAGGGAGTGCAGAATTATTAGGCAAGTTGTATTTTTGAGGAATAATTTTATTATTGAACAACAACCATGTTCTCAATGAACCCAAAAAACTCATTAATATCAAAGCTGAATGTTTTTGGAAGTAGTTTTTAGTTTGTTTTTAGTTTGAGCTATTTTAGGGGGATATCTGTGTGTGCAGGTGACTATTACTGTGCATAATTATTAGGCAACTTAACAAAAAACAAATATATACCCATTTCAATTATTTCTTTTTACCAGTGAAACCAATATAACATCTCCACATTCACAAATATACATTTCTGACATTCAAAAACAAAACAAAAACAAATCAGTGACCAATATAGCCACCTTTCTTTGCAAGGACACTCAAAAGCCTGCCATCCATGGATTCTGTCAGTGTTTTGATCTGTTCACCATCAACATTGCGTGCAGCAGCAACCACAGCCTCCCAGACACTGTTCAGAGAGGTGTACTGTTTTCCCTCCTTGTAAATCTCACATTTGATGATGGACGACAGGTTCTCAATGGGGTTCAGATCAGGTGAACAAGGTGGCCATGTCATTAGTTTTTCTTCTTTTATACCCTTTCTTGCCAGCCACGCTGTGGAGTACTTGGACGCGTGTGATGGAGCATTGTCCTGCATTAAAATCATGTTTTTCTTGAAGGATGCAGACTTCTTCCTGTACCACTGCTTGAAGACTGCTTCCAGAAACTGGCAGTAGGACTGGGAGTTGAGCTTGACTCCATCCTCAACCCGAAAAGGCCCCACAAGCTCATCTTTGATGATACCAGCCCAAACCAGTACTCCACCTCCACCTTGCTGGCGTCTGAGTCAGACTGGAGCTCTCTGCCCTTTACCAATCCAGCCACGGGCCCATCCATCTGACCCATCAAGACTCACTCTCATTTCATCAGTCCATAAAACCTTAGAAAAACCAGTCTTGAGATATTTCTTGGCCCAGTCTTGACGTTTCAGCTTGTGTGTCTTGTTCAGTGGTGGTCGTCTTTCAGCCTTTCTTACCTTGGCCATGTCTCTGAGTATTGCACACCTTGTGCTTTTGGGCACTCCAGTGATGTTGCAGCTCAGAAATATGGCCAAACTGGTGGCAAGTGGCATCTTGGCAGCTGCACGCTTGACTTTTCTCAGTTCATGGGCAGTTATTTTGCGCCTTGGTTTTTCCACACGCTTCTTGCGACCCTGTTGACTATTTTGAATGAAACGCTTGATTGTTCGATGATCACGCTTCAGAAGCTTTGCAATTTTGAGACTGCTGCATCCCTCTGCAAGATATCTCACTATTTTTGACTTTTCTGAGCCTGTCAAGTCCTTCTTTTGACCCATTTTGCCAAAGGAAAGGACATTGCCTAATAATTATGCACACCTGATATAGGGTGTTGATGTCATTAGACCACACCCCTTCTCATTACAGAGATGCACATCACCTAATATGCTTAATTGGTAGTAGGCTTTCGAACCTACACAGCTTGGAGTAAGACAACATGCATGAAGAGGATGATGTGGACAAAATACTCATTTGCCTAATAATTCTGCACTCCCTGTAATATTATTATTACTATTATTATCCAGCTTTTGCTCTCTTTTTTAATTCTTGTCTGCTGCTAGTGACACCTAAGGATGGTGAGATTGTGGCTGAAAAAAAGAAAAGTAGCTGAGAAATTCCACATCCTTGCTTGACAGTTTCCTCAGTAAACATATACTATGAGCAGAGTGGACCAGCTGTTCGCAGGCTCAAGCTTAGCCAAGTTATAATATTAGCAAAGTAAAGATTTATATAGCACTAAATCAAAGCATAATCTGCAGTCACATGTTGAGATTAGTTACAGTACCTGCCAGGTGGGCCCATAAATATATATTTGACTGGCACACATTGATTTGACCTTTAATTAAATATTATTTAAAAAAAAAAATTAGTTTGGAGGTTGAAAGGATTACTTAGGTCAGAGCTAAGCATTTAAAACTGCGTATGACACACGAACATGAGCTTTTAAACTGTTAACACCTGATTGCAGCAAATTGCATGTAATTTGTGCTTTTTCTCAGCGGGTTGGCGTTGATTGTATTATGGCTCCAAGATGGGAAAACATTAGAATACACTAGTCACAAAAGTAGAATGGAGGGAAATAAAGTCTGATTCCAGACTTTTGTCTTCAGTGCCCCTAACCAGTCACGTTTTATGGTGCCCAACCTGACCGCAACCTTAACCCTGAGCAGTAATCTTCATCTAAGGTGTGCTGGAATGATATGTTTACATTTCTATTACAGCTAAGTACATTTGAAACAGAAAATATTTTTGAATTTTAGAATACACCCATAAATCTCCTTCACAGTTTTACAGTGATAATTATCAGTGCAGCTGAAATACTTATAGCATGATGCCTCAACTAATGGCAAATCAACTCTTTGGGGAAAAATAGCACTGCCAATTCTGAAATTGGTAGTGCTATTGGTGGCCAAAGTGACTTTCTTTCTTTTCTTTTTGTCTTTTCATGACGTGTCGCTACGAAATATAGGAGCAAAATTGTTCTTTGATTGTTCCTACTGTAAGCCGTTTTAATGAAATTGCATATTAGTTTTAATAAAGCAATATAACCTAAGTCTCGTTCCCATTTATCTAATAGAAAATCTGTGAGTACGCAACCTTGAACTGGATAAGGAGAATTGGATGAATGGATGGAAAAAAAGCCCAATTGCAACTTAGAAATTTGAGTGCATAAATTTGACTTCCCCATTGTCAAACATGGAAATCAAGTGTTACACCTCTGAAATGGATCCAGCAGTTGAAATTAGGAGGTAAAATAGTAGTTTTGTCAGAAATGATGCCTAACTTGAAAGGTGGCCATTTTGAAACCCCAAGTGGCTAGTGGGATGTTTAAGATTACTGAATATGAAGGGACAATTACAAGGTTTGATGTTTTTGTTGACATTACAGTTACTGTATGTGCATCACTAAAACATGCGTCTCGATCGCTTGGAAAGGAAGGAAAGTATAGAAAGCCACTTCTAAATATGGAAGATATAATAATAATAATAATGTAGGCAGAGGGAAAGTACTCTCTGCATTTAGCCCATTCAATGTAACGAAGCAGTAGGCAGCCAATGTAGTGCATGGGAAGCAGTGTGTAGGGACGGTACCTTGCTCAGGGGTACCTCAGGATAGCCGTTCAGTGGATTCGAACCCCCGACCTTCCAATCATGGGGTGACCACTCGACCTACTGAGCTATCCCTGCCCCTTGCCCCCTTGATATAATAAAGATATTTTTGAGATATTTAGATATATCGATATTTTTAAGGTTAAGTTTGTTTAAAAAAATCAGCTCTATGTTAGCTAGCTCCTCAGGTTCCCCATAAACAAACACATTTAATTAATCAAGAACTTGTAAACTTTGTGCAAGCTGACTCACATATACATCAAACCTGCATCCCAGAGCTTTCAAGTAAAGGCAATAATTTTTCACAGACCCTCCATCAAAACATTGCCCTTCGGCACTGTGACCTAGAGACAAATCACAGAATGGAGCCCATGCTGTGGTTACACTTTAATCATAGTTTCTTTAGGAGGTAGAAGCAGGAAAGTCATATACAGAACGCCAAAAGACCAGATAAATTGTAGATCCTGTCACCGAGTTCTTCATAGCTCCAAACACAGAAAGGATTTTTACACAATATTGGATGCTGCACTCCAGATCAAGGATGTGGAAATAACAAAAAGATCAGAGGTACGACATAAGTGCTTGTCTGCTTGCATGTTTTGCTCTCTGATCTGTGAGCTCAATGGCCCATCAGCCTCCTTCAGGTGCACAAGCAGCAAGAGGGGGGTAGGAGAACAAAGAAAGAGAGGAAAAGCCTAAAAGAAAAAGGTACATCTATCATCCCAAACACAACAGGTATCTCTGGGTCAAATCACAATTTTTTAAATCAAGACTCCACAAAACAAGCTGGTAGCATTTTTTTAAATATATATTTAAATTATATTTGATCTTTTTTTTAATCTATGTATAAAATGAACCAAGTGCCTTCTCTTTCAGTTGCAGGCTGTTTTTGTTATGCTTTGTTAAAGCCTGTTTGGCACGATGCACTACAGCGGCACACCATATTTTCCATTCCACAATGTGTGACTCCTTCCGTGCCAGATTTTATCATGGCAAATCTCCCCGTGCACACTGTGGGGAAATTTTGCAGAAGTCTAGAGAGAAAGAAGGCTTATACTTACACACCCATAAAGACAAAACGACATCTGTCATCAGAGAGGAAAAGCACTGGTGTTTAATGAGTCAGTCTTACCTATCTGCTCGCTTCCTTCAATATGCTGTATTGGAAAACATTTTGGAAGCACAGATTTTTCTCTTGCAAAAGAAGTAGGCCAAACATATTGTTGTCAACCATGAATCAGTCAGCGGCATTAACTATAATAACTACAATAAGAAACAGACGCGTGGGTGTATTATAACTTGCAATTACATGCCAAAGAGTGTGAAACAGGTAGGCTCAAAGGACAATGTATTGTTGGGACTGTGATCACGGACGAGATGTGGATTTCTTTAGTTTATCAGCCGTGACAGAGATATTGTGGAGCACAAGAGTTCCCTGTGGTCCTTGGGTTCAACGGAGCTGCAACCTTCCTGTTTTAACAATACTGAACTTGATCCAGCTTGTGCTATTCAAGAAATGCAAGACATCTGCTTACACTCTTCGAAAGTGTGTGCTCATAAATGCTGTTGTCAGCTTATTTATCAATTCAATTCTATTTAGTTTGATCTATATAGCAACAACAATCACCTCAAGATGCTATAGATTGTATGGTAAGGACTCTACTATATTAGAGAAACCTAAAAAAAAATCTGAGGAGTCCCTGTGAGCAAGCACTCGGCAAACGTGGGACAGAAAAACTCCCCTTTAACAGGAAGAAACCTCCAGCAGAAAAACACAGGGTCAGGGAACGGTTGAGACATTTGGGGAGAGAAGAGAAAACAGAACATAGAGAGACATGCCTTATCCTTGTTAATGTGGTGCGTAGTAGAGTTCATTACAATTTGGGGGTGGGTGGGGGGTCTGTGTGGTAATGGGCAAATTAGACTTGCACTTGCTTTAACGTAAATACAAGTTGAAGTTGCTTGTCATCATAAACATACTGCTGTGAGGTGCATTAGGTCTTGGCTCACTAAATTATAGTTGTTACGACTATGTAATAAGCGCAATTTCAGCTATAATTTGCAAAATTAACCAAATTACAGAAGAACATTTTTAAGGTGAAGCAATTTTTCTTTTTGTAAACTATCATATTCAACATGTCTTTGGATTTCAGTGCTCTGAGTGAAGAGATCTAACACCGCCTTAAATAAAACCTTTCGGCCAGAGCAGCAAAAATTAAAGTGCCAAAGTCGTCGCCTGTCGTCTAAGAAATTAACTACCCGTGTCTCCTTCCCCAACCCTACGAGCCCATCTCCGCCCTGTCGGCTGTTTGTAGTGGTCACTGTAATTATGAAAGGCAGCTCATAACTATGTGTTTTAACGAGACCCATTTGTTATGTTCTTCTCTCCCTGCTGAAGGCGGCTTGTCACATAATTGCAAGGATCTGAGGAGAGACATGGTGCAGGCAAGTTACTAGTCTGTCCAACAGAAGGAGGACTTAAATACTGATACAGTATTATGGTAAATCCCTTAATGCTTTGTGATCTAATCTTTGGGTCAAACAGTTTTCTCACGAAGATGCTCAAATTATCTTGTCTTCAAATAAGCTTCGTTAGCATAGCCTTCCTTGAATGTGTAATTATTTGGCATGACATTTTGACATAGTTATGACAAAAGTTATTGTTAATGTCAGGCTCTCTTGCACAGTGTGTCTTTTGTTCTGCCTTCCTTCCCTCACCCCTCGCAACTGCTTGCAGCAGATGGCTGTGCCTCCCTCAGCCTAGTCTAATGGAAGTTTCTTCCTCTTAAAAGGGAGTTTTTCCTTCCCACTATTCCCTTGCTCACAGGGGGTCGCCTGATTGCTCGGGTTCTCATTCTATTATTGCAGGTTTTTTTACCTTTCAATAAAAAGCGCTCTGAGGATACTGTTGTTGGCCATTACATAAATAAAACTGAACTGAACTGATTTGAATATAGGGAAACTTTTTTAGGTAAGTCCTCTATAACCTGACTCTCTCTGGGCAAACTGCAAGATTCTCCAAGCTGAAACCGAGTACCCACATTTTTAAAGTGGAAATAAGCATATTTCTGTTTTAAGAGCCAAAGTCAACCCAGGAGAATCTTAAAAATGCAGACCTGTTTATATTTCACTTGCTTCTTCACACCATTTTCCAATTTATTGAACTCAAAAGGGGGGAGGCCTGGCAGCTGATTGGTGACTCACTGTAGTCTTGCATCAGTGTTTAGTACTGCCATTACTAATAAATGATAAAAAAGCAATGATTTATGACATCTCATTGCTGTGGTTAAGCTTTAATTGGTTTTAGAAAAAAAGACTATAATGTGTCAACCTGTCAAACTTACGGACCTTCCACCATAAAGACACATTCTCAAATTCAACCAGAAACAGCTCCACAAGTCTACAATAAATAGCCTTGGACCATGTGAATAAAAGGCATTTCTTTTAATTTAACCAGGTAAAAAGTCTCATTTGGTTTGAAAATCTCTTTTTCTGCACATTTGTACAATGCCCCTTCATCCCAGCTAACCACAATGGACTCTAAATAGTCTGTCACAGACTCCACCATGATGCAGGACTATGTGTCTTCGCGCTACTTTCTGCTTATTCTCCAGAATAAAGTTTCCAAACACTCACTGTGTTGTCTGTGGTTATGTCAGGACCCACCTTCTGTCAGTCATAGCCGACAGACAAACCAAACCTCTTCTTCATGTTTCTACATAATTAGGCACCCTTTACTGAGTTTCAATAACATTTACTTTTTCACGCAAATATGGGAAGCGGGAAATAGCAAGTGCCAACGCAGGAATTTGGCCGAATCTGTCTAGTTTGTGTTTCTAAGCAGGCACTTTTGCTGGATGCTTGAAGGCACCTACGCAGACAAAAAAAATAAACTCACGTGGTGCACCCCCGTCTTTTGCTGTTTGTTTTGATCACGATGATGTGAACGCCCAAAATGCCCAAAACACAGAGAGTTTCCACTGGCCTTTGGTTGGAACCGAGCTCATATAAATATTATCATGAGTGCATAATACTTGTGCACCTGTTAATGTGTTTTGCAGCTGCCCGCAGGAGAGCAATGCATCAGATTAAACTAGAAAAGCATGAATGCACACAGACACACACACACACTCGCATACTTTTAACAAACACTAATACATCTTTCCTCCAGATTTACACAACTGACACGTTGTCATGAACTCACCAAATGCATGTTATCAACTGAGTGCAAATCCCTTCCTGGCAGTGTACAACGGCCTGCATGGTTGTGCTCTAGAGAAATGCCTTTCCCCTGAGTATGAAGGGTAATCCCCCGAGGAAGACCTTTCAGGGTATTCAGTTTTTGTAGAATGAAATCAGAAGGATAAAATGTTGCTTAATTGTGAAATACTGTTTGTGTGTCTACCTCAGTATGCTAAGTACACACACTGAGTTTAAAATCACAAGGTGCGTGTGCATGTTTTGTTTTACCTGGACCCTACAGAGGTTGCACAGGTGGTCCAGCTCCTCCAGGATGGGACATCAATACGTGCCATTGTGAGAAAATTTGCTGTGTCTCCCAGGACAGTCTCAAGAGCATGGAGGAGATTCCAGGAGACAGGCAGTTACTCTAAGGGAGTTGGACAGGGCCATAGAAGGTCATTATCCCATCAGCAGGACCACTGTCTGCTCCCTCTTTCAAGGAGGAACAGGATAGCAACATCATCTAGTGGACCCTATGCTCACTGTGGAGCCCGATTATGATTTGCCAGAGAATACCAGAGTTGGCACGTCCACCAGTGGTGCCCTGTGCTTTTCACAGATGACAGCAGGCTCACCTTGACATGTGACAGACACGAAAGGGTCTGGAAAAGCCATGGAGCATTTTATGTTGCCTGTAACATTGTTTACATGTCCAATTTGGTGGTGGGACAGTGATGGTCTGAGGAGCTATATCCAAGGTTTGCATGATCCCCCAGTACGCTGGGTACATTATTGTACTCAGAGAAGTACTCAGTGCAACTTTGAGTTGCTGAAATAAATGTATTTTGTTACCCAGTCCATACCATTATAGATATTCAGCATGATTTTTATTCCCATTGAGATCTACATTCCTTTAGTTTCTTTGAGCAGTGTATTTATAATAATAATAGATTGGATTTATATAGTGCTTTTCAAGGCACCCAAAGCGCTTTACAATACCACTATTCATTCACTCTCGCATTCACACACTGGTGGAAGCAGCTACAGTTGTAGCCACAGCTGCCCTGGGGCAGACTGACAGAAGCGAGGCTGCCATATCGTGCCATCGGCCCCTCTGGCCAACACCAGTAGGGTAAAGTGTCTTGACCAGGGACACAACGACCAGGACAGAGAGCCCAGGGATCGAACCGGCGACCTTCCGGTTACAGATGCGATTCCCAACCCCCTGATCCACGGTCGCCCACACCAAACATCCATGTAAAAATATCAGATGCGGTTGGAGAAGGAGGCAGCGAATCGAGCAGAAAGGGGATCAAACTGAAGATGGCCCCTTGCTACAAATTTATGCTCCGCTTGTTTACAAAGGTGTTTCAGAAATTGTCTCCTTTTATTGGTGGGTTTTGTTGCACTAAGGGATCGAGCACTGAATCCTTTGACTTGATGCCTAAAAAGTCTGTTTCATTATCTCTGCAGAGTTTTTACAAGCTCAGCCTCATTCTTGTGTAAACAGGCAGCAAGTCAGAGAGCAGAGGCAAGAATCGCCTCAGAAGGGAGTTGTAGGTGGCGTCCTTAGTCAACAGCATGCTAAGCATTATCTGATGCAATTGGGAGATGTTTATGTGGAAATAAATATCATGCTTTTCTGACAGTGATCATTTATGCACTCCCAGTTAAGTTTATTACATGAAGGCAGAGTGCACCAATCACTGGGGCACCGCAGTTTCCCACCTGGTAGCTTGTTTGTAGATTGACTCATTATTTCAGCAAGCTGGCTTTGATTCAGCGCCGGCTCTTTGCTGCATGCATGTAATGTGTATAGCTCTCTTCCACTCTCTTTCCAGTACTGGTAAAAAAAAATACTTATATTTTAATGAAATGCTTTTCTTCTGATGAGATTCTTGAGGCATGAGGTTTGAGACAGCCGTACAAATATATATATATGCATATATATATATATAAAAGGAAATGATCTCGTTAATGATTACAAGTTTAGGTTAAATCAGATGAAAGTTTTTCCATCTATTCTATATAACTTGAATGACTCCAGTGACTCTGTCAGCAGCTGAGGAACACTTTGGATCGCTCCTTGCCCCAGGCTGGCTGTATACTCTGCAGGCAAGCAAGCACTCAGATGCACTACCTTAGTCTCCCATATGGCATGCAGCCCCTCTTGGCTCACACTGGTCCTGCTGTTCTCTGTCACACTCTGTTTTGATTTTTAATTTTTTTTTGTTCTCTTTGGAGAATTGATGTCATAAATTAAACATCACATACATGCTGTAATAATTAAGAGCCAGCAGGATATGCTAATCAGAGACGCTACACTCTGCGCTAGAAGGGGAGTTTGAGAGATAAAACGCACGCCAGCTGCAGTCCGGGTGGCTGTGCCTCACTTGAGAAAAAAATGTCCACATTGAATAAGTTGAAGTGGTGTGGTTGAATCATTAGTGATGTCACTGAAGGGGTAAGAAGGGGTAGTCCCGAAATCTGGATCAAATCTTCTTTTTTGTAAATCGTGTCTCATTTTATGTTGCTTTGTTTGCCAGATTATAAAGCAGAGGCAGTCCCAGAGTGCAAAGTTGGAAGGAAAAAAGCTTGTGGTAAAGCTCATTTTCCTTTTATTGACAAAAGCTTTTAACCCTTTGGCAACATCACAAACACCAAATACTCTAACTTCCACATTTAAATGAACTGTATGTATATAATATAAAGGGATATTACTAGATATGTGTTCTGTATTTGCTTTCTATTCCCATTCATCACAATCTGGTTTTATGCCAAAGAACGTATATATATATATTTTTTTTTTGCAGTTTTTGGTCCACTGAGCATTAATTCTTCAGACTTTACATCTAGTGAAATGTCCTGGCAGCTACTGGATGACGTGCTTTAAATTTTGGTGCATGGTCCTGAAGGATGTCTACTAGTAATTCTAGTAATCCTCTGTCTTGTTGTCTCTTCACAGCTGGCACTTTCTGTATTGGGTCATATTGACTCTGATCATCCATTTTTTTCACTGGTGCCTTCATTAGATTAATTACATTTATGATCTTGAGTAAAATCTCTACAAAACTATTGGATTTACTGTCATTTTCTTTGCTACATATTCCAAGGATACATCAGGATTAGTAAAAATTTATTCTATTAAGATCACAGACAGTATAATTGATGAATGTAGCCACCCTGAAGGCTTGTCTTGTGTAAATGGTTAGCCATTTACCCAGTGAAGCACTCTGATTTTCTTCTTCTTCCTTCCATCTCTATCTTCTTTATGAATGCACATGTGTGTGTGTTGTTTGGCCCCAATCTGCTAATGACACATATGGTTTCCCCAGTGTATTGTGATTCATTATTGTGTTCTTATTGGTTTGTTTGTGGATGTTTGTCAGTGATGCAGACACGCTGTAAGGACCCAACCCTGACATTGTCCTAATTTTGTGGAAAACTAGCTTCAGTCGCTGAACTTCAAACTGCCCATGGTAAATGGACTAGCTCTTAAATAGTGCTTTTCATCTCGAGAACTCACTTTAAACAACATGTCTCCTATTTCACCTATTCACACAAACACTTTTTTCCCTAAGTTTAAGTGCTTTCTATCTAACATTCACACACTGACAATCTGATCACATGAGAAGCAATTTGGGAGTCAGTATCTTGCCCAAGGCTACAGCCAGGGACCCACGAACCTTTAGTTTAGTAGATGGTGATTCTATGTTACCTAATTTTGCCAGCCCACTCATATTGTTTGTACTTATTTTAGGGAGGTATTAGACTTTGAATATGGCTTTGTAAAGAAATGAGAAGAGATGCACCCAAGTTTAATGAGATTCAGTTAGCCATAGTGAACGGTGATGTAAGATGTCCCATTTTGTTTAGATACATTGTTTTGGTGGTGAGCTGATTGTTGAGGACCCAAAGAGCCAAACAAAGAAGGAATAGAATTCCAACTGAAACCAAGAAATCTAAATGTTCATTAGAAATGTAAAAGGTAGACCACAATCCAAACGTTACAGGGCACAAGGGAAAAGAAAAGAACCAGAAACATTACCAGCATATTAACAGACAAAATAAAAAAGACTAGGAAAGGACTATTTATACACTGTTGGATGTGTATAAATAGTACTAAAAATAGAATGAGAGGTAACTCATGACAGGAGGGGAACAAGAGCTAGCTGAACACAATTAACTCATGTGTCAACAATTAGGGAAGTAAAAATACCACAGAGTACAACTGATAACTAACCTTTAAAGTAAAACAGGAATTAGCCAAAAGACTAATCATAAACAGAGACAAGAAAACTCACATTAAAGCTGAAAAAAGACAGGACAATGGCGCAACCACAGAAGAATGAAATGGGGAGAAACAGGAAACACTGAGGGAACTAAACACAAAGGCATCCAAAAGTCTATAAATACTAAATGGAACTTAAATAATACAATAAACACTGAGGCCCAGCATTAGTAGACTAAAAAGATAACAAAACTCAACCTACAAAAAAATAATCAGAACTTCAAACACTAAAATGACAGAATATATTAAAAAAGGATTCATAATTCAGAGACATCAAGTGGCCTGCAACTCATTAATGCTTTAGGCTGCTTGTTTACATATAAATATTATTTTAACCAGTCTTTTACCAATCATTTCCTGCCTTAGGATATACAATATATGCTGCTGTTGATGCAGTTTTGGTTTTCATAGTGCCTTTATTCTAAAATCCTTTTCACACATCGTCTCCCTGCTTTCAGATGTGATCCAATCATTGTCTGAAGTTGCACTTTCTCACATGCAGCACATAACTGTAGTTTGTCCACATCACACATGCTCTCACTTCTGTTAGTGCTCTGTTTGGTTCAGTCACCGGGTGGGACTTGCTCACTGAAAATTCTCCAGGACATTTACCTGCTCTTGGTTTCATTAGACATTTCTAAGACATGCAAGTTGTTTACAGTACAATTATTTTATATATATGAAAACAGATTAACTAATTTGGACTGGTGCAAGTGAATGTTCTGAACTTTACACAAAAAACATCCAAGTACTACGTGTCCCTCCTAAACTAACAGTGTTCTTGTTTCTCGTTCCAAACGTTTCTTAAAATTCTTCTTTTTACTGAGCTACATAAGACCTTTTGTGTATGAAGCATTGCAAGATGTTCAGGAAATGCTGGAAACAGTGAGATGTGCTGAGTCAAGCAGCCTGTGGTCATCTTTTTTTCCCTTTATTGCTCATGATGCCATTGGCTCCAGTGCCTCGCTGACTAAATGCAATTTGAGGGTTTGGATTCCAACTCATATTAACCTTTTAGAGAAGAGGCACTTTGTGTCTTTGTCATATTTCTTGATGGTGAAAGTCTTGGCCATATGACTGACTCCAGAATGGAGGAAACTTTACAGTTAATATAATGTTAAACTAGTAAAGAGGAAAATAAGTCCATTGATGTATATAGTTTACAAAAGTAAGGACTGAAAACTGCCTGACAGTCCCTAGACTATTCTCCATCGCACTTCCATTCTCATATCTGCCCAGCAGATGTTCTTACACATAGTCAGATCTACACAAAAAGCAGTACCAAATGTAATACGGTTATGTCCTGGTGCATTAAATAGGCCTCTCTGAATTCCAGGAGCACCCATCTCAGATATTCGAACTATTTCCCTGTTGTGTTTTATGCCTAAGGGAGCAATCCTTCTCACCTCTGTCCTTTATGCCACTTAAGAAAATACCATGTTTATTCTATGCATGAAGAGAAGTATTAAAAGCCAGGTGGAAGCATACTTATACAAGCACTCGTGCAGCATGAACACGGATATACAATCCATACATGCGCATGTCTTTTCCATCACTCGTCTTTTTACTGCTCCTGTTTGATACACTTTCCATCTAAAATGATTCATCAAAACATTTAATTGAGGTTTGGCAGCACTCCTATGGAAAATCTTAACTTTTCAGCTTGTGCCCAACGGCTATTGGTCTTGATAAACACAATGTCTGGAAACGAGACTCGCAGCATAGTAGTGGGAACTTCTTGTGAACTTACTCCTTCAGTATATTTAAAAATCAACTGGTTTTTTTTTTTAATCAAAGCGTACATGAAAGAAACATAAGGGCACAATTTACCCATTCATAACATGCTGTAATACCACTCCTTGGATGTCTGTTGTTTTATGGCTGCTACTTGCCACTTCTTTTGCTAAGATCATAAAAGCTGAAGCTGTTACCATGTAATGGTTTGCACTGGAAATCCAGATGTCTTCTGGTGAAAGCACGGTTGGGGGGGGGAAAAAAAGAGAATAGGAGGAGGGTCGTTTCAGTGGAAAGAGGAGGGCGGGAACAGAGGACATGAGAGTTGAAGAGTGTGGGGTTACTAGGAGATGCACGTGATGAAGATGGACTGGGTTCAGTGGGAAAACCTGAGAGGTTTAAACGTTTCTGTGTCTTTGTTAAAAGACATATGGCCACAAGTGATGCCTAAAATATGTAGACAGCCACAGGACATGGCAGTCTGGTTGTGAAAGGCTGGTAGCAAGGAAGAGGGGGCAACATGTCAGAAATTGTGGTCCGTTGGTTGCTTCATGTGGTTGATGACGCACTCACATGAATACACCACAAATCTCTGAATGAGTAAAAAACATTTGTGAAAATTTTCCTCTCATATAAGTCCAGACTACAACAGTGTGGCTCAGACTTAGGTAATGTACTCCATAGACTGGGCATAAAATGTAAATGGTGAAATATTGATGGAGCTATAACTGGGACAAAATCATCCAGAATTAGGACGGTGGGTGTTAGTGGAATATTCCACTAGACCAAGGAGCTGGTGGTGGACTTCAGAAGGGGTCAGCACAGAGACTACAAGCCCATTATCATCAATGGAGCTCCAGTGGAGAGGGTGCAGTCCTTCAAGTATCTTGGTGTCCACATCTCCTCAGACCTGACATGGGCTGCCCACATTCAGGTCCAGACCAAAAAGGCTAGGCAGCGCCTGTATCACCTACGACAACTGAGGAAGCTCAGGGTCTCTCCAAAGATCCTCAGGATTTTCTATACAGGCGCTGTGGAGAGCATCCTCACACAGAACATGACATCGTGGTTCGGGAACAGCTGTGTGAAGGACCAAAAAGCTCTCCAGAGAGTGATCCGTACAGCAGAACGCTGCTGCAGGATTGCTCTCCCCCCGCTTCAGGACACCTACACCAGGAGATGCCGGACTAGAGCAGCGCAGATACTGAAGGACCCGTCCCATCCTGGCAACAAACTGTTCCAACTTCTGCAATCTGGTAGAAGGTTCCGCATCTTCCGGGCAAGGACAGAGAGACTCAAGAGGAGCTTCTATCCCCAAGCCATCCGTGCCCTAAACACACACACCCGCCCTCTCACATCATCTATAATTGACTGAGACAGGACTCTCTTCCAGACACTAAACCAAGGCACAATGTACATTTCAATTCCTTTAATTTTAAATATGTTTATATTGTCTATCCTGTAAAATAGTCAGATGTCTATTCATATTAATGTACAGAATTCACCTGCTTGCTGCTACTACTGCACATTCACCCAATGTATATATATATATATATATATATATATATATATATATATATATATATATATATATAATGTTTTTCCTCTACACCCCCCCCCCCCCCCCCCATTTTTGCACATGTCGAGGAGCGTGTCAGGCTACATTTCACTGTGTGTTATACTTGTATAACTATGCATGTGACAAATAATAAAGAACCTAGAACCTAGAACCTAGTTAAACGCCATCATTTCGTTCAGTCCAGTTCAGTCACAATCAGACCAAGACTGGAACTACTGGTGAGGGAGGAAGAGAAGAACACGGGAATTTTTCTGCTACTCCCTGGGAGCGACTCATTCACTCTGTGTAGGTTTCACTCCCTATTCCTTGCTTAGCCTTTTTCCGTTTCTCATTATAGCACCATGTATAATGTTTGATTCTGCTTTAAAATCCTTTCAGCAGTATGGGTTTATGTGATCAGCAATCCAACACTTGGGTCCAGATCGGTTCTGATCTGAGTTCATACACAGTACACACAGTCATTGGTCCTTGAGGGTGACTCCGCCCAGTAATGGTGTTGGCTTTCACATTTGATTTTTGGCAGTAATATGTGACAACAAATTTTTGTAGATTATCCTTAGATTTGGTTTGTGCCTGTGTCCTGTCCCCCCTTGCCTGCTTGGCCTTTTATCTCATTCTTCATCTACATTTTTATAAAAGATATAAAACACTATACCTGTTCCTGCTTAGGTGTTAGCATTTAGCAGAAAAGCCTCACAAAACTGCTAATGTGGCTAAAAAGCAGCTATTATTTCTCCACCAGTTTATTTGCATGATCTCAAAAAGACCATGAATGAAAAACAGTCACTGTTGCCAAAAAAAGCAACATCCAGAGGGAGACACCTTGATGGAAAAAACAACAACACAAAAAACACAGAACTTGAAGTGGAGAGAGGCCAAAATGAACAGAGGGGTATTGGATGGTGTGATGGGAAGAGCGTGTCTAGACTGTTCCTGGCCTGCCTGAGCTCTGCCCTTTGAAGTGCGCGTTCATGATGCGTGCTGAACTCTTAAGGCATTTGTGCAGGGCTCTGATGAGGCTTACACCAGATCTTCTGATTTTAGACCGTCATCTCCGGGTTTATAGTCCCTGGGCACCATCATACTGCTCACTGTCTACTTTCCCACTTCCATTCATATTTTTTCCACTGATCTCTTTCCCTTTCATGCACCCCCTTCTCCTTCCTGCATGCCCTCACGCCATTTTCAGTCCTTTTTTGCAGTGCTGGTCCCCGCCAAATTCCAAGCAGATGTGTACGTGCGTGCACATGTGCATGTGCGTAAAAGAGAAAGAGTGCTCTTTTTTATCAGACGTAGAGAAAGATCTCACACTCAAATGCTGATTTTCTTTTTGATCACTCGTGAGACCTTAATTCTAAAAAGAGACACTTCTGCACAAAAGGCATAGAAAAAAGGCCAAAAAAATGTGGCAGAGGTAATGACTCTACCACAAACACAGAAGACATTTTCAACATTTGTGTCAAAAGTGGGCTGTAGTGTAGTGTAGCTGAACAAATGGACATGGTGGAGTCTTTAACAATGTAGTTTCAGCAGAGGTGGAAACACTTCAGCAACTCACACGTAAAGAGTTGCTGAAGGTTTATTTTAGACGGGTTTATAGAAAGGATGAGGTAGCACTTTCCAGAATCTTCCAAAAATTACAAGAAGGGTGGGCGGGCAGTGGGGAGGAGGGGACTTTGTCTTCTCAAAGACTATTAAGCTATACAACCCAATGAGGAAAAAAAGTGCACTGAGAAAGCTGTTAAAAAGCCTACTGTGGCAGGCAAAGTGTGTTTGTAATATGCTCTTTCACAGAGAAGTGTGGTGAATTAATGAGCTGAGTAAATTAAATAAGATGACTTAACATTTTCTACAGTTAGTCGTGTGCTAGTTTGGCACACAGCTGGGGGATTTAATATGATGTCAGAACACACTAAAGAGATGAGTTCTGGAGAACTTGGGAACTAATATACAGACTGAAGCATCATTACAGAGAATTCATTCAGATAAATAAAATGTGGAAAGACAGCCTCACTCCCTTCAGTCATTTGGTTGAACCTGATATATTAACTGACTATCCAATACTGCAGCATACAGAGTCGATGCTTTGAATGTGCCATTTTCAAACCCAAACTAAGTAGTTTTGATAGCTACACACTGATAGCAAGCCATTGTGGCAACCATGCAGTTTCAGCAACCAAATTGTTGCCCAGAGCTTGAGTGTGAAACACCTTCAAACTCTCAGCAATCACTTTCAATCTCAAGGCAGTTGCAGACCTCACCTGGTAGAAGGGGAGCCTGTCTCTGCACAACTGACAAAGGTTTGCAAATAATTGCAGCTAAACTTATGAAATTAGATAATTTGCCGACAGTCTGCCTGCATCTGCGATGTGTCTCTTTACAGTAGGGGAGTCTGCTCAACTGGTTTCCAGCTAGTTGTATTCTCATCTGGTTATATTCTCTACAAAGCGCGTATGTCATTCTGTAGTTAAATTTCCAACCTGCAGCAACTCTATTGCTACTTGTGGAAGAATTTATTGGAACAGATGCCAACAGACAGGAAAAGAAGCGCAGTTAATTAGGATATTATCTCAAATAGATTGTGTGCAATTGCCCAATTGCCAAGTGATTTCAAACTAAAAGGAGATTGACTCTGTTTCATCAGTGTCTTGATGCACCAAAGTTGCTTTGAAGGTAGTAGCTGATTGCAATTGTTTACTGACCTGGTCCTCATCTTCAAAACAACCATTTCAAAGGTAACAAGATTAGAAGTTCCTTGCACACGTTCATAATAATTTTGGTTACGCCATGGTCTCCAATTACCATTTTCCTTACTGTGAATGCAGCATAAACAAACAGCAATTGAAATGAATGTTATGTGGAAAAAACCGAATGTATAGATGGACAGTTTTGTTGGCAAAGTTTGGAAAGTTTTGTTCTGCCTCCTAAATGAATTCTTGATCGCTTTACAATTTGCAACCAGTATTACGTCACTGTGTCATCGGCAAAGTATGTCCTTGAGACACCATCAGTATTAACAAAACAGCAGCGTTTCAAGCCTTCAGAAGAGTATGAGACAAAAAAGTAGTTCTAGTGGAATAGTAATCAGATTTAGCAGGATTGTAAATAGTTATGTAGACATATAGAAAGACAGACAAATATTCCTATGTGGCACAAATCACTGCTTCGGGCGCTCCTTGGCACACCTTAGTGGAATTATCTGGTAACGGAATGATCGACACTGACAGCATGGCATGAAGGAGGAGGTCACTGAGTTTAATATGACACGTAGTTTGCTGACATCCTTTTCCCCACCATTACCTCCAGCGCTTCAAAGTTAAACCCCGCAGAGGAATTTTTCTCACCAGCATTTCATCAGTTTGTCGAATGCTTAAATTAGTACAGCATGAAAAGTTGGTTTCACATGTACACTGAGCAAACAGAAAGTTCCAAGTATCCTTAAGAGGAAGTTAGCTCATCTGCAATTTCATGTCTAAATCATCAGTGTTAGAAAGTGCAACCCATTTTTTACCCAGAGTAGCAATATTTTAGTGTAAAAGGCAGCACACAGGCCAAATATCACTGTGTAGATGGCTTGATGAGAACCACAACAAAAAAGAACCGCACTGATGGTACATTCTGAGCCTGAGCGATCTCAAAAATGTATTCAAAATACAACATGAAAACAGATCATACAAGCTGGGCTTTATTACCCTTATGATAAGTTATTGCCAAATTTAGTAGTCTGGTGGTTTTGGTATAAAGTACTCTGGGACTGCATAACATAAAATAAAACAAAACAAAATGTTTTGTTCCACCCGTAGCCAGCACGCTAAGCATTTTCATATGTCATATGTGCATGCTGGGTACACTGTGGTGAGAAAGTTGGACCTGGTGTTTGGATTCTGAGAGTTCTCACTGCCGGTCAAGTTCACTATTCACAGCATGTCCAACCCACCCTCAGTCCACCAGTTCTATTCAAACAAGAGATACTGTTCTCAGAAAATAAGTAATAATTATAATCAAACATTAACCAAAATGTTGTCTTCCTGGCCTCTGAGTATTTACTGGGATTTTCCCCAATAACTAACTCTAGGGTTTACAGAGAATGATTCAGCAGGAGAAAAGACCCAGTGAGCATCAGTTCTCTGGCTAAAAATGCCTTGTTTATGCCATAATTCATGGGAGAGTGGCCAGACTGCTTTGAAATAATAGAAAGCCAAAGGTAAATGAAATTATTTTTTATTTATCTAGTACCAGATCACAGCAGTCACTTCAAGGCACCTTATAATATAAGGTAAAGACCCTACAATAACAGAGAGAAACCCCCCCTAAAATCAGCCAATCCCTTATGAGCATTTGGTGACAGTGGGGAGGGAAAATTCCCTTTTAACCCGAAGAAACCTTCGGGTTAAAAGAAACCAGCAGGGGAAGCCTATTGCTGCAACAAATTGGAGAAGAGGGGATGGAAACGGGACGAAAGACAAACTGTGGAAGAGAGCCAGAGATTAATAATAACAAAAGATTAAATGCAAAGTGGTGTATAAACACCAGTGAAAAGAGTGAAAAGAGTTGAGTGAAGATGTAGTGCTCAATAATGGGAGGCCCCAGCAGCCTAGACATATTGCAGTGTACCTGAGGAAGGATCCAACCCTACAAGTTTTAACAAAAAGGAAATTTTTAAACCTAACCTTAAAAGTAATCTTAAACCTAATCAGACAGTAGGGCGTCTCTCTTCACCAAAGAGGGGCCTCAAAGCTGAAGGCTCTGCCACTCGTTCTGCTTCTAAATATCGTAGGAAGCACAACTAACCCAGCAGCCTGAGAGCGAAGTACTCTAGTTGGGGTAATATGGTAATACAAGGTCTTTAAGATAAGATGGGGCATACTTATTCAAGATATTGTACATCAGATAAATGTTTTAAATCCAATTCTTTAATAGGGAGCCAATGAAGAGAAAATAATATGAAAGAAATATGGCCTCTCTTACTACTCCCTGTCACTAGTCTTGCTGCAGCATTTTAGATCAACTGAAGATTTCTCAGGGAATTTTTAGAACAATGAATTACAATTCTCTAGCCTAGAAGTAATAAATGCATGAACTAGTGTTTCAGTATCAATTTATGCACAAATTCAAGAAAGCATTTTTGTTTAATATGCACATTGATGTACATATCCTTGTCAAAAACAACTCCTTGATTCTTTGAAGACATTCTTGTAGTTTAACTAATTAGTGTGTGTTATCTGACTTCAGATAAAGCTGAGTATCATCTGCATAGCAATGAAAATGTATGCTGTCTTCTATCAGCACTGCCTAAGGGAAGAATGTATAACGTAAACAGAACTGGTCCAAGTACAGAACCCTGTGGACCTCCATTATTAGCGAGACATGATAAAGTTGGAGTCTATTAGATGATATGATTCAAACCACTCAGACAACTACTCAGATACTCAAATAACCACACAAATAATGCTCATTACAAACATGATATACAGAAGAGCATCTTTGAACACACAACAAAGTAACCCTTGAAGTAGATGGGTTACAGCAGCAGAAGACCACACACAGTCTGCTTAGAGAAGGAAGGCAGGAAGGTTGATGGTTCCTTTCAGAAGGATAACTATCTCATTCTTTTGTGATCAACCAAGGAGTGGTTGTATTTACCTTATTTCCAAATCGATGTTGCCATCCACATATTGCAACATCTCTTTGAGCTACAGCTGACAATTCTCAAAATTTTGAGTCAGTTGTAAGAGTCACACCTAATGTGTAACTTAATGTCATCTTTTCTACGATGCAAGAACAGCTCAGGCAAAAAGAGTTCTCAGCTTCAGCTGGCCTGACCCAGATAAAATTAGTCGTCCCACATTTGTGGATGTTATTTTCTGTATTCTTCACATCCACTGGACAAAAACTGGAGTTTATAAAGGTGTTTGTTGTGCAGTGAACTAGAACCACTCAAAATGTGGGACATCGAAGTCATGATTGCATCATTTAAAAAGCCTCTACATTCGTATGCGGTTTATTACGTTTTTTCGGAAATAACTAACAAAGTTGCAGCGAAATCTTTACTTTTTTCAGTGGAGCAAGGCTGGACAATAGGGATGCTGTACTGAACTCAGATCAAGCTCTGGGCTTCTACAATATTTTCTCTAAGCACACACAAACAGCCATTAAAAGACAGTGAACCACAAAAGTAAATATGTGTTAATAGAACTGTGAGCTACTGTAACTGCCAGAAACCTGCAGCACACGCTTGCATTGATGTTGCAGCCATATGGAACCGCACTGAAAGAATACTCAACTCATTCTTCCACAGGATATGGCATCATTTTGGTTATCCTTTATAGGAACACAAACTACAGGGTCAGTTTCCACTCCAGTAGTGTTGGTTTGAAGAGGCTTACAAACACTATGTAATAGCAATCAGCTATCTGTGAAAGCAATAGGATAGCAAAGCCAAAATCTCTAGCAGAGGCAGATGGGAACAGCAGGAGATAAAGCGAGCCTAGCTGAAAATCGATAAAGGCATCAACAGAGTGTCATTAAGAGCAGCGAGGAATTACAATGCAATGGCCAACTGGCTTATTCTCTGTCTCCTGCTCCAGCATTTTTATATAGAAAGCCATATGTCTGGCGTGAGAGTCCTAACTCCTCACTTTTCAGCCCCTTTTATCTGTCTCGTATTCAGTTAAAAGATTTAACATAAATCTGAATGTTGTATCAATATATCATTCTGGGATCAAAACTCTTGGTGCTTAGCCAGGGCCAGAGGGCTGGGGCTTTGAAAATAGTTTACATTTTTAATCCTTAAGGGTAGCATTGGAGTCCAAGTCAGAATGAAACACCGTGTGATGATCTGTCTTGTGAAGATCATTAAAAATCAACAGCAAAATTCAAACGCCATAGAAGAAAAGTGGTACTTTTACATTCCAAAAAGTCACGGATTGCCCCGAGTGGCAAGCATAGAGACAGAAATTATTTTTGGATATACAAATTTTTTCAGTGGAAACATTTGATTTTAAAAGTGTTAAGGTTAAACACAAAAGCATCAACAGAATGATTTAGGATTAGACTTAGATTAGGAAATTAGAAATTAATTTGATTCTTGGAAATACTGCAGGTGTTTTAAAGAAAGATCTGAAGACAGGGTGTGTCTTATCACTAAAAGAAACTTAAAAGAAGCTACCCTGAAGATGGCAGCGAAGTTAGCTTTGTTTTTACACTTAATTCTTCCAATAACACACTCTCATCCCACACAATCAGATACTGCTATTTGGGCAGGCAACACAAAGACATGCTCAAGGTGTCCTTTGATACACTGACTATGGCAATATCAGGTGGTGAGAGATAATGGCTCCTTCTTTGAGAGAAAAATAATGCTTATATTGGGAAACTGAAGGACTGAGAAGTTTTCTTTGTGGTTTGTATGTAGACTGTGTCTTCCTTTGTTTCTTGTCCAGTGCATGTAAATGCAGTGCTAAGGGATCTTCAATGGCTTATATGAGACAAGTTAAGAATAAGAGACCCGTTTTAAGCCCACTAACCAAAACAGACACCCAAAGCACACTTTGTACTTATTTGCCATCTCTTACACCTAAACGATTATGATTATGCTGAAGAAAATGGTGACAGCCGTCAACACAGAAGTCAACGAGTTCAAAACCATAGTCTACAAACTGCTGGCTGATATCACGGTGGCTGTCTATCTTTTATGCAAAGCATGCTAGTGAGCTATGCTAAAACAAGAGTATGCAGATCCCCGAAGGAGGACATGGACCCCCTCCAATTTTTTAAGTCTTTCAGCCAGTCCAAAACTCTTCTCCAGTTCCCAAAATCAAGCCAGCACTGTGGCATCACTGAAAGTTACATCTTTCATCTCCAATAAAGTGATTAGTGTGGCTGTTCTCCCAGGTGTTAACTGATAAATACAGAAGCCTCACCATGCAGGGACCTGTGACATCCCTGGTAACAACTACAAATCAGACAAGTCCTGAAAGAGAACCAAAGAAAGAAGAGTCTCGGATTTATTTAGGATGGTGTGTCTATATATGTACAGAGCTAAATATAACGTCTGTGGACGTGGGACACATGTAACTTCCCTCCTTTTAATGTCAATCTGTCACTTTACCCTTCTCAAATGCTCACACACAAACCTGCACGTTATGTTTGGACACATTTTGAAAGCACAGACATAAAGGCACACGAATGCCTACAGTGCAAGCGTATAAACCCATCACTCTTTCCTGTTTTCTGTCTCATATTCTCTCTTTCATAGATTATCAGCCCCACACACAGTTTGTTTGACAGGCTCATCAACCATGTGTGGATGGAACAAAGTGTTTCCTCTCCCATGCCTCTGGGGTATTCAAACATTCAAAGCGTTTGAAACATGTGCATTCCCAGTTTTAAAGATCAGCTGTTACTAATGATTTGCCACACATGAAAAATGCAAGTAAGGCATTATGTAGGATAAGACAATGCAATGGCATAAAAACGCCGCTTTACTTCACTTACAGTTGCTCTAAAAATATTTTATAAGCACCTAACAAAGAACATAATATGAATGCAGTGAGCACAGTCCTTCAGAGTGTTTTACCAGGGATCTGTGTACTCATCACATTACTGCTTTAGTCTCTCGTAGTGTATTTATAGCAGTAGGCAAATGTGACACAAACGTTTATAGCAATGTGCACTAACTTCCCAGCTTCCCAGTACAAACATTAGCAACTGTTCTGCTACTATCATTTAGTAGAGAAAGGACAAAAAGAAAGTGAATATTGCACTTTTGTCTGTTAGTTGGACGAAAAGTTACAGAGTCGATTCAATTCAGAAGCACAAAACATAAAAGATCTTTTCATAATATTAAGAGCAAATTTCCTTAGAAGTGCTAATATTGATGTCTCTGTGTGGTGCTGAGGATGTGAGATAATTTCTATAATATTCTCCTGATTGGCAGGTGTCACTTGTTCAAAGATTTCTCCTGGAAATCTCTTGTTTTGAAGCTGTTGCGACATCTTCCTCTTTGTAATTTGGGAATATCTGGACAGATATATCACTGAAATGGCGGTAACTGACCAGGTTTGGTGACATAGTTTTGGGTTGCACTGCCATCCAGATAACATACTTAATTATCATTAGCCATTACTAATTGTTGTGCTGTAATTTAGAAAATTGCATAGCTTTCTTTTCTTTTTCTTTTTGGACGGTGTGGTTCTGTGCAGAGGTGGTGATAGGTCAAAAACCCCAATACCACCCTACCAAATACAACCATTTCCATCTTGAAAGGTCACAGTTGACCTTGTTGGGTGACATCATGGTAGCCCTATGGTGGATCTCTCTGTCCTCCATTAAAATAACAATGCTTGCTAGCTTAACAGCCAAGTACCCGCATAACAGCAGCAACATACCAAACATTACGTTACAGTAACACTGTGTTGGTCGCACTGATAATGCATTGTGGCTTGTGAATGGTAACTTTACATGAAAAACTGAAAAATTAAATCAAACTGAAGTTTCTATTAAAAGCTACATTTGTGTGTTATCTTTAGATAGCTGGAAGTGAGTTGCCATGATCTACACCAGAAAAGGGTGTAGAGTGGATCTGGCTCACTCTGAGCAGGAAGGAGGTGGGACAGGGCGGGGCTAATGGGCCATGACTGGAAAACTTCAAGCACGTGAAGGTGGAGCTCATTGTTGGAAAGCCTTCTTTATCGATATTACTCCACCCCCTTTATTTTCCTGCCCCCTCCCAATGCACACACAGATACAATTTTCCTATATTTTCTCCACAGCCTATCGTGTAATAGTAGAAACATATGCGCACTGCTGTGCTGACATGTGCGCCGGCCCTGGGTCCACAGGGAGGGTGAGGGATACATGGTGCACCGAAAAAATGCTATTAATTCCTCTCCTCCTTTCTTTTTTTCTCCCGTTTTCCTTTAGTTTCCCCACTGCTAGAATGATCTTTTCACTTTTGACTTTGTGCATAGTTCTACCAACTTTCTCCTCCACAGCTTTAGTTTCTTCCAAACTTATTGATCCCCACTTTTCTTCCTCTGTTTCTCAGTTTTACTGCCCTCACTTGTTCTGTCTGGTTACTCTTCAGTCAGCATTAAGGGATCTACCTCTCTTTCTATTGCTCCCCCTTCCTTGTTTTCCCCCTTTTCCTCTTTCTTTTACATTTTTCACCACTGGCTTTTTCACCGTTGGTGTGTTGAAACAAGCACAAAGAGCAAAAGATGTTTTTAAAGAGAACAAAAGTCCTTGACAGCTGCACATTTGCCTTGGCCCCTGCTTTTGAGCAAATTCCATCCCACCCATTTGCATCACTCTCTGCTCCGCCTGCCTCACGTTCTCACAGCTCCCACGTTTTAACTTTCCGTCACTTTTTTTCCCCTATGCTCCCTCCCTCCTTCCCTCGCTCACTTCTTTTTCCTTTCCGTGATTTTTACAACCCCTCTCTTCTAGATCCCTCTTCTCCACTTCCCTCACCTATCATTTGTAATGTTCCTGCTCTTATTTTTCTTCCTTCTCGTCTCCGCGTAACCCATCCCTTAGCTTGGTTTTGCTTCCATTTCTGTCTTGGACGACAGATTTGTCATTTACTGTGACCATGATCCAATATCCTTCTGTCAGCATGATTCTGTCCAATCAGAGTGAAGTGGTGGTGTGACCGTGACTCCATGGAAAAACAGAGAAGGAACAGACAGGCATCCTTGCAGAGAGACAGACAGACCAAAGAGCCTCCACCAAGCAGAGTTAAGTATGTCTGACACAGCTTGATGGAGACTCATTTTCTCAGAGGTTCATCTCACGAGTGTGTAGTTTGAGCGGGTGGGTGTTCGCTATAAAAGGGAGAATGACTCCGGTCTCTGGGATAAGAAACAGACATGCCCTCGAGTCGTTCCAGGGAAAAATGTAAACAGCTTTATTTTAACAGAGTTATTTTCTCAAGAACTCCTCACAGTAAGAAGTGCAGTGATAATAACAGAAATTCCCACATCACAAATACATAAATGATGGATGACAGGAATGGCAGAGTAGTGGCTGTGATATCCTGGATGATGGAAGCGCTGAGCTCTTTATTACTTGGGAATGAGGGTCAGGTCAGGGTTACACTGTTACATAGGTGGATGGTTACACTAAACATGACCATAGTTCACATAAATAATTCCTGTGAGCCAAGAGCTCAGGCTTTCAGACTGCTGAAAACACTTTGTTTTGTACAGTTTTTTTCTACTCTTGGTTCCTTGTGATGTCAAAGACAGGAGATATCCTTAATAATCATCCCTGCTTGCTGGCTTTGTATTTGCAGCTTGCAGCTCAGTCTTTTAGCCCTGAACACAGTTATGTTAGATCCTATGGAGTACTTGTCTTAAAGTGGGTCAGCTGGACACTGAATTATCATTTGACTCACGAAGTGAACCATCCATGAGTCAAACAAAAATGTTAATGAGCTGCATGAACAGCTAGCTGAGTTATAAACAAAGGGTTTGGACTCAAAACCAGACAGATTCAAAAGAAGGGGTTTTTTTTCTGCATATCACCCCTGTGGCAACATATCACCCCAGTAGAGCCCTTTGCTCTCTGCAGGCTTACGTATTGTTCTTGGGGTGTTTAATATGACCATCATAAGCACACAGCTCTGCCCCACCCACCTGAGGTTCAAACCTTTTGTTGGGGAGGGGCGGCCAATCAGACTAAAGTTGGTTTTGAGGGATTGCAGCCTTATAAAGGAGAAACAATTGTTTAATACAGTGAGTAAACATAACACAGTAGTTGTTAGAGTCGTGGGAAGTGTGTTCCTTCTTCTCCCTTGACTGTACAGTTACACTGATCAGACTACAGTACATTTAGATTACAGTTAGCTTCTCATCCTATTAATATGCAAATAGTATCCTTGCACAACTAGTACAAAACTAGTACTAGTGCAACTAGTTCAAAAGCATGTGATTAGCTGAAGATCAGCAAACACCTTTTTGCTTTAGTAATTTGCTTGTCTGGAGCATTCAGATGTGTGTTAACAAATAGTCTTCCCAAGAGTGGACATCCCAGCAAATTCACCCCAAGGTCAAATGCTACTGCTCAGACTATACAGGCTGTTAAATGTTATATACTATACAGGTTCATATGTTAAATGTTATTAGAAAAAGCCTTAACAGATTTGACTTGTTTGAAAGCATTCCCACGAGCCTTTTTTAAAGGACGTAAAAAAGTAGATGAGCAAACCAGAAGACTCCTGGAACAATGTCCTTTGGATAGACAGAAGCAAAATAAAGATGTCTTGCCATAATTCATAGTGCCATATTTAGCAAAAAACCAAACACAACATATCAGGATAATGACCTTAAGTCAACTGTCAAGCACGGTGGTGGAGGGGTGATGATTTGGGTTTGTTTTAGAGCCACAGGTCTTGTGCACTTTGCACCCATTGAGCGGACCATGAACTCCTCTGTATACCAAAGTACTCTAGAAACAAATGTGAGGCCTTCTGTCTGACAGCCAAAACTTCATGCAACAGGGCAATGATCCCAAAGCAGCAAATCTACAACAGAGTGGCTGGGAAAAAAGGATTAAGGTGCTGCAATGACCCAGTCAAAGTTCAGACCTCAACCTGATTGAAATGATGTACTTGGACCTTAAAGAATTTGTGCTTGAGTGAATGCCGGTAAATCATTAGTTCAAGTTACTGAATCAGTGCATCAGAATTTACTTAGTTTTACACAAGACTTTATGGAGTCCTGTGATTATATTATAATATACCTCAGGACTTTCAACCAGTAGGAGTTCGAGTTCCATCCCATATGGCTATTTTTACTTCACTTTTCATTTTTGCCTTGCTTTTTGGTTAGGTTTAGGCTCCAAACCAGCAAAAATCTGGTTATGCTTCAGTTAAAGAACTTCTCTTTGTTGTCCACACATTATAAACCGGACGACTCTCAACTTTAAAAACATTTTTTTAAACTCCCTGGTTACTAATGAAATGATTCAGTGTGCATTGACTATAAGCACATCTAATGTTGTATACAATGAGGTCCTGACCAACCATCACTATAAATGACAGTTGGGGGGAGAACAGGTTGCGTTGTTTGCCTTTATTGCACACATTATCAGACAAATTAGATGAACCATTGCCTAAAGTTTGATTTGAGCAAATTGGACAGCTCCAATTGTTATAATATGTAATACTTCAGTATATTTCAGTCTAGCCTTCTTGTGAAAAATCTGGAAGAAAAACATGTATTTTATGTGCTTTTCAAATTTAGCAAATAACAGGGAAAGACCGCAACTGTGTGAGGTTGAGACTTCATTACTGCTACTTTTAGCTCCTGGAATCGAATGAGGCTCTAAATTATGCTCTTGTGGAGGCTCATCTCTAACACTGTTCTGAAGCTATGTTGTCAGTGGATGGATGTGGCCAGGACGCTGCCTGTTTTGTTTTGCGCGGCGGACTTTGGTTGGTGACGCTCAATTTAGGTGTCAGGTGATATCAAATTAAATTTGACTTATGGAAACATGGGGCTGCCAAAAAGAACATTTTTAGGTGGGACAAACCACAACCTTAGAAAATCATGTGAAAAGGTTTCTTCTCGCTCTTCTCTGCAAAAGGTGTGAGAGAATGGATTTCATTATAGTCTCTCAAATTACTCCTTTTCTGTCTGAGCTGAGGTGGATGTTTGGATTCCAGAGGGTGCTCATGCTCTAGCTCATTCTGCCCCAGTAAAGCCTCAGGTCGAGGCAGGGCACAGAAAGTCTGCAACGGTCAGCTTTCCAAATTGGCTTTGTCTTGTTGTCCCAAACTTCCTTCACTCCCTGCACCAGCCCTCCTGCATTTGCAGAGAAATGCATAGGAATGACTCTGACACAGAAAACATTCCTTTCTTAACTTCCCATTTGGATACAAGTACCTGAAAATTGCATTTAAACCTTTCCATTGGAAATTCAAGCTGTGGCAGTTCCATGTAATGTTTTAATAAACTGACTGAGGCCACTGAAAGATACGCTTGTTGGTCGAAAGCAAACCTTTTACTGTAATTGCCTGAAATTGCCTCAAACTTGCAAAATCTGTGCAACAGTGTTGTTTCCAATTTACCCCACTTACAACCTCTGACATAAAGCGATAGGCATTTTGTGGTTGCATAGTTGTATTGTGTGATGTGGGCTGTTGCAGACATGTTTTACCCTAACTCTCCCAAGTTCTCCCCAGCTTCAGGACATGGTATTTAGCACCACTTAATGAGCCTCAACTTCAGCTGCCTCTTTTACAGCTAGCCATAAAGCCAGACAATACAACATCATTAGTGTCCGTTCTCATGAAACACTTTTTTATATAACTGGAGAAAGGAAGTTTTCATGTTACATGTCCACAAAAATATGTCAGGGAGATCCTGTCAAACAATATTTCCTCCACAAAAAAGTTTTGTGTAAAGTCCACTAATCATAATTAAGCTATTTTCTTCCTCTGCCTATTTTAGGTTGGAAAAAACAACAAAAATGAATTGGCAACACCTGGTTTTAAACGAGCGTGGGGAGACATTTAGCTTACAGCATGAAAATGCTTTTGCTGTGCAAAGGAAATGACATTTGCAATGTTTGTCTCCATCTGTTTTTTCAACTCGTCTTCTCTCACTCTACACAAAACAAAAAAATGTTCTGCATTGAGGATGACAAAGTAACATATACGTATGCACTAAACAAAGTCGGAACACATGTGTAGCCTGCTAGCTAGCTACTGTTTGCATCATGCTTACTCATATGGTAACTCACTTCTAATGGCTGAGCCAAGGAGACAAGCAGTGAGGAATATACAGCTCTCATACATTATACATTATTCATTATAGCATATTAATCCTGTATTCCTACCATTTACCTCACAACTTTGGTAAATGGACTCTTTTATAGTGCTTTTCTACGTCACTTGAGCACTTTTTCCAAAATGTCTCCTTTACCAATTCACACACACACACATCTATACAAGCACTTTTTTCTGTGTCTAAGTGTTTTCTATGTATCATCATTCATACTCAACTGAACGCATCAGAAGGTATTTGATTTTCTTGTCTGCTAGGCATAGTTTGTTAATTTGTTAGTACTCTCATTGCACGAACATGATGCTGATCACTTCTATGGATTAAAAATTGGTCAGACTGAGGCAGTACTCTATGCTACAAATGTTTCTACACTTGAACTGTTTGTCAAAAAGGCCTCTTTACATGTTTTTGGGATGATAAAATTGCTTGGTGGAAAAGACTGAACCCCTTTAGCGGCCCTACAGCATGCACTCATAATTTGAAGTTTAGAGTTTGTATCAAAGGAATGAACTAAGAAGGATTATAAAAGTGCCGGTGTGTGTGTGTGTGTGTGTGTGTGTGTGTGTGTGTGTGATAAGGTTTGGGGGTGGATTGGAGGGTTACACAGAAGGTCCAGCAGGAGGTCAGGAAGCTGCTTGTGGGGTGCAAGGCTGAGCAGATCAGGGGGCTGAAAGACTGTTTACAGAAGCCACAGTCTGCTTAAGGCATTAGACCCCTCTCCCCTTAGCTATCAACACTTCCCAGAAAATTTACACATACTCTCAGCTATGCCAACTCACATCAATGTACTCATGCATGCTCAAAGACAAGAAAAAGCAGTGTTAACAGTTTAAGTATCTGTTTCACAAATATGAACAGGTATAGTAACAAATGTACAGATCCTCTAAATTGCTTAGAATTAATGAGTCCTGTAAATATGGAAAGTCTGTAAAATACCCAATGGGATTGTGGGAGAGTGCTGACGTGGATGTTTTGCCTGGAAGGAGATGTTTTGCAGCTGAGTCATCCCCAGCTTAGGAAGCCATATCCTAGGCAGACTGCACCCCTCTGACCCCTCCCGCAATCTTCCTCTCTGCCTCCAATTCATGCTATGTCTCCAAAGGGACTCTTAGCTGATACAATGAATGCCACTCCTCCTGGGAGGTCATGACAAGAAGGTCCCCCCCCAGTGGAAAGCTGTCTCCACAGGGAACTTGAAAGGCTCTCCTCTCTGGGAGTTGGAAGTTGACCTGAAATGGTCAACTTCAGCAGACAGGCAAACAGGTGTGAGTCTTTTACTCATAAGCTGCCATTTACCAGGGCCAGAGACCCCCAGAGGAGGCCTGACACCTAGACACGTGTGTGTAAGTCCAGGGAAAGACACATAACTCACGCAGACACGTAATGCTGGGTGGGTGGGCCTGCTATTTGCTGGCACAACAGGAAACATCACAGCTGTCAACATTTCAGGATTCTGATTGTTTGCTTTTAGGTTGAACAGTTTTCTGGTCTGTCGGTTTGTTTGTTTGTTTGTTTGTTTTCTGCATTAGACACACTTTTAAAGGTGTTAGATCAAATTATGGAAAGTATTTTTCTCAATTGTCAGGCTTACTGTATGTGCTGAAATCTTGACACACCTAAATACCCCAGAGATCAAAAGATTTTTCAAAGTTTGTGCTTCACAAACCATTAAAAATGGGAAAGAAATCAAATAAAATCCTTGTCTTTCCATAAACAGTGTTCCTGTCACGTAAGGTATTGGCAGGAAAACGGTTTTAAATCTCCTCAAGGCCCCAGATTTTCTCATCCATTTTTTAGCTCCATGTGCAATAACTCGGTGTTGTAACTCGAGGAGCCAAGAGCTGGCCAGCTGTTGTCAGCAATTTTTATTTATATGACTCAAATGTCTATATGTCACTTAATAATTTTAACAACTGGTCTGGTAAAAACTGACATGGTTTCTGATCCTTCACATGCTTAGCAACCACTGGTTGCTAAATAAAAATAAGTATTCCCCGACTACTTGTCAGTAGTTGATGCACATTGGTGGCCATCACTGTGAAAAACGTAAACCCTCAGTCGCGTAGGTCTAGAGACTAGTCACTGAACCTCTGGTAAAAACTGGTCACTAGGAAAACTAGTGCTTTCCCTAACTGGTTAGCTTGCAGTTGTGGGAGGTTGCTGCCTGTTGCTGGGTGAAACTTGTATAGAAGTTGCTGACCTGTGTGCAAGCACTCGTCAGCTACTTGCTAAGCAGTAGAAATAGAGAAAATTCACCTTGAAAATAAAAGTTGTTCCACTGAAACCAACACAGAATTTCAAAATTTCTAAGGCAATTGTCCATTTGCAGTTTGTGCTGCACTTTTTTGGTGGTTAGCAAGTGTCTTCAGACACCTCACTGTCTTCCATGCGAATTTCGGAGGATTCTTTTGGTAGCAACCAAAACAGTGCAGTGTCCTCTTTTGCATCTGATTTCACACAATGACAGCAGGAACCTCCAGCCAACAATTTTTCCCTAGCAACCACAGGTTGTCAGGTGGTTACCAACCAGTCTCTAGGCCTGTGTGACTGAGTTTAGCAGTCTTAAAGCAGGATCAATATGATCTCATTAACTTATAAAATGAATTAAAGCAGATATGTAGTATATCGTTTCTTTATGATTCATAAACCAGTGGTTCTCGCGAGTTCCCAAATCTACGCGCATGGCCTCTTGTGTGAGTTTACACAAATACCTCACTATTTGTTGTTACTGCCTCTTTGGCAGCCCAGAAGTTAAGGAGAAGCAGAATTGCATGCTAGAAGAGGGATGATCTGATATTGTCGTGTTGGTGTTGTTCCCAGATCATCATGAAAATGTTGTTCCAGGTACAACATTGCAAGTGACCAATCACGTTGTTGTGACGTTATTCTTTTGCGCGCCAACCCATTCGTGCATTTATGACATTCCAATGTTGCAAGGACAATATCAATTCTGCTTACCATTTATTAAAGGGTTAGGGTTAGGGTTAGAGTCAGGATTCTTTTGGTCCGTTGATCGGCGAACAAAGGTGGTTTCTCGCAGCTTAAGTACAGTTTTTTGTTTTAGGCCGGTTTTTCCCGAAGTCGCAAAAGTATGACGTCACAACATTCTGATTGGTCACTTGCAGTGTTGATCCTGGAACAACATTTAGTATGATGATCTGGGAACAACACCAACACGACGATATCAGATCATGCCTAGAAGAGTGCCATGCCAAAGGAAGACTGCAGCAGGCAGACGCTTGGCTCCGCAAAGAGCTGACTCAGGAACGTGTGCATAGACACCTTCAACTGCATGAATTGATCTTTAGCATTTTTTTGGTCATTATATATACTATGGAGCTGATGCCACTGAGTATCTTTACCATATCTGCAATTTGCATTGCTTTTCCCCTCCTCCCAATCCTGTTTACTCCTCTTCTCCCCCTTCCTCCTTGTCTCCATGTAAACTCTGGGTGAGGGGAGGGGGGTTAAGATGGTGGGAAAGCTGCTTGTAGGAAGTTTTTTCCCCTCAATGTTAATGTGTTCACCGGCTGGACAGCACATTCTTTCCACCTCTGTCGGCCTCACGGGTCAAGCAAAACCATACCTCCTCTTCTTTCTCCCCCTCGCTCCCTCTTTCTGTCTCGCTCCTCCCTTTCCTCTGGTTAATGCACTGAAGTAACTTAGTTAAACTGTTGGAGTGGGAGCTCCAGGACTGGATTTGGGGGGGAGGGGGGGCACATTGTCAGCTGAATCACACTTTCCAGCGGTTTCCCTCTCTTGTGTTATTCAGGTGCTGTCTCTGCAAAAGGGCAGGAAAAAAAAGGAGGAAAAGGCTTTAAATATAAACATGTGTGGCACACCAGTAACGTGAGTGTTTCCATTCCAGACGCTTGATTTATGTCTGGCAGCTAAAACGCAAGACACAGGATAAAGAGGAGGGGGTGGGAGAGATAGATGTGGTCAGCATGGAAAGACTGCGGATGGAGAGTGAGATGAGAGCCTGCTAGGCTCCAATAATTGCGGGCTTTGCCGAAATACGTCTTTTTTGTCATTTGCACACTTGCACATGAACCGACGCATCCTCGCAACAGCTGAATGACTCTTAAGGAAGAGTGTTTTAAACATCCTTCAAAATTTGTAAAGTCTGTGTTGTCAGTTTGTTTACTTTATTCAAGTAGGTTATTTCTTTGCCTTCAGTTCGCTCCACAACTGGAAATGCTGCACAGCCGTCACAAGACAGAAAAGGAGCTGAGACATACCGTACAGCATGACTGAAGTGTTACAGGGGTGAGTCATGGTGCACTTAGACATTTCCCTCATTGTGGTTTTGTACTCCCCAGAAATGACCAGCATAGACTGAAACACAGACACTGACTAATCCTGATAAAAGGTGATCTGACAGCCAACACGGAGAACCAATCAGAGCAAATTTGTCCATTAATGATGTGGAAAAATGTGCGGAACAGCCTCATGTCCTGCAGTCAGTCTACATTTTTAGGAAATGGTTGAGATAAATTTTTGGACTGGAAGGGGGCGGTCATAAATCGGCAATGTGGCAACATGGAAAAGTCATGACGCAACATTTCAAGACGTTTTATCAACCAGGAAGAGTTTATCATGCCTAGATATGCTTGTCAAGAACAAAAGCTTGCACGCACTTCAATCAAGACCAAGAAAGACTTTGAGGACCTGAGGAAAAGCTGCAGGGCATAAATGTACAAAGGGGACAGAAATTATATGTTTCATGGGTCAAAGAGTCAGGGATTTGAGGTGTAGTGCAGTTCAGATCTTTTGGCTGATATTTGAGGTAATTTAAACACATGTGGCCTGTTTGACAAATGGAATGGCGATGAAGAGAGAGGGTGAGCTCATTTGTTTTTGCCTGGGGTCCTCGATGGTAATGGGTCAGGGGTCTGAGCTGTCAAGTCAAACGTCAAACGTGGATGGCGGAGAGTAAAGAATGGACGGGAGTGATCTGCAGGTAATGAGAAAGTGCTGAGTTCCTTTCTTGGCTTTTATCTCAGTAAACCTGCCGTGCTTCTTTCTACATCCTCTCCTGTATTTATGTCTTTATAATCTACACTCAGACATAAACCCAGTCAAACACACAGTGCATCATTTGGTGTAATAACACATACAAGTTGTCTGAAATGCAGCTAACTGCTGACCAAAAATGTTTAAAGTTACACAAGGGACCTGTGATTTTAGGACCATGAAAAAGCTAAAATGGTAGTTCCCCCTTTAAGAATAGGTATATTGTGCTGGGGTTTATTTTCAAAAGAAATCAAATCCAACAGAAAAGGCTCAACATAAGTGCAGCTTGACAGGCCCAAAACATTGGATCGGATGTCCAGAGAAGAGAGGTCCCGCAGAGAGTGTGAAAGTGAGCATAGAAAAGAAAAACAAAGGTGCCTGAAACAGGAGAGAACTTTGGCTGCCTACAGTATTTTGCCCCCCACCCACACATTTGTTGGTTGATAATTACTGCCATCTGAACATATACCAGACAGAAATGTATCCAAGATAATCTTGATTCAAACCATCATCTTTCTTCTGCTATACTCAAGTTTTTAACTTTATTCAGGTACATAATTAACAACCCACATGTCCTTCTCTTACTTTTTTAATGTAAGCACAGCATTTAATTGTATTATAGACACTGTAAGCAGTTCTCCAACAGGTTCATTTGTTTTAATCCTATTCAAATGGGCTCTAGTTATTAGCATAGCGTTTGATATCATTTTAAATCACAGATGCACCTTGCTAACCAAACTAGCTAGCCAGCTTTAACTATGGGGGCTCTAAAATCAATTTGCTAAAAAATCTGGAATTTATATTAATAAGGTTTTATACACACATGACTACTAACCATGGGATGTTAACTTGTCCACTATTTTAGACATGTGACAATCACCATGTCAAAGTAGGATCATGTGAATAAGGTAAGTTGTGCAAAGTCTAGAGACTGGTCTGCCACCATTTCTGTTTGGTTCACACTTATTCCAGTTGTGCTACAATTCAGCTAGTTGCTAGTTAGTGTTTAACAGTCTGCTAACAACCAAACCAATTAGTTGCAGGTTTTTGGTGTAGCACCTTCTTTGCAACTGATTTCATGCAGTGAGAACAATCTGCAGGAACCATTTGGGAAAAGCACTCTTTTCCCTAGCAACCACTGGTTACATTGTTACCAGTATGGCAAACTCTCAAGTAACGTATGGATGACATCTTGTGCCTATGCTGATGATAACTAAATCTTCACAGCTAATTGTGACCACGTGAAAATTTGGAAGTTATTTTCATCTAGAAGAGAAGAAGCATGAACAATCTCAACAATAGGTCGGGAAGGCTTATTGTGTAGCGCTCTAACACAATTTGAGTGTATTTTCAAATTCTGACACTGAAGCTTTAATTTATGACTGTTTTTATTAGTTTCTTGGATGAAAACTGAAATGATAATGGTGGGCACTCTAGACTACTGGTCTGATTACTACTTTATATCCAATAGTTAGTTCTGAACATTACACCATAAGAGGAAAACTGATTAAATTATATTATAAAGGAAATAATCTCACTATAAAAATGGTTGGCTTGCAGTGTTTCCTGATTTAATTAACTAATTTCATTTTCTTTGTGCACAAAAGATGATGACATAATGATCCTGTTAAGGTGAATCACATCTAATATCAGCTACAGTGTAACTTTGTATTTTTGCAGCTTTCATAACTTGTTTTGATTAAGACTTGCCATTTTTTTTAAATGTCTGTGACATGTGGCCATTTGGCCAAAACCATAGTAATCTTATTTATACTCACAAAGTGTCCTTTGTTAATGGTGCCGTGAAAGCCACTAGTAAAACACGTTTTGCTATCACATGAGATATAATTTTCCAGCATACAAAGGTAGTTTTTGGTCCCTAAACCCTAACCAGCAAACAAAGCAAGAGTAAACAGCAAAGACTAGAAAAGTGTTATATAAATAAACTCATAAGATTTGCTGCCACTGATGCCTCAAAGCTGTAGCAGGTCATCTCCAGACTGCTCCAGTCTGCATGCCAAATATCCTTGGGCAAGATACTAACCCTAAGTTGCTCTCCAATGGATCCATCAGTCTTTTCTAGTTAGAAAGCTCTTAAGCATAGAGAAAGTGCCTGTATGAATGGGTCAATGTGGGATACTGTAGAAAGTGCCAGCCCAATTACCATTATATCAGGAAGCCTTGTCCGTAACTCTGTGATATCAACAGTATGTGACAGAATATCCGTATTTATCATACTAAGAGGAAAATTAAAAATGTTTTGATTTTTATATAGTTTAGTTTATACATAAAAATAACTTAATCGGCCATGAAACTGCCAGGCTAAACTTTCATCAAATTAACACAAAGTTGACTTCATTCTTTAAAGCTATGCAATCAGTGTCACTTGTTTGCTGATGACACCTACATTTATCAGCCTGTTACACTACAGGGTGGGCCATTTATATGGATACACTGTAATAACATGGGAATGGTTGGTGATATTAAAGTCCTGTTTGTGGCACATTAGTATATGTGAGGGGGCAAACTCCTCAAGATGGGTGGTGACCATGGTGGCCATTTAGAAGTCGGCCATCTTGGATACAACTTTTGTTTTTTCAATAGGAAGAGGGCCATGTGACACATCAAACTTATTGGTAATGTCACAAGAAAAAGAATGGTGTGCTTGGTTTCAACATAACTTTATTCTTTCATGAGTTATTTACAAGTTTCTCTTTGTTCACAGCCATTGACATGTCGAAGAAGTCAACACGTGAGGAGCGGATCGAAATTGTGTTGATATCTGGTGAACGCAATAACCGGGTCATTGCAGCAGATTTCAATGCAAGACACCCTACGAGACCACCCATCTCCCATGCTACAGTTAGCAAACTGCTTGCTAAGTTTCGTGAAACTGGTTCAGTGTTGGATTTGCCAAAATGTGGACACAAGACAACTGTCACTAATGAAGAAACATCAGTGGCTGTCCTAGCTTCAGTCACCAAGAGCCCACAGCGTAGCACTCGCCGCATGTCATTGGAGAGTGGCATTAGTCAAACATCCCTTCAGCGGATATTAGCTAGTCACAAATGGCACCCTTACAAACTCCAGCTACTGCAGCATCTCAACGAGGATGACCCAGATCGGCGCACAAAATTTGCAGAATGGGCAAAACAAAAATTGGAACAGGACCCTCAGTTCACGCAGAAGATTTTGTTCAGTGATGAGGCAAACTTTTATGTGAATGGTGAAGTTAACAAACAAAACCACCGTTATTGGTCTGACACTAACCCACATTGGATGGATCCCTCCAAGACTGTTGGAACAACAAAAGTGATGGTTTGGTGTGGTATATGGGGTACAACGATAGTGGGTCCATTCTTCATCAATGGAAACCTCAAAGCCACTGGATATTTGAAATTGCTACATGATGATGTGTTTCCCTCTTTATGCACTGAAGCTGGCACGTTCCCTGAGTTTTTCCAGCAAGATGGTGCACCACCACATTATGGGTGCCAGGTCCGAGCATTCCTAGATGAACAGTTTCCTGGAAAGTGGATTGGTCGTCATGGGCCAGTTGAATGGCCCCCAAGATCTCCCGATCTGACCCCCTTAGACTTTTATCTTTGGGGTCATCTGAAGGCAATTGTCTATGGTGTGAAGATATGAGATGTGCAGCACCTGAAACTATGGATACTGGATGCCTGTGCTGGCATTTCTCCTGCGGTGTTGATATCAGTGTGTGAAGAGTGGGAGAAGAGGGTTGCATTGACAATCCAACACAATGGGCAGTACATTGAACACATTTTATAAGTGGTCAGAAACTTGTAAATAACTCATGAAAGAGTAAAGTTACATTGAAACCAAGCACACCATTGTTTTTCTTGTGACATTACCAATAAGTTTGATGTGTCACATGGCCCTCCTATTGAAAAAACAAAAGTTGTATCCAAGATGGCCGACTTCTAAATGGCCACCATGGTCACCACCCATCTTGAGGAGTTTGCCCCCTCACATATACTAATGTGCCACAAACAGGACTTTAATATCACCAACCATTCCCATATTATTACTGTGTATCCATATAAATGGCCCACCCTGTACTAAACTTTGTTTGCAGTCATAAGTTTGACACAGTTCACTGAGGACTTACACACGGGACTCTTCAGTTTGAGGAGTGGGGTTTATTTCACATTCACCAGGTGTACAGACAGTGGAGGGAATTGTGCTGTATATTACTGTGACAGGGGTCCGGGCTCCAGGGAATCCAAGGTGGGGAGGACAGGTTAAAACACTGGCTCTTCTTCGCCCACTCACTGCTCGCTACCAGCCACTCTCCAAGCATCCACGACTAGGGACAGGTCCAGGGAATTTAAACACAGAGCAAACACATTAGAACAAAGACACAGAAATAACAGGAGTCTAATACTATGAGAACTGAGATACACTGAGCACAACGATCCAGTGATAAATGGCTGTCATCCCTCTGCTTAAATGCTGGTCGCGTCAGTGACACTCTGGTGTTTCAACTTCACAGGTGCGTGGGCCGAGGGCATGAACCCACAATGAGCTCCGCCCCGGTGAGAGAGAAAGAACAATAATGCTGCTGATCAGCTATCTGTTGATCCACTGGGCCGTGACAGAATTTTGATTAAACATAGATATTCTCCTCAAAGCATAATTTCTCTGATCTTGTGAGAAAATCTAGAGAAATTTTAATTTTGTCAGTTATTCTAGAAACAAGGTCACTGTTGCTTTCTCATCCTTTTTCTCCTTGTAGTTCGAGTATCAAAGAGCACATCAGGTCCTAATGTGGGAAAATCATATGGCTGCTGTCCATTTTGTGAGCATCATGACTGAAACACATTAGTTTTGAGTATCTCTCTCTGCTGGTTGTGGAAACTAACTGGTTATTGGCTCAGTTTGTAGGAGGTTCTTAAACTAAAGCTAGAGAGAACTAAAAGTCATGTTTATCTCAAGCAGCAGCTGTCTCAATTAGATTAATTAATTAAAGTGGAATTTTTAGTTTTTACTGTGGGAGGACACCATATATCTCAGGGAAAGTCCAAATCACTCAACCAGCTTGCGTGCTTTTATCGCATTCATGTAAATGTTATGCTGCTATATATTTTTCATTTAAGTAAAGATACACAACAGCTGCATTGTCTTAAATCTTCTCCGGTGATTATGGGCCTTCTCTTCTTCTAAACTTTATTGCATGACCTCAAGAGTGTCACAAGTCCCCCACTTCTCCTGTTAAATAGAGGCATTAATCAACCAACATATCCACAGAGACTCTGCACATTTTGTCTAGTTTTTAACACTCGCAAGTCCGCTATATGAGTCGAAGAGTGGAATAAAGCAGGAAATGGCAGAAAGGCGGAGGCAAAGTACGGACCATGTTGTTTGATTGAAAACAGCTTTCTGGTCGTCATTACCATGATGTTTTGAGAATAGATGAAGGCAAGGCTGACTCAAGACTGCAGCTGGGAATTATTTTGTTCCTCAGTGTTTGCTGATATTCTCAGAGATGATTTATAAACTCACAGCTGTGTGTATAACGCGCTCACCACTGGACATGTTTCTTTTTGGATGGACAGGGCACTGTCATGTTCAACACAATTAGTAAAAAAAAAAAAAAAGGACGCTAAGAAAAAAGCAGCTACATAAATAAATAAAATCCCAGCTATCAGCAAAGGCAGCTGTCATCAACAAGTGAAAGTTTAAGCCACGTAACATGAAGACTGTAGCATGACAGGACTGTGTAAAGCCTCTGCAGAAGCCAAACTCTGACACAAGTGTATTAAAGCCTGCAATGGTGACTCAAGAATAATAATTCAGAAATAAAATTCAATAACATGGAAAATGTGAGGCAATAAGAAAATTCTAACAAGTGATATCAAAAAAAGCAAGAAAAATTCCTCATGTTTTAGCACCAAATCAATCAGTGTTCTCCAATGCTCTAAATGCACACAACATATATATTAGTTGGGTTTTTAGTGTGTTTTTTTTTCTCCTTTTTTAGTCACTGATTTTGGCAGCTTGTGGAAATTTAATGCCGGTTTCCTTGGGGAATCCTTCAACATAGGAAAGGAATTTATCACCCCGAGTCAGATCTTTTTCCAGTTTTCCAGACTGAAGAAAGGATAACCCTATGGGGGTGGAAGCCTTGTTCAACTGATGAGGGGGTGGGAGTTGGGTGATTCACCAGTTACCCCCCCTTAAGCCGCTTGCCTCAACTTTCCCCAGGAGGGATTCATTACCAAGTGGAAGAGATGATGGTCATGGAAAAAAAATGAATGCATTGCCTCTGTTGTTCTGTATGATCAGTGCAGACAGGTTTCTCATGATGGTCAGTTAAACAGTGATCAGCTGAAATAGTTCTCCAAACAAGGACAGGAAGGAGGAGGGGAAAAAGAAGAAGAGGAGGGAGGGAGCCGAAGAGAATGACAGACAGATAGACTGGTTATGTGGCAGGGCAGTGTCTGTGGCTCTGGTGGTAATGCATCCTAACTCGGCTCAGAGTTCAGGATCAAGGTTCTGGAGAGCACTGCTCTGCCGTGGTCCGCTGTGCTCCACAGGCCCTGCTGGAGACAACAGAATTACAAGCTGCTGTGGAGGATTAGTGGGTCATGGTGCAATCAGTTTAGGTCTCTGTAGTACAACACACATAGGTTCGGGATATATATCCTTCCTCCCCTGCGTTCTTTTTCTATTGATTTTTTCCCTTTGCATAATACATTTGGACATCCCTGCAACTTGCTCCTTTCCACACTTTCCCCTTCAGCTCGACTTAACATGTTCTGTCTCCTGACAGTCATAAAGCAAAGACGAACGTAACACAGATGAAAGTTAGACAATGAATAAGGAATAATAGAAGATAACTGGGATGTTTTGAGCTATATTGAGTGATCTGGGGAGTATGAAAGCTGATTATAAAACACTAATTCAAGGGTTTTGTTTGCCAAGGCATGTTGCAGGATTGGAACAAACATCTGGCAGACAGCTTTGTGCCGATCCCTTCAACCACTGACTTGTCTCTCCTTATTCTTGTATTCCCCACTCTCCGTGTGTGTGTGTGTGTGTGTGTGTGTGTGTGTGTGTGTGTGTGTGTGTGTGTGTGTGTGTATTTTATATGTTTACATCTTTGTATCAATCTGAAACTCTGTGTTGCCAACTGTATGTGCACTATTCTATGGGCTCCCCCCTTTGTGTTTGCCAATATAAGGGACAGAGATAAATCATGTGGATTTGAACAAGGTAATAAATGTTCTTTCATCAAACACAGCACAAGAACAGCAACAGATAACAAAACCGGATTAATATCGCCTCTCTCTCCTTCAGATGTTTTACAGCCGTCATAAAAAATTCTCATTATTTGACAGGCAGTCACTTACACGATTTCAAATTACTCAATGGAGCATGGGGTGGGAGAAGTGTGTCCCCCTCTGGTGGTGAGAATAAGAAATAAACCTCTAGAGCCTCTCCAGTTTTCTCACCTTATCGCACAACTTTTTAAACATCTCCGGACATTTAAACAAATTTTAAAAAAAGTTTGAAGTTTGACACATTAAAAAAAAGCAAAAAGATCTAAAACTGATCTTTCAGTATGTTGTTAGGTGGTACTCAACCTCTGGTTACATCATCCTTGAGGTTTGAAAATACTGCATCAGCTTGAAAGAAAAAAAATAGATTTTTATAAACCCTCAAAGCATTTCCTTCTTTTTTTCTCTCCAACAGAGGCATGGACCAGAGTTTGTGTAGGCCTTAGTTTGTGATTCATTAGAGCTGGGGGGTTGGGATGATGTGTTTACACTGGTTATACATCCCTTTCTTTTTGTCTGTGTGCATCAGATAAACAGTATTTTTTTCTCTCCTCTCTTCTTCTCTTTCTCTCCATACTGCTGATGTGTCACAACCCCCCCCCCCATTCCTCTGCAGTTCCCCCTTCTCACACACACACACACACACACACACACACACTGGCTCTACCGTTTCCAGATGTGTGCAGAGATGATGTCATGGCAGACCGGAGGCATTGGCCTCTTATCCTTCTCTTTCTCTCCAGAAAACATTCATCACAGACGAAGGCACACGAGGCGGAAGAGCAAAGCGTTGATAAGTTCCCAGACAACAACGTGAGAGAACAGCTCTTAAAATAAGGCTATCTACCTCTGATTAGTTCACAGAGTAGGATTTTCTGACTCACGGGCTGTTTGTCATAAACTCCCACCGGGGCTGTCCACCACCAGATCTCAGAGCCTGAAAAAAATGTTCTTTCATTTTGACTTACATTACACCCCTGACTACCAGCGGTACCTGAACATCCTAAAACATGTGTAGGCTGCTGCAGCTGTTGCTTTGTACAAAAGTGGGTTAACTACCACTGACACATGGAGAACAAGAGGGGCAGGAGTTAGTGAGTGTTGTTTCAGTTGCTAGACAACTGCAGAGTAAATAAATTGCAGAGTAAAAAAACGGCACTGGTCCACAGCACGAGGCCTGTCTGAGATCTCTAGGGGATCACGAAAAAGGCGAATGACTAGCGAGGGATAACATGAGCTGTCCCTAGCCTTGTTACACACCACAGCTGGGCTGGAATTCAGGCCTCAGACACCAGCTGTAAGGGAGAAACCCAACTAACACCCCCAGGGAAAAAAAACTCAAACCTTTTTGGGGTTAGCACAGCTTATACTATCCACTGTCCACTGCTAAAATAGATGCACCTTTTCTACTCAAAAGAGCAAGCAACTTATTCCCATGATTTAAATGCCATCTGAAAGTCACCACAGCACATTCATAACTTACAAAGAAAGACCCTACCCCTGTTAATTAACTCTAGATCAGTTTGTCCAGGCAGGCACAGCATTTCAGTCAGTTGTGGTCTAGACTTTGACTAGTACATTGCAACACCTTGATTCTTTTCCTTTCCAGCCGTTATGTTTTAGATTTGCTGCTGTGCTTGGCATCATTGTTTTGTTGCATGACCTAATTTGGACCATGCTTTAGCTGCTGGACATGTGGCCTCACATTTGACTTTAGAATACTTTGGTATTCAGTTCATGGTCAATTCAAAATGACTGCAAAGTCCTTTGACTACAAAACAAGCCCTCCGCCAGCATGCTTGAAGTTGGTATGAGGTGTTTGTGCTGATATGCTGTGTTTGGCTTTTGCCAAAGATGGCACTGTGCAATATGGCCAAGCATCTACACTTTGGTCTCATCAGTCCAAAAACTTGTTGCAGGAGTTTTGTGAGCTGTTCAGATGTAAATTTGTAAAGTTATTGCGCGCTGCCGTGTTCTATTCAGACAGACGAGGCTTTCGCCTGGCAACAACAAGCCATATTTGTTCAGTCTTCTTCTGATTGTACTGTCATGAACCCTAACATTTAGCATGCTAAATGAGATCTGTCTGAGATGTACCTCTCAGAGCATTGCATGATCTGACCCTGGGGTGATTTTGCTGAGATGTCCACTCCATGTAAGATTGTGGCACTGGTTTCACACATGCCTGAATGCTTCAGTAAACTGCCAACACTTCTGCAAGGTGCTCATTTTTGATGAAGATCAGGTAATCAAGTGCATTTGGTCCTGTGAAAACCTTTGTTTTCACATGACTGTATGCATAATCGCTAAGGAAGAGAAATTAAGGGGGTAATGTACAAATCAATCTTGGACTTAGCTCCACTTAAACACTGTATATAAAATATATACATAGTTTCTGATCTGAAAAGTTACACCTTTAAACCTGCATCCTTCCAGCTGTGGGGGACTACTTTGGTTACCAAATGAGAAAATGACCCTGCATCCCTATTTGATTTTATAGCTCAGTAAACTTTTTCATAACAAATGAATGGTCTCAACAGCTAGTTTAAAATATCCTTTTTCAAATCTCTTTCAATACAGCATGGGGTAATTTTGTAGATGGTCTCAAATGGTAACAAAAAGCCAATTAAAGGAGATTTAAGAGTGTCTCTGCTGATGCCATGCACAATGGAAGAGGAAGGACTGTGCACAGCTGAAAAACATTAAAAAATGATTGTGAATGTCGGCGACAAAGCACCAGAGACAGCTCAGAAAACAAAGCTTGTGAAAACACATTTTGTTTGCTCAATGGAAATTTAATGAGCAGTGTCTTTCGGAAGTCGCAGCTTAATTTACAATACAGTGAGCATTTAGTGTCCTCTGTTAGCAAAAAGAGCAAAAACTGTGAGAATTACCACATAATTGAAACCATAAACGGTGAGCATGCTGTATGGAATTATGACCTTTCATGCTGGATATTCTGACTTTCCAGCCACAGGTGTAGCTAACACCATTAACAATGGCTATGGCCCATTTAGGTGCTCTAGTTCCAGGCGTCTGGCATTCTGGGTGATGACTCACTTGGTATGAATTACTGGGACACCTAATGGAACAGAGGGATCATTAAAGTCATTAGTTCCACCTGTGCTTCTCCCACATCCACTACAACTGTCTGGAAAAGTTCACAGTTCTCTCCAGAGCCTTGGATCGCTTAAGTTTTGATCATATCTTCTAATTTCTCAAGAAAAATAAATTCCGTATCACGTTCAGCTTACAATGTGAACAATTGAGTGTAGCACTGGCAGATAACTCTTCTCCATCAGCCCAATGTATTTAAACCTGTGTAGGAGATCAGTTTAGCAGTTGCAGACTTTAATGAGATTATATCACTTTGGTCGTGTAGTTTAAATCCCCAGCCCACCCACGTGCAAAGCTGTTGTGGTGCGTGCCTGTACGAAACGTCCCTCCTATTTGGACTGTAAAAAGATCTTTTGAGGACACGAAACTCAAAGCAAGTAATCCCACCAGCCTACAAATAATTGCTTTTGATTGTCTGTTGTGATTAAAAATAATACTAAAACTTGCTTTTATCCTCTAACTCTAAATCCAAATCCCCTCTCAGTCTTTTTTAGCTGAGCGGTTTCACTACAAAGGCAGTGTGACGAATCTTCCAGCTGAGGCTAATCTGTCCCAATCTGTGTGGCACCTCCGGGCACTCTGTTACTCTCGGTTACACCTCCGAGCCAACTGATGCTTTGGTCGGGGGAGAATCAAATGTCTTGTTTTAGTTTGCCGAGATGGTGAATTGTGAATTCAAGCAATGGCCAAAAAAAAAAGTTTGACTCCGTTACGTCAGGCTGAGAAAATCATTACTAGCAGTTACAAGAATGAAACCGAGAACCACTGCGGTACTTTTACCATGGTTCCTTTAAAAACATACCATCACAAAAAGCATCAGTGAAGAGTCCAATTACTGAGAGACCATTTCAAATCTCTCCAAACCATCTCTATTTAATAACACTGCTCTTTAATTTTAGAGGGAAGAGAGGAAAAAATAACTGCACTGCTCAAAAAAGGAAACATTCAATCATCACAGTATTACAAAGTCAGTTAAACTTCAGGGATATCAGTCTGTCCAGTTAGGAATCATTCCCCATTTGAATCCACCTACTTCGGTGCAAATTAAAGTGACAATAGTTGTGCTGAAGGTATACAACAAGCCAACACCCCCAAAAATCTTTGTTGACCAAAGACCGTTGTTATCTCCTCATCCCTCCTGACTGATTTTTCTCTGGTTTCACATTTTCCTAGTGTCCTTGTGACTATTTCAACCCTGAGACAATATCTAGGGCATCAGCACAAAGTCTAACACTGAGTCTTCATCCTGGTACCTAACAGCACTTGGGATACCATAAGGCAGCACCTGTAGGTCTGACCGATGCTCCAGGGACATGTTTCCACAGTGATCACTAACACATTGCTAAAGTCGACCATCCGTGATGAATTTGCAGCGTAATGTTTGCCACAGTGTCTCCACACTCTTTCATGTGTGATCACTGAGAACCTACTCTCATGTGTGAAGAGAACAAGTGTTGGGCCTGCAATTCTGGTGTTCTCTGGCAAGTTATAATCAAGCTGCACACGAGTAGTCCGCTTGAGGACATTTTATCTACTCCCAACGCAGAAGATACTGCTCCTCTTGCTGGGCTGATGCCCTTCTCCAGCTCTCTTTGTGTAATGTCCCACCTTCTTGTATCTACTCCACATTGTCCACACCCTGCTGGGATATAGAGCAATCCTGCTCGTCTCCATTCTGGAGGTGCTGGACTATTATTTTGTATTTTAACTGACTTTTTCAAACACAGTTTTGCATTCAATATCGTGAGCAGTGTATTTACAACACTAAAGATATTAAAACAGTTTTAAAACATAGACCACCAGCAACAATTGAAATTACTTACATCAAACTCTATTCAGTTACAGTGTTTTTAAATTTCAAATTTAATCAAATTCACTATAAGTTCTAATAGTTTTAAAATGACAGAACGATTAATGAAGGAACATTTTTTTAATTTGGTCAACCTTTCCAGCTCAGATGGAGCTCAAAAGCATAAAAATATATAGCTATTGTGAAAGCTTCTTCCACTGCTTTTATGCTTCACCTGGGACTGGCAGTTGTCAGTTTGAATATGCCAGCAATGGGCTAATTTTGGGTATAAACTATATTAGAATTAGAATAGGCACAGGATTAGCTTTGCTAATGTGTCATGTGGGAAAAATGTGTCATGTCTGTTATAGCACAAGCACGCCCACTATTTGTAATGGTGAGAAAATCTAAATAAAGCTTAATGTGTTCACCAAAAACATCTACAGGGTGTTTTTGAAAAAAGTGAGAGATTACTGAACGTTAGTCTGTGTAGGCAGAGGTTGATTCCACTGCAACAGAGAAAAAGAATACAGGACTCAATACTTCTAAAAAGGATAGGTGCAGAAAAGCTTTTTGCTTCAATGAAATACTGTACTTCCTTGTCCTGAGACATAAAAGGAATAGATCCATGTTTCCTGCTCTTTTATTATTATGACACCAGTAAATATTGACTAGTTTGACATTTCTGACATTGAAGACAGCTTAGCCCGAGACAGTGCACCAGAAGATTCTGGGGAAACTAAAACATGACTCAGTTTTTCTTGGTCTTGGAAGAAAGTAAAGCAGGGGGAGTGTGTAATTGCAGAGATGCTTCCCAGATGGAAAAAATATGCTTGTTTTTGATTTTGCCTTTATGTGATTATCATTAAGGAAATGTGATTCAAGCTGCAAAAACTCACCTGCTTTAAGAATAAGAAGCATAATGTCTCCTGTTAGTTTTCCAAATCTGAGGAGTGGAGTGTTGAGCTGTCACTTTGTCTGATTGTAAACTCGTATATCATCTGCATACGAATGAAATAAACAAATCAGGAACCAACAAGAAGAAAAAAAAAGTATTATTCATTATTCATGAAAGCAATGCTTTAAACTGGAAATGGATGTGAAGCTTTTTCCCCCCCTCATCTATCTGTGGAATGGCATTTGTGGCATGTCATACAAGAAAAAGCAAAGCTTCAAATAGTAATACTCATGAATGATCTGTTTCATGTACATCATCTGGAAACACTCTACCTCTACATCTGACATCAACAATGAATATATTTTAACAAATGTGTTTAATAATAATCCAAAGAAATAAAATGTTCAATTATCCTGTACTAATTGCAGGAATTTCAAATGCTGCATACAATTGAGAAATCTGCAAGCATGGGGTGTTTTTTTATTCCCTGTCAGATGTTGCAAGTCAAGTGTAAGTCAGTTTTATTTATGTTCTAAGTAAACACCAGATCACAAACTGATTGCTGATGATTCACTTTCAAGATTCAGCCAAAGGTCAAACGGCGGGGTGGTGATGAGGTGGCCATTAGCAGAAGAAAACTGAGCAAATAAACACAAAAACATACTAAAAGATGAGAAGGAGCTGGCATTAGACATATGAATATTGTTCAGACATATTTTAAATCCAAGGCTAATTAACCTTTTTTGCCTTTGACTGTCAAAAGACAGGGGATCGATCCAAACTTTGTATCTATACAATCAAGGATTTTGGTATTGGATCGATATTAGCGTGATAGGATACTTTGTTTCTATCCTCTAAGTTCTGTATGTAGTCACCTGAATTGTGTTAAATTCATTATTTTTTTGTAAATAAAAAAAATGTACCTCAGATATATATCCCAAACTTTGATTTTTATCATGTTATTACTGCCTCAGGCACAAATCCTGTAATTGGTAATCAGCTCAGGCATGAGACAAGTAAGAGTCGCAGTCAGAGTCATCTCATGAATTAAATCCAGAAGAAATTTGATCTTCTGTCCTACAGGTAGCTTAGGATTTCACTGGAAACAAAGCTTAATAATTATTGCATATTTTGTGGGTCATTCCACCTCTGAGTATACTTATTCCCCCCAGAAGCTGGGGTTTGCTCCATCTATGATTCATAACAGCAGCCATGAGTCATCTCTAAACCCACTTACTTGGTCAACTTCTCTGGTATTTCATTTCACAAACACAGTTTTCTCAGAAGAGTCAAAATTAAAGACGATGTCCACCCAACAGCTTTTATTTATTATTTTGTAAAAGGAAACAGAATAAACTATAACTGAAACAAAACTATAAAGTCCTTTTATATTTGAATTTATAAGCGACAGATACATACAACCCCTCATCTCCAGTGAGCTCTGACTGCGTGTACCAGTGTGGGGAGTCAGCAGGGATCTGTTGGTTCACTGCTGGCTCCACATGAGTGCTTTTGCCATCTACTTTTGGGAGATGAGTTTTCTGTGGTACTGCTGCGTGGAGTCAGAGATAGCCAAATGGTCTGGATGGTTGCCACAGCTGCAGTCATGGCGGGGAGAAAAAGACCTTATGAAATTGTCCAAAGATTACAAAGAGTGGCTGGAGCAACAGACGTTCCTTTGTCCTGCGGTGAAGGCATTCCTTACACTCATGCACTGCGGTATTCATTGTGCATGCTCACTAAAGTTTGTTTCCAAATGTCATTTTCCATAGCGGTGTGTGTGCATGATTATGAGTGTGTGTATGTGTGTGATTTAATGTGGGATCTAAAAGAGGACGATGACACTGGGAGAAGCTCCACAGTAACATTCCCTACAGTAAAAATGTCACCCTGCAGTCCAGCCGTGAGTGGCTCCGAGCCACTGTTGAGACCAAATTACAAGTCAAGGTGAGGAGGTCAGCGGAGGAATTTTGTTGTTGACCAGTTTTTTTGTTTTGATGTTTCTCTTTTTTTTTCTTACAGGTGGAAGGGATGTCTTTAAAGGCTGCTGTTGTCTCCGAAGCAAATCCACACAAAAAAACCCACTTTTAGCAATGAGTGGAAATACTGAGCTCACAGGGAGAATAAGCTTTTCTACAGTCTACCAAAACCAGAAAAATCACAGCACATGAGCCTGTTTTTAATGCCTACATCAAAGTCTTGGTGTCTCTTTTAGTTTCCCTTCTGCTAGTATGATGCTTGCCATACCTTCCAAAGAACAAGCTTCTGTTAGCACAGTGCATTTCAGCAAAACACTTAGAATTTCAAGTCAAAGCAAATGCAGCAGTCCTGAGCTTGCTCATCTGGGCCGTTTTTGCTCAAGTTTTCCCACTTAGTGGCAGCATATTTTCCACCACTGCACCAAAGAATAAACGGGATCTGTTTTAATTTTGCCAGTGCCTGGAGCAAAAAGAAGAAGGAGGGGGAAAAAAGAAATGAAATGAGGAGAAGGCTTCCATAGCAAGAGATTTTCTGCTCGATTGCGAGGTGTTTTATAGCGTTTGACCCACGCTTGCACGCCTTCGTCTCTAATTAGCAGCAGGTAATTGAAGAGCAGAGATGAGTGGGTAGTAGCAGTCAGGCTCGCTGCAGAAAGTGAAAAGTATCTGCTGACAACCTCCAACCCCACCCGCACCCCTCCAGGCTCAATGTAAACATATAGCTCATCTGCTTTTACAAGTCTGGGTGTGATTGGGGAAAGTAGTGCATGCTGTGAATCAGTTGAAGAGGACGTTCACACCCAGCCTGCAGCTCTGAATGCTCTCTCTGTAAGATGTGCTCGGTGATGTTTGTCTGTTTGTCCATTTGTCAGCAGGATTATACATAATCTACCAGTTTCATCAACATTCATGGAGAGCAGTATCAAGGCCTGTGTGTTGGCAGGGGATTCACTCTCCGAATGCCATTTAAGGTTTTATGCTTTTTAAGACAGACCAGTAGAGTGCCCGTGGCTTCCAGCACAAAGTTGAGCCACCTTGAGCCAAGATTCAGCTCCAGTGATTCAGCAACTTTGGTTTTGGACAATTGAGATCAATAATACCAATATGAACGTTATATAATATAGGCTAATATTTATTTATTTATTTTTAAATAGCTGATTTAAGAAATACACAGAAATACACTAACCAGCCACTTCATTATAAGTACCTGTTCAACCGATCGTTAATGCAAATATCTAATCAGCCAATCACATGGTGTCATGGTCGGACGGTCCTTCCCGGGGCGACCTGCCTGTGTGTGTATGTGTGTTTCTCTCTCTCTCCTCCTCCACCCAATGGCTGACACACCTGCACCTAATTTGCCACCCAGCACTGATCATCCTTCGTTGTGGGCTGAGGTATTTAACTGTGTGTCCAGATGGCAGTTGATGCTGGATTGTACTTGCAGCTTGGTAGTGAAGAGTGTTTTGTGACTTGCAGCTTAGCTTTAGTTGGCTAGCCTCCTCACCTGTTGTTTTTGCTTGTTTGTAGGAGGAAGAGATACAGAGCTGGAGGTTGGAGAGAAGGAGCCTGCGGGATTAAGCTATTGGAGGAGAACACACACTTGGATAATCACTTTGGAAACTCACCTGCGCACCACTGGGAGTTTGGAGAAGATCACTGTTGGACTTTGCACTTCACTTTGTGTTTTGAAACTGTTTTTGGGCACTGTAAATAAACGCACTGTGTACTTTGCATCCAGAGCTCCGCGACTGAGTCCGTATTTTCCCACTACCTGTGACACATGGTAGCAACTCATTGCATTTAAGCATGTAGACATAGTCAAGGTGGCCTGATGAAGTTTAACGTGAGTATCAGGATGATGGAGAAAAGTGATGAAACACTAAAGGACTGATTGCGGCGTGGTTGTTGGTGCCAGGCTGGTCTGAGTGTTACAGAAACTGATGATCTACTGGGATTTCCCCACAAAACCATCTCTAGGTTTTTAACAGAGAATGGTCAGAGAAAGGGAAATTATGACCATGACTCCTTCAAGATGATACAAAGGCAACGGTAATCCAGATAACTAATTATTAAAACCAAGGTATGCAGAAGAGCATCTCTGAGCTCTTGAAGCTGATGCACTACAGCAGCAGAAGACCACACCACCTGCCATTACTGTCAGATGAAACGGGAAAGGTGTGGCTAGTTTTAATTAACACAAGCTCACTAAAACAGAAAAACATTTCCTGGTCTGCTGTGAAATTTGGTGAGCAGGGCCCTGTTTCAGGAAGCCGGTTTAGTGGAAAAACTGAGTAAGTATACCCTGAGTTAACGAAAACTCTGGGTTTTCGGTTTCACAAAGCGAGTTCAGCTGCAGCCTGAGTGAGTCACTATGACGACACACGCCGTGAAGCTAACCTGCCCCCTAGCAGGTTTACTACAACTAACCCTGACTGTCTCCGCCCCTTTGTCGGAAACCTGACAGTAGGAAGTGTCGGACATGGCGTGCCACTTCCTTGAAGAGCCAGTAGATCGTGAAGCCCAAATTCTCCGCAGAGCTCTCCGCCGGGAGAGAGTGATTAGAGCGCGTTTGGACATTTTATCATTTCCTGATGATTTTCTGTGTGAACGTTACCGTTTCTCAGCACAATCTATAAGTTATTTGGATAACATCCTCAGGCCTAATATTGCTCATGTGACACATCGCGGACATGCTCTCAGTTCTGTACATATTATTTGTATTGCACTTCGGTTTTTTGCAAACGGGAGCTTTCTGTATAATATTGGTGACGCTGAGCACGTTTCCAAGGCTACCGTCTGTCGGGCAGTCAGGAATGTTACAGTTGCACTGAAACGTCTCCTGTACTCGTCTGTGGTGTTCCCCGGTCATAGACCCACAAGATTTATCAAAGAGGGATGCCACAAAATTGCAGGTAGCAGGATGAACAGAACTTAATTCATGATGTGGTGATACTTGAACTACTACTTAAATTTTACATTTATTCCCACGGTTCCCAGGCGTGATTGGCTGTACAGATGGCACTCACATTCCAATCATTGCTCCTTCAGTAAATGAAGGAGACTATGTGAACAGGAAGTCTTTCCACAGCATTAATGTACAGGTACATAGTTCCCGGTAGCATTTCAAACTAACAAATTATTTCATTATAGTAATGGATGCTAATTTGTGTTCTCTGCACTGTGAAGATCATATGTGATGCTGCCAACATTATCACAAATGTGGAAGCCAAGTGGCCAGGCTCTGTTCATGACTCACAAATATTCCGTGAATGTACACTGAGCACAAAATTTGGACATGGTGAGTTGAGAATACTTTAAAATATATAAAGACCAATTGCTTCAGGGACATTTGAACTGAAGTGTACCCTTCTGTCTTAGGAGAGTTCACTGGCTACTTGCTTGGTGATAGGGGGTATCCATGTTTACCCTATTTGCTTACCCCTTACCCTGACCCTGAACCGGGCCCACAGCAGCGATATAATCTGGCTAATTGCAGGACAAGAGCCAGAATTGAAATGACTATCGGAATGCTTAAGGCCCGGTTCCAGTGCCTGCAAAGACTCAGGGTCACCCCAGAAAGGGCATGTGACATTATTGTGGCATGTGTGATTCTTCACAACATTGCCACAATTAGAGGAGAACACTGTCCTTCTGAACCAAACATCAGCAGTGATCCAAACCATGAACATCCTGACCCTCCCACGGACATACAAGATGGAAGCGCAGTCAGAGACACCATATGTCACAATCATTTCTTTTGACCCATCACCTCAACATGTTGAAAGAAGAATAAACAGATTTTTTGTTCAACTGGCTTTATTGGTCACCTGTGTTTCCTGTACACAAAGTATTAAAAGATGTAAACCTCATAAAGTGTCTCTGTTGCTTCCTCCTCTGTAACAGCTGTCAATGTTTCTTCATTATTTTCCTGTAGTAAAGAAATTAACAACATTGCTGTTCTACTGTAAACTCATATAATCTGTGGAGTATTACTCACAACTGCATGTTGGTCTGGCTCAACAGGAGGCTGCACCAGATGCAGTACACCATCACCATCAACTGATAGAATATGAGGTTTATACAGGTCACTTATAACTTACAAGGGACCAAATGGCAATTAACAAACATACCAATCACCTTACACTTCATTGTCATTATGCTCTCAAAGACAACCAAGGCTGAGGGAAGGCAAAATCAGTCGGAAAATAACTTCACTACAAAATAATTCATTATGGTAAAGAGTTTATCAAATGAATGAGTAGCACTGCAAAGGTGACTGTGAAGAAAGGATGTATGCACATCATGTATTATTTTGAATTTACCCCCTATGTAGGCACTTGTGTCTTGCGGGGTTATTGACTCAGAGGATGTCCCCGCAGAGATGCCTTCGGCCACAGGGCGCCCACTGTTTTGGCTGAGGGCCAACTGCTCAGCCTCTGTGAGTGGTGGTGGTGGAGGACCCCCACCTGTTTTTCGGGCCTCCGCTTTTTTTCTGTTGGCTATAACGGGCCACATTTGAGCATACAGAGTAAGCAAATATGTACTTGTAATGTGCTCAGATAATTTCAATAAGTGCTTACAGAAAGGAAATTAATGTAGCCTCTAACTGCAATTGATTTACATCGGACAAACAGACCAAGCACTATGGCTCATAATACAATTACACCTTACCTGTTTGGACTATATTTTTATATTTCATTTTTACTTGCTGCCAGGCACGTTTGGGGCCTGTTGGGTTGCACCTGCGCTCACATCACATCACAAAATAAAATGTATAAAATAACAAATAAAATAACATATGATAAAATAACGTGTTAAATGGGTGGAAATCCCTAGATCAATGTTTATATTAACACTCACGCATTGACTCTGTCGGCTATGTTTTGCCATGCATGCTTTTGCAGCTGTGGCTGTGTTACTTTTTTCCGCGGAATTTGCATGTTATCGGCATATGCTGCCATCAGAATTTCGGCCTCAAGCGCTGTGAAATACATTGACCGCGCCTTCTTTCCCTCCGTCTCCATGGTGACTCGCTTAATCTGTGCTCCGCTTATCAGGGCTTTATGTATCCTCGTCCGCGCGCTTCACTTGGGGTTAAAGCAACTCCGCGTTGACTGAACTAATTGTTATCAGCCTTTCTGAAACCGAATATTCCGAGTTGGACAGTTCGGGGTTACTCAACCGTGAGTGTCGTTTTTCACTCTGAGTTTTCCAAACCGGCTTCCTGAAACAGGGCCCAGGTTTAGGATTGAACATTTAAAAAAACAAAACATGGATCCATCCTACCTCGTATCAAAGGTTCAGGCTGATGGTGGCGGTGTAATGATGTGAGGATATTTAATTGGCACACATTGGGCATCTTAGTACCAACTGATCATTATTGAAATGCTACAGCCTACCTGAGTATTATTACTGTTTACGTCCGTCATTTTATCATCATCAGTTTACCAATTACATCCATTGCACAATGCTTAATCATCTCAAACTGGTTTCCTGAACCTGACAATGAGATCAGGAAGCTCAAATTGTCTCCAGTCACTTATGAGTTTAACATGCCAAACCGTTCCAGTCGTTGCCTTGCTGCCCCCGTTGACACCATCGTAAACCTGTGATCAAAACACAGGTTACACATTGTGAATGTGTAGTCATAGGTAGTTCAGTTGAACAAAAAAAGGTTCTGAGAGAGTTTGTCATGTTTTCATAAGAAACAGTAAGCATGGAAGCTAGTTGTACTGTTTAGCGATTTAAAAAAAAAAACTTTTAGTGTGAAGCACTTTAGTTTAAATGTGCTATAGCAAAAAATGTACTTACTGATATGAAAGATTTTTTAAAGACTAACTTTCTTTTGCTGGAAAGTAAAAAAAGAAAGTCCAGGAGATTTCCACGGTGAAGTTGTGCCTCTACGTCGACACGACTTTGATTTTGAAACTATCTTTCAACCTTGACTAGATGTCCTGAAAAGACGGCCACCGACTATTCAACGCTGAAATACTTGCTGGGAAGCTGCTGATAAACAAAGGATGCTAACTGAGGCAGCCACTGCTAAACAGTCAAGCAGAAACATGACTTTTATTGGTTGCTTGCTTTGACATGGCCACTGCGGGGATGAAACAGAGTGCATCTAAAACATACAACTCAAGTTTCTGCATAGTTTGAGTTTAGAAGGAGCAGTCGGTAAATGTGCCTATTAGCGCGCGCACACACACACACACACACACACACACACCAGAGGTGGGACCAAGTCATTGTTTTGCAAGTCTCAAGTAAGTCTCAAGTCTTTATCCTCAAGTCTCAAGTCAAGTCTCAAGTAATGTCAGGCAAGTCAGAGTCGAGTCTCAAGTCACTGGTGTAAAAGTCCGAGTCAAGTCACAAGTCTGAAACTTTGAATTTCAAGTCCTTTCGAGTCTTTAAAAAAAAAAAAACGAAAAAATAATGTTGCAGTTATGCTAAATGTAAATATTAGACCATGTAATTTTAAAATCTGTGTTTTTCTCAACACATGACAAAATAGTGAACTTAGAAAATATACACAAATTGTGAAATTGCACCTCTTTAAAATGCAGCTCAATTAAACCTAGCTCCAAGAATAATTTTCACCGACAGTTCTGAGATAAGCTGCATGTTATTCTTGGATGCGCTTGTAGGACCGGCTTTAAAATCGCATGACAAAAATATCATACATAAATAAATGATTTTTTTTTAAAATATCATTTAAAAAAAAACTGCATCACCAACGTAGCCTGGAAAACATTTGCTAGTTAGATGAAGTCAGCTATCTCATCGTAGCATATTTATATGCATATTTATAATCATACGGTTCTTGGAGTGAGTGCATACACTCATGAAGTTTAGTAACTTCCGGTCACTGCAACAAGCCCAGGTACAGTTTACCGACGGATGGGTGCAGGACCTTGAAATGCACCGTGTAGAAAGTAAAGACCATCGTATGTATCATAAGTTTACCAGTCTCACAAATCGTCGTCATAAATACACATTCGTTAACCGTTTATTAATATAACCTTTGAGCTCAACGGTAATTAATTAGCAGTGGAAATAATTTCTGGTAGCATCACAGAAATGTAGCAGTGACAATAATACTGTATGCTGTAATCGTACTGGACAATTAGTGATACAAAACAACTGTTTTATCCTGTGAATAAAAGTATATGTTTTTGTCAGTGTACCATAATAACAGAAGCGAAACACAATATTGTGTCAGGACAATTCACTATTTATGCACAATAAATAAAGGAGCATAGCGCGACAATTTCTGTTCAGCGCCAGACTGTAACCTATATCACCAATTATGTTAAGAAAAATGACGCATTAACTACAACAGCAGACTGACCTTTGTGTAAATGCTTGGAGCAGACTAACCTGTGAGCTGGAGTGTTCTGGGACGTTATAATTGGTCTTTGAATGGCTGCAATCCAGGCCGTCTTTGTTACTTCGGAAACATGGCTCGAACAATTTCTCTTCAACGACGTAATCCGATAACAACCGATCTCTTTACCCGTCGGCTTCCTGTGGCTGTCATGCGACCGGCTATTGCAGTTAATAATACAACAGCTTCTTGACATTTTTGTGTTTCTTTTTATCGCTGTTTAACTGATTTCAATTGAAAGCCTGCGTGCGCTAGTACCGCTTGCCACGAGTTCCCAGAATCCTTTGCGGTTCTACCCGTGAATGACGTTACATTTTCAATCTCTATATAATATGCATGTTAAATTTTATATTTGGGGTAAAATATCAAGTCTTTTCAAGTAAACCGGTTCAAGTCCAATTCAAGTCCCAAGTCATTGGTGTAAAAGTCCAAGTCAAGTCACAAGTCTTAGAACATTTTTTCAAGTCAAGTCTAAAGTCATAAAATTAATGACTCGAGTCTGACTCGAGTCCAAGTCATGTGACTCGAGTCCACACCTCTGAGACACACACACACACACACACACACACACACACACACACACACACACACACATATAAACACACAACACAGCCCATTGCATTGCTCTGGGGAGTTTGTCACTCACAAACAAGCATGCCTTGGACTGTAGTTGGAATCATGAGCACCTGGAGATAACGCCATGCAGGCACTGACGCTGGACCGCTCCATCAAACAGCAATACACCTGCCAGGTGGATAGGAGGAGGGCCCCTTCAGGGAGGTTTCCAACTGGAATGTCATTGCATTCATCCGCCGCGTGAATGTTGTAGCCACAGCAGCTCCCACACTCAGTCAGCTCCTTGAGTGCCCCCAGTTGCCTGTCTTACCTAACAGGAAACGGCTTCTGGCCAAAAGAGGACAGCTCAGCCAAATGACTGCACTTGAGTCCAAATGACAGACAAGCATAAATCAGAGATCTTTGCTCCGTAGTTAGATGTTTGTAAGCCATGTTGAGTGCTTATTGCCAAATGGCAGTGGCAAGAGGTTGTATTGTACAATGCTGACTTGACAGTCTTGGCTGTAATGTGCAAGATATTAAAAATACAGAAACCAAGCGCCACACTCCAAGTATTAGCTCAGCTCAGGACCCGGTCTGCTGACAGCATAGCTATTCCAGATGGAGGAACTAACTTTCCTCTTTGTTACACTGGAGAAACATCTGCACTTTAATTTAGAGAAATGCCACTGCTGACGTCATTTTGTTTGTTTTTAAATTTTGAAGCACTGGCTATTAATGGCCTTTGTGTCTGCAAAGCTTGATATCCACCAAGTGGTCTGAGGTGGCCAAGCTTCTTTTGTTGACTGGTGGTTTGTGTCTTCCTTTCCCACATTTGTCATACCTTTGGGAAGGATTCAGCATATTTTGGCTTTGAGAAATTTGCCAAAGCTGAAGATGGTCCCAGTGAAAAAGACGGAGCAGCGGCAGGCCAGGAGCTGAGCGCTGTTCACAAATGAAAGCTGTTTACTCGTTTCAGGATTAATTTGACGTTGCTATTGCAAAACCTGTGAAAAGCCTTCCTCGTTGTGTGGACCTGCGCTGTATTAACGCTCAGCGTCATCAGAAGGACAGGAGAAAGAGGTCCACGAGGCCCGCAGGGCCTTTCGGCTGGCATCGCTTAAAGGACATGAAGAACATGTAGTAACATTAAATATTTTTTTGATCATATGTAGCAATCATAATTGTTCAGGAAGTTGAAATAGGTTGTGGTGACTTAACACATGAAAAATGCTCAAACAGCACTAAAATGAAAGGACCTTTTGAACTACAATGCCAAATTCGAAGTAAAAAAATACATGAATAAATGAATGAAACAAGCTGCAAAGGTAGCTTATGAGGTGACAGCCTTGATTCATTTCACAGATGGATGCCAGCCCCCACTGGCTGTTAATGATGGGACAGACTGGGCTGATCTCCAGAGGTGTGTTTTCCCCATCAGGCGGCTTGCTCTCACTCCAGGCAAGACAGGAACATAGCAGTAATGGAACAGAGCGAAAGCAGCAGGTAAAGCAGACTGTGGTAAGTGGCAAAAAGTCTCTTACAAACCTCCAAACAAGCTGCTGAATTTATACACCAGGTTTATTGATTCGCTGGAAAAAGCCTGACAGTGCAACAGTAGCATAGAGTGTTCAAGTCGACACCCTTTTTAAATTTGTGACGTATGAAGAGTTGGCCAGTTTGGGATTTTCAAGGATTTTGAATCTTTGAAGTCATCATGCCAAAGTCCAAGTCATGAGACCATCTTTTTCTGGAGGGGTTTTGTGGAGATCACTCTAAAATCATCAAATATATGGTTTTACTTAAGTTCATACTTCTGGCTACATAAGTAAAATTACAGAGGAGGTCTGAGTAAAGAATAACAGGGTCATTTAGATGTAAGATTATACTAAATCTAAATCTACACCTTTCAGAAAATAAAAACCAGCTACTGTAAGCATGCTATGCTTTTTGCTAAATGTTAATGTCAGCATGCTAACAAGCCAACAAAGATAAAAGAAAGAGATAACATGCTGATGTTCAGCAGGCGTTATCTTTTGCAAACAAAATAGATCTGAAAGTTGACGGGAATACTCTTAGTTGATGCTCCAACTTGTCACAATGCGTATTAACTTGGATATGACCTCTAGCAGATTTCATGGCAATTACTAACTAAAGAAAGCAAATGCCAACTTCTTTGTGCCATTACAGTAAAAGTATTATTCCCAGCTTCTGTGCCCCATTTATATTTGTACAGTGTTGTAAAGCCTGGAACAAACTAGTGGTCTGACAGACCCTTGAGCCATAGCATCAGCATCCACATTCAGTCCAATCTTTAGGACTGAATAGTCAGTTGATTGTGCAGAACAGAATCTTCTCCTGCCTTACTTTCATCCTGCTGCACTGCTGTGTTTCTTATTAGAGGGTGTTGGAACACTGAAGCAACTAACAGTTGTACTGTATGAACAAAGCCATGGAGTATTATAGGAGAGCACTGCATAGACAGTATAAATCTCAAAATGCCACATGCTCATTATCTAATATTCTTGGTCAATCACAAGTGAGCATAGCCTGAATAATCCTTATTTTCGACACTGAAAATGGCCAAAATTCATAAAACTGACTTTATTCATTTTATTCAATAAAACTCACCAAGAAAGTGTTTACTGAGGTCAGAGCCAAGGGTTGTTTTCCCATTGACAATCTAAAGAATTCAAAGTATTTTTGTTACTATGGGTATCGCCCCCTAGTGGAAGCTAGAAATAATGTGTAACGTAAATAACAACAATAAAAATGCCTCTTTAGAACCAGCCTTATAGAGTAAACACATATGTTATAAATGGTAAATGGATACCCAGAGTCATCAAAGCAAAAGCAACGTATCAGTTTGTGTGTAGCTAACAGCAAACCATTTTCACTTGTTGTTGGTTACAATAAAACGTACATGACTTCCTACAAAGGTGTGAGGATCCATCAGCGAGTGAGTGATACTAGCCCATAAATCTGTAAAGACTGTTCCCTGACTTATTTGGGCTCCAAGACAGATGGAAGATTAGTCTGAGGCAGCTTTAATCATCAATCCTTAAAGCTAGAAGCAGTGGCCCTATTTTAATGGTGTGATCATCTCCACAGAAAGCAAATGAAGTAAACCTGCCAACCAGGCGAATGAAAGAAATGAACATGTAACGCTTTGCTGCCATCTACTTATTTTCACCTTTAATGTAATAATTCAAAAGCTAGCTATTTTTGAATGACTTATGTGAGCTTAGCTGGTTACAGTTATGTCTTGTAATTCAATTTTCGTCTGTTCTCTTGTCATCTGTTTCACATGTACTGTGTGATGTTGCACTTTGAGGATGACACATGGCTGCAACATGCCTTCCTTCCTGCACTTGACTACAGATGAAAATGTTGCTATTGCAGGGCACCTCCTGCATGTGATATAAACTCGCTCCTGAATAAACCAATTTAAAAAAAAAAAGCAAAGTGGAAGAAGCTCTGAATCGTGTTGACGACACAAACTTCCTTGCCTTGTAGGATCCACTGAAGCAATTAATTTTCTTTAGCCCTTTCAGGCTACTGGGGAGTTCTAGGGAGCAAAAGCCAATGAGGCTTTTTGAAAGTGTGGTGAAGTGTGGTGGAGGAAGTGAGTGCTGCATCTGCTACACAGCATGCACCTGCATACAGTGGGGCAGCTGGGATTTATCAGGCTGCAGCTTAGTGGTCCAGAATCAATATATGTGACTACTGCCAGTGTCTGACTGCCAGATGCAATCCAATAACAGTACAGTTAGTACGAACACCTTTTTAAAAAAGTACACTGGACATAAAATGCTACGAGACAGAGAGAGAGAGAGTAAACACAACATGATCCAAACTGAGGTCTGTCCAGTGAGCACTAAACATAATTCAAGAACCATCTGCGTTTTATTTTTCAGCTCCATCCCTGAAAAATACTTCCTTTTTTTCCAGCACTGTTGCTGAAAAATAAGGCAATAAAAAGTGTAACACTCCCAACCATTCAAGTGACATTACCATAGCTGAGAATGGAGCACGACTACCCTCTGCTGGACGAGATGTGGGACTGCATCTGGAGCTAAAAAGGAAAGTTTTTGATATACAAAGCTTTGTGTAACCACAGTGCAGTGTGGCATGGGGGCGGGGGGCTTAGCAATGCAAGTGTGCTCAGGCTATGTTGCAGTTGTACATATTAGCACACAGATTCCAAACCGGGCTACACGTTGCCCAGTGGACCACTGCACAGTGGGGTCGGATATAGGGCCAAATGCTGAATGTTAAAGCCATGTATGAGTTGTAAAAACTGCTGTTACCACTACAGGTAAGCAAATCTGTGTTAGCATTAAAATTGCTTGCGAAGCTAAACAAATAAGCAGCAAAAATTGTTGAAATTATGAATAGAAATATGGAATATTTTACCAAAGACGTGAATGACATGGCTATAGCCGTCTTGAAATATTAGCTTTATGTGAAGTGTGGATTACCATCAGTAATCACGGGTAAACAGCTGTCGTCAATAAACATAAAGAACTGTTTGAGCGCAACTAAAGTCACAAATTAATGGCAGCTTGCTAACCAGCAATGTCTGACTGTAGTAAATGGTAAACTGAAAGCAGTCCAGAGACCAGACTGAAAAATGAGTTCAGCGTTTGTTGAACACATGTGAACATGAGAGGAGGGGTGGATGAAAGGGTTTAAAGCTGACAGACCTCTGGGGGGCATGAGTAGCTTTGGGTACACCACTGCTGTAAAAGAGACTTGTAAAAGGTAGTGTTGCCTTTTCTGATAGTAGATGACTAAATCCAAATGTTGTGCCTTTAATCATAGGAATGGTTGATGTATTCATTAAAATGACTAATAATATAATAAATTATCCACATTTGTATGGTGAACAGCAGAGTAAGAAAAAGTCAGTTAACTGGTTTCACATTTGGATTGTTGTTCCAACAAAGAAGAAATATGAGCAAGTCATTCTTTGCCCTCACAACTTGTAATGCTTTTGTCATTTTTTATCCTTGCATCATTTTAATGGGCTAAATTATTAAAACACGAGTATAAAAATGACAAAAAGAATCTTTAGTTATAAAACAAAGTGTGTTACAAGTGGTCTGTGTTAAGAGTAATTAAATCATAAAGCCCTGCCATCACACTTTATCTGTCTCCATTCACATTGTGTTTTATGGTTCAAGTTGCTGATGCAGTTAATGGTGATTGATGTGACTTTTGTGGCTCATCGAGAGAAGAAAAACAAGCAGACAATACACCGTTTACTCTCCAGGCATATTTAATTGGCACAGTAAACACAATACAAAGTATTCAGTGCTCCAAAACACAAGCATGTGGCCTACCGAATGGAACACAAACGAAAAAGTGCAAAAACACACCATCTGGTAGACCTTACAAAGGAAAAGAAGTCTTACTTTGCAAAGCAGATAAAGTAATGGTAAGACTCTCCATAGTTAAAATAGATGTTTTCCTTTTTAAACTTTATTTATATACTCATATATATTTTCTCTAATTCCATCACGCCATTTCCACTGTACACGTGGGTTATTCTGGGGCATCGACAGAAAAGGTTTGTGGTGGTTTCGTGTCAGAGCAAAGCCTGCCCTAAAGCTACTCTGCCTCATCGGATTTAATCATATCATTTGCCAGACATTGTTTGATCACCGTGATGTGTGAAGCGATGAGAGGGGCGAAAGCAAACGTGGTATTTGATTCAGCAGGGATTTGATCATTCCTTACATCGGCAGTCCAAATGATCAGTACGTCCATCATTCCTCCACACGGGGAGTGTTCATAAAATTCTGCATTAGACAAATATACGATGGCTTCATCCAAAACATAAAAACAATGTAACGGTTACTCATGTTTGCAGTTAAGGGATTTTAGTCCCATTCAGGTACAATAAGCAACAACATATCATTCCAGCTTTAAAAAAAGAAGAGAGGAAAAAAAAGGAAGAAAAAGAGAATCTTCACTCGTCATATATGAAACAAAAATGTTAAAAAATCACGTGCATTATGTGCCATTGAGCAGGGGGAATCAGTGGACATCATTTCTCTACCCTGACAGTTTCATGATTAGAAATTTGCCCCCTCGAGATAATCACATCTTCGTCTCCTCACCATACCACAGCGAACGTCAGCATCGTTCCTCCTCTCAGTGAAACCTGGTTAAGGCCCAAAACGGGTGATGATCGGCGTGTTGTCACATTTCAGTCAAAAACTCACAGGAAAACGATCACAGTATATTTTCATATACAGTAGACAGTAGGTGGAGCTTGTTACAAACATCGGGTGTAACTCATATCTTCATAGGCTTCATTTTTGGGTGCTGCTTGGACCAAGTGGAGCCACTTCCACAAGGTGATTAACTTTAAACTAACAACTTGCATTAGACGCTCTGATCAAAACATAGCAAACTAACACTTCTCATACGTACTGTACTTACAAAAAAACAAAACAACCTTGACCTATCTATGCATGAGATCATTCAGGAAAAAAGAAAAAAACAAAAAACATAATGACACTTTGGGTTCCTATCGTCCTTTTTTGTGATTAAACTACACAAATTTGAGATCACTTACTTTCTGTTAAAAACAGGGAAACATGCTTTCTGAACAGATGACTGAAAAAACATGTACGTAATTAAAAAAAAGAAGAAAAAAAAAGACCCACAGGCACCAAACCCAAACAATAGCATTCAGGTTAATTCAAACAGTATGACTAGGCAATGAGGGTTAACTGAACTTAAAGGCTGGAGGGAAGGGGCGTAAGCAGGCTTAACACCCCCACCGCCTCTTCCAACCCGCCAGCACAGGGGCGAGGAGGAAGACAGGGCAAGCATGCAGCACACCACAATGCTGAGGGACCCCCGCCCTGTTGCAAAAGAAAAGAAAAAACAAAAAAAGGCTTAAAGCAGCCAAGGGAGCTAGCCTGAGCCGCCATAGCCTGAGGGAGGGGGGAAGGGCTGTGGAGGTGAGGAAGGGGGTGGGGTGTGGTCAGAGAGAGGAACAGGCACCAGTGACAGAACAAGAAATGGCTGGATGGTATGGATGGTGGATGACACCATCATCTAGAGTTCTGCCCCTTCAGCTGGTCCTGGATATGTGGAAGTGATCTTGGTGAGGAGGAAAGTGGAAACTGTGACACAAAAGACCAACGACCACTGAGATCAAACGAACGTACATGAGAAGCACAGGAGACAAAGACAGATGATTAGCACCTTCAGTTCTTCTGATTCCAGTTAAGTGAAACCTGCAAATACAGAGCTGATTTAAGTGGAAGGCGTGAGTATGAGCATCTTGTGGCGTCAGATGAAGCTGGGATGATTCTGTCTCGAGTCAGTGAGCGAGCGAGCGTTTCATCCACCTGCTTCTTCTGTCCGTCCGCTCCTGTCGGTCTCCGTCCTGTCTCTGACCACACCCTCCTTCATGTATGTGTGTGTGTTTGTGTGTCACAGGGCAAAGGGAAGGAAAAAAGAGAAGTGGCAGAGCCAGGGAAGCCAGCAGCCTCAGTCATGACCGCACATGGTGCGAGCAGTTAGTTTCATTAAAAAGCAAAGCGTTGCTGCAAACAACATAAAGCCGTTTGTGTACTGCGGCTGTGACTGCTGAATGGGGGTTAAAAATGGAGAAGTTATGAGCACTAAATTTTCGATGCGTTCTGTCTAAACTTTTTCTTTTTGTTTGTTTGTTTGGAAAATTCAGATGCGTTCTAATCGGCCGTCTCTCTTTCTTTTAGACTCAGGTCATCTTTCTCTCTGACTCTGTGAGCATGTGAGGAACGTGGTGGTTTCTCCGAGGCTGCTTGCCCTGCCATTCCTCAGCCAGCCTCACACTTTTAGGAATCTGTAATTCAAAAAGGAAAATACAAACAACAAAAAATAACAAAAAGAAGAGTTAGCTTTAAAAAGAAGTGAAGACCAACCCATATATTCAGATATGGAGAGGAGGTCATTGCATTAAATATGAGACTACATTAAACTGGTACTACTACTGTATCTCCAAGAAAGACGTGTGTTGTACGACCTGAATTAACACAAACATGCATCTGTTTAACTAAAACCACTGGGCTTGAATGCATGTTAGAATGAAATGGCTGTACTATCACAACACGCTGTAATCCTGTTACGATAAAACTCCCACAAACGCCACAGCACACACCAAATTTCACAATTTCTGTGTGTTAAACCTGATGTAGAGTTACACCTCGCACATACGGCCATGCTATGGCTGTAACAAATCTTCAAAACTGATACAAGGGACCCTCCAACTCCCAAAATCATACTATATCTGGCCTGTAGTACTATTTTTAGATCTGTGGTGTCAAACATAAGACCAAGGGTCCAGAATCGGCCTGGCAAAGACTCCTAACCAGGCCCACTGGACAGCTTTGGAAATTTCTTTATAAGTTTTCCAGCTTAATCTTTAATGATAAAAAACAGCCTATAACTATTCACACTACACTAAAGTAATTCGGTTATAGAAAAAAAAATGAAATGACAGAAACGTTTTGTTTTGGTTTTTTTAATGTGTATACAGTAAAAAAAAAAAAAAAAAGGTATTTTCTGTGAATTAACAAAAGAAAAATGCTATTAATTACAGGGCAGCCAATGTGCTACACCTAAAACTTTTTCTGTAATTTGTTTCTTACCATTTAAGCCCAAAGAGTCATTCTAACAGATTTCTGTCATTTACTACAGCAGCTTTTCTTTATTATGTACAAAAAACTGAGATGTCCCGTTGAAATTGCACCTTATTTAAAAAAATTATATTAAGATATCTCAAAGTTTAAATGTTTAATTTGACTTTTTTTTACACTTACAGAAAGAGGAGTAGAATGGGTATGCAGCTATATGTGGTCCACAGTGTGAAATGCTTTTGTCATCCCTGATCTAGACTGTTTTGGTGCGAGCAGATTTATGTAAAACCCGTTTACCTAAACTGTCTCACTGGGCATTCATAGCAGAGTGACAGCATGTACGATCGTGGCTCAGGAGTTAGTAGTTCGTCTTGGAATCGGAAGGTTGCCGGTTCGAGCTCGGACAGTCTCGGTCGTTGTGTTCTTAGGCAAGACACTTCACCCTACTGGTGGTGGTCAGAGGGCACGGTGGCGCCAGTGACTGGCAGCCTCGCCTCTGTCAGTGCAGCTGTGGCTGTAGCTACAATGTAGCTTGCCATCACCAGTGTGTGAATGGGTGGATGACTGAATGTGGGGTAAAGCGCTATACAAATACAGGCCATTTACCATTTACATCAATGGTGCCCCCCTCTGCTAATGTTAGCTAGCTGCATGGTTTTTACAGTTAGTGGATGTAGTTGCACAGTAAGAAAATAGCACTAGAGGCCAGAGGAAAAATGTGTAAATTCTATTTTGAGGTGAGTTGTGTCTTTAAAAGAGTGAGAGTGATTTTTGAGAGAGCCCTGATCTTGGAAAAGAGTAACAGAGCACTGAAATGACCTAGAGGCTACACACACACCATGCTTTTAGTGTAAACACTTCAGAGACCGATGCAAACAAACCACAAAGCTTTAGAGTCATGACCAGCTCCATATCCCAGCTCAGCCTCACCATACATAGTTTACTTCAGCTAATACTTCAGTCCTTTATTCTTTTACCACTGGCCTGCAAAAAAGGACCAGAACAGCCCAACACTGTCATTATCAAAAGGTGAATTTAGAAAAAGGAAACATTATAAGGCGGCTATTAATGTTATTAAACTGGACAATATTTTAAAAAATGACCCCTTACAGGGGAAAATAACTTGTTCTTGTTGTAACAACACTGTAATTTATCTAGAGCATGCAACACTTGAGAGGCAGCAGCATGATTTTTAATCTAGTTTAACCTACAAAAATATCTCTTGATATGTCTTCATACTGTACAGCTGATTTAAATTACATTTGCTTGATTGCACATTGAGCATTCTTTCTTTTTAGGTACGTCAAGTGACCAAAACACAATAACGTCTAAAAATGTAACTTTGAGTTGATGGTCACTGCCTCTTCACATGGTGCTTACATTCACTCAGCTGATTTATCACCACACAGATTCAGCTTTGGCCACAGTTCTGGCTCAAAGTCTTAATTAACAGTGTTTTTATTTGAGTAGAATATTGTTATTCAACATTTTAAAACCTAAAAGAAAATCAAATACTGAATGTCTCAAATATACAGGTGATCACTGTTAGGTGCTGATTTGCGCCATCATGAGCTTTGAGTGTGCCATGTTTTATTTTCAATGACCACTAGGTGGCACTGCCGTGAATAAGAGAGGCTTCACCTCAAACACTTCTTAGACATGATATCTGATTGGCACAGCTCACGCTACCAGAAACAACTTTTCCAACTGTTATGAGGCACAATGGACAAATCCGATTGCTCCTTCTTTGTGGAGCGGCGTGAAGTGTCTGTGTGTGTGTGTGTGTGTCTGAACTAGCATCTATAATCTCTGTAACTTGCCCCATTCGTTCAGCACGTGAATGGAATACAGAGTAACAAAAACTGTCATAGCAAGAACTTGCTGAGTTAAATGTATGTCATAGCACCTTTGGCATTCGTTTCCAAAAACACTTCAACGTAGGATGTGGGCACGTATCCTTCCTCATCCTCGTTCCTCCGCACGCGTGTCCAGCCATCTCCTTTGTCTTCTTCTATGACGTACAACAGCTCACCCTCAGCCACGGAGATGGTGCCCTCATTGTGACCTGCAGGAGAGAACAGCCGCAAACCAACAGAAGATAAGAACGCTGGCTTTGTATATTAATAGGAACCATGTTGATTAGTAGCGCACTTTGAAAATCAGAGATGCAAGAAAAGAGGAAGCAAAACCAGATGCTGTACAGCAGGGATATAGTCAGAGACTACTTGTAGAAACTCCACAGGCACTTTAACATGTCCTGAGTCAACATATATGAATAAGCACAGGTAGTTTTAACAATTAGTAGTGCTTCATGTGATCCACCCATTTTAACAGAAATTCTAAATTTAATCTATTTCTGAAAAGTAAACATTTATGGATACATTAGTTAGGAAAGTGTTACTCAGTGTAAGCCCCTCTTATTCAGTTTTGGAGCTGGGGGGCTGGGGTTGGGGAGCCAAGATGTTTGAGGCCCTACAAAAAACCATAACCAGATAATTAAGGGAATACAACTCCAAGATGAACGTTATTGTGTTACAGTTTATTTGTTTTTTGTGATGTCGTTATGTGGTTAAACTTTGCTGCTTTGTTAAATGTTGTGCTTTGCTCAAGTAGATCTCAATAGACCAGATTCCAGTAAGTTTAATCTTTTACGCTGTACTTGCGTAACACAATTATGTGGAAACCTTATCTGTAATCAAATTGCTTTTTTGAGAGTACACTCCTTTTTTACTTTTGAACAAATGTTTGAGTATGAAGGTTTTATGCCAAAACACAAGGTATACAGGGCGGTGAGCTCTCTGGAAATATGTGTAACTGTAATTCATTTACGTGACTGTAATCTGCAACAGTAGGGACTGGGGTTATTCCTGGGACTTTTCTCTCATTTCTTGTTGCCAGTAGGGCGGGTAGCATTTGGTTATGTAGCCTTGCTGAAAGAAAAACCCTCCAGAATGACTGAATGACTGCAGTATTACAGAATTACTTTATTACTGCTATTCTAATATTCATGATTATGACTCATCAAAGGTCTGAAAAACTGAAAAACTAGTTTAACCTATACAATGAACCACAATTTCACCGTTAACCCAGCAATCGCTACAGCTAAAGTAAGATAGATCTTTACCGCCTCTTTATATGCACTGAGCTTTATGTTTAGCAGCTTTGAATAATTTTCCAAATTTGATTTTGAAATAGTGCAACTGAGAAATGAGTGTATTTTTATTCATACTCCTCCACACATTTGAACACAAAGATCGCATCCCTACTCCTCCTCCTCATTCAGAGGAAACAAACTCCTCCACCCGTTTTCCATCAGACTCAGGTTCAGCTTATTTCCAGAAATAACGGGACCTCAGCAGCAGCCACCAGCCAACGAGCAGGCTTCATACTTACATTGACCGTTTTTATTTTAAACCAATGTGGCTGCAGTTACCTTCGAAGGGATACAAGGCTTTGCAGGTGCCGATGGTAGGCAGGACCTCCTCATCATCAAACTCGTCATCGAACTCCGTCGTGGTGGTTGGGGTGGGGATGGGTTGGGCTTTGACCTGAACCTCTGAATTCTGCTCCTCTGTGTAGCTGCCATCCGGGCTGCTCAGGGGCCAACACACACACAGTAAATATACTGTGAAAACACACATCGATTTCTTCCCAAAAAGTCATGTGTGTTACAAACTCTGGGTTCTGTGGCTGCTTTTTGCCAAAGTATACCATACCTCTCTCTGTCCTGTGCACAGTTGTTGCTCACTGTTGTGCTATTCTGGGTCTCATAGAGTCCGCTTTTCCGGTGTGAATCACTCTTAGACGGCATCCTCTCCTCCACCTCTGCTAACCAGCCCTGAAACACACGCAATCATTATTTGGCTCTAGCTTTTCATTTTTATTACATGACAACTTGGACGAATGACAACTTGAGGAATTCTTTTTATCTGTGATAACTTTACATTCGGCAAGGACCTAGCACAGAACGAACACCTCATCCTTGCATTCCCCCATTTATTTACACGGTTAAACCAGGCCATTGTTCTGGGACTTCTCTCTCTGCACAGAGAACATGGAACATGCAGCCAATCCCTGCAGCTGCCTTGCATCTTCTCCTAATATGGATAAGCGACAGTCTTCTTTGGAATTACCCCAGCTGGAGATGTGTGTCTGAGCTCCTCATTATTTACTGTTTCAGATAAACCAAACAACACAGCCTTGCCAACATTAACACTCAAAAAGGAATAGGGGCTCAGACAGACACTGAACTTACCTCAAATTTCTGTACTTCAGACTGGAGCTTCTCAATGTTTTGACCTATTTCTGTTAGCCGGGGGTCCACACTGGCCGGGTCTCCCATCTGAGGGTTCTTTATATACACATCTTTCATCTTAGTCAAAGCATCTCTGGAAGAGCAAGTATTTGTAAGTCTTTGAGGCTTCAGAACAGAATGGAAAGATTTATAACGCTAGATTAAAACCCCTCTGAATACCTCTGGTCCATTTCTTTTTGTATGTCTTTACTCAGCTCATCGATCTTGCCCTGCAGCTTCTTCCTCCTCTGCTCTGGCGGCAGGTGACTGAAGTCCTCCGGTACAGAACCCTGAAAAAAAAAAATCACACCATGGAAACTTTTTTAAATACTCAAAGAAAATAACCAACTTCAGTAATCCTTTTTGTGCCTTAGCAGGAATCAGTTTTTGATAGGTGCAGTATCTCTCTCTGTTTTTGGGGTTTTTTCTATTTTTTTTTTAACCCTGTGAAACAAGACTCAGGGATAAATGGGTATCAGGGTAAATAAATGGAGCTCCTGTTAGGCTTTAACTGAATCACTGAAGGAGATACTGCAGCCGCTCTCTAACACACTCTGTGATATTTAGGATGTTTAGCTCTGTAGACTTGAGGCCTTTCACCTATTCAGTCGCCACACCTAATTTAGAGCTCTGTAAATGCAACGGAAATGTAATAACGTTTTGGCCACATCCTTTCATTGCATATAGTGTTTCAGGGTCAGCTAGCTAATGGATCTGTTCTCTGACAGGAACGGCTCTTTCTTAAAATGAAGGTTATATGAGCTGCAAGAGGTTGGCTTGACAGGAGTCATGTTTCCTGCTGAGACTGTAATACTGAATAGAATGAGTCATGCTGCTCCGCTGCCTCTCAGTCTTTCTGTAAACATCTGTAAACAAAGCATCAAAACTAATAAATAAATTGATCAGTAAGGATAAGGTAATTAACTAGCTGCTTCTGTAAGTCTTGGAATAACTCAGAAATGTTGGTACTGCAGTACAGCTTACTTGATACATGGTTTAATTTTTTGGACCCTATATATATATATATACTGCGTTCAAGCTACTATTGTTGTTTAAAAACAATTGACTATCCATAGGTTTTAATGATAGGATTTCGCAATAAGATGCAATGAGGCCTTTGTTTTATATTGTTACTCCATTTGGGGCAGCATTGTGGTTCAGTGAGTTTATGATTAGCTGGAAAAAAAGAACGAAAATAGTGACATATCGGCAGAAAATCTTTGAACTGTGTGGACTGAAGAGGTCAAGGCCTGTGATTGGATCTCATTGAGATGGGTCACAGTGGCACCACAGGAAATAAATGCTGGATCTACAGCCTGGAGGTCAGGATTCACATCACATGAGCCAGATAGTTACCACGGCAACCTTACCCCTTCTCCCCGTATCAGCATGCAACACTTAAAGGCATGCAACACAACAAAGATCTGTCAGTCAGCATGCAGGCATGTCATGCTCTCGTATCAGTGAAACATCACAGTACAGAAATGACTCATTAGTGTTTACGTATCCACGTATCCTCAGACTAGTGAGGCACTACGATCTAAATGTAAATTTATTCTACGTGATTAAATTTAATCAATAAACAAACTAAAACTATATGCAGGCATTTAGTAACTTGATGTTGTAGTCAATAAAGTTGATGGACTGTTAGAAAAGGTTCAAACTGATCAGTCTTATTTGACTCAGGCACTGACGTACAAAAACAAACCAAGCATATGCTGTAAAATGTCAACATTTTAAAAAAATTTTTTAAACTGTTTAAAATTTGCGAAAATGCACTTGTTGACTTTCTTTTCAGAAAAGAAACTCATGTCTGTACAAATATGCTTAACATAAAGACTGGAAGGACAGGGAAACGGCTGTCCAGAGGGGAAGATCTCCTCCTTTCTGCCTTGCATGAAGGGCGATACTCTGATGTTATGTTACATCAACTACTTCTTCTTTGAAGCTATGCACCATCCCATCAACACTCCCCCTGTGCAAAGCAACTTACAAATCAACATGGAGAGACACGACTCGGACTCATGTGGATTTTTGAAAATGAATTTTGCTTAATTATCCACTTAAAGCTTTTTAGTTTTGTTTGCCGGAAACACAAAGAGATTCTCTCTGATCCGCTTTGATACTAAAGGCGAGTCACAGGCAAAGCAGGCAGGCCATTTCTCCAACTGGGATATACCAGTTAGCCCTAAAAACAGATATGAGTTTCTCGTCTTATTGCCAATACCTAATTAGTCCATTTTGGGGTTTTTTTTTTCACATATTTAAACAGGTAAAACAGATAAAGTACTGTTAGAGAACTTTTAGGTTTTTCTGCATAAAGCCAGGACAGCTGTTTCCCAGTACTTCCAGTGTGTATCACTATTATCCCTTAACACACCATAAAGTGAATGTTTCAAAATATGAAAAGGATTCCCAAAAGTATTAAACAATTTCACTAATCCTTATGTTTTGAGGAAATCCTCGCTAGTGTTAGATTTACAAACCACACACAAAAATATCAATAAATCAATAAATGGAACCGAAGTGGCATGCAGTGTAAGGACAGGAGCTCGCTTTCTACAGATCGGCAATTAGTATATGTTACAGGGACATACAATCAGCTGAGACAAGAAGGACTACGAGACAGACTAAAGGACAGACAAATAAAACACAGAGTAAATCTGATCACCTCAATGAGATTCCGGACGTGGGAATTGAGTGTGATCTGCATCACAGAGACCACAGACACATTTTGGGAGAGACAAAACGGGAACACAATCACAACATAAAAACAAACAAACAAACATAACACAAAAATGAGACAGCGACGTGAGTCTCAGGTCCATTGTTGTGTTACAGCAAAACTTAATTAATAATTAAATTAGATCCAAAACAAATAAAATGAGAAAAAAAAGAGCACACCAAAAAATCAGCGTACAGAACGTTATTGAGACTGTGTTACTGGGACGACGTCACATGCGTGCTATGGTCATGCCGCTACGGTCGTGCAGTTATACGGTCATGCTTACCAGCTTGAGAGAAAGCTTCATGGGGGGAGAAGAGAGAAAAATGGCGAAGAGCAGGAGAGAGAAACAGACAACAGATAAAAGTCAACATGAGGAGAATATTACGGCCATTTGTTTTATTTTCCTTTCAACAAAAATAGTTTTATAATAATGTTTTACTCTGCCAGACTTCACCATAAAAGGAAAAGAGGGTAAAGTAGTTAAAACTTCAAGAATCTGATTTATATACTAGCTGTGTAATTACAAAAAAAGCTCTATCAGAAACGATTTTAGCTACTAAGACCCCGCTCTTTTTTTTCATGTGGTGAAGTTTAACATTTCTAACATGATGAATTCATGAGAAATGGGAAGAAAAGTTGGCTAACAGGCCAACCTACTGCAAAAGCATGAAGTCACTGAGAAAAATTAAGGGAAGACAGATGCAAATTAAGAAGTAGAGGGAGAATGACAACGACGACAGAGGACAATGTACCCTTTACTTCTTGATCCCGCTCTGCTGCCTACACAATGACACACAGGGCACAGCAGAGGGCGCCAAAAGCATGTTACCACATTAGCAGGTCCATATGTTGACATGGAGGCAGATACTGTACACAGACAAACTGGAGAGATGCTTTCAGAAACCAAATATTCACACTCGTGAAGAACAGCTTAGAAATAGATGGGTCTCTAAATTTTGCAAACTCAAGTGGCTCAGTGAAAGCCAAAAATTAAAACAGCGATAGAATTTGGCGAGGGACTTTGGAGAGGATATGGTTCTGAATACAAAGAACAGAGCAGGTTAACAACAACAACTGGTTGGTAGAGCCAGAGCAGATGACTTGTAATCCTGTTAAAAGGTCACATGCTGGTGCACCGAGGAGCTCTACTCACTTAGATCCACTAATCAAGTCATCCACCTGTGAATGGCCTTTTATGGTCATTGCTATGTGATCCCCCCCCCACCCCACACACACACACACACACACACCTTCACATGTATAAAAACTACTTTGTAGAAGTGCAGGCAAAGACACAGGCCTTTGCTTCTGTCACCGGTGGGTCATATATGGACTTTGTATCCGGAAATGAAAAAGAGAAATTTTTGTCTGAAAGTTGATAAAAACTGAAGTGAAAGAATCAAGTAAAGCTGGTCCAAAAGATCCTTTCATATTCTTTCTCACAATTTAAATAAAAGCTATGTTTGATGTTTTTGTGAAATTAAAATGTTTATAGAATAATTAGCTAAAAAGTCTAAGCTGGTCTGCTTCTGTACGACACATTATACTCCAATTTTATGCTCCCTTTCTAACAACAGGCCAGAAAAAAATGTGAAAATTAGCCTTTTAAGCTAGCTTCGACTTTTGCATTCATCATTGCATTGAGGACTTGTTTTCCTTTGAACAAAACTGTTTGCACTCATCAGCCTGGCTTTCAGGATTTCTCAGCGCTACCTGACGAGCAGCATAACTTCTTTTCTGCTGTCGGTTGCTTTCGGTTTTGTTTACAGTGGGTTTCCTATAAATTAGCAGCTTGAGTCAATAACTGCTGTTCATTTTTACATTTATGTCTCTAGCTGTTTGTTTTATTACTAAGTTTATGTGTGATTTATCATGGGACCACTTAAAAGCTGCAGCTTTCCGTAAAGAGCGTTTTAGATTTGTTCTTGAGACAGACACAGATCAACAGTTATATTACAGACAGATAACACTGCTGCACTATGGCACACCAGCACAAAGAAAGCCCCAGAGGGGTAAATTCTGGGTACTGTAAGCTGGACCCAGACCCAAAGTGTAACCAGCACCTCGTGTCATACAGCCACATGAGGTTTAATAAGTAAAGAGCGGTAATTCCTCAGTATCATAAATAGCGTCCTTATAACTCTCACATCCTCAGGTGCTTGTGACACTTTGTGAATTGACCCCTTGTAGATGCTCAGTGGGGAAGCCCTGAAACAGCTGCGAGACACAGCAGACCCCAAGCTGGCACATGTGATGAGGGATGAAGTCATCATTTTCTAAAATCATTCTTCCGACTCTGCACATGTCACAACCATGTGATCAATACTGAGCCAAACACAGACACTAGCCTCCTTTGTGAGCATGTTTTGCTTCATTAATGGTGAAAATTTCCTCAGACAATTATTAATGAGGCTACTGCCTGTGTTATACATGGCTTTTACTAATCACACACATCCACAACTATTCAATGTTTATACACGCCAAATACACACCTGTTGTCTCTCTCTCTCACACACACACACACACACACACACACACACACACACACACACACACACACATCTGGTGTGGTGCTCACTGAAGCCGAACACACACACGCACACGCACGCACGCACGCACGCACGCACACACACACACTTACAACATATTGCCTTGCTTCAAAAGCATACGTGGGTCTGCCCAGAGTCCTCTTCATTAGCTCTTTGTGATAAATGAGAGAGCGCGGAGATTGTTGCTGTGTGGTCATCAGAGAGAATAAAGCTTTGTCAATAAGAACTTGGGAAACAACACTGATGTGCTTGAGCTCTTATACTGTATGCTGCCTTAATTTGACTCTCAAGACACAGACGCATTTTCTTTTTTCTCAGAAGCAACACACGTGCACGCACACATACAGTGACTGGGGATGAATTAGACATCTCATATGCAGTGCACACAAGCTCTCCTGCAGGTGTAGACATCCTGCCATTGCGCGGAGACACAACACCCCACCCCCACAGACACGACTACAGCAACACTTGTGTATTTTATTTGTTTTCCTACAGCTGTAATGACAGAATGTGACTGTAAGAGATTTTATTGGTGGATTTTCAAACAGGGATTATGCTGGAGTTACATTTGAGTCTTTTCAAGACAATAACCAAGGGAAAGTAATTATTTAGTATATTATATTACTTTTTAGGTTAAACATTTTCTGAATCAAATTAAATGCTGTGTACCCATATACGCAACACAAAAAGGATGGATGGATTAAGCAATGATAAATGGTTTTTATCATGTAGGGCTTTAGGCAAATTACCTTTTCCCATTATGACATGGTGAGCTCCCTACTCTAGCTCTCCAAAGCCTTCTGCACATGCACTGTCTTCTGTCACGATACCACTTTTTGATTCAGTGAGTAACATCGCTGAGAGGTCACAGGCACGTACAAAACCACATCTTAACATTACCACATACGTTAGTCCAATATATTTAGACTTCCTACAGACTTATGATGATGACCCTAGTTTGAAAAGACAGTAGAAGAAAAAGGAAGAGAAAATAAGCCTTTTACCTCCAAATGGTGATGAAGTGCTTGTTACCATGGTTACCTACATTTTTGATGTTTTATTAGATTTATTCCAAAAAGAAAGCAATATTTTAACACGGTAATCTACATCAACCAGCATCTAAACACAGAAAATAAACTTCCACTAGATGTAAAAACACCTACAGATCAATTCAATGCACCCTCGTTAGGAATGGAAAGCAGTACTGATGAATTTAAAGATCTCCACAAGGCTTTCCGGTCTGATAAAGCTTTTAACCTTTAAACCTTTATTCAGCCTTTCTTATACCATGAAATGTTAGAATAAGGTCAAACTTCAGTTTAATCTGTGCATAGTTGAAAACAATGCATCTGATTTAACTCTTTTTATCAGTCTTCTCATGAGCTGTTGCAACACATCCGCTTTTAGAAACATGCACTTCCTGATAGACCTGCTCGAAAGAAATACGCACTTCCCTCTGCACTGCCTCATTTGAATCATTTCCTCTTCGATACTCACACACTGCACTACTGCAACACATTGTTCTTTTGCCTTTTCAGACGTCATGTTAGCACCAATTCAAACCAATGTTTTTACTCTGAACTGCTTCCATTTCAAATTATGAGCATAAACAAAAAAACGATATTTGTGGAGTCCGGAAGGAACATTGGGAGTTACAGCCCATTCCTGAGGTCACGGACAACTGGAGAGTGAAGTAAGAAAGGACAGGAAAGCATGCTGTGACCTTCCCCAGCAACTGTCGCCTGTATCTCTACAAAACACGCACTGGACTTTAGAGCAGAAATTGTGATGACACACACAAGGGCACTGGAGAGGTGCTGATAAAACCATCCCTCAGGAAGTTGTCTAAACTTACTCTCCCACCATACCAATCGCTTGATTCATACTTGAAGGTTTAACCTTCTTCTTGGTTCCTAGCACGTGCAAAACCCAAAACAATCTGCCTCCAGCATAGACTGCAGAGAAGAGCACAGGGAGCAAGTGCAGTCTTCATGCTACTGCCAACACTGCTTAGGCTCCTTAGTTTCTGTCAGAAGGGGAAGGTGGTAGAGAGGGACTGTCATTGTGAGCACAGTTAATCTGAAGAATGAAGGGACAAGATGAAGAGGCTGTTGGTGAGTAGGACACATACCATGGAGTCAATAGGTAATGGTAATGCTCTACAGAAGCATGCTAGAGAAGCACAAAAGCTGAGCACTGTATGAGTGAAGGTGGGACACTTGTTGGAGGTCGCGTTGCTTACACTTGATTGGTTACTGGCAACAGAAGTAATAATGATGCTGTAGCCATCATGACCATCCAAGAAAGCTCAGCACGTCTTTGGATTATTCACTCATACAGTGTAGCAGCCACACAGCTCAGGTACAGGTGTACAGACACACAAACACAGGCACAAAGCTGGCTTGGACACACACACACTTACCCCTCGCCTCAGGCTCCGGAGGCAGTGCATTTTGGGTTTGGAGGCCATGAAGTCGTTGAGGCGGTGGGAGAGGGGCTCCTTGTGCTGCTTGGGAGACTGGGGGTCGTTGGGAACAGCAGAGGGTGAGGGTGGGGATGAGGCTGGGGGGGCAGGTGGGGGCTGGTGGGGGGACGTTAACAGGGACATAAGCTACCAATAAGAGAGGGAGCCGTGACGGAGAGGAAGAGGAAAAACGTGGAAGAAGAAGAAGAAGAAGAAGAAGGGGTCGAGAATCCAACGAAAAAAGACAAAGGAGGAAAAGGAGGAGGGAACACAAAACAAAATAAATAAGCCTCCTACAAATATTAAAAAATAAACACACGCAACAGAAAACCCAAAGGAACATAAAAGACAACCAAAGGGATGTCAAACCCAGAGTAGCAGTTATGTTGTGGGAAAAAATAAACTGTTCAACACATAAAACATAAAAAAATTAAAGAATTAAAAAGAACAAAATGACCAGAGTGAGTAGAAAGCGCACAAACGTGTTAAAGCAAGCAGATGCACAAAGCAAACAGCGAAGAGTTTCAAAGCGCATGCCGGCTTCCATTTTAGAAACCACCGTTTGAGTTTTGTTTTTTTACTTTCCCAACCTCGTCAACATGCCAGCTAAGACGAGTAATTCACCACATCCCCGAGGATAACAGCTGCTGAATTTGAGGCCATCATCAGCCTAATCTAATTGCTTATTGCGGCTCTAAAACATCTGACTGCATAATTCATCAACCAGCAGTTAAGGAGAGAGAGTGAAGCAGTGATGAGTTTTAGGATACCACATGATGCACATTGCACATGCACTGGTGCGCGATTAAGAAATCTTTTTTTTTTATTCTGTAAACCAATATTGTTTTTGTGTTTCTGTTGGCATGCATGTGTCCTTGTGTGCATGTACAGTGTAAATACCTCTCTGTACACTATGCTCCCAAATTCTGCCTTTATAAGTTTGCCTTAATTTTGGGAGGTTGCACCATTTTCTGCACACCAGGGTTTCTCATGTAGCATTGCACAAACTCGCTTTCTCCCTCACCCACACAGACGTGCACACACACACACGCGCACACACTCACAAACGATTGCTCAATCACACTCTGTTCTAATTCAATACCAACAGTGCCACCAGCCCATAAGACAGCCAGAGATCAGTCTTGATGTTTAGACACAGGAAGCTAAAGGAAGCTACTCAAGGATGATCAGTCAGTGGAAAAGTACTGAGGGAAGACTGTTACATCAGATCCAAGAGGAAGTTAATATCTGCCACTTGAGTCCGTTCATAGAGTGAAAAGTAGAAATATATTAGTGTGTGTTATGAAAGGGAGGCTCCAAAATCGGTGAGGGTGATTGCCAGGGGAGGAAACGGGTGGCAAATAATAACAACAAAAATGGCAATAATAACAGAGAACTAGCAATAAATTTCTGAAGTTAACATAGTGAACAAAAGTCAAAAAAATCTATTAAAAATATATAAATTTAATACAGAATCAACACCAAGACTGTAACACACACTACAAACACTGAACACATATATTTCTACAGCCACTAAATAAAAAGTCATAAGAACAAACATAATGGGACCTGTAATATCCCTCCACCCCAGCCCATATAAATCTCCTGAAAGTGCAAAGTGAGCTCCAGGCGAGGAAACTGCACCACAACTAGTGATGTTTTGCAATACGTTCGGGTGTAGCAGTGATTTTTGAGTAAGGTGTTCATTCATTGTTACCTTGTTCTTGTTCTTAATGAAAGGCCACAGTTTGCTTTTGGCCTTGACACCAGGCTTCTCTTTGCTCTCTTTGGTGTTGGACAGGCTGGTTTCAGATACTGTCCTCTTCATGGCCTGGCCATAGTCCTCAAACTCTACATCTCCTGGGGGCTCGAAACCGGACTTGAAGGACTCCACCACCTGCTTAGAGTCCTAGTGAGAGACGACAGTTGCAGCAGTTAGCAGAACCCTTAATCCTGGAACCTCTTTAATTGCGTCAACGACTTTTTCAAAGTAGCTTTTCAGATACCAAACAATAACTAAAGGGAGGGTCTTTGTTGTTTGAGAATGTCTCGAGCATCATAGGTCTGGTGATTATACGCAACACAAATGTGGCCCGGTGACTCAGTTGTTTATATCACTTTCTCTCTGATAACAATTCAAGAGTGTGTCAAGAAAGAAGAGAAGCTGGAATTACTCAGTTTGTGGCCTACAGAAGAAAGAGGAAAAGGCCTAAATCTGTCAGGCAGGAGTTATGAGCAAACACTGAGGTCGGGGATACAGCCAGGCTTCTCAGACACAGGAAGACGCACATTCATCAGTTGCAGTGCACACCAGCCTTTCTGAACTGATAATAGCAAAGGGTCTGGTTGGAGTTAGGATCAGGGGGTCAGAGATCTGCTCTTGTGTCCTCCATATGTGAGAGAAGAAGAAAAGAGGAAGAGTATCTGCCAGAGGAAAAGTAGCATGTGATGTGTTATTCCCTGCCGTTGTTTACTCCAGCACAGAATCATCTTCCTGGAGCCTAGCCAAGGACACACACATACACAGCTACACATACACAAACTATGTGATCCCTGCGGATGGTTTCGGGTTTTTTTGTCATACAGCAGGCAGCCAACATGTGACAGCTCAATATATCACACTTTTAAACACAGGCAAATGCTGCTCTCCTTTTACCTATTTAAATAATAAATAACTATAAGCAATGAGACACAACCTTAATCCTTGGTTTACGTTTTCTTTAAGGAATTGTCTGACATATTAGAAACTGCCTTGTTCTCTTTCCAGGAGAGATAAATGACAAGACTGATAAACCTCTCACATCTGCCTATGAAATATGAAGCCGCAGCAGCTGGCCAGCTTTCTAAACTTAGCATAAAGACTAGAAACGGGGCAAGATTTAACACATTAATGTGTGCGCTTTACAGCTACTCATAGCTAGCCTTTGTTACCATTTACCAGAGTTAGGCTACCTAACTCTGTGTTACTCTGTTCAACTAAAAACCATGTCTGTTAACCGGCATTCATCATCTTTAAGGTAAAAAATAACGGTGTTGAAGTTTGAATTTTATTCAGATCCACTTTAAACATATTTGAATAAAAAAGAGTAGCCAAAAAGGAAGCACTAAATGCCTAATTCTCTGTGACTTTTCGTAATATATTCTCAAAAACGCCTTCACTTGATAAATGCTCCTAAATATACGTGTCTTTCAGATTTCACATCCCCAGTGTGCAGCTCTGTCAGAAATGGTAATCCTACAGCCAAAATGGATATAATCCTAATGACACAATCACTCTTACTATTTCAGTCTTTATAAGTTTCCTTCCAAAACCACACATATTACACAATTGCTTTCACCAGGTGTGAAGTACATCTGTTGAGGGATTAATGGAATTTTCTGTCTAATATCAGCGTAATACCCCTTTAAGGAGGAGTATTTTTAACACAGAAAGCTAAAGAATTAGTGACATACAAGCTAAAGAAATGTATGTCACTAATTTTCCTTACTGTAAGAGGGGACTATAGTAATTGAATAAGCTTGTACAGCTTTTCTATTTACGACAAGGTCCTCCCACTTTGTTTGGAGAGGCGAGGTGTTTTCACCTTTTAACAAGTCCCCCAAGACTTCAACTACTTGTTGTTTAAGTGAAAGCATAATTGGGATTGTGTGGGTTGTCAGTGATAGACTGGCTGATTGAGTAATAACCCCCATACAGTGATGGGTTAACCAAGACCTGGTTAAGAGGTACATGTATATAGTATACATATATAGCTGGCAAGACACTAGGTGCAGACTGTGCAGAGGTGCTCCTGAGACAATCCAACATATAATAGTAGGGGTTCAAGATGCTAACAGGCAGGGCGTATATGGAATGCCATAACCAATTTTCTGGCATAGTATACAGGAACATCTCTGCTGAGTATAGCCTGGAAGTCTCAAGATGAAAATGGGATAACCCCCCCCAGGCCCCCAGAGTACGCTAAAACTCTGTGGGACTTCCAGATACAGACAGACAAACTGGTGATGGCTAACCAACTGGACATAGCAGTGGTGGACAAGCAGAGAGGACGACTGTAGTGACAGATACAGCTATACCGAGTGATAGCAACATCTGGAAGAAGGAACACAGCAAGCTCAAGAAGTAACAAAGGCTGAGAGAGGAGCTAGAGAAGATGTGCAGGATGAAGGTAAGAGTGGTCTCCATGGTAATGGAGCAGTAACCCCCAAGCTGGACCCAAGTTTGAAGGATAAAGACCACCCAGATATTATAATATATACAGAGAGAGGCTGTAGAGCAGCTGTATATGCTGTATATGCTTCTTCCACATGCTACCGAGGCCCTGTTTGTTAAATGAAGAAATTGTTTAATTGCCAGTATGTTTTGTTTCTTTAGACTTCAGTCATCCAAAAGATCTTCCAAGTTTTTCATTAGCAAAACCCACATTCTCCGATACTCAACCCACAAATGCATTTTCCTTACTATTGTGGCACCATTTAAGGGGAAATACACAGGCTTTTCAAGGTTATAGGATTTATTGCCAATTAGTATTGTTACCACAAGGAAATAATTGACTAAATGGATAAATAGACAGATACTCACAGCCTTGGGCTCAATGGACTCGGCAGCATTTGTCATGCCATCTAAACATTTTCCCACAATGGGCAGCACCTGGCGATCCACGTCTGCAAATGTCTTCATGCACACTGATATCCTCTCAATTCTTTTCTCCTCCATGTCTTGAAGTTTCTACAGTTCGATACAAGCATATTTATACATAAACAAAAGTGTGGGTAGAGTTTGACTGGAAAAAATCAAAAACCCTTTAATCTATCTCAAAGTGCTGTCTTTTGATGCTGTCTTTGATGGTCAGACCAAACAACACTGGAAATGGGAGCGCTCAAAAATCATGAACTTTACAAAACAGTGAATTCAAAGTCACAAACTTTGTAACTGTAAGATGAAGATAAGACAAAAATAACTGCACTTAAAATAAGGACTGCTTGCTTCTGTCAGTGTTTCCTGCATGACAAAAATGTAATTTTAGCAACAGACCTGCAGGGGGGGTTGAGTGTAGCGAGTTGCAAACAGCTTTGAATTCACAAGATAAAAGTGCATTACTGTGCAATCATTGGTTACGTGAGAAAAAACAGAAAAAACAGAAAAAAATGCAATAATTTTGGAGGTGTTAATATTCTCACGTGGGAAGAGTAAATAATTTCTATTTAATGGTGACACTGATGAACCAAAACCAGCTTTATGACAAATCGGCTGAGGTAAATCATACACTGCAGAGCTGTTGTATGTACCTGGAATATGTTGGGAATAATTGTATAGTAATGTTCATTCTGTTCCTTGTTGAACTTCTCCAGGTAGGCGGCGTATTCGCTCTTACTGTCACTAGCCATCTGGTGCCTCATCTGAGCTTGCTGTCGTGCCTGAAGAAAAAACACACACACAAGCACATATATCACAACCACATTCTCTTCACTAACCTCGTGTCCCCTGATGAAAACAGACCACAGACACAGCCAGAGCATAAAAACCTAAATGAGTCAACTATTTGTGTATATGAGCACTCATGCATATGTACACACATATTCACAGAGAGCTTGTGAATGCATATCTAAAGGTGCAATTCAGAGTTGTGAAGCAGCAACAGCCTTTGGCATTAGATTATATGTAGGGCAGAACAAACAAATAAAGAAGACGACAACAGCCTGCACAGGCTGCAGAATGGAGGGATTTGGATTTTCTCTGTCCGCCCCGTCTGGCCTGCCTCTGCTGTCGATAATGTTGATTATTTTAAGCTAGTCTAAGGGAAGGAAGGAAGGCAGTCAGAAATGCTGCAGGAGAGGCCTATTACGAATCTAAGCAGATGGAGATGAGATTATCTCAGCTAGACAGCCTGTGCGGGTTGTGTGTATGTGCGTTAGTGTTGCGTGCAGCTAAGTACTCCTATCTGTTTCCTCTTTCCATCAGACCTAAGGCCGTCCTCACATAAATACTGATTTCAATGGGTCATCTGTAACAAAGAGTTACCTCATGAACCTGTGATTGTGATCAGCATTTAATCTGCTGAAGGCTACACAGAAAAAAGAGCAGCTGTATAACTGTATGAGCCAGCCAAGGAAACATAACCCTGATCTCTCATAGTGAAGAGGAAACATTTAAAGGACCTCATCCAGTTTTCACCTACACACCGAACTAAGAGCAAGAGCAGAGTATCTCTAACTCACTGACTCATTTACTCACACACACACACACACACACACACACACACACACACACACACACACACACACACACACACAGAGTACATCGAGACACACGTCAGATACAAAGGTACATTATTTCCAGCACATGAGGGATGACAAATGATACCTCAGTGGAAAATGATTGGCTGTGAGTCACACAGCCTACGAAAGACAAGGAACGTGAAATCTAGAGAAAAGCTAAAAAGCACATGGAGAAGTCCAGCTGTTTAAATTCTAAACGCCAGCATGTGAGCATGCATTTAGCGTATGTGCTTTGCAAGTGTAGGTGCATGCAAAGTGTACTGAATGTGTTTAGAAATAATGAGGGTACGCGCTATCACCATGGTAACTTTGCCAGTGCTTCAAAACGAGTTGCTGTGCCTGCAGCCACATCACATCCTGTTGTCATTTTCTGGAAATTACCTGTTTTACTAGCTGTCACTAATGGGTATAAATACATATTTACACATTTCAAGTTATTTATCTAGCTGTCAAATGTGGATTTTAAAGAAGAGTTTGATGAAATAATGAGGATGTGGAACACAAACTGCATGAATGTTTATAAAGGTTTGACTTAGCATAATCAGCCTTTCTCTCATATTTCTTACACATAAAAATCAAGAGTGGGAAAGTGTACAGCAGCAGACAGCGCGATAAGCCACAGTCAGACAGGACAGGGCGTGGTAACAGACCTGGTTGAGGCTATGTGTCAGACTCTACAGGAGACCGTGTGTATATCGAGACACAAGTCGAGACAGTGTGTGTTCCGACAGATACGGGTTCTCTGCTCGCTGGACCTACCTTATGGAAACTTCGCTTCAAGGCATGGCATAAAATAAATTTACAAACACACACATACACACAAAAGAATTATTAGCTGTTTCTAGCTAAACAAGAAGTTGCTATAGATGCACTTCCTGCACCACCTCGAGAATCATCGCTAAAAAAGGAAGCTGGTATCAGAATAAACAAACACGATCACCACTAAAGTAGTGGGATTTTAAGCTGCTGTTCTCCGCTACTGGTAGAGGCTGAACAGTTGAGAGGAAGGCAATATGTTGTGTCCCTATACTTTATGACGGAGAATCCACAACAGGGAAGTCTGTCAGTGTGTGTGAGGGCCAGGGGTCCCTCAAAGAACCGTAACTGTGTTTGTGGATATCTGGGCTGCAAATCCAAACCCCTAATTAAGGGATTTGTTTGCCAGAGGTGGAGAGAGAACACTTAGAGGTTTGCTCCAGCTGTGCTTAAAACCACAAAACTCCAGCTCGACAAACAGCAGCTCTTTTGCATTAAGGGCACTGCATGACCGACAAAAGCATCTAGTTGAAGTGAACTTTCAAAATACATCTCTGTTAAATATTTAGCCAACTTAGCTGGAAAATACTGATTTGGACAGGTCAAAATATACATGACTCTTTCTCTGCTTTTCCTACCACCATGCCACCACCTATCTGTTCACCCCAAACCTCCTCATGGAGCAACATTTTTCACTATGACTAAAATGCAAACTAAGCTGTGGTTGTGACATTTCATCTGGGTACCTTTAAACTGTGCATGTATTTTGCAGCAAATGTAATAACGCAAGTGTCTAAGTGGCTATACTCTATATCTTAATAAGAACACTAAGCTCTGCTTTTTTGTACTTTTTGGAAGAAAAGTACCTGTTATAGAAAGACGCTGACAAGATCATCTTTCAGGTTTTCCTGAAAGATGAAGTAAAAAAGCAAGCCAAGTTCACCCAAATGATCCAAAGGAGAAGGACTAGGAGAGGACTAAAGCACAATTAAATGATATGTAATGTGAGAGATGTATTTAAATAAAAGGGCAATATCAGTGGTTTTAATGGGCTTGTCAAGTTAACTACGGTTCATACACTGTTCATGAACATTGCTTGCATATGTACCTATAATGTAAGATTAAGACTATTTTGTGAAGAATCTGGCATACTATGACACAGTTTATGTCCCCACTTTACAAACAGGCTGAACTCAAATAAAGTGAAAATCAAATGATCGTTTCATTTGCTGATATCATGTGCAATTTATGAATGTTGTGTGATAATAAACATAACTCTGATATGAGTTGTTGAAGCAACTCCTGCTTCAACAATAGATTCTTGAGCTGCTGTCTTTCCAGCTGAGTTCAGTGCTCTCTTAAGATGACTGTAGTTCTCTGGCTGCATGTCCAGAGTGTAGAAAGGCTCTTTATTCCAGCCTATATTTGCATAATAATCAGGTCTGAACTGTGTCAACTGTGAGCCTCAGCTCTGCTCCAACAGCTGATGAGCAGCAGGAACATGCGCTGCTGACCCATGATGCCTTGCGGGCGTGGGAGCTGTGTGGGTCTGAGATTTTGAGGGCTCTTTTAATTGGTCATGACAACAGGAAATGACATCAGCTACGGGCCCAGGAGACTGTGGGCTGCAAGTTCTGAGAATCGGATGATTGCGCCTTGTGATGATTTATTGAACAGGACATATAATCTCTAAAACAGCACACTACTTATTTAGTTTTTCACAGTCAAAAAGTAAAAACAAACCTACATGTATAAACCGAAAGACACATAAGAGAACCAAACCTTTTTATACTAAACAAAGATGTTTGGTGGCTGTTCTACATAGATAATCCAGACTTGTTGCTGCTATCAGCTTTGTTTAGCAGCAGATCACTGTGCTGCTGGGACAATGCCAGCTTCTTCGCACAGTTCCTGGCATCAAGAACGTCATCAGTCAGTCTTTGCTGTCTTTTAGGCTCATTGGAACGAGGACTCAGGATCGGGGCATAAAAGGGGGAATACGTGGAAAAGAAAATCGTGACAAAAAGGTTGCTAGGTGGGAGGGTGAGAAGCCCAGGCAGTCGTGTTAAGCATGAAGGGTACAGGGCAAGCTCATTGGATATGAGGTGACACAACACATACCTTTTCCACGTCAGCCTTAGTCACGTTAATGTCAGCATCCATCTTCTCAAAGTACTGCTGTGCTCTTTCTGCCTCTTTACACTCCCTCTCAAACCGTTTTTTACTCTGAAATAAGAGGGTTTAATGATTTAATGAGATCACACACATTACATCAGTCAATTCCTGCCACGAGCTATAGCAGAACGCTATATTACTTGACTTTTAAATAAGCACAGTAATGGACGTCATAATGTGTACGTGTACGTCAAATACATTTAAGGCCTGGCGTTGTGTGCAGCAGAGGTCAGTTTATGTCAACTGACACAGGAACAGGGTTTGTTAAAGTCTGCAGTCTGCAGATTAAACAAATGTTCATAGTGGTCATTTGTGTACAGAAAAACAAGCATTCATCCAACCCTCTTTCGACCCCTCTAACTGAACAATCAGTGTTTGTTGGGCTAGTGTGCACTCTGAACTATGCCTATCTGCCTCACATACAATGGTATCCATTGAGTGCACAGAGAAGTTTGAGAAGGACAAGGCATCTCTCTCACACGCTTTCTCTCCCCCGTCAAAGGGGCCAGCCAGAGATAAGAAGTAGTGTTCTGTGCAATTTCTCTTCGAGCTTCTTTACTACAAATACAAACAGAAATCCTGGACCTGCACTTTTTCAGCACGAGAAACAATGTACTTAAAATCTTGCCAGCAGCTGATATTTACATTATACTTCAGTGTTTCAGTCTTCAGTACTAGGTGCACCTCAGGCAGTGTGTGTATCAATCAATTCATCTGATGTCATTATTATTATTTACAGTGTGTGACTTCTGTCCCCCTCACTGCATGTAAAAGAAAATGTACACTGAGATTTTAGGACATAACAGGAGGTTTTTCTGTACAAGGACCTCTGCTGATTTACATTTTTCCCACTAACACCTCATGTCTGGCAGTTTTTGATAATGATGTGCTTTATATATTTTACTTTATTACTGCTGACTGGTAGCAACTCTTCACCTGGGAAATAACTCGAATGATCTAAAATGCCTGGAGCAAATCCTTCATAAAGAAACAGATATTTGTTTGTTCAAAGAAGTATTGCTTTTGTTTGTTTGTTTTTTTCACCTTGTATTACACTCATTTCTAGGTTGGGTTAGGCTGCCACGAAAATCTGAAGTGCCTCTGGCTCCCAAGCCAAGAGAAACTGACAAGCGATCCAGAAAAAATGGTTTATTTTAGTCATTTATAATTTCATAATGTTATAGTTGCAAATGATGCAAGCTCAGTATGTATTTGTTGCAACTAGTGCACAACTGTGGAACTGCACGTAAATAGGTTCACTTACCGCTTCCAGCTGTTTCCACGAGCTTTCAATGTGCTGCTGTGCCTTACGCCCATCATGGAAGTGCTGCAAGAGAAAACAGAAAAAGTACAGAATTGTTAATTTCTCTCATATTATTTATGAGCTCAAGGGATTTAAAATCAGATGAACATGTCTTTGATATAGTAGGGTTTACAAATTAGATGAGGTAATCATTAACCACTATGAATAGTTCCTACACTGTGACAGTGAAGTATTAGTGTCAACTGTGCAAATTCAAATAGACACTGTATTGTACATACTCTAAAAATTACGACCATAGAACCCACGAGCTTAGTGCTCAGAGATATATTCAAGCTTGAGCAGGAGGCTAAAAGTCTGTTTGATGAAAGATTAACCACAGGCTCACCACAGGGGTACCAACACAGCTCCAGAGAAAGTGTGTAACAGTGACAAAAACAGGTTAACAGTAAAATCATTAAAACCAGTCAAAGATACTGTACACAGAGTTGTCTTCACAAAGCACCATGCTCATAGCAGAGCTGTGCACCAAAGGTTTCTGTTTTTAAAAAGCAGTCCTCTCTGCTCTCTGTTGAGGGTCACGCAAATACAGAATGCATATTATTTGATAAAACTTACTAAATCCTACTTTTTTCTTACCAGAAATAGTTAAAAAAATATATCCATAAGACCAAGAAGTTATAAACAGCTTATTAGAAAGCGTGTTGAAAGAAACTACTAAAAGCATGAATCTACTGTTGGATGAGGGAAATTCTGTTGGTCAAACACTGCAATACTGTGACCTACAATCAGAATCAGAATCAGAATCAGAATACTTTATTGATCCCTGGGGGAAATTATTTTTTGTTACAGTGCTCCATTTTAAACCAACATTAAGACAAGACAGACAATACGCTAACTAAGAATATTACAATATATACATATATATACATACATACATACATACATACATAAGTCACTATTAATGATTAGTCTGATGATCCCCCTTTTCTCTGTGTGACAGCTCTGATGTCTGACTAAGCAGTAATCATGTTGGTATTCCCCTAACTGTTTTAGAGCCATTACCAGGTAAAGTTTGTACTTTCCCAAAAAAAAACTGTATTAATAAACATGATAGTAACAGCCAGAGCAAAGTGGGCAGAATAAGAAACAGATAAAGGCTAACTGATGAAGTTCTATAATAGCAGCTGAAGCAACATAAAATAGAAATTTACAGAGAACAAGGCATGAATTAAATGATAGAAACTATTTAGAGGCAAACACACAATGAAGGATTTTGGCAATGTCAACTGTAGCATATTGGAGAGGACTAGGTGGCAGCTGCTAGTCTAAACTTGTACAGCAAATACGCTGTGCTTTTTGTACATGGCCTCGCTTAGCCTACTAACGTGCACTTGGCCCGACGACAGAGCACATCCCTCTACAGCTCTCTGTGTGGATCACAGCCAAATCCCCTGGAACTGCAAACACACGGGTACAATCTAAACTTTTTCTTTTTTAATAGATTGCGATTAGCTATAAAGCATGCAAATACTTCTTTAACTGCTGACAGAAAGATTAATCTGCACAGGACTTCAAAAAGAATCAAATGAAAATGGCACAGGGACTTGACTATTAATGCGGTATCCCATAGTAACGCAGACTGCGGAAGCTGGGACCAGTAGCTGAGTTGAATATCGATGCTGCTATTCAATAACGGACCCAGGCTATTGTAAAGAACAGAAAGCTGCTGTTTGTACGCTGCTGGTATTTCAGTGCTTGGGAAGCACAAGGAAGTTGGTATTCTGATTAAATAAGCAAGAGATGTGAAATTACAAATGATGCAGGAGGCTTAAAAGTTCATCTTACTTGAATGACATGAGAGTAGTAAGTGAGAATGCAACCTGGTGTACCTCAGGCATTCACACTTCCCATTTCCCAAAGTTTCGAGGGAAGCTGAGTAAAATAAGGAAGTGTTCCAGTGTTTCAGAGGAAGTATTTGAGCGTTACAAAAAGAAAAAACAGGACACTGTGGAACTGCTAAAGTCAGCTCCCAACAATGCAACATTTAACTAGCCAAAAAAAAATAAAAAATCTGCTAACCAGGACCTGCAGGTGACTGTTTAATAACACCAACTTTTCAATGATGTACTCTGAAAGTAATTCTTGGTAATTGATAAGTGAATGTGAAGCCTCTCCACACAACACAAGCTCACAGACCGTATGACATCACTGTTACTATGGAGAATTCGTTCAACCAAATATTTACCTCTATAACCACATTTATAAAAAAGAAATCTGCACATCATCTAGTTTTAAAAAAAAACAAATATCTATGGAGATAAACAAACTGCGATAAACAGCTCCATCAGGTTTACAAGATCTGCTGGAGGATGAAGATTTACTGACTACAGGGACAAATGAGGCAGTTTTACTTTCAAACACAATAAAAAGAGCCATCAGCCACCTGGGACGGCACATATACAGCGATCAGAGCAGATGCTCTGCCGTACTGGTTTCTCAGTGTTTAAATTAACAGACCCTGGTGATACAAATATCCCTCGTAGCCCATTCAGAACTCAATGAGCATGTCATCTTTTTTCCATTCATGCTAATCAATAAGAGCATGTGACTGCAGTGACATTTGAGAGCAGTTCAGTGACCTCAAGCCATTTCCATTACCAGAACAAGTGAGAGAAAAAGGCCTAAAAAATTCTTGACCCAGAATTCATCCTTTTGCTGCATTCATATTTAACCTCCTAGGACCTGGAGTCCACATATGTGAACATCACATTTTTGGTTGTCTAGACCAAAATACTAAATTTTGCTCTACAAGGGCCTGATATTCACTTACGAGGACAGTATACTGCCACTGTTCTATAAAATTTTAAAATAAACGTCCTCATATGTGGATCTCATTTCTTTCAGTAACAAAAATCTGGTAAAAATTCAAATAAAATCTGGTAATTCTTGGTTTTTACATTCATCAGGTCCCAATCAGCCCAAATAGCAAAGAGAAATTAAAAATGCATGACATGAAAGAGTTCGAGTCTTAGGAGGTTAAAGTTTAATAAAAGTGGGATTAGATAATAATAATATGAAATCAAAGATCAAAGTTGAATATTCACTTAATAATGGAAAGTAGGCATGCTTTTTCATGACTGTGACACATCCTTCATAAATAAAGGAATTCCTCATGCTGCGACACAGATTCTCTAATACCATCCAGGTACCATAGCACATGACAAAGATACGAGGCATCTAAGGACAGAGATTTGGGTTTTCACAACCATGATCCTTACATGCCTCTTTTTACTGGCATCCTTTTCCAGGCTGAGCTGAGTGTGATGTGCACTCACAAGCTGCCTTATCCACTGTAAAAATCTGTATTCTCTGACACGTAAAAGAGAAAACCTCTTTACTGCTTAGCATGTGCATCTTTAAGCTCACTTGAGTCAAGATGTGCACGTGCACATCTGTGCATATGCAGCAGTTAACTGATATATTACTCATTCATTGACTTGACTTGGGTCATAGGAATGTGAACCTGCAGCCTCATACAGCTGTCAGCATGCATATAATCATTAGGTACTGGAAATAGCCACAGGTTGTGTGGACTTCTAGAGACGACAGAGATGATTAAACCCTATGAAAGCTCCACTGGGACGTTTCTCCTCATGTCGAATCCATTAGGCAACAGTTCAAACCTAGTGGTACTGCAGCGTTTGTTTATACTGAAGTCATTCTGGATTGATATATGCATGCAGAGACTACTGGAAGAGCCAACGATCAATTCTCCCTCTCACCTTCCTATTTGCTTTTCCACTCAACACAAGAAGGCATTTGAGGACAGCCCAGAGTGATGCACTGTTTTTACCATGGTTTCTCTTTCTTGCCTGCCTCAACGAGAACAACAAGGATGATATTTTCTGGCACAAAAGCACCTAGTATCTATTGCTTTTCCACTAAATGCAATGCATTTTTTTCTGGTCTTTGCAGCTAAATGAGCTAGTGTCTTTCTTTTTTTAAATTTTCTACCTGGCTGAATATGTCACATACTTATATAAAAAAGGGAACCTATGATGAGTTATAGGAAGTCTTGCACAGTCTAAGGGTCTTCGGCAGTCTTCATTAGAGAGGCCAGTTAAGCCTTGTGGTCAGAGACCCGGTAAGGACAGCAGTATGCTGACTGAACACCTTATTATGATTCCTCAGCACAAACAGTCCAGTGAGACTTAAAGAGCCTTCATCCCATATTAACCCTGCCCCCTCTTCAACATTTCATATTACACTTTAAGACATTAAGCAATGCAAAAACAAGAAAGTATGTTGTCACAACTGTGAAATATTTAAAATATTTCTTACTGTGCTTACAACAGCTTTAGTCCAGCATATAAAATGTGATTCTACCTTTGTAAAAACACATAGATTTGCTATGTTAAACCTTTTAGGAGAACACTGCTGGCCACCTCTTATGCCACCCCGAGCTGAGTTTAGCAAGCGATTCACTCAAGAAGACAGCAAAGGGGAAGTGTAGAAAGTTACAAAACAAGTCCATATGAGAACTTAATGAGGTTTTTTTTTTTCATTTCCGGGTTTGTAATGTGGCTTTTACCTGCGCAATAAGCTTCCTATAAACCCTGGAGGGGCCAGCTTCAGCCTCTAATCCCACTGTCTGGGTCTGCCTACACGGCTTTGTCTAACACAAACAAAATGCTGCAGAGGGGACACTGAGTAGTGCTTAGAAATAAGGGGGGAAAAGTGGATGATAGGAAGCTGGGGGCTTTACAAACAACACCCAATATATCACTTTCTCTGGTAGTGCTATGTTTTTCTATAGCTGGAAATTTGCTTTTGTCAGCAGGCTTTTCAACACTTAAAATAAGCCAAAGTCACACCCCAGTACTCAGGAGTTGTATGAATGTGCTTTTGAATCTCAATGCAAAATCATTTAAATGACTGAAAGCTTAACAGGTTAAATTTACTCCACAAGGACACTGTACAAAACATGAGAAACCCAATGAATTTAGATGAAATGATCCTCTGTACAGAACAAGCTATCTGATCTGGACAGGGGATATAGCATAGCCATAAAACTTGTTTTATGGCTATGCTATAACATAGCATAGCCATAAAATGTTAGACTAAATGTTAGACTAAACTTGTTTTATGGCTATGCTATGAAGGGGAACCCCCAGTACTAGCTAACTGAAGATATACTGCTTTAGGCTTCTTTAGTCAAGACACATGACTAAAGAAAAGAATGGGTAAAAAGGATGAGAAAGGGTCAAAAAGGGACAAACAGATATATTTAAGAATTAAATAGAGTAGAAAAAGAGGAACTGTGCAGAGAAATGAGAAGGAACAGTGGGGTCAAAGTGACATTCTGCAGCCTGCGAGCAGCAGGAGTCTCTCTAATCAACCTTTACAACAAGAGACAAATCTGAAGTCTGTATGTGATCTTTGCTGTATGAAGCAGGCTAAACCAAAGTAAAAAATGAATTGGGGGTGTGTGATTTCTCTTTGCAAATATGGGAAATTCCCGTTTTTTTCTGTAGCATCTCCATCTAAAACTTAGCTTAAAATTCATTATGATCACTAATGATGTGGTCCATAGACTAAATGTAAATGGCCTGCATTAGACTAAATGTAGGAGCCTTGATGTCTGTGCCTGTGCGAATGAAAACGCAATCTAAAAAAAGGTCACTGAGCCTTTGAGCAGCACTCTGGTTTTGGGTTTCCACTCCAGTTCCCCCAGCAGGACTTCCAAGACAAAAGAGCTCATGAAAGATTTTCAGAACACTTTCCCAGGTGGCTAGGTCTCATCCTCTCTCTCGCTTTCTGCTCTTCCACCACTCTTTGATTTCTATGCATCACACAATGCAAGTGCACCACTCTTTCTAATCACTTTATAATGGTAATGATAAAAGTGATTTAAATGTTTAAGAATAGCATGTGGTGTACCGATATTTAGTTGGTTTAAAAGAAGGAATAAGTGTGTAATGACAGAGAGACGAAGACTGTGTTCCATAAAAAGGACTCACTCAGTCACGTTTTGCTCTTCTGGTGAGCCTTTGGGTGTATCTATATTTACTCTGGGATGACCTCGGTTCATGGAGAACAGAACATGCAAAGGGGAAGCACTGTTAAAAAGCCCATTGTGTCTGTTTTCCTTAAACATATCCTATTGTCTGAAGTCAAAGTTTGTTTTTTATGGCATAGGAACAGAGGAATAGAAGAAACAGAAATCAAATACCGAGAAAAAGAAAATAACCAAAGATCTGATATCAAAAGCTCTCACCGATTTTCTCTCAGTCTTGAGTTCTTGTAGGTAGCGCGCAAGTTCGGTGATGATAAGAGATGTCAGGTTCTCAGAAATAACTTCGTGTTGACCTGCGTAATCATTTAACTCGTTCAGTGTTGTTAGGAAGGCTCGACAGAAGGTGTACCTAGTGGGCCACAGGAAATGAAGTCAGAGGAAAGACATGGCTACCAAAAACATGGCTCATTTTTGAAAGAAAACGACCTCTGTGAGAACAAGTAAAGGAATAGTTAAATGTTTTTAAATACAGAGATAATGAGAGGATACCACTCTCATATCTGCCAATTATATACAAGACTACAGCAAAAACATAACAAATCCCCATTTAAATGATGCTTTATGACTTTATATATTTCTATTAAATGTTTCCAGTGATTTCTACTCATTAAAAAATTGCTGGCTCTTCTCTCCACCTCAAAATTTCACAGCATTCCTTTTACCTCGTATGCAGCATCATTTAACTTACTTGCTCTCTTCTTCTTCTTTGGAGTTCTTCTTGGGCTGATATTTCTTTGATAGATTCCTGTAAAGAAAAAGATTCCAGTCAGATATTCCTTACTGGAACTCTTACAAAGAGCCCTATCTTCAGACCAGTAGTGCACCCCTGCCATTATATTTCCCTGACACTGCCCTTATGGACCTGCCAAAGGATCATTCAAGTACACCATTCAATCCAGCAGAGTGCTTTCTGCTCCTGCTGCTATGGTCTCTCTCTTCATGTCATAAATCATTGCCCTTAAGGAGCATGCATGCAGAGCCAGTCACCAGAATAAAGCTGTTCTAAAGCAGCCATTACCCTTGTTTTGACTCTGGCTGTATGTTAGCAGTACGTGACTAGAGCAGGGCCGAGAGGGGGAGGGAAAATGAGACATATAGTGAACAGGGATGTGTAAAGATGAAATAAAACATGGTTGTAACTATAGATGCATGGTTAGTTTTGTGTGTGGAACACAAATAACAACCTTTAATGTCATTACAGCAGCATTTATCACTGTCTTTCATGCAGCCCAGCAACGTGATGCATTGCAGGCTACAGTACATCATGTCACTCGTTTCATAAAGACACTGTGCCAGACTCATTATCAGCCAACTGGGACTCTGTCACCAAATCATAATAACATACTCAATGTTCTGAAAGATTTGAGTACACTTTGTGCTTGCACTTTAGGATCCTTTGTCTAATTTAGAGGAACTGTTGTCGAATTAAAAATGCATATCCAAGCTGTGGACTAACAAAAAAAAGACATACCAAAATGAAAAAGCCACAAATTTGTTAACTCATACAGAGAAAAGACATGAAAAGGAGAAAGTGAAATTTTCCAGTCTAATGTCATGAACCTTTGGTGGCATTATTGTCCAAATTATTACACCATGTCAATGTAAACTGATGCAAAGAGCTGATTACAGTCATTGGTGACTGTGTTTGATCTGGGATTCCAGCAGTTTGTTCAGTGATGGGACCTAAATGCCTCAGCTTGCACAAGAGCTTGCTTAATTCATGCCGAAATAAATAATAAATGTATTAAGAAAGATATAATGTGGGTCTGCATGAACTCCATCCAGCTCCCTCATACCCACATCCCCCACACGACTTTCCAGTGGTGTTTGCACTGTTGCTAGGCAGATCTATGTGCCTATCTCTCTCTCCTTTTCACCCAACCTCTAATTATAGCCCTAGCTCCCACTCACTCATTCATTCACTCACAGCCAGAAGCCACGTGTCAGACTGTATGTGTCCCACTCAACTCAGCAACATATTTAGCAAATGTGTTGAAACTAGGGTAACAACTAGCTTTAAATGAGGATGGTTAAATGGGGTTTGGGGCAACTTAAGAGGATATGTCTCCATATTTTTCTGTACCGTTACTGAGGCAAAATCTCTGAAGCAGTTGATAACATTTTCTCCCTCTACCAGTGTGTTTTCAGCAAGATTTTATTCCCACTTTGATTTGGATTACTCCAGACTGGACTCTAGGGGAGAGGAGGGTGGGGCATTAATGCACTGCCCCTGCAATGACTACACTGAAGCATTGTGCATGTTTACACCAATTCAGGGAAAGAGGATTATTCATGGATTGGTGCAGTGTGGTTGGTATGGTGATGAAATGGTGTAAAGTAGATTTATAGTCATACATGGCATTCAGTTCTTTAGAAAAGCAAAGTATTTCATATGTTTCACGAAGCATTTGTTGCAACTGTGTTAAAACTGTGGCCTCACTTATTGATGATTCCTCCCCCATAATTGGCCCATTTCTGCAGGCTTATTGATCTGACAAACATTTTCTCTCTTAATCCTTTGGCCTAGAGGAATATAAAATGTGAGTCTTTGTTCACCCAGATATAACATCTGGTCTGGGTGAACAAAGAATTATTTGAATTCGTTTTTTTTTTTTTAAATTAAAAAACTGATTCATATGCAACCCAGCAAGTTAAACCATAACTATAAACTTGCACAAGGTTAAGCAATGTCTTTAAATACACCTGTGCATTTCCTGTTGTGACTTATCAAGTTGTCTACTGTGATGAAAGACGTTACCTCTGAGCCTGAAAAATCTGCCCAGCAACACAGCTGAGAGAAAGGAGGACTAGATCAAAGGATTAGTTCCATTAGTTTATTAGATTTAAGAGCTCTGCATTTTTTTTAGCATGAGTGTGCCCAATAGATTATACCTGATGTCACAAATCAAGTTGATTACAGAGGGTAATTAGTCCTGAGGTATGGCCAAGTAGCACCACAACAAAGAACCAGTGTGTTGAAAACAATAGAAAACTCAATGAGTCGCAAAACCTCTGTCTTAATGTCCTAACTATCTCATTTTAGCTTTTCTGTCAAGCATGTCGATATGCACATATATCTGTGTGTATATGTGTATGCTAGATAACAGTAAGCCCTGAAAACATTCGGACCATCTGGAGAGCCTCCAGGTCAATAAACCTACTATAGCTAGATGAGCGGAACACACAGTGACAGATGCTAGTAACTAACAGAATTATTGGATATCTATATTTGTTTACATACAAGCCCACCTTAGGTCCACCTTATTTTACTAATGCGGTGCTTTAATTTAACTAATTTTATTTAACTGAGGCAATGTATTTTACATGCCATTAAAATAGGGCTGCTCAATTAATCGAATTTTAATCACGATTACGATCTGGGCTTTCAACGATCATTAAAAATGACTGAGCCGATTATTAGCCCCTCCCTCATTTATCCGCGACACCTTAAAGGCCGGTCCGTGAAAATATTGTCGGGCATAAACCGGTCCGTGGCGCAAAAAAGGTTGGAGACCGCTGATTAAGAGGACCCGAGGGAAGCTCGGAAAGCTAAGCAGAAGTTATTTGGAGAGTGACTGCCGTTGGTTGAAAAGAGAGTTTAAAAAAAAAAAACTTCAGTGGTGTTGCACACTATTTTATATTATTTTTTTAAAGTCATTGTTAACCCTTTAAAGCCGGTCAGAGCAGCACGCTCCGTTTTGCGTAACTATTGTTAAATCCCTGTAGAACCTGAACCGTGTAAGCTAGCGCAATAATTTGTTTTGCATATGAAACCGGAGGAGTTGTACTTACATCTTATGCCATCAGCTTGTCCTCGGTCACGGTTTCGTTCCACATATAGCTTTGCAAAAATTGCATAAAAAGCGCTTGCAGGAACAAAAACATAATATTCCAGAAACACGTTTTGCCGTTCCTATCAGCTGTTCGTAACACTTCCCACAGTGAAATGATGCACATGCTGTTTTCTTTGCAAATTTGCATCATAGGATTGTTTTTTGTTTTTCCTGCAGTATATAAAAATTGCTGTATCTCCAAAATAAAACTATGAAGACACTCAAAATAAATTTCCTGTTGTTGTAAACTATTTTTTGCAACTTTATTGTATTTAAAGTTTTGAGGGATAAACCTCTTAAATTTCTCCAAGTAGAAATATATGTAAACAAAACAAAAGCGATTTTCAATTTTTTTTGTAGTTTATTGCACTTTTTTGCAATTTATGTAATTACTATGGACTTAATGCATACATATTATTAAAATATGGGCTATAACAGTTGTATTGATGTATAGCAACTTGAAATGCTCCCACAAATGGCACTACAGCATATAAAAAAAATAATATAAGCTCTGGTGGACTTGGTTCTATAGTAGGTCTTAAAGGGTTAAATAAATATCGTCAAATAATCGTGATCTCAATTTCAGTGAAAATAATCGTGATTATCATTTTTGCCATAATCGAGCAGCCCTACATTAAAATGATCCAGACAATAAAAGAGGACCTTAAATACTTAAAGTTCAACATTATTACTTAGCAGATTTGCAGAAAGAAAAGAACAGAACAAAATTAATAGTTAGGAAAACTATATGCACCAATTAAAAAAACACCTCTGTTTGCATGTGTCCGTATTTAGGTCTGAAAAGTTAGTGAATACAGAGATATGTAGGTAATGCATGCATATAAACACAGACAGATAGTCCTATTATCTCAAGCTGACTTAATTATCAAGAAACAGGCATGGCAAGGTCTGCATACAGGATCACAGGGCGTGTTACAGAGGCCTTCATTGTGAATACTGGAATGGTAGTGGCTAGATTCTGTGAAACTGGGGGTTGGGGGTCAATACTTAAAGCATTAGCCATATTGCCTGGCCTCTTTAAATAGGAGGATTGTGGATTTGGGGGGTATCTCCCACTGTGCATGGATGCAAGAGGTCTTGTGAAGCGCATCCTGTCAATGCAGGACCGAATACACTCCCACTACTTCCCCTGAAAAAAATAAGTGACTGCAGCAAAACACAGTGGAGGGGGCGGGACCAACACTTGTGATTGGAGGGGGGAAAAAATCTGGGTCAGACCTGGGGTTGATAATGCTGATACCTAGTAATCTCTATGGAAACACAAGCTTCACCCCCTTCCCCCACAACCTGACTTCCTCTTGCCTGAAACTGAAGCTAGCAACACAATCAGACAGCACGCAGGAGAGAGTGCAAAGCAGCAGACAGACTCTTCACAGACAAAAAGGATGGAGGGGAATAGACAACCTCTTCCGCTTGCATGTTTGGTTCTGCAGTTACATAAGGTAATTCTGCTTCCTTGCAGGCAAACAACAACACTGCTGTGAAAATAAGAGAATTTCTTGATAACTTGTATTCCAATGCACGGTTTCCCACATGGGATTGTTCATTTAGTCTCCTCTTCCTATGGGAAGCCAGAGGTCAAGGTCAGCTTCAAAATGTGGTGTTTAAGATTCAGTCTCAAGGGCACTTCGGTAGGTCAAATCCTGCTGTAGTGTCTGTTTCTGTGTGTGTCTTTTTTATCTATGTCATCAAGAGGAAAACATTCACCATTATTACAACTGCTTCTGCAACCCACAATGTGATTCTGAGTAAACTTAAATACTCACCTAATCTGTTTTGCATAGTTGGTTTCAATTTCTGATCTCTCCTTGACAAATTTGGTGTACTTTTCCACAAACTCGATCCCCCACTGTGTATGCTTTTCCAAGTTGTCAAACTGATCCTGCAGAAAAGAAGAAGATGGTGATTACATCATTCAAGAAGGAAAATAAAGCACTCTGTAATGCCATTTACATTGTAATAAGAAAGTTAAGCATTACAAACGATTCAATCAGTTCAATGACGGCACTGCAAGGGACCTACTGTCGATCTTTTGCTCACTTACTCTGGCCCACTTGCATTTTTACCTTTGCAGTTGAGCACTGCTCATACTAATCATTAAGTTTATTAAAATTTAACTTCTGTTTGTAGACTACTGCTCATCTGGCTTCCCACAGGCCACGCATTGGTTTGTTCTCAGTAATTGATCTCAAACAACCTAAATTGTGATTTAAACTCTTCAAAGGACGTGTTTCCTGGAATAAGCCTGCAACTTTCCTCCTGACACCGAGTCATTTTCCAGCAAGTTTCCCCTTGCTACTCTTAATTTAATTTCAAATTGTGGTCTGTCACAGAGAAAAAGTAGAGCTCATAGTAAAAACAAGCAGCAGTAGCAGCAGCAGCAATCCTCACTACTGATAACCAAACACAGCTGTTCAGACTGAACTCATTCTTCATGATTCGTTCATGACTTGTGAGGAAAAAATGAGCCTTTAGTTGGCTGAGGTCACGTCTTGAAATTCATCACTTCAAAAAAGAAAAGCCTTCATCTGGAATATCGATTTACATGCGTGCAAAGTTTCACTAACAATCGTATGCTTAATTCCAAGAGAATTACAAAATAATTCCAAAGGTGAACAACAAAGAAGACACGGACAACCTTAGTGCGGCTCCAACAATCTCCCATCCTCTCTTCTAACATGTCGGTAGTCTTCCTGAGTGCAGATAATTGCTCTTAAGCACAGTGCAAAAAGTTCTTTCTAATTCTCAACGCAAACCATGCAGGGCACTTTAGAACATCCTCCACAAAGTGCGCTTTCTTACCCTAGACACAGGAAGTGGTTGTGGTGATGAAAAGTTTAAGAGGCTTAGTGTAGCCTATGAGAAGGTGTGTTAAACTGGCTTATTTGTTAGAAGTGCAAAATATTCAAACACTTCAGGAAAATATATTTCTAGCTTTACTGAAGCCACAAAATGTTGTCTAGAGGGTGATCAAAATTTCTTGCACACCTTTGAACAAGCCTTCACACAATTAACTGCTACTCAAGCAAAAACAATGGAGTGAGAAGGATGAGGGTGAGGGGTAGCGGTGCACTCTGCATTGTTAGTCAGTTTCAATGAGCAATCACTCCTCATCAACGAGCCACTCAGCAGAAGATGAAATCAACAGATTTACACATTTTTACTGAAATTAAACTCTGCCTCATCAATCCTAAAGTCTAAACTTTCAGACACCCATCCACTGCTTGTTGTTATCACCCAAGCACATGCTCACTCTGAGACGCCATGTTCCAATTAAAGCAATTAACAATATTTACTTCATGATGAAAATTATTACAGACATCCAGCATTCAGGGCACAAAACAGAAAACAATAAGCACGCATAGCTGCACCCACATCATGCACACAAAACCCTCCTCTCCTCCTCTGCACACATAACTCAGATTACCCTTTTTTGTAGGGGCACCATCTTATCCACTGTGTCTCGTCGTGGAATCATTCAAAAATATCCAAATCCAGAAAATGTCCATCCGATGTCCTCCAAATTAGAGCACCAAAAAGCTGTGGTTAATTTGGAGAGGGCATCCACAAGACCATGCTCTAGATATCCACAGTTAAAGGGGTAACGTTATGGGGAACAATGAACCCCCACTTCTACACAATAACAACAGAAACTGGCCAGTTCTGATTATCCAGAAACAGCAAGAATGTGAAAGACCAGGGGAGGAACTCGCGCAGCAGTGGCTCACTCAAGTGCACGCTCTGAATCTGAAGCTATGGCTGCCCACAGCATTCAGGCTTAATGCTCCATCAGCCGTAAGGTGGAATAAGTGGGATGAGAGAGGACAGTGAGAGAGAGCGGAAAAAAAGAGGGAGGGGTCATGAAAAGAATGGAAATGGCAGAAGAGGCGGGATTATATGCGAGGGGATTAAAATTACAAGAGGGACTAGCCCACATTGCTGGGGTCTTGTAAACATTGTCACCTTGTTCACTTTACCATTTATCTAATTTAAAAAAATAAAAAAATAAATAAAAAAATGGATCCATGATAATGATGAGTCATTCTGAGATCACGAATCAAGAGACACTTCCTGAAGTAAAATGGAAAAGCCATCAACCAAGCAATTTGCAGGCTACAAGAGAAAAAGTGTATTAATAAATTATGAATTAGAAGAGAGTGCGATCAAAGAAAGAAATGCATTATGTGAAAGTAAGACACAAGCATATACTCATACTTTATCATTAGGTCACACCACATTTTCAATCCTGTATTGTAATGCCATGATCTCAACAACAGGAGCATCTCAAGCTGGTTTTATTGATAAACTGGAGTTACTGACTTCCCAAACGTATCAGGTGGGGCAGACTTAAACCTTTCTGCTGGGAGGTTTTGACCCCACATATTTCAAAGTAAGTACCTCTACTTGACAGGCATCAAATAAAAGGTCAGGTATTTTGAAGGCTCTATTTATATGAATGTAGACTCAGGCATAACTTTCATTTCAATGGATAGAGGAACATAAAACATGCATATATAGAACTGCTCAATTAAAAACTTTAAAACTTCCACTATGCATGTGCATTCACAAGATGATGGCTCAAACCACAATGTCAACGTGATGAGCAGAGATGCTAATCCCATGAGACCATTGAAGATGCTGATTCAATTTAAAGAACTAGTAAGCCACAAAAAAGTTTTTAAAGCATACACTTATGCTACATTATGAATGTGTTTATTATTAAGGGAGAGAAACATCCAAACCTATATAGCCCTGTGTGAAAAAGTGTGACATTAGACCTTTTGTTTACATTTGTGTTATCTTATTTAATTTGTTTGATGATCTAAAACATTTAATTGTGACAAACATACAAAAATAATAGTAAACCAGTATGGAGCAAAGACTTTTTCACAACACTGTTTATTACAATAACAAGAAACAGGCCTGTCACTGCACAGCTGAAGCTGAACCTCCACATGACTGACTTATGTATCTTGGTGCTGGCTCTTTTTGGGCAAGGTCTCCACATGTCTGATTTAGGAATCACAAAATAGATGTGACCCAACAGATTCAAATTGCTCACCATCTCTGATTAAATGTCATGCTACTTGCCAAAAGACCGACACCAGTCAACTAAGCCAATATTAGCCAATATAATACATACATTTGCTCTGCAGAATTGTGAAAACGTAACTAGTTTTTGACACGGAACACACTAAATGAATGACTGCCAAAATTCAATCAAGTGTAATTAGTCGTAGCCCTAAAAAACACGAGAAAAATTCAAGTAGAAATACGGAATATGATAACAAAAGTGGTTTGAATACAAACAAAACCTCTAACAGACATTAAATTTGAAACAATCCATTCCATTAATCCTCCTACTGCCCCTTGTACTAATACCTTATGACAACCATCCTTTCATCTGCTGCCTCGGACACCTGACTTTATTGCTATCAAAGCCAATATGCTGTAATCCCTTCAGGAGATGACCCAGGTCCACTGCACTTATTTTTTCAGGATACCGTCCCAGTCAGTGAGCCACATGTACTAGTGTGGTCGTATGTAAAAGAAAATAAATATAACTGTGTGACTAAATGTTTTTTATTATTCAGGAAATGGAAAACAGATTCAAACTGAGAACAAAGGGAACATTAGCAGTTACTAAATTTACGTAGGTGGTCCATGGGCTGTAAGAAAACTAATGCATATCTGTATAAGGGTCAGCCTCATAAACTCTAGTTATTCTTGAGCGTTTTAGGAAGATTGCAGTGCAGGTATCAGACTGCCACTTAATCTGAACTAATACATACTATTGAACAACAACTTTTGCAATCCCACAAATAATAAAGGCCCAGGCCATTGCCTTGCTCCCCATTTAAAGACAGGCTTTCTCAACACATCAACTCATCTGAGGCAAAGATGAGCCAGTTTCACTGGAATGGTTACAAATTCCTGTTGGATTAAATTCACAGAAATATTTCACTTTGTAAACAATATATGATATTATGTGGTTGGAACTTCTCCCTCTATGTAAAATCTAATGAAAAAAAGGGCACAAGTTATATATGAACAGTGACTAGTATTAAAAAAAAAAAAATTCAAACACCAACATTCAGGCCCTTAAAATATCACTCCAACCTCTCTGATAATAGCAGAGCTTTTGAAAACCAGTGTAATTAAATCAAACCTCACGAAGACCTCAGGCTAAATTTCACAATTGCTATGAATTTAGTGGTATTTAAAGTCAAAACTAATCTTTTGACCCAATCTGGGTCTCAGTAGCTTTAAAATAAAAATTTCCAGGTCATTTCATTGCTTCCATGATGTATACCTTACACTTCTTCCTTCAACTGAAAGAAGGGGCTTCTTTTCTTATCGTAACAACATTAGCAATAAGAGCTATTTGAAGGGATTTGGAGTAATCCATTCAGGGTTTTTTGTTATCTTTGATGTTACGCGTTTTTGGATGTAACAGTGGCCTAATCTATGAAGATTTTATTATCTATCCTATGGGAAACAATAAAATAGTCTTATCCTAATAATCAGTTCCTAACCACTGAATGATTTTGAATAACAAATGCACCTTTTAAGCAGTATATATTTCTTTAACTGTCAAAAGAAATGCAGTAAAGTCATATACAAATAGTATTGAAGCAGAAAAATTATTTTCTGGCCTACTGTCTGTTCTCCTTTCTTCAGCAGCAGACAGTAGAGAGTATCAGCACGCTTACATTCAGATATTTAGTAAGCTTAGAATCAACAATTAAAATAATTAGCCTAAAATAAAAAATTATGTTTAAAGAACAAGGCATCAGATCAATCATCTTTAGCACCCTGCTCCCCAGGTTTTGTTAACCTCTTAAGCCCCAACGCCCCCTGATACGGGGGCAAAAGGCAGGAGATCAGTTAGGCTTGGGGCTTAAGAGGTTAAAGATTGAGATATTTGCTTTTGATTACTACCAAAGCTGCTAAGCTAAATGTGAGTATTTAGGACAGCCCTAGACTTTTCACTTCATGAAGGAATGCAGGGAGCACCAAAAGGAAACCGTTTAGCATAGTTATCTCTCCTTTTGTACAGCCAGGATAATGAGATCATGGAAAAAGCACCTGAAACAGGCCCTGTGTTACATCAGCAAACTTCTGGGCACACTTCTTATATTACTGGACTCATACCAACCCTGAAGAGGTCAGTTTGCTGCTCTGCTGATCACAGTAAAAATCAATATGCCATTAAAGCACAAGAATAAAGAAAAAGGGGCGAGGGGGGGCTATTTCACTTGTCAACTCAGAGGAAAGAACATGAAAAGGAATTACAGACTAATAACTTTAAAAAATGAAAGTATGAATTATGTTTGGCTTTGTTTTGTTAGTAAAGAGTTTGTATAATGTGCTTCATTTATTTCTCTCTGCAACGTAATCAATTCTACAGTAAATGAAAAATAAATTAAAAATAACAATAAGTCCCCACTGGGAAATGTTTTACTGAAATTATTTTGATGCATCGCTTTTTATTTTTTTTATTTATGCAATTGCAAAATTCCAATTAAGCCTTTAATCGGATTTCAACTTTAAACATAAGGAGTCTAACCACCCACTGAAAGGCTTTGAATGAAAAGAAAGAACAGAAAGTGATGAGGTCACACGAGCACAGAGGGTAACCCGGAGAGGTCGAGGAGACAGATGCTCACCTAGAGAGGGAGCAGTGCAAAAGTCCATGGATGCTTTTGCCTTTATTTTGAAGGGTCAATGCGTTGACTGAAGAGCAAGAACAGCAGGCCTGTGCTGTCAAAGGAGGAGCTCTTTCTTTTCTACTTGTCTAGACTTTTGCTGGTGGAAGTGAATCATGCAAGGTATATAATGACGGGGATTCCTACACAGACCACTGACTGACTGAGTTGCAGAGGTTTTTGTTTTGTTTCACACCAAACTAGTGTTATGGGTATCAGAACAGCTTTAAACTCTAATCACGGGAAATATGAGCAAACTATTTTGAGTCTCATTAGCTGACAAACCCCGTCCCGAATGAGAAGAATCTGCTTTCACTGAGAACTGGTCATTAAATTGTGAGGGTCACACCAAAGAAAGAAAGAAAAAAAACAAATAGCCCAATTGTTCTACCAAATGTAGCCTCAACTTTAAAAAAAACAAAGTTGCACAAAATGTCCTGGTCTGGTTTATTAAGTGATTATTCAGAACGTTACATACAGCTTTTTACTGACCAGACAAAAGCACCACCCTCAGAGATGGAGTGAAAACTGATGTCCCCCTGAGTGGGTCAATGCAGCGTTTTCTTGTGCCTCCTCACGACAGTGGGCGTTCAGCTGCAAGAACAAATATTTGGTGGAGATGCCAAACCCTCTCTCTGACACACATCAGGCTTTGTCCAATAAAGTGGGGTGGAACAATGCCTCCATAGCTCGGTATGACCCCCTAGTCCAGGAGGAGAAATTGGTCACGATTGATTTAAACTAAAGAGCTACATCTTTAAATCCAAGGTGTTTTCACAACTGTGGTAAACAAATCCCCCCAAACCAAATGGCTTAATTAGTAAAATTACTGAAAGTTTACTTTTAGTCAGCTGAAAACTACCTGACACCAGGTCACAGATGTGTTGCTTCATTTTGTTAAAATAAGCAGTCGAGTGTAAATTTTGCATTTGTTTGCATACTACAGCTCAAAACAAAATTATTTTCATCTGCAGCACGAGCTGTAGGTACTCGTCACTCGTCTCCAACTAGGGCTGCCACAAACAATTATTTTGATAGTCGACTAGTCACCGATTATTTTTGCGATTAGTCGACTAATCAGATCATCATCCATTGGACGTACAGTGTACAGCTTATTGCACCAGCAGCATCTGGTCTTATATAACTATCATTAGCTTACAGCTTGAAGTGTTTGTGCTAACTAAAAATAAAGACAATATGGTAGTTTATTAATTTTTAATGAAATTTGCAGATTGTTTCGGTGAAGTTTAATAAACTCCTTGCTTTCTAAAATATAACAGGACACCGGAGTATATTCTCCAGCGTCTCACACTTCTGATAATCAGCTGTCTGCTTGACAGTTTTAGCTGTGCAAAAACTATAACTTTAATCTCAGCCAAACCGATTTACTCAGGAACAAATAAAATACTAAAGAAAGCCAAACAATAACATTTTTAAGTTATCTAAGTGACTTATATATATGTTTAACCTGACTAGCGAAAGACGGCGGTGGGTTTGAAAACGATTTGCCGGGAGTCCGGTGTTCTCACGGCTCTAGTTAGCCTTGCCCCCGCCTAGCTAACGAGCTAGTGGGTAACAGACGTCTCCGAAAACGTCGGAGCGCTTTTGAAAATATGTGGTGTCTTGATAAACTGAGCAGATATTTGAGGTTTACACAGCTACATTCTCGCCTGAAAATATGTTAAACGTTTATTTTGTGACCAAGAAAGAATAATAAGAGTAAAGTTAAAACTAACTAGCTGCCGCCATTGTTGACAACTGCGCTGGGCTGCGCTATGAATTCTGGGACACAGCTTCTTCTTCTTCGGGGTTTAACGGCAGCTGGCATCCTTGTACATGCAGTGCTGCCATCTTCTGTTTCAGTCCGTTATTACACTCTTAAATCCTACTACTCATTCCTGCGTCCTTTGTGATCTTACAAAGCTTCAAACGATGCGTCGACTATTAAATTAGTCGTCGACGATTTTAATAGTCGACATAATCGTGACTAGTCGACTAATCGTGGCAGCCCTATCTCCAACTATGAACAAAATCATTATCAAACACCATCTAAAAGCCGGTCTGTGTTAGGATGTTACACTAACTTTAATGTTAAATGTTTAAGGCTTTGAGTGTGAAATTATGATGATTACTTCAAAGTAGGTTTGGTCTAATAATAGTTTTGTAAATGGTACACGTATTCAATCACAGCTCCACCAGCTGCAGCGTGGAGTATTTAAATAGCACAAATAAATAGCACAAAATTCAGTGAGTTACAAAAGTCAATAAGTAGCCTACCTGCAAACTTACGGGCAATGGCAACTTTAAAGAAAGAAAGTACACTCAGAGGCATCATAACTTGGGTTAAAAGGACTTATTATGGTGTAAGCACTAAATTTACCTATGTCCTCATAATGAATTAAAGCAAAAAAAGACTAGCAGGTAGAACACTCTTCAAATACAGTGCCCCCCTGCCTCAGCCTTACCAACAACAACAAAACTGATGATGATATGAAAACAATTTTTATTATCACTTTTTAGGATCAGCTATCAACTGTCTCATGTTAGGTAATATGAAAATAACTGTGAAAGTACAAGGCACACGTGTCCAGGGCAAATGCACATGTGCAGCAACCATACATGCAAAACTTCCTGTAAAATATGAACAGCTGTTTGAGGCGGTGGATGACCTTACGTAAAACAACTCTTGTTTGCATGCACTGCAGGTATTTATAGAAATAACTCCTCTGATGGTCTGAAAATTTAAGGATGGAAGTTGATTCATGCACATGTGCATAATGCACTCTTGCTTTAAGCTATAGTTTTTTTTTTTACTGTGCTATCTTGTTATTTACTTCTGTCTTGTAACACTGGTAAGAAGTATGAGCTCTCATAGGTTTGCTCCTTTAATAAGAAGAGCTTCGTGTGGCATTTATGTAACAGGACATTTCTGCATGTCAGTTGTTAGTCATAGCCAACTCAAGAAGGAAAGTTTGGACATCAAATGGAAAGTTCTGCTGCAGCTCGGCGTCTCTTCTTTCACTCAGACAGTATATCAGAACCCTTTATGACTGTTACCCATACCTTTGACTAATCCTGCTGTTTGTCTGAACTAAACGAATCACTGTGCAAATATGACTGAAGTCAGAAATACTTGACTTACAGCACTGGTCGTTTTCATCTGCAGTAGCACCTGTAGATACTCGTCACTAGGGCTCAGCGGTGGCTCTTCTTTCTGTTCCTCTTTTTGTGTAATCACAGAAAGAGCACTGTCCAGAAAAACAAAAAACTCACTTCTTCTCCGCAACATGGTCACTGTTTTCATGAAGCAACAGGATAGGAAAATAAGTCGCAAATTAATCCGTCTCACTGGGATAAAAGAGAAAAGAAAAACCTGTCCTGGAATAATAATTGAGTGCTGATAGTTTGAAGATCCAGAATACAGTGGTGCAAAGACTCCTGATAATACCTAATACGCAAACATTTTCATTTCACAGGGGCCAGTGTAAACTCCGAGAATGCACCAAGAATAAGAAGCATAATGAGAAGGAACTAGCACAGAACTTGATTAAACCATGAAGTCATTAATCTGATTACTACACCCCCTTCTACCTTTACTACCCAATAGGCTGCTTTGTGGCTAATCCTGCAAACACACATTAGCCATTGTTCCTGCTGAGCTGTTTTTCTTCTTTTTGGAGGATAAAGCTCTTTAATTCTTTATATAACACGGTCTGTGGAATGAAGGAAACTTTGAACTTTGGAAAATGCCCAATTTGAATGAACTGTAATGAATTTATATTTTAGTCTGTCAGTTGATAATCATCTCTCATTTCTTCAAGCTGAATGTTATCTACATTTAACTGTGATAGATTCCCTGTCCATAAGCTTCATAAGATTATATAAATGGATCACTAAAGCAAGAGGTGTACTGACTGTCCATTACATATAGGCTGATCTATACTTTACCTAAATCTGGCACTCTAATTTGCAAACAACTTGCAATTGAATCAACCTGTAACAGCATTTTCTGATATTAGCTTATTGCAGATATATGCTATTATAGCACATAGGAAAGAGCCTCTGTGAACTTACCTGAACTACTGTTTTAAAGATTTCAGCCATAATTACTATTGCTACTTTTTGTTTTGTTTTATTTTTTAACAGCTAAATTATGAGAGGATTGCTAAGTGCTAATGGCAGTGCTAAGTTATCACCAGTTTGACCAGCTCAAGGCATCCATAGCTAAGGGTGTATTACACAAACACAATCCCTCTCGTCATTGCTAAAATTCATCCCCTATAAATAAATAAGCTATGAAAAGACTTCTTGCAGTGTCTGTCAGTCTAGTGTCAGATAATGTAAAATAATGAGCTTAAAAAAGCTCCAACATGCACCAAAACAGTCTCAGCACCCACCTTGCATTAAAAGCAACCATGTCTCAAACATCAATAACTTTTAAGTGTGAAGACACTTTAAGTGAGAGTGGTAACTGCACAGCTGCAGATTGCTCATCTTTGGAACCAGCCTCACTAGGCCATTTAAGGAAATGCACCTTTGGCACTTGGACATTGGCTTCATTTTTACAAGCCCAGAGGTTGCTGCTTGGTAAATAAATACAGACACATGCCAAAGCAGTGAGTTAATAGTGACTTCAGGTTCTAAATGACACCCCTGCTCAGCTGTCCCTAATAGTATAGATGCCGGGTTTCAAGGCAGTCATGCTACATGTTGCCATGACATGCCCGATTTAAATACTTTCCACTGAATAACATACTAACAACATGTTCCTTTGCAGTGGCTCAAACTATACTGTCTGAGATTACTGCACATCTTTGTCAACAAGTCTTAAAATAAAATTATGGCTGCCATGGGACTTATGTAATTTAAAGAAAAATAACACAAACAAACTGCACTACCTTATAATTAAGTCTGCTGGCAAACATTGTGGTTGTAAATGAGAGACTAGATTAAGCATGTTTGCATCTTATGTATTTTACACTTTGACCCAACTGTCTTGCTAGAGACTTTCTTCAGAAGTGACACGGAACATTTATTGCAAATGCTTCCAACTCACTCCAGCTTAGCTTCAGATAACAAGGGTCAAACCACTTTCTTTAAGGTGAAGGCGCACATCAGCAAGAAGTCATTTATACTTGAGTGGCATAACACAATTTAAAAGTGAAGTCATACAACTACTGCTAGCGCAGTCAGGGAGCAGTGTTGCTAATACAACAGAGAGCGCTGTTTTTCACTAGTGTACTTGTTGTTTTTTTTGTTTTTCACTAGTGTACTTGTTTTTTTTGTTTTTCACTAGTGTACTTGTTTTTTTTGTTTTTTTTTCACTAGTGTACTTGTTAAACCAACACAGCTGAACAAAAGCCAGTAATCTGCTAACAGGCCACACAAACTGTGGGACCATAACTGGATTTTATAAATCCATTCATTTCTCTCTCTTTTACGCTCATGTTAATATGTGTACTACTTCTCCACAAGGTAAAGGCCTTAGGGAACATGGAGTACTTTCACTTATCTAAATGAGCTGAGATATGTGCTACAGTTTCCCAGGCAATCTCTAAATTATGTGGCAGTCGTTTCGCTCCACCCTAACATGCCTCATCTCAGGATATGAGTAAAGATGCCTCTTTTTAGGGGCTGCCTGACAAGACAGGCAGATTACTCATCATGGAGGCACTTACACAAAAAAAAAAATGTTGACAAAGTTCTATGCAGTGTTTTCTATTTTAATGTACAGTATATGGAGGGCAACACCTATTCAGGGAGAAATGTGAGGGACATAGCTGTTACTGAATGGGAATCAGGGTTAAAGATTTAAATGGCATTTACTGTTAAAGCTATTTTACACTACAATCAGTGCTCTCTGTCCTCTCTGTCTGGCATCATTAACTATTAATTATTAATGTAAGTGCACACAATTTACCTTCTACCTTATTCAAAATACCAGTCTAGCTGAGACAAAATAGGTTTAATGCAGAATCCTGCAAAAGCAGAATCCATTACAACACTGTAGTTTTCCAAGGAAGCCTCAAAAAAGCTCACACAGTCACTTATTAACCATAAAATATGAAGTCAGTTCTTATTCTTATTCTAACTGTAAAGGAAGGAATATCACAGATATAATCAAAACTGAAGGGACTGAGGCTGAAGAACCAACGCCTGTTTAAGAAGTTGGTGCATCCCCCCCAAAAAACTACAACGCATAAATGCTGTATTGACATGGTCAAAGCAAACAAACAGTATTTTAAAGCTGTTTCCAAACGAGTGAACATGAAAAGAGTGTAAGAGACTAGAGCTACTGAGCAATATTAAAGAAAGGTATGAGTGGGCTAGAGTAATTGGTAGAAATGGAGTCCCGCAGTTAAAAAAGTGGGAGACAAACATGTAGTAACTGGATGTCTGCATGGTCCAGTTTTTATTACCACTAAATAACTAAATTTGACATGAATCAAGTCCTGAAGTAACTGATAATATGGTCTGACCACATCTTGAATAAAAATGAACAGATTTCCAGAAGGCAAAGTATCAGGAAGTGCATTCACAACAACCACTAAACCCATGTTTTCAGCACGTTCTCACACACACACACACACACACACACACACACACACACACACACACACACACACACACACACACACACACACACACACACTCTGATGCTTCCTAGATGGTTATATGTAACATCTGTGCTATCACATACAATTTGTCTTTGGGGATAACCAAAATGTAAAAGCCGCAAAAATAACAGACAATAAATACACTACCATCACTACAAGTCACACTTACAGTATGCAGTACAATATAACAGCAATTAGGATAATACAGACAGCTACAAGGTTCAGGTGACAACATGTCAACTTGGAGTGACTGCAGTTCAACAGCTGTATATTTGCCACTGTCACAGCAATGATTAAAGTCTGGCTTTACAAATAACAAAAGAGGTGGTGACTAAAGATTAGAGGTTACAGTTACACTCTGTGGTGGGAGGAAATGAGTCACATTTCCATGGACAACATGACAAAACAGCCTAAACCGCTCCCATTGTGGAGGAAGTCACGTGTCATCTGAAAAGCACCAAATTTTCACATTTAAGAAACCAGCAAATGAGAATCAAATCAAATTCTACTCTAAATGGTCTAGCTAATTTTAAAAAAAATGCTGTGAGCCAATTCTGTATGAATACCACTTTCTTCTGCTCTTCACTCCTTAAGAGCCTTTAGAACAAATCCAGATTCATTCATCTTTGTTTTAGCATCACAAGAGCTTAAAGGAGGAGGAGAAGAGAAAATGGACTGGAAGTGGTATCACTGAGTCAGCAGGTGGGTGGTGACGGGTACAAGATTTAATGGTGAGAGCAATGGTGGTTGTAGTCTGCCAAGGGTTTCAGGCTCTGACCCCCACTGACTCCAACACACTGATAGAAAGAAACAAGCTAGCTCAGGTTTCAGTCCTGGAAGTGCCCTGAATATCAAGAGAACACCAGGAGGGATGAGGCTAGACCCCAGGGGAGCTTGAATCAAGATGAAATGGAACAGCAGAAAACACTGGGGAAATATCTGCCTAACACTAGACTCCAAAAACACCACCAGGAAAAGAGCCCTGAATACTTCACTGCTGCAAATGCAAGACTAAAACCATCAGGTGTTGACTTAAAATTTCCAATTAAAAATATAAGAGAAAGCAAGCAAGTTTACAAATCCTCTCCAAACCGTACAACTTTCCCTTTTGATGGCCAATACACAGATCCATGTCTTGGGTGAAACTGTCAATACAATACAATGCACAATCAAAGAAACTGGGAAAGTTCACTTCACTTCTGTGGGATATTGTGTCCTCATTCATAAATCCAGAGATGCTTCTGTAAAGCTCAACTCACCTTAAGCTGCTGCTCTCTGAGTAGAGTTTCAGCCTTGTCCATGTTGCCTCATCAATTAGTTATGTCACAGGAAAAGACACTTTTACATCCTACAGGCAGTGCAGACTTAGTGGACTCCAACATAACTGTGAGAAAAGTAGCTTATGTCCAGTTCCCAAATTATCCACACGAGAGAAGTGAAACATTCAAGGTGTGTCATAATGGAAAGCTCTATAGTCACATTGTAAAGCCAGAAGGTGAGGTTAACTTCTTTTTTCAGTTTTCACAGCTATGCAACTTTGGTTTTTGAGAATATTATGTGCATCTTCTTCTTTCATTGATCTTCATATAGTAGCACCTCTGCAGCTTAAAGCACCAGCTCTACACTGTGCATCTGAGCAACATCTCAGAGGAAATGCTGCGGTCTTGCTTTCTTCAATACTTCAATCTGACTTGATTTAGATTTTTTTTTTTTAATTAAAGGTGACAAGACCTCTATAGTTAGGAACAAAATTGTAATTTTTTTCTGACACCAGGTCCACATTGAAACAGTCACAAGTTAGACCACATTTGACTTCCTTCTTGTTTCGTTCCATTCGGTCACGTTTGTACATAATGCTTATTCCCTTTTGTGCATGCATGTGATTCTAATTGTTTTACTCAATTCTCTGCTTTCACAAAAAGAAAGCCAGTTATTTCCTAACAATCTTGCAAAGACTTTGATGCCAACTTACTTTTTATAGCATTTTGTCAGAATGTAATGATGTTTAATATCCTGGTTAGGTTGTATTGTCAGTGGCAAATGCTGTTTAGAAATAATGTTGCAAACCATAGCTAGGCTCTTCTGACACACTGTTTCTGTAACACTGATCTAACTGGTACTGTGACAAGGACATGAGTGTGATGGCATGCCAGTAAACATTCTCAAAACCTTTCTTTAAGAACACAGTGAATGCTATTATCGGTGCTGTGATGTTGCACCAAAGGTATTCAACATTTTGGAGTTGACTGGTTGGTGCTTTACTCATTGTGAGTAATGCAGTTCAAACAATAAAGACCCACCACAAGTCAAGTTCATTTATTTACCCTGTTAGTCTGTCTAACGCTCACATTTGCAAGCCACAAAAGTAATTTGATACAGTTCTGCTAACACTTTATTCTCTATTGTGATAAAGTTTCAGTTATACTCTACTGTCTCCACAAAGCAGCAAAGGGAGAAATATCGCCATAAGATCTGTTTGCACTACCTCACCATGTGGCTAAGAGTTTAGAAACTGTGCTCTACTTTTACTTCACTTCCTGAAATATCATACACTTTCCTGTTCAAAGCGAGAAACAACAGGATGAGCTTGTTGAAAAAGTCCAGTGCATGTCGTGACTCAACCTTCATCTGTCACGCTGCATGCTCCTTTTAAGGCTAATGTCCAGTAATTTGTGTTGTGCCAGGATAATAACTACAGCTGCAATGATTAAGCAATGGATGGTTTACGCAAGCAGAATTTTTGATATTTCATCCATTCATGTTCAGCTATGCTGTTCTCTCTAGATTTATAGCAAATGGATAGCGTTGCATTAAGTGAGTGCAACATTACACTCGAGCCTTGTGACAGCTAATGCTGAAACCGTGCACTCATCTTAAAACAGTTATTATGATAACAATTTTATTGTGAAAACTTTTCTGCCTATAGCTCTTCAAATGTGAGGGATGTCTACTTATATTTGTTTAATAAACATAAAAGTAACTGGATTGTACATAATAAAGATCGTGCATAGATGCAGGGCACAACTATGCAATCTAACCAACAACATACTGGTTAGTTACATCCTTGTTCTACTTAAAAGTGTGGGTGCTGCCACAATAGCATAGCTGAGGTTGCTGTGTTGGGACGACAGCCCAATTAGCTGTGTGCATTGTCCACCTGCAGAGCACTGCTCAAATCAACCTGCATGTTGAAGAATCAAGTGTCTGGACTCTATTCAGCCTGCTAAGAAAAAAAAGCAAGCATCTGGTTGTAATACATTATTCTCTGCAAAAAAAACTTGTAAATGCTTTCCAGACCAAAAGGTACACATGAAAGTCTGTAAAGTACCTCAAGGGTATTTTGGCTATGCATGACTACCTAGGCAATAGCATTTGTCAGCCAAGCATTGTGGTACAAAAATGAAAATACACAGAGAGCACAGAAAAACTGCAACAAAATGTGGAGTGCCATTGGTTTTCTTTGTGAACTTTGGACCAGGTAAATTACTGGAGAATTCAGTGAGTGGCTCCCCCTCCATTTTTTTTAAAATGAAAAAACATCCCTACGTTAACTATCTCCAGACCACTTGATGTCTACTAGAAGAAAAAAAATTAAACTTATAACATTGACTTTAGACTGCTGTTTGTGTCAGGGCAAAAAGGGCTCCAAGCTGCAATCCTAAAGAGACTGTAATGTGATATATTGCACACAGGTAAAAACCAAGCAAATACATTTCTCAAGCTGAACACCTCATATTAAAAGAAGCTGTGTTTGCTATAAATATTTGCATGAAAAACGGTGCAACGTGAGTTTATGTAAATACACTCTGACCCTCCTGACGGGTTCAAATCTATACTCCGTGCTTGGCTTCATGCATGTCTGTGCCAAAGCACAAACTAGCACATGTGCTATATTTAAAACGTGCAATTAATTGTGAAACAGCCAACAAGCAAGCACCTCTGGGGGGGAGAAGAATCACTCTTTCACACTTGCAGCAACTACCTATTATCGAGTCATAAAAAAAAGAGTGCTGTAATGTTCATTACTGCTTTGCTTTTTCCTTTTTCTTTACATGGTTGCCTTACAAGTGTGAGCATGTGTCTGAATACAAATTAGGAAATGCCAGCTAGCTTGATGAGGGCTACTTCCAGGTTGTAAGAAGTTCAACACTGCCTGAAAGTCAATTTCAAAGAGGAATAGGCTTAAAAGTGACATCATGGTAGAGGAATTTATTGTAGTCGGGTCACCGGGCTTCTACTTTGTCTTCTGCTGCTGCTCATAAAGGTCTTGGTGACTCCAGGAACCATATTATTGTCTTTTCAGACAGGCCTATGTAGTATGCGGTTTCTTTTTTTTTCACAGCAACTATCTTGACATGAAATAAGAGGTGTTACTAATCACATTAATTACACCTCTGATCCTTCGCTAATGTGATTAGCAACACCTGCGTTAACCTACTATTTCGAAACAGCTACTATGGCAAAACTTTTTATTTCAAAATCTATCTGAAATCTCTCTGTAGATGCAAATACTTTTTAGAGAATGCAAACAACTACACAGCTGGGGGGCTTAAAAGTAGCGACTGTAATAAATCCATAAGTAGTGAAATGAGTGTAACCTGCTACTTAGTGGAAGAACGAGTTCAACATTTGCCTCTGGTTTTAGTAACCTCAGGATCAGAGATGCACAACTAGGGGAACTTAACCTTATCTACTTCCTCTGCTTGCTTTGATAATGCAGCCTGTGAGATGTGCGCATTTATCTGCGGGTTAGCCATGCATTCATTACACGGTAACAAGCAAAGAGAAAAAAAGGCAACCGTCGCCGCAAAGAGAACAAACAGCCACAACGATTTGTCTGCGCTGGGAAACGGGAATTGCCGTGTTATATTGCGAGGGGGTGTGTGCAAAAGCGTGGTTTGAAAGGCTCAAATGTAAACTAAAATGGATGGCGAGCTAACGCTAGCTGCCCATATTTATGCACCATTCCCTTCTTGCTAACAACACCATGCCACCTCGTAGTAATAAAACACAATCTCACGCAATAACTGCTACAAATTAGCCCCCCTTTAGCTTGTGTCATCGAACACTAACACGCATAAAGACGTGCTCACTAGACATCGTTTTTAGCGGAAAAAAGCGGGGTACTGCGCATTGTCACACGCGTGTTTATTCTGAGAACCGTTATACGCACGCACTCAATGATAAAGCGAGAGCAAACGTTACAAGTGCACCAGGACTCACCCATAGCTCTGTCCCCCAGCTCATGGTTTCAGTGTGATGTCCTAGGAATAATCCACAGCTCGTACGAGGTCTTTCCAACACACACAGCGCCGATAGCAGACGTGATTTTTGCCTCTGTGGTATTCGCCTGTCAACGTTGAGAAGAAAAAAAAACGCTCCTCTCCTTGTAGGTGTTTTTTTCACACTCTCATCCTGTCTGACACAAGATGGCCAAGAGCTGCAGCATAATCTTCAAACAGGGTAGTCTCGCTAAATGCAGCGCGCGGGCACAAGCGCCAATGACAGCTGCTCCTGCGCGCGCACAGCCGAGAAGAAAAAAAAGCCTGGTGGGGGGTGTCACTGCGGGGTTGTCCAATAAAGCCTTTACCGATATCTCTGCTCGCTCACTCTCCTCGCTGTGTCATTGCACTGGTGAAAAGCCCGTTTAGAAATGCTATATGAACGCAGGGGAGTGGTGTGAAAGGGGTCGCCACCCTTGGCAGATGTTGCATTGAATAGTCCCAGAGGGTTTCGGAGTAACTTCTGGCCAACAAATCCTACTTTCTCTCTCGTCTTTTGTCAGGGTCCCCCCCCCCCCCCCCACTCCTTGTCTGATGAGCCATGGCGATCACGCATGACGCCGACAACGCCTTTAATGTAAACATGTACCTCACAAGATCCACAATGTGTTACATACTTATAGGTTTGATGTATATTTTCTATCTACTTAAAACTTTGCGTAGCGACAGGTGGCCGTTGTTTGCGTCATCTAGCGCAATTATACATAAAACTACTTAGGGTAGCTAAACTAGTTTAGTTCTCAAATAAAAAGCACCTTATACTTGCTCCCTCTTGTTCCAAATGATATTTTTATGTTCCCTACAATATACGCTAATTAAGTATAAATATAACTATATGTTACAAATAGGGAATTATTTTCATATTCAACATATCATCCAGGCGTAAACATTGGTCTAATCAGACACCTGTAATGGCCATCACATTTATTGTGATGATTTATGTCGATCGTCTTTATTAGAAAACATTTCAGTCACGCACTATGCTTTCCTCCGTTACTATAGCAACACCCCCATCTGTTGGCAGAAAATAGAGACACACCAGTCCAACCAGTGTGCGTATCAGCACAGCTTAAAGAAAACAGAAAAGCACTACAAAAAGAGAACAGGGATCGTGTTTGTGATGCCTGGATTAAAATACTCATAAGGATCAGATGATTTTGAAGTAGTTTTTAATTGTGCACGGTTTTTGGGGACTTTGAATGAAACAAGCCGTGTCTCATTTGTTACCTTTGCGCTTGTTAAAGTGGAAATGTTACCTCTTGTCAAGCTCCATATTTATATTCTTGGACTATATCACTGTACATCAACATATAATAACAGTTCTCCAGAGCACAACACAAAATAATTTCGATCAAAACATTTTATTATTTTAGATCAGGGGTCACCAACATGGTGCCCACGGCCACAAGGACCACGAGTCACCAGCCTGTTCTAAAAATAGCTCACCATAGCGCCACTTAGCAGTGAGCAGCATCTAAGATTTTTGTTGCTATTCTTTTTTTTTTTTTTAAATCACACTTGCATTGGTCTAAATTAGATTATTTTATTTTTTTAATTTAAACAACAACAAGTGTTTCATTTTAGATCAGGACTACTGGTCTTCACAGCAACGGTTGCCGTGGAGACAAGCTAGCTGTCAGCAAAGAGGAGGAGATGATTAAAACATCTTGCAATCCAAAGGCGAAGACACGTCGCTGATGGAGGACACTGAGTCGACACTTGATCTTGCATTTTTAACGGACATTACTGGAAAACTGGACTATTTGAACGGTGAGCTCCAAGACAAAGATAAGATTGTTGCTGACATGATGCAACAAGTCCAGACGAACATTTTCTCTGTGCATTTATAGAGAAAAAGGGTGCTGCACTTTGAACAGCACGCAATGCCAGGGTCCCCACTAACATACAAAGAAAGCAATACCAGATGTTCTCAGTGGCAACATGACAATGTCATGGTAAAGTTGGATTTAAATATTGAAAAACAGATGTGTTCGTTAAATGTACTATATGATCATTTTTAAAAAAATGCTGCAGATTTGGTGACAAGTTCAGTATTATCAGAAACTTGATTTTTCTTTGTTACATAGTTACATAAGTGATCATCTGTGTAAACATGGTGCAACATAGTGCATGATTTGTTAAAAATTGTTAGTGGCAAGTGACAATGTTGTACATGTGATCATTTGAAAATGTAAATACTTGCAGAGACTTATAGAACCATAAAGTGTTGCATGTTTTTATTTATCTTTATATAAGAAAGTAATTGAATATATCAGTCTAAATCAATATTATAAAATACTCAGCCAGCAGGTTCTCAACTTTAGAGACCCCAACTACTGTGCAAATGTCTTAATCTGAACATAATCATAAAAATGTTATCAAGTCTACACGTATCTTTTAATGTCATTTAGGGGAAACAATCTGTTTTTCATATGTTTAGAAATGTTTTAAACACAATCACATCAACTTTTTTATTGTAAATTTCCTTTTTTGTTTTTATGTCCGACTTTACTTTGTCCCTTTGTAGTCAATGCTCAACTTGCTTGCAAGTCTGATAACATAAATAATTTTCTATTCTGCAAAATTGTTGTGTGAAATAACTGTGCTAAAAGGTCCCTTTCACACAGATTTGACTGTTTTGACATATCCAGTTAATCATCCAGTTAAATTCTGTCCTTTGTCCTTGTGTGACAATAGATGTTAGCCTCAGGCCATCAGCTCTTCAGCCTCTGAAAGGACCAAACCTGTGACACTCCAATGCATCTCTCCTATAGGAGATAAAAAGCAGATTCTGTGAGACGCCTTTCAAGCAAGCTGTTAACTCTCAGAAACTTGTCCTCTGATTCAGTTATGGCTTTGGGTCTGCCAAACCTCTTCCTGTCACAGTTTGCCCCAGTTTCTGAGTGCCTTTTGATGGTGAAGGAAACTACTCGCTGACACCTTCTTTGCCATTTCTCTGTAGGAAAGACCTACATTTTTAAGTGTTATGATGGTATGTCTCTCTTCAATTCTCTTAATTGTCTTTTTTTTTCCACCATTTTTGTAGCAACACACTACTTTCTGCAGTGAAACACTTTTCAACTGATGCTCACGAGGGTATGGTACCACAGTGTGTTCCAACAATGCAGACAGAGGGGGTTGTAAGTAATCCAGAAAAGTTGGAAATAGCACCAGCTTTCAAGGCTTGCTCAACCTCTATTGATTTAACAACTTTAAATTATGAACCCATTTTATGTTAGCTGAAAAAGGCCTTTTTGTATAATTCTGAAATGTAGATTATTTTTCAGTTTTGGGTAACCTTACTCTTTTAACCTCTGGCAGTTCACCACTTAATTTTTCCAACCTATTCACACTATTCATTGGACTTGAGCAACTTGAATTGTTTTGAAAATTGCAATTATTAAGACTTTTATTAAGTTTATTAAATATTTTTTTAAGTGCAGCTTATGATGATATGAGTGTCTGCACTGCCATCTGCTGGCTGTGTTGGCTCAATTCACTGACAGTGTAGGAGCGAAAACTTCAGACCTACCTGTTGATAATGATGCAGTAATATGTTGTGTGGTATACAGAAAGAGGAGAGGTTTTCTGTAGGTCGTTTCTAAGGATGAAAAATAAATATCAGTGAGATATTAAGTCATGAATCTATTGATTTGTGTCATGATGGGACAGTTCTGACTTTAACTGTTTCCTGACCAAAAGTCTCCTTTTGGTAAAACATTTAGTAACAGACACATGAAAAACCATCAAATTAAATAATTGCTCCATAGCAATAGAGAAAAAACTTTAAGTGGAACTGAAATACCCTAATGTACTGTACATTTATATCACCAAACACTTTGATGTAAATAATTGTAACTAATAATAACTTTGTTTGCAAATTCTGTGCATAAGTGTCATTTCAAATTATCAAAATAATTTGCTAAACATGTTTGTGGTTTTCAAAGTAACAAAATATAACTTTTTGCTACTTGGATTTTGTGTGATTGTAGTTCAGTTGTATTAATACAGTATGCCAATGAAAAAAATAATTGTAAAATTAGACATGAGGAAAGAATGATACTGAACAAGGCAAATCGTTTTAAAGGTGAAATATAAAGGTAAAATTAAAAGTAGTCAAAAATAGTGCATTGAGCCGTGGAATCCTGAGGGTGAACCCGATAAAGTGTGAAAATTAGGCTTAAATTTTTTGTGAAACATTTGTTCATGACAGTGCAGATTTCTGTGATTTTGTGTTGATTTATATTGTGGCGAGCTCAGAGATGGAGGAGACGGAGGTATCGTTTAGTCTTGCTCCCCGTGAGCTAGCCAGGGAGCACAGCCGTTTATTAACAGTTGGAGAAGAACACACTGCCGCTAGCTAGCTGCTCAGCGCGGCAACAACAACAACACACAGGGCGCCCTCTGACCCCGGAAGGACACACCGTCGCAGCGAGAGGGCGTCACCCGTCACCATACACAAAACATAACTGTACAAACAGCCCTGACCCGCTACATAGCCCCCACCTAAGGGGTCAGTCGTCCCCGACGACCCCATGACCCCACACAAAGTCCTGCAAATGTCCAGGTGCCTTCTTTTGGCGCACCGGCTGGTCACAACCGGCGGCGGAAAAGTCACTCGGGTCAGAACATGGGGTGCCACCATCATCCTCTGCCCCGCCGTCTGCCGGAGCGAGCGGTCGGTACGGTGAGAGCCTGTCCCGGTGCAACACCACCATGCGCCCCGGGCCCTGCATGCGGATACGGTACACCACGTCTGTTAGCCGCTCCACGACCTCCGCCGGCCCTTGCCAGTGACTGCAGAGTTTGGGGGACATTCCCCTCTTGCGAACCGGGCAGTACACCCAAACCTTGTTGGCAGGCATGAAAACCCCCCCTCGGCACTTGGTGTCGTAGGCTCTTTTCTGTCGTACTCCGGCGTTGGCCTGGGCCTGGCAGGTGTAGTCATGAACCACCTGCAGCCGCTCCCTCAGCCTCCTGTAGTAGTCCACCATCAATCTCCGGCTCGGGGGGGGGGACCCGAACACCAGATCCACAGGCGTCCGGAGCTCCCGTCCAAACATCAGAGCGGCAGGTGTGCACTGGCTGGACTCCTGCACCGCAGTCCGATACAACCAAAGGACCAGGGGCAGATGTCGGTCCCAATCCTGCTGGTGGTGGCTGGTGAGAATGGCGAGCTGGGTGGCCAGCATGCGGTTGAAGCGCTCAACCAAGCCATCGCTTTGTGGGTGGAGCGGTGTGGTTCTCGTCTTCTCCACCCCCAGTCGCCGGCAGATCTCCCCGAAGACCTTCGATTCGAAGTCACGCCCCTGGTCACAGTGGAGCTCGGCTGGGACCCCAAAACGGGTGAACATCTCCTCCACCAGCTTCTCGGCCGTCGTCGTTGCGCTCTGGTCCGGCACCGCGTAGGCCTCTGGCCACTTTGTGGAATAGTCCATAGCTATCAACACATACCGGTTCCCTGACTCTGTGACGGGGAAAGGCCCTAGGACGTCCACTCCCACTCTTTCCATTGGGGCCCCCACCAGGTACTGCTGAAGGGGAGCAGTGGAGCGTTGAGTTGGGCCCTTCTGTGCCGTGCAGGTGTCACAGCAGTGCACATGAAGTTCCACATCCCGTCAACAGCCAGACCAGTAGAACCGTCCCCTGAGGCGGCGGAGAGTTTTGGCGTTCCCATAGTGTCCTGCCCCCACCGAGCCGTGGACCAGCTCAAGCACCTGCGACCGCAGCGACCGAGGCACCAACAGTTGCAGGAGATCTCTGCCCTGACCGGGGGCCCGTCATCTCCGGTACAGGAGGCCGTCGTGGGTCTCCAGATTGTTGTGCTGGGAGTAGTAGGCCTTCACCTCGGGCTCCTGTCCCGACACCCCCGTCCAGGCGGGCCGTTGCGCCGCCTCCAGCCAGGCCCCCACCTGAACCAGCGTCGCGTCGGCCTCCTGCTCCCGCTTCAGCTGCTGCGTTGTCAACGGGAGCCACCCCCCTCTGCCGGCTGTGGCCTGAGCAGTAGCCACCCCCAGCACCTCCTGGGCCCGCTCCTCCTGTTGCAGGCAGTAGCGGCACTCGACGGCTTCGCAGGGCCGTCTGGAGAGGGCATCAGCGTTGCCATGCTGTCGACATGGCCGATGCTGGATCTCGAAGTCATAGCCCTGAAGGACCTCCAGCCATTTCGCGGGGTTGAGCCACAGCCCAGCTCGTCGGATGGCACTCAAGACCTCGCTCAGGTGAGACAGTGCACTGTCGAAGTCGCCACTGTGCACCAACAGGTCATCCAGGTACACAACGCAGCGGCTACGAGCGATATCCACGAGCACCCTCTCCATCAGCCTCTCAAACGTCGCTGGCGCATTGCAGAGCCCAAATGGCATGACCCTGAACTGCCACAGCCCCTGTCCAATGGTGAATGCAGTCTTAGGCCTTGCGTCGGGGGCTAGCTCCACCTGCCAGTAACCGCTGCGTAGGTCGAGGGAGCTGAACCAACTGGAGCCGGTAACGTAATCTAGGGCCTCGTCGATCCGCGGCAGCGGGTACGAGTCCTTCTTGGTGACTGCATTGAGACAGCGAAAGTCCACGCAGAACCTCGGGCTGCCATCCTTCTTCCCCACCAGAACCACGGGTGCCGCCCATGGGCTATTGGACGGCTCGATCACCCCAGCCGCAGCCATCTCACGGATCTTCTCCTCCGCTACCTGCCGTTTTGAGAGGGGCAGCCGGTGTGGACGCAGACTGATGGGCTGAGCAGAGCCAGTGTTGATGGTGTGCTGGACCAGACTCGTCTGCCTACAGTCCTTGTCACTGGCGGCAAAGATGTCCACATTCTCGTCCAGGAGGCACCTCAACCGCTGGCGCTGGTCGACGTTGAGGCCTACGCAACTGCGCTGCCAAAGGTCATCGACAGCCTCGATGGTCTCGGTCGAAGGAGGTTTGTCGGGCTGAGAGGCTGAGGCTGAGGTGAGTGGAGATCTGGTGACTGGGGGTGGAGATGACCCAGAGCCACCGGCATCCGAAATCTGCTGACCAGCAGCTGCCTGATGCCTGTCTCGTCTGGTCCCCGCTCCCTGCTTTTGGCCGCGCTGGAGGGCAAAAGTCTCTGCGCCAAGAGTGACAGCTAGCTTCGCAGTGTCGACGCAGGCCCCCCAGCGGCTCAGCAGATCCAGGCCAATTATGCACTGGTCTTGAATGTCGGCGAGCCAGAAATCGTGCACCAGCTCTAGATCCTTCACTCGGATCCGCAACGGTTTCTTCCCCCGCATAACAGTTTTCTCCCCCGTCACTGTCATCAGCTGGGTGTCCGTGGGCAACCAACCCTTCACCAGTGGCCCAGATGTTTCAGGGAGCACGCCAGGTCGTAGCAGGGAAATGGTAGACCCCGTGTCCACCAGGGCCTGGCACGGCTGGTCCTCAACACAGCAGCTCAGGTAGAGTCCTTTGAGGTGCCCAACTCGGCCCACCACCGTGCATCGTCCTTGGAGGGGGGGCAGGAAGCTGGAGCGGTGGTCCCCTCGCTACACCGCTCCCTCCTCGTTTCCCTGAGGCTGCGTAGTTCTGGTCTTCGGGGCTGGTGCTGGGCAGTCACGCGCCACGTGGCCAGGCTCATCGCACCGGTAGCAGCGGTCGGTCGACGAGGACGCCTCCGGGGCACCGAGGGTTGCAGCTGGGAAATCTCAGCGACCTCCCCCTCCCCGTCGCAGTCTGCGGCTCTGATTTGGGGGTAGTTTGGGGGGGGCACCTGCTGGTTAGGTCGCGAGGTGAGCACCGGCTCGGCCCTTTCAGCCTCAAGGAGCGCCTCACGGAGGCATGGCCAGGCGGACGTGTTGGCGTAGTCGCTCTGGGAAAAGTCCTCGCAGAAAAGCATGCAGGCTAAGCTCCTCACGGGCTGCTGCTGGAAACTCCGGGTAGCCACGACGAGCATACAGCAACACGTCTGCTGCAAAGGTGCCCAGGCTCTCCCCCGGTCGACGGCTCCGGTTGGTCAGCTGCTCTCTGCTCTGATCAGTGGAGTGCCGCTGCCCGAATCGCCTCTCGAGTGCCGCGGTGAGGGCCTGGAGCTCATGCTGCTCTGCCGGGGCTAGGTCGAGGAGTATCTCCAGTGCATCTCCCTCTAATGCTAGCGCTAGGTGTGTAGCAGTCTCCTCTTCGCTCCAGCCACTATGTCTGGCGGCCAGCCGCACTTGTGAGAGGTAGGGCTCTAGCGGGGTTAGCCCGTTGTATTTCGGCACCTTAACTGGCGTGGTAGGCATAACTGCTCGCGGCTGGGGGCTCGGCGTGCGGGTCGACAGAGGTAGCCCATGAAGCATTGCCCTAGCATCTGTCGCGACGGGCCGCCGCCGCGGTGCGTTCGCGCCGCGCTCGCGCCATTGGGACCCGTCGGGGGACTTACATGGCCGCTCACATCCTCTCTCTTCAATCGCCAGTTTCCCAAGCGGGAAATGTTCTCCTCGATAGCTTGCTCCAGCCTCTGAATGTCTCTCTCCATTACAGCGAGGGTGAGCTATCCCACTTCTGACACCAATGTGGCGAGCTCAGAGATGGAGGAGACGGAGGTATCGTTTGGTATTGCTCCCCATGAGCTAGCCAGGGAGCACAGCCATTTATTAACAGTTGGAGAAGAACACACTGCCGCTAGCTAGCTGCTCAGCGCGGCAACAACAACAACACACAAGACATCACATATTTGCAAAAGTGCTCCGACGTTTTCGGAGATCTGACACCCACTATCTCGAAGCTAACAGGAAGTCGAGACCTACTACAGCCGGGAGGAACACCGCTTTCCCGGCACATCGTGCCTCGACCTCCCAGTCGGCTTCGAGCTGAAAGAAACTGATGAGGGTTAACTGGTATTTGATATAAGTCAGGATTTAAAACCAAACTGGAAGTGGGAGGAGAGAGACATTTATTTTTGTTTTGTTTTGGTGTTTGTTGACTTCGTTTACACATTTTTATATATATATTTTTTTGTATAAAATCTCTGCTTTTCATCAGTCTAAATAATGCATATTATGCATGTGTTTCTCTTGTATTAAACATCTGCTGAAATTCTGGCCTGTTACATAAGGGAAACATAACTGTGTTACTTGTCTATCCCTTTCTTTATTGAGTGAAACAAACCACGAGATCATGACAGATACTGGTAATAATGTAAAACATAAATGTGATGCCCCACTACACATGCAGCTATCACCTGTTTGTTGCTTTTATTCTTAAGATGAATTATTCTTGAATGAAGACATTGATTTGACACAAGTAAAAATATGGTTGATGGTGTGTCAAGAGATTTATTCTAAATGACACTTCTTCAGCTGAGAGTCTAAGAGTGAAGACACACACAGGCGCTGCAGTTTTAACTTGCAAGGGGGTTTCACAGAGCACTCACATCAGAGAGTGGGGCCCTGTGATCAGCGCCCTGTTCTTGCACTTGTCTTTTATTTATACAGAAGGAAAATGAAAACATTTGTTCAGTGGAATGTTGATACGTGAGCATGTGCGTATGTGATTGTGCGTGTGTGCGTGTGTGTGTGTGCGAAGTCAGAACTGCTTGTTCAACTTCCTACTATCGCTGTGGGAAAATTCAGATACAAATATCAGAACACGTTTCATAAAGAACAATCAGTTCTGAGCAATGAAAAGGACAATCAGTTCTAAGCAAGGAAAAGATCATCATGCAGCATTCTATCACAAATAAACTTATTTCATTAAAAGCTTATACTGGCTACTCAGTACAACTTTCCCTTAACATTCCCTCCTGTTGTCAGTATAACTTTTAAGTGAGATATCAGTATGTAACATCTTGTTGTACATTTTCTGTCACATCATCATTAACCACACAAAGTCTTCACATTCCAACAGGTCGGGGTCATCATCATCATCATTTGTCACGGGTATGCATGCAGCTACAGTGAAAACGATTATGCGCTTAATCATGAGTTTTAGACATGGCAGGATACATGTTCCAAAAACACAAAATAAAAGTACTCCAACTCCGATGAGTAAGATAAGATAAGATAGAACTGTATTAATCCTATTAACTGTAAAATTCAGTTTCCAAATAGCACAGCACCGACAGAAGTTACAGAATGTGAGCATAATACTATATATACACATATATAAATACAGAGACATATATAAATAAGAGTATACAAAAGGGATAAATAGAATAAATAAGAATACAAGGGAATTGCAAGTATTTCAAGTATTTCAAGTAGAGCTGGGCGATATAAGATTTTTTCATATCACGATATGCTTTTTTCATTTCAGGCGATAACGATATATATCACGATATAAGCCAAATAACTATATATGTAAGATTTAAATGTGCTGTTGCTCACAAGTAAAATGTGAAATAATCAGCAGCTTGTTTTGATTTAAATATTTATTTCCCATAATAAGTTCAACAGGGCAGATGTACTTAAAATGAGGCTTCAGTTTAGGCAAAAATAAAGGCAAATATTACAAACTACACAAAAGGTAGCCGCTAAAGCATTTAAGTTTCAAAATAGAACAAACAAAGCAGACTACTAAATTGTCAGTTCCACTTAGAAACAAAATATTAATTCTAAAAATAAATCTTTATAATAAATCTAAAGTTTATTTTACAGAAGAAGAGACAAAATTGACTAACTTATATAATATTGCTTTGGAAGCGCCATCTGAGAGAAATGTTTATGTCCAGGGAGTTGGTAACGAGGATCCATTACCTTAATTAGCTGCTTGAATCCTTCATTTTCGACCGTGTTTATTGGTAGCATGTCTTTAGCAAGACAGTAAGCTATGGCATTCGTTATGTTGCAATGTCTCTTAGCTTTTTTGTCATATGGTAAGACGCTGGAGAAAGCCGACTCAATTGACTGTTGCTGCTTCGCAGGGATTCCCCTGGTTGTTTTCGATGACGAATTAGCGCTTTCAGTCAGAGATTGAGCGTGCTCTAGTGGGTGGCACTGCTTCAGGTGATAAAAAAGGTTTGTTGTATTTCCAGACTTTGTGGGAACATGCTTTCGGCACAATTTACAGTGCGCATTACTGTTTTTTGTCAAACTTCAAATAGCCAAAATACCTTCACACTACGGAACTTCTCTGGCCTTTCCTTTTGATAATCTCTCCGGCATTGGAACCGTCATCTGTGTTCTCTTCGGTAACCTGGTCACCCAAGCTCTCGGTTGATTTTTCTCTAGTCGGCACACTCATTTCCTCCATTACCCGGCCGCACGGCGGCTGGCTGCTTCCCAAACAAATACACATGTGCGGCTTGGCACTTGAGCTGTACGTAACAAGTTAGGTGACGTGACGCTGCGGCTGTGATTGGTTCGGCTCTGTGCTACTTAATTTGTATTGGCTTTTCATATTTTTTATAAGAGAGGAAGAGAGAGAGAGATGAGGTCTATCGCAATAGTTTAATTTTTCTATCGAGAAAAAGTTATTTTGCAATACATATCGTTATCATTCTATCGCCCAGCTCTAATTTCAAGCCTTGAAGTCTATTGCACCGTTGGTTATTAACAAAAAGTATTGTACAGTGAAAAGGCAGTAGTAGTCTTTTTAGCACCTGTAGCCAGGAGCCAGTGTAAAGCCAAGAAAACCAGTCACTTGTATCACTTACATAGTCCTGATTTTGGGCCTGCTGGATCCGTCTCAAGGCATTCAGGGCGCCAGTCATGTTTGATGAGTGTACATTGTCTGGTATGTAAGTGCAGCAGGCATTGTTGAAGAGGACGCAAAGTCCCCTTTTCTCTGCTAGTATCATGTCCAAAGCTACTCGATGTTGCATCACTGCGATCTGTAATGCATTGATTTCCTGATTCTGCTGATCATTGATCTTGCACGAAGCGTTCAAGAAGAGTCCAAAGCGGTAGTCCGGAGTTTCGATCCTCGGCATGTTTTTTCTGGTTCCCACCCAGGGGAACAATGTGTGGAGTACTTTCTGTCCGGTAGTCCACAGTTTGAATTCCTTGGGTACGTTGCTTCCCCATATCGGGTCATGTGGTTGAAGTTTAGGGAACGTTGACCTTCTTTTTCGGTGTGCTGTAGAAGTGGTATTTACTGCGGTCATCCTGAAAGTGTGGTCTGACAGGAATATAGGAGCACATGTTCCTGTCCAGCCTGGGGGCAGTATGAAATATGCCCGTTGTCCACATAGCCAGGCCATTCCTTGCACCCAGTACGTGCCGTTAGAAGGTCCACTCATATTCACAGGGGCGCCCTCTCCGTGGCCTGCAGTTTAGACACAGTTTGTCGTGTTTCCAACGGGTGTGTTACCTTTCTCTTGTTGATAACACATGGAGTGGTTCTTCCCTGGGAGTTGGTCCAGAAACACTGGGAAGTGGATGGATGTATTCCAGTTTGTCACGTTGAAATCGATCCAGAAGAGTCGATCACATGTTCCATTACTAAGTCCAACAGCGTGTGGGATTGTGTCGTTGGTGATGATTCGGCTGTGTTGGAATCCAATGCCAGCGAAGCTGGCTGCACACTTTGCTTGAGTGTTGTTCATATATTCACCATATAGTGTGGGGTGTGTTGATGTGCTGGGCATATGAGAACAGACATAACAGTCTGTATTTGCTGATTCTGCCTTGGTCCTATCGTGGATATAACGGTACCAGCCATTGTTCATCCAAGGGTGTATGTGGTCTTGCGTCATGTCTCTCAGGTGGGAGTTGTCGTGCGTCCATCTTTTCTGTCTGCCTCGTGATTCGGCTGTTGTTGGTGTCAGCTGGGATCCTGTAAGGGTGAGCGTCGTAGTCAAGGTAACCAAGAGGGTCCACCTTCCCATGGTTGCACACAGGTCTGTCACACCATGTCACTTGGCCGCCCTAGAGTTGATCAGCGGCTGGCAGAGGTGGGACCAAGTCATTGTTTTGCAAGTCTCAAGTAAGTCTCAAGTCTTTATCCTCAAGTCTCAAGTCAAGTCTCAAGTAATGTCAGGCAAGTCAGAGTCGAGTCTCAAGTCACTGGTGTAAAAGTCCAAGTAAAGTCACAAGTCTGAAACTTTGAATTTCAAGTCCTTTCGAGTCTTTAAAAAAAAACTCGAAAAAAGCATGTTGCAGTTATATGCCAAATGTAAATATTAGACCATGTAATTTTTAAATCTGTGTTTTTCTCAACACATGACAAAATAGTGAACTTAGAAAATATACACAAATTGTGAAATTGCACCTCTATAAAATGCAGCTCAATTAAACCTAGCTCCAAGAATAATTTTCACCAACAGTTCTGAGATAAGCTGCATGTTATTCTTGGATGCGGTTGTAGGACCGGCTTTAAAATCGCATGACAAAAATATCATACATATTAAAAAAAACTGCATCACCAACTTAGCCTGGACAACATTTGCTAGTTAGATGAAGTCAGGTATCTCATCGTAGCATATTTATATGCATATTTATAATTATACGCTTCTTGGAGTGAGTGCATACACTCATGAAGTTTAGTAACTTCAGGTCACTGCAACAAGCCCAGGTACAGTTTACCGACGGATGGGTGCAGGACCTTGAAATGCACCGTGTAGAAAGTAAAGACCATCGTACGTATCATAAGTTTACCAGTCTCACAAATCGTCGTCATAAATACACATTCATTAACCGTTTATTAATAGGACCTTTGAGCTCAACGGTAATTAATTAGTAGTGGAAATAATTTCTGGTAGCATCACAGAAATGTAGCAGTGACAAAAATACTGTATGCTGTAATCGTACTGGGCAATTAGTGATACAAAACAACTGTTTTATCCTGTGAATAAAAGTATATGTTTTTGTCAATGTACCATAATAACAGAAGCGAAACACAATATTGTGTCAGGACAATTCATTATTTATGCACAATAAATAAAGGAGCATAGCGCAACCATTTCTGTTCAGCGCCAGACTTGCTTGTAACCTATATCATCAATTATGTTATGAAAATGACGTATTAACTACAACAAAACTCTGACCTTCGTGTAAATGCTTGGAGCAGACTAACCTGTGAGCTGGAGTGTTCTGGGACGTTATATTTGATCTTTGAATGGCTGCAATCCAGTCGCCTCTTTGTTACTTCGGAAACATGGCTCGAACAATTTCTCTTCAACGACGTAATCCGATAACAACCAATCTCTTTACCCGTCGGCTTCTCGTGGCTGTCATGCGACCGGCTATTGCAGTTAATAATACAACAGCTTCTTGACATTTTTGTGTTTCTTTTTATCGCTGTGTGACTGATTTCAATTGAAAGCCTGCGTGCGCTAGTACCTCTTGCCACGAGTTCCCAGAATCCTTTGCGATTCTACCCGTGAATGACGTCACATTTTCAATCTCTATATAATATGCATGTTAAATTTTATATTTGGGGTAAAATATCAAGTCTTTTCAAGTAAACCGGTTCAAGTCCAATTCAAGTCCCAGGTCATTGGTGTAAAAGTCCAAGTCAAGTCACAAGTCTTAGAACATTTTTTCAAGTCAAGTCTAAAGTCATAAAATTAATGACTCGAGTCTGACTCGAGTCCAAGTCATGTGACTCGAGTCCACACCTCTGGCGGCTGGAGGTTGAAGTGCGAGCAATTCCCTACGGGCGCCCAATCAGCACTTCCCCCTCACCACTGAAGCAACCAAGTGAGGGTGAGACTTTCCTTTACTAGCTGATTTCTGTGAAGAAAGTGGAATCCTCGGGGACCTCAACTTTTTTGCAGTGGCTCTGATGTATCCAGGAGGGTCTCTCCGCTATTTTGCAGGCAGTTGGAGTGGTCAGAAGCACTTGGTATGGACCCTCCCACCGTGGCGAGCTCCAATTTTTCCTTTATTGTTAGTTAAGAAAAGTTAAGTGAGGGTGAAAAAAGAAAAGAAAAAGGATGAAGAAAGCAGGAGAGAAAGAAAAAAATGGAGAGGTGGTAGGAGAGAAAGGGAGAAGAGATGAAAATAAAGGGATATAAAGGAGGAAAGAGACAGAGGAGAGAAAACCCCAACAATCCCCTCTGAGCATGCACTAGGCGACTGTGGTTAGGAAAAACTTCCTTTTAAAAGGAAGAAACCTATTGCAGAACCAGGCTCAGTGAGGGTCATCTGCCATGACTAGTTGGGGGGTAGGGGGGAAAAAAGAAAAGAAAAGAAAAAGGATGAAGAGGGGAGGGGAGAAAGAAAAAACGGGGAGTGATGGAGAGTTAGGGGAGAAAGGGAGAGAAGGGAGGTAGAAAAGAGGTGGATGAAGAGGAGGCTATGCCTTCGTGTAATCAAGTGAGGAAGCAGAAGGGCCCCTCCTCCTCCTGAAAAAGCAGAAGCATTTTTCCTTCTTTTTCAGGCACTGTTCCTGGAGCTCAGTTCTTCTATTGTCATTGCATTTTCCTCCTCAAGTTTCTTGCATTTTTCCTCTAGTTCTTGTAATTTTGCTTGTTCTTCTTCACTCTTTTCTTTCAGATCTTTAGATTTTGCCTCCTGTATTAGCATGAATATCTGTATTCCGGTGTTATACTTTGTCGATTTCTGCTCTGGATTTCCTCATGCGTAAAGTGCAGGTCATTGCGTGTTTTCTCCAGTTCTTGCTCTTGCACCTGCATTTCATTGTCTTTGCGCATCAAGTTGTTATTAAGTTCTGTTTTTCCTGAGAATTTCATTTTTTTTGCACTTTAAGTTGTTATTAAGTGTCTCGAGCTCTGTGTTCTTTTTCAGCATTTCATTGTTTTTGTATTTTAGGTTCTGATTAAGTTTCTTAAGCTCAGTGTTTTTCCTAAGCATTTTATTGTTTTTGCACTTTAAATTCTTATTAATTTCCTCGAGTTCTGTGTTTTCCCTGAGCATTTTCTTGTTTTTGTATTTTACGTTGTTATTATTACAAATTTCCCACGTGTGGGACTAATAAAGGTTATCTTATCTTATCTTATCTTATTTCCTCGAGTTCTGTGTTTTCCTTGAGCATTTTCTTGTTAATATATTTTAAGTTGTTATGAAGTTCCTCAAGCTCTGTGCTCTTTCTCAGAATTTCATTGTTTTTGTATTTTAAGTTCTTATTAATTTCCTCGAGTTCTGTGTTTTTCCCAGTGTTGGGACTAACGCGTTATTAAGTAACGCGTTACAGTAACTACGTTATTATTGTGGTAACGAGCACGGTAACTAGTTATTATGCCAAAATCAGGAACGCGTTACTCGTTACTGGGATTTAGATAGGGTCGTTACTCGTTACTTCGTGTGGTGGCTATCACGGAGCTTCCACAGATTCAGTAACGTTAGCAAGTGGTGGAAGCCAGCAGGTGGATGAAGGAAAAGAGACACAGAAGGAAAAGAGACCCGAGGCGGCCGCCGGTCCAAGTGTGAACTGAACTTCAGGTAAGAAGTTCTGACCTGCAGTCTCTCTGGGTCAGATATAAACCAAGTTTAGGTGGAGTTTATTTTCGTTATTCTGACCTTTTCCGTACTGCGTGCTAGCTAGCATGACGGAGTTTCTATACAGCTGGGTGGTGCTATGAAGTTAATGATGTTAAACTTTATTTTGTTCATAAGTTATTAGAGTTGCCAACCATCCCATCTGGTATTCAGAGAAAATATTACGCGTTTCTTATTGAGGTGAAAAGGAACAGTTTGTCCCGTAATTCAGCTACAATGAAAAAGGCACAAAGCTGGAGTTATTCTGTGTCTTTGCTGCACAGCTGCCTCTTCTTCTCTCATTCTCCCCCCTCCCTCTCCCGTTTCTACTTCAATCATGAAACTGATCAATGATCAGCTGATCGGCTCTCTTGTTTGTTTATCGCTCACTTTGCGCCGAAAGAGGAAACCAGCGGATGTCGCGCTAAACAACAGCAGCACGTTTAAGCTTGATCAGCTGTTGTTAGAATTTATTTAATATTAATTTCTAGTATCAGCTGATGTTTGCTGGAGCCACAGCTGTAAAGCTGCTGGTCATGATATGGTTTGGTTATCTGGTGAGAGGGAAACATGAAGATGAAACCAGGAGATGTCCTTACTGGATCATCAGAGCTGAACAGGTGATGGAGAAACAGGTTTACCTTTTAGGTGACATGGATGAGTTGAAGTTATGAACTGTTTCTGAGAGACAAATAACACCAGGATCCTTTTTTAGGTAGCTGACAGCTGGTAACTGTGCAGGGGCGGATCTAGCAAAGTGTTGCCAGGGGGGCAGGTAGGGCATTAACTGTCACAAAGAAATACTTTTCTTTCTTATTCTCATTTAAAATGTCTAGCTTTTAAAAAATAATTATCTGAATCTTACAACAAACGATTGATAGATTGATGCATATATACCAGCAGAACAGTGCACATCACTGCCACAACAGTGTTTATTTTCATTCAAAGGCTTTATGATTTTTCCTATAATGGTGGGCCGGTCTCTAGTCAAAATGCCCAGGACAATTTTCTGTCCCAGTCCAGCCCTGTATGCAGCTCATCTGCAGTCTGGTGTTACCTACATCTTCCTATTCAGAAGGCAGAATTTCCGAGTTCTGAGTACAATCGAAAGCACCACGACTGCAGTTTTTGTGTTGGATGTAAAAGGCGCACATGACGCTGTGACGTAGGCTAGAATCATGGCAGCAGTCAATGACGGTCCAGGCGTGGGATTTCTCTCGTGGAAATATGCACATTATCTTTTTCTTTCTATTGGTAGGTGGCACAGTGCACTGTGGCAAGTAAACAAGCTAGAAGACTGCAAAGTTATGGGAGCAACACATTAACAAGAGAATTCTGAGTAAAACCAGTTACTTTCCCTAGTAACTAGTTACTTTGAAAGTAACGAGTAACTTGAAGTAACTGAGTTACTTTTGAGAGAAGTAACTAGTAATGTAACTAAGTTACTATTTTAAAGTAACTTACCCAACACTGGTTTTTCCTGAGCATTTTCTTGTTTTTGTATTATAAGATGTTATTAAGTTCCTCAAGCACTGTGCTCTTTTTTAGGATTTCACTGTATTTGTAGTTTAAGTTCTTATTCTGTCCCTCGAGCTCTGTGTTCTTTCTCAGGATTTCATCATTTTTGTATTTTAAGATGTTATTAAGTTCCTCAAGCTCTGAGTTCTTGCTTAGCATTTCATTGAAAATGTACTGCATGCCTGAGCATTGTTTTATCAGTTTTTCCCTTTCTCCTTCTAGTTCCATGATTTTCTCCTTCATTTCATTATAACATGCGTGTAGTTGTAGATTTTTCCTTTCTAAGTCTTGGAGAATAAGTTGTGTCTTTTTGTGCATTTTTTCCTGTTGCTGTTTCTCTTGAAGAAACTCTTTGTTTTTCTCCAGGGCTTCATCAAGTTTTACTTGAAGCTGCAGATTCTTGTTCTCAGTGTCTCTGAGATTCCCATAGAGCTCCTGATTAATAGCTTTCTCTCACCCTCTCTCCCTCTCTCTCTCTCGCACTTTTTTGCGCTTCACTCCGCATGCGAGCCTTGTGCTTTGCGCTGGGAGGAGGGGGGAGGGGCGGTAGTTAGTAGTTACACTCGCAGTAGCGGGAGGAAGAGAGAGAGAGGAAGAGAGCCAGGGACAACAACGTCACATTAGAAAGGTATAGTAATCATCCACAACTATTTTTAGTTGCGGATGATAAAGGATTCAGAAAGTTTATTCATGCAGGCCCATATGACAGAGAATGTGCATCTTCTTTTTGTTTTCATATTTTTATTTATATTTAATTGTGTTGTGGTTTGCAGTGTTTTGTGTTGTTTCACTTTAAATTTGTTTAAAAGGAAAATGCTGAAAATGTAAATAGTTAAAAGTTGAAATGTAAATAGTTGGTTTTTGTATTATATGATTTATTTATGACTTTTTATGTGGAGTGAATAAATAAAAATATATTTACGGTGGCCCCTAGAGACAGACAAAGCACGTACAAACTCCAAAACATGTAAAAACTCCAAAACACGTACAAAACACAACAGAAGTGTTCCAGGATGCTCGGCGCAGTGTTGAGCTTTTGTTACCCAGTGGCTACACAAGCCAGGCAGTACCAACGACCAGATTTGATGTGTGGTAGTAACAGGTAAATGAACATTTTTTTAAAAATTATTTCAGCATCAGAATCAGAAACTTTATTGTCATTGTCACGAGAACAACGAAATTAAGAATGGTCCCCGATCATTGCATCATCCCTAGCAACATCAAAATACAAACAAAACAACAAAATTCAATAAATAAAATAGATAGAATACTTAAAATACTAATAAGATGTAACAGTAAAACATTCACATACATTCCCACACACATGCTTCAGACCGTGCATAGATTAACACAAGAGTGGCGTGATGGACATTTTTTTGTAGTATTCAGATGTGTTATTGCAGTTGGATAACAACTGTGTTTGAGTCTATTAGTCCTTGCTCTGATTGCCCTGTACCGTCTGCCTGAGGGCAACAGTTCGAACAGGGAGTGGCCAGGATGTGAGGTGTCTTTTATGATGTTTTGGGCCTTTTTAGAGGCAGACATATATACACTTTTATTTATTTGAATATATATAGAATAGAATAGAATAGAATAGCCTTTATTGTCATTGTACAGAGTACAACGAAATTGGAGTGCCACTCCCTTGGTGCAAGATAAACAATAAATATAAATGTAAAATATAAAAAGTACAATAAAATAATCGCAAGTACTCAAACAATAGTAAGTAAGATATATACAGGATAGCAGCATTAATATAATGACAGTATGAATAGCAGCATAATATAATGACAGTGACGGTATGGGATAGGTTCAATTGTTTTTGTGCTTATTTACTACGGTGATAGCTCTGGGAAAGAAGCTATCCCTGAATCTGTTTGTCCTGGTTTTATGTGACCTGTACCGTCGGCCTGACTGTAATAGTTCAAACAGTTGGTTGCTGGGGTGAGAGTGGTCCTTGATGATATTGCCAGCTCTGCTGAGGTACCGAGAGTTTGCAGTGACCTCCAGGCTGGGCAGAGAGCAGCCAGTGATCTTCTGGGCTGTGTTGATGACCCTCTGCAGTACTTTCCTGTCTGCAGCTGAGCACCCTGCATACCATGTTGTTATGCCGTACGTTAGGATGCTCTCTATGGTGGCTCTGTAAAATGTCACCAGCAGCCTCTCCTCCAGGTTGTTCCTCCTGAGCACTCTCAGAAAGTGGAGACGCTGCTGGGCCTTTTTTACCACCGCCGTGGTATTTGCAGTCCAGGAGAGGTCATCAGAGATCTGCACGCCCAGAAACCTCATGGAGTGTACCCTCTCCACACAGTTCCCGTGAATGTAAAGTGGGGCCGGGTCTGCTCTGCCCCTCCTGAAGTCCAAGATAAGTTCTTTAGTTTTTGTGGTGTTCAGTTGGAGGTTGTTAACTGAACACCAATCAGTCAGTCTGTTGACCTCATCTCTGTAGTCCGACTCATCCCCCCTTGAGATGAGTCCAACCACTGTGGTGTCATCCGCGAACTTTATGATGGTGTTTGAGAGATGGGTAGGGGAGCAGTCGGATGTGTAGAGCGTAAACAGGAGGGGACTCAAAACACATCCTTGTGGAGACCCGGTGCTGAGTGTGATGGTGCTGGACCGGTGGGGGCCGAGTCTGACAGACTGTGGTCTATTTGTCAGGAAGTCCTTGATCCAGAGGCAGATGGGGGTGGAGAGTCCCAGGTGAGACAGTTTCTGGACCAGGATCTCCGGGATGATATGATTGAATGCTGAGCTGAAGTCCAGAAAGAGCATTCTCACATAGCTTCCTCGGTGCTCCAGGTGACTCAGCGCAGTGTGGAGCGCTATGGTGATGGCGTCCTCGGTGGATCGATTTGTCCTGTAGGCAAATTGGTGGGGGTCCAGAGTGGGAGGCAGACCGGCCCTGATGTGCTGACAGACCAGTCTCTCAAAGCACTTCATCACTACAGGCGTAAGTGCAACAGGCCTGTAGTCATTTGGGCTGGCCACAGCTGTCTTCTTGGCGATGGGGATGATGGTGGAGGTTTTGAGGCAGGGCGGGACGGTGTTTGATGACAAGGAAAGGTTGAAGATTTTAGTGAAGACTCCGGTCAGTTCGTCAGCACATGCTCTGAGAATATGAGTGCTTGTGTATAAATACACAAACAATACAAATATGCTTTCAACTGTGTAATTTAAGTGATCTAGGTAGCTCTGTTTTGGAAGTTCAGTTCATGCTAGAAATGTGTTTTGGAGTTTGTAAGTGCTTTGTCTCTAGGGGCCACCGTATATATTTATATATAAACATTTATAAATAAAACCACCGTTTTTTTTTTTTTTACATTAGTAATTCCTTTTGTGCATAATTTTATATTGTTGTTAATAGTAAATTAATTAAAGCAACAAAACAACCTGAAGAGCCATTTGGGAGCCGAAAGAGCCAGCTCTTTTTAGTGAGCCGAGCCGAAAGAGGCGGTTCTCTAAAAAGAGCCGGAAATCCCATCACTAATTAAGACTCGACTGTACACCGTGTTCGTGTTTTCCTCCGAAACAGTAAGTTCCGTTGGAGCAGGCTTTCAACGCTCAGGCTTTCTCTGTCTCTCGCTAGCAAAGTTGACCCAGACAACAAAGTAAAGCTAGTTTTCAGCTACGAGCCCGACACGAACCCGACGTATTAGCCAGAGGTCCCTTTACTACGGTTCGGAGCCACGGACCTTCAGTAATAGTAATAAATCATATTCATGTAGTTGTAAACATCATGATAATATATTAAATAATCCAAAGTATTCAGAATACGTTACTCTCATTGAGTAACGTAACGGAATACGTTACAAAATACATTTTGGGGCATGTATTCTGTGGAATACATTTTAAAAGTAACCTTCCCAACACTGGTTGAGAACACGCTCTTTACATAGCTTTGGTTCCTCCTTTCAAGGACTTGAAGTGCCTCCCCAAAGAGTGACAGAGAGAGAGAGTGGATAAATGTTTACAGAATGTTTTGTTAACATGAATGTTCAAGATGTTCAATAAACATATTAAGTGCCTAAATTTTCCCTTTTTTCTCGATTGTTTGCTCATGCAAAATGAAATGCGATTAATATAGAATAAAAATGGATGATATCTAATCGTGATTAATCAAAATTAATCCACAGTAACCCTGTGATGAATCTGATTATATTTTTTTAATTGTTTGACAGCACTAGTATATATAATATATTAGTATATACTTACCTGTTAATATAGGTTTTTTAAACAGTTGTACTTCACAGGAGATAACCTATGCTAAAAGACTGAAGAAAACTATTCAAATTCTCTTTGAATTTAAGCATACATTCTTTGTGTTTATTCTGCATTTACTTCATTATATTGCATAAATTTCAGTTACATGCTTAAATATAAAGTTGAAAAAATGTAATTACAACCGGGCTACTGATCAAGTAATTGCGATTAATCACAATTAATTACAGAAAATTGTGCAATTAATTATCTATTGACAGTACTAATATGCATTTGTTTTTTATATAATGTTTAATAGGATATTGTAACCCAGGACAATATGATTTGGTGTGAATTGTATTTTATGCAATTGGGAATTGTATTCACATGAGTGTGAGTAGTTGTAATTTCATTACTGTGGTTCTTTTTTTCCATTGTCAAATTTGCTCATGGCAGCCAAATAATTTAACGTGGGCAACTAATCGTCACTGTTGTTACTAGTCACCCCAGAAAGCAAACAAAAATTTAATATACGTTAAATCAGAGTTATACTGTTATGGAGTTATGTAAGGATGACACGAGAACTTATCACATTTTCCTCCAACTTTAATCTGAGCTTCACTCAACTGGTTTCACAAGGTGCCAAAACATCTCCTAGAACCCAGAAACATTACTCCTCCCACTTTTCTTCTTGCTGGGTGTATGTGGAGTCCCCTGATGGTCTGCCACGCTGTCAACTTAATTTTCATTGAATTCTGACCACTTTTGCACCCTCAGTTAATATTAAAACAATGTGAAAGTAACTACTAAAGACCAAGAGGACATAAGTGGAAATTCAACCGATGTTAAACAAAACAAATTACTTAAAATACTTCAGATTAATGTATTTTACTTATCTAATATTACAATTAATGATGTAATGGTGTTGATTAAAACATTTTAACAGTTCTATTAAAGACTAGGCTCTAACATATAAGCAGCAAAAGACAACATCAGGCTATTTAATTTATGAAATCAAGATTAGTTTACAATCATTTTGGTAAATTCACTCCTGCACTGAATGATGTACTTCTCTGGTCTGGATCATCCTAACTGTGAGCTACTTATAGTTAAAGGAGAACTCACAGACTGTTACTGCTTCAATTTGCCGAGTTGCCTCATCTACAAAAGAAACCAAAACCAAAAAGTGACTGAAGGACATGAAAAAGTTAAGGAAAGGGCATAATTTGGTCAGATTTTAAATTTTCCACCTAAGACATGTCTCTCTGTTTCACTAACTCATCCTAGCTAATATAATCCGCCTGAAGTATCAGTTACGTTAGCAATCTAACTTCAGTTAATGACATTTTTGATGTGTCTAATAATGACCATGGTGACAGTCATACATCTACAATATATGTCAATGTATTGCATGTTCAGCAATATGTACAGATGGGGTGTACCACTGTGCGAGGGGTGCAATGGAACAGTCTAACTGATAATAGCTTTTATTTCCCGGTTAACTAGAACGCCACAACTTTTCAACTAAATCACACTGTTATACACATACACTGTCAGATTTCATCAGTATTTTAACATTGATCCAACATTTATATAGCACTGAGATTTCAATCTTGACTATAATGATAATGTGGATGAAAACTCTGCATCAGTTTAATGTCATCTTACTATCTGGGGCATTTTATCTACCTCACATCTATACCAATTTAGAATCACCAGATCTCCCCTGTGCTTTGAACCTCAGTGTGTATTTAGTGCAACAGAGAGCTTGGATAACCTCCAGCTCTATTGCAAATTGCAAAATCATGCCACCTTTCCTAAGCAGTGGTTCCACTGCACATTCAGACTGCCAGTTTCCACCGTGTCCACCTTGCTTTACCCGTCCAAATGGATGAACTCATAACCACTGCTACATTATCAAGTGGAGTTATACCGTACACATTTAGTACGGTACCGTACTAAAGATATCACTAAAAGACCTTTAATCTCTTCACTGTTTACCCTCTTTAACTTGGAAAGTCATATATTGTATTTCTGACAATAAATTGTACTGTTAAAAAATTCAACTGTGAACATGTGAGCCATTATATAGATACAGTGGGGCAAAAAAGTATTTAGTCAGCCACCGATTGTGCAAGTTCCCCCACTTAAAATGATGACAGAGGTCAGTAATTTGCACCAGAGGTACACTTCAACTGTGACAGACAGAATGTGAAAAAAAAATCCATGAATTCACATGGTAGGATTTGTAAAGAATTTATTCGTAAATCAGGGTGGAAAATAAGTATTTGGTCACCTCAAACAAGGAAAATCTCTGGCTCTCACAGACCTGTAACGTCTTCTGTAAGAAGCTTTTCTGTCCCCCACTCGTTACCTGTATGAATGGCACCTGTTTGAACTCATCATCTGTATAAAAGACACCTGTCCACAGCCTCAAACAGTCAGACTCCAAACTCCGCCATGGCCAAGACCAAAGAGCTTTCGAAGGACACCAGGAAAAGTATTGTAGACCTGCACCAGACTGGGAAGAGTGAATCTACAATAGGCAAGCAGCTTGGTGTGAAAAAATCAACTGTGGGAGCAATCATCAGAAAATGGAAGACATACAAGACCACTGATAATCTCCCACGATCTGGGGCTCCACGCAAGATCTCATCCCGTGGGGTCAAAATGATCATGAGAACGGTGAGCAAAGATCCCAGAACCACACGGGGGGACCTGGTGAATGACCTGCAGAGAGCTGGGACCAAAGTAACAAAGGTCACCATCAGTAACACACTACAACGGCAGGGAATCAAATCCCGCAGTGCCAGACGTGTTCCGCTGCTGAAGCCAGTGCATGTCCAGGCCCGTCTGAAGTTTGCCAGAGAGCACATGGATGATACAGCAGAGGATTGGGAGAATGTCATGTGGTCAGATGAAACCAAACTTTTTGGTATAAACTCAACTTGTCGTGTTTGGAGGAAGAAGAATACTGAGTTGCATCCCAAGAACACCATACCTACTGTGAAGCATGGGGGTGGAAACATCATGCTATGGGGCTGTTTTTCTGCCAAGGGGACAGGACGACTGATCCGTGTTAAGGACAGAATGAATGGGGCCATGTATCGTGAGATTTTGAGCCAAAACCTCCTTCCATCAGTGAGAACTTTGAAGATGAAACGAGGCTGGGTCTTCCAACATGACAATGATCCAAAACACATCGCCCGGTCAACAAAGGAGTGGCTCCGTAAGAAGAATTTGAAAGTCCTGGAGTGGCCTAGCCAGTCTCCAGACCTCAACCCCATAGAAAATCTGTGGCGGGAGTTGAAAGTCCGTGTTGCTCGGCGACAGCCCCAAAACATCACTGCTCTCGAGAAGATCTGCATGGAGGAATGGGCCAAAATACCAGCTACTGTGTGTGCAAACCTGGTAAAGACCTATAGTAAACGTTTGACCTCTGTTATTGCCAACAAAGGTTATGTTAGTATTGAGTTGTATTTTTGTTATTGACCAAATACTTATTTTCCACCCTGATTTACGAATAAATTCTTTACAAATCCTACCATGTGGATTCATGGATTTTTTTTTCACATTCTGTCTCTCACAGTTGAAGTGTACCTCTGGTGCAAATTACTGACCTCTGTCATCATTTTAGGTGGGGGAACTTGCACAATCGGTGGCTGACTAAATACTTTTTTGCCCCACTGTATAAGTGTGCAGATGTCTATACATGCATCTTTTACAGTGAAAGAGTGAGCCTGTGGTTTCTGTTTGAATATTTCACCCATGACCAGTGTGTTTGCTTAAACTCCAGTTTAAACACCATCATACCTTACCAGTGAAAAAGCAAACATTACCAACTTGTAAACACAGTTAAGTCATTTAATTTGTGGGTAATATAAAGTCGACATAAAAAAAAAAAAAACAATTAAAAAACAAAAAAAACATGCTGATCAAAATATTCCATTAATCTTTTTATCACAGTTTTGTTTTCATAAGACTACACATTACATTTTATTCACTGCTTACACAAAGTGCAAATTAGACAGCCTTGCTACTGCCTCTAGTGCCAAGTTTAAAGTCCTTGCTTAGGATATTAAATTAGGATTAATGACCGATTGATCCTAATCTTCCAAATCATGTCAAGCAGAGCTCTTGGACGTCGCTGAAACTTCACGATCATCGCTACGGACAGTGTCAGATTATAGCTGAGGACTGGATTATCACTGCTAATCCAATTACACATGGTGTGCTGTAATCGGCTGTGAAACTACTGTAAGTAAGGATGACCATTTGGAGACTGAATAAAAAATTGTGAACATGCACTCGTACCAAATAAATAAATAGGAAAGCTGTGGCTGTACCTAGAAATTATTTCCAAGTTTAAACGCCTACTGGCATAATAATTGATGTGTGGTTTGTAACGCCCAAATCTCTGTCGATACTTGACTATCTCTAGTGACATCGGACCATTTAGTGGTCAAGCAACCGGAAATAGAAAAACTCACAACCGATGACGATTTGACTCCACCTCATGATACCATTTAGCAACAGATGAGCAGCGCTTCATGTTCATTTTGTCGGGCCAGAGTGAAGCACAGCTGCTGCCGTGGTTTCCTGTACTTCACTGTGTAAATGTTTGTCGGGGTTGCGGTCCGTCCCTCCGTCCCTTGCACCGTAGCTGGCTGAAACCGTTAGCGGCTTCCTCATCCAGAAACACCCCGCGTGAGTCAGTGCTGCTGCTAGTTTCTGCGGCGGTTTCGCTATGGATGTGCTGTGGATGATACCGCTGCTGCTGCTCATGATTATTCCGCTCCTGATGTGCACCAGCAGCACGTTTGTTTTTTATTTCAAAAAGTTCTTTTACGTGGCCTGGATGATGGTCTTGGCCCTCATCGGTATACCTCTGTGCATACTAAAGAGCGGAGGCAGAGACATTGAAAACATGAGGTGAGTTTTGCAGAAATGTCGCTCGCGGCGCCATCTGACAGCTAGCCCTCGCTAGCTCGTTAGCTGGCTAGCAACCGTGGTTGTTTATATTGAAGCATTTGGGTTTTTACTCTCAGCAAAAACAATAATGGCCTCATTGTTGCGAGGAGTTAAGTTGGCGTTACAGCAATGTGGCGCAGGAGGTGTTTCCTGCCAAACTGTGTGAAATTTGAAATAAATAAATAAGCAGAAAATGAAGAAATCCCTAATGCAGTTTTCTTTATCATTCGTATGCTACTATTAGCTCGCTTGGCACATTGGCAGTAGCGGCGTGTGGACATTAGCTAAAAATCAGGGCGCTAATGTGACGTTGCGTTCATGCTGGGTTAATGTTTGGTAAATCTTAACGCCAGAAAAGCAATAATATCTTTAGATGACGGATATTTTCAATGTATTTTCTGCAGGCACTTTCTTAGAATCCCAACCCATACAAGTATCCACTAACTTGTGCCCTCTGAACGTGTAATCCAGCACTGTATCCGCTCAATTTGTCCTGTCTCTTTAAATCTCTCTCTCTCTCTCTGTGTGTGTGTGTGTGTGTGTGTGTGTGTGTGTGTGTGTATAAAGGAGTGACTCATTTATTGAATCCATAGTTACTAGTAGTGCTGATTTAACTTTATATTTCTGTCTTATTCCACCTCATTTCATTTCTGTATTTTATGTATATAAGTTTAGATTAGTTATTTATAGTTGGTTTACACAGCGTTGTGTATGTATGTGTAATGTGTATATATAGACACGTGTGTGTGTGTGTGTGTGTGTGTGTGTGTGTGAGTGTGATTTACATTGCTGTGCTTGAGAGCCACCATCTACCGGAACCAAATTCCTTGTATGTGTGTGCACATATATTTGGCCAATAAACACGATTCTGATTATCTGCCTCAGTTTACATCTGTGTTGGGGGCAGAATGTTAAACATTTTACACCTGACACCAAAATCAGTCACCAAAACTGATCCTTACTGTAGGAATGTAACACATCTTCAGTGTTGGTGTTCACGTTGTAGGGGGTGTTGTTGTGTGGTTGGTTAAATCTAGTCAGTGGTGATGGCTTGCTGCACACAAATGACTGCATTTCAGTAATTACCCTGAAGAGACAGATGCCAGATGGCACTTTCCCCTGATTGGAGCTGGGTTACTGAATAGTTATGAGACCCATCCTCAATGCAACCTCACTTGGCCCTGAACTGCTGACAGCAGCAATGTCGGTTACAACAGCAGACCTTACTGCCTCAGTGCTCCAGGAATAACAATGTCACAGTCATGTTAGCTGTGCCAGTGGTGTCATGTTGCACCAGTGTACCGTTCTATCAGTGCAGAGGTTATCTGGACCGGTTGTCTGTGACAAAGTGACCGAACTGAGGTCAGACCTTAGATGAATGAATAGACTTTTTGGATGGATATTTTACACGGCAGACAGGACTGGAAGAGAGAGCATTGTAATTCAGAGGGTTCTGTCACCTAAATTTACTGTTACACCAAAGCCTGAAGACTTGCTTTCCAGTCACTTTACCTCTGAATTAAACCTGTAGGCCACAGCAGGTATCCCTGAGTTCGCTCACTCAATAACATCTGTAAAGCATCAAGTTACAGCTTGTTGTGCTTTCATTTCTTGAAACACATCCATTAATTTACGTTTAATTGAAACTGTTTTATCCGTCACTTATGTGAATGGCTACTTCTGGGTAGAGCAGGGCGATATGGCCAAAAATATTTATCACGATATATATTTGAAAATTTGCGATAACGATATAACTGACGATATAATTGATGCGAGACAAAATACAACTCCACAACATTACTAGCACAAAAAGACAACCTTCCATTTATTTTCACTTAAGAAGCTGGTTTTTATGTACATTAAAGCTTTATAAAAATGTAACCGTGCAAATGCAAATTCCTTGCTGACAGTTTAACCAAAAGGCATTTCCAGTAGAAATGTGCTGACATATCCTGAGCATAACCATGTATAATATCCACTGAAGTTAAAAAGAGGTGCTTTGCAACATTAAACTGCAGTGTGCAGTACGTATTTTTCGGACCATAAGGTGCACGGGATTATAAGGCACATTAAGCGAAACAAAGCAGTCAGATAAATCAAACTTTATTAAACTCATTCTTCTTGCTTCCTCCACTTCTGTACCATTGATTCATTAATGTTGAATTCTCTGGCAGCTGCTCTATTCCCATGTTGTTGCAGTATATTAATGACTAACCTCGTATTGTGGATGGATTATCTCAGTTGTTCTCCTGACTGAAGTTTGGTCCGTTTACAGCATCCTGCCATGCGATTGCATTTGTCTCTAACCATGAGGAACCTTCAAGCTAACTTTTATAAGTGGAAAAGTGTTAGTGTTCGTCCTCCAGCTTCACTGTTTATGTTATGCTAACATAGCTGTGTCGCTAGCGATCACGTAGCACATCATTATATACCAGCTAGCCCAACTTCAGTAACCCTACAAACGTCACTGCTGTTTAGTTTCCTGTCTTCATTTATGTTGGAAGTGATAGCAGAGATGTACGTTTGAATTTTTTCAGAAATCTCTCAGTCAGAACATGCTATATCATGCTTGGGTAACTAGCGAAACTAGCGAGCTAACTTCCGCTAGCTTCCTGCTAACTTCTAACTCCGTTAAATGTAATAAATTTTGTTTTAATGGATGCCTGGAAGCTAAACTTCATAGTTACACCTGGTAAAGCAGCAATGCTGATCGTTTTATTAAAGACGAAAGAATTTAGACAGTTTTTAACTCTAAGTGATGCTGCAGTGTTGTTTGACCTGAAGCATACAGAGTTTAGGACCCAGATTACTCCCAGATTTAAGAGCATCTTAGTCCGACAAATACGACAATAACGATGGCCGCTTGCATGTTCTGCAAAAAAAATGTGCTTTGTTGTGTATCTGATGGACAAACACCAAACCAGTTCCACATCACGGAAGTTGCACCATTTTTACAAACCAATTCTGGTTCATCTGTTTCACTCAACAATCGGCCATGTGCGTATGAAAACAAAGGCACTGCGCATGCGCGTTTTACTCCCATTCTATCGCGATATTTCATTTTCCTATCGTTGCCTAACATTATACCGGTATTACCGTGAACGGTATAATATGGCCCAGCCCTACTTCTGGGTATGGGTTAGTTATTAGGTAGGATCTCATGACAACAGATAAAGGACGGGTTTAGTTTTCTCACTCACAATTGCATGAGCTCATGTTCTGTGCTGTGTAATGGTGTCGAACATCAGTGGGAGATTAGTGGCCCTGTCTTTTTCGTAAAGGAGTAATATTGCCACTCAACTTACTGTATTGAAAACAACCAGTTTTTTTTTTTTTTTTTTGCCATAGTATTTCTGATGGAAGTAATTGTTAGCTCTGTCACCCTGAGACTGTGATTAGATGCCTGTCCTTTGGACAACCTACTGACCTTAAACTTGTGAGTAAACTCAATAAGATTGGCAGTTTTACATTTTGGCAAAACAGGTCAGGCTGACCTTTGGAGTGGCCACATTGCATATGATTTGTCCTCTTGTTCAAATTTGATTGCACTCTCAGGGTTGCAGATAATGAAGTGAACCAAAGTAAATGCTTAGTGGACTGATCATAAAATATAATTCAACAGCGGTCACTCATTACCCTTGAACATAGAGTTGCTGCAACACTATATCGTTGCATAACCTGTGGCTTTTACTTCAGACCGAATGTGTTATCACTGCACCACTATGTTGTAAGATAACCAAAAGACTACTCTAGTTTAAAGGTTAACAACATTTTTCCTGTAGATTACCAGTCAAGCGCAAGTGGAAACAAAGTCTACTACAGTCATCAGAAGATAGTGCTGAGAAATAGCGTACCACCACTTACTACTTTATATTTTGCTTATAAGGAGCCGGACTGTGTTGCATTTTTATTTAGAAGTGGTTGAGTAATGGTTCTGCCTGAAGGTTGCTTAAAACATAAAAAAGGGCACCTGTTATGTCCACACATTATAACTTATCAAAGAACCAATTTTAAATTGTTCAAATGGTGAAGAACGATTGTCTAAGAGAGTTTAGGCTATGTTGAAGAATAAAGCTGGTCATACCAAATATTAACTTTGCAGCTTGTTAGAATTGTGCAAACTCAGTTGTTTTTTTGTTTTTTTTTTACTCTTTATGTTGTAGTTGCATGTATGCTTGCACATTTCAGTAAATACAGTACTTATGTCCTATATTTCCTACCAAAATCTAAAGACATGAATTGTGGTTCAAGACTTTTTTTTTTTTTTTTTTTTTTTTTTTTTGCTGTATTTTAGTAAGAAACTAGGTCCAGTGTATATTTGAAAAAAGAATAATCTGGTAGTTCTTTTTTTTATTTTTTTTTTATTTAATTTTTAAAGTGTAGAGTAGAATCACTATAAAATTCTTAAAAGACTGCATGTGAGGCCTTTGTCAGCAGAAAAGGGTGTGAAATTTATAAAAAAAAAAAAATACAGTTAAAAGTATAAAAAATTTTGCCCTTCATATTTTCCAAAGCCCTCTAGCAAACCGAACTGGAGTCTTTGCTGGACCAATTCTAGGTCCTGAGCCTTATGTTTGACACTCCTGCTTTCGAGTTGGCAGTATTGAGTTGGGATGTGCCTAAATCCTTAAAGCTGCTCCTTCATGGCACATTATTAGCATTAGTGGTGTAGTTTTAATGAGTATGTGTGGCATCAGATGCACGTTATGGCTGAAACTTGCTCAAAGATGGTTTTAAGTAGTTAGGTAGATGTTTTAGTCCATCGACACATTTTGTGTACAGTCATGAAACTGAGCTTAAATGAAAGCAGAGTTGAAGGTGAGTTTGGTTCCTGTAATAGCTGGTTTAGCAAGAAAACTACCCCATGTTACAAGAAGGATAGTTTGTTGTTTTTGTGACAGCAAACAGAGGGAATATGATTCAGGGATGAGCAAGGTCTCTTTTGTAAGTATTATGTATAGTATTATGTATAGCCTCTTCCTGAGGCCGGATTGGTAGTGCCTCTGCTCTTTTTCGGAGAAATTTCATTCAGATTATTGACAGAAGCCAGTTTTAGTGTGTCACACAGCTAGTTTGCTATCCAAAATTAGTGGTACAGTTTAGCATGGAGAATGTTATGGGAGTATGATTGTTCAGCTGCAAATGTAAAGTAGCATTTGCATGATGTGTGAACTCTGCCTGAGCACATCATGGTTGTTAAGAATCACACTGAAAGTTTTCCAAGCCAAGGGGCACCTTGGATTTGTCTTAACAGAGGTCAGAGCTGTTATCATGTTTGTGTCTATAAAGGTTAAGCTTTACAAGTCCCAATAGATCTCATCTGGTGGATCAGACAGTTTCAGGCTTTTAATAGTTGCAAGGGGGAAAGAAAAGCTTTAAAAAAATGGTTTTGTTAGATCATCAAATCACATTTATAAACAAGCACATGCTGACTAACAAACAGCTACAGTAATCACGTCATTATTGAACTTGAGTAATCATGCACAGTGCAGCCCAAAAAAAACCTTGTTTCTGTTGAATTTTTTTTCTTCTTCTTCCCTTTTTTCCTTGTCCATTGCCTCATTGCATCAGCGAACCTCAGGTCACGAATGCCCTGACAGTAGGGCTGCACGATTTTGCATAAAATGAGAATCACGATTTTTTTTTGGCTTAGAATTGAGGTCACGATTCTCTCACGATTTTCTTTTCCAATCCATCCATCTTCATCCGCTTTATCCGGGGCCGGGTCGCGGGGGCAGCAGCCTAAGCAAAGAGGCCCAGACCTCCCTCTCCCCAGCCACCTCCTCCAGCTTATCCGCGGGAATACCAAGGCGTTCCCAGGCCAGCCGAGAGATATAATCTCTCCAGCGTGTCCTGGGTCTGCCCCGGGGCCTCCTCCCGGTGGGACATGCCTGGAACACCTCACCCAGGAGGCGCCCAGGGGGCATCCTTGTCAGATGCCCGAACCACCTCAGCTGGCTCCTTTCGATGTGGAGCAGCAGCTGCTCTACTCTGAGCCCCTCCCGGATGGCCGAACTTCTCACCCTATCTCTAAGGGAGAGGCCAGCCACCCTTCGGAGGAAGCTCATTTCTGCCGCTTGTATCCGCGATCTCGTTCTTTCGGTCACTACCCACCGCTCGTGGCCATAGGTGAGGGTAGGGACGTAGATCGACCGGTAAATTGAGAGCTTCGCTTCTTTTCCAATATAAATATTTATTGCACTTATTAACTGCACATTAACTTCGCAACAGTTGAAACTGAACATAAAAACAATAAATAATCATAAAAACAACAAATGTCTCACGTTTTGTTGTTGCCGCAAAATGTTGTACTGCTTGAAATTCCGTCTCCACCGTTGCTCGACGCTGCGAGTATAGAGCAGGTAGTGCAACAATAGAAAAATAGTTGCGGGACGGCACTGTGTAGCGTTGGTCTAGGGTGTTGATCATTTTCCTAAATCCCTGGTTTTGCACAGTGTTGATCGGAGCCATATCTTTGGTCAGGTGATAAGTAATAGCCTCCAAAATTTCTTTGTGCCTGCGGGAGTTCGACGGGTATAGGGAAGCGCTGTATAAGGTTCCCGTTATTGATGTTTGGGTGGTTGACCGGGACGGATTTTCTCCTGTCACTTTTTCGTCATCTCTGACGTGCTCTCCGTTGTTTTTTCCCTGCTAATTTTAGCATCACACAGCACAGCTTCTGTATCACGTGGTATAAGGCTCCGCCCTTGTCATTTGTTGAACAGGAAGAGTGAGCGCTTGTTTTCATGCAGATTACGTCCCGGATAAAAATGCGGTACAGTCGTCGTTTTTTTTTTTTTGTTTGTTTTTTTTTAAATCGTTGTCATTTGGAAATGAGATCGCACAGAAGTATGAATCGAGATCGCGATTTTCTAACGATTAATCGTGCAGCCCTACCTGACAGTTTCTAGTAAAATTTCCTTGTAACATGTTTTTTTTTCTTTTAACCCTAACTGCAAACAGATTACTTTTTTGTGATACTTGGAGAGCGCTCCCATGGAAGCCTATAGTTTTGTGAGTTATTGTAAGGTCAAAAGACGGCTGCTTTTGTTGTTGTCAGCAGACTAGCTCTGATAAACGAACTCTTCACTACCTGCCTATCAGAGTAAGACAGATAGTGACTATCTTGCAACGAGATAAAAAAATTAAATGTTCAGATAAATAAAAATGTGCATCTACTTTGACTAATCACAGCCTGTGTGTTCTTTTATGTAATGTTTGTCTTGAGGCAGGTGGATGAACATTGCTTTGTCAATGGTTACTGGAGCGTTATACTTGGTGAAAGTAATTATTTCCCCAACCAGGAAAAAAAACAATGCTTAAAGGGGTGTTGAACATGATTAATTTAGCCTATGTGTTTAAAGATAGTTGTGATTATATTGCCTGACACATTCCGCTTTTGTTTCTACCTTTCACAGGGCTTTGGTTAGTAATATGCAATACACTGGCATCATAAGTAACCAGTACATACTCACTGTATTTAACCTTTTTCTCTCTTTTAGGATCATCCGTTTCATGGTTCGACACGTCAAGTATTTGCTGGGTCTTCGATTTGAAGTGAGCGGTTGGGAGCATCTGCAGACCGAGGGTCCCTATGTCGTCATCTCGAACCACCAGAGCTCCCTGGATGTTTTGGGTGAGTCTTTTAGTGCTTCTCTGAAGACGGACGTTTTTGATATTGATTTAAATGCTTTCAAATACAGTCATACAATCAATTTCTTTTGGCATTTTAGCAAAAAATATAATTGGTGAAGCAGATAGAAAGGGCATGTGGATAAAGAGAAGGGTGTGCAGTAAAGGTCCAGCTGGCTGGGAATTGCTGGGATCCTGCTTGGGGCATTTGCACCCATGCAGGATGTCTTTACTGCTCTGTCACCAGGTAGGCCTGTTTGATGACACACTTAAAGGTTATTTGAAACACATTCAACTCTCTACTTATAAATGGTCATAAACATCAGATTGAAACGTGTTGAAAGTTTAGCAGTGACAGCGTGTCTCATCTGTTTCTCACTATACACCGACTTTTAATCTGAGAGGAAGAATGAAGCAAGGCAGTCATGCGGACGGCAGATTTGTCTCAGCTGTAGTTTTTGTGCTTTTAAGCCCTACAGACTCAAGAAAACAAACCAAGAGTAGGAAAAAGAGAGAATCCTCACCAGGGAAGAGTTGTTTTACAGTGAGTCCAGTTCATCCTGAGCAACTTGATACCAGATATGATGCATGCGGTCCTGAACATTTTAGCTGGAGGAGCAGCATTCCTCTGCAGTAGATGCATGAGTCCCAGATGGAAGAATTGTACCGTTAGGTAGGGCTGGGCGATATATCGAGTTTTTTAAAAATATCGATATATTTTCATACGAGATATAAGATGTGACAATATCGTTTATATCGATATAGTCTATGTTACGTTATAATTATACTTGTGGAGCCGCAGGTTTGCCTCTCTTTCGTCCACTTTTGTCTCTACGCAACGTTACTCGGCCTCGCCTCTCCTGCACTGAACACAACTCCCCCTCCCCCATAGCTTCACCTGCAGGCAATGACAAGATGAAAGCGGAAAATCTCCGTTAGCGAGTTACCGTGCGTGGGGCTGGATGGCGTCAACGTGTTAGCGAGCTAACCGCGCTAACGAGCTAACTGCGCTAACGACATGCAGCCCAGAAGGGGCTGCACGGCCTAAAATCCTTTCCTTTTCTCAAAAATCGACAGTGCGCCTTATGTATGAATTCTGGTTGTGCTTACTGACCGCGAACCGATTTTATGTGGTACACAGCGCTCAGCAATCTGTCAAAAAATGTTTTAATATGACTTTGGTAAAATGGTAAATGGCCTGTATTTATATAGCGCTTTGCTAAGCTATGGAGCTGCACCGCTTGATGGATTGTCAGAGGATTACGGCTACCGGGGAGGAGCCTCGCGGAGTGATACGTACTGTGTGTGTATAAGGACCACAAATGGCACCTGTTCAGAGAGGTGGTGCAGCTGTGAAATCTGTCTCTTTGTTATTATGCTCAGCGTCTATTAGTTTACGTTTTGACTGCACAATTGTGAGCTTTTTGTTATGCACAAAAACAACATTGTTTTCTTTTATTTATGGACCATGGTTATTTAATATATGCTGATAATTTATTTTTGAGTAATATCTACGCTGTATGTAAATAAAAGTGCCCGTGTGACATCTGGGACACAGTGTGACTAAGAACTCTCTTTTTGTTCTTAACTTATGGCTTTAAAAAGAAAAATCGAGATATATATCTTATATCGCCATCCAGCTAAAAAATATCGAGATATGAATTTTGGGTCATATCGCCCAGCCCTACCGTTAAGCTCCAACCATGGGAATTTTTGAATCCCACCTTAATATACGGTACATGTGACAAATCTCTACCTCATGACCTAAAGTAGGAAAGGAAAAGCTGATATTGAGCCTCGTCGACTGATGGCTAATTTAATGTCTGCTCCAATCACACAGGCCGAGAGACCAATCAGGGACCCAATAGGGCTAAAAATGTATTTACCTACTGGCTTTAGGAAGGCGCTTTTGTGTCTTGGTGAAATTGAACACAAAGAGGTTTAGGATTACTGTGATTGCGCTGGTCACTAGCAGATTACTCTCGTCACCTGTACATTTTGTAAGATGGATGATGCCAACTTGTCTGCAAACAGTTGCCAACTATTCACCAAGCAGTTAAGAAAATTTGAATTGTAAACACAAACTGAAAATAGGAAAATGTTGTGCTTTTGGAAATGTGTTCAGTGGCCCAACTTTACTTTGGAGGCATTTTGCAGCTCCAGTTTATCGCTCTTCTTCAAGTTTTACTACCAGTCTGTGGTTAGTTCCCCGGTATCTACAGACAAGTTGGCTTCTTCATGCAAACCGCTGGCAAAACCACAAAATATGCATATTAAATAATACAAGAACGAATCTTGAATATCAGAAGAGTTCATGTCACCTGTATTCTGGTCAGCATGTAGTGATAGCTAAACTCAAGCCTGTGTGAAAGCACAAAAGCAACCAGCTAACTGGTACAGATGTTTGCAGTTGGCTCAGTTCCTGCACATGTAGTAACAGATGCAACTTGTTTTTGTGTCAAACTTTATCCTTGGTCTCTCCTTTTGAAAGTCATATACTACTATCTAGAGCAGGGCGATATGGCCAAAAATATTTATCACGATATATATTTGAAAATTTGCGATAACGATATAACCGACGATATAATTGATGCGAGACAAAATACAACTCCACAACATTACTAGCGCAAAAAGACAACCTTCCATTTATTTTCACTTCAACAAGAAGCTGGTTTTTATGTACATTAAAGCTTTATAAAAATGTAACAGTGCAAATGCAAATTCCTTGCTGAAAGTTTAACCAAAAGGCATTTCCAGTAGAAATGGGCTGACATATCCTGAGCATAACCATGTATAATATCCACTGAAGTTAAAAAGAGGTGCTTTGCAACATTAAACTGCAGTGTGCAGTACGTATTTTTCGGACCATAAGGTGCACGGGATTATAAGGCACATTAAGCGAAACAAAGCAGTCAGATAAATCAAACTTTATTAAACTCATTCTTCTTGCTTCCTCCACTTCTGTACCATTGATTCATTAATGTTGAATTCTCTGGCAACAGCTGCTCTATTCCCATGTTGTTGCAGTATATTAATGACTAACCTCGTATTGTGGATGGATTATCTCAGTTGTTCTCCTGACTGAAGTTTGGTCCGTTTACAGCATCCTGCCATGCGATTGCATTTGTCTCTAACCATGAGGAACCTTAACGTTAACTTTTATAAGTGGAAAAGTGTTAGTGTTCGTCCTCCAGCTTCACTGTTTATGTTATGCTAACATAGCTGTGTCGCTAGCGATCACGTAGCACATCATTATATACCAGCTAGCCCAACTTCAGTAACCCTACAAACGTCACTGCTGTTTAGTTTCCTGTCTTCATTTATGTTGGAAGTGATAGCAGAGCTGTACGTTTGAATTTTTTCAGAAATCTCTCAGTCAGAACATGCTATATCATGCTTAGGTAACTAGCGAAACTAGCGAGCTAACTTCCGCTAGCTTCCTGCTAACTTCTAACTCCGTTAAATGTAATCAATTTTGTTTTCATGGATGCCTGGAAGTTAAACTTCATAGTTACACCTGGTAAAGCAGCAATGCTGATCGTTTTATTAAAGATGAAATAATTTAGATAGTTTTTAACTCTCAGTGATGCTGTAGTGTTCGTTTCACCTGAATCTTACTGAGTTTAGGACCCAGATTACTCCCAGATTTAAGAGCATCTTAGTCCGACAAATACGACAATAACAACGGCCGCTTGCATGTTCTGCAAAAAAAATGTGCTTTGTCGTGTATCTGACGGACAAACACCAAACCAGTTCCATATCACTGAAGTTGCACCATTTTTACAAACCAATTCTGGTTCATCTGTTTCACTCAACAATCGGCCATGTGCGTATGAAAACAAAGGCACTGCGCATGCGCGTTTTACTCCCATTCTATCGCGATATTTCATTTTCCTATCGTTGCCTAACATTATACCGGTATTACCGGGAACGGTATAATATGGCCCAGCCCTACTACTATCATTATTCTATGTCACAATGGTTATACATAACAATTCCTTTTTTTCTGGATCTAAGTAGCTACTATTTCTGAGCCGTACTCCAATTTTAACGCTCGTTCCTTTGTATGCAAACAGGAACTGGGGAATATGTAAATAATGACAGCTACATTGTGGGTTATGCCATGCGAAAACACTTTGTGATCAGACTGCAAGATTGTCTGCGGCAGCCGTGATGGAGCCAGACTGTGATCTGGTCTCATCCTGTCACAGTTTAGTTCTTCTCAGCCAGCAAACAGTGGAGCAAGACTTTAGCTGTGCCACCATCTACAGCTTTATAGCTCAGTTCATTAAGGGAAAGTCTGCACAGGCTACTCACAACTTATTGGAACCGAATGTTAAGGCCTTCCAGGTGTATCTCACTTTACACTCCCACCTACTTAAGCAACGGTCACCTTTTCTGGTTTGTCAGACAGGCAGTAGGCATGTTAAAACTAGGCCAATTGTTAGATTACTGCATTCCAGCTTTGTGTTGGTACACAGTGCTTGTCAGAACAGAACAGTTTTCACAACCTCTGTTGATACAGGATCACATGCTGTTTGCTTCTCAGCAAGCTGAATAATACAAAACCTGGTGAAGAAACAAAGCACGGGCACAGAAAGAACCTGTTACATTGGTATGGGTTTTTAAACATTCTTTACATACTGATCACTTACTGTATGAATGAAATGTAGGCCTCGCAGAACCCTGTCTGAGCTACACACTGGTCGGAAACAAAAGCATGTTGTAGAAAGGCTTCGATTCCTCTTTTATTTATTTTCTTCAGCTTGTATTGTTGATAGTTGAGATGTCTTTTAACAGTATCTCATTCTTTCCTGTTCTAAACCTGAGTGTTGAGGGACGGTTTCTCTCCATCAGTGTGTGGGGGAGAGGGTTTTTCAGCACCGGTGAGTGATGAGGGCAGGCTCAAGGCCAGGGTAGTGATAGCAGGAGGAGAGCTAGGCGTCTAATTAGCACTGACAAAACTCAGCATGCGGTTTGTTTGGCGTCCAAGTTGCCATGCCGACTGCTTCACCCCAGCCATTAGGAGATGCTGATCCTAGAGCAGATGTTATATTAGTTTCTTCACCTTTCTGAGCTGCTTTTTCAGCTTGGTTTAAATGCATCTGCTCACCTGCTGTTTTCAGAGTAACATCTTATAAAGAGATAAGACAAAGAGGCCAAAGCATGGATGTTTTCATCTGGTCACTGATCCTTCTCTGAATGAGCTCCAGTCAAAAGGCAGAAACATGTGATTTCAGTTTGGGTGTTATCCCCTTCTAAGAAAGCGCCACTTCAGACATGTAGCGGTGCTACAAATATCCCATTCTGACCACTTATCAGGGTTCATATCCAGCTCTTCGTGGAGGTGGACTCTCTGCTTTGAGAGGGCGTATTTTTAAAGTCTCTATGGTATAAGTGCATTGCATTTGGGGTATTATTTAATGACTGAAAGGAAGACAATTTATTATAGTACAAGTTCTTATTGACTCTCTGTAACTTGTCATATTAGCAAACTTTGAAGCTACAAGCAGTTGCTCGTAGAAAGCTGTGCGCTTAACTGCAATGTCTTTAACTTTTATTTTAATTTATTATTTTTATATTTTAGTTTTAAAAGTAGTTTTTGTGAAAACTGTCACCACAAGGTGTCACCGTTTCACTAGGTTGTAGTATAGCATTACATTTTAATTTTTTTATGGACATTTGAAATATGTTTAATTTTGAGAAACTGCAGTCTCTGTGCTCTTCTAGCTGCCAAAATAAGTCGGGTGCGTGTGATAGAATCATGAACTCTTTACAAGTATTGAGCTAACATCTGGTATATCTCATTTTGGACACAGCAGATTGGACTTACTGCACCATCTTGCGGTTCAAAGTGGTATTACATGGAAGTACAGCCAAGCCCTGTTTGTACTACAGTTGTCTCTCATACACTGCACAAAGACATCTTGGAAATGGAAATGATGAGCTGTTGTTTCTTTGCCAAAACCAAAAAACCCCACTATGTACATACAGTAGCTGTGATGGTTCTAAAAGTTTCATGATCCTGACGGTTAAGTCTCGTTTTGTCTCTCAGGCTTGATGGAGATCCTACCAGACCGCTGCACCACAATTGCTAAGAAGGAGCTGATCTATGCCGGTACAGTGGGCCTCATTTGCTGGCTGGGCGGGATCGTCTTCATCAACCGCAAGAAGACGAGCGATGCCAAAAGCGTGATGGCTGATGCCGCCAAAACCATGTTGGACGACCAGGTAACCTGCCTCCAGTTAACACAAGAAACATCTTCATCTCAAGGTTCTGTTGTAGTCTTTGTTAGAGAATGTGAGCTGGTTAAATCAACCTTGTCTTATGACTTTCACAGATTCGTCTGTGGGTATTTCCAGAGGGAACCCGTAACCAAAATGGCGACCTGCTGCCCTTCAAAAAGGGTGCTTTCCATCTGGCAGTGCAGGCACAAGTAGGTTTATTTATTTGCTTTAAAGATCTTAAATCTTACCTTGTACGTAGAGTGAAGGAGCGTTAGAGCTCTTCTAGCTTTTTGCTTCATCCATACATGTAAACATCCTGTTTATTCTCTTTACTCTGTCAGGCTGTGATGATTCTGTTGGTATTTCAGGAAGCTTCTGCCAGCTTAGGGTTCCCAATAGTGAGGGGGCCGATTCCAGACATGTGGGGGAGCTAGCAGACTTATGTGGGGCAAGACTAAATTATGAAATCATAATTTAGTAGAGAGCACAGCTTGCAGCCAGGTCATTTTCTATGATATTTTTTCGGCATTGTGTTTGACACAATGCTAGTGCGCTCTCACAAAGTGATTGGTGGGACAGCAGCAGACATGACCTCCAGTTCAGAATGGCTGCAGCTCAGCTGTGCAAATTTATGAGCTTTATCTCTGCGTGCATGCAGGTGGGAGGTCTCTGTTCTCCAGTTAATTCATATTTTCATAGCAACACTCGGGGTCAGAAAGGTGGGATAAATTACACATACGCAAAAAGAAAAACACTCTCGAATGAGACCTAGCCATGAAGCTACAACGGTGTGTGCATGTGTGAACCCAGATTTTGTAACTTGCAGCTGAAGATCGATATCAGTCGGGTTCAGATATGCACCAGAGTCTGCAAAAATAAAGCCCTGCTGCTCCTCGTTAGAAAACACATTAATATTTTGGTAAGAGGTTCTTACGCTTTAGAGCGCTTGCTAACGCATTCTCCAAACAGTGTTTAGTGGATGTTAACAAAAGCACTTTGTTTGCATTTGAAGTGCCGGAGTAACTCCATTTGAAATGTGTTGAATACAGTCTGTTTCATCTTTCCCTGATGGCTTTTTTCTTCTTCTTTTTTACACACTTGAGACTGTTTCTCTCTCTGCATTTGCTTCTGCTGAGTTAGGCCAGCCTTTTCATTCGTACCCGGCCGGCCAGATTGAGTGGAAACAGGACAGCCCCCAGGGGGAGCCGCGTTTGGCTCAGTCAGCCCCGCTGAAGGGCCACTCGGGGCCTTGAGACAGAGCAACTCGGCCTCTATTAGCGGGAGTGGAGGAGATGGAGAATGCTTGTGTCATGCTGAGTTTGTGTGTGTTTGAAGAAATGTGCTGCTGGTTTAATCAGGCATTTCGGCCTTTTTTTGATTGGTTTAGAAAGCATTTCCTTTTAGGGCTTCTTTTCTGTCTCTTTTCTTATTTTTGCCTTCGTTTTTTTTTTTTTTTTTTTTTTTTTCTTCCAGGTACCCATCATACCTGTCGTTTTCTCCTCCTACAGCAACTTCTACCTACGGAAAGAAAAGCAGTTCAAATCAGGTAACTGTCCTCAACTTTTTAATTTGTGTTGGGTCAAATGACAATAACATTAAAACAACAGCTTGATGTTCCCCGAGACTCCTGACTCTAAAGTTTTTTGGGGTTTTTTGCCCCTGCAGGAATCATCAGATTGAAGATCCTTCCAAAGATTGAGACAAAGGGGATGACTTCAGACGATGTGGCATCCCTGTCTGACAAATCCTTTGACCTGATGCGCGCTGCCTTCCTGGACATCTCTGACTCCATAACCCGGAGCAACGGGCCCGTAAGGCACTGAACATTGATCTTCCACCCGCCCTCTGTTTTTTCAGCCCCATGTCTGAGATCCACCCCTCCCCAAGGCCCCCCCCACTCTCCGCCCCAGGTTGTCCCACCGCCTTCAGGAAACAATGTGACACAAGTCTTTTTGTGACGAAAGCTCTTCATGTCTAGTTGACGCCTGGTCCGGTCCACCTCTGGCCTGAGCACACAGCACAGTCAGTCCTGACCCTCACTGTCGCAGCAGCAGCTGCTCTGCACTTTGTGAGCGGAGTGACGGACGGCGAGCCGAACAGTCTGGGTGTGTGTTGTTCATGCATGCCTTTTGGATGGCTCTGTCCACCTTTCATCCTTGCTTTGGAAATCTCAGCTTTCTTATTGTCTTACTTTATTGCTGTTTTCTACTTTTCTTTGGTTTTTTATCTTCACCTGCTTTTGTTCGTTTTGCCTTCTGTTCAGCAGATAAACTTTGCGGGGTGGTTTTTTTTTTTCCTGATCATAAATGTCAGTGGATATTTATGTTTTCCTCTCATGCTGCCTTGGTTTTAGTTCTCTTCGGATGCTTAAACAGACATACACAAAATCAAAGTACCCCATCTCATTTCTTTGCTTTTAGTTCTTTTCTGTTTCTCCCCTTTATGCATTCCAGTCTTTTGCCCAAAGACAAAAATGAGTGCGGGTCTCCACAAAGTGCGGAGCGTGTGGAAGGAAAGGACACCCACGACTTTCTATAGCTCTGTCGCTCTAGATTGAACTCTGTATCCACATTGGCTCATCAACCCAATGACCAATAGCTCCATGACACGCTTCATGATGTCAGAAGGCAAGGAATGCAAGATACCGTGTATAACAACAGCACCCATCTGTACTGGATTTATGGACTTCAGTGAACTGATCAGTTCTCAGTGTCGTATGTTGGTGTATCCCTGTACATTCTTCCAGTTTGTCTCTCTCTCCAAAAATGAATTGAAGCAACCGGTCTGCAGCAAGTGTCCTCCAGCAGTGCTCTAAACTCAAACTCTAATTTCACACTCTTGCTTTGTTGTTGTTGTTTTGTTTTTTCAGGATCACCTTTATGCTCCTACTCATATACAAAGTGTCAAAAGAAGTGAATTCTTTAAGTGCAATGTCCAACTGTTTCAACGTTACTACTGTTCCAAAGTGCGAGCTACCTGCTGTGCCATGACAAAGATGTTTTGGGAGGTTTCCAATGTGCGTGGGGTGGTTTATTTTTGTTTGTTTGTTTGGGTTGTTGTTGTTTGTTGTTTGTTTTTTTTGTTTTTGTTTTTTAATTACTAACCCCTATACGGTCTACTTAACTGGTGACCCCTGAAATTATTTAAGGCATTTCTTGCCATAAACAGGGGGAGGAAACCTATGAGATGATTTAGATCTCTAGTATTTGTTCATTTATTAGGATTAAATCAAGGAATCCCAAAGTACTAACAAACTCAAGGATCTAATGACTGAAGATGTGTTATGTTGATTGGGTGTGATGGGAAGCCTGTTTTTTTTTTTTTTTTTTTTTTTTTTTTTTTTTTTTTTTTAAATCCTATGAGAATAAGTTATTATATTTAGTTATGATGTTCTGATTATTTAACCTCACTGGAAACTATTAGATTATTTAAACAGGAAAAAGTGCAAAAATTTGGCCTGAATTTTGATTGTTGGCATCATTGGGTGAGTTTTGGTTAAAATGGATTTGTTGTATGATTTGTACTGAAAATGTCTTCGGACCACTGACTGAACCGCTTTCGTTTACACCCAGGTCTTAGTTTCACTTCGCTCAGAGTGCAGCCACAAAAATTATTAATTCTGCCCATCAAACACAATCTGAGAATGTACCACAGCATTCAGGACAGTTGTTTGTTACTAATTGCAATTTTTGAAAAAAATGACTTTTGCTTTCTTTATTAAAACTGTGACGTTGCTTTGCATGTACTTGGCATCAAATGTAGGTGACTTATTGGGTTGAGCACAAGGCATTAGGCTTAGTCTAACCTTGTTGTGCGCACTGACCTCCTGAGGAGCTCATGTGAATGGATTTATGGATACTTTGGTAGTATGCCCTGCTACGTGCGTTGCTGTTCGTAGTTGAGTGCACTTAGTGAGCCCTGCTTTGGTGACATGTGAGAGTCTGATTTCAGACAAGTTCCTAATCCAGTTTGGATCATAAGCCCTTACTATTAATCAATACTAATAACTCACCAACCTGTTCTCTATTATTATTATTATTCCTATTATTTTATGATTATTATAATTTTTTGTTATTTTTCTTTTTTCTATTCTTTTTTCTATTTTTTTTTTTTTTTTTTTTTTTGGATGGGGGGGGCTGTCTAAGACCAGTTTATACCTTTGCAGCAGGTGTTTCGAATGTTCAAAAAGCACTCTACCAAATCGGTTTCTTTCCAAAAACAATCTATACCATATACATTTATTTAGTGGAGTGTGCTATCCATTTATTCCCTGTTCATTGTGTGTGTGTGTGTGTGTTGGGGGTGTTTTGTACAACAGATTGTGATTTGTTAGCTTTGGCTAACAGGCTCTGCAACAGTCCTGCCTGTTTAATTCCCCCCCCCCCCTTTTTTTTTTTTAAATTTATATATATAAAATCTTTTGTCTCCCCCCCCCCCCCCCCCCCCCCCCAATAGGGCCGTTGTTTACAAACTAATATGTAAGATATTGGAAAATATTCAAAGTATTCTTAAAGCACTTTTCATGCCGAGTTCTCGTGGGCAAAAAAAGTTTGTTTTCACCAAAGCTATTAATGTGTAATTTAGATGGATATGAGAAACAGAGCTGACATCCTGCAGAGCCGTGTGTGTGTGTGCGTGCGCGCGTGTGGCCCTTTATTGTATGTGTGTACATATGCACACATGGTATAGATGCCCATTATAAGTATCTGGTTAATATTTAATGTAGTGTTCTTGATTTCACATATTCTGGGTAAATGTGAATGCCTTGCATAACATTAAGTAAATAAATTCTTTTTGTTTTTTCTTAATTGGTCGTGTACTGAAATGCCTGTCTTGCCCTCCTCTGGGACTCATTTTAAAATCAACAGTGGAAAAGGTACTTACTGTATGAGACTCGGCAGTAATGGCTTTAATCTGAGGCACGACAGAACTTAGTTTGTTCCAGCTGTTTCTAGAAGTTCTCAAAGTTCACCGCACACCATCAGACCAGATCCACACATAAGCTTCGTACAGTTGCAGCAAACTACGCTCCGACTTAAAGTTGGGGCATAACGACCTGGAGGTACTTTGTTTCTATTTTCACTTTCTGCTACTTCATATTAATATTCCACATTAACTCTGTGACATTTGACTGCGTGTTTGCAGACATGTTGCACTGTGAAGCACAAAAAGTGTTCTGAGACCTAAAACCTTTTAATTTCATGGAGCAAAAAGGGGGGAAAAGACATTGCATTGATGTACTTTTAGGGAATTATGAATTTTCTAGAATGATTTCTGATTCTAAAGCAATGATCCCATTTATCTACAGAAAACAATCATTGTACAAAACTGTATCTATGTAAAGCATCATTTCTCATAATGTGGACTGTAGATATTTTTTTTCCAAATCCCATTTTTCCTGGTGTGCTTTTACTGGAAGTATCTGAATACTTTTACCACTGATTGCAGTATTTCCTGTACACACATGAGGTCAGCAGGTTTGTAATTGCACTCTTCCATCAGCATTGTAGACAAGCTCACATATCTGCACACATTAATCAGTAAGTCGTGTTTTTGATTAGGAAGTTTTATTACAAAATGTTACAAAACTAGTTATAAATGTCTATTGGAGCACTGAGACAGACCTACAAGTAATCATAATTTAAATACATAAATACAGATGCCCCAGGTCACTTTGGGACAAAGCTGCACTGGTGAAAAACAAACTAAGTAGCAAGTTTGACCTCTGACTCTAACAGGGGAGTTTAATTGAGACGTTCCTGGGGTGGTGTAATAGTGAAACTGCCCCCTACCACAGGTACTGTTAGAAAATCAACAACGTGACAGTGATTCAATGAGAAAAGTAAATGAATCTGTCAGGAATAGTAAAAATCTCAAATGATTTCCGAGGCGATTACATCACGGCATAACGAGGACCGAGGCACTTTCTGACATCTGCAATCTCTTTGCTGCAAATGCCAGCAGTCTTGGCACGTCCAGTCTGGCAGGTTTGCGTGGACGGTAACTTTACTGGAACAATGGTGGCCCTGTTCAGAGGCTAATTCTCCTGACATGAACCTGCAGGGAAGAAGATGAAAAGACTTACCACAGGTATGTTTATAACTGTGGATTTTGAAATATGATTGAAAACACTGGGCGCTATCCGACATGATTTCCATTAAAAGAACGATACTTTTAAAAAAAATAGAACTGTATTCCTGGCTCGGGAGACCTTTTCAAAGAATAGAAAAGAGGTTGGTTTCAAATGCTTTTATTTAAGTGTTTGGATTCCCGAAGTAGCTATTATTAAAATGCAATCAATCTAAATTTGGTTAAGTTTGTTTATATAATTAAACATTTACACTAATGTTGATGAATATATTCTGGTTAAAAACAAGTTAAATTTGATAGAAGACTTGGTTGTCTTCATCTTGTATGCCATTTATTCTTCATCTACTTTAAAATACCAGCATGACGGTGCAGGTTGTTAAGCCGAATGGGATGTGGGCTCGTGTGGCTGCACAGTAGCAAGAAAGTGTTTTTTAGTGAGCACAGCAGAGACTGGAGTGTTTAAATAAAAAGCGGCATGTCTGCCGCACGGCTAACACTGTTTCAGCAGCTCTTCAACAGAACACCATTCTCCAAAAATCCCTTATTGTCTTTTACATCCCGTCTCCCTCCCAACAGCCCAAACCAGCTGTGGCAGACAGCTGCTCCTTGCTGCTCCTGGTTCTGTTGGAGGTTTCTTCCTGTTAAAAGCGAGGTTTTCCTTCCCACTTTTTCCATGTGCTTGCTCATGGGAGGTTTTCTCTGTATCATTGATACGTTTTTACCTTTTAGTGACTGTTGTTGTGATTCAGTGATATATACTAAAACTGAATTTAACCCCTGGTTACTCCTTTAGAGCCACTGTTTGTATTTTTTTATGATAGTTGGATAGACTGCAGTTCCGTATAACCAATACACAACTTGTGATTAATTATAACATTTCTGCAACGTAGTTTGTCTAACATAGCTGTCCATGAGCTTCAGCTGTGCCTAATTAGGTTAAACTTTAAGAGCAAATGTGTCATTTTTAGCTTGTACAGTTTACTGTATTACATCATAATCAAAGCTTATTACATTAGAGGCACAAGATTGTATTATATTGATGGATTGGATTGTGAATTTTATTACATTTGAGATTTTGTGTGGCCTCTTGTCTTTAATTTGACTTTTTTTGTTACAGATCCTACTTTCCCAGGAAACCAAGTTCCCGTGGAGTTCAACAAAATACTGGCTTTTAACTTATGAACAATAAAAAGGGTCAGTCTGTGTAGTCACTCACATGTGCCAAGGCGCTCCTCCAGAAAGCCGATCTGCTCGCTGAGGGAGTCGATGCGATCTAGCTGCTGGAAAGAGTGGGATAGCAAGGTGGTTTTCTCCGACATGCCCTCATCCAATGACAGTGGGAAGAAGCTGCTGAAGGGCGTCAGCACCAACTGCAGCTTCTTAACAGAGAGATGAGAGGAAGTTAGGAAAAAGAGAAAAATGTTCCACATGAGGACCATTACACATCGTTATTTTATATATTCATCCATTTGCTCTTTATAATTGTTTAACATGAGAAGGATTTTAGTAAACTCGTGCAAGTTTTAAAAAGCCACTGTGCAGGCCTGGCATATCTAAAAATCTTTGGTTGGGGGATTAAAGAGCAGCTAAGACGTCAGATCACACACAAGGCTCAGAGGTTTTCCTGGTGAGCCAGACTGGGAGGTATCAGAGTAGGTGGCTTTTATATGGTTGAACATGTGTTCTTGAGTTTTCCTGTGTACCTTTTCCAGGAGCTCAACTCGGTTCCTCAGGCTCTGTACCTCCTCTGTCACATTCTCCACCAAGCCAAACTTTCCATCTATAGAAAACCACACAAATGCAGACATACACATCAGAGTGTGGTGACTTCAGTCTGAATCTGTAGAAACAAACTGATGAGGAGCAGAACAGAGAGAGGGGTAAGGGCATGGATGTGATGATGCGTGAGAATGATGCAGAGTATATATTGCATTGGATTCCTTGGAGCATCTAGGAAGCCCCCTTCAGTCCCTCCTCGAATGATTCATGACCACTGCAATGTCTCCAAAGTATAAACCAGGAAGAAGACGGCAGGGCTGCTGAGAGAGAGGGGGAATGCAGGGCACAGAGGGGGGAATGGCCCAAAAAGCCAGTAGATAAGCTCAAAGACAGATCATGAGAAACATACAGGCAAATATTCATTCCTCCTGTGATTTGACTGTGAGGAAAAGCCTGGTTGTCTCCACTCGAAGGGGAATGTGTCTGCTGCAGGCCTTCGATCTGTGCCAGATGTGGCCCATTACTGAGACAAGAATAAGTTGAGAAACAGGGTGATGAAGAGGTGGAGGTTCAGGAGAAGAAAGGGGAGGGGGAGCTGGCGATGGCCCCCAGCAGACGGGGTTGATGTGGCTGGAATGAGAACACAAGTGTTGGCCAAGAACAGGGTGAAAAGAATGCAGGCGAGAGGGGGGGTAAAGACTGCAGCATAGAAATGTAGTCCAACACCCCTGGCATAATATCACTCTGATATGTGCATATGAACACAAATAACAGAAAACTGTCTCAGGAAAGACATCTTACAAAAACATTGCAATAATTATTTTTGCCTCTGACACAGAACACATTGCTTTCTTAAAGTACAAAAATTTGTCATATTGGCTTTTTATTTCCCTTTCCTCTGAGTGTTTTTCTGTCCTTTTCGCAGACTCAGCAATGCTTCCACTGATCTATCACCCCGAGTCACGGAGACGAGCACTTTCCTTTGAACAGAGAAAACTCGCTCAGTGTGAAACTCGATAAACAGAAGGGAGTCTGGAGCAGAGCCTGAGAAATTTGGCAATCTCACACACTTTACAGAGAAATATTTCTTTTTCTGCAAGTACAGGAGACACTCTCTCCTTTTGGATTTTAACAATGTGGTGACTCACAAAAAAAATCCCCCAAGTTTGAAAGCTCAGGATGAGGTACGTCTTCTTTAAACTTTCATGTTACATAAATTTCTGAGAGAGCAGATAATGTTGACACAGAATTGGAGTTAAAAGGAACATCCTCGGGTCAACGACCACATTTCTAGACATGGAGAGGGAGGGGGGGGTTTGTATTTTTCTGTTGTTGCTAAGATACAGTAAGCACACACAGGGAAAAATGACTTTTTCTTGGTAGGAGATAACATTTAAACTTTTTTTAAGAGAGCTAATGGAGTGTGTGGGATAAAAATATGTCTGTATTAGCACGGGAGCTCTATTAGAGGCAGATGTTTGCTTTGCTCACAGGACTCATAGGAGTCATTATCAAAGCCCAATCGGTCCCAGTCTCGCCGCACGGGGCCAGACCGCAAGACATCTGTCTGGAGTCGGCACCAGTCGCAGTGCATTATTACTCACGGTACGAGTTGAGAGTGGCATAGCGCGTACCAAAAGTAATAATGGACCGCGAAGCTGGCCATGTTCCTCTCTTCTGTCCAGACACTTTGCTGCTGCGTAACACAAAATTAGACACACTCCTATCCTGGTCATTTACCTGCATCAGTGTGATGACTCACACCCACTGTTGCCTGGCTGCTCTGTGATGAGGAGGTAGGAGTGGCAGGAGGAGGAGATGGAGGAGGAAGGCTTTGACAGGAACGGCCGTCTCCAGCAAGGGCGAAGCCCTCTCTGCATGCACATCGATAGCTGCCAGCTGTGTTCACGCACTGCTGGGCGCACCACTGCCGCTCACTGCACTCATCCACATCTGACAGGCAAGAAAGACCACTGTGAATATACACGCAGACACCCGAGAGTGGCTTTGCAGGTAAATGGTATGAGCACATGTACCTGTTTGGCACTGGTGTCCCGTCCAGCCTAATGGACAAGCACACTGGTTGGGTCTTAAACAGGTACCGCCATTCAAACAGGGTTGTCCGCACACAGCTGTGAAAGACATTTATGAAGCGATCATTTGGTTAAGAGATCACTCTTGTATATGGATCCATGGTATCACAGTTAGCAAGGGTTGGCTTATGCTAGCCTGGCTTTCTAACATTTTAATTGTTGTCAAATTTAATGTAGTTTGTTTTAATCTGTACAAGTGACCTGTCTAAGTTCTAGGAAATATGCAGTTTCACTTTCTCACTGAGATGAAACAGATGTTCTTGCTGAGACAGAGACAAAAAGATCGACATCAAAATAATAAATCAAAGCAAATTAATACAAACAATAAAAAATACACCACCTCAGAACTTCAGAAAAAAAACAGTTAACTCATTCACTGCCATTGACGTCTATAGACGTCAATTACGTTTTTCAATGGGAGGGGCCAGAATACAACCTCGGGCAGCTTGTCAGTGAATTTTATTTTTTCATATATTTGTAAATAAATTGTTTTGATAAAACATAACCTTTCTCAGTGTTATTTCTGTTTTATAGAAGTGAAAAACTATTTTATATGTTAGAGGTGTCACAAAGCATGAAATATTAGTGTCAAAGGCACTTTTCTGCTTGAAATGTATTTTTCACAAAAAGCTCGTTTTCTCCCTTTTTTTTGGTCAAAACAGGCATTTTTGGTGGAACCCACCTCTCTTCTACAGCTGATTACTAAAGAATGGAAAATGGTAGAAACAAGCTTTTTTTTTTTGGATGAAAGAAGAGAGTCTGTTCTTCATTTTGGTAGGTTCAGCGTTTATATGATCATAACACACAGTTTTCTGTGGCTCTTCAAAAATGAGTAAAATTCTCAAAAACCCTGGCAGTGGGGAGTTACCTGATTTGAAAATGGCTGGCAGTGAATGAGTTAATATTGTACAAAAAAAATGTAGCTGCATTCCATCTGCAGAGAGCTTGCTAGCAAGCTATCTGCTCAACTCTGCATTTGTGTTGGTAACTGCAACTTTTTAACATACAGAATGACTTCCCATATGATTTGCTATTATTTAAATTCAATAAAATGCTCTAAAAGGCAAAAACAGCATAAACACAGAGCATAAACACGGAGCTTAAATGCAGAGATGAAGCCTAGCAGGCAGCCATGACAGTTGTCACTAAAAGTTGCCACACCCCAAATAATGCAAACTTTAAGCCTTACCAACCTTACACTTCTAATAGAGTAAGAAATCAGTTACAAATAGTGTAGCGGGATGTAAATACGCTTATTTCTGCTCTAAATGTGAACATTTAAATTTGGGTATCTATGTGGAGTTTTAAAAGCAAGCCTAAAGTGGACATTTGAGGAACTGCAGTTTTGTCACTTGTATTTTTTATATTAACTGCCTCCAAGACTGGAGCTTGGACAGGGCCTTTGACTTCCTGGAATTTCTGCTGATCCAGTTTTTTTTTTTAAACTGGGCTAATATAGCTCTTTCCTCATTATTCTAATTATTATGCTACATTAAGCTAGCTGTAGCCTACAGCTTCATATTACATTTAAACATATAAAGGTGGGATCGAGCTCTTTATCTAACTCTCAGCAAGAAAACAAATTGGCATTTTTCTAAACTCTCTATTAAGAGTTGATGTTACACAGGGAAAGAAAATGAGGTAAACAACCCTGAAACTCATCACATCCCACTGAAATACCTTGGTTGCAGTTGTGAGAGTAAAATCTCCTCCAGCCCGGGCAGCAATCTGGGTAGAAATGCAAAGGAGAAGCTGCTCTGTTCACCTGTCGGTATGCCACCAAGTACGTAGTCCTGCGGAGACGAAGTACAGACACCCACAGCGTTTAGGCATTTCTAATTATTCATGCTGTCATCACTCTCATCTGTAAGTGTGTGTGTCTGTGCGTGTGGGGTTCAGCCTGTGAGGCCTTTTCCAGGATCTGTCACACAGCAGGAATGCTGATGAGAGGATGGTAATTTGGTGGAATACTGAACCACGGACCACTGACTTCCAAGAGTGTGTCAGAGATGAGAGAGGGGCTGGAGATCGTATCGAAAATCAGAGCTTTTGCTGCAGCCTGCTGAGAGCTTGGTATGTTTAGCTTGCAGGGGGTGATGAACCGAAAGCTAAAGGAACCCGTTTGGGATGTGCTTTCTTAAAACAAAACAAGGAACTATTTTCTAGGGCTGTAATCGTCTACATAATGAGCACACAAGTTACAAATACTTTAAAGTGAAGCTCCATTTTGGTGGCAAGAGGAGTTAAAGAGAAAAAAATGGGGAGAATGTAGGGGTGGGTTGGGGGGGGGGGGGGGGGGGGGGGTCAGAGCTAGAAAAAGGGAGAGAGAGAAGTATGGAGGGAGATAGAGTCCAAAATAAACACGACCAGTCTCTGTGGGCAAGCAGTTCATTTCCCGTCGTTACACAAAGTATTCGATATTTAGATTCTACCCAAATATGTGCCACCATGACCCAGTTCTGTGAAAAATGCACATGTATGTGTATATGTGTGTTTGTGTGAAGTCAAGATCTATTTATGATTGTATTCCTAACCCTTTCCCTTCCTAAACATGTCAAGCACTGTTTACTCCTTAATAAACTAAACATCTTCAGATAAAGGCTGACTCTCGATGTAAACTGACCGTGCAGTTCGGCTGGTTTTTCTCCCCCAAAAAGCTGTAGATGTCTGATTTAGTTGTTGTGTCTTTGTGCTGATTCAGTGTATGGAGGGCTGAGAGAGTTTGTCTCACTTGTATGTGCTGCAGAGGCGATGCCCCTGACACAGGGTGAGGTAGGGCTTGTGCACTGGCTGGACGAACGACTCTGTCGTAGTGACAACACTGTGACGGAGGTCTCTGCCGCACACCCTTCTCCTGTGAAAGGCAGACGTGAGATTTGATGTTAAAAACTGACCAGAAGTGCACATTTGTAGGCGCTCCAGCTGCACCGGAAGCTGAGCTGGTTTTTAAATGGAGACATTTTTACAGCTTTTAAGTCATTCCAGACCCAAGTTCAAACAGTTTGAGATATTTAAGCCCTAAGTGGTCCCCAATTCACATGAAAAACTCCAGATTGGAGTCTAATTGCTCCTGAATGACCTATGTAATCACTCCTGAATGTATCCGAGTTAAGAGCTGATCTTCGACCTCCAAGTTGCCACTTGACCTTTCATTCACCTTTCAGTTAATTTTGGCCTATGTACAAATCAACTGAAAAGGACAAAATGAGCCTGCCCATACTGATGTGCATCTAAGAGTTGGAACAGAGACTGAGGTCATTTGACCAACCTGTATACATTCACATTGGCTGAGAATGTCACAGTATGAATGACAGCTAAAGGGGAGATCTGCAGCTGAAATCAGGACAGAGCTACTGACTAAATGACAGGCCATTACAAACACATGAAGAGTATTAAGTGAGCTATTACCCGTGGTGAGCGAAGAACTGGGGAGTGGCCATCACATGAAGGATGAAGAGGGAGGAGGAAAGGAGCAGTATTTGGTACATCGTCTTCCTCTTTCCCACGTTCCCTCGCTGGGTCTCTTGGACTCTTCTCCGTGCCAGTCGGAGGGAAGAGGAGAGGAGGATGAAGAAGGGGTGACGGGGGGAAGGGTGTGGATTGAATCCAAAGTCTCCTCACGCTGAATATCTATGTGTTTCCTTCAAGGAGGACCACTCCAGCTACCTATAAGGAGAGGGCATGGGGAGAGGATGTGTTAAAGCAATAAAACGGAACAAAAAATTATGCGAACAAGGGGATAAATAAAGAAACTTAAATGGAATACAGTTCATTCTTTTGCAGCCACAGAGCAAATCCTACTTCCTTTGAAGCCATGGACCACTAGAGGGAAGGACTCTGGTGTCAGTGTCAGCTGTGTCATGTCTGCATTAGCAGATTTCTACAGGCGACCACACCAGAGCCTCTGCACTCCTTTTCAAAAAAGGATTAGCACCCATTAAATCTGTGTAGAAAATGTTAATGGGTCTGGAGAAGCTCTGTCACTTATGATTAGTGGGGTCGCTGAGGACAGGTAAAGGGGAAGCCTGAGAAACAGCAGATTACTGAACCCGGAAGTCATTAAGTAGCAAATAAAAAAAACTAGCTGAAACTGGAAAGTGGTCACATTTGTACGGCAGGGAGCAGCTTGAGCTGAGCAGTATGGGTCTGGGCAAAAGAGACACGCGATTGTGTCAAATAAAAATGGGAGACTTTACATCTGGAAACATCTCAATTAAAAAATGGATCGTTTATAGCTCTTTTCAGTTTTTACTTTCAACTTTTAACATCCCTGATTTGTATTTTATATCACAAATAAAGTTGTTGCTGTTGGGTTTTTTCTCAGTGAATGTTTCTAAAAGTTATTCAACAGGGTGCAATGAGAAAACAGCAATAAAGACCTAACATGTATCTAAAGAGTTCATTTGCTCCCACTGTACATTTGGATTTCTGCGCTAACCCTAAATGTCCAGTTGACATTCCCAACGACACAGAAAAGCCTTCTGGAAAGATATTGGAGATCTCGCTGCTAGGCAGATGTTTGAATGCATCCAATAAGAACATAGAGGGGCATCGATGACCTGCACCTGCCCTGCCTCTGAGGTCACAGGGTAAAAGACAAAAAAGCCAGAGCACTCTCATTTCACAGATATGTTCATCCACCCTCACACCATATTAGATTATAACATACTGTAGAGGATTAAAAGAAAGACTGAGCCACCCATTCCCAAGTAGGACTGTCAGAGTGCATGACAGTCAGCTTGGACCCGCTCCTGCCCTAATGTAAGCCTACAGGCATGTTTTAACACAGCCGATACTAAACCCCTGGGAAATCTCTCAGAGCACATTAAATCCATCCAGGCGGTATCACCAGTTTTCAGGACCGAAGCCTGCTGGAGAGTCCTCAGTTATCCTGGAGGTGACACTAAGCCACGGATGACAGTTTGCATGTCTCTCTGATCTCTGGCTGGCTTTGTGCCTGAAGACGTGACATGCACTTCTAAAGCCCTGCATTCATTCACAAATCACTTCAGAGAGCAGGACGCTGTGCAGCAGGTAGCCACTTTCAAGATGATATGTGTTAACGATTCAGCATCATTACACTGGCAGGGGAAGATCGCCACAGGGGGAAACACTTGTCCAAAAAGTTAATGTCGGTTAGGACATTGGAGTTTTATCAGCTTTATTTTAAAGTCTTTTGGGTGTCAGGAAGTACATCAGGAACACCAGAGACTTAATCCGTGTTTGTATATGCACATGCAAATGTTTCAAAGCATAATCAATCCTGGCCTACTGACACATTAAAAAGCAATCGGACCATTTTTAGATTCACCGCGAGAGGGCGCTGTTTTACAGGCACTGTATATAAAGTCTAAGAGACCCTCTCTCCTCCGCGCTATTCTCAAGCACACAGAGTCACGTTAAACGCATGGTTTCACGAGAGAATCGGAAATAAATACAAAGAAAAACCAAAGAGTCCTACATCAAAGAACAAGCGGGCATGCCGGACACACCATTAAACACGAGCCAAACTCCGGGGCGCCCGCATGGATACATAAGAATAATGACAAACCGTGCAATAAACTATCAGCTCCTCTAAGATGACTCCCGCAAAACAATTTAAAAAATTAAAAAGCACACACACTTGTACACTGCTGGTAGTAGAGAAACAGCCGGAGGTCTGATAAAAGTTAGTTTCCTTATATTCCGCCAAGTGAGGGGAGAGTCCAGTGATAAAACTCCGCCAGTACTCAGGTTTGTCCTAGAGCTCGGACTGTCAGAGAGCATGGGGGGCGATGGTAGGACCTCCTCCCACTCCTCCAGCTGGGTGTCCCGCAGCTCACTCTTGCCTTCACTGGGGGTGGGGGGTGGGGGGGGTTCACTCGTGTGTGACATCAGTAGGTAGACTACTCAGCTTTTTCATTCATAAACTATCGACTGCCGACTGGTTGGTAAAGAGACCCGAGAGAGGCACGCTGCCCCTCCCTTCAAGCAATTTACCCATCACAAGGAGGCAGATTTTGGGTGCTGGGATCACTCCTCCTGCTCTGTCTCACACACACATAGGACAAAATAATCCAATCCTTTAATTAACTGCTAAAGCTGAAAAAATAAAATAGTCCAAGGAAATCTATATCAACAATACTTATAAATCATGTAACCTATTATTGAGACTTTAAACATTACAACCCTGTTATGTGAAAACAAATGGCTACCACCCCCCCCCTACCCAACCAATGGAAATGAGCTCAGAAAGTCACCACACTGATGAAAAACAGCGTATTTTTTCATCCAGGTCAGAAAGTGTTGGACCTGGTCTATCTACCAGATTACTCTTTTAATGTATGTAAGTTGTACAGGCCCGTGATTCGGTATTTGCATGTACTCTGGTGATTTTAAACGAAAAAACCCCACCAATTTGAAGTTTTACTCTATACGATAGTTAAGCACACACGGTGCAATAACACATATAATTATGTGATCCTACAGATCCGCAAAATACACTACTCTCTTGTGATTTGCGGCACTTTTAACCCTGTATAGATTTTTATCAACAACATGGATAATTTTGCTAAGCAACTCTTCTCAGTACAGCTAGCCAATGCTGAATTTGAATTAGGTTGTTTTATCTAGCTAGCCTTACGAATTTCCCTTCTTTGAAGCGCACCTGTGAGCGAGCTGAAAAGTAACGAGCCCACTGTTTGTAGTATGTGAAAACTATCATTAACTTTGAAACACGGGTTAATGCAGTGTCCTACCTGCAGGAATGTGACCTTTGAAATAGGCACAAATCTTACCCTTGCAGTATGAGGTCGTCAGGTGCGTGTGCGCGCGCAGGCTGAGCGGCGGCCATGAGCACGCGCCGCTGGACCGGCGGGTAACGAGACATTTCCATGGTGCCAGTTTCTTTTAAGAGCTTCTAGCGTTGGTGCATCGAATTAAAAAACCCTCGCTCTTCATTCGAGGTGCTCCCTCTGAGTCGACTGGCGGCAAATGAAATGTCTTTGGGCGTATTTCACTTGCTTTTTATGCAAAGCTTCCTGTGGAACGCAGGAATTGGATGGACAATCCCAAACCGGAATTCCTGTGAGTGTTTGCCGCTGATAAAACCCCCTCTCATGCACAAACACTCTCCATCCTGCTCAAACCGCTTGGCGAATCTGATTTTGAAGCATTTTTTTCTCCCCCACCACCACGTCCATTGTGACATTTTTAGTTTTTTTTTTTAAGGCAAGTGCCTCCAGTCTTCTCACCTCACGGCCTCCTGCTGCCTATGCAAATATAGAGAACAGTGAAGCTCGCACTAGGCCCAGTGCAACAGCACTTACTACTATTCCATTAGAGGGTAGAGTCGAGTTTACAACTGTTTAAGGTCACTGCCAGATCAAATCTGTGAAATTGCAGCTTGTTACATGATAAGTAAGTAGATTCTTTTCCCTGCTTGCATGCATCCATTGTAGATCAGTGCAGTGCAGTGGGACAAATGGTAGCCTGTAACTCATTGTCAGACCACTATTATTATATTAAGAAAAAAAAGAGACTTTCCTGATCACCTCCCTTATATGTCTCACTCCCACCTCCACAGTAATGACCAACAGTTTGATAAACTGCAAACCCCAAACTTCTCCTGACATTTTCCAGATGCATGAATTCACTTTAGAATTCCCATTTTTAGAATTCCTTCCTTGTGATTCACTTTTTGAATCCTTGTTTGTTTGCCTGACGTGTGAGAACTCATTCGTTTGTTGGGTTAAATCGCCGCGCTCAGTCTTGTAAAGCTCCTGGAGCGTGTTGGATGTGTTCCTGCCTGTGTTCATAGGAATCTCATTTGAACCAAAGTGCATTTCGGTGGCTGCAGCTGACATTGTATCAGCAACAGGCTCCTCAACCTTCTCATTTAAACTGAGTTTAACTTTGACAAATCCGATGAGAAGGATTTAGTGTGCAGAGCTGCTCTGCTGCACATGCATTTATGTGTGCGTGCACACTCAGACAACTTCAGTGTGTGCATTTAGGGTGAGCTTTAAGTGGCAGAAACCGGAACTTTCCTTCTGCACTAATGATAAATGCCTTGATTTTTAAAAAATATGTATTTGTGTTCTGGCTTGTTTCTCTTTGTTATGCAATGGGGATGTTTGGCCCTTTTTTAAGTGTTTGTTCAAGAGCTTATATTGACTAAATCAGACCCTCCCAGCATACAAAGAACTATTTTCTCCGATAACAAAGAGCCTACGTGCTGAGGCACCATGGGAACCTTTGACTTTGGGGTCGCAGGTGAGCATGCACCTTCAGCTCTGATTGCTCAGAGGGGGCGCATTAGAATAAGATGCAAAAATCAGCGTGGGCTTGTTTGTCAGCGCATTAGCCTGTGTGTGTTTGTATATTAAGGCTTGTGTAACAAAGTGGGAGGGTGCCTCTTTTTTCCTTTCTTTTTTTTAAGGAACTTTCATTCTTTGAAATCAAGACTTGGCTGACAAAAGCAAAATCATGTAGCTACTGTTCCAGATTTGTCCCAGAGAAGATGTGGGGGGAGGGGGGGGGGGATGAAAAAAAGAAGCAAAGCAGCACTTCCTCTTCAAAAGGAAACAGGAAAAGGCTGGGGGAGTGAGATTCTGGAGCCTGCTCCCTTGGAACAATAAAAATCTCACTTTGACAGGAAACGGATCTGCGTCAAAGAAGGCCTGACAGATTTTACTAAAGGGCAGTAGCAGTGACCCTGGATGGGGCATGAACAAGAGGGCAGCTGTTCCCCGACAATAACTCATTTAACTCAATAACTTATTACTTGCATTTTGAAAACACAGATTCCAAATCAGTGCTGAGGAGAAAGCTGCGTTAGTATGAATGCAGAGAATGGGGAGTAATGGGCAAACTTTTACAAGAATACACGGCTAATACGTGCACATCAGATACTTCTTAAAAAGGGAGTCAAGGAAAATCTAAATTATTAAAAGAGCAGCGAGTTGTTGCTCCCAGCAAGCCTGCTAGTCTGTTAGGCCATTCGCAAAAGCATGCAGACCTTTTAGAGAAACGTAAGTGTGGAGACGATTCCTTTTCCTACCAAGTGTTAAATTCAAGTTTTACTTCAAGTTTTTTTTAAAGCTTGCGTCATCCTTAATCAGTGTCGTGTGCCAGTGGAGCAACATAATCAACATAAAAGCCACTTTTAGGGTGAGATCTAACATTTTAGAAAAGGGACGCCAAAGTAGTGACTGATTGTGTTTTAGGTTTTACTGTTAAATAGTCAGTATGACAGTATGTAGATGCAGTAGTTTCACATAGTTTCTCTATTTCCAATCTCTGTGTTAATATAACCTTGGAATTTACAGAGGAGTTGCGAAGTATTTGATTTTGCCAAAGCCCTGCTGATTCATTCTGCTGAACAAGACTAGAGGTGCAGCCAGTGTCTCTGCTCTGATTTCCATGCTGAGCAGCCAAGCAGGACATCCTGTTGTCCAAGTCCTGCCACTAGTACCATCACTCCCCTGTCACCCCCAAAGCCAAAGCATGCAATCCTCCAAAACCATCGTGTTAATGACTTCATGTTGGTGGTCTCAGTGCTTCCTCTGTTCCGGAGCCAGACTATATCACACTATAGTTTGAGACTGATTGTGAACTCTTACAGACCCAACAAAACTATAAAATATCTCGTGAAAAATTTGTCTTATTTAGTTCTAACAAGTTTCAGGAAAATATTGATCGAGTGTTAGTCCTTCTTAACGACTCTATTTACTCTGTGAGATCTCCCAAAAAAAATTCATGAAAAATTTGCAAACTTCCATATGGTTCCTTAAAAATCACTTCCTAAAATATGGCATATTCTGGTATTTGTCCACTGAAAAACACATTTGGTACACTATTCTACTGAAATAAGTTAATTAGGTTGTCACTTTAAAAAGAACTCTAAAGAAAAAGGTTTCACTGTTGTGCTTTAGAAATGAGATCTGGGAACCGCTTTATTTAATTTCTGAAACAGGGCATAGGCCTGTAGAGTATTGTCTACATTTGTTCATTTATTTTATTCATTTGTTTATCCTCTGATCTCTTCTTTTTCCATCACCCCCAACTTGTTGTTGCAGTTACTTGCCTCTCCCTGTTAAAAGAGACTTTTTAATTGCCACTGTTGCTAAGTGCTTGCTCACAGGGGGTTATCTAATAATTCTCTCAATTATTATACGGTCTTGACATTACAATGTATGGCAATTGTTGTTGTGATGTGGTGCTATATAAATAAAGCTGAACTGAATTGAATTGGTGTGTTTTCAACAAAAAGACCACTATTTGTTAGATCAGCCACAAGAAGATCTCTTCATCTTGCCCTGTTTTGCAGAAAAGGTGTCAAATAATACTGTTATTCTGTAAGGGTTGCTTTCATGTTTCTTTTCTGGCCTGATTGATATACCCCCTTTTATGGCCTCTTTTTCATAGAGTAATTTTTTGCTCCTCCTGCCAGCTCTCTGTGTCAGTCTGTCAACAGTGTGGACTTTAAGCACATTCCCCAGAAACACACGTGAGTCTGATTGGTTTATTTACCGTAGTAATCACATTCTCCTGCTCTGAGGATATTCTGAACAGTGGCCATGTTAGTTGTGGCTTAAAGTCGATCCAACATTTGTTCTTGTTGTGTGTTAAGTGTGGGTGCTGTCATTGCTTAGCCGCACAAATCCTAAAATATTTTCTCCATTCATCCAGCATGATTTAATGTTAGTTCACACACAGATATTTATTGCCTAGGTGAGGTGTCACAGCGAGGAGTGATGTTTTATGAAGAGAAATGCTAATATGTCCTGGATATGAGATCCACGATACCATTGCCAGCTCTAATGATGTATTTGGTGTTTTACTGATGGGTTTTTTTCCGCTATTCTTAGATTTACCTTCTGTTTTGTTTTTTCAAACTTTTGCAGAAATAGGAGCGTTAGGAGTGCTTTTTATTTTCTCTTTGGATGAATAGGCATGATCTTTACAGAATATTACATTAAAATAGTAATTTCTTTCCAAAGAGTGCTGCTCATAAAGATTTCTAAAGAGTACATTTTCCTGGCTAGAGGACAAGATGAGATTGCTTAAGTCTTTAGGATTCCTCTACATGACTTTAAAGTCTTGAATGGCATTCTACCTAATTCATGCTGCTTGTGTACAAATATTTTACTGAGAAAAGAGCAAACTAGATATTTTGGCAGGATTTTGACGTGCTTATAGTTTCATCATCAGATAATGCTTACTACCTTAGCTATCTTTGTCTTCTTGTTAGGACAAACAGAAATGTTGTAATTGAGAAATTTTAGGCCAGCACCAAAAAGGGGCAGAGGCAACAAGACTAGAAAAGGTGTGTAAAGATATATAGCAACTAATAGGCCTAAAAAAAGATGTGTGGAGACATGGTTCAACAGTAAATAGCATTTTTCAACATTATCAATGGTCCAATAAATTCAAAGTGTCAGAAAAGACCCTCAAATCAAGGCTGAAACCCAATAATTAATGGCTGTGATCGTCAGGCACCAAAGTGCATTACAACAGGCACTAAAGGAGGACAGGGACATGTCTGAAAACTGCTGTCAGTGAACAGGGTTTGTTGCTACATCCATAAATCCAAGTTGCCTTTTTTAAGAATGACCATGCTGTTTAAGTAAAACTCTACACCACATTATTTTAAATTCTCCAAAGACTTACAAAGAGTTGTTAAGTATAGAACACAGTGGTAACAATTTAGATCCACATCTAAATGTTTTTGAAATAACTGTTGGTGTTATATACAAATGAGCCTTTTTTAAAATTACAGTTTTGAGTTTGGATATTTGATACATTTCAAGTTTACAATTTTCAATATTATAGACTTAAAACTGTCTTCATAATAATTGTATTCAGTTTTTAAATTTTACACTAACATGGTCAGGGTTGTAGCTTAGAGCAAGTGTTCAGGCCAGATTATAGATGCACTAAATAAAAGGGTATGAAAGCTCCACTTGGGTCAAGAACAATTCTACTAGTTGGCTACCTGTTTATTGTTCCGCTGTAAAAATTGGGGCAAAATTTAATTGAACTTTTGCCATCAACGGTGAGCTCTGCGTAAACCAACATATAAAAGTTCTGAAAGTCTGCTCTGAAAGTTAGAGGCTCAACATAATCGATTCCCTTCTTGCAGTAACCAAAGAAGCCAAGTCAGTCAATTCTATAGATTTTGATGCCAGTCTGGAGCCGCTTTGATGACAGCCACAAGGATTTTGTCTGCACTGCTGAGTGGAGGGATATTGCACCAAAAAGGCTGAGTGACATCAGGCTGGAGCAGAGGGGGGGATTCTGCTCAGCCAGGCAGCCATCTGTTCCTGCGCTGAGACAAAGTCCACGGTTCATTAAAGGCAAGACCACCAACATGTTGGCGGTTTCTTCCTAAGATGTGCTACACAATCTCTTGCTTACTTTCAACAAGTTAGCAACATGCTAATGTCATGTATATAATAATATGTCATGCATATTTGAATTAAGGTTAAGTAAACCGATGATTCTGTCGATACGTTCCCATCAGCGCTTCCCAGTGTTTACTACAGATTAGCAAAATCTCAGTGGTAAATGTTTTACCAACTGCACTTCTTTTGTAACTTTTGCAAACAAAAGTCCAAAAAATCATGGTGCACTTAAAAAGAAAGCGACGCACTCCTTTTAGGCACTTTCCTTTCAGCAGGCCACAGACGTTTTTTTTTTTTTTTTTTTTTTGGGAGGGGGTTGGAGGGGGGGTTGGTTTGCTTTTTTTTAGCTGGTGCAGACAAAACACAGTATCAGTGTGAGTTAAAACTCAACTGTTGTCAGTGAAGCAGAATGACTTCTTGCACTGATGAGAGTTTTATGAGAATCCACCTCGGAGACCCCCGCCGTGCTCTTTCTGTCAGGTTACAACTTGATTCTGATTGATGTGAACTGAGCATTAAAGTGGACCGGGAGAGTGCAGTCTTGCAGTGCAGTTCTGTAATGACATACAGTGCTGTCTGAAATATTGTATTTACAGAGCCATCAGCAAACCACAGAGGGAATACCAGCTGAATGCTGTTGCTTTCTCCTAAAGTCTTAATGATAGGTTCATTAAAAAGGTATCTTGCTCTCTAACTAAGCACAGATGGCTGACAAGCAGTTATGGCATATCAAACAGGGGAGATTTATGTCAAACCGCAGCTGAACCTCGGAAACTCTGCACAACAGTCTCAACATTACATCTATTTGAGCTCTTGCCTGCCTCTGTTTTTACACAAGATCTAAAGCTGCACTGTCCCTGACATTGATTTAGGATAAATGTGACCATTCACAGCATCTATGGAGGGCAAACCAAGGCAAATTTAAACTGACAGTTCGCTCAGCATTGTTTTAAACATACCTGTTTAAATTATATCGCCACCAACTGGAAACATAGTCTTTGGTTTCCCTCTAACAGTGCCAATCAAAATTCACTGAAAAAGAAAGATTATCAAATAGAGCGACCTCTCCAAATGAGACAAATTGGCCTCTCTTTGATGGGGCTTACAGCTACTGTACACAGGCTTTATGAGACAAAGTACTCTCATAACTTTGTCAAAGACATTAGCAGCAGAGCACTAATGTGCCCACAAAAGTGTGTGTGGTATTGCACCGTCCCAAAAATGTCTCAAATGCAATAGCACTGATGGCACCAAGGAGCTGATGATGGCATTAGGAAATAAATGGAGGCAAGGAAGGGTAGTAAAAGAAGGGAAAGTGTGTGTCTGCCACGAAACGATTTTAGCACAAACCCTTTATCCATTTGCCAAAAGCAGTGTGGTGCACAACACACCCATGTTTATTCTTCACAGTGTCACAATAGCTCAAATTGTTTGACATTTTGGGAAATGCTCATTACATATGCACTCACTATGAAGCGAGAACTAGCTGCGGGTTAGCTTATGTTAATATAACTATGTCTGGAGGTAAAAAACTGGTCAATATAGAATGTTTAAACACACTAATTGTTATGTTTAATGAAAGCAGCTCACCATCTTTGAGCTAAAGCTTCATGTTTCCTCATCTGACTCTTGGCAGGAGAGTGAATTTGCAAAATGTCAAACTGTTCCTATATATGGGATGAAATAAGTGACAGTCTGCTTAACAATGTTTCTTTATTTTTCACTTTTGCGTGTGTGCAGTTCAGAAGATTGTAGATTGTTTTCACATCAAGCTTTTAGATGTCGAACTAAACCAAAGTCACTGAATTACGCAAGCCTGCAACGGTTGCCAACAGCCCAAAAGGGTGAGAATTCAGGCTCACATCTGTGAAGGCTCGTCAGACTGGCAGTGGAAAAGGTTTGCTGTGTTTCAGCCCAAATCCCTCTGCTGCTGACTGCAGTTTCCTAGAGAGTCATTAGTGGGACTGAAGCCTTTCTCGAGAAAAATGGTGGATTTCCGCATGTCTGTGAGCAGAGAATGAGGCATAACTTGAGATGTCCCAGGAGAGATATACCCACTTACAAATAAAAGCCTGTAGACACGCTGTTGGTGAGCACAGCATGACTTACATCCTGTCTTCACCAACACAATGGAAGTGCCAGGTGTCTGAAGATGTGGAAACCCACTGAGCCAGTCATCTTATTTGGGAATGTTAACAAGTATTTGAGTCGCACATTTTAAGCATCAAGTTGCGAACAGTGTGTAGCACAGATGAGCAGAGATGCACACACACACACACACACACACACACACACACACACACACACACAAATACACACAGACTTCCTTTTAGGGGTCAGTGTTTATGTCAGTGTGCTGGGACTGCAGGGCTTGGTATGTCTGGAAACAAGGACAGACCTGCTACAGGATGTGAAGCGGGTGTGGTGCTCAAGTTTTTCTCAGTCTCCCACAGACCTTGGGACACATACAGGACGCGTACGACACACACGCACACAAAACCAGCTACGCGTGATTGGCTTGATTCGCTCCGACAAGAGAAAATAGACATAAAAAGCAATCTTGTGGGAGCCTTCGACTAAAAACTCCTTCATTCACAAACACAACCCACAAATAGTCCCCACAGTGCTTTCCCATCTTACTTATGCAGAGGTTAATGAACTTGTTTTGAATTCCTTCACCTACTTGACAGGAACTACATTCCGAGCCTTGAAAATAGCGGCTGAAACAAAGAGAGGAAGTGATGTGAGAGCACTTCCTATCGACTCCCTTCTGAATTTATCTCAGTCCTGCAGACTCGCCTCCCACTTGGCCCCACCCTAAAAAAGGTTAAGACAAAAAAAAAAAAAAAGCATACAGATATCTGAGCACCTCAGCACGGTTCACCCCGCCATTTGAGATCCAGCAAAACAAAATCTTCCAATTGTTCCCGGTCTTTGATCCCCCTGGTCCCGAGCCTTCACTCATTCTTTCAGTCAAGGTCAGTCTGGTTGGGATTATCCACCCCGGCTGGCCCAGACTTAATGTTTTTTAGTCAATTCCCTTAACTTAAAATAAATGTAGATGTATTGGCGGCGAAATGAGCAGGATACATCTGTAACAAGCGTTAGGGTGTATTTTGCGCTTGATTCAATATAAACCTGCTGTGAACTCTGACCTCTGATTCATGTGGCATTCTGCCTCGGGGCCTGTGGCAGAAAGAAAATATCCTTGAGTGCAGAAGGTGGGTGTCTCGTTCGGGTTCCCTGCTCAAAAAGTCTGCACTTTTGCCTTGAATGTTTATTCTGTCACGATTCATTTGGATGTGACAAATGGTCACCGTGTAATCCACTTCTTTTTTCATAAATATGCAAAACCCATAATTTACAATTTTCCTGCACTGTACAGGTACGTATGACTGACTCGAGAGCATATTTGCCACGAGATAAATGTCTAAACGTGGCTTTAATAAGCACACAGCTAGAGTTCAATTTCATAAAAAATCATTAAGCAGGGCTATACGGTAGCATGAGGCTTTTAATGTTGATGTAATGGTTCTGTAGGCAACATTAGAGAAGGGAATTAGGGGTGAGAGACAGGAAGCGTCATTTAGTTACTGGCTCAATCTGCAGAAACAGATCTTCCGGTCAGCGGGCGCTTCCCTGTGTTAACACTACAACAATATATGAGTCACATTGCAGGCTGATAGATGAGGAGATGAACAGGAGGGAAGGGTGGACTGCAACGGAGATAAAAGCCTAACAAAACCGTGCAGTAGTAGAAGTAGAAATCTATTGTGTGCAAGACAGATAGACAAAGAGGGTGGTCGGTTTGGCCAGCAGCATTAAAATGGGTAAGCTGGCTGTTCAGCTAACAGTGAAAATGGTGTAAAATGAATACCTTCTGTTGTGATTTGTGCGAGAGGAAAGCTCTGCGCTTAGGGTTTTGCGTCAAGATGAGGTTTAGTGTCAAGGCCGCCAGAGAGTGAAAGATGAATTACATACACAGCACTCCGTCTTCAATTCACCGTGGATATGCCGTGACCCTGTTACCAGTTGAGTTTTTTTTAAAGTAACTCAAGAAAAATAAATCTAGTCTTGCCTCGACTATACTTGGTCAGTATTAAGTTGCATTCAGGGACACAAAACAAGCCCGATCACTTGATTTCCTGCAACCTGCTGATGCTGATATTCTTTCTCTCAACCTCATCTCCACTCTCAGTCACTGGCACCATCTGCAGCATTTCCCAGCATGTAATATAGACATATTATTTAACAAAACAAAAAACAAAAACCCCCACATGTAGTAATGAAAAATCTAATAAAGTGTTGAAATCCCATACAGGGAAAATCCCCTCGGTTCTGTCATGTTTGCACACAGGCACACACGCTAATACGGGTTCACGTTTCTCTCTGTCTGTATGAATGCGTGTTGGACTTTCTGAGTAGAAGTAAGATTTAAAGACTGCTAAATATAATGACGACCCATGCCCCCCTCCCCCAAATCTTGCTCCTAGCCAAAGGAAAAATCTGAGGTTCCCACCTTTAACAATCCTCTGCAGGCCCATCTGTCTTTCTTAAGAGCCTGTCAGTCAGTGCTGTGGGATTTATCAGGTTGATAAATGGACCAGCTCTCACATGGAAAGGCGCCATCCGAGGCTACCGGTCATAAAGTGGCTTAACGTGATTTTGGATGTCACCATCAAACAGCTGCTTGTCTCCAAATTTGTTCACACTACTGCCTTAAAAAATTTATATTTGTTTGGTTTTCAATCCAAACTGGTTTTAATTGACCAGACAAGTTGTGCAGTCTGACAAATTCTATATTTGAATTACCAATAACAATAAAGAAGGAACTGCTGGCTTCCCTGAGATTTTTATTTTTTCTGGGGCAGTGAACACATCGCTTTTCTGCCACACATGGCCAACGAAGATCTGGGTTAAAATTCAGTCTGCTTTTGTTCACAGACATTGCTTTTGTAAGGTTTAACAAAACCTGGATAAGACTGGGAAGAGGGGAAAAGGTCTGCACACTGCGTGGCTCCAGTTTATCTAAACATCCTTTAAAGGCAATGGGATCTTCTTCGGGCATATCTGACGACTGCAATAAAGACAAATTGTGTGTAGACCTTTTCCCCGCTTTGTAACTGCTATTTTCGGTCTTAAACCCAAACCTTTTTACGTGGATACACACAATATTTTGCTCTTTTTCAAAGGTTTGTGGTTCTGAAACTTGAAGTTGCTGTTTACCTGTTAAAGCAGAAGCTACAACCACAATTGCTTTGCTGCATATTTAAAACACATTATCAGTTAACATCTCACAGATGTGTTTACTCAAAATTTTGTGACTTGCCAGATGTGTTTGGATAAGGTTGAGCCGTTGTCTCTATATGAAGTGAATCCTTTGCACAAAAACATTCCTTTCTTCTGTGTATGCAGAATTTTTGTTTTTCCATGGATGGGGTGTGGGTGGCAGCACATCACTGCAGTGACCAGGGGCAAACAAACACACACTTGTACACATGGTGTCTGGCTATTGATCATCAGCCTGACTACTAGCAGCTCTTATCAGCGTGTTGGCCCGGCTTGGTCGGCTGTCTGCACTGGCTCACTTTCTCAGTTCAATCAGCTCTCTGTGTTTATCAGTTTGCGTGTGCATACTCTGTGTGTGGGAGAGTAAAGGAGGAGTCGAAGAGCAAAGGAGGGAGAGTAAGTAAATGAGTAGCGAGGTATAAAGGTTGCAGATGGCTTCAGCAACCTTTCGCTCTCCGTCTTTGTCGGGACACTTGAAGCAATGAAGTGTTATCTCACAGCTGAACTGCCTATTGAAGCTCCAAGTGTCCTTTCAAGGCTTTTAGCAGGAGAATAATGAACTATGTGTGTGGAGGTGCATCTGTTTCCTCTCTAGTTTTCCTACTTCATTTAATGCTTTTTTAACATTGTTTTTTGTTATATCTTTCAAATACATGTTACACATTACTTTAAAAAAAAACTACATATATATATGAATTTGTAATTAGAATTTAAATCGACAAAATTCTAAAGTATTTTATATTTAATCAGTCACATAATGTTATAAGTTTTCATTTGCATTTTGCTATTTTATTTGTATTTTTTATTTTTGCTAGCTCAGCCAGAGTTAAGCTGAAGACATCTTGGTTGGTGGTGTAAGATTAGCACATCAGGCCTCAGACGGTTACAGATTAACTGACTAAGGCAGCACTGATATAGTATGCAAACACTTACCTTTTAGCCCTTCTGGTAAACAAAGAGCAATATTTGTTTGGGGTTTTGTTTCTGGATGATCCTTCATGCTTTTGTGGGGCTCCGCTATCTCTCATGGGATATAGCTTCTCTTTAGCAGCTAATTGCGCTTTTATGTTCACCAGCTCCTCACTACATCTGTCTAGCGGTAGTGAGGCCAAAGAGCTACCTGCTAAATGAAAAGAGCATTGATACGAGTTGTGAAAGGAACAAAAACAGGAAAGAAGCCTATAGGAAATCACAGCCTGGTGATAACGCTGCAAGGACACTTTTTACAGGTTTAGGTTTATCAACACCAGTGTTGGGCAAGTTACTTTGAAAAGGTAATTAATTATAGTTACTAGTTACTTCTTCAAAAAAGTAACTGAGTTAGTAACTGAGTTACAATATTTTAAAAGTAATTAATTACTTGATAAGTAACTATTGTGTTACTTAAAAAAAAAAAACGTTTAACCCTCTGGGGTCCAGGGTATAATTGGCCATTTTTAACTACTTTGGATTTTCCCTCCACATTTTCCCTTTAAAAACTATTTACTTTGCCTTGTTTGGTTTCATCCTTTTCAGCACAACCTCACGTGTCTGAATTTATAGTTATGTTTTCATTTTGACATACTGTATTAACACAATTGATCTAAAATCAGAGTAGAAAAAAGTTATATTTTTTACTGTAGCAACCACAAACATGTTTAATGAATCATATTTCATACTTGTAACGCCGTTATTCCCATCACTGATCAACACTCACTGCAAATGCTCTATATTTAGCATTTAGGTAAACGCCAACAAGCTAACAGGCTCTTCAGCTAACACGCTAACAGACTGATATTTATGATGCTACTTTAGCTGCTGAAAGATATAGCAGGCATTTTGCCTCATCACAGAAATAGCACAGTCGTAACATGTATTGGATAACTACTGATATGAAACTCAGTCATCCTTAAGGTTATTCATTACACCTGAGCCTGTACTGACGTGGCAAGTCAATACAACTGCATAAAGCCCAAGTGTTGCTGATTATAATAGGAATGTAAATTTAGGCATAAACCAAAGTCTGGAAGTTAATCTCTATCATTAAGGATAGAGTTTAAATTTTTTAAAGGCTCAGTAAATATATTCCAGTACAGTCTGGATGTTAATGAAGCACAAGTGTTAGTGAAACAGACATCAAATTTTGTTAATTTGTTTTCATAGACAGGATTGTGTTTTCTATTTTCAAGAAGACACAAAAAGGTTGCAGCAATCTGTCAAGTAGATTTTTAATTTAAAGCAAGACTGTAAACCTTCCAGTGGCACTGAAGGAAGAGTCAGGAGCTCAGATCAGTTTGATTTATGATCTGGGCAAAATCTCACGATATACCACCCAGTAGCTGTATGTATATTTCAGCCTGCATCAAAGCTGTAGAATCACTGACTTGTCAGCCTAACAGTGTCATCACCAGAGACATGCCACCAGCATAAGTAACATAAAAATATTTCTGATGCTTCAAATAGGTTTCCCACTGATGATAAACTTGAACATGGAAAAGGCTTCTTTGGTTAGGTGTACTCGCCAGTTCCCTTCTGTCGTAGCTTGTATAGAACAGCTGATGGAACAGGTGGGTGTAAAAACTAACCTCTTGCTTGTTTGTTTCTCACCACCACCCACCGTTGCTGCCTCAGTTCATTTATTTTCACTTTCCTCGTTTCATCCCTCACCTGCTCCGTGTGTGACAAGTTGTTTGCGAGCTTGTTTTACAGCTGGGAGTCACACATGGCAGCGATAGATTTCACTACTATTTCTGATCCGGTAGGACTTTGATGTTATTCAGTAGTACTGCAAGTTCTTACGTAAACAAGTGGAGATGACACACTCTGTATTGTGAGGAGATCGGTTGTGTACAGATTCTGCTCCGGCCGTTGTTGGACACCTGTTTGAATAGTGTGATCCAACAATTCAGTCTGTGTTTGTTTAGCTATTAGACCTGAAGGACGCTGACTCATTTACACACCAAAGCAAGCATAACTGAATAGACCAGTTACTCTGAAGGTGAAAACAGTCTTTTTGTTCTCAGCTGCCCTCTTGAAGCTCTGAGTTGTTAAGTTTGTATATATGAGCCTAAAGCTCCCAGAAGACTAGATTCATTAAAAGCAAATACATTTATCTGCTTTATCGTTCCTTGTCACATACTGTAGCGCTGAAACTTGCCATTGTTTATGTTTTATATGCTTCCAATGTCGTTCCTTGTGTTTTTCTAAGATGGTTATAGCGAAATGATTTATTCGGGCATTTAAAAAATAACAGCACCACCGTTCAGCTCCAGTGCTTCTGCAGATGTTAATGGAGTGAATTGATTGAACCCAGTTTTTAGAGCTGTGTACATCCTGGGATTCAAAGTGAGTAATTTTCTTCCTGTGTGTGATTTTTTTTTTTAAATGAAGGTATGTAATGACCCTTAAATTGAGTTAGAAAGTTACATTTATTTCTTTCATTCTTAGTTTTGTTTCTCGTTGGTTTTCTCTTTGGTCGTTCCCATACACAGTTTACAGGTTTGTTTTAAAACGGTACTAAATTGATGCATGTAGCTCTCCATTCAACCAAGTATGTTTACATTTTTATCAGCTTATTAGTTCCTGGCAGGTTATCGGGCTCGTTTTCTACATTTGGTCTGTTGTAATCAGCTCCACTGATTACATCTATCCACAGAGGACCTTTCAACATGACACGGCCACATGTTTTTCACTATACTACACTTTACAAAATAAGATAAACAAACAAACAAAAACAAAACTATGTGGGTCGATGTAGATAAGATATATTTTATTTACCCATATTTTGTAATTTTAAAAAGAGCCTAGCAGAGGAGTACTATAGCTCAATATAATAGAAGACAGTATGATAGAAGGTAACAACTACTGTGAAATTGATGTACAAAATAAAGTAAAACAAGTAGAAATATAAATAAAAGAAACCACATCCACATTACAAGGAGCTGCTCAGCCATGGAAACCGATGCCTTATAAAGCATACAAAATGCATTGTTTAAAATATTTCACCTTTAGAACGATCCATTTATTTAAATTGTTTATTTTCCTTCTGCAGAGTCGCTTGTAATTTAGATTTTACACACGTTTTTTTCATCGCTAAGTGACTTTCCATGCACAGCATCAGATAAATGCGTTCATTTGATTTTGCTGTTATTCATTAAAGCAAACAACCTTTTGTTCAGATTGTGTACCTCAATTCTTTTGTTCTCTATTACGGCAAAATGCAAACCATTTTTGTATGCATTTCGTTTTGTGTTGTCTTACTGGCTGATTTGTAAGTCTGAGCAACTAGCTATGCAAAATAAAAAAATTAAAAATGTAATATGTTATATAAATACAGACTCCTTCAAATAAATCTTTTGGTTACGTTTTTGATTGCTTAATTGACGGCCTTATTTGACGTTTGGTATTTGCATGAAGAAAAGAAAACACTAAAATGGACTGTTGTGTTGGACTGTTGGACTGTTGTGTTATAAAATGCATTTATGCTTTATGTGTGTAAGGTGTTTATTTTACACATATCAAAAATAAAACTAAGAAAGACATTTGGTGGTTTTACTGTTAAATTACATTAGCAAAGACTAACTAGCTCTTCCATCACTCCCTTTCCTTGATCTGAGAGTCCGGGTGCCAGGATCGTTCACCACCTGAAAGAGGAAGGCTGAGGCGGATGTTGGATATGAAATCACTTCCTGCTCGGGGTCTGAATATAGTCGTGATTCGGTAAAGAGAGGATGTTTACATATTGGGCTGCTGGCCTGACACAATAGGAACAGCTCAGAGCATCTTTGTGGCATGACGGCAAGCATTGTTGTGCAGAAATGTTCTTTCTCTCTCAGTCTCAGAGTAAAGTTCCACTTAGTCCTTATTGTCCTGCTGCATGCTGGGATATGTGTGTTCCTATTTTGCTAGGAAAAATGTAGCTTTCTGGAGGCTGATGCCTCAGAGGATGAACATTGCCTTTCACTATTTCTGTTTATCTACTTGTTGTGCGCCATGTTTGTCAGAATTTTTCCTTGAGGGTCGACTGTGAGAGGTTTTTGCTTATCTTTAGTGATGTTCGTATCTACGCCAGGATGAAGCTAATTTCGGTTTATCGTGAAATAATTATTCATTCATTGCAGCTTGAAAATATTTGCAAGCCAACAGAAAACCCAGCTCACTCCTGCAGGGATCCAGAGAATAATGTCACACATATGGTGCAGTAGTACAAGCCTGAGAGCAGGTGTTCCATGTTATCTGTGGAGAATTGACTCTGCTCTCCTGGCTCATTCACGTTTCTCTGTGAGCTGCTCAGTTTATATATGAACATGAAATGTGGACGGAAGAAGACACACACAGACACAGTTGGTTTGAGTTTGAGTGTTTTGGGTGATTTTTTTCCCATATTTTAATGTATCGAGGAAAGCAAAACAAGACCCCAGCAGGTGACTGCCATACATCACAGCACCAAGGCAAGAGATGTAATCTATAATAACAGTGATGTTAGCATCAGCAAAGGAAGATGTCATGTTAGGTCATTTGATGTTTGCTTTTTTTAAATTTTTATTTCTTTTTTTTTAAATTTTTAACTATGTTGTCTGAACCTCTGAAAACATTACAATGTCAAATCTTAAGTAGGTCGACCACTGAAACCAGTGGTTTTAACTGTTAAAAAACCCTCAATCCAATTACTCTCTTTCATTTAGTCTACTTGCTAAAAATGTTCATATTTCATAATTCATTCTTAAAACTGATAATAAAGTGCACTTTCAGTAATGCTTAAGTTTTTCACATTAAGGAAATCTAATGTCATTACTGCCGTAAATCACCCAAACTATCTTTTCAAACCATCTTTTCATGTATTTCACATTAGTGTGGACCACTGTGAAGTAAAAGACAAAAAACAAACAGGAGATCCTCGGTTATTTAATGTTTTATCTATCGACAAAGGAGGACATTTTCTGTAATGTCTGTCTCTGTAGGTTGTAAAGTGACGATGACTCAAACTCTTTTGGCAACCAATCTCGTGATGCAATCTATTCTTAAAGATTTAAACGTTACACTTCCTGCTGTAAAATGCACTCACTAATCACCTAATGCTAGCCTGGCTGTGGAGGCCTGTCATGTTCAAGAAAACAGTTTGAGATGATTTGAGCTTTTTGATATAGTGTGTTAGCCTGCTGGAAGGACCCATCAGAAGATGGGTACTCCGTGGTCATAAAGGGATACAAAAACACTACTGATTAATTGTAGTGTTTAAACAGTTTCCAGCTTGTACTAGAGGGCCGGAAATGTGTCATAAGAATATCCCCCCATACCATTATGGTATTAGTTTAGCAGGATGGAGCCATGCTTTCATGTTGTTTATGCCAAATTCTCACCGTACTGTCCAAATGTTAAAGCAGAAAGTAGTTGATCAGTAGTAGCTCATCAGACCAGGCAACATTTTTCCATTCTTCTAGTGGCTCAAGAGTTGGGAGTTCGCCTTGTAATCGGAAGGTTGCCGGTTCGAGCCCCGGCTCCGACAGTCTCGATCGTTGTGTCCTTGGGCAAAACACTTTACCCGTTGTGGTCAGAGGGCCCGGTGGTGCCAGTGTCCGGCAGCCTCGCCTCTGCCATTACGCCCCAGGGTGGCTGTGGCTACAATGTAGCTTGCCATCACCAGTGTGTGAATGTATGGGTGGATGACTGGATATGTAAAGCACTTTGGGGTCCTTAGGGACTAGTAAAGCGCTATACAAATACAGGCCATTTAGTGTTCATCTTCTGTTAGTCTTTGAGAGTTGTAGCCTCAGTTTAAGCTAACGGTTTGACAGTTTGGTGTTTGACATCCTTGGCATATACTGTGAATACTGTCTGTCAACTTTTAAAAATCCAGTTTTATCCCTTGCAATACACCCATCAAATCTGATGCAATTTTTATTCTTAGCATTCTGATCATAACATAAAACGCAAGTATCTACAATCTGTGCACAGAGTTTGTGTGGCTTAGATTTTTGACTTTTGGCTTATTCTACACTGTTTGCCCATTTTACTTACCAAATTCATCACTGTGTTAAAACTAAATTCAGCTCCCTAAGTAAGGATTAATCGTATTCTTCTAAATTTATTTATTATTTTTGAGATCAGGGTGGATAATCTCAATTTATTTTAAGAGCAAGCAGTGCCATTAATCTTTCCAATAGTAGTGAGTAGAGGTCAGGATCAAGGTATTTGTGCCGGTCCAGGAAAAAGCAGCAAACCCTGCAACAGCACACTAGGAATGAGGAATGTTTAGCCTGTAGAGGGAGCTGTAATCTACACAAACTCTCACATACAAGTCTCCAGATAAGCATGTAGCTGATCATTGGTGAGCTGCCTGTCCTGCAGCACCACCATCAGGTGGAAGAAACTGCAAAGAGGCAGTCTGCACTCTTTTCAGCATATCATCGATCAGTTTTGTGGAAATTATTTGAAAGAGATGTTTTAATAAATGCTTTGGCATCACCAGCAATACAAAATACAATCCTTCTGAGGATTTTACTTACAATTTAGCCAAAAAGCATGTTCATTAAATTGCATTTTTCCTTGATTAATCAGCAAAAACAGATGATGTTGCTTAGCTCTGAGCTCTCATGTAGAACACATTGGCAATCAAAATGTGTTACACAGACTTTTAAAATAAACTGTTCTACTTTTGAGTGGATTTATTCCAGTGTCTGATTATCATGATGCAATAAATGCGGCTCTAAGTGCCCACTACGCGTGACTCATTTTTTTGGTATTGCAGATCCCATGTCTATTTTTGTTTCCCCTTCTGTTTCTCCTCTAGTTTCCATTATCACACACTGCAACATGAAAGCGGTGAACCCCTCGTGGTGGCGGTAAGCCTGATTTTCTCACTGTTCACTTCACAAGAATTTGCTTTCAGCCGGGTTCGATTCTTTAAGTTCAGCCACAGCTATCGCTGTGAGGGGGGTTAAGGCGAGGGTTAGATGAGGTGAAAAGAGAGGGGAGTGGGGGGTCAGTGTGAGGTTGCAGTAGTGCTATTTACAGTGGGATTAGAGGTTGACCCGTCTCCTCTGTTCTTCCCTCTGAAGCTCTGATGCTTTGGGGGACAGAACAACAGCACCCATGAGAAACTGGTGGGAATAAAAGAGGAGAAAGGACTTCTAATCTGTTACTAACTGGTAACAGCAAAGTTATTTTAAAACTAGTCATATATTTTTACTCTGCAAAGTTATTCTTTCTCACTTGATGGCTGTTGAGAAGGTGCCCGATTTGTCAAGCACTGGAGTCAGTGAGGGGAAATCCTGTAGCACAGCAAACATAATGAATACAGTCATAGTTAAAGAAGCCCTATCTAAACTTGGTAAAGTGCTCTCAACCCACCTCCACCAAGGCCAGTGTGCTATTACTTTTAAAAGCATCTTAATCTAAATAGATTTGTTCAATGGAAGTAGCACAGGTTAACCTCTGGTTAATTTAGCTTGTTTAGCAATTGTTGCAGTATTAGGAGCACATTTATATCAATTTATGAAAGGCAGCCCTCTCACAGTTGACTACCTTGAAGGACGTTTGCAGCTGATCTGCAGAATCAGGGAACTCTTAGTGTTTCCTGTCAAGTTAATTGATAAAAACAAGGAAAGCAGCACAAATATATCGTTGTTACATGTTAATTTTCCAGCTGTTGTGCTGGTAAACACAAATGATCTATCCACCATAAATCCCACGTGTGGTCCAACTAGACCCCACAGTGGAGCTAGTCCTGGTTTTGCTGGTTAGTTTAACTTTTTGGGATAATTATATCATTTCTTTCTATTTTTGCCTATGCATGCACATCCCACAGTGGATTTTAAGTCATATTTTAAAATTTGTCTTAAACCAGTAAATAATTTTAGATTCAAAGGGTTTTACAGAGGTATTGCATTTACTGTTTGGGAGTTCCACTCGAAATGACGTAACTGCAGAGCTGCTTGACAGGCAGCTTCAAGGCCACGCAGGGTCTGTTTTCTCAATATTTCATCACAAGCAGATAACAGATCTGGAGAAAGATGTGGAGGTGAATCCAATTGTCAAACTGGAGGCTATCGTTCTGCTTATTTATTTATTTTTTCATCTGTTCATTATTATAAATACCCTTAATCAGTTATGTTTGCACATCTGAAAGCTGCAATAACAATAACGATTGTTAATATACCAGCAGAGTAAAAACATATTGTGACCATTTTAAAATTAAGCTGCAAAAAATGATCCAGGTTACACTCTTCCCAATCAGGCCTTGCACTAGTTGTCTTAACGTGCTAAAAAAAAGTTTATGTCAAGCTGAGGCAGGAGGCGACCTTATAGGACATGAAATTTACATTATCTGCACATTATTTAAGCAGGTAAAATCACATCACATAGTCATCACAATGCAGAAATACCAAGAATGGAATAGTGGCAAATATATGTTAGAATATATGTTTATATGATAGGAAAAAAACCCAGTAATGGTGGAAAATAGCTAGTTCACTCATGAATTTCACTTTATGTTATGACATCTAGACACATTTTTGAGACATTTAAAGATGATAAAATGGTTAGGGCTAGGAAGCACCCTAACTGTGGTCTATCTTTAGCAAGATTTGAATTCATAATTTAAGCCCATAAACATGTCCTTCTTTGCTTTGTGATTTGAGGAAACACAACATCAGGAGAAGGAAACTAAACTGACTGCTTGGAAGACAAAAAGACAAACGACTGACAGGGAAGGACAGATGAAAGTATGCAGAACAGGGGCACAGAGGTAATCCAGAACTGAGAAACAGAATAAAAGTGTAGGATATGAGAGAGAGAGAGAGAGAGAGAGAGAGAGAGAGAGAGAGAGAGAGAGAGAGCAACGAGAGGTGTAAAAAAAAGAAAAAAGAAAACCACATTTTCCTTAAATTTCCAGAGACTTAGCTTAACTTAAAAAAAAAAGAAAAGCTAAAACAACATGTTGAGTGTTTTTGTTCCAGCTTCTACTGTTCTTACCGGCTATTACGAGGTCCCTGTCAGTGTAAGTGATGGTGGAGAAAATCCACAGAGCTGTAGTGCAAATAAGAAACTGGAAAACTAAATCTGGAAAACAACTGGCTTTAAAGTTTCATGATACGTTGTTGATTTGACCAAGTCAAAGCAGTGATGCCTCACACTGGTTTAGGATAAACTTTGAAATGGATATTTACACAGAGTGAAATTTGCTTATATAAACTTTTATTAAAATGGATCTGGAAACCCATCTTTTAACATTTAATGTGAAGACGTGGCATCAAATTCCTTATCTTTCTGTAGTTCACTGCTCTTCCTGCTCCCAGAATAGCTAACAAGCCAATCTAAACATCTATTTAAGCAACATAATTTATATAGATAGAATCATTATTTACAGCAGAAAAAAATACTTAACTTTATTGAACATTGTCTTTCTCTCCCAGGTCCTTGTTAATAAATTATTTAATATTTATTCTATTTTGAGTGTTAATTTCTTGAAGGAAGGATATGTTGGTTTAAAAGACCCATTTCCTACTTAAAAGGAGTAGAACTGGCAACAATCCTTACTGATGAACTAACCCTAGACAGAGATGTAATTGAAGATGTAATTGATTGTCTTACCATTATTTGGGCTTTTATTTGAAATATGATCAGTTTATTTTAATGAAAAGGCCAGATAGGTTTAAATTTGTTGTAATTAGACCATTACATAGTCAACCTTTGTTTGATTCAGATGCCTTAGATGGTCATAGACCAATTTCTCACCTTTTTTTAATTGCAAAAATTCACGAGTTGTTTTGAAACAGCTTTGCGATCACATCAATGGTTTATTTGAAGACTTCCAGCCACAGTTTAACATTCTAATTACACGACTGCCTTAACACTACATTAAATTGATTAATAGACTCAACTGGCCTATCTCAAATTCTAAATGAGCCCACCCATCATCTTAATCACACTCTCAGTCTTGTCATGACACATGGTAGAGAAATGGAAATCCTTCCTTTGTCTAAGAATTTCTTAATAACCTATTATCAGACTTTTCTGAAAACTGTGTGAGATGCTTCTAGTTCATCCAAAACACCACAGCCAGAGTGCTACCCATGACTATCCAGACACTCTTTTTTTATAAGATTGTATTTAAAACTTTCTTTTTCCATAAAGTTTTTAGTCAGGGTAGATTAGGTGACCCCTCCTTTAGTTATGTCAGATGCTGTTAAACTGTCTTCTCTCTCCTATAGTTTGTTTTTTTATTTCTATGCTCTTCTTTTTCTCCTGCCAGTCTGATCACCACGGTAGTGTGCAGATACTACCATGGTGATCAGACTGGCACTGGAGTGCAGATAGATGCTGAGTGCTCAGCTCTTTGAGGATCAGGATCAAAAAGACATCAGACCACCTTCTTCCTTAGGTCCACCTGAGGCCTTTGTTTCATTATAGCAGAACCAGAGCTGTCATATTTATACAATTAAAAATAAATATCAGTGCAAAGATTGTTGTATTGTTTCTTTTTTATTTATGTAAAATGTTATATTACGTATACATGAATAGCTTACAATTCATTTTGTAAGTGCCAGAATTAGTAAAAAAAAGAAAAAAAAAGAGTTTGGATGTTAAATAGATGTTTTACTGGACAAATGGCTCCGTCAGAAGTTCAGTGAATTTTGCAATAATTTTGAATGGTCTTTCAAAACTGTCATATCCTGATTTAGTCTGCAGCTGAGGTCAGTGATTTTCCTCCATAACTGTTATGCTGTGGGAAATGTTTGTGTTTGGCAATGCTCTCCACCAAAAGACCAGCTTCACAATACACAAGACAACAAAACAATATATAGTATATATAAAATATGGCGGCCTCTCCTTGGTACCAAAACTATCCTGATTTTTGACAAGTCCAATGTGACCTGGGGATATTTGGCTTACTGTAACATATTGTAAATAAAGACCTAATGTGAAACCATGGAGGAGCTTTATGAGCACAATTCCAAAGACCACATAGTGTGGAAGAATATTGTAAAACACAAATATTTAAAATTTAAAAAAAAAAAGAAAAAAAGAAAGAAAAAAAACAAAAGGAGTGCACGTCCCTGCAGGAGTCACTGACTGCAACATCCGGACCTGGGAGAGGCAGACGTCACGCGCGAATTGTCAATCCTGCCGAAAATAGATAAGGAGAAGAAGACGCAACCTCACCTTTGGACCTATGACAACCGCAGCGCCACCTTCGCCAGCTGACTGTATCGAGTTCACTCACTCCGCTCACAGGCTCCCTGTTTTTGTTTTTTTCCTACTCTGTTTTATGAAGCGGTGACATTTGTGAGAAATGAAGCCGAGTACGCGGTACATCCTGCTGCTGTGGATGCTGGTGTGCTCCGGCACGACGCAGGCGATAGAGCCCATTAGCACCACCATAGCTGTCGGCATGGCTGCGGCTCTCACCGGGATTTTAGCTAGGTATCAGAACATTTTTTACTATTTCCACGAGTGCTGCCGACCAGAGTGGATTTCTTTCAACAAGACAGGTAGCATACCCACCAAACACCCCTGAACCTATTCTGAACTGCACACAAACAACACCCCAACTGTCGCTAACTGCCGCTTTAACGTTAGCTGAGCGGGGGATGTGCTACATGATAAGCTAGCGATACGACTAGTTTATTGGTATAAACATGTATAGTGCTTTTCTCTTCTTTTCTTGTCTTTTTGCATCTTTAAACTTGATAAACATTTTTTTGCCTGCTGAGCGTAGAGCGACGCATTTGTCACGTGTTCGTGACGAATAAGGAAGTTCTGCGTTGTAGAGCAAGAAGCTAGTTGGTTTACATGTTTAGCGCGGTATCACCGTGGTGCTATGACTATTTTGCCACAGAAAACGACTCATATCCGAAATTAGTTAGTTTTAACGATGAGAGCGAGACACGTATATGTTCTTTTGCATATTTTAGCTAGGTATCAGAACATTTTTTACTATTTCCACGAGTGCTGCCGACCAGAGTGGATTTCTTTCAACAAGACAGGTAGCATACCCACCAAACACCCCTGAACCTATTCTGAACTGCACACAAACAACACCCCAACTGTCGCTAACTGCCGCTTTAACGTTAGCTGAGCGGGGGATGTGCTACATGATAAGCTAGCGGTACGACTAGTTTATTGGTATAAACATGTATAGTGCTTTTCTCTTCTTTTCTTGTCTTTTTGCATCTTTAAACTTGATAAACATTTTTTTGCCTGCTGAGCGTAGAGCGACGCATTTGTCACGTGTTCGTGACGAATAAGGAAGTTCTGCGTTGTAGAGCAAGAAGCTAGTTGGTTTACATGTTTAGCGCGGTATCACCGTGGTGCTATGACTATTTTGCCACAGAAAACGACTCATATCCGAAATTAGTTAGTTTTAACGATGAGAGCGAGACACGTATATGTTCTTTTGCATATTTTTTTGACTGTCGGCGTGCTAGTTAAAGCATTTGATCCGATCACAACAACAGTGGTTATCGGTATAGGCGCGACTCTAGGGCGGACTATCTACAATTACTTTCGCGAAAGCTGCGATTCCAAATGGATCGCCTTCAATGCGACAGGTGAGCAGGTGCCCCGTGCAGTGTAAACATAATAGCTCTGTGCACATGGTTTGTTTGACCTCGATTAAAAGTGCAGGCAGCTGTAACGTTAATTAGTTACGTTATCGTACGGCGCCGACGTTACAGTGCTATCGGTGTGGCTTATTTTAACCCTCGAAACTGAAAGCTAACTATCAGAGTAAAAGACTTTTAGATCACCTTTCAGCAGTGAACATTATGTAGACCCATCGGGTAACCTGATCTAAGCCAAAGACCGCCACTGCTGCCTCTTTAAATGTGAAAGGACTGAAGGAGCTCACTGTAGATGTGTATAAATGTGCTGTGAATGTTTACATTAACTTTTTATCAGCCTGTAAAATGATGGAAATGTTTGCTTATGTTTGACACCACTGTTCTAGGTAGTCTTAACTGCTCATCTCGTCTCCGTGCAGTGTATGATTAAGAGGGTGTTCTAAATGAAGTTCTTCTAAAAGGCACGATGTTAGCCTTTTTTTATCCTCCAAGCTGGTCAGCTTGAGGATCTGGGAGCAGCTTAAAGTACTTTGGTCACATGAACCATAAACCTAGTTGCAGCTGGAGTTTGATTCAGATCTTTTATGGCCATAATACAAATTTAATTATCCATCCGCCTTCACAGATTATCCAATGGAGAATTGGAGGTTACCCAAGCTGTCAGTGCACTTAATAAAATTTTTTTAAAGTATTTATTCAAATTTTTATCCATTCTATTTTTTAACCATTTGATCAGTTACTCTTTCTTGCACACAAAGTTTGTACTGTCCTGTCAGGTACTTGTTGATATATCTTTCCACTAACTACATGAACATATGAACTTATAAATGGTTTATGATAATGAAGAAGGTGAGACTTTTAGCAGCCCTACTGCTGTGGCTAAGGAATGCAAGAAAATAGTTTTAGACTCATACATTTAGCCGTTAATTCCTTTGACATTCTGCTGTGTAGGTCTCCGAAATGACCTGGATACCAAACTCTTTGGGCAGCACATCGCTTCACGCATCCTCTTAAAAGCTGTGAGTGGATTCATGAGCAATGAGAACCCGAAGAAGCCCCTGGTGCTCTCCCTGCACGGATGGACGGGCACAGGGAAGAACTTTGTCAGTAAGCTGATTGCTGAAAACATTTACAAGGAGGGAATGGACAGCAGCTTCGTTCATGTGTTCACATCCACACTTCACTTTCCACATCAAAGTCAAAGTGCATGCTATAAGGTACGGAGAGCCACGCATTTAGCTTTTGATTGAAACCCAGTGGTCTTGCTCTGTTTGGTCCGATTTATTCTGCTGCCTCTCTCTCCTCAGTCTCAGTTACAGCAGTGGATCAAAGGCAACGTCACAAACTGCGAACGCTCCATGTTCATTTTTGACGAGATGGATAAGATGCATCCCGGCTTGATCGACAGCATCAAGCCCTACCTGGACTACTATGTCAAGCTGGACGGAGTTTCTTACCGCAAATCAATCTTCATCTTTCTCAGGTGAAAAGCTGAATGCATTTCCACAGGACTAAGTCACTTTAAGCAGGTTCTGTATCTGTGTGGGTGTTGCACAGTGCATGTGAACAGCAATGCTCCTACTCCTCAAAAACACATTTGGAAAGAGGTTTCTGAGATGGTAATGGCTAATGGGCTCTTATTGTTGTTATTAAATCAACTGAATATGAGCAGTGCTGTCCACAAAAAAAAAATCCCTAGCAGTATAAGGAGTGTGCTATACTTATTCTCAACAATGAAGTAAATAAAGGTATAAAGGCTATGAGTGATAACAGACAGTTGAACGCTAAATCTTATGTTTCTAATCTTTGTCATAGCAATGCTGGAGGGGAGAGCATTATACAGACGGCGTTAGATTTTTGGAAACAAGGGCGAGATCGAGAAGAGATTGAGCTCAAAGACCTGGAAACATCGCTCTCTCTGTCAGTGTTCAACAACAACCAAAGTGAGTGTAAACGACACTAATATTTCTGCCTTTATCCTTTATAAATGAGTAACTGCTCCACATGGAAATCTTTGTTCCAGGTGGCTTTTATCGTACGAATTTGATAGACAAGAACCTGGTGGACTTCTTCGTCCCTTTCTTGCCTCTGGAGTACCGACACGTCGTCCAGTGCGCCATGGCCGAGATGAAAGCCAGAGACATCAAGCCAAACCAGGACGTGGCAGACATGGTGGCCAGAGATTTAGTGTATTTCCCCAAATCGGAGAGGGTTTTCTCTGTGAAAGGCTGCAAGACGATAGAGAGCAAGCTGGACTACTACACATAATGTCAGCATCTGATGGATGCCGGGCTTGGTCACTATGTGCACTTTTTTTTCCCCTGAGGAAAACACTCAGCCAAAAGACTAAAGAGCTGACTCAAGAGGTCTTTGTGACGGTTTCTGTGTCTGGCCTTGTGGTCATGGAGATTATATCAGGAGGCCTTCTGTAGTGTTACATGTCACTCGCACTGAATGAAGGGCTGATGAAGAGCGCAGTGCCAGCTGAATGAAACATTAATAAGAATGAAATACTTTCCATTGCAACTGATCAAGGAGCTTGATGTCTGCTTTTATGTCGCAAGAATCTCAAAGAGAGATTTTCCTGAGAGCTTCTTGGTTATTAAGGGTGTCCTTCAGTCAGTGAAACTGTCACTGTGGTGCATGAATGTGTAATGCATCCATATAGATTACTGGAAAACACCTGCCTTACTACTTAATTTTAAATTCTTTTTAGTACTTTTAAAGTTAGGTTTGTTTTTGTTTTTTTACCCACTGGTCCACTGTACATGTAATTAAGTCAAGGGAGGACTTTGTAGGTGAGATCATCACAGTGAAGCTGTTATAGAAAAGGATTACTGTGCAGTCCAAAAAGTAATGACGCAGAATAGTTTTACATGTGTCATATTAAAATTAACATTTGCAAAACATGTGTGCTACTGTTAATGTCTTAAATTAGCTTCATGTGATTCATTGCAAATATATTATATATGATAATATATTATGAATGTTTGTAATGCATGAATATAATCTCACTTGAAAGGACACCACAGACTTCTCTTTTTTTTTTTTTTTTTTTGGCATCACTGGAGCTGCACTTGGGCCCTGCGTAAACTCAGGATTTTTATTACTATTGTTTTGGGTTTTTTTGATAATTCAAAAATGTGGTTGTATGTGACTGGTTATCTTATTTTGATTTAAAGAAAGTAAAAAATGATTCCCCTCATAGCACAATACTGTCTGGGAAAGATGAAAGGAAGAGCATGAGAGCATACACTTGTGTTATCGTGACACTTTCCACAGGAGGAAATGATCTGCTAGTTCCCCCAAATCTGACACTTTATTGGGTTTTGAAAGCATTTCAAGGATCTTTTTCATATTCTGCACAGCTGTTTATGGCTTCCTCTCACTCTGAGATAATTGGTGCTTATGGAAACTTACCTTACCAAGCTTCTTGGCTGCAAACACCACCAGAGTAGCAATGCACAAATAAAATATCCAGTTTTCTTTGTGGGACTGTTTTGTTTTTCCACATTTGGTTAGAACATAGGCACATAGCAGGACACAGTGGTATACAGATTGTATAAGGAGTATCTGAAAGCAATGCGGAAACCAATTAAAATAGCTAAATGTTAATTGTTACAGTACTCGTTATTAAAAAAGAAAAAATGTTAGTGGTTAAGCCGTCTACTTGCAAGGTCTTTATGAAGTCGTCATTCCTTAATGAAAGTGGTTTGACTTTTTAAAGCAGGGGGTCTAAGCCATGAGTTGCATAATAATCAAACAACTTGCAAAACCTGACTGTGCAAAGTCTAAATGAGTGAACCTGTCTGAGTGAAGAGGAGCGTAACTTGATATACATTCAAGTACGACCTTGCTCTTGTGCCAATATAAAGTCTAGTAAAATGTGAAGCTAAAAACACATTACAGAGCAAAAATCATTGTTTTATTGAAAGAATTAAGCACTGCAAAAGTAAAGTGTGATGTCAACAGTTTGAGGAATATTAACTAAGCTTTATGATGCATATGTGCAACTTTATATTGCAACAGACAAAATTTCAGAGTTCAAAGTATATGTGTCCCATTTCGTGTACTAGAGACAGACTAATAGTGAGTTTTGAAATTAATCTTTATTTATGGGCATTTTATTTCAGGATAAAACAGTATAGTTTGATTTATCTGAGAATAAAGTTGAAATGTGGAGATTAACAGTGTTAAAGTCAAACAACTTTATTCTCAAAATACAATTTTGGGTTCTTATCTCAGTCTCTACACCACCACAACAGGTTTGTAAATCAGTCGCCTTTAACTTAAATTCAAGGGATTTTACAGAAGTATTGCTGTTCTAGAATTTCAGCCATTTTTCTACAAGGTCTCTCATTTCCAGAGGCCCAAAAGCAACTGGACAACTGACTGACAGGCAGTTTCATATTCCGGTAAAGCCTGTCCCTTTGTTTGATATTTATGGAATTGATTCTATACACTGAATTTGCATTTGGCATCTTCTAGCTGGAGCTCTCAATATGAGGTCCAAAGAGATGTTAATGCAAAAGAAGGACGTCCTCATGTTTCTATGATGCTTTTCAACAGCAAAGGGATCCTGTTGCTAGTGCTTAATTATTATCTACCATACACTGCTGTAAACTAAGCAGTTTGTAAGACGTTAAAGCGTCATGAACACATAGCACTCATATGTCTGATTATAGCTGTGATCTGGCTTTATGTAACAGCCCGTCAGGATCCCACACAGTCCTCCTTTGTTGAACACAGTATCTGAACCCTCAATATTATCAGCAACAACCAGTATCCCTGTTTACGCAGTGGAAAACATCATGACTACTTTACTATTTTTTATGTGTGCACACAAGTATGCAAGAGTCAAAAAGGATCTGGTGTCATTTCAAGTTTATTTATTAAATTTCACACAGTAATTGCCACACTTTTTCCCCTCAGAGTGTCCTTTTTGTTACAAACAATGTTACCAAGCTCAGCACCAAAATCTTCATGAGTCTGCAGATTTCATTGCTTGTTGCAAATTTAGGTGGATACACAACAGCTACCAGGCACGGTCAGAAGGCAGGTCCAAAGTCTTATACCAGCAGAACTGCATTAATGCAGCCGTCGTTCTCTGGGTTATTTGTCACCTGAGCATATTTACCTAAGGAGTGAAATAGATGACATTTAAATATTTAGCATTTGTAGCCTGAAATACAGTAAATATACACACCGCTGCACTCATCCAAGAATATGTAACCATTTGTCAACACTGATATTTTGTCATCATTTACCAAGACTGGTGAGTGATCGGACTGTTGCAGCACATGTAAATGAGCTGAGTTTAAAGACTCACCCCAGATAACTTTTCCTCCTTGTGTTACCAGGCCCAGCTCACTGACATTGACTTCTATAACTGTTCCTTTTGTGATGACTCCTAGAGAGGTGTAGAGGGGTGAGGAAGGGTTCTTCTTCACTCCCAGGATCGGAAGACAGAATGTTGCTTTCAGCTCTGGGTGTGTGACGTGAGCCTTCTTAAATCTCAAACCCTGAAAACAGAACAGAAAAATGGCAATAAACAATGAGCATGTGAAAGAAAGGTGTTTCCGATAATTTCAAGTGCAGAATATAACGTGTAACACGTGCAAACATTTCAGTCTGTCATCTGCTTCCATCTTACCGTCGGTCTGATGAAACGTTCATACTTTGGAGGTTTACGGGTAAAGCCGTCGCCCACAAAGCAAACTTTTGTGACCATCCTCTTCCAGGCTTTCTTTTGTCTCTTTCCGGTTCTGATAACTTTAAGCACCTCTGTCTCTCCTTGTGCGCGCACCTTGGGCAGAGGCACTTCCCATTTGCCCTACAGAAATGAATCAAGGTGGAGTTTACAAACAGTGACAATATTTCCACACATCACACATCGCAAAATGAAAGATGGCCCTGAAAAAACAAACTAGAAAAGCTGCAGCTGATGAGCAGATATTTGCCGACACTTACGGCCTTCTCTTTCCTCTTCTGTTTGATCATGTTGGAGAGAACTTTGGCACGAGACTGTCCCTCTCTGTCCAGCAGGTAGGCTGGCACTGCTCCCTCGGGGGTCTTATCATCGTTCTTCTGCTTCGTCTTTCTCTGTTCGTGCATTTTGATGCTGCAAAGACACATTAGATATTTGGATGTTTATGGAAGTTGTATTTTTGTGTTTTGTATTTGACTTTCTTTTTTTTTTAAACTCACGTCTTCTTCATCTGGATCTTCTCTGCGTGTCTCTGTTTGTGGTACAGTTTGGCCTTCAAACCTATCATCTTCTTGGCTTTGTGAGACCGCTCGTGGGCCTCACGGCTCTCCTTCTTCCTTTTCCTTTCATGGTGATCCAAACGGTAGCCGTGCCGCTTGCGGTGTAACTCAATGTGTTCGTTCTGGGGCTACAAGAGAAACAAAACAATCATGAAAATCAATTGAACCAAATTAAAACATATAATAAGAGCATGGCTTCTCTTTGAAATTTCAAGTAAAATCTACTGCACAGGATTCAGCACACTGTAGCTCCAGCACTACTGATAACAGCCTGTTCAGTGATTTAACTCCACAACCGTCTAATTCTAAAAATAAAAATCTATAAAGAGTACCAGAGGCTGTGAAGCAGGCACATCTGAATTTACTGCTGAGCTATACGAGTTTCTCAATGAATTCAGATCAGTCTGGTGGTATTTCTACAGCTCTCTGAACCACCCCACCAAAAATAAGATGTAGAAAGCACAAGGTTAGCAACAAAACAACAACAAAAATAAATAGGTCAGCACATATTGTCAAAATGAGTGTGTGTTTTCACAGATTCTTATTAAAGGGCAGCAGGCTGGAGATGTTGTCCCACACACCTCTGATCATGGAGGTCAACAATATTTTTCTGATTCAAAATTCATGATTTAAATAAGTTGTAAACAGCTGGTTCAGATGGCAGAAACAGAAATGCCAACAAAAATTCAAACCTTAATGGTTTCATCACAACACAAACGTTTCATTTAACTTAAACCTCCAAAACACTACGTTGGGCTGTGAAGTTATTTAATTTACATTAAGAAGCTTAGATCTACTTGAAATTTAATGAAATATGTTCATCAAATATTATATCAAAGAAAAGGGCCAGAAGGGTAAAAAAACAGAAAAAAAAAACCTTGTAACTGATTGTTTACATGTAACGTTTACTCATTAAAGGCTAAATTATGAATTTGTTTTACACAAAACAGGCAGGTTTGTCCAGATGTAAAAAGACAAGGGGAGATTATTTCAACACAGAAACGCATAAGAGGTATGACAGTTCAAATGAACTTCAGTCAGCTTCACTGTCTAAAATATAAAAGCTCTACAAAAGCAGAGCGAAATGTTCTTTAGCTTCACCTAACATAGCTCTTCCACAGATAAATACCCGAAAATATTCTTAATTTTAACATTAGAGGGAATATAACGCACCCGGTTAAGTAGTATCAAAATGTTTTGACACGGTAAGAATCACAGTGCTGTTCAGAGCAGCGGAGCGCGTCACTCAGCCACATGTAATCCAAAGCTAACGCTAGCACGACATGCTAACGCGTTAAACTCCCTGATAAAAGCCAATTTGTGTATTTTAAACGATTTGATTTCTTACCATTTTGTGTGCGCGGAGTTACGTGTTACGATAAGCGTGTCGTAGAAACTAACAGTTGGTAAAGACGCAAAGTTTCGGTGTTTTTTTGCTTCAGGCTGGGGTCCTTCTGATGTTGTTTTCCCCGGAGCCGATACTTAGAGGAAGGACGTCATCGTTCTGTAACCACTTGTCCGTTCGTTTCAACTGACCGGCCTCAGTTTAATGTAACACACGGACGGATAAAGTTTACTGTACACGCTGCGAATAGAAAAACTTACAAAACCGCTATTGTAATTTATAAAAGTATATAAAATGAGCTACAGCCGCAAATATGGACGGAAACGGAATTGATTTCATAGCCGGAACTATGTTATGACCTCTAAGGTGTCCCGGGGATGCATTTTGACGTGTACCAAGCGTGAATGTTTTGAGAGGTTTTTCATTTATGTAGGGCTTCTTTCGGTTTTGGGTAAAGTTCAATAATCGGCTGATTAGAACTACAGTCTTCCCGGCTCTCCTGTTTTAAATGTTGTGCTGCATCCGTAAAGAGTCGGCTGACATTGCTTCGTTCAGTCCTCTTCTGTCTAATGTTCCTCCAGTATGGCTCAAGTCTTCTCTGACTCTGAAGAAAAGGCAGCTCGGATAATAAGCAGATATTAAAAATGTCTCTCAGGGGATTGCAGACCTTTAGCAGGATGATTCGGGTGAGACATAATTCCCCCCCCAAAAAAAATCAGTACTGCCAGTGATTAGATATATGAACTCTTATGATTTGATAACCTGGTTTTGGTCCACAGGGGAGGCGTTTATTCGCTGCGGGGCTGCAGTGCTGCAGATGTAGACTAAGCTGTCACGTAAAGAGACATTACAGCCTTCTTCCAGGTAAGTTCTCTTATTGGATTCATTGGTTAGGTGAAGATTCGTGTTATATTTAAGATATATTTTCATATGAAGTGCCTGTCATTGTGTGTGTTTTAGTTTGAGATTGTTAAACTTAATTATTGCTCTGCATTTAAAAACAGTTTGAGACCTTCTTAAATAAATTAAATTATTTTGCAGAATGTGAAAAAAACAACTGGTTCAGAAATCTTGGGTGTATGTTTGTAAAGATATCAATAGAAAGCGAACTAGGCCTTTGCTGTTCTTTCCTGTAATACAACAGTCAGTTGCAGATAAACTAGTCAGTGATAGACTTTAATGTGGCAGCAGTGAAATCCTCATAATTGTGCTTCCTGTTCCTGTCATAGATGATGTCAAATCATTACGGGCTCTCGTCAACCCTGAAGTATCCAGGTGAGTAATTTAATTGCATTCTGCATCTGCATTAAAAAGTACCCGGCAGATTCTGCTGTGTTCTTAGAGTCCCATCAATTCGTGTGTCTACAGAATCCGAAACATCGGCATCATGGCCCACATTGATGCAGGCAAGACGACAACCACAGAGAGGATGCTTTACTACGCCGGTTACACAAGGGCATTGGGAGGTGTGCAGGAAAACAGCATGCAGCAGTGATGCAAATTCTTAATTATCCAAACCTGACTCTGATTCTTTTTTTAAAATGTTTTTTTTAAACAATTTGATTTCATGTCACTGTTGTTTTTAGATGTTGACGATGGGGATACAGTGACAGATTTTATGGCCCAAGAGCGAGAGCGTGGCATCACCATACAGTCAGCAGCAGTAACCTTTGACTGGAAAAGTCATAGAATAAATCTCATAGACACACCAGGTAAGAATAAAGAAATAAGGCAATTTCTTGTAGAAATTTAAAAAATGACTGAATGACTGCGTCACTACAGGACACGTTGACTTCACGCTTGAGGTGGAGCGGGCACTTCGTGTGCTTGATGGGGCTGTGGCGGTGTTTGACGCGTCGGCTGGCGTTGAGGTTATTTCCCCTTTTGCAAACACCTTCTTTTTTTCATTAAAAAATTGGTTTCAGGCTCTGATCATTGTGGGGGGTTTTTTTCCTTTGAAAACGCCAACAGGCTCAGACTCTGACCGTGTGGAGACAAGCAGAGAAGCACCACATCCCCTGTGTTTGTTTCCTCAATAAGATGGACAAGCCTGCAGCGAAGTGAGGGACTCAGTTTAAGTTTTCCCATTTAATGGAAGTTTTGTTTTACTTTTCTGTTGCAGTGTTAAAATAGAGACTCTTTCATTTTGTTTTCTTTCAGCTTGAGTTTCTGCATTGAGAGCATAAGGCAGAAATTGAAAGCCAATCCAGTCCTCTTGCAGGTAGGTCATCAGAAATTTTTAACAGCTCTTTACGTTCCTGAAAAGTTTTTCTGTTTTATTTTGCCAATTTTATTTACACATAGTTTTGAGTGTCCAGCCTCAACTGACATCTACACATCAGCAGCTATATATACATACATACATACATACATACATACATACATACATACATACATACATACATACATACATACATACATACATACATACATACATACATACATTACATTTCACAGTTTAAACACTGCACCAGTGTGCATGTAAGCCTAGGATATTAAATGTGATCCTAAACTTGGCTAGCACAAAAACAGGTTTAAAACAAAATGTACTTACTGGATGAACTGAACAGAGTGTCTTTTAGTACAACAATACAACACAGCAGCGATATTTCAGTCTATAAACCCCTATGTCATAGATTCCTGTTGGCAGTGGAAAGAACTTCACAGGTGTTGTTGACTTGTTAACCAGTCAGAAGCTGATGTGGAAGATGAAATCTATGAGAGATGATGGCAGAGTGTTTGAAGTCAAAGCTCTTGACCGGTCTGATGATCCAGACCTCCTGCAGGTGGTCAGCGATGCAAGGACAGCTTTAATTGAGCAGGTACACGATCAGATTGGAGTAACGTTTTCCAGCATTACTTAAGGTGCCTCCGATTTTTTCTTCCAGTTTACACGTCTTTTCTCAAATCACAGGTCGCTGATCTGGACGATGAGTTTGCAGAACTGTTGCTAACCGATTTTAGCGAGAATTTCGATGCCATTCCCTCTAATAAAGTAAGTCTTGCGAATTGTAGTGCCCCAATATGACCTTTTAAGGTACATCAGTGCTGCTGTTAGTTCTTGTGAATATAGACTTATCAGTGTCGAACACGTCTCCAGCTTCAAGAAGCCGTGCGGCGAGTTACTCTGGCCCGTAAAGGTGTACCGGTCCTCTGTGGGAGCTCTTTGAGAAACAAAGGTGTTCAGCCTCTTTTAGATGCCATCACTGCCTACCTGCCTGCTCCTAATGAACGACACCATGATGTGGTGTAAGTGAACCTTTCATCTTACTGCTAACTTAGACTAGACCTGTTATAACACCAAGTTAAGTATGTTTTTTACCGTTCTTATCATTTTAGATCACATTGCTCTAGTTTAGATCAGATTAGGCTGGAAGGATTGGTTTTTTTTTGGTTTTTTTTTTCAATTTGATATTATTAATTGTAACTGAAACGATTGTTTCTTTATCTGTTGACTAGATTACAACTGAACCTAACTACAGAGAATGCTTGGTGTTGATGCTGTGAATAGCACTGATTATCTCTTCGTCATGGCTTCTGTTAGCTGGTGGGACATATTAGGCAGCAAGTGAACATTTTGCTCTCAGAGTTGATGCGTTAGAAGCAGGAAAAATGGGAGAGCGGACGGCTTTGAGCGAGACTGACAAAGGCAAAATTGTGATGGTTAGACGACTGTGTCAGAGCATCTCCTAAACTGCAGCTCTTGTGGGGTGTTCCCGAGTTGCAGCGGTCAGTAGAAAGGTGAAAGAGAGGTGTCAGAATACACCGTGTGTCCCAGTTTGTTGCATATGGGGATCCGTAATCGCAGACCCGTCAGGTTCTCCATGCTCACCTCTGTCAACCTCTGAAAGGGCCAACAATGGTCATGTTAGCATCAGGAATGGTTGACTTGGCCTCCAAATTCTGAAAATTCAATCGAGCGGCTGTGGGATGTGCTGGACAAACAAGACTGATACACGGAGGCCCTTAAGCCCTGTTCATTATCATCTCACAGGCGGTGGTACAAAGACGACCTGTGTGCACTGGCCTTCAAGGTTCTCCACGACAAGCAGCGCGGCCCTCTGGTGTTTCTCAGGATCTACTCTGGTACTCTGAAACCACAGATGGCGCTCCACAACATCAACAGGAACAGCACGTATGCAGTTTCGAACCTCTGATCTCCACAGCAGCTGCAGTGTAACACACTTTCACAGACGTACTCCATCACAGAGTCATTATTACAACACAGCATGTCCAATCTTGTATATTTGCAGTGAGAGGATGAGCAGGCTGCTGGTGCCATTTGCTGACCAGCATGTAGAAATCCCTTCGATGACAGCGGGAAATATTGCTCTTACTGTGGGACTCAAGCAGGTAGAGCTTCTCTAAATTTCCAATATTTGCTTAAATTAAGATCCCCCCCCCCCCATCAAATGTTCCTTATGGTTTCTCCTTTCATTTAAGACAGTTACAGGAGACACTATTGTGTCATCGAAGGCGTCAGCAGCAGCCGCGGCCCGTCGAGCCCAAAATGACAGCGAGGCGGGAAAGAGGAGCAGAGAGTGTGCCAGCGTGATCCTGTCAGGAGTGGAGGTCCCTGATCCCGTCTTCTTCTGCACCATAGAACCGCCATCTATGTCCAAACAGGCCGGTCAGTTATTTGAGGCGATTATGTGCAAAGTGTGTAGCTGTGCTTCACCAACTGTGCTCACTCACTTATTAATTTTTTTTTTTTTACCATGAAAGATCTTGAAAATGTGCTCAACTGCCTCCAAAGAGAAGACCCCAGTCTCAAAGTCCGAGTTGATCCAGACTCTGGTCAGGTAATGCATCGGATTAGCCGGGACTTTCTTTGTCCAGTGCTAGAATGAGTCACCGAAACCACCTTCGCTCTCCGTTCTCAGACCATTTTATGCGGAATGGGAGAGCTGCACATCGAGATCATCCACGATCGAATCAGAAGAGAGCACGGCATTGAGACTCACCTCGGGCCGCTGCAGGTTGCTTACAGAGAGACAATTCTCCACGAGGCTTCGGCTTCAGGTACAAACACTTTTCACTTGTTACATTTGGAGGAACAGTTTTCGTCAGCTTCGCGCAACAGCCGTCAAATTCTTTTTATGAATTTGGTGCAGACACGCTGGACCGGACAGTAGGGGAGAGAAGACATGTCGTAACAGTGGAGCTGGCTGTCAGGCCTGTGGATGTCGCCTCAGTGGGTGGTTCATGCGAACTGGCTTTCACGGAAGAATTAGAGGGACAGCTTTCAGCAGAAACGAAAGAGGCAGTGGAGAATGGAGTGCACAGCTCATTTCTTCAAGGTAAATGGACCAAACTCATTTTTTCCCTCTTTCAGGGAAACACACAAAGCACTGGAACGTCCCTTATTTTAGTTAAATATTTTTTTAATTATATGCTGTATATTTATTACAATTTCCCCCCCTTAATTGCAATAACTCCTTCATTCAGGGCCACTGCTAGGTTACCCATTGCAGAGTGTGTCTACACTGATGCAGCGTGTTACCATAGAACCTGGGACTTCACCTGCCATGGTGTCTGCCTGCGTGTCTCGCTGCATGCTGAAGGTAAAAGCATTATTGATAAGCTCTAATTGGTTAGTGCTGGAACTATAAGGCTGAGCCGTGGTTCCATTTCTTTGGATGCAGGCCCTGCGGCTCGCGGGCGGACAGGTCCTCGAGCCAGTCATGTCGTTAGAAGTGACTGTCGGCGATGACCACCTCAGCTCGGTGCTGGGAGACTTGGCTCAAAGACGAGGAACGGTCAGAGACATCCAGAGCCGTCATGACAACAAGGTGCTCTTAGCAACCGTGCCCCTGGCTGAGATGATGGTGAGAGGACACTCAAACGTTAACAGATTGCTTTTTTGGAGGGTTTAATTTGCTAGTGAGAATTATTTCTGATTTAAAAATTTGTGTCCACGTAAAGGGTTATTCCACCGTTCTACGAACACTGACATCTGGCAACGCCACATTCTCCCTGGAGCTGGATACCTACGAGGCCATGAACCCTCAGGAGCAGAACACACTCCTCAAAAGACTCTCTGGCCTGCTGTGATCCCAGTTCAGTAATGTGACCAGAAGCCTTCTCAAACAGAGAGATGATTTTTTTCCTCCCCCTCAGACAATAATAATTAGTCTGGATCAAATATTTATTCTGTGAATATCTACAGCTGGTTAACAGAGACAAGAAGTTGTGTATGATGTTCTAAAATAAACGTGAAACCAGTCACTTTAAATCCTTGGTTTTTATTTTGTAAACAACCAGAAAAATCTTCTGAACTTTTAACTTTTTATTGACAATGAATTCTAGAAACATTCATTAAAAAAAGTGCAATCATAACAGTAACACCCTCGACATTAAATGTGATTTAAAAGTTCTGTGGAGCAAATCTAAAAAAAGGACGATGTGTTTCAGAGCTCATCGGTACAGTGATCTAGGAAGTTCAGCATTTTAGTTTCATATAGTTGAAGAATAGTCAAAAGAATATGAATTTCTTCCCTTTCCATTTCATTTGCTGGGTCCGGTCTTCGTTTTCAGACACCCTTGTACTCATGTGGACAGTAGCTGGAAAACAGCGGCTCAGCTGGGATGCCGCGCCTAATGTAGGACAAAATTATTTAGTAGTGGAACAACACCTTAATGCAAAATACCTAAATGAATCTCCTCTTAACAGAAAGGCACCTGCTAACTGATAAAATTAGCAGGTAGATACAAATTAGTGGTACAAAGGCTCCTCTGATACTTACTCTACCATACGGCAGCGGTGCAGCGACAGTCTGTTGAAGGCATCGCCGATGTCGGTCACGTCTTTGGCGCTCCACAGCCGCTCTGCCACAGCACTGGCACGAGGCCTGGAAGTAATAACAAGAAGCAGAAGTTTTGGTTGTCTGGAGTATTCAGGTTAACTCAATGAGGGAGGAAAGCAATCAGCAGTGATCTTAGAGAAGCAATTGTTGCTGCCCATCAATTTGGGAGGGCTTATATGGACATTTTGAAAGTCTCACATCAGAAAAAGACTGAACAAGTATGGGTTTGTTTGGAAGACTTGCCAGGAGAAAGCCTCTCCTCTAAAACATGGCAGCACAGATTAGGATTCGGGGATAATATCCTTTGAACAGATGAGACTAAAACAGAAGTCTTTGGCCAAATTGGTGGAAATCGAACACAGCATTGGCACAAACACCTCGTAACAACTGCCAAGCACAGTGGTGGAGGGGTGATGATTCAGGTTGTACCGAGTCAACCATGAACTCCTCTGAATACTAAAGTATTGTAGAAGCAAATGTGAGATTTCAGAAAATTCAGAAAACCTATAACAGAATGGCTGAAAGAGAAAAAAGTAATGCTGTATTGGCACAGTCAAAGTCCAGACCACGCTCTCGACCTCAAACCTGATTGAAATATACTCCACAGCATTAGATAAATACTTCAAGAGAGCTGTGTTCATGCAAATAGCTCTCAAAGGTTCCTGAAAACCTCAATAAATTGAACATTGTAAACCAGAGGTCTCCAACCTTTTTTGCGCCATGGACCGGTTTATGCCCGACAATATTTTCACGGACCGGCCTTTAAGGTGTCGCGGATAAATACAACAAAATAAAACTAGTACCGGTACCGAAAAAAAGAAGATTTATTCATAACACACGTGAAAAGACCCAGGAAAACAGAGTTAACAATAAAAACGATAACAAAATAACGCTGAAAACCGATAAAAACCCTGAAAACCATACATTTCACACCTGAGCCTCAACTCTCGCGGCCCAGTAGCAAACGACTCACAGACCGGTACCGGTCCGAGGCCCAGGAGTTGGGGACCGCGGTTGTAAACAATAGAGGGCCAAAATTCCTCCACAATGTTGTGAGAGAAAACAATTACTGAAGGATAAAGTGCACCTCGTTTTCTATACACTGCTTCTGCATTTTTGCTTAGTTATTGAATAAAAGAGTGTAATATGTCATGTGTTGTTGAGCTCAGGTAGCATTTACCTCATTTAGAACTGAATAATATGCATATTGTCTGTTAATCACCTATTAAAATGCACCTATATCAGGCTTACCAAAGTCTGGGTGTGAGGTTTGTGGCGTCCACATACTCTCCCCACAAGCAGGCCTCTCCACCAATCACCAGCTTTTTCTGCTCATCAGTTCCTGTTTTAAAATTTAGCATTTGATCGGGTCAGGGAAATTCAACAATGACACATTCGAAAAACTGAAAAGGGACAAGTGATGAATAAAATAATTTAATTATTTAAATTATATATTCTCCCGAATGACAGTAAAATATTAATTTATTGTTCTGCTCGTTACTGAACAGGCTTACACCAATTTACACAGGAGTGACCTTCCTGAAACTTGAGATCTAGGCCAAAAGTTGACTACAGTGTGACCCTGACAACAACAAAGCAATAAAATATTATCACATGAACGTGGTCAAGTTCTGACAGGTTGTAAATATGAATCGGAAATGACCTTAAAAAAAAAAAAAAAAAAAAAAAAAAATATATATATATATATATATATATATATATATATATATATATATATATATATATATATATATATATATATATATATATATATATATATATATATATATATATATATATATATATATATATATGAATCATTAATGCAGACACAAACCCTTAAAGTCCTGTGGGTCGGCCTTGTAAAAACCCTGCCAGTCCTGCCCGTAGGAGATACGGTTCAGGTACCAGGGAGTGGACAGCAGGGTCTGGTACCCTGATGCAGTAACGCTTGCCATCTCATTCTGGTATTGTTCCTGGTTTCCCTTCCAAACGTGGATTAGTGTGTCTGCTTTCAGCTACACAGCACACACATACACAGACATCTCAGTAATGAGAACATAAGAGAAAAGTACGGAGAGGAACTAGGACAAAAGCTTTTTCTAGCTTTATAGAGAACCAGTCATGCACAAATGTACCCAACATTGTTTACTCATGACTTCCTTCTCATTTTTTTCAGTATCATTTCAAATATGCGATTGGTCCCCCATAGTGGTGAAAACAGCAGCACATTAAAAGGAACAACATCTGAAACCACCAACCACAATGCCCCATGTTCAGTCTGTTGGCCTTTTGTCACAACTGTGCAATTTTCAAGTGTACAAGTGTAAGCCTGTTGGAAGTAACAAAAAAATTGAGTTCATATCAATATATATTCAAAATATGACCAATTCTTGTTTAAAACTGACCTTCAAAGTTGAGTGGTTCAACTTTGTAGTACTTCTGCCAATCCTGCCCGTAGCTAATATAATCTAGGTACCATGGAGCAGAGAGGATGGTGGTGTAGCCTGCTGCCGTGACATTGCTCATCTCCTTATCACTTCCGCCACCAATCCACACATGCACTACCGTGTCAGGCTTTAGCTGGAATGGTTACAAATCAAACTCGTGCACTTGAGTTAAATCGTTACATGAAGGTTGACTGTGACTAAAGAAATGATTAGAGGACATGACTGGTGTAACATCGTTTTGCTTTGTTGTCAAGAGTTAGATGAGAATCTCAAGACTAATTTCATGTCTGTCTCTAAGTTAGCATAAAAAGCTAGTAAGCTAAGCTTACTACAAAGTCTTGAAATGGGTAAATTGCTGTTACGGCCTACATCATAAAATCCCAAAGTCTAATAAGCAGACTTTAAATCTTTTAAGCCATTGACTCTCAAACTTTAGTAGCCAGGACCCCATACAGGCAAGACAAGCTTCTTAATGATGCAAATTGAGCTAGTTTGGACTTAGCATCATTTCACAGTATTGATTATTTGAATATTTCTCTATGATTGTCAGCTAGCTAATATTAACAAGCTTCCTGAGAAAAGTGACTAATTTCACGACAGTTTAACACAATTATACAGTACTGTGCAGAAGTCTGGAGTCACCTTTCCTTTCAGGCTCATGAGAAATATATATATGTATCATGGTAACTATAGCCCCAGTAACCGGCTACTAGTGCGAGCCTATAATTTAGCATTTAGACAATTGAGTATTTATCCAACTTTCAGCAAGAAAGTAAAAAAGCATAATTTTTCCAATTAGTCCTTCACTAACTAAATGAAAAACTTCAAATTAAATCAAAGTTAAATTGATGATAAAGCATTCAACATTCAAATTGATTTAGCTAATGTTTCAAGAACTTACCTTAACACCATTGTCAAAGACCTCCTGCCAGATCAGGTAGCCCTTCTTGGTAGAGGTCACAATATCCAAGAGTCTGTTGGATCAAGAAAGCATCAAAGGAAACTTTTTTTTTTTTTCATTTCAACTATTAAATAGCAAACAGAGGTTTGGTGGGAAACACACTTTTGGATGTAGAATGATTCCAGTTTTCTGTAGTCGTCTCCAAAATGTTGCTGCTCCATGAACTTCTGAATGTCTGGGTTGGACTTCCTGCAGGACAAAGCCAGCAGCTAATATCTGTTGCCTGACCTCTGAGGCGAAAAGTAATTTTTCTGACTATGCGTGCACAGTCTCACCAGCATGTGAAGTCCACCTCATCACCTCCCAGGTGAACGTAGCCATCGGGGAACACGGTGCTGATCTCCGTGAAGAACTGAGCCATGAAGTCGTACGTGGTGTTCAGGATGGGATTCACTGGCCCGAAAGAGCCAGAGGGTTTGGACCCAGAGTAACAGGGTGTGAGAAGATCTTTTTGGCCTGATGGGAAATGATAGAGTAAAGATCAAGACATCTTCAAAAACAAAAAAAAATTGTTAAAACTAAAAAGTTGTCTAAAAACCTCACCTTTGCCCCAAGACTGTGTGTGTCCTGGAGTGTCAAACTCCGGTATGACGCGAATGCCTCTTAGACGAGCAAACTCGATTACCATCTTCACATCGGCTGGTGTATACACGTGGGTGTATGGGTGGTAAGCTCCCTGCGAACAGTGGATCACAGCACTCTTAATAAAAAGCACCCTGCTCCTCTCTGGTGAAGTTTAAAACCAACAAACTTTGTACCGACTTGCTCGCTGAGCTGTGGGAAGGTTCGGCTTAAGTAAGGGAAGGACTGATCATCAACAATGTGCCAGTGGAAAACATTGAATTTGTTCATTGCCATTGTTTCCTGTATGAATGAACCAGGAGAGAAAGTAATTTAGAAAGTCTGTTAAATGATTGAAAGGTAAAAAAAATTTTTTTTAATGGTTTTACTCGCACCAAATTGGCCAAAATGACTTTAATGGGAAGGAAGTGCCGAGAGCTGTCCAGTAAGATGCCTCTGTGTTGAAACCTGGGGAAGTCATTGATTATTGCTGCATTGATACTTTTCTGAAAAAGATGCAAAGTTGGGGGACAAAAATTCAATTCAAATCTAGCTCACAAAAAGTTCTTTAAGGATTAACATGGTAGAAACAAAAAACAGAACCAGCCAAATGTCTTCAACTTACAGCTCCATATTCATCTTCAAACACCAACTGGCTAAAGGTTTCCAGGCCTAGAAAAAAATATAGCAATCCAAAATAAACACATGATACAGTTCTTGGAAAACATTACACACCCATAAAACTAAATGTAATCTGAAAACAGCAAAGGATAATATGACCAAAGTTCAACAACAACAAGTCGTGTTGAGGTGTGTCCTGTGTAAAAGCTCTTTGGCATTAACATCAGCACAAAAACTGCACTAGGAACTTCGTGGTCTGGGTTTCCAAGGCTGAGCAGCACCTGTAGGTGGCCCAGTACTTTTGGACAAAGAGTCTATGAAGCTACAACTATAGTTAGCTTAGCATTAAAGCTATAAACAGGAAGCTGTGGCACGTCTACCAATTGGAAGGTTGTGGTTTGATCCCGGCTCCTTCAGCTTACATGTTCCCAGTGTGTTCATAGGATTTTGAGTGTGTGTAGGATGTGTAGGACTTTGGGTGAGTGCAGTAAAAAGCACTTTGAGGGCTCAATTAGAGCAGAAAAGCACCATACAAGTATGAGTCCATTTAGCATTTGCAAACACGGAAGACCTGAGCAGACTATTACTGTACACAAATAAATGAGGTGCAACATGATCATTTATAAGCCTGAGAGCTGCTGGATGACTTTGTTCACCCCGTTTCTAGCTAATCAGGGCCTTGATTTGATAGCTATCATCTCGTCTCTCAGCCAGTAATCGAATAAGGAAATTTCTCAAAAAACAAACAAGATAAACAAAAACTATTCATATGAGCTATTTAATTTAAAAAAAAAAAAGACAAAGAAATCTTTATAGAATTTCTTGTTTTCTTACTACTAAACAGAAAAGGGGAAATAAGAAATTATTTGACAAAGAAAATAAATGCTGTAAATCCTACCGTGCAGAGCTCCCCAGACCTTAGGTGCCTTCAGGACAGCAACTGGCTGATTCACTGTCAGTTCATCTGTAAGAAACCACCACCTGTTTACTGCATATTCAGCGTGTCAAAACTTGGCCGATTGTTGTAGAGGTGTTCAGGTCAGGGTACGGAAATGGTCAAGTCACGGCCTTAAGGAAGGATTTGAACATTTGGTGTAGATTAAGGTTAGGGTTAATTCTAGTATTTGATCTCCAGGTGATCACTAATTCCACTGCAAAGTCTTCAGTGTGACCACGGAAACCAGCCAAAAATGCTCTAGTGCACTGAAATTACCCTGCATTTCCAATGTAAATAAATGTATCATCAATGAAATATTAGTCAGAGCATTCACAGAAAAATGAATGTTATAACTTTCTTTGAATGAAAACAATTTCATTTGTAAATCAAATAAAATGCAAGTTGGTGGTACTAAAGTCAATACTGACGTTTTGTAAGAAGTCACATGTCAAAAATGTAATTAAACTCTGTAATTTAATGAAATTTTAATCTCTTTAAAACGTCACAATATAAACCTGTTTTTTTTCTTCATTTCAGTCTGATTTCTAAATGTACTTCTAAGTTAGGTGTTAAAGTCTAAGAAAACAGGACAGAAACCACAAGCAAGAGTACATAAATATCATGCTCATCATGCAGAGGCAGATAACAGTTTGCAATATTCATTTCTGCATAGTCACAGATGGACGAAGTGTTAAGATCATTTATATACGCTTGTGAAAACGACCTTGTCTACAGGACTACGCAGTCCTGTTAAAAACTACGTACACCCCTTGATTCAGCAGCAGAATGCCTCAAACTATTGTTTGCTTATTGTAGTATTGTACTGTTGTAGTGTTCTCTGTATGACTGGAATAGTCTCTCGTTGGTGTAGAGGCATTTTGGCCCAAAAGCCATGGCTGACAGTTGGTATGAGGTATTTGTGCTGATTAACTGCGTTCGAAATTTGGAGTTGTAAATTATGACCAAACATCACCCCTTGGGCATTGTTCCAGAAGTGTTGTGGTTCATTCTTATGCACATAAAAAAAAAAAAAAAAAACATAAAAAACCTCTCTAAACAACCCATTTGGAGAGGCTGTTTGTAATTGTACTATCATGGATTTTAACCTTTAACATGCTAACTGAGGCCTGTAGTGTCTGAAATGCTTTTGCTCTGACCTTGGGGTGAATTTCCTGGGATGTTAAATGCCCAAACTTGTGCCTTTAGAGAGGTGCCCACAGTGGCCAATGATCAATTAATCAAGCTGGCACCTGGCTGCCACTTAACCTTTTAATTCCTATGGGAGCTGTAAGCGTGTACTTAGTTTTTCCACATGGTTGCATAGTATGAAAATTTGTTTTCAGGTGGCAATAGTTACAATCAAGTTAGGAACACTTCATACATAATCAATATAAAACAGCTGTACAAATTTGCTCCATATTTTCATTCATTTGGTTTCACTTTCATTGCACATCTTTTTCGTTTGGTTTGCTTTGTAAAATCAGAAAGTGGGAAGTACCCTGAAAAGCTGGAACATACATATAATAGAGTAAAAAGTACACAATTTCCCCTCTGTGACGCAAGGCAGTTTAGTAACAGTAGTTACAGCTTGTTACATGGAATAGCTGAGGAAGAGGCGCCTGATTGGATACCGCCGTAAAACATGACATGAACGAGGAAGGGAAGGTACTCACATGACTCGTCAGAAGTCACACTGGGGTATCCGTCACATTCAGAGTCAGGTGATGTGATCCACACCTGCAGCTCGGACAGATCAGAGGGATCTGATCGCCTGTTGTTTTTGCTCCACCACTGCTTTTTAGCGCTGCCGAACATGTACTCATAATACCTGCAGAGAGAGACCGCACGAGGGTGGAAACTGGCCCCTGAACGCAACACGGGCTGCGGTGTTGAGATTTCGCCACATATATAAATAATGTGCAGCGATTTAAATAAATAAATATAAAAACAGCTTATAAACACAGCTGCTCACCTCCTGTATGCGCTCTGTAGGAGACTGCAGCTCGGTCCAGCGGACGATGCTTTGGCATCAACAATCCTGAAGCTGCTACTGGTTAACTTGAATGAAACCTCTGAAATCTGCACTTTCTGCGGCAGAGGCCACAGGGAGCCGTACTTTGACGCCTCGAAAACGGGCTCGGCCTCAACATAGTCGTCGATGTTGTTGTGCTGCAGGCCCTGGCAGAAACTAAGGGCCAGCAATAGCGACACGAACTTCAGCATTACTGTTTTGTTGACAAGTTACAGTCAAGTCACAAGACCTTGCGACAGCAGCACTTTTATTTTGCGAGAGGGGGCGGGACTTCCATGCGGAAGTCAAATTTAACAGAAATTTAAAGAGAAACCACAAACCTGCCTACTCTCTTGAAAAGTACAATGTATCGTATATTTACTCACCCAAATCATCGAGTCGGGTCCAGTATGAATGAAATGTTATTGAAGTAAGCTGATTTACTAATGCTAAACTATTACAAAGTACGCAGAACAATCAGCATGAAGCTTGGTGAGAAAATGATAGCTGTTTGTGTGATTATTCAGAAATGGAAGACATACAAAATGACAATGAATCACCTTTGGTGTGGAGCTCCATGCAAGATCTTGCTTCATGCGGTGAAGATCATCATGAGAAAGGTGGGGGATCAGCCCAAAATTACAAGGGAGGAGTTTGTTAATGATCTGAACAATCACAGAGAACACCATTGGTAACTCAGTAAGGACTGAATGGATGTAATCGATTGAAATCCTGCAGTGATCATATGGTCCCTGTACATGAAGACAGGTGTACAGGCCCATCTTAAGTTTGCCAATGATCATTAAATGATTCAGTGAAGGATTGTGAGGAAACGCTGTGGTCACTCGACCCGCCATGTTTAGAGGAAGAGAAATGCTGAGTATAATCTAAAGAACACCCTTCCCACAGTCAAGCATGGAGGTAGAAGCATCATGCTTTTGGGTTGTTTTTCTAATAAGGATACAGGATGACTTCACCATTCAGCCAGAACACTGAAGCTGGATCACGGATATGTCTTCCAGCACGACGGTGACCCAAAACATGTCATAAAATCAACAAAGGATCGGCTAAAGAAGAAGCACATTGATGTTATCAGTTTAGTTTCCAGAAGATTCTAGTTTATTCTGCCACAATAGGCAGGCCGTCATGGCAGCTGCGTTTTTAATAGTTTCTCTGCTTTTACTTTTGTATTGTGTAAGTCAAAAGCACACTACATTATTGTGACATCAGGTTTCTGACTTGGCCTTTTAACAATATTCCGTTTTTTTCTTTCTTTGACTTAAAAAGAAGGTTTTTTCACACTATGTTTTGGGATAGCACCTAAATGTACAGTATGCTTTGCATCACGAACCTACCTTTCTGTTTAAAAAGAAAGACACCAAACTTTGACCAGTATGTAAATTATACCTTATTATTCTATTATCTAGATTATGTGAATGTGTTTACAGCCTAAAGTGAAGTGTGTGAATTTACATACAACTTGCCATCGGGTATATTTGCTTACTCATTTCTAACTGACGTGCTTGGCCGCTAAAGTTAGTGCTAAACAAGAACAACAGGTTTTACTGTGTATCTTTGACAGCCCACATGACAGGGTAATCTAAAAAACCGTAACATAACTAGCTCTTTGCATGCTTATTCGTCCATTAATTACTTTTAAACACAAGAACCCCAAACTGAAAGAATAATATGCAGATTGGAGCATTTATTTAACTCACAAATGATAAAAATATAGGCAGACACTTTGGGTAAAACAGTATTTGCATTGTCATTTGGTCATTTTAACTCATCACTGATGCTTCCTTTCAACATCTACTAACCACAGTGTTATTCAGCTGTGTGAGGCCAATGTTTTTTTGTTTCTCATGTCATATAAAGTATTTTATGCCATTGGATTGATGGCTTTGCTCCTAAATATGGCACATCATTTTGTTATCTATATATGAATCGACAAATAACAGTATGATCCCTGCTTTAAAGAAATTGGTGTATAGTATTCAGAATACCATTTTACTACAATTAGAATAGACAAATAAATCTACCAAACACCACATGGACTTGATCAATACACTATGTAGTTGAATATCTACCACTTGTAACCACTTGTATAATGGCATACCAATAATTAGAGGTATGCCATCATACAACATAGCATACCACTTTATCTATCCATGAAGCCAGATAGGACACAACAATTAGTTAAACTGCAGTTGTCTTAAAGACATAAACACCATGGATGGCCTCTAATTTTCTGCTTCTAAATTCACATAAAACTGAGGTTATTGTACTCAGCCCTAAAAATTGTAGAAATATGGTATTTAACCGGATACTTATTCTGGATGGCATTACGGTGGCCTCCAGTAACACTGTGAGGAACCTTGGCGTCATTTTTGACCAGGACATGTTCTTTAATGGACATATTAAACAAATATGTGGTACTGCTTTTTTGTATTACCGTTATATCTTTGAAATTATGAATATCCCGTCTCAGGATTTATTGCTTCTAGGCTGGACTATTGTAATTCATTATTATCAGGATGTCCGAAAAACTCCATGAAAAGCCTTCAGTTGATCCAAAATCAAGAGTACTGGCAGGGACTAGAAAGAGAAAGCATATTTTGCCTATATTGGCTTCCCTTCATTGGCTCCCTGTTAAATCCAGAATCAAATTCAAAATCCTGCTCCACATATAAAGTCTTGAATAATCAGGCCCCATCTTATCTGAATGACCTCATAGGGCTGTATCACCTCATTGGGGCACTTTGCTCTCAGACTGCAGGCTTACTTGTAGTTCCTAGAGTATTTAAAAGTAGAACGGGAGTCAGAGCCTTCAGCTTTCAGGGCTCTCTTCTGTGGAACCAGCTTCCAATTTTGTATTAGGGAGACAGACATCCTCTCTACTTTGAAAATGTTAGGGCAGGATCAGGTGAGCCTGAATCCTCCCATAGTTACGCTGCAATAGCTGCTGGGGGATTCCCATGATGCACCTTTTCCACTCACCATGTCTTTATACACCTCTCTGCATTGAATCATTAGTTATTATTAATCTCTCACAGCAAGAGGATTCTGTGTTGGAATCCGCTGGAGTACCAGGAGTTCTCTCCAGGTCCTCCAGTTTCCATCCATGCTAGCATATGTGTGCAGGGTGTACCCACCTTTCACTCTATGGCATCTGGGACAGGCTCCACCTTGAAGCTTCATGTAAAGTAGTATTACCTAATGGTGATTTGTTAGTGTATGTATTATCAACTTATAGAAAGTACAGTAAAGGGATATCACGTTAGCTTGGACCTCTGACCTCTTCTTCAAGGTCATATAAGGTCAAATTTTCATAAAAGTGTTGAGAATGAGCTGCTTAGTTAGGAATATACTGTAATATAAAGTTATTCAGTTATCCATTGTCTACTCCTATATAATGTTTGTATAATAAAGAAAACATATGTCATGCTACATTTACCTGATTTTTACTGCACTACAAACTTCTTACAAGTGAGCAAAGAAACAATACAAAAACCTGTTTGTCTGCTAGTCTGCTGTTGACAATAATTAATTATTTGACAATAATAATTATTGGCAAATATATTAAATTGTCATTATTTGGCGACAATTATGCTGCCAAATAAAGTAGCATCCTGCACATAACAGGCCTACTTGCATGACTTTGCCCACTAGGTGTCTCTCTTGCCATACACAAAGTCCATGTTAGAGCGCAAAGACGTTTCTCTTCAACACTTTTCAGAGTGTACTTCCCTGGTGAACAGTATGCTGCGTTATCCTCAGCATAAACCGATTGTTCGGTTTTCATCAACAGTCGATGGGAAAGGGAACTGGGCGTGAGTTCTCAACAGCTCTGTGGCCACCACACTGCACATCAAAAACAAACAAACCAAACAGCAACATCACAGCCTCGAGGATCCTCTGAAGAGTTTAGTCACAGCCAAATGCACCGTCAACGAGCACCGCAGATGTGACTCACACAAGATGCTCACAGATAAAATTGGACTTCCCGTTCCCAGCTCTCCCCCCTTTTACTAAAAACCACAGAGACCTTTGTAATCCTATAGGACCTGACACTGGCTCAATGTGACTCAGTCAGACTTTGTGGCATTTCCTATATGTTATTGTTTCACAATGTCTTGGAGTGGCTGTTTAAAGTCTTGAGTCCACAAAGCACAACACCGGAACAATACCTTTAATTTTCTCTTGACTCTTCTGTCACAATGCTGGGTGGATCCTGTTTGGTCTTCTGAGGAACCACTAAACCATTACGTGGACTGCTGCGACGCAGATCCTGCACACTGTATCAGAATTTTACTAAAGCATTTGCCTTTCAAACCAAGTTAAGCACCGCTCCTATCCACGCAGCCTGCTTAGTAGTTACTTTGTAGAAAGATTTAGAGACATATATATATATACAGATACGTTAATCATATTAATGATTACGTTAATCATGCATTAGACTCCTCTAATGCATACTTTATTAAGAGTCTGAACGGTCAGAAAGTCCTTAAAAAAGAAAAAAGAAAACTTTAACTGAACTCATCTTTAGCGATTACTTGGTAATTATCTTACACAGTGGGATGGTATGGTACATGTTCTCTTTCCTTCGCTCGGTTTCGGACACACCCACTTGTTTCAGTGAGAGAGAAGTGGGAGCGCAGGAGAAGGAGGAGGACACATAGGATTCAGTCACACAGCAGCAGCAGCTTTAGAGGAGCTCATCCAAACATCTCCGCTCATCCTTCACATCACAGCTACCATCTATTGATACCCGGCTGCCCAGAGGTCCATTGAAGCCTCGGTAAACTACCTGTAACTCACAATCGGCGTGGATCTCGACTTAGTATTCCGTGACCTTTCGGATATAAATCCCACGGAGTTGCACTCCCCGAGCGTAAGGCTTGCATCGTGGCTCTTGTAGAAGTGGCATGTTCGAGGGAAACTCCGGGCACAATTGAACTCCTGCTTTCACCCAAAGAGGTAAAACAAAACAAAGCATAATAATAATACTGATTATAATAATGATGATACTAATAATGCTAAACCACCTCACTGCATCATGTTAAAGCGTGTGGCTCGATTGTTACATAGTAACTACGAATGCATCCCCCTTCTGCTCCAGGATGGAGCATTAGGAAGCGCAACAATGTTTACATTCGCTGATCACGTTCAGGTTCATTTTATTGATTTATTGATTTATCGATAGCTGATCTCCCCTCGGTCGTCTGCGTTCATGTCCTCAGCTGTTTCCTTGCACATTCGTGCATGCTGGGGATGTTTTGCTTGTTTAAAATGCGACGTCAGGTGTGACACGCTCTTCTCGACGTTACAAAGCCATGATTTTAATTTATTTAATTAGGTTTTTTTGTTTGTTTTTTCAATTGTACGGCGTTTGTTTGTGCATTTAGACTTGAGATCGTACATTTCGACCTTCAACACTGAAGAAGCAGGCGAACACATCTATAGCTCATTGCTCTTTCCTCTTGTTTTGCATCTTGCTTCAATTACCGCCCCCACTCACCGAGTGGCAGATGTACAGAACGAGGTCCACATAAGCTCCGGTGTTTACTTTTGAAGTGACTCCCCTCCCATCCCTCTTCCTGAGTCCATGGTTGACTGTGAACACCTGGCAATGATTTTTAAACAGGCTGTAGTCAGCCAGGCCCTGGCTCGAGTCCAGTGGCTGCATGTGCATGTCCTTTAACTGTGTGCTTTCTGAGTGAGGCGTGTAGTGTGGGCTTTCTGGGCTGTGTGCTCGGTGTGTGGATCTGATTTCTGTGAGGGGTGGGATGAGGAAGACATCTCTCCCTCTCTCAGCCACTGAGCCAACCACACATCTTGGCACTGCTGGCATTTCTTCCTGTCTGGACCCTTTGGTGTACTGACTGTGGTATTATAATAGAGGGAAGTCCTCCAGAGCAGCGTGGAAACCTCAATGCTGATAAGCTGTCACAAATTATTATTTTAGTCTAGTTGTTTGTATTAACTTGTGCAACAGAGATATTTGCTTTATTATACCACAAGCTGTCACATATTGTAATGGTCATCAAAGGGTTTGTGTTTGAAATTAGGCTGCATTATCTGCACATTTGCGGTAAATTGGGCACCACCTTTGCAACTGTGAGTCTTTCTCTCCACTGTCCTTAAAAATAAACTATAAAAATGACCACTTTGTAAAAGAAATAGAAATATTAATGGCACAGCAGAACTTCTCAGTACTCACAGCAATGGCTTTTGTTCTTTCTGACCAACAGTACAAAACCTTCAGGAATTTTCTCACCAATTTGGTTTGAATGGAGGCAGGGCGGGGACTTAAACTACTTGAGGTTGAACCTCTTTGTAGGTTATGTTAATAAAGTTTCATTAACCTAAAAATCTTTGCTACTTTGCTTTGTCATGAAGCTATGAATAAGTAGGAGGAAGAATGTTGCGCAAAGAAAAAAGAGTCAGAAACATCAGATAATCAGATAAATTATGGTATGAAAAACTTGAGTCACCAAAGAGGGAAGTGCATGTTTCCCAACATGTTATGTAAATGTTGTCATTTGCTTATTATTATTATTATTTTTACTTTGAAATTGATTATATTTTCCTATATTCTCATGGAAAATGATTGCGTCTGCAGATGTGAAGATGTGTCCAGGAGTTTGTTCTCATTTAGAGCAGGAGTAAGACAGCCTGCATTAGTTCATAGCCGAAAAGGGTTTGTCAGTTTAATCCTAGCTTTGAAATAGTTTTCCTTTTGTAACTTCCATGTAATTTACAGTTTCCAGACAGCTGTCAGGAATTTTTACAGACTTGTCACACTCGTGATGTTTGAATGCGCCCTGTGCCTGTGCCCTGTGGATGATGAGATTAAGCAAATTTAAACAGTGATACGAGTTATCTAATTTCCTCTGTAATCAGTGCTTAAGATCAAAACAAGAGAAACGTGCTTATGTTTCAGAGGTTAGTCTAAGTTTAAGTTATAATCAGGAAGCAAATCCAACACTTTTAAGCGTAAGTGCAGTCTTCAATTATTCTTTCTCGTTGCATTGTCTAAGATTTGTATAAAACTTTTTTTGTTTTGTTTTATTTATTTCTATTTTGAATCTAGCCGTGCTTGTATATGTCACAGACGGGTTTCGGGACCAGCTGCTTGAGCTGGTAATCCAGGCTTTACCCTTTAATATGCAAATAGTTGAGGCATGTGGTTTACTGATCTTTTCATTGTTCACCTTTCCCGCACTCCCCAGTATGCGGGCGTGAGTGAGCACTTTCGTTTGACAACAGGGAAAATGAAGATTGTGCAAACAGATCACCTTTGGTAATTGTGCTGGCCACCAGTGTTGTTTGGAGGAATGAGTGCATTGCAGTGAGATTAAATGGAAAAGCTGTGTTATGCTTTGCTATTTTATTGCCACTAAATGATTTGTTTGGCAAAAGAACAGAGACGGTTAGCAGCTCAGCTAAGTGTCTGTCATTTACTGGTAGACTATAATTAGCTTGTAATCATTTTGCTACCTAGTATGAAGCTAAATTATTGGACTAACTGAAGTGTTTATCTGCCAGCTCCAGTGCCTGAGAGTACCAATGGTTCTATTTATTAATATGCCAATGATTAACAAGTGTGAAACCTCTTCATTTTAGCGCCTGACTTATAAGGATCACATATTTAAATCGAGTCACTTACAACCTCCAGTTAGAAACTCTGAGCTGCAATGTGTCCGTGTGTGTGTGTAGCATGTGACGTGTGCAAGGAGATTAGGTGAGGATGTTCTCCTTACAGATGAGCCAGAGGCCAGGAGTTGACAGGTTGCCAGTTTTGTCACTGCAGGAATGCAGTAAATCCTGTTCAACCGGTGGCGGTTGGTTTTGGGTTTCATTAACTTGTGATAAATAAGATTCTTCCTCTTTATACAAAGACGTGGAATGGCTGTCCTTTGAGCTGTGCGCTGACATCCCTGTGCGAACATGTTCAAAGGGACAAAGCCCAGAATCATTAGGATTCATCCTCTGAGCACCCTGAATGCCAAAAAAATAAAATCAAAATTCATAGCTGTTCATTCAGTATGCATTGAGATATTAAGCCCAAGGTATGAGTGCCACTGCTCACCAGAAATCCCCACTGGACTTGCATTTATACCTGCAGGGATTGGGCTTGATTTCCTATTCATGAGACTGCATTCTGAGGATTTTGGAACAGATGATGCAACTTAGCGAAAATGGAAACTGTCCTTAGCTCTCTGTAGCTTTCTGTTTTTTGAAGAGGAGTCATTTATGACAGCAAGGAACTTTTGAACTCTTTCACTCTTGAAGTGAAAATCCTATCATTCGAACATCAAATGCTCGCCACCTCAGAATCAGAATCAGAATCAGAATACTTTATTGATCCCTGGGGGAAATTATTTTTTGTTACAGTGCTCCATTTTAAACCAACATTAAGACAAGACAGACAATACGCTAACTAAGAATAGTACAATATATACATATATATACATACATACATACATAAGTCACTTATAAATAAATAGTTGGAAAAGAAACATGTGTAGCTGTAGCAGCAAACAGTGTGTTAAGTGGATGCGTTGTACAGGGAGATGGCCACAGGCAGGAATGATTTCCTGTGTCGTTCAGTGGTGCTTTTCGGTAATCTCAGTCTCTCACTGAACGAGCTCCTGTGACTGACCAACATGTCATGGAGTGGGTGGGAGGTGTTATCCAACATTGTCTTTATCTTGGACAGCATCCGCCTCTCCGACACCACCTTGAGGGAGGTGTTTTACAAACCTGTAGGTTTGTAAAACATTTGCTTGCTGACAGAGCATATATATATATATATATATATATATGACTTCCTTTAAGCGTTGAACCTCCATAGAAATTCATAGAAATTCAGTTTTTATTAAACGTCTACATCTGTTTTATACCTAGCATATAAATGGAAGTCTGTTCCTTCTTCTGAAGCATTTTATTGATGTTTTTTTTTTCTTATTGAGCCATCAGAACTTTTTAATCATTATAATTTACAGCAGCTGTCAGGTTGTGGAGCTATTTGCAGTCAAGAATGAAATTACAAAACCATTAGAAACAAGCCCAGTCCTGTTTTTGTACTAAAACCTACCCTTACTACTAGGATTAACCAGCCTTCTATCAAATTCTATCAAGACCGATAGACTTAGGGGCAGGCTGACAACTTAAAATGTCTGTCAGCTGTGGATTTACTGGGTCAGACAGAGACTTGGTCCCTCTGTAAATAGAGTGCAGAAGGCACTAGACATGTCTAGAAATTGGTTGGAATAAAAGCGAGCTGTGAGCGAGCACAGGGCGAAGACAGTGAAGATGGGAGCTGTGATTTTCTGGAAGGAGAGTGCATTTCTCAGAGGCTTAAAAGAGCCCCACTGTCTCTTTCTTTTTCCCTTTTCATGAAGAATCCTCTGCAAAGGGAAACTTCATTGTTAATCGTGGCATCTCTGAAAGAGGAGGATTAGCATTGCTCAGAGCTGCAAGGCCTTGCAGTCTCTGCAAGAACACAATTGTTATCTACTCGACCTTCAGAACCCTCAGATTTATGCTGTTTTGTAATTTGTAATCACTTGATCTCTTTCTGAATATCTTGATCTCTTGGGAATGATTGAGATTCCTCCTCCAAAAATACATTTTACGTTTTTGTTTTTTTATCTCATTGTGGATATCAGTGCCCAACAATGTAATATATCAGCATCAACATCACCACATAGTGCATCCACTGTATTCACTTCACTAAACCTACATTTTTATGACTAATTGTACAGGACAAACAGTTTGTTTGCACTGTAAAGCTCCTGATTAATAGCTACTACATGCCCCATTTTTCAACATAAATTGCATCTAGCTTTAAATTTTAGTGGATGTGTTTAAAAGGTTAAGATACACCATATTACAGACTATTTGAAGACGGAAGATACACGTTGTGGGAAATGTTGAATTGGTGAATAATAATTATGTGTAGTGGGCTTCAAATGTGCAGTGCATTGATGAGAGATTTTTCTTTATCTCTTTCATTTTAGGATTCAATGAAAATGTCCGTGTGCGTCCATGAGAACCGAAAATCGCGAGCCAGCACCGGCTCCATGAACATCTACCTTTTTCACAAGTCCTCCTATGCCGACAGCGTCCTTATGCACCTCAACTCGCTGCGGCAGCAAAGGCTTTTCACCGACGTCTTGCTCCATGCTGGCAGCCGCTCCTTTCCCTGCCACCGCGCAGTGCTGGCTGCCTGCAGTCGCTACTTTGAGGCCATGTTCAGCGGTGGCCTGAGGGAAAGTCAGGCCAGTGAGGTTGACTTCCATGATTCGATCCACCCGGAGGTTTTGGAGCTCCTGCTGGATTACGCTTATTCATCACGGGTGGTCATCAATGAGGAGAATGCAGAGTCGTTGTTGGAGGCTGGGGACATGTTGGAATTTCAGGACATCCGGGATGCCTGCGCAGAATTCTTAGAGAGAAACCTTCACCCATCCAACTGCCTTGGCATGCTTCTGTTGTCAGATGCCCATCAGTGTACCAAGCTGTCAGAGCTCTCCTGGGGCATGTGCCTCAGCAACTTTCCTGCTATTTGCAAGACGGAGGACTTCCTCCAACTGCCCAAAGATATGGTGGTGCAGCTTTTATCACATGAGGAGCTAGAGACAGAAGACGAGAGACTGGTTTACGAAGCTGCTCTTAACTGGATCAACTACGACTTGGAAAGGAGGCACTGCCATCTCCCGGAGCTCCTGAGAACGGTTCGCCTTGCGCTATTGCCTGCCATCTTTTTAATGGAGAACGTCTCTACTGAAGAGCTAATTAACTCCCAGGCCAAGAGCAAGGAGCTGGTGGATGAAGCTATTCGCTGTAAGCTGAAAATCCTGCAGAACGATGGCGTTGTTAACAGCCCATGTGCTCGACCCAGAAAAACCAGCCATGCCCTGTTTCTTCTGGGTGGCCAGACTTTCATGTGTGACAAGTTGTACCTTGTGGACCAGAAAGCCAAAGAGATCATCCCAAAGGCTGACATCCCCAGTCCACGGAAGGAGTTTAGTGCCTGTGCAATTGGATGTAAGGTGTACATCACTGGTGGCAGAGGCTCAGAAAATGGCGTGTCCAAAGATGTTTGGGTCTATGACACTGTCCACGAGGAATGGTCAAAGGCGGCACCCATGCTGATTGCCAGGTTCGGCCATGGGTCTGCAGAGCTGAAACACTGTCTCTACGTCGTAGGTGGTCACACCGCAGCGACAGGCTGCCTTCCAGCTTCTCCATCAGTGTCTCTCAAACAGGTGGAGCAGTTTGACCCCGTGGCAAACAAGTGGACAATGGTAGCTCCTCTGAGAGAGGGTGTGAGCAACGCAGCAGTTGTTAGCGTCAAACTCAAACTCTTTGCTTTCGGAGGAACCAGCGTCACCCACGACAAGCTGCCCAAGGTGCAGTGCTACGATCCGCAGGAGAACCGATGGACCGTGCCTGCATCCTGCCCTCAGCCATGGCGCTACACAGCCGCCGCTGTCCTGGGAAACCAGATCTTCGTCATGGGCGGAGACACAGAGTTCTCAGCATGCTCAGCATACAAGTTCAGCAGCGAGAGCTACCAGTGGACAAAAGTGGGTGATGTGACTGCCAAGAGGATGAGCTGCCAGGCTGTGGCATCAGGGAACAAACTCTATGTGGTGGGTGGGTACTTTGGCACACAGAGGTGTAAAACTCTGGACTGCTATGACCCCACACTGGATGCATGGAACAGCATAACTACAGTGCCATACTCACTCATTCCTACTGCTTTTGTCAGCACCTGGAAACATCTACCTGCTTGAGTTCAGAACCCTCTACATGCACCCTTTCCATTAGGTAAGATCGTGCTCCTGATGCCTTTGATTTTACGTGCCTTGTGGAGTACTGGTATTATGCGATATATGAGAACAGTTGTATGAAGCAGGTTTTTTTTGTTTCAGTTGGAGCTGTGAAAAAATCCAATAAATTGCCTGAAGTAACTGGAAATTTAACTAGAAATACGAAAAAAAAAAAAACCCACCTCAGCAGTACACTTCCCTTCTGTTTGAGACTAGCACCTCGAGGCTATGTTAGCCACTGCTATAAGACACCTGACTCTTTGACAGCTCTGTCAGCATTCGTGTTTGATCTAGGGCAGTCCAAGAGTCGGGTTTTCCCAAGGGAAATCATACAATTTGATCCTTTTTTAAGAACCCTCTATCACAAATCTGACAGTGCTACACTAGAGCGATTCTTTGAAGCAACCTTTGAAGGGTTTGACAGTTTTTGGTAGTATAAACACTCAGTATTGAATTGCATTATTAATGTTTTACCCCCGTATAGATGTATGTCTATGTGAATTGCATTTAGAGTTTGAAGTATCATGATTTTAAAGTTAAAAAGAATTCAGGCCTGTAACATGATGCAATTTTTCACTCTGTTAGGCTTTTAGATTTTCACAATAAGAGTTATACTGGCACGATAAGTGGAGTGGAGGGCAGACCAGTGGGGGATTGATAGGGCTTGTGTGCTTTAGTTAAGTGAGTTATGCGGCTGCGGGGATGGGCCGAAGGACAGAGAGGGTAATTGAAAGAGAATAGGATACTTTTATTGCTCCTGTGGGGGAAATCTCTCTAAGAGGGAAAAAGGGGTCTGCCAATTAGACAAGCTCCACACCAGCAGGCTGCAACACCCCAGCGCGGATAATCCACTCTCAGTTGCCTTCCTTTGATGAGGTTATGGTCTTTACACTGGGTGAGAGGGAGGTGGCCGGCGACTCACGCAGTGTCGGAAACCATTCATCATCAGCTACAAGATGAGGCGACTGCGAGAAGTGGCAGCGAGGGACATGAGGAGGCGTTGTAAAGCTAGACGGCGTGAGACCTACCCCTCAGCCCACTCAAACACACACCATCCTTCATAGTAGTGGCCTCGCTCTGAAAATTTACGGTCTCTTCCGGTTCCGTCTGTGCCTTCCTGGTCTTATTTTTAACTACGGTCTGCGGCTCTGATGGTAAATAGGCTGGACGTATGTGGAGCATGGGTAGTGAGCTGGCAAACCTGATCTTTCTGCGCACTGCAGGCTGGAGGGTCATGATCACATCACATCAGACAATCACTGCAACCTACTCCGATGCCCACGCACACATAGCCTTGCAGACAGTCTTTCATTTTTCTCTATTTTTTTCTGAAATGGCTAGCAGGTATGAATGCAAAGTACTGACACACACAAACGGTGTCCCACTTGATAATCCCAGGAAACTGCTCGGAGTGGCATCACTGCTATAAGGCTGTGATGTTCCTCTTCTTTACTGGATGAAATATTTTGCATTGTTTCTTTTTTTGTGTGTGACTTGTCTCTGAAAGAGAGACTGAAGGCCTGAACTATCTGTAAGCCAGCGCAATAAAATGCTCAGTGAAGTGAATAATCCTGCCACTAATTTAATAGAGAATTTGTTTTTTTTCTGTGTCTGCCTGTCATGGCAACTGACAGTCTACTCAATGAACGCGGTGAAAAGATGAAATGTGGAGGAATGGAAAAGAAGGCTGACTGTTTAGGAATAAAAGGAGAATGAAGGATGTTAGACCTCACAGGAGGAGATTGTAGCTGTGAGGGGAAAAAACAAAGTTTGCAGTCTTTTTCTCCCAGGGGAAAATTCCTAACTACTCTTTGAGTTCTCCTTTTTTATTTTCTCAGAAAGCTGTTAGCAGGGGAAAATGGTTGAAGAATTACCACCAAAATGCCTAATGTGAGGCATAACAGAATCATTTTAGGCCTCAGTCTTTGTATGGGTGAAGCGAATATAATGGTTGATGGCTTTTGTTAGCGTCAGATGAAGCCACGCTAGCTTTTTCTCAATTTTCCACAGTTAGCTGCTAAGCTAAACTAAGATAAGATAAGCTAAGCTAATAATCCCATCTTTTAGAACATGTCAGAGTAATCAGGCTTCAAACAACAAACTATTGACATAAAAGTAAACAAATGGAGATCACACAGTATCCACTGCTTTAAATACTCTAGCAAATCTGTGTTAATCTCTGGACTAAAACAAAACTCAGGACTCCAGTTTTCAGACTACTAATAATTTTGAACAGAAATCCAGTACTTAAATAGGTTTCTGGATCTGAAGGTACACAACAGCACTACCCATACGGGGAGAGTGTAACAGACATATACTCATATGCACTTCACTCATCTCTTTTCACTCTCTATGTGTTTATGCACTACTTTGCATTTAGTCACGAGTTATTATTATTAGTTTCTTCCTGTTAAAAGGGGGAGTTTTTCCTTCCCACTGTTGCCAAGTGCTTGCTCATAGAGGGTTGTCTGACTGTTGTGGTTTTCTCTGTATTATTGTAGTGTCTTTACCTTACAGTATATAGCACCTCGAGATGACTATTGTTGTGGTTTGGCGCAATGTATAAACAAAATGGAATTTAATTAAACTGAATATACTGCTAACAGAAGGAAACTTGTAACCAACATGTGAGGCACGCTCACCCAAATGACACCAAACACTACACTTCTCTCACTGTGGTTCCCAGCAATACATTCACTGAGTTTGAATTAGATTCACTGATTCTGCAGTAAAACACAACCTGTGGACTGTTCATACTCCTAAATTGTTGTTTAGATCATGTGCATCACTCATGTCTGTCATGATTATTAAGTGAATTAAACACAATCCAATACTGCTCATGTAAAGACAAATACACGTCTCCAAAAAGCTGACTCAACAGCAGGGATACAGTCCACTAGGCAGGAGTTTGGTTTTATTTTGTGCACCCTGACTCTTTAGACAGAAAAAAAATCTTTTATTCCTAATCCATCTTCTGTACTGTTTTGATTAATTAAAAGGTCACCTTTAAACTGTTTAGCACTGTTTGCTTTCAGGCATTTTCACCTTATTAGCCTGCCTAATGAGTCTTTCTTTTCTCTCTCCCTTAGATTTCCCTGTTTTGCATCATCTACTGGTCTCCCAACTGTGAAGAAGCACACATTCTTTTTCTCCAAAAGAGACACTGAGCAGTGATGTACAGACGCCCGCATTCATTTTGATGTTGCAAAGAGGCAAAAAAAGAAAGAAGAAAAAAAATCAGAGGCATGGACAGATGGACGCTTTCACTAGAACGATGCCATCTCTCGTTTTGTGAGATGGAAGCTGAGGCGTACAGTAAAAAGAAGTTCACGCAAACAAACCAAACAAACTGCTGCTTGGCACAAACTCCCACTCTGCGTGGGGCATTTTACACTTGTGCTTTCATGCTGCCACTGGCGTGCTGAAAACATATCACACTACCTGCATTTCTTTCCCCCCGTTCAGTCATGAAATGCTTGTTAGGACTTTATTGTTGTTTTTAAATATTAAGAGAAAAAGAAGAAAAAAATGTATAGCATGACAGATGCCCTGTTTAGATTGCTGGAGGTGGAACACGAGGATAGGTTAAAGTTTGACTGAACATAGATGATTTATAAAAGGCAGAATGAAGGAGCAAACACCCCCTCAGTCCTCTAATAAGCTCTTCCGTTTGTATCTTCTTTTGCGTCGTTTCAAGCTTGTGCGTCTAACAGCTGTGACACAGAAACAAACCAGGCAGTGACAGGGCACTGCCTGGTTTGTGAGGTTTTGATGGCCAACACAAGCTGAGTTGGAAGAGGTTGGAGGGGTAGATCTGTGCATGGCCAAGGAGTGGGATGGGGTGAAGGTGCCTTGAGGTCATGACCTTACATGTTTGCATGTGACGCTCGCTGAACCAACCCACTGTACACAGGGCTGGGCGGATTTCGGCAGGCTCGGAAGGAACGCCGTAACACTTCATGCTGTAAAAGACTGGCTTTGCTTCTGACAAACGCAGCGGCTCGCTCGCCTGAGTCGTAGCTGAACCCTTTTTTGAGCATGTTTGTGGTGATTCGCTAAGAAAACAAACAAAAGATAACAAAAAACTGGCATGGACTCTCGTCACCTTAAACGCAAACTGAGAAGTTCTCAGTTTCTTCTTAAACTTGCTGCAATGTAGTCTTAATTTATATGGCAATGAATACTCTTGTTATGTTAAGATGTTTTAATCGTATTTATTTTCTTCTCTGCCTGTGTTCATTATGTGAATGTATGTTTGGGTTATGTTGTGCATGGCCGGTTGTTGTGTTTTAATTTCATCGCAGTTGGGGCGGGCGGCTGTATTTTGGACAGTCCAGTTTTTTGCGTGAGGTACTTGGTTCTTTTAAGAGAAACCTCTCCCAGGGTTTCATGGATGCAAGAGGCAGAATTACTCACACTACGGATAATGTAAAGCAGTCATTAGCAAGACTATAGAGTCCCTTACACTATAGAAGACTGAACGGCTTTGAAAGAAATGTTGTTTTAATTCTCTTTAAGCTCTAATCTGGGTCCAAACTTGCCTTAAATCAGCCTAAATAGGAGACCAAATGAAGTGGGTTAGATGAACCATAAAACAGAAAAGGCTGGCAGATCGGTGCAGTATATGACCCAGTACCAACAAGGGAGAGTAACCCTGACATGGCTAAGATTGTGACAGCTGGACGACTGTCACATGTGCTAACTTGGCTTCTCGTGAGTCTTTGTAATCATTAGGTTAAGAACTCCAGTAAGCTGTGCATTGTTAAGGGCAGACACCACAGTGCTTTTCACCATAGTGTCATTCATACACATTAAAAAAAAGAAGAAAAAAAAAAAGAGTATCCGAAGACCAAAACATGTGTCATTAAACACTTTCATATGAAACACTTGGCAACATTAATCAGCGTTTTTCATCTGTGTGTCTGTCTGTGTGACCTGAACATTGGCGTTTTACATTTGAATATTAATGGTATCATTGAATTTCAATGTAAGAGGTAATGTTTTGGTGGAATATGTATGTAATTTTTTTAAAACTTCTATGTGCACTCAAATTAAATCAACAGGGGATTAACAGCCCAGTAAATTCTGCTTCAGCGCCCCAAGCCACCCAAAAGTTCCCTTTTATTGTCAATTTCAGGACAAACCATTGTGGCTCCATAAGTTTGACCTCATCCAACCACGGAACACGGAGCCTCCGGCCCCGCCAATCAGACGGGAGTACTTCTTTCCCTGTAGAACACAAGTTTCCCTGGCAACAAGAGAGTAATGAATGCCCCTTCAATTTGCACCTAATTGCTGAGTGGCATTTCCCATTTCAGCTCTTTGCCCTCCTTTATCCTCTTGTTTTATCTGGAAATCCAGCCGGCTCAGAATCGGATGCAGTATCTTGCTTTCATGTGTTGATGTAAATTAAGCCACCGTCGGTGTGCATCGGTTCCTTTCGTCATGTAAGAGTTTTAATTTCTATTTTTATGGCATTATTTTGTACATGTGATTTTTTTCACAATGTGAAATTCATGGCTAAATAAACATGAGAGTTTTTTCCTCTTGACTGTAAAGTGTTGTGTCTTTCTTCTCAGTGCCAAAAACCATTTGTCCATTGGCTTGTTTTAACGCGGTGGTGGTGGTGGTGTGTATTTTAAAGGGCGCAAGGCAGCTTCAGCACAGCATAGGAGACTTTCTGCACTGCTGCATGTTTCACATATTTCGGCAGCTTTGGGGTGAACGCAGCAGCCAGAGCGCCCTGAGGTATTTAAGGCAGTATATCATGCGTACGGCTTTTGTTCTGTGGAGGAGGGACTGAAATCATCTTATCTGTGCCCCTGGCTTCTGAGCTTCCTGCACAAGAACAGCCAGATACTTTCCCTTTCTCTGTCAAGTCACCTTGGCAACAGCAACCTTTTTTTTTCCCTGCCAACTGTGGGGGCTGGAAGACATCATGAAATCTTAAAAAGCACCTCCCCAGCCCTGACTCCCCCTCTCACTTTTTACACCCCCTCCCCCTCCTCTATCTTCCAATGAAATGCATTGCAAAGCAGCACGCTAGTAGTGAAGTCCTTGCTGCTTTAGGACGTCCCCAGGTTTTAACAAGTAACAAGTTTTAACATCCCATCAGCCCGCGACCGCAGAGCGCACCGCCACCGGCTGAGTTCCTCCAGCTCCAGCTCTGCTGACTCTGTTTACATTCTTCGCCCTGACACAACTCCTGACCGGTGACATGTGGTTGAGAAACACCAGTTCTACTGGATCCCCGACCCTCATGCAAGCAAAAACACGCTGGAGGGGAGGGGATGGTGGCTTGAGAAATAAACAAGTGTTTTTTCTGACTGTGTCAGCATGTGCTGAGATGTTGTGAAAAAACAAAAAAAGCTGTGAAAAATCGTACCGGCACCATTTTCACTTTTCTTACAAGAATGTTTTTCTCAAGCACTCTGAGATCCGGGGGAAAAAAACAACATCAAGCTGACACTGAAGGTTAAATGCGAGGGCTTTGTGTGTGGGAGGCCCCTCTGTGCCTCAACAGTCCCTTCATTAATCAAGACAGGAAGTTGGGCTTCCTGTCCGCCAGGATGTCGGCCTTACCCCCACCTCCCTGCGCCTCCCAGACCATACCGAGGGTGGCTCGACCCTTTAACACTGTGAATCCTTTGGGTGCTGTAAGCTTATGCAGAACTTGGCTTGAACAGACTAAAAGTCTAGGATTTTGTGTGGGCAGTCTGTATGTGTGGCCGAGTGTGATAAAAACAATGTACCTACATGTCACCGTCGCCTGGCAACGCAGGCATTAGGCTTGACTCAGTAATGTGCACACACGCACACGCGCACACAGACAAAAACATTTCAGATGTTTTTCCAGTAAAATATAAAAACTGCACATTTGTTGTGTCTTTACCACCACTCTGTGTTTTGTAAATGTCAGCAGATGATCTGGAACATGAATGAAAGATGAATGAAAAAGTATCAAAGGTCTTATTGATTTATTTATACAAATTTTGAGATGGGGCACAAAAATGTTCCTGAACAATTAAATATAATTACGTGGCTATATGGTATCATTATATTTTATTCATCTTGCATTAGAAGGCCAAAACAAACAGTGCATAAGTCTCAGTGCTGGTTTGTCTGGGGTACTGAACTCCAAGATCTTTGGTTCCTATAGAAAATACAAATACATATACAGATATTTAGTTTCATTTTATTTGTAGATTCTTCCATTTCTCAAAACTGATGGGCACTGTAGTTTTTAACTTTACTGCTACTCAAGCATGAGTCAGAGTGCATTTTATGTCGGTGACTTTTTACAGTTGTTTACGAGTACACATGTGATGCACTGATGAGTACTTCCAGCATTGGCACTGTGTATGTGAGATGGCCCCAGAATGAGGGCGAACATTTGGCAAATGATGTTTTTAATTGCCTTTGGAAACAATAAAGCTCCATGGTACAAAGAAATTACAGCATACAATATCAGATTAGTACTATGCTCACAGTAGGGGGAAGGCTTCTGAGAGTTAAATGTGCATATTCTTTTCAACCTAAAGCCATAAATTCAATATCAGGATGACATGCCACAAAGCGGCAGTGTCAGACATGAGGCCTAGGGGGCCAGTATCGACCCGGCAAAGACTCAATTAGCCCAGTGGATGGCTTTGGAAAATAGGAAGGATTTCTATACTACATGAAAGCAATAAATTGATCTAAAATTTATTATTAGCACAGAGGAAGCATACTAAAAAAGAGGACGTTTTCTGTAAATTAACGAAACCCTAATATTTGTTTGATTTTATAACTACAGGACACTCTGTGCTACCAGAACTTTGTGTGCAATTTTACACACATTATCATGTCATTTCACTGGTCAAGCCCACAGTACATTTGCATAATGACTGAAACCAGCCCACTGAAGGAGCAATGGGCTGGGAGGTCAGTTCCTTAATCTTAATTATGCAAATTCTCATGACCATTGATCAACACCACTGACCAAAATCCACTGATCAAAGCCCCCCCAAGGATCGGGTCCCCTGACACAAACAGAGTAACGTAGTGTTTGCTGTCAAGTGCCAGGAGGATTGCCAGGATTTATACATCGGGGAAACCAAACAACCTCTGGCGAAGCGGATGGAACAACACAGAAGAGCCACCTCATCAGGCCAGGACTCTGCAGTCTATTTACACCTACAGGCCAGTGGATACTCTTTCAAGGATGAGGATGTGCACATCTTGGACATGGAGGAATGCTGGTTTGAGCGCGGAGTCAAGGAGGTCATTTATGTGAAAAGGGAAAGACCATCAATGAATCGAGGAGGGGGCCTAAGGGTACATCTTTCGCCATCTTACAATGCTGTGATTGCAGCCATTGCCCAACTCTCTGTGAATGGTACTCATGGCCATTGATCAGTGGGTTTTAGTCAGTGGTTGCTGATCAATGGTCATGAGAATTTGCATAATTAAGATTAAGGAACTGACCTCCCAGCCCATTGTTCCTTCAGTGGGCTGGTTTCAGCCATTATGCAAATGTACTGTTTATAAGATTGGGGAAACCTGCAGTCAGCTGAGACTGAAGAAGTCACTTGGATGAGTGACGAAACGTTTCTCCCACAAAACGCTACGTCCAGATGAACAGAATCAACTTTTGGAGACAGCTGTGCAGAGGTTCAGGTACATGGACACAAAGCTGGAAGCTTCTTTGGTTTTGCCCAACCACGAAATTTTCATGCCATTCAGGGTGGAGCTGGTTCAAACCACCCCAGACAGACACTGTGATCATGCCAGGAATGTTTTCGAAATGAGAGAGCCTTCCACTGGGCTGTGCTCGCTCTGACCTATGAGTTACATCAGCATTCAGGCAGGCAGCTGAAAACCAATCTGCCTCAGGCAAGGGTACTGTGTCAGGGGCCAGTGTGCCACTGTCACATGTCCCAAAATGAAGCTTATAGCAGAAAAAAAATCCACATGATAAAGTTAATCTTTCACTTAAAAATTTAAAAAGTTTTCAAAGTACTCTCTAAAATAACTTCATAGCACAAGTACACCAGGTTTCCCTTTGAAATATTATATTACATTTTCTAGATTGCTTGAAAATGCAATGGTGACATTGAAATGTTTTGGTATTTCTTTTGAACCTTGTTGTTTTCTGTGTCCTTCAGTGAAGTTTAATTTACTTTCAAAAGCCCTTCAGCATATGCTGCTTATCTAGACCACAAAGCAGACTCAGGAGATAACATAACGGGCAGGAAAAAAAGAAAAATGATAAACTGCTAAAGAAAAGGCCATGCAAGGCTCAGGTCACAGAAGACTTTCAAAACCTTCCTCTAACCTTTATCAAGGCTTCCTTTTAACTGCAGACAGGAATGTCTGCAGAGATGTTCTATGGTTTTGGCTTATTGCTGTTTGTCTCTACCAATTTAAATTTCCATTACATGTTTGTTTTTGCTTCTTTCTTTTTTTTAAACGAGTTTATTCCAGTTCATTTAAAACACCTTTGTTCGTTTTATTTATCCTCCACAGCACGGCTCTTGCATTGTTGTGAGAAAGCTGAATGAAAATGGATGGGCAGAAAATAAGTCTGAGGAAGTCTCTCCTGATCCACAATGACTCTGTTTCTTATTCTTTTATTTATCTTTGCCCTGTGCTTTTGTCTCTTGCTTGTGTCATTAATGTAGCCTCCCCCAAGGATAATCCTACTGACCCTGTCCTTCAAATTTTGTGGGTATCCCTGGAAAGACATCCTGCTGATTATGGTGCTTTGCAGCCACAAGCTAATTTACTGCTTTCCATCACCTGAAGGGAGATGAGGACATTAAGAAAAGTGCTTTAATTAAAAGAACACAAGGGAGCTACTAATGCATGACTGACCTTGGTTTTGTTCACCTCTCAGTCCAAGTGCAAATTTAGACAGCAAACTTAGTTTGTTAAAGTTTTGCTTCATAAAAAAAGAAGGGAAGGTGCCTGTTGTTGTTGTGCCTGTCGATAAACACGTGAGGTGAGCACCATGACTCACAGGAAGAAGAAGTTGTTGTTAATGACTTGTTCAATAAAGTAGTGTTCAGCAAGAGCTTTCCTGCTCCTGGTTTTGTTTGATTTTGGAAGACTTTAGAACTAGGTTACTATTAAATGTGTTAATTAGTGGGCTTCAGAGGTGCTGTCTGTGTTTTTATTTTATTTTATTTTATGGACAGAGGCAGGCTAGCATTTTCATCTTGTTTTCTATCTTTTTGCTAAGTTCAGTTACTGACTACCAGCTAGCTTATCTTATCTTAGCACAGCACAACACAGCACAGCACAGCGCAGCACATCCATTCATCCATTCATCCATCCATTGTCTTAGCCCCAGAAATGGTTAATGGATTGTCACTTATATATATGAGGACTCAAAGCATGTTCTTCACATAAGTGTGCACCTTGACTAGTAGTCGCACTTACACTCTGATGGCTGCATCTGCAGAAACTCGTCCCAAACTGGTTGAGGATGGAACCATTGGTAGAGACAGTGAGCCCCACCTTCCTATAGTGTCTCTCCGTGTAAAAACTGACACAGACAGCCACTCGCCCACCACATTTGCACCTGTAGCCATTTCAGAATCAACAATTAGTTCCGATACCTGACTTGAAGGATGCCCCATTTATACACTGATTTATACACAATACACACAATTATTAATCAGGTTTATGGTTATGCCTGGTTTATAGTTTTGCCTACACATTCATATGACTTTCAGTGGTTTTAAATCCCTACTGTTGGCTGCTTAGTGAAAATGCACATAACTTACACCGAGTCTTTAGACAAATTGTTACGGCTGGTACGTTGAATGACAATGTTAACATATAGCAGGTTTAATATTTCCAGTCATTTGACCATAAATCACTGGACAAAAAATAAGAATTCACCTGGAGGGGGCATACACTCAATAACATAAATGTCAACCTCGTGGTGCTGCAAAGGGAAAGGTCAGGGGATCCATTCATCCATTTTTTTAACCGCTTATCCAATTTCGGGGTCATGAGGTGTCAGTTGCCGGAGCTTATTTGAGTGCAAAAGGCTGGACATGAAAGGGCCAGCACAGAGAGAACAACGACCGCACGCTCACCCATCCACACCTACAGCCTATTAGAATCACTTATTAACTTAACATGCACATCTTTGAACTGTGGAGGGAAAGGCCAAACCTTCTGTTCTGTGACACGACAATGCTAAGCAGTCCTTTTGGATCCCCTAAATGGCACATATACATTTTGATTCAGGAGTTGCTAGGGTTTTTTAGTGTGGACACACCACCTAATCAATATTTGGCACGGTCTTAACAGGACCTATCCTCCGTACAATATCATTTTCCAGTCCAAGACTTCCACCAGCTAACATTCCTGCACGTGATGAAATAAAATCACCTTTTCTAGACTTTCCAAATGTTATTGGATCGAGTGGTTTGTGATGCTACACAAGATTCATCATTGCACAGCTGCTGCTGTTCCAATGACTGTGTATGGGAGAAAATGCCTTCTGGGACAGAGCACATGTATCATGTGTAATGACACACTCACTTGCATCTCCCATAGGAGCTTGAGAACAACTGAGCAACCAATCTACGGGAATCTTATCTGAATTGTCACTGAGACACCATACCTCTTGACAGAAGCACCCGTGACCCTTCTTAAATTCTCCTCTGCTGGATTTTAAACACTTCACGCTGCTTTAAAGCTGTGAGACAGAAGCAATTTAGATGGCGTAGATGGTGAAAACACAAGGCTTTTTAGTTATGGTTTAATGGTTTTGAAAAGGACACAATCAGGAGATGAAGTTGTACTTAGGTGAGGCCGTAGATAAGACTGTGTTTCTACCACAGCTCAATAACTGCATGTTGCAAGTGTCATGAATACCTACACTCCTTTTTTTCTGACAGCTGCAGATTTATGAGCCTACGAATCAAAACACCACTTCACCCTCTGGTTATGCTGGCGCTTTATCAGGCCTTTTTATGTTGATAAGATGTGTTTGGGAGTCATTAGTACATACTTATTAACCGCTCAGGGATGCTTTTAAGGCCACTTAGCTTACCTCAGCTTTCTCAGGCTTATCTCAGTGCTGAAAACCACAGAAAGATGAAATGCCGAACTACTTCATAAGATGTAATAACAGTGGGGTGAGTTACTGCAGGCAGCGTGCTCCTAACATTGTTTATGTCGTCTTTGAAATGGGGTTGGTGGGTCTTTTAATCAGTGTGGCTCAAAGGCATTTGCCCTGCAATTTCTGCTGTTATATGGATTTTCACTCGGGTGTGGTTTGAGGTTGGGAAAGGAAGGGGTGGGGGGGAGTAGTTGAAGAAGGGCCTGGTGGTTTAGGTGGGTTGATGGGGTAAAAGCGCTTAACTTTAAAGTAGCATAGCTCAGGCTGAAGTCTGTAAACATTATTCCCTTGTGACGTGAATGAGAAGCCAAAACAATCAATTAACTCTTGCCTTCTAATTAAGGGAGGGAACAGGGGCGGTGGGGTCTAAATGTGCCCTGTTTGCATCTTCCACTCCTCGTCAGCTGCCCTTTTCAAACAGACAACATTAGGAACAAGTATGGTGGCATGTCACTGTTGACCTATATCAATCTGACAAGATGTATAGCTGCAGAAATCATTCAGAATAATCAGTTATGGGGGCGCTTCATGGCTTAATGGTAAAGAGCACATGTCACAAAACCACTAGCTTGACCTTTGCTGTATGTCTCTATCCTTTCCTACAGTTCCTGTCTGTACCTCCAGTATCACTGTCAATACAGGGACAAGCTAAAAAAAGCTACTTTGAAAGCAGACTTTGAATGTGGCATGGTTGTTGGTGCAGGAAGGGTTCATCTGAGTGTTTCAGGAACTGTTTAGTGTAGTGACAGGAAAGCTACAGTAACTCAATTAACCACTCTTTACTACAAAAGTATGCAGAATACCATCTCTGAATGCTCTTCAGTAGCAGAAGACCCACAGGTGCCACTCCTGTCAGCTTACAACAAGGCTGTGTGGTGCCAGGCGAATGGCACCATTAGACAAAGTTACACCAAATGAACGTCACATCCACTGTCGCAAGATGCCATTTGTGCCGGTCGTGCATCTTTCAACCATGTCAGTTTTTAACACAGTTTCAATGGCACATCAGCACAGAGATTCACAGATTATACAGAGGGAGATGATGTGGAGGAATGTTTTAACTTGCAACACCTACTGTTCAGGAGAATATTGCAGTGGCTAGTTAACGCCAAGCATGAATGAATGTTACTGTGTTGACATTACTGGCATGCAAAGTGACTACTGTGGTATACTGTGGCCTTAAAACTATTGCATGATGCTATCACAAGGAATTATTTCAAGACCTTGCTGAATCTGTCCACCTGGTACCAGCAAGATGTATGTTGCAAAGTAGCTGGTGAGTGAACGTCATACTTTAAATAAATCACTTGCATCCTCTTTTAGGGACAAAAGCAACACCCCATGACATAATTGATTACATTTTAGTATGAAGATTGAGTATAAGGTAATTAGAGGTGCAACGATACACAAAATTCACGGTTCGGTTCGGTTCGATACTTTGGTGTCACGGTTCGATATTTTTTCGATACAAAAAAATGTTCATGCACTTTTAATTTGTCATTTATTAAAATTATAAATATATATTTTAACTCAAAAGTACAGTTTTTAAATTTAACCCTAACCCTTGTGCGTGTTTTTTTATTTTGACAGCGAATGTGCACCTGCGGACCACTTATGTGCAGCCCTGGTTATTTAGCTCGTCATATTGCAGCCACAGAAATTCTTTTGTCCAAAGCTGCACTTTCCTTTCGCCTTATAGTCTGATTTGTCATAACTTCTCCGTTTTGTGGTAAGCTTTTCTTTGGCTGTCACTTCTTCACCCTGATCTGTCTTATTTGGCTCAGCAGAACTGAAATGCTTTTACACACGCACTCACATAAGCTCAGCGATTCTCTGCGCGATCAACCTCTCACATGTTTAAGCTTGCTGCGGGAGATTTCACTTGTCATGTTTGCATAGTAAGCTAACGATTAATAAGACGATGTCAGAGGAATTGGTGCACAAATTATCATCACTCACAGATCAGTGCTGTCGCTCTCTATACACAGTTCGCACGATTGCAAAGTGAAAGCAAAAAAACAAGCGCAAATTCAAACGCGACTTCAATATGTCACATATTGACAGTGGCTCACCGATGCCAATGACATAATTACCCAGCTACATTTCTGAAAGAATGCAAAAGCATTGACATATATTTTTCCTACAATAGCCCGACGGGCAGGGAAGAGATAGATTTTGGTAGCCCGACTGAAAAAAATCGCTAGCTCCAGGACGTCAGGCTAGCGATATTGCGAGCCCTGTATCTGATTGAGGAATCACTCATCTTTGGAAAAGAGACTTTATTACAGAGAAATGTCTCTTTCCAAAATAAAAGCTATACTATCCGCTTCTTCTGGGCTATATTCTCAGCAGCATAAGGAGAATCATGTGCTAACAGCTGTCTAAATGACTCGGCTAAAGTTAGTAGCATGCTTGCTTTTTTTTGTCAGCTTCCACTTGTCTTTGCACTAGGATGATGTCGGCGTAAATGTGCAGTCATATTCGTTGTGTTCCCACTAGTGCTTTCAGGTTAATCTCGTTGAAATGACCTTAACGCCACAACACGGCAAATCTCCGTTAACGAGCTACCACCGATCGCCCTGTGCATGGGGCTAGACGGCCAACACGTTAACGAGCTAACTGCGCTAACACACTAGTTCCCACCCATGTAATTGAGCATTGCATGGCACATCCAACATACTGTTTTACTTTAGTCCATGACTCGCTTACCTTCAGGGTCATACGTCACATGAAAACCAAAATAATTCCAAACGCCAGATCTGAATGAGGTTCAATTTGCCTGTTGCAAGGAGAGCTTAACTTCTGTCTCGCTAGCTTGCCCTGCGCTCTTCCTTCTGACTATGCTGTCTGTGTTGAGCGCTCAGTGGATCTGCGCTCGACAGTGCAGCCTAGGCGGAGTAGTCGAACACAGATTCACTGAGCGCTCAACACAGACAGCATCGTCAGAAGGAAAATTGATAAAATAAATTACAAATGTTGTATTGTTCGATACATATGCGTACCGAACCGAAAGCACTGTATCGAACGGTTCAATATCGATACGAATATCGTTGCACCCCTAAAGGTAATATATGGTTAGGTTTGGGTTAAGAGGTTAGGGTACAATGGCATGTTTAGAGGTAAAATTAATTAACTCTTTAATTTAGGCCCCTCAATCCAAAATGGTGCAAATCCCTCGTTTCACTTTTAAGAATATTTTGAATTTTCTGTTTACCTCTGCAATTAAAGTGAAGTAAGTTTTGCATAAAATTGAAAAGTAGCTCAAAACTGTTTACTCTCAGGGACTTAAAACAGTGCACCTCTAGCTTTCCTGATTAACCAAACGACTGGAATTCTGCAATCTTCAAGGACGGACATGATGTGAACTCATTATTACCCACCGTTCTCTGGGGACAGACTTTCCCTGATCCTTTGAAACTACCTGTCAGATAAAGGTCAGCGCTGCTTTTACTCTGACAGACATGTCGGTACAAACAACTCCGGGCTAAGACCTTAATCTGCAAACCAAAACAACCTGACTAAGAGGGAAAAATACATATATATCAAGACAACAATGAAAAGAAAACATAGCTGAAGGAAAAGAAAACAGTGTTTACTGAGGTTTGCTCACAATGAGCTTGATAAATGAATGTTTGCTGATGTAAGGTAGCTTAGCCGCAGCTAATGAATGAGTGTGAGCGGTGTGCAGAGCTGCAATTTCTCAGGCATTTTTATAAGCACTTGAAGTCAGACTGCAGGTTTGAAGCATTTCTCATTAATTAGGAAAGTCTCCTTAATTAAATGCCACGCTTACAGATGGAGCAGAGGTGAGGCTGGGACAGCCGAGGGTGTTGGAGGTGGTCGCAGGGGGGGGATCTGGAAACCCACAGAGTTTGTAATTAGCAGAGTAATGCAGGACGTCTGACAGCTGGTTAGGATTTTGACTGTTTTATCCGTTGCTTGGCTTCCATCATGGCAGGTTGTTATCTGAGCCTTAGAGGGATTTCATTGGCTTCCACTGGCTTCCCTGATGAGGCTATGAAGCTTTATCTCAGGGCCCCAACAGTGGGGGACACCTAAACTTTTAGTCTTAATCGCACAAAAGGATTCCTCGCTTGACTCGGGCATGTGGTCCCCATTGGGGTATCAACAAGCACGCGAGAAGATGAAAGCCTGCCTTTCTTTCCCGTTCCGAATGTGCTCTGCGCACGCCAACCCCGCCGATGAGTGTCCGCTTTTGTTCTGCACCGGACCACACACGCACACATGAACATAAACACTGCAAGCCGCACATGCGCCCGAGCACACTTCCAAACACCCACAGACACACTCTGCTGGCCGCAGTCGCTCACACACCCAGTCCCCAATGCCCCAATGTGCAGTGAAAACTTTTCGAAACACCCAAAGCTCTGCGTCAGAAACGATGAAAAGCGTCTGGCATTTCGGAGGAGCTTTATCACACGGCTTTACTGACAGCTTTAGTGGCCACATCAAACTTTACTTTGGGTCGGCTCCTTAAACATGTTTCCCTCTCCAGCATTTTGCTTCATTTAGTCTAAGCAAAGGAGATAAAGACGGGCAGAAAAGGACCAACATGAAAAAGCCATCTTTTCAGAGCAGATCAATGGCAACAACATAAACTTAAAGCACTGGATTGATCTTTAGAGGACTAAGTGTCCCATTTTCATCACAATTTTTTTTTAAATCCCACTTTTAAACGTGCACACTGGATGTATTTGACAATATATGTGTGATCGGGCTTAATCACATTGGCCGAGCAGAATGTGTATTTCAGCAAAGTAGATCAACATATGGAATATGTTAGGAAAAATTACTGGCTTAAGCAGGGTAAGCTGCTCTTTGCCAGCAACCTGTTTATAGTCTGGAAGCGTGGCCACAACAATGCACGACGGCAAACAGAACCATAAGGCTGAAAGGAGCAAGATGAAACATTTAGTTAGCACAACCTTGCAGAAAATGTCACACTCTGAATACAACCCATCTCGAATCCTTTCACAGGATTTAATCGCTGCGCCTTTATGAATAATGAGCCTGTGCTGTTTTTAGAAGATTTCGGCAGTTGGGAGAGACATGGACAGCGGTGCTGTGGTCCATGTGGAGCTTTTAAGGTACAGTCGCTGGCAAAATTATGAGCTAAATAACAATTTTGGAGCAGAGCAGATCCAAACACGAGCCCTCTATGGATTAGCCACAGTCCACTTTTTGTTCGAACAGTAATTATAATTGGCCTATGCCAGCTACCACTCAATCCTCAGACCTTGTCATCTTAATCTCCACTAATCCTCCTTTGTGTTTGCAGAAATTAGTTCTTGAAGTGGCCTCAATCTAGGTCAATCCTTTGGGCACTTTGGAAAGAGTCTGACGGGGGTTTTGTAGATGTGTGTGTGTGTGTGTGTGTGTGTGTGTCCCTGTGACAGATTTGATGTGAGGTTGGAAGAAGGGAGGATGGAGCTGGGGTGCAGTGGTGAGCACTGAGTTGGGCAAACACCTATTATCGCCATTTTAATTGGAGATTAGTGTGAGGATTTAGCTGTAGTCTGTAGGGAGGCAGACAGCAACGGGTGCTGGCAGCACTCTCTGTGGGCATGACTTTGCGCTCTCTACATAAGCCTGCAAATCTGTTTATGCTCAATGTGGAGGGAAATGTCTCTTTGGGGAATAGTGAGAAGACTCTTCCTTGCTTTTTTGTCTTCCCTCGTTCTTTCCTCTGAGAAGAAAAATAACTTAAATGTGATGGAGTGAAGTGACAATTTCAATTATAGTGCCAAATGAGTTTGCCCTTCGACAACGAGAGAAGCAATATTCTTTCAGTGGATTCCCGAGACAGTAATGGAAATGGGTCATGCTGTATCATGAGCAGAAAAATAACACTGAATGTAAAATGGACGACACAATGAGGTTAGAATAGTTTGTAAGTGGCAACACATGATAGGAGTACAACCTAATATATTCTGGCTTTTGATTAATAATTTAAGATATAAATTATTGTCTCCAACACCTCACCCCAACCTGTCGCGACAGAGGTTTCTTCCTGTTAAAACCGAGTTTTTCTTTCCCACTGTCTCCAAGTGCTTGCTCACAGGGGGTCATCTGATTGTTGGAGTTTTCTCTATATCATTGTAGGGTCTTTACCTTACAGTATAAAGCACCTTGAAGCAACTTTTGTTGCGGTTTGGAGTGGCTGTAGCTCAGGCGGTAGAGCAGGTCATCACCTATCGAAAGGTTGGTGGTTCGATTCCTAGTCTGCGTGCCAAATATCCTTGGGCAAGATACTTAACCCCAAATTGCTCTCCAATGCATCCATCGGAGTGTGAATGTTAGTTAGAAAGCACTAAGAAAATGTGCTTATGCGAATGGGTGAAAGTACAAGCTGTGTAAAGCGCTTTGAGTGCTCAGAAGAGTAGAAAAGCTCTATATAAGAACCAGTCCATTTACCCTTTACTATAAAACTGAATTGAATTGAATGTGTATCATCAATAGATGGCTAGGCATCAATCAGTGTGCTTATCCATCATTCCATATTGGATTCTAGTCAATGGATGTTGACCTATGGATATGGATAGATGGAGGATATCCATACTCATTAATAGATTCTTGATTGAGCCACATTTAAAATCTGCATAAATGTTGGAAGAAGACTGTGTATCAAACATTAAAAAAAAGAGTTGTGTTTGTGCGATGTGTTATGTATGACGGTTGTTCTGTGGAGAGCTCTTTTGGCCAACACTATTTTATGGTTTCAGGTTTCAAAACTATGCTATGATTAAAGCAACAAGAATGATCTTAAGATTAATATAAAGCTAGATTTGGTGTGCAAAGGTGGACACATGGTACCATGGTTGTGTTGGGTTGTTTGTATTTGGCTATGCGGAGTGAAGAATTATGGAATGCAACCTAAGCAGATGTGGTTGCGTGTAGTCCCCCCAAAAAGCCACAGAGCCTGACAGGGATGACACAACCTGAATGCTGACTGGTTAAAAACGGGCCTCAAAAGGAAAGGGAGCATCAGCGGAGTTCACCACAGCATGAAAAGCGCAGATAATGCAAAGGGTAGTTTGCATTGTTTCAAACAACCTGTGCCACTTTAGCTCTTTGTATGTTATAACTTACCTTCTCTTCTGACTGATGAACCAACAACAGCACATGGAAAAAGAGTCCACAGACCATTTGTTCCACATATTTCTGACACTGCAACTTGCTTGTAGACAACAGTGCAAAGAATGTATGCATAGGGTCTTTGTAAGAGCAACAGGTCCATAATTGTAAAACAGGCTTTATAAAGAATGTTATTTTCATTCTGCATAGATACTATTATATGAAATCCAAACATATTGAAAGTCTCAAGAAAGTAATACTACACCATTTCCTGTTGGAGCATTCACTGATTGACTCTGTGTGACTACATAATAGTACCTTACATTTAACTCCGTGTTAGAAGCAGCCCTGCAAACCCCTACTGAAGTTATTTACTGACCTGTCGACCGGCCCAGTGAGAGGAGCTAAGCCTTAATTATACTCTTTTAAACCTTGATCATACTCTGTTGCGGACACGGACAGCTGGAGACACCATGGTCGAGTAATCATTCCTGTTATACTTCTTTTAAGTTGGTTTGAAGTCAGCCGCCTGAGGTGCATGCATAGTTGGTGTTTAATTACATGAAATTTCCTGCACGGTAGCGAAAAACTAGCAGATGAAAAAAACTGGACAGATGCTCACACTCTGAAATGAAATCTGTGTTACTTGGACCTAAGTAAACTTGGAGATACGGAAAGGCAAGGCCTCGGGAAGGGTTCACATTTAGGTGTTGCTTCAGTGACAGGTGTGCTTGACATTTGAAGATATTATCACAGCGATAACAGTCACTGTAATGCTGAAATCATCATTCAGCAGTGATAGTGTGCTGGGAGTCCATGGGCAGCCCATCTACTTGAGAGCGTCTGTTAACGATGGTACAAAGTATGCAGTACAATCGGTGTATGATCTACTCTTGCTTACACTGCGACCAGCTGTGAACCGTTATAACATACAAGTGTTATAAACAATGAACACTGCAATCAGTCACTTGTTTTCATGCTATATCCTTTGATTTTTGATGTTGGTTCATTCGATCTCAAATCAACATGGGCCTTTTGCTCAAGCCTTTTGCTTCATACTTTAAAGTATGAAAAAAAAGCCCAGTACTCCTGCAAAGTCCTATATTTGAGTGTAAACTAATAAGAAACTGCATTCTATTACTACATAATTGTATTGCCACTAGCTGTCTTTTGCAATGTGAAGTTTCTCATTAGTGTAAAATACTGGATTCTGTAGGACAGCATGAATTCTTTTTTGATCTGTCCAAAATTACAGATTCTGGTTTAATTTGATGACGAGAACCACCAGTGAAAAGTTTAGGCTTTCATCTTTTAATAGTTTTTGAGACATTCCTGTTAAAACATTACCTCATCCACATCTAGTAACGTGCACCTACAGCGAACGTCTGCTGTCTGTATGGAAATCTGCATGCAAATGTACACACATCAGTTTGCATGTTCAGGTAACACAGGATAATTACTCAACATAGTGATCAACTTCTCCTTTATTTGATGTCAGATTACGGGCTGAAATAATAATATGATTAGACTGACTAGTGGCAGCAGTGGATCACTTAAATAAATGTGGTTTTATTGACTTCCAAATATAAGCGTTTCTCAGCTCTTCAGCACAAACAAACTGAAGGAGCAGATTGGTCCAATACAACAACACATGACGTCACCTTTTTTTCAAGGTAAACAGGATGGAAGATCGCTGAAACCTGAAAGGTGTGCCTCGGAATGTGGCGTTGCTGAAATACAACACACTTCACACTGAAATCAGGTACATTAGGTCAAAAAAGGCGAGGGGCAAATAAGCAAATTTTCCTTTTTAAAAAAATAAACATTTCAAACAATAATGCCGTAGTAAATGAGTTTAAAAGAGTTTAAAAGCAAAGGGTGCAAAAGCACAGCCTCTTTTAAAGTCAAGTCAGCATATTCAGATTGGTGAAAGGACACGACAGATCGGAAATGTCCTCAGGGGTTTCCCTGTGCTGAGCCTGATGAGTAATAACCACAATTTTAGATTTAATTCTAAATTCTGCTGGCAGCCAGAGCTAGAATAATGGCTTCCTGTACTTTATTATTTGTGTCTTGTCATGTTTCAAAAGCATGGCATAATTGCCCTCGATTTTTTTCATGCCAACAGAGAAATCCAGAGACGAGTCAAATGTGACAAAGTGCAAGGAGCGGATTTGTTTTGTGACTCAAAACAAATCCATTTGCACAGCAAATGATTAATATATTTGGTGATAAAACATGAGCGTGAAAAGCCTTTGCACAAGAAATCTTTGAGGGAGAAGAGAACTGTCACTATCAAGGTGAGTTTTGGAAACAAGATTGCCATCGCTATTAAGATTACAATGCTGAGAGAAACTGCAGTGTATTTCTACTTACATTTCATTTAAGGCACAATTAAATTTTACTACCTCTTGGATTCACACCTTCAGATTTATCACCAAGTTCTATATCTATACACCAAACAAGCTGTAGGTTGTAGTCAAGTTACTTTTAGTCAGCATCAGATTAAACTGTCATTCAGAAGACTCAATCACACATTTGTAAACCATAAACTCTTCAATATTTAAAAAACCACACCTCCAACAAACAAAGGATCAAGATTTAAGTAGCTCAAAACGGTCAATAGTGCTGAGACTGAGCACAAACAGGCTGAATCAGCAGCCATAGTGCAGGTGCTCATTGATAAGAGTTTTACGATTACGGTTATCTCACACAGCACAGCACCTTCAGGTGTTACCTTCTGACTACTGTCATATGTCTCCACAGAAAAGTGGACTGTGTTTAATCTTGGGTGTTTAAAATGCAGGAAAATGTGCTGCCATAAAATATGCAGGGGTATAACCTTGGCCAGAGTGTGTTGGGGTGTGATAACACATATGGCCCTCAGCGCTAATAGGCAGAAGAGCTGAGGGGGATCTAACATGATATACTGCAGCTTAACGCAGTTAATGTGCTTGAAAGAATGTCTTGTTATCTTGCTTATTTTGCTTGTTTCCCACAAATTTATCTTCTCCGGCGCTGTATCCGCCACTCTGCCTCTCATTTCTCACTGTCCGCCCAACCATTTCTTCCTCAGCTGTAATTTTCCTCATGTGCGATATATTTAAGCTGGTTGAAGATCACAGAATGAGAAAACCCTCCACTCCACCTTCACACCCCACTTTAGACGGCCAAATTAAAGACTATTGTACATTTGTTTAATTAATAACACTCTTGTATGTGTGCTATAAAAATGTAGCTACAGCTAGCTTAGCTAATTAGCTTAGTTAGCATCAAGGGAATAAAGTGGGGAGGTTCAGCTAGCTTGCTGGATAAGCTATTGGAGATAAAACAGAGAGTTAAAAACTTCAAATTTCTCCCAGGATGCAAAGCTGCTTAAAAATGTTCTTTACAAAAAGATTTTGTAAACTCATGTGAAAATCTCCTTAGCTGTTTCATGCTTTGACTTTTTCGTGTCTCCCTGCAGTCACTGTTTAGCAGTTCACAGTGAGACTAAATATGGGTAAATGATGAGCAAATATCTGTATTTTACCCTATCCTCCTCAGATTCAGATGTGATCCCTATTTCTTTCTGCACTTAAATCTCAAGAGACACTGGCCCACTTTTCAACTTTAAACTCATCTCGACTTTTCTGTGAAAGCAGCAGCAGTAAATCTCCATCTATTACATTACATGCAGGGAGCACAACCCCCCTACTCCCTTATGACTAATCAGCTGGAACAATTCTTCCCAAAGCACTGCATACCATCCTCTCCCACACAGACTGTAAACTCTTGACCTCACCTCACACCATTTGCAAATCACCAGTTTTACCCTGAAAAAATAAATGAAAAAAACAAAACAAGCAAACAAAAAACTATCATGCTGAAATAATTACTGGGCTAATTAAATACCTCAGTCTTTCAGAAAAAGAAATGAAGTGTTAACTGAATGTATTTTCAAACTGATAGAAACTGACATGAATAATAAAAAGTATTGCAAGGTTGTTTTTTCAGGTATAAGGTCAATTAAAATGAAAAATTAATATAAAAAAAGTAGACAAAACACCTGTTTTTAATTCCATTATATTTTGCTAGGATAATGGGAAATAAGTGCAAAGATTTATTGTAACATGTGCAAACATACTTGGTTGTATGTTTGCACATAAAATCTGTTTCCAAGTATTTTCATTGCAGTCTTCTGTAATTTGGCACACCTCAGCCTGTTCTTCCTGTTACCCTTCCATAAGAATACCTTCTTGACAGCTACCCTTCCACTAAGACCATTTCTGATGAGCTTCAGTGAGGAGTAGATGTATCAGCTGAAGGGGCCGATGCATCTCTCAGGTCCTGTGTCACGCCTTTGATGGATATTTTCCTGTTTCTTAAGGACATGTCTTTCAGACCCTAACCCTACCATACAGCTCATCTGCTGTAGATGGGTAGCCTATAACACATGGGAAAAACATGACAGAAAGGATGACAAAATACCTTATTACTGTAATCATAATAGCCAGTCACAATCTAAGCTCTCCTCTCCTCTCCATTAGCAAACTTTAAGTAATGCTGACCTGCTAATAAGTCACCACTTTGGTCCTCTTTGGCACTGGCTATGCAGTGGACCATTAGTGATAGAGCTGCTTCACTGTCTTCCAGATCACTCAAGGTCACTGTTCAATACTTATATGGCTGTTCCCTCAGGCAGCTCATTTACTGTGAGGTTTTTCCTTTCCTGTATCTGAGCACAGAGAGAAATTATTTTTTTGTGTCATCGGATGTCCTGGAGCCAAAACCTGAAGGCTGTAATCCTCATAGGTTTTTATCATCAGGTTGTGAAACCATTTTAAAACACCATGGCTGGTATGTTACACCAAAATGAAAGCCACTTCCTGTGAAGCCACACTGGAATTTTAATTGACCTTGAAATCAGAGCCTTTCCTATTTTGCTTCTGCTGCAGAAATGAACACATTACGCTGTACACAGTACATTTCATCTGACCAGCTTACCTTTATTCAGGCATGAACTAAAACTGAAGCTCATGGAAGCTAATATAAACTAAAATATTGCTTCACTTAGAATCAACACATTTCATCACAAATATGTTGAATGTAATGCATTTAGGCACATAACAATAAATACATTTAGGTCCTGTCAGAAATGCCGAAACCTGAAAAAATATTTAGCAGTATTTTAAGTATTAACATATCGATGGTTGCATTAAAAACCACAAATATCTTTGTTAAAGCCCTCTTTCTAGTGTCACAAAGCAGGTCACATATCAAGATTTAACGCTACTTTTTTGGCATACGATTAATCAGACCAGGCCACCTTCTTCCATTACTGTGGTCTAGTTCTGATGCTCATGGGCCCATTGTTGGCACCTTTGGTGATTGACAGAGGCCTGCGTGACACCCTGACTTGTCTGCAGCTATTCAGCCCAATACGCAACATACTGCAATGCTCTGTGTATTCTGACCTTTACCTCTACCTCACTATGTTATAAGAGTAAAATTTATACAATTAAAATGATTCTGAATTATTTATAATTACATAGTAACTATCCTTTCTGCGGATGGCTCTTGTACTGGCTGATAGTATAAGCAGTTGTTTCTACTTTCCAGGCTCTTAAGCTGGATCTAGCATGGCACACTTTCTCTACCACACTTCGATTACAGTCACTTTGTTGTTTGAGCTACCAGCTAACTGGCCTGACGGATTTAAATATGCATCACGTTCAGGATAGTTTCCTGAACATGTTGGACAAATCACAGGAATGATGGTACACAACTGACCCAAATATAAATCAGTGTTTATCTGTTACACACAGTCACCTGCCAATGTGCCTCAGGCTGCTGGCTTGTCCAGTCTTGGAAATACCAGCAGTCATGTCTAATGCAAATCAGCTTGTGTAGTTGCATCTGAAAGGGCCACGTAAGACCACAGGTTACAGTTTAACCCTGCTTGTTAAAGCAGTCAGGTAGCGGCACTACTGTTTGCCAACCTATTTCTCCTCCCACCCCACTCCCGCGCTCGATTTCCACACTAAAATCCTAACAAGCCTATTGCGATTCAGGAGAAGGCGTTTAATTTGCCCCGGAGCCAACATTTTTTCCAGCATGTGTACACTGTAATGAGATTTCCACTGCATTTCCCTGAGCTTTGAAACCATTCTCACCACATTTGAATACAGAGAAACTACTGCAATTCTCCCCAGAAATAAAAACTCAACGGTGAATAACAATAAGCACAGTTGGTTTTTGCATCACTCTGCTGTGCCTGGGACTCAAGCCTCTGAGAAAAGACCCAGTAACATAATGCCTTGTTTACTCATTACTGGAAGTCTTCTGCTGAGAAGAAATAATGGTCTAAAATGACTCATCCTGCAGCACTGTGGGTTGAGCAGCTTATTGTCATTTGTTTTTAATTCGTTGTTTGGTGTTGAAATTATTACTAATTTCTGCTCGCAATTACAAAAAATACAGGATACCAAGTGAAATTAAATAAAAGTGTACTGCAGTGCACGAGTACGGGAGGATCATTTATAACACAAATTAAATGGTATTACTATGAAAAGTTTGCAAACATATATGAAGATAATATCACATCAACAGTGTCGTACAGCATGTGGTTATTTATCAAACTGACTGCAAAAGGAAAAGTGCCGCTGCTGGGCAGACAATCAATACTGGAACAAAGAGAGCCACAAATTGGCATTGTATACAAATTCATACGCGTCAACAGTTTATGAGTTATAATAGAATACAATGTTTATTCAGTTTAGAAAGAAAAACTTGTCATGCCACGAGTCTACTCAGAGACAAATGTGCGATTTGCATTTCCCCCCCTGCAAAATGTTGGCCAAGTTGTCAAAAGTTTTGATGTAAGACGAGCCCGAACTCATCATCGTTTCTGTGAAAAATTCAAATTGATGACATTTTTTTTTATCTGCAGGAGGTTAAAAAAAAACAAACAAACCCATTAGGTGTAAATCAAGAGGAACAAATGCAGACATTAAATCAAACACAGGAACATTTTGTGGTGGTGGTGGAGCGGTGGGGGGGTGTGTGTGAATAAAATCACAAGAAATCCATCCATACATAAACAGTGAGAAAATACCGAAATGCAGACGTGGAGATGTGATCTTATGCTAAGCTAACCATCAGAAGACTGCCAGCTGTTCTTTTTCCTGTTGGCTAAGAGTAAAAAAAACAAATCTCTTGGCTGCAGCCAATTCATATTACAGAACCAGATATCTCATTTACACTCTTAGCTAATAAATGTATTTTCATACATTACCGCGCTTCTCATTTAAAGTAGTAATACTGTCACTGTCACAGTGAGGAAGATTCTGTTGTGATATTTTAATCAGATAATCACAAAAAAAAAACAAAACAACAAAACCCCTGAGAATTACAGATAACAATGGTTCTGAACAGTGTTTCAGCAGGAATGTGTTTACTTGTAAAGATTCATAGATCACTGATGTTAAAAAACAAACAAACAAACATCTGTGTCTCGCAGAAACGCCTATAAGTAGGACTGTAAAGCATAACAAAGATAGCATGGGGGCGACTAAGAGAGAAATACACTGTAAGAGCTGATCTGTTATCAACAAAATAGACTCCCAGAACTGAATTAGTCACACCAATACATCAGCTACAAAACATTATGAATCATATTTGAACCAGCTTCTCTACAACCTGACTTCACTGCACTACATCATTTTTCTCCAATCCCCATGCGTTGCCCCGTCTGACAAAAATCAGTTACATATGTCTGAAAGGCTTTAGGGCTGTCTTCCAAAAGGCACCAAAACATACGCAACCTCTTCAGATAAGCCGCCATACAAGAGACACAAGAGGCCTACCATGATGCGTCATGGCTTAAAGAAACAGAGCCTGAAGGGACAAAGGGTGGATCTGACTGTGAAGGGACTGACTGATGACTTGTGTTTGAGGAATTTACTGATTAGTTACCTGGTGAACAACTACCTATCAATCAAGCTCGGCCCACCCATAACAATGCATAATCAATTTAACTGTGTGAATTCTAAAAATAAAAAAAAGATCCCACGCAGAGCCAGGTCATCAGAGTCATCAGAGGTCACAGAGCAAGAGAGCCAAGGGTTGTTTTTCCATGGACTTCTATGCAATCATAAGTCTATTGCAACCAGAGGAGTTGGCTTTAACAAGAATACAGATTTAAGACAGAAGGTAGTGTGTCCTTGGCAGTGTTGGGGAGTAACGGAATACATGTACCGCCGTTACGTATTTAAAATACAAAATATGAGTAACTGTATTCCGTTACAGTTACCGTTTAAAAAGGTGGTATTCAGAATACAGTTACTTTGTTGAAATAAATGGATTACACTGCGGTACTTTCCTGTTTCATATTGTCGCGGGTCAGGACTGTTTGGGTTTTGTTTGACAGCTACGTTCTGTTGTTCCAGGCGGCAGCGCTACGGTTGCCATGGTTACAGGGCGACGCTCTCTCTCTCTCTCTGCGACTGTGTGTTTCCTGGGTGAGAGAGCGCCTTTTCGTTGTTGTTGTTGTTGTTGTTGTGCTAAGCTAACAGGCAGAATGCTACAAGCATAGCTCTAAAGAATGTAGCATCATGGCCAGTGTAGTCCGTGCTGCAGGGAGAATGGACTGCCATACACATTATGGGTCTGTGAGCGCGAGGAGGGAGAGAGAAAAAGGGGAGTGGAAAGGTTGGAGTTGTCATCGAGGAAAAACGGGAGCTGGAAGCATGTAAATATAATAATAACCACTTCAGCCAAGAAGAGTGCCTGACGAGCCCTAATCTTAAAAGTAGAGATAGTGTCTGTCTCCTGAATCCAAACTGGAAGCTGGTTCCACAGAAGAGGGGCCTGAAAACTGAAGGCTCTCCCTCCCATTCTACTTTTAAATACTCTAGGAACAACAAGTAGGCCTGCAGTGTGAGAGCGAAGTGCTCTAATAGGGTGATATGGTACTACAAGGTCATTAAGATAAGATGGGGCCTGATTATTTAAGACCTTGTATGTGAGGAGCAGGATTTTGAATTCAATTCTGGATTTAACAGGAAGCCAATGAAGGGAAGCCAAAACAGGAGAAATATGCTCTCTCTTTCTAGTCCCTGTCAGCACTCTTGCTGCAACATTTTGGATCAACTGAAGGCTTTTCAGTGAGTTTTTTGGACATCCTGATAATAATGAGTTACAGTAGTCCAGCCTGGAAGTAATAAATACATGAACTAGTTTTTCAGCGTCACTCTGAGACAGGATATTTCTAACTTTAGAGATGTTGTGCAAATGGAAGAAAGCAGTCTTACATATTTGTTTAATATGTGCGTTGAAGGACATATTCTGGTCAAAAATGACTCCAAGGTTCCTCACAGCGTTACTGGAGGCCAAGGTAATGAGTAAGAATCTGGTTAGATACCATATTTCTAAGCTTTTCAGGGCCGAGTACAATAACCTCAGTTTTATCTGAATTAAGAAGCAGAAAGTTAGCGGCCATCCAGGTCTTTATGTCTTTAAGGCATTCCTGCAGTTTAACTAATTGGTGTGTGTTAGATAAATTTCACATTTCAGCTTTGTGTATGCACAGTTTTCCAGATTCTTGGAGTATCATTTTATATTATCCAATGCGATGCACGAAGATTAAGCTGAACTGAAACGAAAAAAAAGAAGATGAAAAAAACCTGCTGACTGTATATTTGTATGAAACAACCAGCTACTTCAGAGAGGTCCCTGGCAACTGCTGCCACTTAATTGGAAGTGGTTGAGTGTTTTGTTTGCGGTGCTCACACCCTAGCACTCTCCCACCTCTTCTCTCCCTGATATATCTCTCCCCTTAACTTCTTCACCCATTCGCCTTTGTTACTGCTGGTGTCACCTGCTGGGACAGAGTGTCATCTACTTGTTAGCTTCTCACCAGGTTGCCCATTTGGAGGAGTAAAGAAAAAAAAAACCCTAAAGTGTGGGGGGGATGGTACGTTGAGGTAGCTTTTTCCAATTTAGAAAGCTCTTCAAGGGGTTGGATGAGTGTGATTTGAGGTGAGAACCTCACATCTCTGTCTTTGTCTGTAGTGAGGCGAAATACCACACCCATAGAGACCACTGTTTTCCTTTATCTCTGTGTCCTGTGAATTTCTATAGCAGAATTATTTGGGATGTGGAGAGTAGTTCTACACACACATGTATCTGCACCTATCTACACAGATATGTCCTACAGTTTAACATGGGTGCAAAGAGTTTACTGCTTGGCAATCTGTTTAATTAGCATTCAGCCCAGTAACAGGTAGACTGTACATGGAAATACGAGGACTTTTTAGTTGCTAGATCCTTTTGTCCCGTCTCCCTCTCCTCAACCCTAACCAGTCATGGCGGATGGTTGCCCCTCTGTAAGTCTTGTTTGCGCCAGATGTTTCTTCCTGTTAAAAGGGAGTTTTTCCTTCCCACTTTCGGCAAGTGCTCATAGTGGGTTGTCTGATTATTTGGTTCTCTGTATTATTGTACAGTTTTTACTTTACTGTTACGATTTAGCGCTATATAAATACAACTGAACAGCTTTTGGCGAGATCGTTGAATGATTGGAGAGAGTCAAGGCACAACGGTGACCCTGGGATCAGATTCAAGATTTCAAGGTGCACACATCTTCCTTGCTTTTGTTGAGCATAAGCCAAAACTGGTAACAGAGATAGACGTGCTAGGAAAGAGAAAAGAAATAAATTGCTAATGCTGTTCGAATATCTCACCCACGATTAGAAAACACTGTCAAAATGAATGCCTGATAACACATACGTCAGAGTAAACAGACAGCGAGTTTAGTTTAGTCTATTCAAACCTAATTAAAGTCGCATTGTATAAAATGAGCATTTGCATTAAAGACAATAGGCTATGCTCATACAGTGCAATTGATCGTGCCATCTGTTGACATCTAATTAATGTGCTGACTAGAATTAATTGTCATAGTTAACACCAACTTGCCAAAATTATGCTATGGTTTCATTAAACAAATAAACAAATAGGAGAATGGTATGTTTTGCAGTAAGCTATGGTCAGAGATGATTGTTTCTATTCCTGTTTGTAGGGTATCATCATAGATATACACACTTTGGCCTGCTGATGTTACAGTTGCTACATTAATCACATTAAATCCTCAAACTTAACAACATTTTGCTGTATCGTGTCCACTGTGCTCTACAAATACTGTTCTTTGTTACTGAGGTTTGGCAGGTGGTGTTTTGAAAAACTAGGCTAGCAGAACCATAGTCCTGAAAATATGGTTTCCAGTACTGTAAGAATCACTCTAAAAGTCCAAACTGTGATAGAATTGGTTAAGAAATGAATGTATTAAGATACTCCTCCCTTTCTGGCAATCCCCTCTACTCCTTTCAGAGGAACAGCAATATATTCCCATGCTTGTCAGAAGACACAACATCTCCATCATGGTCTCCTCCAGCTTCACTTGTATATTCAGCTCTCTCTTCACTCCAGCAGACCGGTACAGTTACAGTCGTGTCTTCAATCTTGGAAGAGGAGACTCACTCTCTTCTTCAGCACACTGACTCAGACCCAGCAGACAGAGTGGTGGCTGCAGCTATATCTACTCCGTATCTTTCAACCTAAAGAGCTAGCCGCGGCTCCTTCCATGTTCCAGGAACTCATCCTCTGACCGCTGTTTGATCCACACCAGACCCCATAGCTCTTTTGCCATGGATCTGTCTAGTGGCTTGGCCATCATAGTAGTCATTTTATCCATTTGCAGGCTTGACTCCAGTGTGAGTCCCCAGTAACCCAGTCCTGAGACAAGTCATAGTCACAGTCATTTTTTTTTTCATGGTGATCTTTTAATCAGACTTTTTGTTTTTTTTGCCACTTTTGCTCAGGGAGATCCTACCAGGCTTCCCAGCTCACCTGGGTGCACAACTCACAATACTCTTTTTTTCTGTGTCCAGTGAGAGACAACATTTTTGGTGTTTTTTGTGTTTGAATGGTAAGAAAGACAAGTGGTCATAACACTTAAATGCCCATGGAACTAGTATTCTTCTGGTACGATGATGATGCAGTTATGTCTGACTTCAGTAAAGCGTATGTGAGTGCAGACAGTATCATCACAAATGTCTATCACCCGCTGTAAGTGTGCATCACTGGTTTTAAATGTATAACTGCTGAAGAGCTTCAATAATTCACTGCACTGTATGTGTCAAAGTTCTGTTGTGTGCAGGGAGGACTTGTGGGCATTAATATTTGATGTCCTCCTTTCTAACTGTGAGCTGGTGCAGAGCTGATGGATGACCCCTGATGTTTGCGCGTGTCAGTGTTATTCATCAAAATAATGTGGGAGAAGGAAAGAAAGAGATGGAGACTCATCCAGGCCGTCTCAGGTCACAAGTTTTTCTTACATTTTCTTTCACTTTAGCAGCTAGAGTATTCAATTCTTAACAGACCCATCCTACAGATAGATCATGAATAATTTATCGCAAATCTTTCCCTCACCTCTACAAAAACTGTGTCACTCAAGCCAAGCTTTCAATTTACAAATGAAAAACAATGAAAGAAAAACAACAAATAATACACAAGATGAAACTTAAGTGCTCCCACAGTGAAGCTGAGCACATAAACAATGTCAGACAACCTTAAAGCAAAAAACCAGAACCTCTTAGTTCTGGATGGGGATTAATCTTTGTCCAAGCTTGTATATGCGGCTTGTAGCCTATGCATTTAAATGATCCATGGTGAGTACTTTCTGTGAGGTGTTAGTACTGTGATTGTTCTATAAAGTCAGTAGTAACAAATTATATTAAAGTTGTGTTTTGTCCTGATTGGCACGCACTCCTGATTTTTTTCTGGTGTGACCCAGAGCAGCTTTCAGCTGCTAACCCAGTTACGGTTCCCTCACAGAATTAGATCAAACAGGAGGGAAATCTTTCTTGGGACTTCGGTGGGAAACATGTTCTTGCTAAAGACAATAATAGAGTTGAATAAATTCTAGTCAAAATTGAGATATTTCAAGTTATGGCGAAGCTTCTGAGGAAACATCAGATTTGAAAGGAACCCTTAAAAATATCCACTTTGACATAATAAGAGAAATGAGCTACTAAACATAAAGTTTGAGGTCAGGTCAAGTGGTATCAAACTAATCGGGGCAGGAATGAGGACACGTTCTTTTTCAAACGCGAGTGCTACAAACCAAAGATATGAGGAAAGGAAAACAAGGTGAATCTTGTGCGAGACAGACACAAGTAGAGGACTTTTTACAACCTTCACCACTGTAGGGTAGCTGATCACCTTTACACTTTTCCACTCGCTAACGCTCTACCTGATATGTAAAAAAAATCCTTCTCATGTGTGTTGTGTACTTTTATTTTACACAGTATTTGAACAATTATACATTTTTAAAATCATTTTACCAGTAATGCAGCAGTCAGTATGTGATTAAAGTGCAGTCTTTCAGCTATCATTCCAGGGGTTCAACACAATTATTGCATTAACTGTTTTTGAATTAAAGGCCTTTTCAGGAACTCAAAAGTAACTGGACAAACTATCATAAAAACGTTTTTTTTTTGTTTGTTTGTTTTGTTTTTTACAGTCAATGCTGCCTGAGCTCATGGATATCAGCAAATGTAATTTACTCCTTTGAGATGCGTCGGGCATTTACTGCAGCGTCTCTCAGTTGCTGTTTGTTTGTGGGTCTCACTGCCTTCAGTTTTGGCTTCAGTAACCAAAAACCATGCAATACTAGACAGAGATCGAGTGACCGTCTTGGCCTTTGAAGAATATCCAATTTCTTTGCTTTGAGAAACTATTGGGTTGCTTTTGCAGTAGGCTTTGGGTTATCCATTTGCTCTGTGATGTGCTGTCTGAGCAGTTTTGCATCATTTAGCTAAATGTGTACATTATTCATCTTCTTATGCTCGATCAACCGTCACTAGTCATTAAACCCCAGTTTTATTGGGGCCTTACATGCCAGTGTCATAACACTCCCTCCACCATGTTAGACAGATGATGATATATTTTATTCTAGCAAAATATAATCAGGTTTTCCTTTCCTTTAGTGTAATCCACGGCATACACCTCGTTATAAACCATCTGTCTTCAAATTCACACATACACACATCCTGTTCCATTGTTTTCCAGGCATTTTGGTGATGCTGAGTTGCCCTGTTAATCCCTTCCTTTCAAAAATGTAGCAGATTTATGTTAGCCAACATGGCCTCATTCACTCACACCAACATTTCTTTGACTCTGATATTGAGAACTCGGTTAACAGATACCAAATACGAGCCATTTAACATTTGCAGTCAACTCGAGAGATCTTATCATCTTCATTTGTAACAACTTGTTTGAAAATATGGGACTATGCATAAATATGGTTTCAATTCCAGCTGCAGAGACCAAAACAATTCACAAGAATCACTAGACCTCCTAGAGTACTGGTTGTACTTGTTGCACAAAATGATCAGTTGTGTCCTACAGATGCTGCTAACCAAGAATGCTAATGTTAGCAGCAAGTTGTGTCTTGCAGCTATATCTAGTAATCTATTAGTCCATTTAATACAATCAGGCTAAACATGATTAATTATTCTGTCTATTAATATTCAAAATGTTGCACCGTAATTTATGTTTTCAAGCAGCTTGAGATTGTGGATTGTTAGTGGTTGAGCAGGTAACCACATGTAACAGCCCGAGTTCATTCTAACACAAGGCCCTTTGCTGCATGCTTACTTCTCTCTCTTTGTCCCTGTCTGTTTCCTGTCTCCTCTTTATTAAAAATCCATTTCTTAAAGGTGGGAAAAGTCCTAATTGATATTTTTTGAAAAATTTTAGAAAAATGTTACCAAGAAAAGAAAAAAAAAAAACGGTATTACCAAATGTACTGAAATAAAACCACAAGTGTATTGTACCTAGAATTTGTTTTCAAAACAGCTTAGTGAAACTTACTGCTGGCTTGTCAAATGTAATTTATTACTGCAAATGAGACTTTTGAGAAGTTGCTGCTGACTAATTTCCTGGCAAGATCCAGAGTTAAGACACAGTGAGAAAACACCTAAAAAATTTCCATGAATTGTTTTATTTAAAACGACCAATCAGTTGTCTCAGCATAGTAATTTTTTCAGCTTTTTTCTAAAGGTAGTTAAAGCCCTGCAGCAACTGTATCTTAATTGTGTTTACTTCATGTTGGCATGTGTGATTGTTTTCACCCGTAGAAGTAAAGCCATGGAGAGAAAACATTTTGAAGTCTAATAAATTGAGACAAAAGGCAGCTGGAGTTACAGTGAAATATTTTATGGGGAAGTGAACAAGGCAGCATTTATTAGACATTTAAAGCTTCGTATTTTCAGCCTTGTGTTTGCTCTTAACACCTTCACAACAAACAAATACAAATGTGAACAAAATGCCAAAAAGTGTAAAGCACTGTGTTATTTTGTGAGAACTGCAATACTAAAAAAAAAGAAAAAGTAGAACCCTTAATTCAATATATGCCTGCTTGTAAGTGAGCCTGTGTTTTGTTAGAGCGAGAGAATTCTCGCTTCTTGGCACTCCATTAAGTTTTAACTTGTGTTTACTCATTTTGTGTAGCCAATCTGAGATAACAAGCTCTAATTAGGCATTGCTAATTCATCATTTGAGCCAAAAGACTCCCAGCACAAACAGTAGGATTCATTCTGTAATATCCCACATACCTGGCAGTTGTATTGCATCAAATCATTTCTTCTTTGCAGTTGTTGTTGTTTTGGTCTTGTGGCTCTTTGCTACAGAAGAAAAATTGTTCAGACTGTGCCTGGCTTTTGCCCATAAAGGCAGACTGAGAAATGTAATCAGACTTTATTATGTACTTCGCAATTTTTAAATACGCAACTAAAGAAACATAATCCAACCCGAATAAAGTTCAACATAATGAGGAAATAATTTTCTTCTTTTTATGAAGAAAATGAGAACATTGCTAGCACTGACAATTCTCTGGACTTGTGATAAAAATGTAAACCGTCTTATGCTACAGTCACACGAGGGAAAACAGTTGTTGGACACTGTGGCACAAATTACTGTGAACGTACACAATGAACTTGTAATCTGGTTACATTTGTTGCTTTGAAGAACAGTTGCCTCATGGTGAATTGTAAGGTAAAAGACCCTACAATGATACAGAGAATACAGAGAAAAGTCCAACAATCATATGAACTCCTATGAGCAAGCAATCTGGCAACACAGGGAAGGAAAAACTCCCTTTTAAAAAGAAGAAACCTCCTGTGGATCCAGGCTCAACAGTAACATAATGAATATTATTTAAGTAAAGCAATGCAATGCATTACTAATCAGAGAGACTTCATTAATCTCAGAGCAGCAATCCCTGCAAATATACCACAAACATTAAGCACTCATATAAAATGAGTGTAGAAACAGAGATATTGGTAGATAAATATTAAGATAAACAGATAAATATAGAGATATAGGTATAAATATACATATACATATAAATATGAAAGGACAACAATGTGTGCAAATATATGTCATGGAGTACAAGTAATGTGTAATGAATTTCCTTTTTGAGTAATGACGAGGGAATTGCCAGTCTGTCTCATGCTAGCCTAAATCTAATGTCTCAGACACTTTACTAAAAGGCAGCTTTGTGTAATTTGTAGATTTCAGCAGCTCTAAAAAATTGTAGTATTTGATAGTTGTAGTTAGTATTTGATGGTCTGGGAGTATCCACAGGCTGGGTAGACTGAAGGTCATTGGATCAGGTTGAGCATGAGAAGCTGATTATGCTAGCTAGCTAGCATCCCATTTCCAAAGCCATAACTAAAAAACTAAAAAGCAGCTGAGAGTAGGTACCAGTTTTTATGATACAAACAATTAAACAAGTGACAGACAGACAGAGCTGTATGAAAGACAAAGTTACAACACTGAAAACAATTAATTTCAAGAGTTTTTTCTGTATGCTAGTTTTGCTAGTTATGTCTTGTCTTGTCCATGAAATTAATGAGGAAGGCCTATGTGTAAGTAGTTTTTGCTTAATGTGTCATTACTCAGCCCAAATGCCAACTGTCCAGCTGACTCAAACACTGTGACTTATATTTAGTTCTGTACCTAAATTTACTCATGCACATGACAGGATGACATGGTAAGCGTGCAGGAAAAAATTAGACATGCATCTCTGACACTCATTTCTTTTGCGTGAAAACGGACTTAGAATAGATGAGAATGTTTGAATGCCACAATACATGATCATAATTTAGAGTTTCAGTTTCTTTATAATTATTTTGTTGAATGATGAACGCTGAAACCTGAGACCACTGGAACTGTATCAGGAAACTGTGGCGATACATTGCAAATCAAGTCAATTTGCAAAGAGAAATTATTATTTTTGTGCTCAGGCTTACATATATTTAGTGGTTGTAGAAGGCAGTGTTGAACCTGTGTCAGGGGCCTCATTCTGATTGCCGTAAATGTTTTAAAAAAAACCTAGTCAAGTCTCCCACCCAGAGCAAAACTTCTCTCAGGAACAAGGACTCCAGATGTTTCTCACTGTTTGATCAACCTGCACCATTCATATATCTTCCAAGGCTATGTAGGTCAGCTCTTTGTTGTAATTGGCCTTAGAGTGAGTATAACAGCAGCACACAGCACTATAAGGTTGACATAATGAGAGCAGACCGCTCCAAGTTTCAGTCCCTTCAGTACCCGCCACCCCCATTATGTTTCCAGCGCAGCAATGAGCTTCAGGTTTCCAAGAGTTCATCATTAAGTCCATGGGATGTAAATTGTAAGCGTACTTTTTGGTGAACCGCTGTGGAATATGAAATATGGCAGGTATGTGAACGCCTCTGCCGTGGTAGTTTATATACTACGTCAACCAGAGTCACTTGACATAGGATCACATATGTGCTTTTTGTAGCTTAAAGGATGATAAAAGGATGATACATGGATGTTACACCATGCAAGAACAGAAAAAGAGTTTATGGCAAGCTGTAAAAATGGGTAAATCTAAGTTACACCTCTTAACACACTGATAATGTTATATAAGCTGTCCATTTTCAGTACATCGTTGTGGGTGTCTATAATTCAAGTTTCACAAGATGTAATCAGCCAGAGTAGGTTTTATTAGTAGCAGACAAAAGCCCTCGGCTCATATAGAAGGTGTTATGTCTCAGCGTTAACACATCTCAACAATGTGAATGGAGAGAAAGAGGAGGAAGAGCACGTGACTTGTTATCCACAAAGGAATCCTTTACTGCTTCTGTTACTGTGCACACAATAAAACACATCCAGTGCAGCAAATTTCACGGTAAAAGAAGATATTGAAAGAGGACGTTGTCAGGAGGCAGGATGACAAAGCAAAGCCTGAGCAGGGGAAGGGGTGTTCATTTCATAGCCAAACAGAGAAAGAGAATCCCTATAGAACTTAGATTCATTCCACAAATTACTTTCCATCACGTTGTTTGAAGTGAAAGTATAATTCTATAACACGCATTACATGAAATAGATGAAAACTGGGCTGCTCCACAATGAAGTGACATAAGGGGCAAATCTTTTTATGTAGTGAGTTATCATCTAACTATGCCCTTTTTCTGCCTTTCCCCATCATGCTAGTACCATTACGTAATAGATGTCAACATTTCCCTACCTACTCTAGTTGTTTATGCATAGTGTCCATGATATAACATTTGTGGCAGATGTTAAGAACACTGGAGACAGTCTGTCTGTGAAGGTTCTCAGTCATCCAGGTCATCGTAGTCTAAGGAGCTTGGAAAGAAAAGTGTCTGGACTTCTTTAAGTTGCTTGAAGACATTTTATCTCTCATCCGAGAAGCTTCTTCAGTTCTAAGTTAAATTCTTCTTCAGTTCAGTTCTAAGCAAACAATGGAGACAGTCAGAGTTAACTGTGTAATTATCTCTGAAAGGCTCACAAACACACACTTCCTGTTTTGAAAATGAAATAATACAGCTATTAAACAGTAGTGAAGCCAGTACACCGTTAAACCTGTTTTATTTAGAGCATCTAGAGCATAAATCAATGCACACACACACACACACACACACACACACACACACACACACACACACACACACACACACACACACACACACACACACACAAACAAAAAAACATTAACTTGTATTACTTGTATGATAAGACACAAGGCAAGCGGTAAGTGTTAGTAAGTGTTTTTGTTTTCTTGGGAAAAACACAAGAACAAGCAGCAGAACAAAGACTGTTTAACTCACCGTTCCCTTAATCATAGTGAAACCATAGCAACATGCAAAATGCATAAGCAGGTTAGAAAGTCTTTAGACTTCACCAGCATCTTCCCAAAACCAGAAACACCAAAGTAAGAAATGTGTGGAACAGACAGAACACATTTACATTTAACATTTTTGTGACAAAGACCTTTTGTGTGTGATTTTGCCTGTGTACACTTCCAGCTGAGTTTAAATTGGACTAATAGGATTTGATAGATATGCTAACTTCAGCTTCAAATCGAGGGATTTACCAAAGTATCACATTACCTGTTTAGGAATTACAAGCAAAAACTAACAAGCAGTTTAAAGGCATAGCGAGGCCTCCTCTGTATGCTGTAGTGCTGAACTTTGGTCTAAAGGTTTAGACCTCACATAAGGGTTAGGCTGAAAAACTGAAATGAACCTATCTGAGAAATAGCAAAAACCTTAGGAGTGGCTAAATGAACAATGTGGTATATTTTTAAACAGCAATGCACTGATGAGCTCAGCAACACCAAAAGGCCAGAGAAGACTACTAAAACCTCTGTATGAAAACATCTGATTGATTATAAATAAATACCTTGCACAACAAAGTGCAAACCACTGGTTACACTCAAGAACAAGAAGGCCAGATTACATGTTGGCAGAAATCATTTAAAAGAGCTAACAGATCTTTAAAAAAAAAAAAACCAACAACTTTGGATGAATGAAACCAAGATTATTTTGTACCAGAATGATTGGAAGCAAAAAGTGTAGAGAAAGAAATTATTCAGATTCAGCCAAATGAAGCCAAAATGATCAGACAGTGCTCTGCGATGCAAATGAATAATAACTCAAAGCCTATTGTAAAACCAATACAAGTGTTTCTCAAGACAAACAGATGGGATGTTTTTAAATGGGCAAGTCATTCATCTGATTTCAGTAGAGTATGGTTTCTAGTTATTAAATATAAAACTGTTTGTACAATTACTTTTGAGCATGTAAGAACTTGAAACATTGTAGTCTGTAATTCCTAAACAATACAATAGTTAAATGCATTTCAATCAAATCTGAAAATTTGCACTTCAGTCACATTGTTTGATTGTTTTTTTCCACTGCCGTGGTGCACATAGACAGAATTACAAACGAATGTGCCACTGTGCATGGACTTACAGACCTAACTGTAAAAACAAGCATGTTTAGCTTGCTAACTTACAAGCAGCTATTTTTCCAAAGCCAATTCCTTTTGTAGGTAACGATCCCTGCCTTTCAAAACTAGCATCTTGATTGTTTAACATTCATTTGCTGGTCAGTTATCATTCATATCAAGGTGTAAATCTAAAACTAAAAGACCGTATTTCACATCTAACAGGATGTTGCTTCCTGAGATTGCTATTGAAATGTAGTCCTTACCACAGCGTCCCTGCTCCTTCTGTCAGCGCGAGAGAGTGACACAGATTAATGAATGAGCTGAATCGAAGCTGCCAGAGAAAAAAGGTGAAAAGGGGCAGAGAGGGAAATCAGAGGTGAGAGTGAGAGAAACGCAAAAAGGGATGCTATGCAATTCCTCAGCTTGGTGGTTGTCGAGTTGAATTCTCCTTTGGGAGATCCACTGGCATCCAAGAAGGATCGTGCCATAAAAATGACAGAGCGTCAGGAGTGTGGTCATGGCCAGGGGAATATACATTACATTGTACATATCCCTGCTTTCATTAGGCCTCAGCCTGCACACAGCTCAGTCTCCTTTTCTCATCTGCATCCCCTTTATTGCCTCCATTCCTCACACAGAGAATTCATTAGAAACTGACCGCGTGACAAGTGTGCAGAGCTTAATAAACCGCTTAACGGATGCAGAAGATAATGGATACTGGCCTTTGTGTGTGGAAGCGTGAGAGAGACAGCTGAGAGGGTGTGTATGTGTCTGCAAACAGTGTTGCCTCTCCAGTGGAACAGTGATGTTTTTTTTTTCCATTAATGTATATCACTTCCTTGTGTGAGGTTGACTTTCTTAGCAATCTGAAGGTGCAGAGTCTGAGACGCACCTGCTTGTAATGAAATATGGACTGATAAGAACTTTTTCTCCCCCTGCGCACTCACCTTATCGTAGGGCTGCCGGGCAACTGTGTGTGTTTACCTGTCACACCAAATGCATGTCAAAAGCAGATCATGAAGTTTGGCACTGGGGAGGTGGTGGATGGGGGGGCATCGTCGACTGCAGCTTGCAAGCTCTATTTGCTTTCATACTTGCAGGTTTGAAAGGAATGACTGTTGTATGAAAGGAAACCTTGCCCGCTTGCTCACGCACTGTTTCGCATTAAAGGGCCGGTGGCATGAAAACATGATTAAAACAGGAAATGAGGCAATGTGTAAAGAAAGGCTACGACTGAATGCTTCTTGGAGGTAAATAGGGGTTGTCTCCAAAGCATTTTTTAGAAATTATAAGCAAACTGGTGGAAGTCAAGCATACAGATGACAATCGGGTATCAGATGCTCATAGGGATTGGTGAATTCTGCTTATTTTTGCTATAAAAAGCTCAAGATGAATATCTCCTCACTTCAACAATGCCATAGTCTTGGAGATAAAATGTAAGCGGGTCCCTCGCTTCAGATGAACAATGTAACTAGATAAAATTCCCAGGAGCATGATTCACTCTGCTGCAATCTGATTTCTTCAATAACTTGAACTTGCATAATTTCTTTGGGTGTGAGGTATCTTAAATAAAGCACTATATTGTCATGATGCATACTTATATTGTTTCACCGTTGTGCACTGTAATCAAATTGTCTCAAGCTGGCAGATATATTGCTTTTAAACAGTCAAGCTCTGATATGTTAGCTGTGTTATTTGTGATGCTTACAGGGATAAAATAATCAGATGTTGGCCTTTACAAAGTCAAAAAAAAGACAGTATTTGGCAAGCACTCCTGCAATCTTCAATGTGAAATTACTCTGGTGAGTATGCATTCTCAAAGTTTACAGCAGTGCACTCGGACTCAGGCCCAAGTGATGCTGTGAGAACAATGAATTGTCTGGAGAGTGAGATCATTCCTTAAGGACAGGGTGGAGTCAGCGATAGTGATGGCAGATGGATTTAACCCAGACTGACATTGTTATAACAGCTTGGATAGACTCTGGTAGGTCATAATTCACTCGCACACATATGAGCCAGTGAAAGCGTATCTAAGGTATACATGCACACACATACATAAAAGTGTTTAGCCAATCTGGCTCGAACTGAGTGGGGCCTCAGGCAGAGATGCTTATCTCTGAAAATGCCACACACGAGTTAAACACACTATACTTTCCCCTGCAGTGCTCATCCTTGCTAAAGAAAGCGGGAGGAGAGACTTGTGTTTGCCTAAGCGGGCCACCCAGCCTGACCTCTTCTGGCATGCAGCCAGGGTGGAGACATTTGACTTAATCCAACATGATGAAGTGGTGAGGCTATGCAGTCACACTGGGCCCCAGCACAGAGGCATTCGACATGAGACAATGAAACGAAATCATGGATAGTAATAACGGATCACCTAGGGTTGCTGACTCTTATTGGACAGTACAGAGATGGGAGGGCATGTCAGGTATTCATGAGCCAGAGAAGTCTAAAAAGAACTAGGAGTTAAATTGAGAGATTCTCCATCATGATGCTATTTTTCTGATTCAAGCACAGCATGTGGAAGACGCAAATGTGATTCATAATAGTGCATCAGAGATCCAGAATGTTATAAAGTTTAATAAAAGAAACTTTAGAGCAGATTTTATAAGATTTTGCTGAGGGCAAAGACACGAATACTAACAACACATTCATTACGTAGGGCAGAATGGGTATATTTGCACGAGTGGATGAAACCTCTTCTCGCTATTCCAATTAACACGTTATGGTATATATAGAAAATTAGTCACAGAGTTTTGACAGGGAGCCATACACAGTTTGACTTATTTGTCCTCTTATGGTAGAGGATAACAACTTTCCACCCCAAACTCTTGCACCAAGCTAGCACCAGCTGGAAGGAAAGCAGAGACCGAACTGATTAACCCTCCGTCAAAGTAGCATTACTGCAGCAGACAAGCTAAGCCCAAAATGTCAAAGGATTGTTACTGAGATCAGTTAGAGCGCGTGTTACAATGTGCTACTTACCAGCAGCACATGAAAGTCAATCCAAGAAACTCACACAAAAGGTTACAAATAAAAGGAAATAACCTAATCCTCGACTCTAAGAGGCACGCCATAATTTCAGAGTCCTTGAATATGCTAGGGTGCCACTTGGGTCCGAGTGATGTCAATTTTGTCACCAGATGGTGAGCGCAACGCTACATGCAGATGTTTGCGTGCGCTCAATTTTTTTGTGACTCCTGGAACTCATCCACCAAAACATTTCACCAACTACGCATGTGCCCTGCAGGCAGACTTGAGTGGGACTTCAAAGAAATATAACAGGAAAGACTACTCATCAGTGGTGTGTTCGACTGTCTGCAGTATTATCCCTCTGTTATTATGCTCTGAGGGATGTATTTATGAGAGTGGAAGTGGTCTCTTCTTGGATGAGGGCATAAAGCTTCACTCAGTGCTTTAATGAGCATGAAAATATGGTGAGTCACATGCAAAGACCTTTAGAGACACCAGATCTTAACCCAACTAATTATCTACGTTTTGGACAAAAGCAACACTCTTTATCATCCTCATTAAAACATCAAATGAGAGAAAAACCCTTAGAAAAATGGTATTCCATCCTTCAAACAGTATTCCTGTGAGTGAAAAATCAATCAGCACTGAAGCTATTCTAGCAGACGTACACTGAGGAACACTTTTAATCAGAGAATAGCATCAGGGGAACTAAACTACTGAGATATTGATTTGGTCAGGTAAGTCGCAGAGAGGGTTGTTAATCAGTTTCAGCTGCTTTGGTGTTAATGAAATTAACAGGTGCGTGAGGGGAACAACAAAAAGACAACCCCCAGCACAAGAATGGTTTTACAGGTGGAGACAACTTGCAATTCTTTCCTCCAAATCTTTTCTGTCTTTTTTTTTTTTTTTTACTCGTTTTGCATTTGGCTAGGGTCAGTGTCCCTACCGGCACCACAAGGAGATTCCTGGACCCTACAGAGGTTGCGCAGGTAGTCCAACTCCTTCAGAATGGCACAATGGCATGGCCCATTGCCAGAAGGTTTGCTGTGAATCCCAGCACAGTGTCAAAAGAATGGAGGAGATTTCAGTTCTTGCAGAGCTGGACAGGGCTGTAGAAGGTCCTGCAGGACTGCTACTTCGTGCATGGGGGAATAGGATGAGCACTGCCAGAGCTACAAAATGACCAGGTCGCTGGGATATATGTCTCTGACCAGATAATCAGAAACAGACTTCATGAAGGTGGCCTGAAGGCCTGATGCCATCTAGTGGGTCCTGTGCACTGTACTGCTCAACTGGAATTTGCCATAGAATACCAGAATTGTTATGCCCAGTACTGCCTCCATGTGCTTTTCACAGATGAGACCCTGTTCCCCCTGAGCACATGCGACAGATGTAAAGGGTATTAAGAAGCTGTGGAAAACGTTATGCTGCTTGTAACATTGTTCAGCACGATCAGTTTGGTGGTGGGTTAGTGATGGTCTGGGGAGGCATATCCATGGAGGGACACACAGACTCTACAGGCTAGGCCAGGGGACCCTGGTGCAATCTGTTCTCGGTACCTCCTGGTGCACGACAAGCTTCATGTGGGAAGGCAGTTCCTTGAGGATGAAGGAATTGATACCACTGACTGGACCCCACATTCGCCTCACCTAAATCCAGTAGAACACCTCTGGAACATTATGTTTGTGCCTATTTTGCAAAAATGAGATTTCTGCAAAATGTACTGTACAAGCCAACATCATTTTTTCACTTAGGTTTTTAGGGTGTCTTTGAATTCAGCCCCCTGTTGATAAATCATTTTTATTTCCATGAAACAATGTAGCATCTTTTCATTCCTAACACATCACCCAGTCCATATCAGTACAGATACCCAGCATTTCCTTTCCCCTGTTAAGATATGATCCATTTTCAAAGTGTTCCTTTCATTTTTTTGAGCAGCCTGCATGTATACTATTATGTTGGTTTTTCCTGAAATTTGTCATTGCTGTAGTCTTTCTCTGTGACACGAAAAGCGCTTTATGATATTTTATTCTTCCTTTCCCCCCTTTTTTCTGTTGCTTCGGTTCATGCAACAGTTTATTCTGTAGTCAAACTGGCATCTTGTTCTACAAATCTTGAGTCAAAGATAGAGATCATGCTTGTCAGGTCCCCGTGTGCAAGTCAGCTCATTTCTATTCAGGCCACGCGTTCAGCCAAGTCAACAGTGTTTTCCTCTGTCTCCTATGGATTCCATGCCTCCGTTGGCCTCGCAAATAGTTTCTCAGTAAAACCCTGTGATGATAGATGGTGACTACATGTAAGAGTTTAGTTTTGCTTTAATTCTTAGCCCTCATCCTGACAATTGCATTCAGTCTTTACAATGTGAAACAAATCACAAGAAAGTTTTGTGAAAAAAAATCAGCTACCTTCATTGCGGTATATCATCGGGCATGTGAAAGGATTTGTATGTTGTAATCACACCAGTCCACCTCTGGTACATACAAACACACAATTCGGCACTCAAGTACAACTACGATGTGATTTATGAGGCCAATGTCAGCTGCAGCTTTGCAGGGTAATCCATTAAAGCTCTTATCTGCCTCTCCAGTAGAAGGCAGCCCTCATATCATTTAGGAGAGGAGAACAGCCCAATAAACCATTGCCACAAGAGATCCATACACCCACAGAGCTGCAGAGAGAGAGAAGGAGCACAACAAAAATATTTTCTTATTGATGGAAAGCCGGTTTGGCTGAGAGCAGTAGGTGGGAGCAGTGTTTGAAGTGTTTGAAACGCAGAGTTAAGTCAGAGAACAGAGGGTGAGCTGTTAAAAAATTGCATACATGTGTTCTGGAAGGAAATGCGATATGAAAGGTTACTGAAAAATTCAAAGGCTAAAAACTGCCTTATCTGTACTGCAGAATCTTTGAGGATGGTTTGTGTCTTCAAAGACAGCTGCAAAACACAGCCTGTCTGATTTGGTCTAATAAGCTCTTCCATCATCCTTGCACGCTGGTCTTCTCAGAGTGAGGTGTTGGTTGAATAGTAAAAAAAGCACAGAGGCAGCTGAGAGGAAACACAATCAGGTTCACTGGAACATTTTACTATCAGTAAAGCGGATCCGATGTTTGTGTGCAGGCATCAGGGCTATAGAGTACAAAGAAAAGACCCGAGTTTCTAGAACAAGATACCAAAAGCTGCTTGGAGGAGACAGTTTTCTGTGAGTTATGCCTTGATCCGATCACTGCAACAAATCCAAATAAAGGAGAGATTTATATTGTCTTTAAGTCTTCCTGAGTCTTTTAAAGCTGCTGTAACTGAGCTTTTTATAACAGTATATCAAGTGACAGTGAGAACGGTGTTGTTTTTTATTTTTATGTGAAACCTCTGCTTCCCCCCAGCTTTATGAAGCTTTATAAAAGCTGACAGTTCAGCGATCCAACTTGCAACGTTACTGTCAGGGGCTCATGTTTTCTACAAAAACCTGAAACTGTAATCGAGATACTGCGGAGTTTGAATTCTGGGAGTAAACACTGTGAATATCACCATTTCAACCACATGTGGACGGGAGGGTTAGAGCTGTGGAGTCATCAGCTAATGCTTAAACTTACCTGTCTTGGTTAGACTGAACACTGAACATGAAACAATTATGGGGTCACACCTCTAATAATGACATCCAATCCAATAGCTTTAAAGTTATTTTACTATAAAGTACTTCAACAGGTTTGTTGTGCAGTGAAAATAAGTGCAAAGGGAAGGTTATACGCCCTTGTGAAACCCATTTAAAAATAGTTCACATCATTTTAAATATAATAAATTTTTTCAATTATTTTTATTTATGCTAATATAGTACACATGAAGCATTTATTTCATTATTTAGTAAAAGTAGTTTAAATGCCTATTTTGTTTTTTAAAAGAAACATTTTTTTTATTCAGAAACACTGTACAAATTGTTCAAACTCAAATTGTTATATATAAACGGTTACATCCTGTTGCTATGACGTACATAACAAAGTCATAATTTTCCCCAATATAAACAAAGGCAGTAGGGCATAGTTTTAAAGATTACAGATCTTTTATGAACGTTTGGCCTTATTTGATCTTGAAGAAGCGGTCCAAAGTAATCGGATATGTAAAACACAAACAATGGCAGCAAGAAACATTTTTATGTATAGACCAGAGATCAGACGTTAATTTTTGAATCTGTATATGGTCATTTCTATATGTTGGCAATAAACGCCACCCTTGTAAGAATCATGGTTTATAAGTTATAGGGATTTTGGTCAGTTTTTAACCAATGAATCATTAAGTTGTAATAATAATAATAACAATAATAATAATAATACAGATTCCTACATAGGATTCTTATATATACAAAAAAGAAAAACTCAATAAGCATATAATAGGGATATCTTGATTAATCCTATCAATCCTTCTTTTTTGTCTCAAATAACAACTTAAAAAAGAAAAAAACTAGCAAAGACCCTGTGCAGTCATTAGGAAAAAGAAGGGAGATGAGGGCGGTTTTCCCACAGACTTCTATAAAACTGGAAGCAAAGCAAAGCATGAAATTCCCCCCACTGGTTATTGCAAAGAACAGGTATAGGGAACTTCACTTTTCAGACACTAATTCTAATTTTTGTGCTTTCAGTGTATTACAGTCAGAAGAAACCTGAAGTGAAGATTAAGGCTCCAGTCACACAGGGATAGAGACCAGTTGGTGACTGCCAGCAAAGCACCAGTTGCTAGGAAAAAATAAGTATTCCCCTGCCAAATGCGAATGGTTGCTGGAAGTGGATAGTACAGTAATTGCTTTTAAATCAACTCCTAAAGGCCCCTCCAAATGCTTAGAAACCAGTCTGTGCACCCCTGGAAACCACAGGTCGCTAGGGAATAACATGTATGCAGTAGTAAGGGAAGACTGTTACTTTGAAGGCAAACAGTCTCTGTTTCTGGCTCATGTGTGACTTTTCAAGTTTCACCACCACTCGGTGCTTAGTTAGCAAGTGTCTGTAGACATATTTGCATCTTCCATGTGAAATATCTGCAAGCCAGCAAAGCAGTCACAACCCACTTTTGGTGCAGCACCCTGTTTGTGACTGATTTCGTCTAGTGACAGCCAGCAGCATCCAGCAAGCACTCGCCAGCTAGTCAGGCAATGCTTCCCTAGTGATCAGAGGTTACCAGAGGGTCTACACCTGTGTGACTGAGGCAAACAGGAGTGGTTGGATAGAGATTCAAACATTAACAAAATCAGATATTTTGTTTTCTGGTGAACAGTTTTAACTAGGCATGAATACACAGCTGACATAGAAGCACACTCCCACCTTCAGATGGGAGTTTTTCTGCAACTTTCAAAGTTGCAGAAAAACTGCAACTTTGAAACTTGTGTCATGTGTAGCCAGTATTGTGTGACAGATGCCAGGCACCATGTTTGTTCATTGATTTGTGAAAAAAAAGAGACTGATACGATATTTTAAAAAATGCTTACAATATGATTCTTTAACAAATTTTGCTTCAGTGTTCAAAACTCATCGTGTCTTCTTTTGTTTTCTCTCCATAAATTTTGTTCACGTTTAACCCTTCTTCATTTCCCGTCTCTGTGTACATCGCACTACATTTACTGGTGAGTTTGTACACATCCACACACAGATAAAAACCTATAATTAGAGTCCTCCAAATTTCTCATATATGTCCCTCAGGTACAGCAGAGAGGTTGATCTGCTATCTAAAGGCCCCTGCAGGTTTGGAGTGTAGACTTCTCCGTGACCTAAATGTGCTGGCTGGAAATGAAGCAGATAACTCCAGATGGTTGACCGTACCTCTCTCCTCTATCTGTGTAAACACAGACTGAGCAGATGCACGCTGCCCTCCCATGAAATCTACTGTTACTGAAATAGATCCAGGCTTAGGCAATATAGTCTCACAGAGTAGCAGACACGTGAGAGGTGCAACATTGTGCACAAGCAACAGTAGTACAAACAGAAGTAAATGCTTCCTTAGACATGGAAGAGTTAGAAGGTGTACAACAATCTTCTTTTGACAGTAGACCGGACTGAACTGAATTTTACGCATTAACAGTGGAAAAAGTGAGAACAGCTGATTTAAATCAGTGATTAGCATATGGAGCGCTGAGGGCAACCTGCTGCTGTGACCCAAGACAACAGGTCACATTGAAAGAGAGAACATCCGGGTTTTGAAATAATAATCTTTGGTCAATATTTAATAATAATGATGATCATTGATCAAGATGATGATGCACTTCATGCGTTTTCATCTGGAAATACATTTCTGCAGTGTGTTTCTGGGCTCTGCATTTTCTGCCAGGAGCTCAAATGCTTGCAATAGCATGCGGGGATTTAACTAGCTTTGAATGTCTGCACACCCTTTGTGGTGAGTCACGTTCATGTGACCGAGCTATGCTTGGAATTTAGGTTTCATTTGTGTTCTTGTTTAGGCCTCTTTTTTCCCCCCTCAGGTCCACCCAGTTCACAGGTTGACTGATTATAGAAAAGCATATGACCGTCTAACAAAGGCCTTTTTCCATCACTGCTGCCAAAACGCTTACACAGCAGCACATTTCACTGGCTGCAAGTGCAAATGAGACACTCATAGCAAAATAAATAAGTTAATTAATTAAAACAAATAGATAATAAAAATGTATCATAATATAACAAATAATAAAAGCAGTGTGATCACATAATCTATGCATATTTTTTTTCTAAAACTGTCTGGATAAAACAACTGAAAAGGGAAGTAAGTAAGTAATCCAGGTGCTTCTGAGCATGTCGGTTATCATTGGATAATAAAAGTGATCAAAGACCTTAAAACATAACATGATGACAAATTGAAATTGTTGGGCCGGATTATTAGAAGTAATTGAACATGATTTATTGATATACATAATTCAATTAAGGTGTTTGGCGATTAGACGCCGATGGCCCGTCACAGCAGAACGTAATCCCAGCAGTGAGGTAGTAGAGATGAGGATGGAGGAGCCTTAGTAACAAGGTGGAGGTGGAGATGGAGAGGATGTAAGTTGCATGTAGGGAGAATGACAGATGAACAGTGAGATTCAAAGTATGTGGAGTGGAGGCTGATTAGCTTAAAGGAGAAAGATGATTGGACTACACCAGTGATGTCACAATGAGCTTGAAAGCTTAGATTAGCAGACAGGGAAGCAGACAGATGTGTGACTGCAAATCTTCCTCACTGAGCTTACACATAAGCTTCACTACATAATGCTAATGTTCATGACATTGTAACACCATTGCTTTGTGTTTGGAAAACAACTACACCATGCAGCATTGCAGTAACACTATAGAACAACATAATCATGATGTATTTTATTAATGGGACTGTACAGTTGTATCAGAGTAGGGGTCATTTTATAATCCGGAACAGAAGTGTAACGTATACGCAACCCTATTTCACATGTTTAACGTTGCCACAAAGGAGCCCTGGTGTTACTTATTTTTAAATGTTTTTTGACCACTACAAAAAACGACCAATAAACCAACAGAGGGTGCCCACATTGCATTGCCCCAAATATACTTTATTTGTAATGTTCATGAGCATCATTGACAAATTATATTTTGCTATTTATGAATATTCCCACACCAATATTTTTATTTTTGTTCCCTGCTAGGGTACCTCAGCATGTGTCACAGATCAAACGTTCATATAATGGGTTCATATAATTGGTTTAAGAGGTTTTGAGGACCGACTGAAGACTATTCTCTCTTTAATACTTGATCAGCAGGTGGGTGGAGCCGAGACTCCTGAATGCTGCTGTTTTACATCTAATCCCCGACAGGTCACGGGTCTTTTGGCAGCAAGAAGGAAACCTACACAGCATTAAGCATGTGGTTTTAATGCTGCGGCTGACTGGTGTCACTGTTCACACTGTTCCCTCTTGTGCATAATGATTTCATTATGCATTCACACAAAGGCACTCACCAAAAAACAAAACAAAACAATGAAGCCTCCTTGCAAGAGCTGGATGAGGTGATACTTCTGCAATACTAGAACTGATGAAATAAACATGAAGGACTCCCACAGGACACCAAAGAGAGTCTGAGGCAACAGCATCTGTTCGACAGGCACACAACATGAATACTCACGGAGACACACAAACACACTAGAGATTGACAAATGCTAACAGGCTCAAATAAAACATCAACTCCTGCTGCTCACTAACCTGTAATAGTAACCGGGTAGTCAGTAAATTTTGATGTGAATATTGTACACTTTCAATACAACTGCATGAGTTTAAAATACCAAGGATGGGTGAGGAGCGAGCGTAATGCATGCCTAACTCACCAAATGCCTTTATTTCTATTATCTTTTTTTTATGCTGAAGTTTTGCTGTGTCTGAAAGTGACCAGGACTTTAACGGTGTCTCCTTTAATGAATTGTGCAGGTGAAACAGGAGACTCACAACTATCACCTTACTACCATCACCCACTGGAATACAGTTGCATGAAAAAACAACACTGGTAGAATATCACTTACTATAAATGAGGTCCTTCACTTGGCACTTATGCAATATCAGTACAAAAGCACAAAAAACAAAAAAAAAACCCACTGAAAAACCAACATTTTTAATGTGGCAAAAAGAAACAAGCACACAGATAAAACTGTTATTGCTGCAGAGACGTTTGATCTTTTGACTGAATAGCAATCCAGCCCATGCTCATCGAAAGGCGTGAAAACAGCAGCTGTTGAAGTCAAAACAGAGGAATGACATGTGAGATGTTAACAAGTCGTGCTGTTTGCCATGTGACCCACTTTTCTATTTGCCACAGGTGATTTATTCATCCTTCATTTCAAGTCCAAGTCTTTACATGAGGAGTTTGCATTATATTATCTACACCCCTCCCCTCTAAATCTTAATGAAGTCAGGCTTTCTTCTCGGTTGACCACGTCTCACATTAATCAACTTTCCGTGCTGCTTATAAATACAGCCACTGTGCACGACAGCCTCCAGAATTTAATCTACAGCGAAGCAGTAAATGAAATGCCCTTCACAGCCGGTGTGACAGCGCCGTCTGCTATATGTGTTGCGCTCCTTGCCTTGAACTGCGGAGCCCTGAGAAGCGTCACTCAGCTGGAATGGGTATGCTGGGACAAGGTCACAAGATCAAACAAGGACATCTTGTCGAATGGCCACACGTTAAAGTGCTTCAAGTGAGAGCCAGAGGCTGATGAGAGTTTGAGAAAGTCATGGAGGCAAGTGCCTCCTTCCGCCTCCTGGTTCTTGCAAACTGCCTCAGCAGAAGTGCACCTAATGCAGGTGTTGTCGACCCATTTAAAAATAAGGAAACAGCCAAGGGCAAAGAGTGACCACGCCGTGGGCAGCCATTATTGTAAATTTGCTCTGAATTATACTGTCAATCTCTTGGTTTACTTTGTCAGCCAGGGTGTCAGACTACTCTGTAAGTGAAGTAGGTTGTGTTTGAACCTAATTTGTCCTCAGGAGAACTGCAACGAGCTCAGTTTGGTTAGTGGGACTCTCTCCATCACCATATCTCACCTTGCTGTAGAGTCAATTATAGCACTAGTCTGCCTGGCTGCCTGTAATTATTTACTGATCTGGTCAGCTGAGCCTTCAAGTTAAAATGGGCATGTGTAAAAGGGGACTTTAAGTATAGGAAGCGTAGAGCTGAGCAGAGGTTATTCCTGGGGTTATTATTGGAGAGGAAGGTCATGTGTCTTTGGAGCTCATTGTGCTGCATGCCCTAAGGTTTCAGATAGTGCTGTGAAATACTACAAATTTTTGTATCCAATTCCCAGTTTGAATAAAAAGCCAGCATTGCTAATACCAATACTTTTAAGCTATAAAGTAGTGTGATTTTTACTCGCCAGATAATTACAAAAAACCTCCACACTTTACAGTTTTTTATGCATTTTGAATCTTTTCTAATATCAGTGTTTGTATCGATGCTATCGATATTCGGGTCGATCTACTCGCCTCTACTTCCAGCTGCAAAAATCAGACCATCAGAGATGCGCTGAAAATTTGATAACAGGGCAGTGAAGAGCAATGATTTGTTTCCTCTGGGAGACCTAAAGAAATCCACTGTCATGTCATTTGCAGGACTTTGGTAAAAGAAATTGATTTTGGCAACATCAAAAGCCTAAATGAAGGCAGACACATTCATCCACACAGTAACCGCCCTCTGGTCAGGCTGTCAGCATCAGTCACTGAATGCAGTATTTTCATAGGCTGCGGTATGTATAGCCAATAATCTAGAGACCGCTGACATCCTGTTGGCAGACAGTCAGGTGGGTTCCCCTCTCAAAAACTCTCTCTCCCCACTTATTCCGCCTCACTCGCTCGCTCATTACAGCTTTATCACAACTATTAATCTCACACAAGTACTTCACTCAGCAAGTCTTATTGTGAGAACCACCTGCACAGAAGCATGTGTGTGTGTGTGTGTGTGTGTGTGTGTGTGTGTGTGTGTGTGTGTGGCTGAACGCAAAGATGGCTCTCTCTCCATTCGAGGAATCAACACTGCCCTATTTTCTTCTTTTTTTGGACCCTTTTCCATTTTCGCCAGTTTTCCCCTGTGCTCTTAACTTTTGTTGACACAGATGTTTGCGCTCTTGCATGTTATGTCCTATTCATGTTTCACCAGCTACCCTTGTAACCTGATAAGTTTGCAAATCTTTTTTAACTGATATGTCGGCGTGAGAGTCTGATAGCGTCTGGCCAGCTGACATTACTTTTCATAACAATCTTTTTCATTGGACGTGCGGACGAGTGATGAAACAAGATATTGCAGTTATTAAACAAACTATCGCTGAGCGTCATCCTTCCATTTAAAATTTAATACCTGACAGCAGCTTTTCTATTTCGTGTCTGCATGAAGAATCCTATGTTTATGTTTTTTGTGCATGCTGGATCTGTGTCTGTTTTTTTTTTTCTTTTAGGTCTATGTTCTTTTTTTTATGATTAACATTTTATTGATTTAAAACGTGATTTAACACGGATAAGACATCGTATCCAGAATGATTCCATACAAATGTCAGGACTGAACCATTGCTTTGTAATAGTCTTCTTTGCGGATGTGAATGCGGCGAACAACATTTTGCATTGTATTTGTTCTAAGGAGATTTTAGGTCTATGTTCTTCATCCAATTTTTGTTTGGAGGAACACTTTTTAAGATTCCAGCCTTTTTAGGAATAAAGAAAAGCTGTCTTGGTTTAAGTGTGACCAGCATAATTCCTGATTCATCCAGTGGGTTTTCAAAGAGTTTTATAAGACTGAATGTAGCACAGGTTTCTCAAGCCTGGGACGAGCGTGTGATTCTTCAGATTTCGGTTGAAACGCTGAAGTCTGCACTCACATGTTCACAGAACACTTTTGCTGAAGAGACCTTTTTTTAATCAACGCTTGTTTACGCCTACACAGTTTCTTCATGGTTTTCTGCAGAGCCACTTATGCATATGTGAGTTACATTTCACATGCAGAGATAATCAGAAAATATGCTAATGTATGGATGAACGCAAAGCTAAGAGGAAATAAATATGCAGACTGGGATAACATGTACACATGCAGCAATGAGCAGCGTCAAGGCGGCCTATGGTAAAGGTCTGTGTGCATTGAGTGCTGACCCCCCCCCCCCCCGTTTCCAAAAAGGGGAAAAAGTTCGACTTTTTGTTGAGTTTCAGGGAGACGACACAGAGGCCGAAGGTGCTTTAAGCTGCATCAGCTCACAGATGATAGTTGAGTGGCTGTTGCATCAGATTAAGTCTACTTTGTGCCACTCACTGTTGGCGGGCTTTAGTCAGCGTGTTACACCAGCATGTTAATGCTGCATGAGTAACGGTGTTTGAAAAACCTATCCATACAGACCTGCTGAAAGAACACTTCTACACACAGGTAGCTGCACTCTTTTGTCCAGTGACCTTATGTTAACCGTCTAAATTGTTATTAAAGTGAAGCACCCAGACACAAAGCAAGAACCTCATCATATCATATTTTTTTGTTTCACAGCTTCACTCATTTGACAAAAGTTTAATTTTGTTCACAAATACATTACAGTTACAATTATGTCTCTTCAAAGGTTCTTCAGTTATTGGTTAACCAGGCGAATAAAAAGAACAAAAAAACATCAAATAAACCTGCTGTTTTCTTGTGGTACTTGCGCTACAGTCAGCTGATTCACTTTGAGTGGTCTACAGCAGTGATATGGACATTACTTTGACTTTTATTCAACAAAAGAACAAGATAGTGATGGCAAAGTGCAAAAAGCATCCAGGACATAAACACTGGGATTAAACTACTAACACAACTTTGCACAACAACTCTTCGCAAACATCTTCACAGACAGCATGCTAATGGAAAGCGAGCCAAAACGCCAGAATGATGTTAAAGCGGAGTGTGTGGCGACCTCAGCCCAGCAGCCAGACCCTGAACTTCAACAGGTAACAAAGGCAGTGAAAAGCAGTCAGGCTGCAGACTGGGCCTGTGTGTACTTGGTATTGGATCAACATTTGCAGTATTGCACAGCACTAGAAACCTGACCAGACACTAGGGCTGGGTATCGTCACTGTTTTCTAGAATCGATTCGATTCCGATTTACAAGGTCCCGAATCGATTCGATCCACGATTCAATTCTATTTGATTCAATTCGATTTAAATCTGGGAAATTTTGCCTCAGACAGTCAGGAAAATTATAATTCAGATCAGAACATTTACATATTTTTGTATCTATAACAAGGAAGCTGACACTCGCAAGACTTTATCAAAGGTGTGAGCATCACAGCAGATGCTTCTGTGTCAAAGTAGCTGAAGATAAAACACAGAAAAACATGAAGGTGATTTTCCTGGCCTGGGATTTTATAAAAATATTCTGCAGTACATCAAAAACAAAAGTAAACCATTAATCAACATATGAACATTACCTCTGAAGTTACAGCGGTTTTATTAGAGACACGGCTAAGCGTTTTGCATTTTGCATAATTTTAAAAAGTTTACATTTGTTCAGAAGCCCATTGAACAACAGAAATGAGGTTTTCTTTTCGGAAGTAAAAGGAAAGAAACAGCAGCCGACAGCGCTGTAAACAATGGTAGACTTGTGGGTAACAAGCAAGCAAATAATGCAGAAAACAGATTTTTAGACGGGAAACTGTTCTTGAAGTACAGAGAGAGAGAGAGAGAGAGAGAGAGAGAGAGAGAGAGCTGTGCATGAAGTGTGGTGGAAGCAAAACAGCAAAAGTCAGAGGGAATTCATGACGATGTTTATGTGAAGCGTAGTTTGGATCTTCTTTTGCTGCTGGTTCGGTCAATATTGTTTGGAGAGAGATCAAAACTAACAGCTTTAGAATCAGCGCAAAAGGGGCGTAAACACAAAGCGCGGCCAAAAACATCAGAATCAGCGAGCTGTCGGCTTTCAGCCCCGACCGTGTCCGTGCCGTCGGGTGAGAAAGGCGACATCTCACTGATTCTGATCCGTCGGCAGGTCCGCACTTTGTGTTTACGTCTTTGTGCAGAATCCGTGTTCCTGCTCTCATTTACTGTTTTAGCTGTTTGGTGGTTGTTGAGATTTTGTGAGGTTTCACCTGAGATTCTGGTGTTTCGGGCAAAATCGATTCAGGATTTTAATGAATCGATATCACGTTATCCAAGCCTGAATCAATTTTAATCGATAAATCGATTATCAAAACCCACCCCTACTAGACACTTATGCACTGATAAGTAGTGAATTCTGCTAATGATATCATAATGACTTGTGTGCTGTAGTAATTGAAATTCTTTGTGTGTGTGTGTGTGTGTGTGTGTGTGTGTGTGTGTTTCTTGTTTCTAATTTTCTGGTTTTGAATACACCTCTAGCTCAGACATTTGCACATTTAAATGAAATCCACTGACAATGACACGGCACAACACTAGCTAGAAAAAAATACATAAATCAGGAACGGGCACCACTGAGATTTGTCTCATTACTGACCAAGTATAAAACTTCATGCACACATCCACCTGTGCATTCCTGTTTGTGTGTCTTTCAATCCACCAGCAGACGTTTAAATCTGATCCTTACACTGCTGCTGTTTGAGCGCACTCCGTGACCCCCTGTCCCACGCTAGGCAGCCTGTCGGTGGGACAAAGAGCACGTTGTTATATGCGAGGCTTTAGATCTGTAATTACCCCAATCTACTCTGTAGGAAGCTCCATAAACACACAAACACATACCTATCTGCACCTGAGAGGAAAAGCCAGCACATAAAAATGGGTGATAGCAAAATCTAAGTAAACTATCTGCAAGTACAGCAGTTCTTAGGAGACAAGAAACAAAGTTTTTTTTTTCCAGTTACATGCAAATTATGTGCTTCATTAATTCTTAACTCATGAGAAGATCTATTCTCAGGAATTAAACTGCTCCCACTGAGGAATCTAGGTTATAATTGTGTGCCTGCTGGCTGTAGGATCCTGATATTTGCCTTGAAATTTACATATTGAGCATTCCATGAAAATTGGTGACCTTTTCCTTTTTGACCCTCAGGGTAATAGTTTACGTTTGAAATTCACATATGAGAGGAAGGGCAATGTGGGGTAAGAGGGAGAAAGCAGGTGTAAGAATAACATTTAAAGAGTGGTGGGTGTGCAGTAAAACTGCCACAGCAATAAATCACTGCTTTAGTGGAAATAATTGATGATAGCTATTTGTGTGCGCGTGTGTGTGTGTGTGGCTTTTTTTTCACACGGTGATTAACACACAAAGGTTTAGTGCGGCATTAAATAACCAGTAGGATCTTTAAAAAGAAAGAACTTGTGCTGCTTAACAAAGAAAACATGATGATGAACGAAGCGTGGGAGACGAAACCTAATTCACATAAAGACACGTCGTCTAAATGAGCAGTCTGACAAAGCTGGATCAACCAGTTGATATTGGCATCAAACGAGTTGCCAAACGTTAACACACCAAGACGGAACAAAACAACAACCGCATTCACACACATACGTGACATAGCTTATTTTCAGAGCATTCAGAACAGATGATTGTTGTTGCCGAAACATGCTCTCACATGCACGAAAATACTTATGACCTCTGGGAAGGATTTGCATTGAAGAGATCAAGGTTTCAAGACACAGCCTGGCGCACAAGGATTTTCTCAGTTCCAAGCTGTCATTCTTCTCTAATCATTTCTTTCACACTCTGCTTTATGTGTGGGCTCGGACAGTATAAATCATGCTACATGTATTTTAACTGGTTTAAAAAACAGAGCTTAGGGAAGGAAGATTATAGGTTTTGAATATAATTGTGTCACATACTGTGAACTGTTCTGAAAACTGAATTTAGCAATGCTAATATTAATGCATTTTATTCGAGATTTGGCCAAACTAATTGTTAAAAGGCCTGATTATCATTATTACTATTAATACTTATTATTAACGACTGGCTCTTGTTCACAGTGTGGAAGAGAGTGGGTCTTTCTTCCTCTCCTCACCCCCAGCCGGTCACCGCAGATGTCCCTGAGCCTGGTTCTGCCAGAGGTTTCTTCCTGTTAAAAGACAGATTTTTCTTCCCACTGTCACCAACTGCTTAGTCATAGTAGGACATCTAATAGGTGGGATTTTCTTTGTAGTATTATAGGGTCTTTACCTATATCTTTACAATATGAAGCACGTTGAGGCGACTGTTGCGATGAGGTACTATATAAAAAACATTTAACTGAATTGAAATACAGACAGTTGTGTCTTTTCAGCTATTTGGATACAAAACTGAACAATAGCTGTCAAGATATGATACCGAAATGCAAAACTGTTACCAAGAGCATACTTACTGGCCACTTTATTAGGTACACCTGTTCAACTTCATGTTAATACAAACATCTAATCAGCCTATCACGTGGCAGAAACTCAGTACACACCTGCTTAAGTCCGCGGCAAGCATCAGAATCGGGGAGAAAGGTGATTTTGAGTGACTTTGAATGTGCCATACAGGCTGGTCTCAGTATTTCAGAAGGTGCTGGTCTACTGGGATTTTATATGTGAAGTTGTCTTGTCGATTGCAGAGGTCAGAGGAGGATGGCCAGACTTCCTCAAGCAAATACGAAAGCAACACTTGTTACCGTACCATCTCTGAACATGCAAAATGGCAAACCTTGAAGCAGATGGGATACAGCAGCAGAAGAGCACACTGGTTGCCACTCCTCTCAGCTAAGGACAGGAAACTGAAGCTACAGTTAACACAGGTTCACCAGAACTGAACAATAGAAGATGGAAAAACCATCGCTTGAGTCTCGATTTCTGCTGTAGCATTCAGGTAGTAGGATCAGAATTTAGCATAAACATAAAGTATGGCCCCATTCTCCAATGTCACAAAGGTCAAATTATTTCAAACTGGTTTCTTGAACAATGAGTTCAGTGTACTCAAATGGCCATCACAATCCCCAGATATCAATCCAATTGAGTGCTTTTAGGATGTAAAGGAATGGGCAGTTCACATCACAACGTGCAGCCAACAAGTCTGCAGCCACTGTGTCATGCTATCTTGTCAGTATGAACCAAAAGCTCTGAGAAATGTTTCCATTCCTACAGACACATGCTATAACTATGGCTATGAGGTTATCTACAGTAGATTTCTGCACCAGCAGCAGATGTAGGCATTGCTTGCAACACAGAGATAAGGAATGAATTTAGAGAGTAATTAAAATGTACTTTACTGTACTTTTATCCTTAAGTTTGTGCTGTGTTAAGTCATGTTTTATTAAATAAAGCAAATTGATGGGCTTTCATAGCTTTTTCACTGCAGAACTTTTTGCTAAATAGCCTAACCAACTGCATTACAGTCCATCATTCATTGCTTTATTGTCAGTGTCATTGTCATGGTTCCTGTCTTTGTTCTTTTCCCACCCTCTGTATTGTCTGATAAGGTTCACTTGTGCCTTACTTTACTTTTTCCGTGTGTGTGTGTGTGTGTGTGTGTGTGTGTGTGTGTGTGTGTGTGTGCCTTACCTCAGTTTGTTTTCACACAAGCACCACATACCTGAGCTTTTCTAGACAGAGCTATATATGAGAGCATTGTTCAGTGGAATGAAAAGGCATGCTCATGCATAAAAAAAAGTTTTTTGCACGATTCTGCAGCAGCATTGCATATGCTGTGAGAGACGTTGTGCACCTTGAATCTATGGTTTTAATTCCTGTTAAGTGTGTTATAATAAAGATGAAGGTGTATATTCATCAGTAAGTTCTGTATGCATTAACTGATCATTTGTGTTAATTGACAAACATTGAGTGTGACGAGGTTCATTTGTTTCTATAATTTTTTTAGTGATATTTCCACTTTCCTTCATCCTGCTCCTTCTTCTGCTCAGATTTGATCCGGAATGATAAATCACTGCATCTCTCCACACAGCTGCATCGTCAATCCACTCAGATTCTTCACAGCAACGCCCTCTGACCTCGGAAATTGGTCAAGTTGCAAGCACAGAGTGACTGATCCTCCCGCAGCACTGAATCACCCCATCCTTCACGTCTTGATGTGGAAGCCCAGCTTAGTTGAAGTGCCCTCCCACATTAGCATTCCTTGACTGGACTTAACATTGAGTCAAGCTCCAGAGCGCAAGTTCAACCCTGTTCAAGGTAAACGAAAACACACACAGGCTGCATTCCGAAACATGAGGTTATATCACACCTACCCAATGCCACAAGTGCTTTCATTGTATTTATGAAGATGAATAATCACATGTGTTTATTTGAAACCAGTTTTTTTTTTAGGAATTATCATCTTTTATGGAGAAATACTTCGTAAATTCACAGTTCACAAGCTCACTGAAAGAATTATTTTAGTATATAATAAAGTACAAGATGATGATTTGAATGTGGGAATATGGCGAGATGTTTACAGCGTGGCAAGGCTCTGACCCTGCAGCGGTGAAGTTTTTGACCTGCCGACATTCCTGCAGAAAGTAGAGATGGCGAGAAACATAAACAAAGGAGAGGTGAAAATTTGCAACAGATAGACAGATCATCCCTTGGAAAGAAAAAGAGCGAGGGGACAGACGGGGTTGCGGAGTAATGCACAGAGCTGGCAATGTGAGCGTGAGGTAGTTATGTGAGTGCTGACATTCAGGAGAGGCAGGCGCTGCACAAGGCTTCACTGTTAGAGGGCAAGACGAAGGGCTATAGCAGCTGTCTGCCCAGGCAGGCTGCGCTTCGCCTGCCTCCCCAGCTGTCAGAGCCTGGAGAAATGGTCAATTCACATGCAGGACATTGGGCCAGTGTTCAAGGACTGATGGGACATCACAACTTGCAGCACATATACAGAAAGGTGTGTGTTCTTGAAACGTATAGTAAAGCAGCACAAAGAAACTCTTAAAAGCAAATGCATATGCAGTCGCAGAAATGCATACCTTTTATTCCATATATTTCAAATTCTGCATCAGAATACTGAACTGGATCCCTAATGGTTTACAAGCTAACAAAAATGATGCCTGTTTTTAGAAATGTGTCTCTTAAATCAAAGATATCAAACCTCAGAAAAACCTTGTCTGCTTACAGCAATATTACCCTAACCTAACAGTGTAGCAATAAGAGTATATATAGATATGTATATAATAAAGTATATATAGTATGGATTAGACCTTATGTTACTAAAGCATGTTCAATTCATAACAATTAATACAGAACACATCTTCATAATCAAAGGTCTTTGTGTATGTGTAGGTATAGCATAGATATTTGTGTATATTTCTGAGTTTTCAGGTAAATAGTAAAATGATGTGACATGAAAAATTTTGCAAATTCATAGAACTTATAACTTCATGTGCTGTAGTTTTGGATTTAAGTCTTATTGAATTTTTTAAACTTTTTTTTTTTTTTTTACAAATTTTTCAAAATAACTTCTTTCTGACATATTTCATAAAGACACTCATAGTACAGATGCCGTCACAAAAATCAAGTGAACTTGAACTCTTGACAGTTTGACTGAAAGTCCTAGATCAGATGATGAATCTTTAAGATAAATGAAATTCTGATTTTTTTTTCCTTCTACAAAAAGTCCTCAAGCCTAATTTTTTTTAAAGAATTTTTTTGATCCGTGACAGTTCTCAAGAATTGCACCCAGACTCTTGTAAGTCTTGACAGGCGGCACTGTGGTGATATAAACAGTGATAGAGAGCAAAGACTTGCTTGTCAGTAAAGGAACTGCTGCTAAGCCTTGTCAAGACTTAGCTTGAGGTGCAGGGCAGATCTCCAGCTGGAGGTCCCGACCAGAGAAGCATCAAGCTGTGTTTAAAAAAAGGAAAGGAAAAGAAGAGTTGGGTGTCGTTGGCATAAAAATTATTATTGAAGATAAGGACTATGATGGCGGTGCTCACATGTGCACAGAAGAGACAAATCAAAAGGAACCCTGTGGAGAATTTGCCACGGTGAATACAGAAATCCTTTCCACAATCCCTGATAAGAGGATCAGTTTGGTGGAATGGAGTGTGGGAGAAGCAGAAACAGAGGAGCTGTGATAGAAACAGAAAGATGCTAGATATCATTTGAAATTTAAAATTTCTAAGGGGTTTTCTTTACTTCTGATAAAACTCAAGAAATACCAAAGATTGTTCAGCTGATTTGCAAATGTGGAGATGATCAAATGACAAGACAAAATCTGAATGTGGAGCCATGCATAGACACTGAATTATATGAGAGAAAAAAAAAAGAAAAAAGCAAATTCAACCAAAAACGGCTAATGCCAGTGCCAAATATTGAAAATATTTTAAACAATCTAAGAACAAAGATCTGAATCTTCGATCACACACGACTTTATCTGCAGACCATGAAATCCAGCAGACTGTAACTCAAAGACTTGTTCCTTGGGCCTCAGTCATCATCCAAAATCACATTCATTACAGGCTCATCATTGTGGCTCAAGAGTTGAGAGTTCGCCTTGTAATCGGAAGGTTGCCGGTACGAGCCCGGCTTGGACAGTCTTGGTCATTGTGTCCTTGGGCAAGACACTTCAACCATTGCCTACTGGTCAGAGGGCCCGGTGGCGCCAGTGTCCGGCAGCCTCGCCTCTGTCAGTGCACCCCAGGGTGGCTGTGGCTACAATGTAGCTTGCCATCACCAGTGTGTGGATGACTGGTTGTGTAAAACACTTTGGGGTCCTTAGGGACTAGTAAAGTGCTATACAAATACAGGCCATTTACCATTTCTCTATGGAAATAAACATAACATGTTCATTCATTAGACTTTACGCCACATCACACATTCTTTTTAGTCTCACTAGTATCATTAACTGAAACATATGATGGAGAATATTATAATATTTTTATAAAATGAATCTTTTTTTCCCCTCACTGCTGTCTTCAGTAGTGATGAAAGAAGCTGCTCCAGCTTTAAGTGTTTTTATATCATTACCATAGTTTTTCAATCATTCGATCATTTTAGGGACAGTGTTTTTGCATCAGGGAAATGCATTCTAAACATTTTGCACAGAATTTCATGTTGTTTTGTTCCCAGAGAGATCAGGCTTACTTAGATGAAAAGCGCAGCGTGACAAACGTATATTTGGCAGAGCAGCTGAGACAGTAAGTTGTCTATAAACTGTCAAGCAGCCATAACACACACATAACACCATATGCATGATTATATTCACACACTACAAAAATATTATTTGCCTTTATTAACATGAAGCAATAGTTTACATATATAATCAAAGGTTTATTTATTCAAATAATTCATTAGTTTATACCACTGCTGGGTATAAACTAACCTGCATACCATTCAAGTAAACTTCATTTGACTGGATTCACTTAAATATAATGTTTTATATTGTAGTTATGTAACAAAATTAGATGGAAGATATAATCAAATTACTTAAAGTCAGTATTTTGTGTGTGCGCATTTTTTGAGAGTACTGTGTATGGCAATGAGCTGACTGTTGTGAAGGCTAATCTGAATTTTTGATGCTAATCAGTCACAAGCATATAATTACAGGGAAGCTATTTGCAGTCAAACTGCACATACATACAGTACATTCTGCTACATTTTGAGGACCACTTACCCTTCCCAAATGAATAGAATCTATTCTAGAATTTATAGAATCCCAAATACTTCGTACCAAAATATTTCCTCAACCTGTCAGATTCAAATGAGATCCTTCAAAAGGCTCACTGTGCATTTGCTCACATGCAGTTACTGTGCAAACAGACAATGCCTGTTTGTTAAGTATTGCTTCTAAGACGATGGACCATCTATTTGCTACAACTGTCTTTATCTGTTTCAAGACACGTTAATCCAGTTTTTATCCACGTGTTTTGAAAGGCGAGTGAAGCAAATCTTTCTGTCTGTGACACAGTAACACCAAAGATATCATCAAAGTACCCACAGAATTACAACCATTAAGATTAATGGCCTAATGGTGGTGTAATGATCTTTAAGCTATCAGTGTGTAAGCTGTTTCTATTGTAATGGTGATTATTCGAATGGACAGCCCTGGGCAGTCGTGGATATAATCATGCGACATTTATTGCAAAACTGAAGTAGATGTGAGAATCTTTACAGGGTAAGCAGAAATTAGTCAAAATAAAGACTCACCTCGGGTGTTTTTGTGGTTGATTGTTTTATGAATTTTACAGGTTACCCACATAAAGAATGACAAAAGTAGTGGAGTAACCAAGAAGATTAAAGCCACTACTGATTGAGGTAAAGAATGAAAAACATCTTACTTCAACTGAGTAAATCCCAACTCAAAATATTTCCCTACGAATAAGAGTGAAGTGTTGAAAAAAAAAGGAAAGGGAAGTCAGGCAAGTGAGAAAGGGAAAGGAAAGATCATCTGGCAGGAGAAGAAAGATGACTGACTGTGGTTCAGGAAGAAAGAAAAAAAATCCATATAACTTTTTAAATACCAGGGCAGCTGTGAGGATCTGTGGAGGCAGCCTTCAACCCAGGAGAGCACAGACATCAACAGTGTCAAAAGTTCTTGGCTGACGAAGACAAAAAAAAAGCGCTTAAAAAAAAAGGAGGCTTCTGGTAGGTTGAACACTTGACCTTTACGTCACACACAACAAAAGTTATATCAGTTTCATCTTTGTTCCACCTGAAGTCATGTCTGAATTTAAATGTGTAGCCAGCAGGCAGAAGCTAGATCCTTTTAAAGAAACTTGCATCCTGGCTGTCATCTGTTAACCTCTGAGGAGTTATTTTAGGTCGACTAAACCAAGGCTACATGTAAATGAAATGTGATAAAGACCTGCTTATTATGGCTTTATTAATGGCTCATTTCAGAGAGATATTCATATGCAGTAACCACGAAGAATGATACCTTCAGCTTTACCAGAGCTAGTAGTGCAACAATATGACTGATAAGTTTTCAGGTGTGTCTGCTGACTGGCTGTTTTGAGTGGCCTTCTGGCAAGTACAAAACTCAAACAAATCAACATATTTAATGAATATTAACTTCCTAAAGCAGTTCCATAGATCCAAGACGTCATTTGTTTGACTTTTTAACTTAACATCCGAGATCCTTAACTGTATGAGGAGCATTTTGGATTTTGTACTCTCACTGACACCTGTGCTCCTGTATTATTGACTTACATAACACCCACGCTCATTGTGCTTGATGTTTCACTCAACAGCTCAGCTCAAAGTCATTTCCGTCTTTCTTCTACAAAAACACAGCATTTTTGAAGAACTTGTCCAACAGCATGGTTATTAACTCAGTCTTTTGCCATGTGTTTATGTGCGTGAGTCATGGAGTGCTATTTACACAGTCCTGTGGAGTAATCCGCCTTAAAAGCCAGCTGTAGGACACATGAAAAAGCAGAATTTGTTTTTGAGGTACTTCAAAACCACATAACCAAAAAGGTTTCAAATCATTTGACTGTCTGAACCCTTTATGGCTGCCCCACTAAAGAAAGGGTTGCTCTGCACGCTCCGTCAGCATTCTGGGGGAATAAAAGTTAACCGAACTTTGGTAGTGTGGTTCTTCAACTCTTTGACACTATATCATCATTTTCAATGCAGTGATGTGGTAAATAATAGACGAGTAGAAGCGCAAACATCGAACGCCCAAGGCTTAATTCCAGCATAAGGGGGTCTCAGGCTTGCAGGAGGCTTAAATCAGAGAGTGCTGTATACTCCATCTCTGATTTACTGATGAGTCGGCTTTGCAGTCGTGATAAAACACTTCCACCCAGCCCAACGGTGTCCCAGAGTGTCAGTGTTATGTGTTTATTAGGGGTGCAACGATACACAAAATTCACGGTTCAGTTCGGTTCGATACTTTGGTGTCACGGTTTGATATTTTTTCGATACAAAAAAATGTTCATGCTTTTTTAATTTGTCATTTATTAAAATATATATAAAATATATATACTTTAAATCAAAAGTACAGTTTTTAAATGTAATTTTGCTGAAACAACAAAGTAATAAAAAATAAATCTATCTGATCGAGAAATCACTCATCTTTGGAAAAGAGAGTTTATTACAGAGAAATGGCTCTTTCCAAAATAAAAGCTATACTATACGCTTCTTCTGGGCTATATTCTCAGCAGCATATTAAACATATCAGGTCTCCATAAGGAGAATCATGTGCTAACGGCTGTCTAAATGACTCGGGTAAAGTTTGTAGCATGCGTGCTTGTTGTTTTTGTCTGCTTCCACTTGTCTTTGCACGATGAAGTCGGCGTAAATGTGCTGTCATATTCTTTGTGTTCCCACTAGTGCTGTCAGCGTTAATCTCGTTGAAATGACGTTAACGCCACAATAGAATTTACCCAATAAATCTGAGGTAACAATTTGCATTTGAGTTTTTTGGGGTAGATTTAAGTCAATATATTGTGTATAAAATAGCTTCAATAAAAAGCTATGAAATACTTAATTAAATTGGGTAAAATTTACCCCATATTTACGCATATATTCAACAGCTACTTACTCATTGAAATTAGGTAAAATTAATTATATAATTACTAATAAAATTTAATTATTATCAGTTGATAAACATTACCTATTCATATAAGGTAAAATGTACCCCCCCAAAAAAGACATTCAGATGGTTCATCATCTCAATGTTCTTATTACATAGTCCGGGACTGGTCATGCATGCTGACTGATAAAAAGCGCACCACGAACACATTTCATTGCAACTTACCGGCAGATGTCTAGACGGTTAACAGACAGCAGCAGATTCAAAGTTTTATTTCAAGTAATGGTGCATTACACAGACTTAAGCAATACAAGTGAAGTGTAATAGCTCATTACTTCAAAAATTACCATTTGCATACGCTATTATATATTATTCACCCTATGTAAATAGCATACCTTCACTTCTGTGGTTCGATCGGGTTTGTTGGAAGCCGGAAAAAGGACCCAGAATTTGCTTGCTGTCCCGCTTGGTCAAAAAGCGCAGTCTGGCGCATGCGCAATTAGGAACATAAGACTCATTGTTTGGGGGTATATTTTACTGCATTTTTTAATGTAATGTTGTAACTGTTAGGGAAAGGGTATAATTAACCCATTACTTTATAATTCCTTGGCTGAGTGCAATAATAGAGAAAATTTTACATGATTTGCATAGATTATATATACCTCTCTCCAAAATAGCTTTTATCAGTGTGGCACATCTGACATACTGTTTTACTTTTGTCCATGACGAGCTTACCTTCAGGGTCATACTTCACATGAAGACCAAAATAGTTCCAAAGGCCAGATCTGAATGAGGGTGGGGGAGGTTCAATTTGCAACAAGCTTAGCTTTTGTCTTGCTAGCTTGCGCTGTGCTCAGTGGATCTGCGCTCGACAGTGCAGCCTAGGCAGAGTAGTCGAACACAGATCCACTGAGCTCTCAACACAGACAGCATCGTCAGAAGAAAAGTTGATAAAATAAATTTAAAATTTTATATTGTTCGATACATATGCATACCTGAACTGAAAGCACTGTATCGAACGGTTCAATATCGATACGAGTATCGTTGCACCCCTAGTGTTTATGTATATTATCTGGTCCTTTTTGGGTTACTTTTTGCTTTATTTTACTTTCTGTGTTTTTCCTTCTGTGTTTTCTCACTTTTCCAAGCATTTCTATGACCTTGATTTCTCTCTCAGTGTTTCTCAGGTCACCGCTTATACTCCATCTTCCAACTACCTTTGGTATTAGTGTTTTGGACTCTCCTGTCACTGTACACTTTGTTCATCGAGATTAGTCTTGCAATTTCTAATATTTGTTGTTGCGTCAAAGATCTTAATTTACTTATTTTTATTTTACTTCACATTGTGCAATAACTAAGTGAGAAAAACAATTTTTGCATAAACAGCATACATCTTCTACTTCAGCTTTCAGTTGCTGCCACAGCAGATTGCCTACCTCCATCATCATCCTCAGCAACAACAACCCTTTGCATGTCCTTCTTCCCTTCCAGGAAGCCCCTCTGTTTTGTTCTGTTTTTGTTGTTTTGTTCATGAACTAGTTCTTACATAGTACTTTTCTACTCTCCTGGAGCCTTCAAAGTACTTTATACAACATGCCTCATTTACCCATTTACACAAGCATTTTTCTACACCTTTCTACACCTTTTTCTACACCTAAGTGCTCTTTCGCTTACTCTCTTGCTTGCTTCCTCTCCTCACCCCCTAGGTTCCTGCAGATGGCTGCTCCCAGAGGTGGGACCAAGTCATTGTTTTGCAAGTCTCAAGTAAGTCTCAAGTCTTTATCCTCAAGTCTCAAGTCAAGTCTCAAGTAATGTCAGGCAAGTCAGAGTCGAGTCTCAAGTCACTGGTGTAAAAGTCCAAGTAAAGTCACAAGTCTGAAATTTTGAATTTCAAGTTCTTTCGAGTCTTTAAAACCCCCCGAAAAAAAGCATGTTGCAGTTATATGCTAAATGTAAATATTAGACCGTGTAATTTTTAAATCTGTGTTTTTCTCAACACATGACAAAATAGTGAACTTAGAAAATATACACAAATTGTGAAATTGCACCTCTTTAAAATGCAGCTCAATTAAAGCTAGCTCCAAGAATAATTTTCACCGACAGTTCTGAGATAAGCTGCATGTTATTCTTGGATGCGCTTGTAGGACTGGCTTTAAAATCGCATGACAAAAATATCATACATAAATAAATGATTTTTTTTTAAATATCATTTAAAAAAAAACTGCATCACCAACGTAGCCTGGAAAACATTTGCTAGTTAGATGAAGTCAGCTATCTCATCGTAGCATATTTATATGCATATTTATAATCATACGGTTCTTGGAGTGAGCGCATACACTCGTGAAGTTTAGTAACTTCCGGTCACTGCAACAAGCCCAGGTACAGTTTACCGACGGATGGGTGCAGGACCTTGAAATGCACCGTGTAGAACGAAAGACCATCGTACGTATCATAAGTTTACCAGTCTCACAAATCGTCGTCATAAATACACATTCGTTAACAGTTTATTAATATAACCTTTGAGCTCAATGGTAATTAATTAGCAGTGGAAATAATTTCTGGTACGCGTTACAGAAATGTAGCAGTGACAAAAATACTGTATGCTGTAATCGTACTGGACAATTAGTGATACAAAACAACAGTTTTATCCTGTGAATAAAAGTATATGTTTTTGTCAATGTACCATAATAACAGAAGCGAAACGCAATATTGTATCAGGACAATTCACTATTTATGCACAATAAATAAAGGAGCATAGCGCGACAATTTCTGTTCAGCGCCAGACTGTAACCTATATCACCAATTATGTTAAGAAAAATGACGCATTAACTACAACAGCAGACTGACCTTTGTGGAAATGCTTGGAGCAGACTAACCTGTGAGCTGGAGTGTTCTGAGACGTTATAATTGGTCTTTGAATGGCTGCAATCCAGGCCACCCGTCGCCTCTTTGTTACTTCGGAAACATGGCTCGAACAATTTCTCTTCAACGACGTAATCCGATAACAACCGATCTCTTTACCCGTCGGCTTCTCGTGGCTGTCATGCGACCGGCTATTGCAGTTAATAATACAACAGCTTCTTGACATTTTTGTGTTTCTTTTTATCGCTGTGTGACTGATTTCAATTGAAAGCCTGCGTGCGCTAGTACCGCTTGCCACGAGTTCCCAGAATCCTTTGCGGTTCTACCCGTGAATGACGTCACATTTTCAATCTCTATATAATATGCATGTTAAATTTTATATTTGGGGTAAAATATCAAGTCTTTTCAAGTAAACCGGTTCAAGTCCAATTCAAGTCCCAAGTCATTGGTGTAAAAGTCCAAGTCAAGTCACAAGTCTTAGAACATTTTTTCAAGTCAAGTCTAAAGTCATAAAATTAATGACTCGAGTCTGACTCGAGTCCAAGTCATGTGACTCGAGTCCACACCTCTGGCTGCTCCCCCCTGAGCCTTGTTTGTGCCAGATGTTCCTTCCTGTTAAAAGGGAGTTTTTCCTTCCTACTGTCTCCAAGTGCTTGCTCAAACAGGGTCATTTGGTTGTTGGGGTTTTGCCTCATGCACTAACACAGCTCTTCTCTTGGCATGCGCTTCTAGATCTTCAAAGACACAGTGAAACTCCTGACTTTCTCTATACTTTCTCAATACTCCCAAAGCAATCGTATCTGTAGGGCTCTTTCTCAGCATAGTGCTGCTTAGTGAACATACCTCGCTTCTTAACCTAGCCTCAACAACTCTTACCCATAGCTTTACGGTATGACTCATTGACTTTATTCCCCTGTAGTTACTAAAGCACTGCACATCACCCTTGTTCTTGAAAATCTGTGCCAGTGCTATAATGTCTCCTTTTCTCCAACAAATTACACATAAGTTTATGCTTCATCTTTTGAACAACCATGAAAATGCTGCTGGTAAGCTTCTGCCGCCAGTTCATAAGCTCGCACAATACTAGCTTTAACAAGGCCACAGTCTATACTCTTCTTTATACTGAGTGATGAATATGCCTCCTGAGCTTTACCAACTAGAAAAAACTAAAACAGTAAGGTCTAGCAATTCTTTGATTACACGTTCAAAGTGCAGAAAGTACTTTTCAACATCTTTCTCGCTGAAAGGGGGGCCAGATTATTGTTTTTACAAATATCAAAATTACTCATTTTTTCATGGTGGCACTTTGGGTTTGAGCTCTAAGCTCCATCTCATTCATTTCTCTTTCATGTGCATGCCTTTGTTTTTTTTGCTCACACCACCTTGCCTGCTCCTTTTCCTTGCCTCAACCCTTAATTCTTAAAGACCCAAGTCTTTATTTCCAGCTCCTTTAATCCTACAACTCTGTCCTGTATCCTTTCACTCTGCTGCAACTGTTCTGTCTCTTCACCTTCAGTGGTTAAGTCACAGAACAACTCAAACACTTCAACTAGTATCTCCTGTTCAGCCAGACCACTATTGCTTTTGACACAGAAAATCTTTAAATTCCTTAAATTACCCTGAGGACCAAAACTGGTCTACCACAGATTGGAGATCTTTCTTTATGCAAACTAAGAGTGCTATGATCCATTTGTATTTGCAGTTCTTAGGTTCATGTTCATTTAGTCTGTTCCCCTTCATGCTCTGGTTGGCTTGGTCTCCTCTGTGTTCTCCCCAGGCAGTCATGTCTCTCGCCCTCTCTATTCCCTCGTCTATCATGTTCCCATGTCTGTTTATCACCCGGTTCCAGAGTCAAACCTTTGTCTTTTACTCTGCATCTCAGTGTGTTTCCTGTTTTATTTTGACAGTCTCTCGTCCTGTGTTCGTTGTGTTTAGTTTTGCTTCCTCCCTGTATCATTATGTCTGATTAGTTCTGGCTGTGTTTCCCTCCTGTTTCCTATCCCCTCGTTATCCTCTGTGCATTTAGTCCCCTGTCTTCCTCTGCCTGTTGTCTCGTAGTCCCATGTTGCGTTGCATGTGTCACCGTGTTCCTGGTCCCCTTGTTACTGCCTAGTCTATTCCCAGTTCATGTTCCCAGCTTTCATTTTCCAGGGTCAGGTTTTTGCTTCCTTGTATTTAGTATTTGGTTTTGTTTACAGTGAACAAAAGTTGACTCCTTTTCTCAATTCCTTTATGTTCCGAGTCCTGCAACTCAGCAATTCCAACCTACCTGATGTGGTAACACATATATGACCTTTGTGAGCCAAAGGTGATGGGGTAGGTTTAGATCATGGGACAAGTCTCCCAAGTTTCTCTATAATGTCTTTAATATTATAATAGAGGCTCGTCCCATGATCTAACGCCAAACATATTAGTAGACACAGCACGACAGTGAGAGTTTACACGCCACTGTTTATTGTAGGCAGATAATCAGATAAATGAAGAGCCTAATGCCAAACACCACGGAGCAGGTTAGAGGGAGTGTGCTAAAACAAAGGACCAGCCTGTATAAGCCCAGCCCACAAGCCAGCACAAGTGCCAATCACCTGCCGTAGCCAGGGTTGATATGGAAACCGAGAACACTGGGATGTAACATATGTTTACAGCAATTTGCAGCATACTCGCATTTCTCACATGAACTTAACTACAAACAGTTTTCGTTATGACCAAAGAATTCAACAGATGTTTTCTAAATACAAGCTGCGGCAAGCTTCATGGAGCTTATCAGTAGAGCTTGAGGGGAAATCCCCACCTCCCACCGCCTCCACCTCCATTACATGGTTACATTCCTGGCCTGGCACTGATATGGGTATGGTCTGTGGGCTGCTGACAGCACAAATTGCCAGTAAACAAACAACTGAGCCTTCGCCTGATAACACATGAAAGAGAAAGGGTCTTCACAGTGGCACCGTGTGTGTGGGCAGACAGTATGTCTTCATACCTTTCTGCGGTGCATTTGTCTCTTTATATGCCATCGGCGCATCAGAGGATTTCCACTGAGGGGCCGACACTTTGAAATCCTCCTGGTATGTTTGTTTACGTCAAGCGCTCGCATGTTTCAGGGATCACATCTTTTCTTTTTCCCTTTCTTGAATTCCCCTCCTCGATTGCCTCAAGGAATTTATCAACTCCTTATGCTTCTCACACACACACGCACACACACGCACACGCACACACACACACACACAGCCGCACACTGAGTGGTTAAAACCTCTCATATGGTGAGGACTATATAAGGTTATTAGGAAGAATTTGTGCAATATATGTAATCCAACATCACAAACACAGCACGGAGAGTTAGATCTTGAAATAAAATCTGAATATTGAGAGCTGGTAAAATAAATATAGACAAGCTGTCTTAATCAGTTTTGGCAGTAAACAAAGTGACAAATATTTGTTGCTTTGCAGTGTTCTTTTCAGCACCTTCCATCATCCTTTTGAGTTTAATGGTCAGGCTAATTAGGTCTTCGGAGAATACTGCTGTCAGACGTGTCAGAGTTGTCACTAGAAAGGAACCCAGAGAGACCATAACAGACTGAATTGATGTCTACAAGACAATCCCTCCAAGTGTTGTTCATTTTAGACTAAATGAGCCTTTGCTGATATTCCAAACAGAAAGCTAAATCCCATGGGTTCATTTGATATGTATTAGTTGTCTAGAAGCTCCCTCATGGCCAAGCAACCATGCTCTACAGTACATTTTGGACTCCTATACAACTGTTTTGTTTTTGTTTTTCATGCTTGTGAACTCATCTTGTACCTATCTGTCCTCTTGTTTAACCAACACTATTACATGTCATAGATAAACAGTAAATGAGCATTTTTTAATTTGGGTTTAGTCTGACTAGCTGCTCATTGGTTTGGTTCACTTGGCTGCAAGCAACACTGGCTTTAAATGAGTGAGTTAAACCACTGAAAACATAATGCAGTGACAATAAAAATACATATCAGTGTGAATATTTGTAGAAAGAAGCCCTATGACAGCTGGGATAGGCTCCAGCGCCCCCCGCGACCCTGAAAAGGATAAGCGGAAGCGAATGGATGGATGGATGGAAGTTAATTTCACAGCGTTTCCAAACAGAGAATAAATATTATGAATATATCATAGCCACAATCAAAGACCCAAGTCTGGCTAGTGTTACAAGGTAGTGTACTTTAAGCTAAAACAGACACCAAAAGCACGGTGATTACATCGCCATGTAAACTCACATTTAGTAAGTCAGTGTTTTATTTACGAGAACGATAGGTGCATATTAGGACAAACACTAGTTTTCTCTCTTACACAAAGAGAGCAGGAAAGGTTTCCCATCTACCTCTATGTCATTCAACAAGAATGTCACTGAAATATCAAGTCTTAACATGTCGAGCCATGAAAGCTTTCTTACTGAACCAGAACATACTTTAGGAAAACGGTTATAACAGAGTTTCAGTCAGGTCTGAGTGGACCTGAAAAGCAGTCAGATGTAACTGACAGAAAATTCAGCAGACTCAACATATCCTCACAAAGTCTGGTCAGTGATCTGGACTACTAATGACTCACGGTGATTCATGCAGGAAACAGACAGAGAGGTGAAGTTTGGGAGGGCCAAAGTCTACACTGTCGAATCATTTATGCATTTCAAGTACTTCTCTTTCTTTTCTTAAACACTGTCTAATAACCTTGTCACACGTGACGAATGCTCTATGAAGACATTTGAAGTGGTTCAACATATTATAAAACAAACTTTTTTCTTTTCTTGTCTAAGCAAAGACTGAATATAAAGGATGGAAACAGCCTACAGATCTAAAAGGGGAAGTCAGTGCGCTGTAGTCTTTCTAATAACCAGAAGGGGGCGATTCCTCTGGTTTCAAAAATAAGTTTGGGTGTGTAGAAGTCTAATGGTAAAACAACCCTTCATTTTTCTTGATTTTTTGATCTCAATAAAAAATTTTATAAGGATGAATTTATCATTCTCCATCACTAGCTTAAAATCATACTGAATACAAAATGAGGTTCACTCATTGGACTGGACTCTGCGTCCACTTAGAGGTATGTTTAAGGCTGTGGCTACTGTCAAGACACATTGTTGCACCTCTGAGGGTGCTGTGCCTTTAGTTGCACTGCCAGATGTACCCCTCCTAATTAAGTTTTATCTATAAAGCTGAAGGCTTTACAGTAGGATTCACTAACCAGTGGGTGATGTCATGTTAGCTACATGTAGCTGAATTGTAAGTTTATTCATTTCCAACAAAATGAATGTTGAAGTTTCAGGTTACCAAGTTACCAAGCCAAGGAACCTAAAGGATTTAGAGTTCTGTAAACAAGAGGGGCCAAAATCTCTCTTGAGATGTATCCAAACATGGGATGCGTTACCAAGGTACTCGCCAGAGAAAAACATGTACTTTGAGGACAGGGTGGCGAGTGTTTACTGGAGGTAGTTGGTTGTTGTCATTTGGTAGATTATTTGCTAAGAGGTATACAGTACTGCTCCAAAAACCCTCTTTTGATTGTTTACGGTCCTAGCAGATTGCCATGGCTGCCTGTAGTTTCCATGAAAGACACTGACTTGTTTGCGCTCATCAGATTCTCACTAAATAGTACTTTTACTTTGAAGGTTGTCAGTTAGTGAGTGTTTGCAGACAAGTCTGGGTCTTTCATGCAGTCAACCGTGGCAATATGATACCAACCAAACAAGGAGGCTTTTAGTGTGGCACCCACTTTGCAACCATTTTCACCCAACTGCCAGCAACTTTCAGCAACCGCTTGCCAACCACTTGGAGAATACATGTTTCCTTAGTGCACAGAAGTTGCCAGCGCATTGAGGGCCGCTTCTTTTCCTTAAATGGAACATATCTGTCACTGTCTTTTGATGTGGAGACTTGAAAGAAAACCTTAAGCTGCAATTGGTTTCAGTGTAATAACATTTGCGGTTACTGCTCCACCCACTGATCAAGTATCTACCTGAGTACTTGTCAGTCATCTTGAGAACTGCATACTTGAAAGCAGTTGGCCTTACCTAATTATAGGTAACACCTATAATTATCAGGTTTTGAAACAGCTGAGACATGCAGGGCGTCCAAGTTATTTTACTGTTAAAAAAAAGAATGCATTGTGGTTATGTTGTGTTATACAGCTGCTATACAGTAAACTAGACCCTGCGTAACACATGACTCTGATTTCCTGCCAAGAAATTTCAGGCTTCAGCAAGCATTTTATTAGCTTAGCTTAACACAACAACCTGAAGAAAGGAATCAGCAGGAGAGGCTCCGTTCACCTTTGCGAGAATCTTTTCAGCCTCAATCTCACGACAAAAGTAAAATGACAATGAAGGTTAAGTAGGCTTACAAAGTCAAACATCACCTTTTTCAAAATGGTATTGATCCAAAACATACCAGAGAAGCACAAAGAACACAGAGTCTATAATACACCACAGTCCCATGCTCTTCAGGCTACGGGATCAGCTCACTAAAATGATGAGTTTCAAAGAACGGCAAGGCTATCTGCTAAATACAATAGTGAATACAATCCACAGAAGCAGCTGAGCCATGTAAGACGCCCAAGTTATTTTACTGTTGAAAAAATAATGCATTGTAGTTATCTTGTGTTATAAAGCTGCATATTCCACAGCTCGTGTTAAAGGTGGTTGAAAAACAAATTCACAGTGGCAGGGTCAACAAGAGGTTCAGCAACACCAAGATCCAGTTTTTAAATGATGTAGCAATTCATGCATGTGGTTTTCTAGTGCTTATTTGAGGTTGGAAAATGCCAATAATTTCGACTCTGGCTATATGTTATAAAGTGGAATTAGCACACAAGATATAATAGTGATAATTAGTGAGTGTTACATGTGCTACATGGTAGATCTGTCACTGCTTCATCTTCTTCTTGAACCCTTCAGGGGTTCCCACAGCAGATCACCTGCTTCAATCTCACCCTGTCACTATCCTCCTGCTCTGAATGTCCTCCTTGACTACAATCAAGAATCTTCTCTGTGATCTTCCTCTTTTCCTCCTGCCTGGCAGCTCCATATTCAACATCCTCTGTCCAGTATATCAGCTATGCCTCCTCTGCACATGTCCAAATCATCTCAACCTCACCTCTCTAACTCTGTCTCCAAACAGCTCAACCTGAGCTGTCCCTCTGATACACTCATGTCTAATCCTGTCTAATCTTGTCCATCCTGGAAAATCTTAGCATCTTCAACTCTGTTACCCCAAGCCACATATTTTTCAGCATGCAGTCTCTGAACTTCGCTGAAATCGCTGCCTGGAATCAGGATGAAACTCTTTGGCTTATATACAAATTAGCAAATACGTTTTTATCAAAAACACAACTCATTTGTCTTCCTCTAAAGCAATCAAAAGTAAATATGTCATTTCTTTCTTCTCCTGACATTAAATTTGGGCAGCATTGCTCCCAGCCTATCCTTTCTTTATTTCAACAGAATTAGATGTAGAGGCTTCTGTAATGGCCCCCTGGAGGCACACAATTATGAGAGTCAGAATAAGAACAAGGTAATTACCATCAAGACTTTTGGGCCTCGACCAAAAGCATATTACCCACTTCAAACGCTGAGAGAAAAATGCAAACACAGGGGCAGGAGAGCTACTTTGCTGCATAGCTGAACCCTCACATCACTCTACAGGAGTTATGTTTATGGAGAAACATTGTTTGATGTACTATTTCTCTTTTTTTTGTGTAAAGATACATTTCGGATGCCTTTTTTCACAAATGTTTGTAGAAGCAGTCTTCATAGGTGCTTAATTTTTACACCTGTGGCCATTGAAGTGATTGGAACACCTGAATTCAATGATCTGGATGGGTGAGTGAATAGTTTTGGCAATACAGTGCATCACTGTTGCAAGAGAAAAAGTACATTACCGTAAATAACCAACTATAAGAGAGGTGCAAATATGTTTTCAGGTGACAGATTGCCGGGGAGAGCCGAACAGTGTGTGCAAATTATGGTGACTGCAAATACGGCGCCTCTTTGTTTCCATACCCATTTATTTTTTCTCGCCTGTGCAAACACACGGAATGTGACTTTTACGACATCTGCGGCGCACTTACCGCCTCGGAAATGAAAGAACACTGTTCCAAAAAGTAAATGCACTCAAGCGAGTGTTTGACGGTTATTGGGCTGAATGTTTTACTATGTTTTTCTACAGCCATCTCAGTGCCTCTTTTGTCCAGTTGGGCATCGATTCGGTGACGCAACCATTATGCTCTTGTTAATCAATAGCTCCCAAACAAAAGCATTAAGTAGATGCACTGTAAAGAAAAATATTTCCTTGAGCACGCTGCTATGAATGGCCCAGCACAGGCAGGAAAAAAAATCTATAAACAATACAAACATGCCCACAAATAATTATGCAAAGAGTACTCAGTCCTGACCCCAGCAGCAACCATTAAAAATGAAATAATGCTTTGCACTGCTCTCAGAAAACTGCTTTCACAAGGGAGCAGAAATTGTTGTAGTAAATAAAATGATAGTGGGAGCCCAGAGACTGTGTGCCGTGGTTATAGCTTGTTTCCCAGACCGCCTGTAGACAATAAACACTTTCCCTTCTCTCACATGCCTGCAGATCTCTGTGTGCACTGTGAACCTTGTTATTGTACGATACAGCTTCTAAATTTGAATACATGTAATAATGGGGCTGTCTGAACAATGGTCAAAGGAAGCCGATCTATTCACTAAGCACTAATTTGTAGCTAGTGTATAAAATGCTGCCTTGTTGTTAATTATGAATAGTGAACCAGTCATATCCGCAGGTTGGTCTTTATATTACACTAAATGGTGTTTTGTGAGGCACAGCAAAAAAACAGCTTTTATTACAGTTGTGAGCAGGATCGCTGCTCGGTTTCATCTCGTTTCTCTGCGGTCGAGAGGCGCTCTGCTCCAAAGATTCAATTCTAACCAGCATAAAATTGGACTATTCTTCACTCGCACCTAAGCGGAGTGCCTTGACCTGCAGTTTTACTTCGTGCATCCCCTAACAACGCAATGCTGAGCCAAAGATACATTACAAAGACATCAACAGACCCGAGCACAGAGTGCTCCTGAAGGGCCAAGTGAGTCCAGTCAAACCAGCAGGCGGGAAATAATCTGTCGCCCTATACAGGAGTGAACATTTTAATATTCAAAACAAAATGAAAGGTTCAAGTCCAAATTTAATCTGAAAAACTAAAGTTAGTAAATGTAAAAAAAAATTTAATAATAATAATTCATTTAAAAAAATGAAAGGTTATAAATGTCATGGAACAAGCTTAGAGTAAAAAAATAAAAGCTGGTTTGATAAATGCAAGAAAGCTGTCGACTATTGACGAATATTCTTGTAAAAACTAGGTTTTATAAGTATCTGTTTAACGCAATTTGTCTCTGCCTATTTTAAGGATGTGCCATCTGTATTCATTTATTTCAGCATTACATGACGTGATTAAGCACCAGATCTGAAGAGTGTTACACAACCTAGAGATTGATAACCTCGTGTGTGAGTACAAAGCATGAGACAAACCACAGTTCTCTAAATTCATCCCAACAGCTCGATATCTATGTTAATTTATTGAATGAAAGGGTTGTTTTGTGGACATCCTGGATGACCAGTTTATTTGAAGCACTACCAACTTCAGAAGAGACAGATGGAAAACATGAACAATACGCAGCAATGCCAAGTAGAGGAGAAAATAAGAGGAAATGAATATTATAAACTTTATTATGTTTATTTTAATGGATTATTAGTTTTTTGAGAGATCACTGTAAAGACCAGTAATATTCGAGCCCTGTCCAAACTTACACAGGTACACATTTTGGAAAATGAAGCTTTTTCAGTGGAATTTTGTCCATATGTGGTGTTTTATGTTGCTCAAAATGAAGCTTTTGAAAAACTTTTTCCACATGAAGATATTCAGAGACGCTGTTTCTCTGTTTACATGTGGATGAAAATTAGGATTTTGCCTCGCAGTGTCAAAGGTGTGGCCTTTATCCCCTTTGCTGATCGCAGACTCTGCAAGTGTTATTGTTTGTAGGGTTCTAATTGGTCAACATTTTTATATGGTTATATGGTACACTGATTTATTAAAACATGTGCAACCATAAATAAGTGGAATGGAAATATAGAAATCAATATTCAATATAACCATCTTTTTTCTTCAACACAGCCTGAAATTTCTTAGGCACATCATTCTGAGATATGCCAAGTTTATGGCTAAAGGCTTTTTGGAATCTCATTGTTGGAGCAAAAATATCATTTTATTCTTTTCAAACTGTGTTATCTTTGGCGATTTTCATAAATTTAGCTAAACAAATGAGAACAAATTATATGTTTTTGTGACAGGCTGCTAGCAACAAAGTGCCCAAAGATACAATTAAAAAGTGGTATTTTGTCTGTTACGTGCAGAGATGGGCAGTTACTGTAATCCGATTACTTTTTTCAAGTAACGAGTAAAGTAAGGGATTACTATTGCAAAAAAGGTAATTAGATTACTGTTACTTTCCCGTAAGCACGCTGCGTTACTGCGTTACTAAAACCGTGATTTTTTTGCGAGTGTCTCATGACAATGACGTAAGCGAGTGCGACGTTCGTGGCAACAGCTGTGTGCAGATCAAAAATGGATCATATATCGAGTGCGGGAGAGAGTATGACCGTGCAGCGTTTAAAGCGTGGAAGTACTGATCTTACTTTGAGTTTGATTCCATAAAAAGTGACAAAAACATTAGTGTCCGCTGTTCACTGCGTGGGAAGAAAACTTCTTTGTACAGCGAAAAAAACCCTAAACGTCCAAGGAAGCACCAAATACGCTGCCACTGGAATGTGAAATTCACAGAGAAACTTCCACTGACTGCTGCGGCACACCTGCACCAGGGCAAACCTCTGTCTGCCCACTCCTGCTATACAGGTGAAAATAGAGCAACAGGACCGCTGAGTCTTTGATTTTATTTATTTTCTGCTGTGTTTTACTTGCATCTATTTGAAAGAGTGACTGTAAACACAAAAAAATATTTTATTTTATGTGCTGGAATATGCAGAAAATAGGTTTAAATGTTAAACAAATTTCTTCCAGTCAGAGAATGTTGCATATAATTTAATTTTTGCTTGATGCATAAAGTTAAAAGATTGAAACTAATAAAACAAGTTTTGAAAAGAGACTTTTTCATTTGATTACATTATATATGATGGATTATGCAGAAAAAGTAGAATTGGGCTGAAAGATCTATCGTTTTATTACCTATTCAGGGGATAAATCATGTTTTAAAAAGTAACTAAGTAACTAATTGCTTTTGAAAATAAGTAATCAGTAAAGTAACGGGATTACTTTTTTGGGAAGTAATTAGTATTTAGTTACTGATTACTTTTTTCAAGTAGCTTGACCAACACTGGTTACTAGGGGTGCAACAATACTCGTATCGATGTTGAACCGTTCGATACAGTGCTTTCGGTTCGGTACGCATATGTATCGAACAATACAAAATTTTTAAATTATTTTATCAACTTTCCTTCTGACGATGCTGTCTGTGTTGAGCGCTCAGTTGATCTGGGCTCGACAGTGCAGCCTAGGCAGAGTAGTCGAACGCAGATTCATTGAGCGCAGGGCAAGCTAGCGAGATAGAAGCTAAGCTCTCGTTGCAACATGGCAAATTGAACCTCCCCCACCCTAATTCAGATCTGGCGTTTGGAACTATTTTGGTTTTCATGTGACGTATGACCCTGAAGGTAAGCACATCATGGACTAAAGTAAAACAGTATGTTGGATGTGCCACGCAATGCTCAATTACATGGGTGGGAACTAGTGCGTTAGCGCAGTTAGCTCGTTAACGTGTTGGCCGTCCAGCCCCATGCACGAGGCGATCCGCGGTAGCTCGTTAACGGAGATTTGCCGTGTTGTGGCTTTAACGTCATTTCAACGAGATTAACGCTGACAGCACTAGTGGGAACACAACGAATATGACTGCACATTTATGCTGACATCATCCTAGTGCAAAGACAAGTGGAAGCAGACAAAAACAACAAGCCTGCATGCTACAAACTTTACCCGAGTCATTTAGACAGCCGTTAGCACATGATTCTCCTTATGGGGACCTGATATGTTTAATATGCTGCTGAGAGTATAGCCCAGAAGAAGCGTATAGTATAGCTTTTATTTTGGAAAGAGCCATTTCTCTGTAATAAAGTCTCTTTTCCAAATGTGAGTGATTTCTCGATCAGATAGATTTTTTTTTATTACTTTGTTGTTTCAGCAAAATTAAATTTAAAAACTGTAAGTTTGAGTTAAAATATATATTTAGAATTTTAATAAATGACAAATTAAAAAGGCATGAACATTTTTTTGTATCAAAAAAATATCGAACCGTGACACCAAAGTATCGAACCGAACCGTGAATTTTGTGTATCGTTGCACCCCTACTGGATACATGTAGACACAACACTGGTTCATCCCTTGAGTTAAGTGGCTTAAGAAACATTTCTGTGCAATGGGCAGGTACAAAAAAAGCCCGAGAAGAAAAAGAAGAAAGTCTGTCTCCTTGGAAACATTTTTTAAAGAGAAGAGGGATAATTCATGACTTCTGTACAGTACCACAGCATCAGGTTTTAGTAAATTATATTTGGGACTAATTGTTTCCTTGACACACCCAAAAATATATATATACAGAATAATATACAACTATACAAAATTCTGTGCATAACACACTATGATTGCTATCAGTTCCAACAACAATAGAGAGCCTTTAATGAGCATGGTGCTTATAAGAAACTCGCAATTATAAATAATTGACCTGAGGAAGCAAAAAACTGCTTTCATCATGTATTTTTACAAAACAGGTCAAAGTGACGGAGTTGAACCAGAACATTACTGAATGTATGCAGCTGTGTTAAACATCACCAGAGCCAAACATTTCATTCCCAGATGTTTTAATCACTTTCATCAAAGAAGTGAGTTAAAATGTAGGAAGGATAGTAACAGGAGTCTATTTTGGAAAGCGCACGTAGAAGCAGTTGGACAACGAGTGGACTCAACAGCAAGACTGAAAGCAAGTACGTATTTTCAGCACATGGGGAAGAGCAGAGCAGTGGACTGGCAAAAGTATAGAGAACAGGTTAGTGGTGTTTCCAGTGAATCTGAAGAAATTCAATGAATTGTGCTTAGTAAAAGAAAATAAAGAGCAGGGCCTTCCACACAAATGTGCAGTGAGATAACTTATTTGTCCTCACACCACTTTTATAGAAACATAAAAGAAGGAAACGACAGCCTCCCAACACATTTCCACAATGCTTCACAGGGATTATAAACTGAGGAAGGCAGATTTTCTGACTGATCCTTTAAAAACACTTGGAGAGACTTTACTGGCACGGCACTCAGCCAAAGAGACCGGAGACTAATATGAAAAGTGTCAATCAAAGCAGCAGTGAAGCAGCAGAAAACACGCATACAAACTCAAACTCTCTCAAGCTCTCGGGATTCCCCACCAGATCAGTGGGGGAAGAAAGTACATGTACTTGTATAACTGGACAAAAATAATACTACGGGTTAAAGAAAAAGCCTGTATTTGTTTCTGTTTGCACATACTGGCTCCATATGGGGAGGTTCGTGATGCTTCTAAATTATGCCGAGGAAAAACGGGCTCGGATTTCTCCGCTAGTAATCTCACATCAATAAACAGCTGCTAGCAGTGACCTGCACTGCTTGGGAGGTCAAAGAGGCATTCCCAGATTTTGTTGTCTTTCTTACTTTATTTATGTAGTAAATGCAAGCAGAGAGTCTTACAGCTGAGATTGTGTGAAAAGAGTCATTTCTATTATAAGAATAACCACCTTTCTTAATGAGCATTTTTTATAATACCTGTGTTTATTTGTCAGGTGACTTGAAGGATTATATATATTTTTTATGTCTGCGGGTGTCGTGATTGACAGTAGACAGAGCAAAACATCTTTGCGTGCTATGAAAGAAGCTCAGCTGCAATAAACAAATAAAAAACACAAAAAGAAAACCCAATAACAGTGCTGAGCTTATTGTGATGGATTATGGTGCTCTGTGGATGATGTTTTTCTTCCTGTACACGAAAATTGCGTCCATGTGAATAAATCTCAGATAATTTTCTGTCTACATTTCCCGTTCTTCAGATAGATTTCTTAAAGTTCAGCATCCACACACATAAATGTCTAGACAAACAGTCAAATCTTTTCTTCTTCTGCTTCTTACAACAACAACAATGTATGTGGGAATGAAAGTGAATCAGACGGCTTGGACAGACACAGCCAGAGGCTAAATTACTGCTGGAGTCGCACTTTCAAATTCAAATTTTATTTGTCACGTACACAGTCATACACAGTACGATATGCAGTGAAATGCTTAGACAACTGTTCGTGACCTAAAGAAAAAATGAAAAGGCTATGAATAAGAATAAATGAATAAATATGAAAATTAAAATGGGTAAATTTAACTAGGAAGGAATAAAATAAAATATAAAAATTAAAGTTAAAAAGTGAAATAACTGTACAACACAAATTAGACTGAAGGGTAAATTTAACTGGGAAAGAATAAGATAAAATATATAAATTAAAGTTGAAAATAAAATAACTGTACAACAAATAACACAATACACAGTATAGAAATATATAAGAATGTATGAAGAAATATCAGAGATCAGGCCCACCACGACGGTGTCGTCAGCAAACTTGATGATGGTGGTGGAGCTGGTAGTGGCCACACAGTCATATGTGTGCAAAGAGTACAGCAGGGGGCTCAGAACACACCCCTGGGGGGCTCCAGTGCTGAGAGTGGTGGAGGCTGAGACATGTCCGCCCATCCTTACTGACTATGGTCTGCCAGTTAGGAAGTTGGAGATCCACTGACACATAGATGAGCTGAGTCTGGAGGGAATTATGGTATTAAATGCAGAGCTGTAGTCTATGAAGAGCATTTTAACATAATTCCCCCTTCTAGTGTCCAAGTGAGTAAGTGATGTGTGGAGGAGATGAGAGATGACATCGTCTGTGGAACGATTTGGACGGTAAGCGAACTGTAGTGGGTCCAGTGTGTCTGGTAGTGAAGAAATGATGAAGTCTCTGACCAGGCGTTCAAAGCACTTCATCACTACTGAGGTGAGGGCTACAGGGCGATAGTCATTGAGAGAAGCAGGGTGGGGTTTCTTCGGGACAGGAACAATGATGGACTCTTTGAAGCATGTGGGGATCACCGACTGAGATAAAGAGATGTTGAATATCTCAGTGAACACAGGAGCTAGCTGGTATGCGCAGTCTCTGAGGATACGACCTGGGATGCCGTCTGGTCCTGCTGCTTTCCTGGTGTTCACTCTCTTGAAGGCTCTCCTTACTTCATGCTCGGAGATGACGACCACGTTTCCGGTGCTGGCAGTATCTTCCTGTCTGCAGCCGTTAGCGCCGCTAGCACTAGCATCGTTGGAGTCCTTAGCTGCAGCCTCGAAGCGAGCATAGAAAGTGTTCAGCTCGTCTGCCAGAGTCACGGCCGCGTTCGTCATACCGGTTGTTGGTGCTTTATAGTCCGTTATTGTCCTTAGTCCCCGCCACAGGCTCCTAGAGTCACTCTGTTGGAGTTGTGACTCTAGTTTCCTCCCGTAGCGCTGCTTCGCCTCTTTCACCGCCTTCCGCACGTTATATGACGCGGCTTTGTACGGGTCCATGTTCCCCGTCGTGAGTCCCGTGTTGTAGGCAGCGGTGCGGGATCTCAGAGCGTCGCGGATGGTTTTATCCACCCACGGCTTCTGGTTGGGAAACGTTGTGATAGTCTTTGTCTCCACGGTATCATCCGCTAGTTTCCCGATGAATCCCACAACCGCTTCCGTAAACACGTTGACATCATCATCGGAGCTGTTTCTGAACATGTCCCAGTCTGCGTCGTCGAGTGCGTCCTGTAACGCGGCCACTGATTGATCCGTCCAGCGCACAACCTTCCTCTGAACCGGAACTTCCTGTTTCAGCCTTTGTTTGTATTTTGGCATGAGGAGGATGGCGGCGTGATCGGATTTGCCAAACGGGGGGCGGGATTGTACCTTGTAGCCGTCCTTGACCGTAGTGTAGCAGTGGTCCAGTGTCCTTTCACCTCTAGTGGGGCAGGTGATGTGTTGATAAAAGTTCGGCGCTGCGCGTTTGAGGTTGGCACTATTAAAGTCCCCCGTCACAATAAGCGCAGCGTCCCGGTGTTGTGTCTGGTGCTGTGTGAGTGCCTCATGCAGCTCGCATAAGGCGGTGACCGTGTCCGCTTGTGGTGGAATATAAACGGCACTTATAATGACCGATGTAAATTCTCGAGGTAGATAAAAAGGACGACACATGATGGACAGTAGTTCCAGATTTGGTGTGCAGGAGCGTGTGAGAGGAACAACGTTCGCACTGTTGCACCAATTGTTGTTCACCATTAAACACACGCCGCCTCCCCTTGACTTCCCCGAGTCCCGTGTCCTGTCCATGCGGTGAACCGAGAAGAACTCGACCGGCTGGATGGCGTGGTCCGGCACCGCTGGGTTCAGCCATGTCTCGGTGAAGCAGAGGAGATTGCAGTCCCGAATGTCTCTCTGGAACTTTATCCTGGCCCTGAGGTCATCAAGCTTGTTCTCCAGTGACTGGACGTTGGCGAGCAGGATGCTAGGCAGAGGTGTGCGGTGTGCACGAGCTCTCAGCCTGTTCCTGACGCTGGCCCGTTTCCCTTGAGGCCGTCCTTTGTTCTCCCTCAAGATCTCACTCAGCCAGCTCGGATCCGGAGTTAAAAACTTCGAATTGTGAGTACATTGTATACCAATAGAAACAAGAGTGTCTCTGTCATACCTAATGTACCCAATGGTGATGATTTTGCCGATTTAGAAACGCTGAAAACTAACTTAAAAAACAAAGACACTTTTTTTGTGATGGCATATCTTGTGTTTCAGTATGGCTGACCATAAAATAGAGATGCTGTCATTAACATCTGTTTTTTAAAAAGAGCTGCACTTTCATTAAGCAGCGATTTGGTATAGGCTAATAAATGTGTCCTGATAGCCAAACGCTAACAGTGACTCTGGGGCGACTACTCAAAAGACCTTCAATCCAAAGCGTGTGATGGTCTGATAGCATGAATATAAAGACACTATAGATAATTTTACTCTTAATGTTACTCCTACAGAGGCATAGCTGACATGTCTGTGAAAGCAATCAATCATAGATCTGTGCTTTCAAGTGCAACGCCGTGTAAGCAGCACTTCTAAACCAATTCACTCCTGGAGAATTTTCATTGGGGTTCCTTTTCAGGGACCCAAAAGATAATCTCTGAAGCTTTTTGCTTTCCATTTGTAGTGATATCTGTCAGTCATGTCTGAGTGAGATTTGGCCTTTTAAAAATCTATCTGATAGTGGGACTGTAAGCAGTGTGCCATGCAGAGAACAGGAAATCTAGATCCAATTCTCAGTTAACCATTATCCAGGATCTGTTGACTAATATGAGAAGTCTAGTAACACTGGCAGTTAATGTTATCTTCGTTGGCATGAAAAATCAACATGAAGAACACACCTGGTTATGGTTCAAGCCAATGACAGCAAACCTGAAGGTTGAACGGATAATGTAAGCATCTGCCAAATACTGATTAGAGAATGGAGTGACAGCGGAGTTCACTGGAAATGGGAGAAATGTGAAAACAAAATATAGTATGAAAAGAACAAAAAGTGGCTGCAGCGGACACGTTTCATTGTTTTAACACTTAGTTTCACTTTAGCGCTTTTTACGTTAAAACCTCACTCTTCTCTGCACTTGGCTTAAGAATCAATAACAGCACAAGCACGAGTGGCCCACAGACCTAGTTGTACCACACACTTTGAGGAAAACCCAAAGCTCACAGTAAAAGAATGGATGGGTGTGATGACAGACAATATTTTGGTGCTTCTGGTAAATTTTGTGGATATTCAGGCCAAGATTTTGGGCCAGTGATTTAGACGTTGCATTCTGGCAAATGTGCTCTCGCCAAGGACTGCTTACTTTCATGGAGCCACAGCCCGCTCAAACTTTACTGGACTATAGATGATGAGCTACAAGCTCACCACAAACCCAAACCAGAAAGCTTCCAATACCATAACCTTATGTTGCCTGCCAACAGGTTTTACATGTTCATACACAAATATTAGCTTACAGAGATTATTAGTTTAGTAACTGAGCAGGTGTTGATTTTGTTTTAGAAATGCGTATTAAGTTTGTTCCTTATTACGTCCCTAAGCCATGGAAGGACAGAGAGCAGATCCATTGAAACACTCGCTCATGTTGCACACTATATGGCTTTGCATTTGCACTTTAACCACAACGTTCCCAGCTTTATGTCTAAATCAATATTTCCTTTTAGCATGTCTGCAGTTTTGCTGATTAGTCAAAAGGTGGATCATCTGAATAATACCAAACCTCAGATAACAACATACGTGTATCAGACATGTGTTTGTGCAGCTGTTTGTGTTTTTTTGTTTTTTGTTTAGCTAATAAGATTTTTAATGCATTTCTCCATAGTCACAAAAAACATGTGGCTGCTACCCACAATAACTGTTTGTTACCATGGCAATAGCAATTTAAACACCAGTGCTTCCAACATAGACACTCCCGTGTTCACATCAGGAGTACCTCACATAGCACATCTGTGGTAATGAAGTGGAAGCCAGTTGGCTTTGTTTACAGGCCCCAGCAACAGTCTGCTTACAGGAAGCTGCAATAAATGATACATAAAATCCATTTTGTTGATTTTCTGGCCCATAGCACAAAGTTCTTGATATTTATATATTAAATCAAAAATAAACTGGCAAACTCGAGCTCACTATAGGTGCTTTCTAATCAGTTAAGCGTTATACAGCTGATAAAACATTTCACAGTCCCTGTGTCAGAGCAGACCAAATGGATGAGAAAAACGTCAAACAAAAAGAACAGGAAAGGTGTCAAAATACGCAAAGCCAAAACATTTCTGTGGACCAAATGCTCAGTAAATGTTGGCATGTTTATACAAATGTAAGGAAAAGTGTGACTGTCTGAGTAAATCCCCTCTACTAAGCAGCATTGTACCTTTGTGGTTTCTGTTAGTGTGCTAGCAAGTGTTTGCGTTGGGAAGACAGAGGAAGAGAGCGAGTGTTGTGGGCTGTATTTGTGCTGGTGACTGTTTGTATGTTCAGTGAAGGTGTCAAATCACTCCGAGCTAACAGTGAAACAGCTGTAGAACGCTCAGGTTCTCATGGAGGATGAAAGGAAGGAAGGAAAAACAAGAAGAACAACACGATCAAAAGCAGCTGTATGGATATTTGTTCCCGAGCCTTTTTGTTCGCTTTATTTTGGAACACCTCGCATGTGTGTGGTATCTGCTCCTCTGTCTGGAAGAAGCTCTGGATCATTATCAAGTACTCGTTTCAGGATGAAGTTGAGGAATTTCAAACTTGGGTGTGATGTTTAGCGAGCCTCTGCTAAACCAGCACAAAGTGATTCCTGTAACAGCTTTGAGAGGGTGTTTGATTGAAAAGCGCTGGTGGTGTATCTGGAGGCATCATGAAATATTCAGAAATTAGATCACAGGAAATGATCAAAATGATCTTATAAAAATGTCTCCAGTGCACAAATATGCCCACACAGAAAAGATTACACTTTAGTGTCATCCAAAACTTCCTAATGTGACTGCCACTTATTTTGTTTAATAAAGTTTAACTTCTACTAGAACTAACCTTAAAAGCAAAAATCTGCCTCATCTAAAGCTTTCTTACAACTTAACAATGGTTGCTGCCCATCATAAAACACCACAGCAAAGTCATGTGTCTTTTGCACACATCTCTGTTTCACACTTCAATATTTTTGTCTCCTTTTCTGTCTTCATTCATTTATTTGCACTGTTTGTATTTATCTGTTCTATTCCTATTGTATATATTAATCGGCATCTGTGGGTGGACAGCAAAGAAAGAATTTCATTGCTCAAAGAAATGCCTTTTTTCTTGTGACACATGACAATAAACACTTTGAATCTTGAATGTGTGAGCTAATGACCTACCCAGAACAGGTTTGCCAGAATGGGAAGTTCTGACTCCATTTGCCAGAAATATTACAAAAACAAACAAAAAACCCCCAAAACATAATAAGCTGCAGTGAACCATGATGAGAGCCATTATTCACATATAGAGAAAACTTGGAACAGTGGTGAACCTTCCCATTGTGGAATAGAAGAGTGGGCAACTGTTCCTCCACAGTGATGTTAATTGTCAACGCTTCATTGTGGCACAACCAGTTATTCAGTCTTGGGGGAAATTACTGTTTCTCAGAGGCAGAGCTAGGTTTGCATAACGTTTTTTCCCCTAATATATGAAATCATAATTTAAAAACTGTATTTTGTGTAGTTACTGTCCGTCCATCCATCCGTCCATTCTCTAATGCTTATCCAATTCAGTGGGAATGAGAACACTTTAGCTACAAAAGTTGTATAGTGAAAATCTATTGACAGCCCTAGTTCATACATGTGGAATTCATACACAAACAGAAACATAAAAAGTAAACTGCAGCCTTTTGAAGAGAGAAAGCAAGACGGAAATCAGAGTCTGACTCTTTCCTGTCTCAAAATAACAGAAGTTGGTTACACATACAAGTGTGGGATCAATCTTCCTAGCAAATTCTCCAACAAAACTCCCTGCATAAAGGTGGAAGCAAGTATTTCTTAAAATATTAAACTATTGCTATATTCCCAGCTGTATTACACTCTTCGTAGCTTTTACTATCCTACAAATTTGCCATTAGAGACACAGTGTTCAGCAATATTACCACTGCATATTTAGCACAACCAGTAGCACATTACACTGGGTTCTCATTTCAGAGACAAAGCCATATCTTACAGCAGAAGCCACAGATATAAATGCTGTGTAGAAACCAGCAGTCGCCAGAAGTTTTGGGTGAGAAAATTGGATGGGCCTGCCTCCAAAACCCTTCAGTGTTTTTGCAAAAACTGGAACTATCACCAGAACAGCTACCGGCACAAAACTCATCATAACACCTGATGGAGGCCCTGGCATTCCTTGATAGCTGTACACAAACATACATATTTGGCTGATATAGCAGCAGAAATCAAACTAAAGCAGATTTACAGGCAACAATAATTCAAAAAATAATAACTAGCCAGCTGGAAAGAACAGACTTTTTTCAACAAACTGATAACTCCAGAAGAAAACATGTTCAGAAGGGCTTGTTTTGTGCATATATTCACAAAAGATGAAGTTAAAAGACATGCGTAGACAACAGCATTCACAAGACTGTAGGCGAGACTGAGCCAAATGGCTTTTTAACCTTTCGCATTGTCGGTAAAAAGACTATGACTGACATGGACAGACAACTCATTTAAATTAGGAATAATCGGCTGTTATCCTGTTAAATTCAGATTTTACACTCACTTTTTACAACACACAAATAGCAGATAAAGAGTTGCAACTACACAAACTATTTGCAAATCCAAGATATAAGGATTTTTTTGTAGTTAGACTTTATACTTTGACTTTTCTATTTCAGTAGACTTGCATGCACTGCAAGGCCCCCTTAGTAATATGGCAGCTGAGTTAAAACATTGCTTTAATGAATAGTAGCAAGTCCTGTGGTATCTCCCAGGGATGCACAGATCTGATATTTGGATCAAATATCATTGAGAGTGAGTTGATCTGTGATTCAGACCATTCAGTTCAGTTTTATACTTTGACAACAGCAGCTAGTGTCAGAATTTATGTAGCATGGAAGAAGCTAATGGCAGAATGTCATTGGTTCAGACTGGGACAGGTATTTCACTGTAGCTAAACTAACAGCATCTGTGCATTTGCAAAAGTGGTTTTACTTAACTGCAAACTGCGGGCAAAGTAAGCTGACGAATGAAAAGATCCAGTGATGATGCTGCTGTCTTTCTCTCACTGCACGCTCATTTACTCTCACTCTCATTAATTTTGCTCAGAGACAATATTAAAGAAGCTATAGCTAGCTCAGCCAAACTATTGTTGGTAAGCTTTTGGTAACCTAACGTGCCAATAAAAGTTTTATCACTTCAGCTGTCTCCTGCCAGCTCTACACTTGTGTGAGAAGATCTGAAATAAGACCAGTGCAAATAAATTAAATAAACGCCACGTGCATTTTTTTCTTCTCTGTATTTATCCTGGGTACTCAGTATCAACAAACACCCATAACTAAGAAACTGGTGCTGGATTACTATCCCTAGTACCTCCATGTATACAGTATATCTACTGGGCTGGATTAGCTTAATTAGCCTACTTAGGGTATGCAGCAAAAATAGTTTAGGTCTCTTACAAATATTCCTGAATATGACCTTTATCTTCCATCACAACATTGCCAGGTGGCAAACGTGAGAAACTGTTTGGTTGTTGCTTAAAGTTGAGAATGACCAAACAGTTACTTTGCTAAGCTACAGTTACCATACATACACTATACCCCACATAGCTTGTATTTGTAAAGAAGAGGGTGCTTAAACTTAATTGCATTGTGTAAGATATAATAAAGTGGAAAATAAACATTAAGTAAGAAAGATACTCTTAATGGGGTTTTTTTTGTGGTGTGCTGTGTTTCAACTCCCTTTCTATACACATGGTAAAATCTCTTTTTAGCATTTTTTTTCTAGTAACAATGTAATTGCCTCCTGAATTATTTATTTATTTATTTATAAATGTTATGAAGGTCTTTGTGAAATCTGCAATTCTGTAACACCACAGCAATGTTTTTTCAGATACATGGATGTATGCAGATATATGCTGCATGCAAAATGGATTTCAGTTACACACGGCTATCATGAAACTACTGGAAATATCCAGTACAGATATATATATATATGTGTGTGTGTGTGTGTGTGTGTGTGTGTGTGTGTGTGTGTGTGTGTGTGTGTGTTTTATTCACAGATCTAATGAGTGGTCACATAAATAAGTATGCAAATACACAATTCAATAATGACAGAGAAATATAAACCAGGTGTGTGTATGTGACAAAATGGCCATATTTTGTCCTCCTGTCTTGAGTTTTATGCATTTGGCCCCAGGTGAGGCTAAATCAGAGCCAGCAAATCTCACGAAGACGACAAATGTGACAGCATCAAAGACAGGATGTGCCCATTTTCCCCATACATTTGTCTGTTTTCCATAGCTGTGTAAGACTGAATGCAAAAAACAAGGCTCCACTTCTCCTCAACACAACATTACTTAAGGGCTATTATTAAGTATATTTACACATGCAGACACAGGCATGTCTGTGGGTAATCAAACATAGCTCTTTAAAATGACATTAGTGTCTGCTCTTCTGCTCAGTAAAACTGCGTATGGGATTTTGTTGTGAAACAAACCCCCTACTCTCATTTTTCCTAATTTATTTTGTTTTATTTTCCAATCACATAACTGATTGATATAAGAACAATTACCACTGCCCGCTCTACCTCCCAGGCAGCCGCTGTGCTGCAGGCTTCACTAATGAATGTAATTTAAGTGTTATAGAGGATGCGGTTTCATATTGGTGATGGATGGTGGTGCGTGGGGGCCTATTTTGTGTTGTAGTGGAGGTGTATTAATCATTATTAAAGACGACTTAAATGCTTTCCCCATGCACCAAGGTGATTAGGACTCCTGGGTGGACAGTGTGTGTAGCACTGAGGGGACTGCTGCTGGTAGTTTCCATAATGAAGTACTTACTCAACCTGCTGCCAAGGGACTGCAGGGTCATGATAAGCTGTTGTAGTCAAGGTGAAGCAGTTTATGGGCATGCTCAAGGGCAAACACAAATATACACATGGCTACATGTGCATGCCAAGACATACAGCAATGCACTGTATGCATAATGTGGAATAAAGTGACACAATCATTAGACAAGAACAACAAAACCTCAGCAAAAATAATTAAGTTTGATATGGCTGCAGCCAGGAGAAAATAAATGCAATTTATTTATTAAGTCTGTTTTGAAAACCAAAGTGAAAAAAATGACTATATGCAGAGTGCCAGCAGAGACTTGGGGACGTTAGTGGAAAACACAGTAATTAGAGAGCTTCAGAGATACTGGTAGGTGAATTTTATTAGCATCAGACAAAGCCTGTCTAACTGTTTTTCTTCATTTTCACAGTCTTTATGCCAAACTAATTTCATGTATTTGTTTTTAAGTTTAGCAAAAGAGCATAATACAAGTTATTAGCATACGGTTGGAATAAAGCAACAGAAACACATTCAGTGCTCACCAATCACTGAACCTGTGGTGATGGCTTTGGCATGTGGTGCCAAACCTAGCAATATTGAAATCATTCTGTTCAGCATTCATGGATAAACTAGTTTACAGAAAATAATGACCCAAACACAGTGAAGCAAAAAGATTTAAAAAAAAATATAAAGGACAAAGAGGATACCCTGGACAGAGAAAGTTTGGCATCAATGTGTATATACACTAAAAAGCTACTTTCGACTGCTCCCTTATTCACAAAGGTTCGCCACAGTGGGTAGCTCCACGAGTTTGATTCAGCAGATTTTTAACAAGCGAATATGTATATGAACTAAGAGAAGTAATAAGCTCATTGGGACCAGTTGGTGCAGAAAATTAGCAGGAAAAGCACAAAGGGCTGAAACAAAATGAACAAGGATACATGAAATCAAAGGATTACAAAATAGCACAGGAATCAGCTCGGCAGGAATAGTAGCCATAAGCAACCTTACTTTAATTTAGCAATATAACTAAATACATGTGCTTAAACTTTCACCAATCTGTCTGAGAGAGATTACAGTCAGTCCAAGGCTACGTCCACACGTACACGGGTATTTTTGAAAACGGAGATTTTTCGTTTTAAAAAATAATCCCGTCCACACGTAAAGGCAGAAATGAAGGAAAACGCTGCTAGGAACATGCCAAAGCAGCAGGTGGCGCTATATTCCTAACCGTGTAGAAATGTTGGCCAATCAGAAGTCTAGAAGCCTCGGTGGGGAAAAGTAAACAAAGCTGGGGCATAGAAGCAGAACCGAGTCGTATGTTTGGAGGGACAGTAAATGTGTGTGTACATGTAAGCATTCAAACACTGCAGAGAGTACAATTAACAGTAACAGTATTGTAGAAATTCATTTCACCGAAACAATAACGTGGCGCACAGTGTGACGTCAAAAAAGGCGCACATCTTTGACGCTGCGTTTTCTCTGTTTTTCTCGTCCACACGTAAATGCAAAAACGGAGTTTTAGAAAATATCCACCCTGGCCGGAGTTTTTAAAAATCTCCGTTTTCAGTGACCAAAAACGCCGTTTACGTGTGGACGAAAGGTGCAAACGCATAGAAAAATCTGCGTTTTCAAAAATACCCGGGTACGTGTGGACGTAGCCCAAGTCGTATCACAAGTGTTGAAGACAACTTGCTTCCCACCAGGAGACCTGTGCAATCTAAAGATGATTAAGGCAACCACCAATTTTTCCAAGTCATAAGGATGTAAGCCTTACTCCACTGTAAATGAGTCATAAGGTGCTAGCTGCAAAAAATTACAACATGAATGTGATGTAAAAACGTCTGTGGCTGAGGAGACGCAGTTTCCCGGTGTTGCACTGTTTACCTTTGACACAAAGATCACAGAAAAGCATGCACAAAGTCTCCACATTTCTAACATCCTGCAGAGGACATATGCTCTATAGGCAGAATCTTCACATACACAGGCATACCATGATATATATAGAGAGCAGAACAAGTCTCTATAAAAAGATGTAAGCATTCATATAGAATACCACTTTATAAACTTCACTCAATGAGGTACACAATGTTATGCAGAGACACAGCAAACCCAAACACAGCTAGAAGCATCATGAAAGACTGTTTGATTCAAACCCAATCAACAGACACATCAGTGACTTCCTCCATTGCTTATGCTTACGGAGAGGATGGTGTGTTTGTGGAAAAATGTAATTACCTCGACTTGAAAGCCACCATCAATCTGTCCTCTTTACAAGGATCCGTATGTGTTTGGATGGAAATGCCTAAATCACTGCGGCGGCTCTCCAAGATAACTTTAATTTTTTATTTCACACAAACAGAGCCGAAATAGAAGCGGAAAAAAGGAAAAGGTTACCGTTTAAGTTTTAGTCAATGAAAACAACTTTCACTTTAATAATCAAATTGTGATCAGGTTGACTGGTTAGGATTAAGCAACCAGAAAAAGAAGCTGGACTTTTTGTTTTGGCCAAAATGCTCTTTAGAGGAAGGATGAAATGCAGAAATGTCATATCCTATCATAAGCAACCAAATCTGCTCTGTTTGCTGTTGCCAAACAAGAGTTTGCGGATTGGCTCGCACCAGTTCCACCATTACTTTTATTTTTGTGCATTCCAGCAAGAGCATGACAACCGCTGTGCATAATTATTTTGTATGCAAGCTCTTCATACATGAAGACCAAGATAAGTGACAAATGACAGTCAGTTATTCTCTGCTCCTGCTTGAGAGACCTTCGAGCTCAATCAGAAGGTCCACTGGTCTCAAAAAGAAGTGGAGTATACTTCTTTAATGTGGCTTCTTATACTTTGAAGGAAGACAATTTATAAGTAAAGTTGATTTTTGACTAATTAGCATCATTACCACAAACATCCAAGTTGTCCAAATTAATGGACATCAAATGCTGATGTATACATGTACATAGAACATTAGCTTGCCTAATGAGAAGTGAAATGCATTCACTTTGTTCATGCATTTGTTATTAATCAAAGGTTATGAGCAACACTGGAAAATCCCGAGCTACAAAAGCAAATGGCTTAGCATGAGGTAATTCACCGACCAAAATACATCTAATCAAAAAATCCGGTCCTTCCTTTTGTGTTGTTCAAATCCAAATCTTTGTGTCGGTGCCCTGCTACACCTACAAGCTCTGCACTGAGCATTTTTACTGCATACAGTGTGTGAAAATTACAGTGTGTGACCCTGATTGCATGATCACACTAGTGACTGACTCTCCTTTGAGTAACTGTGGATTGCAATCTATGCTCAGCTTCAACAATAATAAATCCATTTTCTCTCCTCTCCTTATATTTTATAAAAACATCAGCGTGTCAAACATTTAGTCTGCAGCTTCTCATTTTTAGCCGCTGCTGAAATTGTCCTTTAATTTAAAGAAAGCAAATAAAAGGGAAAAAGTTATTTTGTGATTATTTCACGGCACTTACCTTCAAAACCGTAAGTAAATACACCCACACCTCCACACAGTCCCATTGAAAAGTGCTGGTTTGAGTGTGTTTAAAAGCAGCCAGGGTGCAAGCTTCTTGCTGACAGCTTTCTGCTCTTTGCCTCAGTCTGTAAACACAGCAATATCCTCGACTACACAGAGACTCAGATCTGCACCTCTCTATACATCAATGAATAACAGCGAGCTAAGAAAAGAGATGAATTTAATGATGTTTTAAGGTTTTTTCTTAAAGACTCCAACCTTCACTCTATGCTTGCTGTAATAGTTTACAAGGCTACACACAAACTGCCCAAAGGATGCAACCCAGAAATGTCCCGCAAAACAAGAAGATATGAGAATACATGGTCAAAGTCCCTACACTCACACTGACTTCTACTGGGTCATAAGTAACATAAGTTACATAAGCGTAAAATTGTCTATGTGTCTATATATTCTATACATTAATCTTCAAGTAAACTTTAGCAAAGGCCAAAACTTGGCTATCTTGTCAATATTTAAGCTGTACAGATATAAAAAGATGTTTCTAGCATCCCAACAGTGTCCACATATTTATATGACTTCTCTGTAGCTTATTGTATCAGGTAACTTTAATCAATACTTTCTGCCTCGGAAATTGAAGGTTGCAGACAATAAAAACGTTTGGAATTTTAATGTATTTTATCTGAAAGCTAAATGTAATAAAGTAACTATATTTATACTATTTCTATAGACAGAAATACTTAAAAAGTACTACTATTTTATGTACTAAGTGACCAATTTTTACATATCATAGAAAGTCATGGTTAATTTAGCAGAAAAGCAAACAATATATTCCATGTTAGATCATAAATGTGGTGTACTTTTTAGGGTGTGGCCATTATATTGAGTACATTAATCTTGCATTTTTACATCATTTTTACATCCTTATTTAATATTCATTATCTTGATGTGCATCGTGGATGTTATGTTATTCAGTAATTGTGATAAGGACTATTCTCCCTGACCAACCGAGAAGAAAGGGAAAAAAAACTCAACCCATCAAAATTTGTATGTTTATGCGGTTTAAACTTATGATTGAGAAATTACACAGTAATTAAAAAATACTTGTGCAGTACTTAAAATACCTGCAGTAATTTGTGTCTCCTATCCTGTAAAATTCCTGTGATATGCAATAGTTAAAATTACTAATACACTACCAAAAACTGTTTATACTTTACTTAAATCACTTACAGACTACTAAACATAATTACATTTTAATTTCTGATAAAATACATTGAAGTTGCATTTAATTAAAGGGGAATTACACCCTTATTCACTGTTGGTGTCAGAGTAGGGAAAATTAGCAGCTAATAGCAATATTGGCCGTGCACACTATTTTTCAAAGTCCACCTTAATCACCTCTGCAGCTATACTTTATTTATTCAGCATTTATAACTAGTAAAATAACTAGAGTCTCCCAACGTAAAGCAGCAGCATGGGAGTGAATACACAAGCGTGATATGATGTTTCAATTAAACTAACAAAGGCCTTGAACAATCATTATGACTCTTGTCTACTGGGAGCAGAGGGTGTAGCGAGGTGTGATTACAGAGGCCACAAGGTGAACAGACGGAGGAAAGCTAGGTGATCGGGTGGTTAACAAAATGTTGTGCTTCTCACCTCCTTTCCTATTATGACAGTCGGAAGTAATAAAGAGTATTGTACATAACCTTTAGATGTTATTGCTGTTTACCCCCAAAGCTTATTATTATACTAAAACAATATAGTAAACATATGGTAAAAAGTAAAAATTCACAACCTTTGGTAAAGCCATTACTTAATTAACACTTATTAAACCTTTAGAAAAAGTGCTTTGAAAACAGGACTTTAAAATAAAACCCACTTTTAATTGCAGTATTGATGGTATTGATGGTATTGATGGAAGTGCACTTCCATCAATGCTGCATCAAACACTTGAAAATGTCCTGATGATTGCAGAAAATGTGTCATGCAGCATTATTGGGGCTGATTCCTGACTATGTGTTTTATCAACAACAATGGACTTGGAGTGGGCAGCAATTAACGAAGCCTTCCCTTCTCTGCTTGGAAAGATTGTGGTATGTGCTCATCTTCACCCAGAAGAGAATTTGTGAGGTTAGCCACTGAAGTTGGACAAAAGTGCCTGGCTAACAATTTTCATTTTAGTTTCTCTAAAACGTGTTTGATGCAGAGCAGTCAAGTTCTTTTACACCAAACCCATCAAGTCTGAGGTGCAGTCACGCTGAAACAGAAAACAATGTGCCCCAAAGTCTTGTATTGTATTGTGGCAAATGTCTTGGTAAGCTGAAGCATTAAGATTTTTCTTCAATAAGACAAACAGATCCAGAACAACCCCGTGTTTCAAAATTACATGGACACAGAATAAAACATTATGCCGCTTTCTATTCATTAAGGCCCCATTATATTTGTAACTTCCCGCACTTGTGATAAAGTCATCACACAGCTACATCCATTTATGCGTGCCATTACAATGCAGGTAGCCACTGCAGTATTCTCCTGAACAACAGGTGTTGCCACTCAAACAATGCATCCAGATACAGGAGAAGAAGTATCAAAATACTATTAAAAGACCAAAATTTATGTCCTCCTTTAAATTCTCCAAAAATGTGCAATGGGCCGGATTGGGGTCTCTGTTGGGTTGATTCTGCACCATGGGCCTTATGTTTGACACCCCCGATGTAATCGGTGACTCTGATCTTCCATCATAGAGTCAGAGGTGTGATCCAATACTTTTGTCTCTGTGTCCCTTTAGGCTTGCATCTCTCTGATTTGGAAAGGTTTCTCCACGGCACTCGTTTATTTAATTCACCTGTGAAACAAACAAGGTGATTGGGCCTTCACTTCTGTCTGAACTCACCTGGAAAACCACAGAAACAGAAATAAAGAGAAATGAAATAAAAAAATTATGGCTCAGCTCGAAAGTCTTTCAGATTCTCTTTCACTCCTCTCTGGACACTGAGACTGAGAAATTTCACTTTAATCCCTCGACTCCACGTCTGACTGACAATCCAATACCGTCCTTTCTGCAGTCACAGTTCAGCCTCTGACCCTGGATCTCACTGTCCCTGACACAGAAAGCAGTGGCCACTGATGTGAAACATACTGTCACTCATCCATATTTTTTTTTCTTTCTGCAATTTCTGAGAGATAAGTGTGAAATAACCTCAGAGAATGATTCATTTACTGATGCAGCTTTTGATTACTGGCAGACTTGAGTGAGTCAGCCCTGTGAGAGCTGACAGCTCTGGTGACATCATGAGCTGACCACTCATTTCTAACCCTACTGTATTTTGCTCTGCCCTCTTGTTTAAGTGCGGCAGCCTCACTGGGGATGGATGACAGTTTGCTGTTAATAATTCAGCAGCAAATAAAAGCCATATTGCAGCAAATTACCTCACTGCAGCTCCCGGCCTTGTTGCTGGGATTGTGATAATGAAGTCATGGGTTAGATCAGCTGGAGAGACTGTAAAGAGAAAAAAAAAACATTACATCATCAATTAGAAGGCTCGCGGTTTATACTTTACACATTTTCCATATAGATTTATTGGACTAGCTTCTAGCTCCTTGCATCTGACTTGTTTTACATTATTTAGAAATTACATTTTGAACTCAAACTGAGAAAACTGGATTTACTGAAATAAATAAATGCTGCAGAGGAGAGAATTGTTTTGCTTTTTTCAAGTAGAGCCTAATTTAAACACTTTCATAGCCCTCATTCTGAGTCCATTCCCTGTGTGAACTACAGAAAGGCTGTTTTATTGCTGAGCCACAGTGGCAACCATGACAAATAAAAGAAACCACTGTAGTCAATTGCCTGTGGAGCAACCACGAGAAGAGAATGAAGGGATCATTTCTTGTGCTGTCTGAGACCTCTGGTCAGATGGCAGAATAGAGTTGTCAGGAGGTAATACAAAAGCTAAATTAAATAGATGAATCTCTCATCTCTACCCTCACTGATTGTCTGAGAGGCTTCGAGCTGTGCCGGGAGGTCAATGATGGCTCAAACTTCTGCCACGAGACCTCGAGTCCATGACTCTGTTGTCACTAAGAAACTGTAGCCATGCTTGTGAATGCATCGTGTTGTCTAGCTAACCTCTCTCCAGTCAGCCAAACTCCTGTACTGTATGTAGCATAGCCTTCTCTTTAAGAAGCAGTTAAATAACAAGATGATCAAATACCTAAAAGTAACAACATGCGCTACTCTCTCTCCTGCTTCTCTGTCCTTGGAGCTGCAGTGCAGACACGAGTGGGTGGTTATTTCTATTTGACGAAGCCAAATTGAATGAGCGGCTACTGTTTGTGCTTTTGAATTTATGCGGTTTCTGCAAACAATATTGGTTCTGAGCTAGAAGGACTTTGAGCAATTTATACTGAAGATGTATTTTACTGCAGATAATGAACAGGGAGGCTCTGACAGGAACATTACGTGTTTCTGCTGAATATTTACTGATTATCCACTTTTTGTGTGTGTCAGTGTGGAACACACCTGCAGTCATTTTACAGATGTTGTTTTAATACACACTGCACATACACGCAACCACATAAATGGCCACACATGCTGCTTTATCTTATACATCATGCTCTGTTCACCTGTTCATTTTGAATTTGCTGAAGATTCTTTTACTTGAATTTAGAGAACTTTGTCTTCATAATCAACGCTGGCAAATTGCTCTGCAGTCACCTGTGATGTCTTATAAAGGGAGTGCAAACTGTTGCCACATTATGTGGTACCTAACTGAAATCCCTGGTTTTAGATATGTTGTTTAATCACCCTTAGTTATTTGGGATTTTATTCATGTTAAGATAAGTACATGTTGAACTCACTGGTTGGTTTTGTTTGTGTGCAGTTGTTTTATTTGGATTTGTTTACTATGTGTAGGCTGATCTGATGAGCTGGTATTTAATTTCCTCTCTGGGGTTTGTTTGTTAGGCAAAGACACTATAAAACCTGGGTGTAGCTACTGGATAAATGAAGCCTACAAAGAGCTGCCTTAAAGCTGTATTCTCTATCTGAAGGCCACCAGATGGCTACAGCTTTGGCTACAAAAAGACTCCTAGTCCTATTGAAGTCTATGTGAAAAGTGTCTTCCTGTCTCGATCTCTATAAACACTTTCATGCTTAGTCACTCATTTCGGGTTATGTTAATAATAAATTAAGTCTATTTTGTAAATCTTGGTCACGCTATGATTCAAAATGGAGGCAATGAGCAAGCAGTTTCACACTTCACACAATGTCACACAGTTTTTGTGTGTTTTCTTTTTTACACCATCATAGACTGGCACTTATACACCAGTCAGGCATAACATTATGACCACTGACAGGTGAACTGAATAACACTGACTGTCTCTTCATCATGGCACCTGTCCACTGTCGAAGCAGCAACTGTGCACACATGACCATCATAACTGGACCACGGAGCAACGGAAGAAGGCGGCCAGGTCTGATGAATCACATTGTCTTTTACAGCACATGATTGGTGGTTTGTGTGTGTCGTTTACCTGTTTAGGACAATGTTCTGCTGGGAAACCTTGGGTCCTGCCATCTTTGTGGATGTTACTTTGACATGCACCACCTACATAAGCGTTGCTGAAAAACATGTACACAAAGCAAAAATGTTTCATGGATGGTTTAAGGAGCACAACAATGAGTTTGAGGTGTTGACTTGTGTTCCAAATTCCCCAGATGTCAGTCTATTCAAGCATCGGTGGGATGTGCTGGACAAACAAGTCTTACAGGATTTAAAGAATCTGTTGCTAACATCTTTGAACCGGATACCACAGCACAAGTTCAGGGGTCTAGTGGAGTCCATGCCTTGATGGGTCAGGGACTTTTGTTGCAGCAAAAGGAGGACCAACACAATATTGGGCCTGTGGCCATATTGCTATGCCTGTGTATATACTGCATATAGTGCATTTATACTTGAGCAGTAAAAGTAATTTTTTTAGTACAGGTCTTGTTCATTCACTCACACACATGTATACCTAAACATTTCATCAAATATACACACACTCCACGGATACCTCTATCTTAGCCAAGGATACTTTGGCACATGTACAGAAGGAGCCAGGGATTGATTCACTGACTTTCTAATTGATTGACGATCCCACTCTACCACCTGAGCCACAGCCGGCCCTAACATCATAAACGCGTTCACTGTCACATCTCCAAGTTACCATAAAACCATAAATCTTAGAGGCTTCAATACAGGACTTAAGAAACTGTTGGACAATGTCATGGTATCCACGTCCATCTTCTATACCATGATTATGTATATTTTCAGTGTTTTCAAGTGTTTCAAAACTTACCTGTTTGTATTGTGATGCAGAAATTGTATCTTCTAATCATCCTGTATTGATGCTGAATGAAACTATGAATCATCTGAACCAACAGGACCTCAGAAGTAAAACTGCTTATCTGAATGTATCATTCGAGCTGCACTTTCATTCTTCGAGGCAACACTTTTTCATATTGTATACAGACACACAATTTGGTTTATGTGTGAAGTGAGATAAAAAGTCGTACTAAAAATTTGCAACTTGTATGTTCAAGCATGATTGGGAAACCTCGGAGAAACCTGGTTGTGGTGCTTAGTGAGAACTTTAATTCAAAAATGATTCCTTTGAACAATTGTTGGATGAGCCCGAGGAGAAATACGTTCAATATTCACACTTGGAGTACATTTTTGTGACACTTGAGAACAGGCAGGGGTTTGTGAATTAAAAATAATGATATTTATAGATCTAACTTGCAATGTTTCTCATCACGGAGTATTACGGAGCCTCTTTAAACTTCCTTCAGGCGAACATAAATACAGAAGGATAAAAAGTGTTCTCTAATTTGACCAAAGATACTTCTACTTTCACATCTGTTGGATATAGATGGATATCAGCAGTAGGCCATTATATTGCAGCTATTCAGTAGCAGTTCAGGTGAATTCCAGCTTGAGGCAGATAGACATGAGCTGCAGTCACCATCTGTGCGCCGGCCCAAAAGGCATGGTTTTCCTTTCACTCTTTCCAAACATGAGAAAGAGTGCAGGGGGTTGCAGAGAAACCGATCAGACGCAAAGTCCAGTTTCAAATGCAGCTTCTTCTTAGAGCCACCTTCCAGCAAGGTTAATAAGAAAGACCTTTATATTTTATTCAATAGTCAGGTGTGTTGTTACGATCTTTATAAAGGAAGAAAAAGAGCCACTGAGTTGTGCTATTTGATACAGAGTAAAGCCAGAGTGTTACACAGATAAAATCTGGCCTCCAATGTAGTGACTCCCGACCTCAGACGTGTACCGGCATGGATTACAACACGCCCTTGGAGTGTTGTGTTTGCAAAGATCATAGATGGTGATGGTACTGCGGCTGCTGCTCACACGACACATGACGGTGTGTTTCACTTCAAATTTAAAATGAAACTACCATAAAAACTACAGCCTGTTTATTTCTTTGTAAGTGAGCAAACTTCAATTTTCAGCAGGGGATCTGTACCAGCATCTTCGTCTGTTTTAATTGTTAGCATTGTGTGGTGATGTGTGCAGCTGAACACACACGTGCTGGCTCAGAAAAGACTGAGTGCTGCCGCTGAGGATGAGGCAGCGAGCAGTTTTCATTGACCTTTGCGCTGTAGCAATGATTGCTTGTGCTACTTTTAATTAACTTATTATACAGGTACACCACACACCTGGTATGAAGGCTGCGACGATGTGGGGCTGTAATGAGCATGACAGTGAAATTCCTTGAAAACAACAGAGCCTTATAATAACAGCCCTCTGTGTACACTGATGTATACGCGCAGAAGATAAAGATCCGCTCTGCCTATCAAACACATCCAGAAGGAAGGTTAGCCAAGGACTGCAAGCCATCTGATGCTGTGATGTGATTTTTTTTCTAGTCTCCAGCTGAAGCAAAGCATCTCGCTTTCATCCTTAATATATTTACACTTACTCACCAGAAGGGCAAAGGCTGTATGGCTGTACGAACAAAGACTGTGATTAGAAGAATAAATCAACTTTTGTCTACTATATTAAGCAGGAAATGAGGGGAATATTTACAGAAGATCCTCGCTTGCTGCTGCACATGTTTCTGCTGCACATGTTTCTGCTGTCCAACTTCATATTCTGGATTGGATTCAGGTTTGAACATGCACAGGAGGATTTAAGGAATTGCTATTTCCAATTAGGAACATTTTTTTAAGTGACTTAGCAGATTGTTTTCAAAACTTTATCAGAGTCCAGGAATGGAAATATGGATGTGAGCTGGAAAAGAGCATATGTCCACGTAATAAAAGCAATAAAAGTCCACAATTCAATTACCAAAACATGAAACCAGTCTTTTTTAATCTTCGTATAGTAATACAATTTCAAACATAATACAAAATTGGTGCTGTTCTGATACAGCTTTAGTCAAGGCAGATGGGAACAAATGCATAGGTGCATGCACTTGTGAGGAATTCAATTTGCTTCTAATCAAGCTAGGTGCATAGCAGATGGAAAAGAACGGGTGTCAGGGTTTCAAAAATGAAAACAGAAGAAGAAGAAAGGGGTCTTGTGTATGCGAATGCGTGTATGACAGTTCTAGCCCCCAGCCTGAGGGCACAGGTCTGTTTCTGCAGGCCTAAATTGGCTGTCAAACCTGCCACAGACGACTCTTCTCACAAGCCTCAGTCTCATATTTCTGCTGTAATATGAACTGGAGGCGAGAATGGGGGAGGGAAAAATGCAATTACTGTTCTTTTTTTTTTGCGTGTCTGTGTGTGTCATCTCGGTCATGTATGAACGCAAAAACAGAGGAGCTCTTGTTATAATGAATCCCCCAAAACTCATTTCCACTCCCACAACAAGCAACGGGTGTGCGGGATCCCATAACATGAACCCGTAAAAGATTGTCAGAAACACTCCACATTACATGCCATTACTCCGTATTCTTCCTCTGTTTTAATAAAGGCTTCTCGGTACATTGAGTCTCCTAAGAGCTTGAATTACATTACATCCTCTTGTCCATGGGTATGAAGGCTTTGTTTTTTTCCTCTGAGAAGTTACAGTATTAGTCTTTGGTTCATCTTAAAAAAGGAGACTAACAAAGCCAAATGATATTCAGCACCTGACATCCTCATTAAAATGAGTTATGGTAATTGGGAAGAGTGACAGCAACCGATCTTGCTTTATGTGTATATTAGTGCACTATGAGCTAATACAGAATAGTTGTTCTCATTACATCACTAACATTAATATAGAATAAGTCCATGGTATTGCACCAGATTACCATCGGACTGGATGACATGTCCCTTTATTATGGGTACCATGGGCATTGTAGCTCATTTTAAGCTGGCTAACAACCTGCTGCTGTAAGTACTAAAGCTAATATAGTCCCCAGCAAATGTACTGTTTCCATACGCTGAGTACATTCTACGCACTATATCATCAACATCCATCCATCCATTTTCTTCCACATATCCAATTCAAAGGTTAGGGTCAGCCCATACCCAAGACATTAGGTTAATTGGTGATTAATTTGGTATTCTAAATTGACTATAGACATGTGTGTGAGTGTGATTGGTGTACTCTAGCTCTTGCGACAACTGGGATAGTCTCCAGCTCCGCCACGACCTTGAATTGGATAAATGGAAGAAAATGGACGGATGGATAAAAAAAAACAACACAGTTTTGATGACAGCCAGTGCCAGCATAGTTTATTTTATTGTCCTGTTCTTTTGTTTTCCCTCTGTGCTAGGAAAACAAACAGATGATAAACTGTTTTTATAAAGTCTTTTGGTTCTTTCTCACCCTCTCTGCAGACATTCAGCCAGTGCCAAGCTGATGTAATATAAAAGATACCTATCAGCCACTGACCTTGGTAAATATAATCTAATTTACAGATAAGATGATATCAGTCAGCAGGGCCTATACTGCCCTGTATCACTGTTTCTGTATCAAGCTATAACAAAACTATAGAATTTCAACCCAGCTCAGTCATGGAAGGATAGTTTGGTTTTCTTTTAATGTATAATGTATCTTTTATGTGAAAAATGAAATAAAAATCCAAGAAAGCCAACAACTAAATTCTCTGGCATCCCTGCTCAGAAGTCCATCAGCACAATGTTCAATATTCTGTTTAACTTTGCAACAATGCAAAGTTTGAATTCCCTCTGCTTTCTCCTTCTTGTGGTTTAGTGTTTGTTTAATGCTTTGTTTTTATAAGCAGAAGTTATTCTGCAAAACATCTTTCATGCCATGCTACAACTACACTGCAATGGACTGCTTTCCAAAGGCTTGAATTTGAAATGGATTGACAGCCACCCACAGCGACATGCTACTGTCTCCATCTCTCGACCAGACAGATTTCCTCATTAAATGCACTGTTCTGGCACTGTGGAGGTGATCGATGGCGTCGCTTTCTCATCCTTGTGTGCTCCTCACATGATTCATCATTCACTCTGCTCCTAGACCCCACCCTCCACTACCCCAAACCCCATCTCAAAATTCTGCAAGGTGAACCATTTCAATGTGGGGATAACAGACGTACAGTAGGTCAGGTGTGGTAATCAGGTGTGGGGGAGGAAAGCACCAAATGTTTCAAAACACTATGCAGAATAGACCTCTGGAAATGCTACAACTCTGGAAATTTCCAGGCAAGGTCACGTTTCTGTCCCTCCTAAGCTTTGTCTGACATTGTGACTTCATGCTCTGGCAACCAGTTCCACCAACTGATGGATCACAGGCTATGCCCTTCCCTTGCAAGTTTTTTTTTTCTGCTGCTTTTTTCCCTCTTGTAAAATAAAAGGAGGTGATTCACCAACTCCGGGGAGGCAGGGAAGGCCCCTGATATGACTTGTATGAACAAATCACATTCTCATTATCCGCGATCATTATCGTTGACATCCAGCTGACCTGTTTTCCTACAGCTGCGACATAGAGCCTCAACTGACGAGTGACCAACAGATGAATCATAATTAAAAACCAGTTCCTCCCTTCCCTCAATCACCACCGTGGCGGCAATATCACTGAGAGTTATCAGTGTGAGACAAGCTGAAGTATAAATGAAATGCAGAAAGAGACAGAAGCTGTCGGCCACCCTGTTTAGAGTGAGCATATCCATCTGTGTCTCCTACAGGCACCGAGGAGGTGCAGCGGCCCATCAGCCAGTCAGGAACAGTTCCCACCTCCTCCCTTCTACTTTCTGATTACGTTCTTCATGAATAACTTTCAGTATACCACTGTGCTGCACACTCCCGTCCTGGGAAAGGGGGAGATTAAAAAAAACGGCCATTAATAAGGACAAAGGAATGCAGGGCACACACAGATAACATGTTTCCCTGTGCTGGATAACAGCCGTCTGCTTGCTGTTTTTCTTAACAATCACAATCACAAAAACAGAAACACGTGATGTGTGCTAGGTGTGTTTTTGGAACCCTCAGAGGCACAGAGGCTGGATTGGATTTCCATACCTTGTTTTGGTATAATGCAGATCCTCTTTGTGCTCCAGAAAAGATAGCTTCCCTAGCATTCAGCTGCAGGATTATCACGTACAGCATGATGTTCGTGCATAACTGAGTTGTCTCAGCCGAGACAGCCGAACAACATTTGACACAAATTATAAGTAGCGGGACACAAGTGACATATTTGTGGCTCTGAAGAAAGACATTTTCATGTTATTTTTTTCAGTCTGTCAGCGTAGATCAGGGGTGGGCAATTAAATTTCCCAAGGGGCAACATGAGAAACTGGGACTGTTGTGAAGTGCCAATAACACTATAAAGCATTACAGTTAATACTGAGCTGAATTGAGTTCAGCTCATTGGTGTGGCCCACCACAACAGACCCAGTTTTTCATTAGGGCCCCTTGGAAAAATTAATTGCGCACCCCTGGTCTACCTGGTCACATATGTGAAACATGAAGTACTCTGAGATCACTCTCTGGGCAGTATTTATTTCTAAGGAAATAGTATTTTATTTTATATAGATTCATTTTTTTTCTTTGCTCTTTTTAAACACCCCTTAAGAAGTCAGATAAGGGTAGCATGAAAGATGTTTACTTTGACTACACTAACATTATGTTATGAAGGTAATTAAAGCTAACTATAATGTGAGATTTAGAATCCCCAATATACCAGCAGCATTTCCTAAATCCTGACAATACAAACAGAGGCAGTAGAATTTGAGCCATGATTTACGGACGATCGTGGCTCAAGAGTTGGGAGTTCGCCTTGTAATTGGAAGGTTGCCGGTTCGAGCCCCGGCTTGGACAGTCTCGGTCGTTGTGTCCTTGGGCAAGACACTTCACCCGTTGCCTACTGGTGGTGGTCAGAGGGCCCGGTGGCGCCAGTGTCTGGCAGCCTCGCCTCTGTCAGTGCGCCCCAGGGTGGCTACGGCTACAATGTAGCTTGCCATCACCAGTGTCTGAATGGGTGGATGACTGGATATGTAAAGAGCTTTGGGGTCCTTAGGGACTAGTAAAGTGCTATACAAATACAGGCCATTTACCATTTTAAAGATAAGAGACAGTTTATTAAAGTTTGAACTTATTTATCCATGAAGATAAGGTCGGAGGTCAAAGTAACATGATATTTTGAATCCCCATACAACATTCCCTATATGCCCATATGTTGACAATCAAAGGAATGCTTGAAGGAAACTTAGTTTAGCCCTATACATGCATTATTATCACTTTAACATTCAGATCAATCAATTGACCTTCAAGGTGGGGTCAGAGATCATGTGATGTGGTATTTTAAAGCTTATACAGTACTTTCTATATGTTGACAATACACCCCACACTTGTAATGATCATAGTTTCTAAGTTATAAGTTTTGTTTTTCACCAATAAATCATTAAGCTGACCTTTAAGGCCTTGGTGGATGTAAGCCACATTTTAATGGATCGCTAACATGAGCCCATCTAACCCTAACCTGATAAACCTAAAGGTTTAATCAGAATTCATTCAAAGCTTTTTGAGCTATTGGATTTACACACAGAATGACATGCACATAAACACTACCAAAGAACATAAGTTCCTTGGTTATTACATCCAGTACATTAACATACATTTTTCTACTTACTGTAACTGCTCGGGCTAAATAGCCTCACTTTCTTTCTTTCCTGCTTTTATTCTTGGGTGACAAGTAGCTAAATTGCCCTTTTAAAAAGTAGTACAGCCACTAACACCAATTCATCCATGACCAACTGGGTGGCCACTTGTTATTTAATGAGGATTTCCTTATATTAAGGAAACTTTAACAGGCTACAACTTTGCACATCAAAGTTTCCTCCATAGCCATTTAAGAGGATCCAGTAAGTGTAAAATCCTTTTCCCTCATTAAATGTCACTAAGTTAAGAACACACAAGTCATGCTTGGAGGGTTTCCATCACGTGTGCGTCAAGTGTGTGTCAGGCCTCCTCGTGGCAAACGTGTATTTATATAAATAGACTCTTAACTCATTGCTTATAAAAATTCATATTAAGTCCTGACTTCACTTTTATGAGACAAATGGAGCAGCAGAGCAAACATTTTTTTCTGTATCACATCATTTTAAAATGTCAGATTAATTATCCAAATAGGGTCTATTGCAAGCTTTCACCTTTGTCACACGCTACTTGTTAGCATAGAGAAAGCCTAAAAGGATATTCTTCTCCTGGTCTTTCCGCTACTAATTGGGCCCCTGAAACTGCTGCTGGTAATTGTGGCATTGTATCTTATTCACTTCACCACTTTAAGCTTTTGGAATGAAAATTCATACAGGGCTCAGGGGAGAGGTGTGGTGAACCAGTGGAGTTGATGAGAAAACCCTCCTTCTTTTTGCTTTTAAAATTTAATTGACAGTTGTTGTCTGGGTTCTGGATTAATGCTTCCATGGGAAGGCTTCCTTTGGGCATTTGAAAGGAGCCATGTGTAAGGCATTTTTTTTAACATTAGGAAAAATTAAAAACAAACTTTTAAGAGAATTTGATGAGTGTTGACATTATGGCTGGCACTTTGATATATTGTGTTGCAGAGATTTTTACTGAAGTATGGGTGCTAACCAGCTTGCCCAAAGGCTCTGCCATCTCCTATTGCCACTTTGTACCCCAAGAGTGAGTCACCATGGTGTCAACTTCAGTTCAACATATGAGGAAAAAGAAATGGAGCTGCCAGAGTGTATTTTTACTCTGTAAAGACTGTCTTGTCAAGCAAACTGTGAGGATAGGTGGATGATAAACGAAACAATATATCCAAAGGAGAAGACAAGGGGAATTAATAATAAATAATAAACTAATAAAATGTATTAGACAGTAGGTGCACTATTTTCAGAATTACAGCCAGATGTGTCAACTAGCAGGCCTGGGGAATAGAACTGGGCAGGCACTGCTCCAAATTGGCTCTCAGGATGACATGAATTTTATGGCCTTCCTTCCTGATGAAGACCACTCACATTCATACTACAACATAGTCATTAAATAATAGAAACAACTACATGACAGGAAAGAGGACTGCCTGGGCAATAAGCTATCAATTTTAAACATTTCTTTCCTGCAAGTTAAGGCCATAGAGTAGTGGTGACCAGTGTTGGGCAAGTTACTTTGAAAAATTAATTAATTATAGTTAGTTATAGAACCCCCATGCTAAAAACCAAGCCCTTGAATGGTGCAGCTATTTCTGCCAGCTGTCTGCAGACATGATACAATACAATGTACTGTGTATATGACAAATAAAGCTTGTTTGTTTGAAGGTATCTCAGGGATTAACTGTGTTAAACGTCTTTACAATGACAGAAGGGTAAGTTTCACAAGTATGGCCCACTGGGCTGCATGATGATCCATAATGTAAAATGAGTTTAACATTCCAAAAGCAACCTCTTCTGAATAGCAAACACCAGCTGTAGGCAAAAGTGATATTGCTTACTTTCTGTTAACCAGGTGTTAAGAAAGAGATTGGACACAAAAGTCTCTGTAACAGTAATTTTCGATAATGGTTTTATCTCTTTAACTTTGGATGCTTTGTCTCAGAAGCACAAGGTCCAGATGAACAAAATGCCCATGAAGCCATGCAGAGGTAGCAATGATTCATTCAGCGTTTGTTCTGATATATCAGGGTGAAATTTAGCAGGCTTGTTCATAAAAGCCAAGAGAACCCAAGATGTCCAGGGGCTATCTTCACAAAGATCCAACCAAACATCCATGACACTGTGAAAAAGGAACTCTTTACAAACTAGTAAAATGATGAACTTATATGTATGAACTAACTAGCAACTTTGGTGTAGAGATGAATATTTAAACATGTTCTTAATCTACCTTTTAAAATTTTGCTTTTGCTTTTCAAATTCCATAGTTCGGGGTGCTATTGATCTAATCTCAGTTCATGCTTTCCAACTTTCAGCTTGCTATCTCTGTACTTTTTAGCAACACTACAACAGTATCGGCCACTGAATAAATTCCCTCAGCCACAGTAAACTGAAGGTGAATTCTCACAGTCCTTGGGTCGTTTTAATATCACGCATATCCTGTTTGTTCTTTGCCAATCAAGTTGTTAAGCCAAAGCTCAGGTTGACTGTTTATCTGGCATCCCCACTCGCTGGGAAACAAAGCCAAGCATTGTAAAAAATTCTACTTCCTCTTTTCACCTTCTTTTCTGTTCCAAGGCAGATTTGGGAGAGGCTGATTTACAGGGCTGTAACGCAGCATTTAGGAAACATTTTGTTTTGATTAAAGACAAAGTTTTCAGTTAAACTGTTGCAGGCATTTATAGCACTGGTCCTGTGCGTTCACTGGAAAATGCATTTCCATTCCTTGCAAGAGGGAAAACACTGTAATCACTTGGAAAGAAATATTGCTTTTTTCCCCCTAAAACTTCTAAAGTTGATAAACATTATTTATCTTTTTTACTTTTTAAGAAATGAGCTGTGTCATAATGTCTCACATGGATATCGTGTCTTTTTTTCTTAGTTATTACTACCACACACAGTATTTACTGTTATGGAAGTATTAACTTGGCATGATGTATCAGCTAAATGACTTCACACAGCAGACACCAGACATCTGTTGCAATTTTCTTGGCAAAGTTTCTACACCGGGTTACAGGACCATCTTTCACTCTCACCTAAACCACTGTCAGAATAAGATGTTCCATGTGTTTTTTGTACAAATAAAATCCAGCTGAAAATGAACTGCGGTCTGTCCGACAGCCTTGAGACACTCCATTTTTTTCAGTGTAATTTTACCTTAAATGGGCTTGATTTGGGTTTCTGACTGCTATCCACCGATGAAGCTCTAACAGCTGCTTCTCTAAGCACTAACTGCAAACATTTAAAATAGTGCTAAAACTCATTTGTCCTGAATTAATAATCATTAAAAGACTTGTGCCCAGTGTTTCCTGAGTTGCTGTTCATGCCCGTTTATGAGAAATTACCTTTTTACATACCGTCTAATGTATTTAGCCCTGTGAGACCAGAGAGCACAAAATATAAACACAGAGAAATGTCAAACATGATCATCTGACAGCTTCTTCATTAATGGGGCTTTGCTAAGGATTTGAATATTTCAGGGTTGTTGCTATACCAATAGCAGCACCATTTGTCTGGGTGTTCATCAGTAATTTGGTAGTCTGGGACTGGAAGTACAAATATTAACCACTTGGGCAATGCAGGCAAAAGTCAAAGACAGCCTAAAATCGGACATTGTGTACCCAGAAAGGTGACCCTCACATCTGTAGGTTCGATGCTATACATTTGATGTGTTAGACACATGATTAAGTGAATTTATAAATATAGCACACATCATCTGCATCACAATGTGAGGTCATTTTTGACCCACTCTTCCAACAACCTGTGTCCCTAAAAATGCAACGAAACAATTAAATATAGTTATTAGATTTATTTCAATCGCCTAGTGCAAATAATCAAAATAATTACAATATCAGTGTGAATCCAAACAACTGCTGCTCTCTGACAGATAAAGAAATGAAACAAAAATTGATTCAGAGCTATAAAGCTTTGAAATGTGCTTTAAATTTCTGTGAAATAACATTTGATTATGGCTTCACAGTGCAACACACCAACATCAATCATAAATAGCAGTGTGAACAACAAACACGCAGAGTGCCTCAGTAATTCAGCTGAGAGCAGAGGGAAACCAAACACAGAAAGAGGCTGTGATTTTAAAGCAATTGTTCTGTGATTGAAGTACTCTGCTCCCCAGCCCCAGGCTTTCAAATAAAGCCTGATCCCTCTTCCCCCATATCCTCCAAAATGTTTTAATGAGACCAAATCCTTTTAACTCATGCCCGAACTGCCAGAGTTATGGATATAACTGTGTTTGGTTGTGTGCGCGTGTGTGTGTGCGTTTGTATATGAGAGTTCTGAACACTTTCTCCTTCTCCTGGAGTGAAAAGGGAAGAGCAGCAGTTTCCTCTGGAGGGGAAATCACATCAAAGACATCAAAAGATCCAAAAAGGTGATCCAAAGATCCAATTTCAGACCAAATGAGCATTATCTCGCACGACCAACCGTCCGTGACCACCGCCTAGCTTAACCCAAATACACCGAAATGTGTCCGAACTCTGAATAAAATGTTACCAAAATATTACTTCCTGACAGACTTTAAGCTTATCCTGAGCAGCAGTCCTGATCTGAGTGCAAAACTATCACCAAACTGTGGTCGGGATAGAAAAAATCTGAATGACTCTTAGATGTCATATAGTCAGCAGGCGTTTATCATCAACAGGAAATTTAATTTCAGTGTAGCAACTAAGTATTAAAATAATAATAATTAGCCTCAGCACAAACAAACACATACGGGTGGTACTAGTCTGTGCTCGGCTGTATAAGGAGGAAACGTTTTCTTTTTCTACACTTTCAGAGTAATGTGGAATTTTCTGAGGAACTGTTGCTTAGCACTGATGGTTATCATTCACAACAAAGAAACAACACACTGAAAGGGGATGTTCTAGAGGCTAGAAGTGAAGTAATGTTGATAATACATAGCTTAGCTATTTGCAATGATAGCGCCACAAATATATAAACCTCCATAGTTATTATTAGCCATACCATTAATATGTGAGTTGGACAGTCCAGTATTTCAGTCTGTATTAAATATTTCAAATAGTATTGAACAGCCTGCCACAAAACTTTCCTCCAGCACCACTTTGAGGTTGACATGTGGTTCAGAGTACAAAATACTTAAAAGTTTGAAATAGTTTAAATCATGAGGTGTATTTAAAACTATTTTTACATAACTAAACCTCTCAACGTCCTTTAGAATACCACAAAGTTGTGTTTAAATACTCATTTATCCAAGAGTTGTGTGACCTCCATAAATTCATCATCTTGTTTTAATGAAATATCTTGCTGAATCGTACAGATAGTGTCAAATCAGACTCCTACATGCAATAACAAGTTCTTATAAGTTATCATTCAGTCTTCAAGCATTCCTTCACAATCATATGATCTGTGAATGAGTATTTCATGGGAGAGTGAGAGAGAGGTGAGATAAAATGCCATTTCCTAAGAGAATAACATAATAACATATTCCAATTGCTCTGTAACACAAACAATATGCAAGCTGTGTACCATTGTAATTAAGAATATAGCTTTTAATTCAACTAGGATTGTTTTGAATACCATTTTTTGGGCTCCAGAGATTCACTGGTAATTAGCAGCGAATGTTCAAATGTTCATCCAGCAGAGCCAATGGGGTTTGTTCATGTTAATGGAGAGTCCTCTTCACGCACTAAGGTTAATTATGGAGTTCCACAGGATTCCCTGCTAGGACCAATTCTGTTTACATTATGGATGCTTTACCTTGGCAGTATAATTAAAAGCATAGCATGCAGTTTCTCTGCTAAGCAGATTATGCCCAACTTTATCTATCCATCAAGATAGATTACACACACCAATTAGTTAAACTGCAGGAATGTCTTAAAGATATAAAAATGTGGATGACCTCTAATGACCTCCTGCTTCTACATATTACAGTGAATATGTAGATCTGCTACCCTCCATTTGCGCAATATCTCTAAAATGAGAAACATCCTGTCTCAGAGTGATGCTGAAAACTAGTTCATTAGTTTACCTTACAATATAAAGCACCTTGAGGCAACTGTTGTATGATTTGGCGCTATATAAATAAAAATCAATTGAAATGAATTAAATTAAAAATTGAAACAATCAGTTTGCAAAATTTGTACCCATGTTAATGACCACAAAATCACTGCAATTTTTAATTTTACAATTAGTTAAAACAACAAAATGGACCTTTCAGCTTTTCATATACTTTGAAAGTGTTTTTTTTGGAGACCCTTTGAATGTGCCTGTCTCTAAATCACTTTGGGTCAACTTTTTTTTTTTTTTCATTTTTAATGTGCTATAGCTATAAAATGAAGACGTTATAGTCAACGCCAGGAGGTTCAGACATTTTTTATAGATTATGTTTGAGCTATATTTTTTTTTATTTCCCAAAAAATAAATTCTTTGTGATGACCGACAGCCACCAGTGATGGATGACCCAAACATTTGACCAACAAATTCAGCCTTCTCTCAGGCAGCTGTGTCTGCAACTAGTGGTAAATGACCCCTCATAGCTATAATTGCCAGTTCCCCATAGTGAACAGGCAGATGGAAGTGACTGACCTTTTTTTCACCTAGTTTAATGACCAAGGAGGGCCAACTCACTATCTGTTACCTGCTGCCTCCGCTAATGCCAAGGAGAATGTTATCAAAGGAATGAGCCTGTCAGACTGTGGCAGGAAGTTCATGGTCCAGTGGAAAAAAGGGATAGATGAAACTGAAAATATGCATGTGAATTCAAATTAACCATGTTAAAGGATAGAAGATGGAGAACCAGCTTCAACAAAACAACGTTGGTGAAGTCTGGAGAGGCCTCAGAACCATCTCGGGCCACAAACAGCAGAACTCTCTGCCTGGGAGGGATGTGAGATGGGCAAATGAACTGAATCATTTCTTCAACAGATTTGACTCAGCCATGAGGCAGTCTGCAACATCGGCTGCAGACTCACCCACCCCCACTGCTGCTGTTCCACCTCAGACACTTCACACCTCCTCTATTCACCCTGCTCACTCCCCCCCACCCCCAACAACAGCATCCAATACACACTCAACACAAGGCTCCAGCCTGTCTCTCTCAACCACCCAGGTTAGGAGGGAACTGAGGAGGATTAATGGCAAGAAGGCAGCGGGCCCAGATGGCATCAGCTCGAGGGTCGTCAGGTCCTGCGCGGACCAACTGTGTGGGGTGATGGAGCACCTCTTCAACCTGAGCCTGAGGTTGGGAAGAGTCCCACAGCTCTGGAAAACCTCCTGTGTTGTACCAGTGCCAAAGACTTCACGCCCCAAGGACCTCAACAGCTACAGGCCGGTGGCTCTGACATCCCACCTGATGAAGACCCTGGAGCGGTTGGTCCTGGCTCAGCTTCGGCGCCTAATAAGCTCATCACTGGACCCACTTCAGTTTGCCTACCAGCCTGGCATTGGAGCGGATGATGCCGTCATTCACCTCCTACATCGTTCCCTCGCTCACCTGGAGACCGCTGGAAGCACTGTGAGAATCATGTTCTTTGATTTCTCCAGTGCCTTCAACACCATTCTTCCCTCGGTTCTAAAGGACAAGCTGGTGAACTCTGGAGTGAACCATCACCTCACTACCTGGATCCTGGACTACCTCACCGACCGACCACAGTATGTGAGGACTCAGGGCTGTGTGTCGGACAGGGTCGTCTGCAGTACGGGGGCCCCACAGGGAACGGTTCTGGCTCCGTTCCTCTTCACCATCTACACTGCAGACTTCTCCCACAATTCCACCCAGTGCTTCCTGCAGAAGTTCTCTGATGACTCTGCAATAGTCGGCCTCATCACTGATGGGGACGACAAGGAGTACAGAGGTCTGACCCAAGACTTTGTGGACTGGTGCCAGCTGAACTACCTCCAGATCAACGCCAGTAAAACCAAGGAACTGGTGGTAGACTTCCGCAGGCACAAGCATTCTCCACTGCAACCACTGAACATCCAAGGTATGGACATTGAGGCTGTGGACAGCTACAGGTACCTTGGTGTTCATCTGAACAACAGACTGGACTGGACTCATAACTCAGACGCCCTCTACAGGAAAGGGCAGAGCAGGCTGTACCTGCTGCGGAGACTCAGGTCGTTTGGAGTGGAGGGCCCACTCCTGAAGAAATTCTATGACTCTGTTGTGGCTTCTGCTATCTTTTATGGCGTGGTCTGCTGGGGCGGCAGCATCTCTGCTGGGGACAGGAAGAGACTGAACAGGGTGATCCGAAGGGCCAGCTCTGTTCTAGGATGCCCTCTGGACCCATTTTTACTCAGTTGTATATAGTATTTGTATTTGTATTCTATTTTTATCTTATTGTATATTTATTTTATTTTATTCTACTGTATACAGTATTTTATTTTATTCTATTCTGTACAGTTGTGTACTGTATTTATTCTTATTGTATTCTAATTTTTGCCTCATAACTTTTGCACTGTCCACTTCCTGCTGTGACAAAACAAATTTCCCACGTGTGGGACTAATAAAGGTTATCTTATCTTATCTTATCTTATTTCCAGTTAGTTTTAACTTGGGTCTAATTTTGTCATTTGGCTATCATTCTTCCTACTGTTAAGATTCAATATTGAGGAAGGGTACAAGAGGTGATCGAAGAATAACCACACCGATCCGGCCGGGTGAAGTCAAACGATGATTTTAATGAATACACGCGTGGGAAGACAACTCTGTACGCAGACAGGAAGTAGTCTTCGACTTAATCAAAGCATGAACAGATATTTTATAGCATCAGGGTTTGTTTACTGACGCCCCTTCATGCGTCACAGATACATTTTATACATAGATCAGATCAACATCATCATGACTTTTCACCTAGAAAATCATCTTCTATTTTCATGACTAGCCCTTCCTGTCTACCTTTCAGTTCTTGTCTTGTTCCTCTTTCTTGCCGAGACACCAAGAAACGGTTCCTCTTTTACCAAGACAATTTTGCAGTTACAGCCAAACATAACTAACCTCTCCTCTAAATAAATCTAATTTAAAGTGTGTGTGTGTGTGTGTGTGTTGACCTCACATGCTCTTTGTGTCACCTCTTCACCTACTGTCTGTGTCTCGTCCTCAAATGCTCTTTCTCAATTCACCTGTTGCACTTCTGACCTTTTACCAGACCAGAAGCTCACTGAGACTATGTGTATGTCTTCTACTAAATAAATGTTTTAATCAAGAACCTCTACTAAAACCTTAATATAAAATGATCTGATATATAAGTGTTTTGTAAGCATGTATTGCGATTCCTTCTATGGCTCCAAGTCACTTGCACAATAGATTGTCCGAACATCGCGCCGAACAAAGCTTCCGACCCCCAATTAATTGACCGAGCTCCAACTCTTTAATAAGCACAGATATGCATTGTGTATAAAATAGTCATAACTGCTTAAGGCCTTCTTAAAGCTATCTGTTACATTGTTAAAGCCTCGTCTTAGCCTGCGGCTCAAAATAACTTCCTGCTTTCACTTCTGCATACAACTTCCTGTCAGCCTGCAACTCAGTCTTTCTGAAAGAGACACTGTTTAAACCTTGGAATGCAATATCCATGCTGCAGATTATATTATTAATGCAATGACAATTATTTAACAATAACAGTAAAATAATTTCCCTCCTCGACACTCCCCCTTTTGACCTCTGGAACACCAGAGGTCACAATACATTGTGTCCTCACGCAGACCCTTCTCTGGTGGTCTCGAACCTCGAGATCTCCAGGATCCTCGCCCCTCCTGTGGTCGCCGAGATCGATCTTCTGCAAAGGAAACAAAACACCTTTCCTGCATCTCCCTAACTTATCCTATCTGGGACTCTTTAATCAAAAGCCTGATCCTAATTATCTTCTTAACTTATTGACTTGTATTTATGTATACTCTTCAACGTTACTCATCACTTTAAAATTCTTTTAAGCGCTGGTTTCACGTCCAGTTGCTCGCTCTACTTTCCCTTATCTGATCATCAACATCCTGTGCACAAGTTGTCGCTGCTGCAAGTTAATCTACTCCAAAAGAAAACAACCACTTTAATCAATTAAGTTTAAGCATATAAGCAATTACTCCTGTATACATTTCATCATAGCTAAATGCTGCCTTGAAACAACTCCTATGTGTTAACACTAACTTCATTTTAAAACCTCACATTTCCTATGTTATCACCTGTTTTGGTATAACCTTTTTATTTCATTTTGCTCCCTTTAATGTAACAATACCTTCTAATTCTAATGTATCAGACTTAACCAAAATATATGCTATCCTTCCTCTTTGGTCCTTCTTTAAGTTCAGTTAAAAGCTAAATGAATTTAGGGCCTTTTGCCTGGAATCAATACTGTCATGTGTGTTTCATAACTCTGTGTCTGTAAGCGTGTGCAATCCTTCATGAACTCATATTATCCTCACAGTAGATTGGCTAATCATAGCGCTAGCCAAAGGCTCGTGACCCTCCAGAGACAAATTTGAGCCACAACTCCTTTAAAAGCACAAAATGCAATATGTATAAAATAGTTATAACTGCACCTGAAATACAAAGTTAACATCATCATAAACATCTTATGGTCATCAAAGCAATGGGCAGGGCTGCGACCCAATTTAGCCCTGTCTGCGCACAAATTTTAGCCAACTTGTTTTTCAAATTTAGGTTCATCCTCTCTATGCTTCGGGCCATCCAGTCAGAACATCCACACACACCAACAAATACCTCACCCCACCTGGGCCTGTATCAATCATGTCGGTATAATCAATCACGACCTCTTCTCCTGGCCTTCCTGGCATGAGAAACTTACCAGCTTCAGGTTTTACTGCTGGCTTTGGGTTGTGTGCCCCACAAATTAGGCACGTTCTGGCCTTTTCCAGTAACATCCTTCTCAAATCAGGATGCCACCATCGGCACAAATTTCTCTCCATCTGTTTCACTCCCACGTGACCAAGCCCGTGAGCCTCATTCACCTTTTGTTCCGCCATTTTGGCCGTTAAAGCGGGACGCCCATCTGGCCCCCTCCACAAACCGCCATCTTGCCAGGCTCCTTTGTTTTCCCACACCCCCTTTTCCTCTGGGGATGTCTCCTCCTGAGCCTGTCTAACTTCTTCCATGCTGTTAGTGCTAACCTCCTCTTCTGGGGTTACCTGCACCAGTTGTCTCTGTCCTTTGTAGCCCGCTGCTTCCTTTGCGGCTTCGTCAGCTTTCTGATTTCCTCTTGCCACCATACTGTCTGCTTGTGAGTGGCCTTTGCATTTTATAATACTTACCTCGTCTGGGTCCTCCAGGGCCTTTTTGTGACAGATGGGTGCATTAGTGGCCGTTCTGAACCCGGCTCCCTTCCACTGAGCCAGTTCCAAACGCATATGCTGAGTCAGTGTAGATGTTCACTCTCATGTTTTTAGCCAACCTCAGGGCTCGAGTTAGGGCTATCACTTCAGCTCTCTGGGCTGACTGTTGTCCCTCGATTTTTCCTGCTTCTTTTGCTTTCTTAATACAGTCATGTGGTTCTCCTGACCCCATTAGGTCTGCCATATTTATTCCTTCATGTGTGAATATCAGATTTGGCGCCTCTAAAATTTTGCTGAACCTTTGTTGCGTCAGTGGAGTCATTGTGAATGCCTGTGAGTTCACATAGGCCACTACACTGTGTGTAGTAAGCACTTTCAGTGGGTGTTCCCTCACTATATGTGCTGTTTTCTGAATTATCTTTGCTACTCCTGCTGCGTGTTGTGTGCATGTGGGATGCCTTGCTTCTGTTGAATTTAATCTTATGCTGACATACATAAGTACATCCCTACCTCCCCCTTTTTTCTGAAACAACACACCATTCACAACTCCCTTTGTTTCTGAAACATCAAGATAAAATGCCTCATCATAGTTAGGTGTGGCCAGATCTGTGGCTCTTGACAAATCCTGTTTTAGTGAAATGAACGCTGTCTCTGTGTCCGGCGTCCAAGGCAATTCAGCCTTCAGATTTCGAACACCAACTTTCTTGATCAGGTCCCTTAAAGGGGCCGTTTTACCCGCATAGTTCGGAATGAACTGCCTGCTGTAACCTGTCAAGCCAAGAAAGGAAAGCAACTCCTTCACAGTTCTTGGTTTTGGATGTGTCAGAATTTGGTCTCTGTGTGTGTTCATTAACCCCACTGATCTGTGTGCGATCACCCGGCCCAGGAATGTTACCTCTGGCCGGACCAACTGCAGTTTTTCTTTGCTCACTTTGAAGCCACACTCCGCCAATCTGTTCAACACCACGAGCGATGCTGCCGTACAGGCCGCTGCTGACGGGGCTGCAATAAGAAGATCATCAACATACTGTATTAATGTACAGCCCCCTGGCAGTTGACATGGGGACAATGCCTCTTTCAACACCTGATTAAAAATTCCTGGTGAGAGTGCAAAGCCTTGTGGTAGGCGTGTGTACCTAAATTTGCGGCCTCTGTATGTAAATGAGAAAATGTCTCTGAGTGACTCGTGCAGTGGGAGACAAAAGAATGCATTCGCTAGGTCAATACATGTGAACCACTTTTGGTCTTCAGTTTTGTGCTTCTATTATGGTCTGTTAAATGGTATGTCAGACTTCAGCTGGAACAGGACAGGCGAACAGTTAGCTAGACCTACATCTGTGGGCCCTGCGGACCACAAAGTACCAGGCAATTTTGAGAGCTCAGCTACTGCATCAGGATGATCCATTCTTTCCCTGCCATGTATTCTGGAGATTTCTTTATGTTCTAAGATCACTGCATCGTTGGACAAACAAGTTATGCGATATATTTTACATTTTGGTGCATACCAAACATTTGGAATTTGGGTGCTTTGCCAGCATGCGTTGTCCAGCGCCCGCTTGACCATTGGTCCCAGATCTCTTGGCCCATGACCCTCGTGGACCGCCAATGTAATGTGAGGGGCTGAATCCTCTCCCACATTGTACCAAGGCAGTTGTTCATCAGTAAATTTCACAGCCGCGGCCACACCTTCTGGTCCAACATAAATGTTATGTGTTTGCACATTCCACGTCTGTCCCTCAAGATCAGACTGGAACTTTTCCCGATAGATATCGTTATCTTCCCTATCATAAAAGAGTGTAACGTGGAAAGGATCTCGCGGAGGGGAATAGACGGCCAGGCTCATTATCCAGGGTTTCCATAGCTGATAATGTCTCAGAATGCCTTCTTCCACTAGCCTCCCCCAGTAGATTTCGGCAGTGGGTTGTTCAGAGTTCTGGACTAAATATTGAGTCTTTGAAGGTGATCCCAGTTTCACAAGCAGGTCCCTGCCCATGAGATTTTCCAGGCACCTGTGAGGACACCACATATTGGTGCTTCAAAGTCTGTTTTCCCAGCTTTGTCAATGCTGGATCATCATCATTGACAGCATAGGTTCTGCCGTCCCCACGCTGTTCAGTTTCTCCGGGCTCCATCAGTATTGCTCCCCCTCCCAGCCCCAGTCGGCTACTGGGTACTGGGGGCTGGTGCTGCATTCGGGTTTGGAGCTTGATGTGCTCCCCTGTAAGCAACTCTTTGTCTTGGGCCTCCTCGTGCCTGGGGTTGATAGCCTCGCCTCTGATAATTTCGCTGCGATTCAGGGCATTCTCGGGACCAGTGTCCTTCTGCTCCACAGCTGTAACAGCCAGTCCAAGACACACTGCCAGGATTCCCCGGATTCCGAGCCCTTTGTCCTCCCCTCACGGATCCACCACGCCCTCTCTGCGGTCCACCGGTCCCCCAATTCCCTACGGGTTGACGCTGCCTTGGTGCATTGGCGGGCCAACGGTCATCAGGGTAGAGACCCGGATCCTGATCTGGCCAGTCAGGCACAGGATCGGGCTGAGGCCTTGCCACCATTATTTTCCTTGCGCTCTCTTTATCCTCTTTCTTTCTGTCTCCTGCTTTGTTTTTTGCTTCTGCCAGCTGCAACTTGACCAGCCACGCCTGGGCTTCCTCCAACTCTTTCTTTTGTTTGTTTGCCAAATCCTGTTCCTGCTGAAGTCTGTGGGTCACATGTCTGTCCCACTGCATCGAGTCTGCAACGGCAAAATCTGGATTCTTTTCCAAGTCAACTGCAACCTGGTTGGGCAGCCCTGCCAGCACTGCCGAACGAAACCACGCTCTACTTTCACCCTCCTTCCCCGGATGTATTCCTGTTCCTAACAACCATTGTTCCTTTGCTTTAGCTAAACACTCTCTGGGTGTGTTTTTAGGATCCCAAATAATTTTTGGAATGGCTCCAAAGTTAGGAGTTGGGTCCTTCTCCCGAACTGCATCTGCTAAGTCACTCTGCACCTCATGATATTTCAGGTCATTTGCATATCTGGTTGTTTGAGCTATCTGCTCTACATCTGCTAACCCACCACCCAGCATACAACGTCCGGCCAAAGTGCGAAAGTCGCCCAGCGCTAATTCTTCTCCTTCCCAATGTTCTCCCTTGGTTATTGGTGGAAGTTGTTTAACCAATGCTTCCAAATCTCTCACCTTATAGGCGCGATAAACTGGTTCGTTCTTTGGACCTGCTATTAGAGGCAGACTTAAACCAGGGTCAGGAGCTCCTTGTTCAAAACTCACTTTTCTACTCTTTGAGCTCTTAAATATGGGCCGTCTCTGTGCTTGATCTCTCTTCACACTTCTTTTCCTCAAAATTAGGCTTGTACTTGGTTGAGGTTCAGCTCCTCCATCTTCGTCCTCCTTATCATCCTCTTCTTCTGATGACGTCGCACGGTCTTCATTCTCCTCTTCTGGCCCTCCCTGCATTACTCTCTGCTTTATAACCTCCAATGCCGTTAATGCCTCTATGGACGCACGTAGGGCCTCATGCATTTGTCCATACACTTCTCCTTCAGTTTTTAACACCAAGCTCAGAGGTATTTTATCACCCAGCCCTTTCTGTTGGGATGTAATAGGTTTACTTACCTCAACCTCCATCGCTTGGCACTCTTTCTCTGCTGATTTTAATACTCCAGGGGAAGCCAAGCGAACAGCTTTCTTAAGCTGTTCGAGCTGATCCTTCAGAGGTTTGCATCCCCTTTTCCTACTAGGTGTCGCACCCGAGCTGTCAGCCATTCTCTGAAACACAGATTTACCTCTTCCAATGGCGTTGGTCGACTCCACCTTCTTGGTCTAGGTCACCCAGACACGCTTAACTTTCAGTTTCAGTCTTCATCTCGCTGTTCTCGCAACCACTGGCTCCTCTTCCCCTGCTCGGTGATACACAAAGTTTAACCCAGCACTTTAGACGCTGTCCTCGCGTTCTCAAGCGTTGACACTCAATCAAAATTATTCGCCCTCAAAGTGTTAATATATGACACCAGCAACCCTTATGCGCAACGCGCTCACCTCCGTATACTTACCTCTCCAATAGTTCCTCGGATTAGTGTTTTTTCATTTATTGTAAACCCATTAACGGCGCTGCGCGTCCCTTATATACTTTACAGCAACACACCCTCAAGGGTCCCTCAACTTGTCCCGTACTAATAAGTCTAAAACCAAGAAATCACCTTTATGACATTATGTCAAAGCTTTCTCCATGTTGCACAGCCTGCCACAGGTTTAACAAAAAATCGCTGCCCGAGAAGGCTCCCACATATCAAGGTGGTCGTTTTCACAAACTTCCAGCAGACCCTCAAATAAACAAAAACAACGACCCAGGCAGGCTTCCAGTTCAGCCTCCTCAATTTCTATGCATACTGAAAACTCATGGGGAGATTCTTCTGTCTCCCCGTGTCCTACACAATTCACCTCCAAATGATCCCCTACAATTGAAATTTCAGTGTGGAATGACGCAGAGATTAACATTTCCTTATTTATTCACTATATGTAACCTGAATTTTCTCTCTCTTATCAAATAACCAAGGTTATCTTTACAATTTGTTATTGAACTACTAATTAAGTTGCTTTTTATTGTGTCAGTGATAAACTGCCCCTAAAAAGTCCACTTTATTGCGTGCTCATTGAGTTACTTCTATCAAAACTATTTAACAAGTTCAATTTACACATACTCATTAATTTGTCACGCTTATTAGTGGCTCATGGTTGCTTAAAGCCTATGTCTGACTTGACCACAGAGTTAGAGCATCATTCAATCCTCTCCGGATGACCACTCCACTTACTCTGCATCCAGTCAGCTCATGAATTAACAACCCTTGCAGACTGTAACCCTTTTATTTTTTGTTTATGCCTTCAAATCCACCTTAAATCTTCTTTACCTAAACGTTGGTTTTAAACACAAACAATTCTTATATTCTATTTTGAAACGCTGTCACCATTCATATATTTACAATGTTATTATTTACTAAGCCAGCATTTTAATTGCAGACATTTATCCACATTTGCAAACAATAGTTATAGAGCTGAATGACACACAAAACCGAAAGCATAGTCCTCTCATGCGCTCTGCATCAGCTGCCTCATTTGCATGCACACACACTCTTCATCTAAGAATAGCAGCAGGCAGTCAGTGCATTGCTGACTCGACCCACAGAGATCTTTTTAATACAGAGACGTCTTATATTTACAACTGCACAGATTTTAAACCTTTTAACACCTATCGAATTTCGACAAATTTAACATAACCGTTTTTTGCGATCAATTAACCAGTATCAAGACTTTAACTGTTTCTGGCCTCATTTCTAAAATCCCTAACTCAATTTAAAAGCGTCAACCAACCCAAACTTTGCCTGAAGCTCTATTTTTGGCATTTCACAGCCAAGGCTTACCCCGAAGTGTTAAGTTAAAGTTACACGCCCGAAGACCACTTCTGCTGGCCAAAAAAGCGCAGATACCGTTGCAAACGGTAAGGAGACTCTAACTCCTAGCTTAATTCCGGGATGCCCTGTACCCCACAGCTAAACCACACTGAACTAACCCTCTTCGCCGAGAGGTCAATGTCGCGCGTCCACGACAAGGAGGGAGCGTAACCTCCGGGCTCTGCGCTTCCTAGCAGACTCGAACTGCCGTTCTAGAATAATTTATAATATTTTGAAACAACAATCAACACCCGAAACAAGTGTATAACTGAAGTAGGTGCAACCTAGTGGTCAAATGGAGACTCCAACTCACAAAATGACCGCTCAGGTCCACTCTTATGACCAAATTTGGACTCTAACCAACACAATAACCAATTCCCTACCAAACTACTTGAGACTCTAACTCAATTTCTTTGGGACTTCAACCCAATATTTAAACTTTTTCCTGGCAGACTCAAACTGCTTTAGCAGACTTTACTGCTTTCATTTCTTCTTAGCAGAACTCTAACTGTTTCAACTCATGAAATTTTCATCAAAATCAAAACAGACATCCACCAGTAATTTCAGTGAGTAGACTTAAATTTTATCATATCCAATTTGGCACACTTTGGAAATAATTCAACAGGTAGTGCCTTACCTTTTGGATAAGCCGGCTTATGCCCACTCACTTAGACCACTGGAATTCATGTCTGCCCGTCAGACCACCCAAGACCCCGGATTTCTCCGTCCAAACCTCCAACTCTCCCTCCTCAATAACCGGACGAAGCCCCCAAATGTTAAGATTCAATATTGAGGAAGGGTACAAGAGGTGATCGAAGAATAACCACACCGATCCGGCCGGGTGAAGTCAAACGATGATTTTAATGAATACACGCGTGGGAAGACAACTCTGTACGCAGACAGGAAGTAGTCTTCGACTTAATCAAAGCATGAACAGATATTTTATAGCATCAGGGTTTGTTTACTGACGCCCCTTCATGCGTCACAGATACATTTTATACATAGATCAGATCAACATCATCATGACTTTTCACCTAGAAAATCATCTTCTATTTTCATGACTAGCCCTTCCTGTCTACCTTTCAGTTCTTGTCTTGTTCCTCTTTCTTGCCGAGACACCAAGAAACGGTTCCTCTTTTACCAAGACAATTTTGCAGTTACAGCCAAACATAACTAACCTCTCCTCTAAATAAATCTAATTTAAAGTGTGTGTGTGTGTGTGTGTGTTGACCTCACATGCTCTTTGTGTCACCTCTTCACCTACTGTCTGTGTCTCGTCCTCAAATGCTCTTTCTCAATTCACCTGTTGCACTTCTGACCTTTTACCAGACCAGAAGCTCACTGAGACTATGTGTATGTCTTCTACTAAATAAATGTTTTAATCAAGAACCTCTACTAAAACCTTAATATAAAATGATCTGATATATAAGTGTTTTGTAAGCATGTATTGCGATTCCTTCTATGGCTCCAAGTCACTTGCACAATAGATTGTCCGAACATCGCGCCGAACAAAGCTTCCGACCCCCAATTAATTGACCGAGCTCCAACTCTTTAATAAGCACAGATATGCATTGTGTATAAAATAGTCATAACTGCTTAAGGCCTTCTTAAAGCTATCTGTTACATTGTTAAAGCCTCGTCTTAGCCTGCGGCTCAAAATAACTTCCTGCTTTCACTTCTGCATACAACTTCCTGTCAGCCTGCAACTCAGTCTTTCTGAAAGAGACACTGTTTAAACCTTGGAATGCAATATCCATGCTGCAGATTATATTATTAATGCAATGACAATTATTTAACAATAACAGTAAAATAATTTCCCTCCTCGACACTACTTATAAAGATGTTGCACCAGTATGGTTGATCGCATTTGCAAATGATTAAAACAAGATTCCCCATTTGGTTTTATAATATTTTTCCTGTAAGACTACAGCAAACCAATAGCACCCGTATGCCATCGTGAAATTGTTATTTAACAGTATACTGATGGTAAATTTCATACTATGAGAACTTTTGCCATAATGTGCTGTACAGAATATAAACATGACACTGTTATAGACTGGTTCTTGTATTTTCTACTGTACTTAAGCACTCAAAGTACTTCATACCACATGTCTCATTCATACAAAAATTCATACAGCTATTTTTTCCTACTAATATTCTAGCTAATATTCACATGATTGACACATTGGGAGCAGCTTTTGCCCTTATCTGATTGCCATTACATCATTATTTTAGTTTTTCTATTGTAATGTCTTTGAAGCATTTATCAGTGTCAAATATATTAAAGTGTTCTAGAGTTATAGCAATAAAATGATTTATACTGCTCAGTTCTCAACTTGCATATCCTCTTTCATATAACTCAAATTGATGTTCTGTTATGTTTTGTTCTTTTCTGGACTATGGAAAGATATCAATCAGTCGCCCCCTACAAAAAAGCACTAGGCATCAGTGGGAAGAAAAAAACTCCCCTTTAACAGGAAGAAACATACTTATTATCTGCTACTACTACTGTAATATGAAAATGTTTGCTTGCTGTTAATATTTGGTCCTTAAGGACATCAGCATATAGTAAGCAATATTCCAGGGGGTCTTATCTTTAGCTGGGATAGGCTCCAACCACTGGATGGATGGATGACAACTTGTTATGTTTTTATGTTTCTGTTAAGTCAACACTTTATAATAACTGCACACTATCAAGCATTAGTTAATCATCTGTTAAGCATTAGTTAATGGTTACTTAATTATCTCTACAGCATCTACAAAGTATTTCACATCATCAATTAATAGTTTACAAGCACTGCTTTAAACTCTTTGTTCATGATGAATAAGCTAATGTATAACACTTTTTATTAATCATGTTGTCATGTTTTAATGTCATGATTAATCATTTATAAACACTACTCTGCATCAGTTACAAACCAGTCATTTCAGGATGTTCAGTGGTATACAAAATCATTGGTAAAAGGTAAGTAGATGGTTAACATACCCTATATAATACTATAAACTCTGCATGTACTACACATACTAGTTTCATACGTTTTATAAACACTGAATATCAGGGTTACACGAGCCACTCAATAACTATAAGGTGTTCTGACAGTAGTATATCATTTCTGTTACCCCCGAGTCTCCAGATTTGCTCCTTGTAAGACCTCCAGGCTCTCTCCAGATGTTGGGTATGGGCACCTGTATGAGGGTCAACATACCACCTGGTGTGGTTAACAGTATGGTGTTCATACCCTAAATTTGGGAGTACACGATAGGCCCGCCATTCATCACTTATCACTGAGGAACCAATCCAGACATGAAGGGTAATCACAGGAACAAGATGTCTTCGAGATCTTTTCTCCACAAGTCGCAAGATAGGCCTTGTGTCTGACGGAGGTTTGTTTGACTTGTCCATCATGTGCTGCTCCACGACAGATCCTATTTTCAAAATAGTAACATGAAACATGTATGTTTAAATATATGTAATAAGTATTTTGTTTAAACTAAACACCAAAATGCTCACCGTGCAGGAGGTAGTGATCGAGGTAGTTCTCCAGGGCTTCTGGGAGCTTCCTCCTCGTCCGCTCCTAAACATGGCCTCCCAGACTCTAAGCATCCTATCCACAAGTGTCATCAAGGCCACTTTGGATCATGTCTCCAAGAGCCTCACGGCGATTGAAACACAGGCCATCTTCACCCGCTCCATCCGAGACAATATGGTCGACAGCATCCTGACGGAGATCAGACACAAATTTCCTCAAGAAATTCTGTCGATCAAAATTGCAAACTTTGCACCAGTGTTGCTTAAGACCATTGCTGATGTAGCAATGATCCGGATATCTGAAATGTTTGAGCCCCCTTCAACTCTTCCTGATGTGAAGAACACAAATGAAGAACGCTCCTCTGACGGTCTTTCAATGGCAGATGTTCCACTAGCCGAAGGATCTTTTTCAGAAAGTGTTCCAGCGCCTGACGTTCTCTGTGAGGAAGTTCTTGCTGAAAGGGCATCCAGTCGGAGTTATCAAGACCTTAAGAGCGAAGGACCTCTTTCAGAAAGTGTGCCAGAGCCTGATGTTCCCGGTAAGGAACTTCTTGCTGAAAGTTTATCTAGTCTGAGGGCTGAAGACCTTACGATCAAAGGGCCTATTTCAGAAAGTGTTGCAGTGGCTGACGTTCCCTGTGAGGAACCCTTTGCAGAGTCCAAATCCAGTCTTAACAGCGAAGATCTTGAGATCAAAGGATCTCTTTCGGAAATTGGGTCAGTTCCTGATGTTCCCTGTGAGGAACCTTTTCCTGAACCCAGTATGAAGTCCAAAGACCTTCAGCTCAATAAGAAGAAGAAAAATGGCTTCTTCAAAAGACTTAAAACTCTGTTCTGCTGTTGTTGCAGACCAAAAGACACTGACTTACACTGAAACTGTCACTGTACTGGGTCTGCGACCCAGTATTGGTGTTCCAGTAACTGTAAATATGTAAATATAAATGGTAAATGGCCTGTATTTGTATAGCGCTTTACTAGTCCCTAAGAACCCCAAAGCGCTTTACACATCCAGTCATCCACCCATTCACACACACATTCACACACTGGTGATGGCAAGCTACATTGTAGCCACAGCCACCCTGGGGCGCACTGACAGAGGCGAGGCTGCCGGACACTGGCACTAGGGCTGGGTATCGTCACTGATTTCTAGAATCGATTCAATTCCGATTCGATTTAATTCGATTCTATTCAATTTGAATCTGGGAAATTTTGACAGAAATATTATAATTCAGATCAGTACATTTACATATTTTTGTATCTATAAAAAGGAAGCTGACACACGCAAGACTTTATCAAAGGTGTGAGCATCACAGCAGATGCCTTTGTGTCAAAGTAGCTGAAGATAAAACACAGAAAAACATGAAGGTGATTTTCCTGGCCTGGGATTTTATAAAAATATTCTGCAGTACATCAAAAACGAAAGAAAACCATTAATCAACACATGATTGTAATCTGAAGTTACAGCGGTTTTATTAGAGACACAGCTAAGCATTTTGCATAATTTTAAAAAGTTTAAATTTGGTCAGTATTGAACGGCAGAAATTAGGTTTTCTTTTCGGAAGTATATAAAACGAAAAGAAAAAAAAAAAGTCGGCCGACAGCGCTGTAAACAACGGTAGACTTGTGCATAACAAGTAAGCGAATAATGAAGAAAACAGATTTTTAGACGGGAAACTGTTCTTGAAGTACAGAGAGAGAGAGAGAGAGCTGTGCATCGTGGTCGAAGCAAAACAGTAAAAGTCAGAGTGAATACATGACAATGTTTATGTGAAGCAGTTTGGATCTTCTTTTGCTGCTGGTTCGGTCAATATTGTTTGGAGAGACATCAAACTAACAGCTTTAGAATCAGCGCATAAAGGGCGTAAACACAAAGCGCGGACCCGCCGACAGATCAGAATCAGCAAGCTGTCGGCTTTCAGCCCCGACCGTGAGAAAGCCGACAGCTAACTGATTCTAATCCGCGGGTCGCACTGTGTGTTTAAGTCTTTGTGCAGAATCCGTGTTCCTGCTCTCATTTACTGTCTTAGCTGTTTGGTGGTGGTTGAAATTTTGTGAGATTTCACCTGAGATTCTGGCATTTCGGGCAAAATAAATTTATATTAAAAAATCAATTCAGGATTTTAATGAATCGATTTTACGTTATCCAAGCCAGAATTGATTTTAATCGATAAATCGATTATAAAAACCCACCCCTAACTGGCACCACCGGGCCCTCTGGCCACCACCAGTAGGCAACGGGTGAAGTATCTTGTCCAAGGACACAACAACCGAGACTGTCCAAATATGTTGCTTGATGATTGTTGTTCATGTTTTTAGGGTTTCTTTAGTTTTCAGTGGGCTGGGTGTGTTTTTTTCCCCTTAGTGTTCTTTACTTAATTCTTGTTCATAGTTCCTGATTTGTTTTCCTAGTTCTTGTTTCTTAGTTTTTAGTTTCTTGAGTCTTGAGGTTTTGGTTTGTTTTTTGTGACGTTTATCTCTAATGAAAATGTTTTCCAGCAATAAAAGCTGCCGATTTAAGTTTCATTCCACGTAAGAGTCCTGTGTTTGGGTCCTACAACCTGCCTGTCACAGCACACCATGACAGAAATCAAATTTTATAAACTCATTCATATTTCTACACGAGTCTCCCATCTATATTAAATAATTTTTTTCTTTCAAACATTTGTAAGAGTCTTATGGTTCTCAAAATGCTTCCACAAGTCCAGTAAGTGTAGTGCAGTAACATAACATATTGATTGTATTATTTTTTAATACAGTTTGAACTTATTCTGTTAACATATGAACAACAGTAACTGAAACTGGTATATAAAATGCATTTCCTGTAGAAAATGCAGTGTGAAAGCTAATAGCTGAATAGTTTGAGTTGAATTTTTATAATTGCTGAAATCTCTGGTGAAAAACATGTTTAATGGGCTGAAATACAACGAAATATTCACCTGACAGCCAATGCGCAGAACTGAAATTCACACAGAAGAACTTGGAAACTAGCTGAACAGCTTGAAAATGTACATAAGAAAAAGTGTCTAATGGCAAAAGAAAATTTAGAGCTAAAACACATCTGAATGAATATTAGTAGCTCATATTCTTTAAACCACTGGGAGAGAGGAATTATGTATTTTAAATGTCTAAACTCAAGAATCTCAAATGAAAAAAAATGGAACATTTTCTTAATATCTGCTGTTTTTTGCCTTACCCATGTGCAGTGGTTCCCAAACTTTTTTTGCTAGGCCCCCCCTTTGTTTTACAAGAAAAATGTTCGCGCCCCCCCTTCTCGCGTGTGCACGTTCAAAACAACACTAAAAGCCTATTAAGAGAGATATGAATTTATTTAGAACTCACCGGAAAGAAAATGCCGCGAGCAAACCAACAAAAAATTGGGGATGGCAGGGAACTTGATATCCGCTCATCTGACCGCTGCAATCCAAGGTCTTCGTTTAGTAATATCGGATACATGAGATCCCTCCCGTTGCCTCCAGGAGGGGAAACAATGAAAAGAGAGCCCATTTTCCAGCTTCTTGCCTTCTCTATCGTGTGATCTAACGTTGCAACCGACGTACAACCATAGCTGATGCTTCTGCGTGCTTTGTTTGGCCTACTGTCATGGTGGGAGGGGTCGTGCCCCTCCAAAGCCCTATATGTGGAGGGATAGTAATTGTGCGTGTATATGTAAGCATTTAAACACTGCAGAGAGTAGTAACCGTATTTTGTCCCCCATTGCAGAAATCCATTTCACCGAAACAATAATGTGGCGCACAGTGTGACGTCAAAAAAGGCGCACACCTTTCACGCTGCGTTTTCCCCGTTTTCCTCGTCCACACGTAAATGCAAAAACGGAGTTTTTGAAAATATCCACCCTGGCAGGCGTTTTTAAAAATCAATTCAGTGACCGAAAACGTTGTTTATGTGTGGACGAAAGGTGCAAACATATAGAAAAATCTCATTTTTCAAAAATACCCGGGTACGTGTGGATGTAGCCTTTGTCTGTGTGAGTGTAACGGCTGCCGCAGGTGCAGCTGTTTGGGCGGGAAAAAGTACACAGCCTCTCTGATTGGTGGATTCAAATTGAGTTCAGACTCATTGACTGGCATAGATCCACACAGGCCCCTCCGTGCTCCATGTCTGTGTGTTTGTGTGAGTCTCTGTGTGCATGTGTGTGTTCATATGTGTCCATATTTGTAATTTTGTGTATCTGCTGGCTGTTCTTCCTTTTCTAAGGTTTCTGCCAATTTTTCACAGTTGAAAAGCAAGTAGTTTTGAGAAAACTTCAGCTTTTTTCAGATGGCCATTTTGCTTTTCCAATATTCTGCTTAAGTTATTACTTTTCTACTAAATTATACTATTTCTGCTACTATTATACTACTGTATATTAAGTTATACTGTTACACCACTTCTTTCAAACTGTTATGTTTGTGCTAAATATTAACATTTATGCTGAATTACAATACTTATGCTGTGTTTTACCATTTCTGCCAAGTTATTACATTTTTGCCAAGTTGAGCAAAATGATTACAAGTTCAACTACTTTTAAAATACTGACTTCAGCTTCTTCAGCTATTTTCAGCAGACAGCTTCAGCTTTACAGCATTCACACAGCATTTTTGCAGGAAATGCTAATTTTTCTAGTATTATGTTAATAACAGATTTGAGAAAAATCATATCTACATTATATCTTACTGTTATTATATTATTATGATCTGCTGCAAGCTGGTTAGAATCATATATGAAAACTAAAAAAAAGTAATTCCAAAATTTTGTCCTAACATTCAAACATTGAAACTACAAAAAGTGATGGCAAGAAGAAGAAGGTAATGTGATATCAATATAGTACCTGATAAAAGAAAAAAAAATGTTCTTTTCTGATTTGTTCATTGTAAGTTTGATCATATATCACTCGTACATCAGTTTTACAATTCCAAAAGAAAAATAAAGGTCAGACGATACAAAGTTGGGAATGCTTTGTGGTAAATGCTTTAGGATTACACTACATCTGTTAGCATTCCGTGACAGTAACCTATTCTATAGGTTGCACAACACCCTAGTAATACATTATTATCTAGTAATTACGCCACCTCTTGTTAAACGTCATGACACATGGCTACCTGACAGTCCTCTATAATTTAAAAGGACAAAGAAGCAAAATGAGGGTCCCATTGAAAACCTGGTGGTTGGGTTGATCAAATGAGTGAACCTATTGTGAGGGATTACCTCAGTGTCACGGTGCAGGATCACAGTGAACAGCTCATCCACACGGTCTCACGAACAGCATCACATGAGTGTCCGACACTCCTCAAGTGCTGACAGATATGAACCTTTGATGTGTATTAGTATGCCTAAGAGATGATTCACCTCCACCCTGTGCATAAACACCAAGACTGCAATTAAAAGGAGCACTAACAATATGGGCCGTAGATCGCCGACGACCGCAGCGCGTACACATCCAGTTAAAACGATTTTCATCCCTTGCATACAAACACATGCGTGCATGCACACGCCTTACTAATACTGTTGTGCCAACAATATTGCAGGAACGACTGATGACACTGATGACAGAAAGATGAGAGCGCTGACAGGGCGACAGGCGGTGAATACACTTTCATGGAAATAGCTCACGATGAAAAATGATACACTATTCATAGCAGAAAAGTACCCAATTGGTGGCAGATGTTAGATGCAGTATTTTTATGTTATTCCTCTCCTCTCAATTTGAAAAAAGCAATATACAGTATAGCTGGAAACTATTATACAAGTGGACATTTTACCAAATCAATGTAGAAAAAAACTGCCATGAAATGCACATAGACGCACGTAGATCATACTTGTATTGATTTGTGCTCGCCCTCTGGCAGTGTGAGGTATTTGAACACTACTAGAAGGCCATGGTTATCAATTCAGATGCTTTTTTGATACATGATAGCCATTAATAGAAAGTATTTCTTTGCCTTTAGCAAATAAGAAAATCATTTAGTCGTGCCTTTTCTGCTATGAGGACATATGAGTTTCTGTTTTGTCCCTCTCCTCTGTTTTAATTTATTTTAACTTTATCTGTTGTGATGCCTTCAACCATAAGTCTGGGAAACTAGATTCAGATGTACTGTACAGGGATGGGCTTGGATAGACACGAAAAAGAATAGAAACTGATTTTAAAAAATAATAAAAAACAAAAGAGGTTTCAGTTACCCTTATTGAATTCCCTTCCTGTCCTCTCCCAATATTCTGATAAAATATAAATGTCTTTTAAAACAGTTTTTGTCGCCCAGAATGCAGGAATGAGCACAGACTTCTGTCAAATGAGGTAACGCGTGCTCATTTTCTCTACTGTGCACAGCATTTATGTTTCCAGCTGCGGATATTCGACCCCCCCAAAGGCCTTTTCCGAGCCAGGAAAAACTCTGATGTAGGCCCCAAAGCACTTTGCAAAGCAGTCCCGTGATAACAGTCCTGGAGAGCCTGTTAATGCTGCATTTACGTCAAAGGGAAACAACATATTTGTATTTTTTCCAGCTTATAAAACAAACATAGAAGTCCTGGAAGGTAACTCTTACGAGCTGTTTGATGTTTTTTTCCCCCCTAAACCTCTGATTTATCCACCTGTGTTTCACACAAAATTGAAAGGACTGAAAAGCAGCTCAATGCAGTCATGCACATATCCCTACTTAAGTTCAAACTGAGCATCAAAATGGGGAAGAAAGGTGATGTACGTGACTTTGAATATGAAATGATTGCTCATGCCAGAAGGGTATGGCGTTATTTTTGTGCCACTATTCTGAGCGCACGTTAAAAAAAATTTGCTCTCAAGGTTCTTTCTGTGAAGTTCTAGCTGTTTAGCAGTGAACAGGACTCCTGCATGACTAAGAAGTCCTTCACAAGCTCCAGATGCAGGAAGAGCTGTACTGATTTTGATCGACAGCTTCCTGATGTGAGAAACGCTATGCAATGGTAAGTTTTCTCTAAATCTCTTTTTAGTTGTGATGGGATTTCCGGCTCTTTTTAGAGAACCGGCTCTTTCGGTTCAGCTCACTAAAAAGAGCTGGCTCTTTCGGCTCCGAACTGGCTCTTCAGGTTGTTTTGTTGCTTTAATTAATTTATTATTAACAATAATACAAAATTATGCACAAAAGGAATTACTAATGTAAAAAAAAAGTGGTTTTATTTATATATTTATATATGTTTATATATAAATATATGCGGTGGCCCCTAGAGACATGTGTTGCTTGGGATGAATTGGTTTCTTCTAAACCCAATTCATCCCTCCCACCTACTTCCCTCTCAAACTGTCTTATTGAGATTAGATCCTGGTTCTCCTCCAATTTTCTCAAACTTAACAAAGTTTTACTTGTTGGTACACCATCTATCTTAACCAAATCCCACAGTTTTTCCATTAACATTGAAAATTCTCCCACCCTTCCCTCCCCTCAGGTTAAGAGTTTGGGTGTCATGTTGGATAATACTCTTTCATTCCAGTCTCACATTAATTACATAACCCGGTCTGCTTACTTCCACTTACGTAATATTAACCGACTCCGTCCCTTCCTTACCCCCCATGCTGCTGCCATCTTTGTCCATAGTCTTATTACTGCAATTCCCTCCTATTTGGTCTCCCTAAAAGGTCCCTTCATAAACTCCAACTTCTTCAAAATTCTGCAGCTCGGGTCATAACTTGCACTCCGTCAAGAGCTCATATTACCCCAGTTCTTCAGCAGCTTCACTGGTTGCCCGTAGAAGACAGGATAAATTTTAAAATCGTACTTCTTACATACAAGTGTATCCATAAATCTGCTCCTTCATATTTGTGTGACCTGCTCCATATCACCACTGTTTCCTGCCTTTTCAGATCATCATCTGCTATTCATCTTACTGTTCCATCCTCACACCTTATCACTATGGGGAACAGAGCTTTCAGTCGCTCTGCTCCTCGGCTCTGAAACTCTCTTCCTCCTGCACTAAGAAATATTGACTCCCTTTCCGTATTTAAGACACAGCTCAAAACACATCTGTTTAAACTGGCTTATTCGCTTTAATGCCGATTTTATCTGTTGTCAAGCTCTGTTTTGTAATTTTAACTTATTTTATGTATTTTATGACTACTGTTTCTTTTATTAATTTAATTTTTTGTAAGGTGACCTTGGGTTTCTGAAAGGCACTCTCAAATAAAATGCATTATTATTATTATTATTATTCATTATTATTATTATTTCCTCAGGCTGAGTTTTTTCACGCTGAAAAGTTGATTTGTTTTGGGTCACACTGAAGACACCGACGCTGAAGACATAGCTGTTCTTTTGTACTGCTTTTAAGCGAAACATTCTTTGTATATGAGGCCAAGGGTGTTCATCCTCTTCAGCTCTAGCGTAGACAATTGGCTCTGCCATGTTTTCATGTGTTTCTTCTTTCCGTGTGTCCGCCACTTTGAAATGCTTGGGCGGCTCTGCCCGCCACAGTTTCAGACTGGTCATGTGACTGCATGGTCACATCTGATTGCTAAAAAAGTTACCGGAAACCCCACTGGCGGCATGTTATCTAATGTGTTAAACTAATTATTTTTTTTAAAAAGTAACGAGTAGAATTTTGCAAATGTAACGGAGTAAAAGTACCGTTTCTTCTTCACAAATGTACTCAAGTAAAAGTAAAAAGTACATTTTTTTCAAAAACGTACTTAAATAAATGTAACGGAGTAAATGTAACTTGTTACTACCCACCTCTGTTATCCACACACACACACAATAGCAGCCCCTCCTGCTCAGTTTTTGCATTTGCGCTCGCTCGCAATGTGTTGCTCGTGCTCTCAACATTTCTGCCCGTGCGTGTTCAACTCTTTCTGTACACCGTTATATTTGTACCTCAAAATCACACATTGCGAGCGAGCACAAATGCAAAAACTGAGCGAGAGGGGCTATTGTGTGTGTGTGTGGATAATAGCAAACACTGAAATACATTTTTTGCACGCAGCAATGAATTTTGTTCACTCAAATTGAGCTTTTCTTCGCTCAAAATAAATTTTTCCTCAAAATGCAACACTTGCACCTGCAAACCTTTTTTACGTGCGCTCAGAATAGTGGCACAAAAATATCGCCATAGAAGGGCTGGTCTGAGTATTTAAGAAACTGTTGATCTGCTAGGATTTTGCCACACAATCATCCCCACAGTTTACAGAACATGTCCAGTGAGCATCAGTTCTCTCTCTCTTTGCTGATGTCAAAGGTCAGATGATAATGGACAGACTAACAACGAAAGATTAACAGGCATTTAAGTAATCACTTGTTATAACTGAGGTATCCTGAAGAGCGCAAATCACTGAACACCGAACCGAGTGCCACTCCTGTCAGCTAAGAACAGAAAACGGTGGTTAAAACTTGCACAGGCTTATCAAAGTTGGTCAACCGAAAACTGGAAAAACATCTGGCCTGATGACTCTCGATCGCTGCTACAGCATTCAAATGGTAGGGTCAGAATTGGTGTAAACATGAAAGCATGGATCCTTCCTGCCTGGTATCAATGGTTCACGCTTGTGTTACCGATGTAATATTGCAGAGAATCATTTCTTAGCATGAAATGAGCATCTTTTAACTGCCGCAGCCTACCTGAATACTGACGCTGACCATGTCTATCTTTTTATGGCCACGGTGTGCCCATCTGCTGATGGCTGCCTCCATGAGGATAGTGCTCTATTTTACAAAGCTTAGATCATCTCACATTGGTTTCTTTAACATTACAATGAGTTCACCTTACTCCATATGATTGTGCAGCTGACAAACCTGCAGCAACTGTGTGATCATGTCTGTATGAACCAAACTCTCTGAGGAATGTTTCTGGCAGGCTTTTGAAAACATGTCAAAAAGAATTAAGTTAAAGAGTGGTTCAACCCAGCACTAGAAAGTGTCTGATAATTGTACTGTATGTTATTAACAGTGATAATCTTAGCTAGAAAAGAACATTTTGTAAAAGAGTGCCGTACCTGACCTGCCTTTGCTTTGAAGCTCAGACCCGTGGCAATGACACTGAAGCTGCACAGTGTGTAAGTGTTGTAATTAGCACTTATTTTGGATTAAACAGCATCACACTTGGCTTTGACACAGCTGGAGGAGATGATCGTGATTTTAAAGGGACGTGATGAGTGAGACCAATTAAAACGGGGGTCAGACATAAAGATCAGAGGATGTGTCAGTTAAAAATGTCTCCTCAAAAGAAGCAACTTTTTGCAAATGCTGCAAAGGCGTGTCATAAGCAAATCTGAACGGAAATGTTTGCTTGCACCAAATACAGTAAAAAAGAGAGAGCAGAAAACACTGAAAAGTACTGAAAGTCAAACAAACATGAATCACGTTGTTATGGTCATTATAGCTGTAGATTTCCCTCTCTGGGTATGGTTTTGAACAGTCTGTATATATACTGAGTCTATCCTGTAACTATAATTCACCCCTAAGAGAAATCTAATAACCTGTATATGTGTTGTATATTGTGCAGGTTTCTCATAAAAGCATCACTCACTGGGATAAGCTTTAATAGCTGTTATTTATATTTGGACTGAGCAGGTTTATTCTGTGTGCCTACAGAAATCATTACACCTCCTCTTGGGAGAGCCTGTAGCAACGTGTGGTTCGACCTGCCAGATGACTCAGCGATAATATGTTTCCCCTTTATCGGTTTTTCCGTCGGTGTTATTGGTCACCTTCCACAGAGGTCATTAAAAAACAACTAGGGAAGAAGGGACAGAAGCCTCGTGCCGTAATAAGGAACAAGCTTTAATTATTGATCCCAGACAAAGAAAAGCTAAACGGATGAAATGCTAAAGAGCTATTACTTTCAGCTCGAGTGTGTTTATGCTTTAAATTATGACACTTTTTGCTCCACTCCTCAGGTAGCCGCAAATGAAAAGTGTTTGTGATGATATCGGGGAACTTTCAGCTGAACTGGAAAAATCTAGATGGTTGATTGACATCCTACTGCTATAGCTCGAGTTAGAGCGTATTTCTCTGTCAAGCGCCTCCCGATTCCGCAGTTCCAAACATGCACCACACCGTAGATCCTCTGCATGGCCACATCACAGCAAGAACATTCCAGTTTTTGACCTCGCTGAGCCGGGAATTTCTGTGGCAAGTTTAAGGGCGAAAACACAACTTTACACTCAGTTACTTTTCTAATAGTTCAGAACCGTTTAACTCTTTGTGATGTACGTTGAACAACGTGCTGGAAACATTCCGAATTCCTGATCCATGTTGAAATCTACAACAGTGCAGATGATTTCAGTGTATTCATAGTTTTCACAGGACTTCAAATCATTATGGAAAGGACCACCTGAAGAGCTTGACAATTATTTATAAGCATGTAAAAAATTGGGCAGTCTGCCTCACACCTTAGTGGAGCTTAGAAGAAGATAAATGATACCACCCTTCACTTGCATCTAGTTTAAAGGAGCCAAAAGTTCAAACGGAACAGGAGAAAAATAAAGCAGAAGAGCAGGAGGAAAATTAACATCAAGAAGAATGAAAGAGAAGAGGTAAAACAATAAAAAGGTGGAGTTCACACAAGGCGTTAACGGGAAGAAATGAAGGAGAATATGAGTTAGCTCCACAAGGCCATCATTTCTCTTAAAACTTACAACGCCACCCCCGAACTTATTCACTGCCTCTTACTTCAAACCTTTACACCAACACACCCCCTAACTCATGCACCTGCCTATTTAACCCTTATAACATACACATTTACCCCAACCCATGTTTCCCAAATGTAGATAGACAGATATAGCCCAATAAAATCAAAGGAAATAGCTCAGAACAACAGCACAAAAATTGCTCAGAATGTGTAACAAAGAACAAAGACGACCAACAAACCAGGTCTGTTGAAGTGAACTGACCCTGTCTGTAAGGTCCTTTTTAACTAAAGCTCTTAAGCACTGTATTCTAGTGCTTGTTTATATAACATGTGGCTGTGCGAACAATGACACCTGTCACATATACACGCACACACACAGGCACCTCTATGACATGCATACAAAAGCTTGCAATATCATAAAAGGCTGTTTCTTTCTCTTCCCACACCTTTGTCCTAGACAAAAACACAAAAGATTCCTTTTCAAACAGCTGTTTGGTTTTCCTTCAAAACTGATGAGGTAAGGTACACCCTATTCCACTGAAAGCTCCAGAAGGCCTGAGGGAAATGGGCGTAATCTCAATTTTAAAGCAAAGGTAATACATACAATGGATCCTTGATAAGGTCTGACTAAAATGAATTCTTTTTAAATGATTTTTAAAAAAATGCTAATAGTGTTTTACCCAAAAGGCACAAAGTTATCGTACAGTCTCAGTGTCAAAGTAGCCCCTAATTTAATAAAGCAGTGGTAAATAGAAAACCATCAATTTTGCAGCAGTTAACATTTGAAAAAGCTCAGATCTCTCAGCAGCTTGTTTCAGATCTGTACCACAGAGAAGCTAAAGGCGTCATCACTATATTTTATTTCAAAAGTTGAAGGAGAAGCAGTTCCCAGATGACCTGAAAGGCCTCGAGGGTTTATAAGAGCGCAGATCAGAGTATTCAGAATGTCAGAACTGTTTTGGTCTTAAAACATTTAGTGTTTTATAGGACTGAAGTATATATATATTCACACACAAAGGAAAAAATAAACAATCAAGCTCTATGATCAATGACATTACTAGCAGAAAAATTACTTTCTGCTAAATATACTTAAATATATATATATATAGACTCTATATATCATTGCCATAATGATTGTGAAGTATGTGCAGTATGCATGTTTGCTCCTTAACTCCTTTCTGTGCATTTACACATAAAAACTGCACGATCGAGGAAAGGGTCATGAATGTACGCCATATTTATGCACATAAATCCAACGTCACATTTGCACATTCATATACACGCATTTATATTTAACACTCACTGCAGGGGTTCAATTTTAAGAATTTTAATAATGGTTCTACACCATTAATAGAGGGTTAAAGATAATCATAGAAGATGGCAGACAGAGGGGAATCTTTGCTAGCTATGTCCAAAACACCATGATCAGCGTACAGGCCACAGGTAATGGCTGTTTATTCCTTTAAGGTCAAGTACTGATTTCCAAATTTCTACATTTCCAATTAAAAGCTCTTATTATTAATATAATGTGACAGCTAAAGTGTCTGTCCTGCAGCAATATGTTGAAAAGGTGACACTTTATAATACTTTTATGCTATTAAGCATTAATAAAGTATTAGTGGGCGCTTAATTCATCATTTGTATATCATTACTCCTCCTTTGTCATTTTTAAATACAGATATTTTTATACAGCTGTTACTTTTTACACCATGTACAGCTACCACTGTGCAGTCACAGCTATCACTGCTAATACAGCACTGCTAGTAATAATCATAATAGTTGTAAAAATCTTAATAATATTAATCATAATATTAATAATTCTTTTACTAAGCCCAGTTTGATCACCTAGGCTACCACATGCAACCCTAACTCTGAGTCCAAAAAGTGATGAATTACACTGCAGGTCTTTAAACAAACAAACAAAAAAATCATACTTATTAAATGCAAAATGTACTAAGCCAGAAAAAAGACCGGGGCGTGCAGCTGACATGGAATGAAGTGGGCGTTTACAAAATATGCAATAGTCTGTGAAATAATAAGATGCAAATTGGGGGCAGAGCTGGGACCCTGTTGCTATCACAGACATCTGCTCTTCTTAAACCGCGACAGACGCAGAGACACAGGTGGAGCACATGAAATACATTACTTTTATTGTCAGGAAAAAAACCTGGAAGCTCTGTTTTTGTTTTTGGCCTCTCGTGAAAAGATCGATTTTGGTTCGCAGGAATCCGTATTTGAAAATAGCAAATAATGAAATGCCCAAGAAACGTATGGTTTGTTGCAAAACAACATATTGCATTCATCTGATACTGGAGCGGATTTTATGATTGCAATTCAGCAGTGCGCTCACATAGGAAATCATTGACTTTCACGCACCTGGTCTGCCACCTGTCACTGCTGGCAGCTGAACGGGAAGCTCAATCACACATCTGTTTACACTGTTGGAGACACTGCACAAGGAGACCAAGGACATAAAAACTGAAGTGTTATTGTCACCTATGCTGAGCTCTCTGTTTATGATTCAGCTATTTTGCTGTTTCAGTGTAATAAACCCCATCATGTAGCCCCATCAAACAAACCTCAAGAAAAACAAAGCACCGCGGGAAATTCTTTTTAAATGCAATTTTATCAGTAAAGTCAAGAATGTACAACACATGAGCTCAAAACAAGAAAATAGACCTGGTTACGCACGTTCACGTCTTTGTGCAATAGAACCCTTCACACCGCACAGTAAAACATGACTTTTTTTAATAAATAAATAAAAGCACATAAGTTATGTACATGGTATTAAGTCAAAATTTCAAAATACTCCACTGCCTTGTGGTCTGATTACACTACAACAGAAATCAAACAAGATTCATGTTATAGTGCCTGTACAAACACTAGGAGACACCTAAAGCATTGGCACATTTGATACAAAAAAAAATAAAAAATCGTCAGGAGAAGCAATATGTAAATGCTAGCTGCATTGTAATAGTTCAGCACAGAGCACAAGAGCATCAATAAGGCAACTTCTTATTGTTCTGGGCACTTGGGAGGATATTTATATTAGGACATTTTTCACCCTATGAAGCAAGCAAAGAAAGACAGCTAAACTGAGCAAACATATTTATGATGCTGAGCTTTAAGCACTGTAGTTCAATGGTTCCTCAGTCTTAGTTTAGGGTCTTAGCACACTAATATTACTAAATCAGCACTAAGTACAAAGAGAGACCCGTTAGGTCATTTTGTTTACAGGAACTGTTCAAAACTGTAGCATTTGCAAAATTAAAGGGACATTTGGTTTTATGAAAGAAGCACATTGTAATGGCTATGAAATGACAGTGTTTAGGCTTGCTGCCAAAAAATATCACTGTAACTATGCAGTTCTTCCTGCCACTAGTACTAAATCTGGACTAAAAAGCAGTAAGCACTTTCCCCATTACAATGCACTAATCAGGCAAGGAATAACTGTGGTCGGACATAGTTGCGTGACTGAAATTATTCGAATATGTGCAATGAACATTAGCTACTTACATTCAGAGTGCAGCCATAGATTTAAAACAGGAATGTAGTAGTTACTACATGACAGCAAGTTCACTGAAAAGGACACAGGCACTTAAAATCAACCTTGCTTTTATGTAGACGAATAACTAGACTACAACCAGTTGGCAACCAGTTCGAGTACATATTGCAAAAGACAAGACGAATTTCACTTATTGGCACAGACTGACTCGGACTGATTCCAATTTGTTGGCAACTTGTCTGTGTTTATAAATTAGGTGCCAGTTATTTGCAACCCTTGACAAATGTGTCTGAGTGATTTCAATCCAAGCTTGTGACTGTTTGGAGACAGGTATGCCTTACCAGGTGACCTGTGCAATCTTCTTGCAATAAAAAGTCGTCACCCAGAGGTTGAAGGTGTTGCACCAGTTGGTCAAGCTAACTACTTCCAATTAGTCGCTGAATGCACACAAAAAAAAGGAAAGAAATCAATCCAATTATCACTTTAGTCACAAGTAGGATGCAATTTTATTTTTACTAGAGCAGTTTCTTTACTCTAGTGTGACTGAGCCATTAGTGAGTGGTTCCTCTCCCCAGTTAGATGATGTGATGGGTGTGACAGCGGGTGCTGAAGTCTGTTGCCACTTTTAAATGTTTGACCTGAACATGACACTAGACGAAATGCTAAAGGCTCAATTACGGTGACATTTTTTCCTGTGGAGATCATTAACGTTTGTACCAAAGGTCATGACAATCCCATCAATATATGTCAAGACGTTCCAGCCAAGTGTCAAGCAGGATCACAAATGTCTTTAGAAAATGTTATGGAAATATATCCAACAGCTTTTAGGACATTTCATTTCATTTCTGATGGACAGTTGGACAATCCAAAGAGCCAGGCTAAATTTTGACTTCAGGACTTAAGGCGGTTTGAGCGAGTGTGCTTTTGTGTATTGCAGGAAATAATACTCAAGTGCTCGAAAGCTTATTTCTCATTTCTACTCCCTGATAAAACTGACAGATTAGCCCAGCTGCAACATCCCCACTAAGACCATAACTGGGCTTATTTTTTAAACAAGAAAAACATGCTTCAGATAAAAGGAAATAAATGAGACGGCAAGACTGCAAAACGTGGGACTGATGTTGTCGGCTCTCATCTCTCATTTCTAATGATCTGTGCTCCCCATTGCTCTTTAGCTGGTAAATAAACAGGACCTGTCTGATGAATGAAACAGGGACAGTTTACTCCAAGGGAAAACAATCGCCCACCTGAGAGATCCAGGCTGATGTTTCACTGATATGGAGTATATGCTTTTCTCTCACTCAGTGGGAACAATAATAAATATAGCGCTGGAGGGGTGAGATATGCAGGACCTGAGAAAAGGGAGAGACGGTAAAAAGCAGAGAAGGGGAAAAAGGCTGCAGGGGATTTGACAGTCAATATATGGCCAGATATATACACAGACACACAGACACAGAAGAAGAAGACAGAAAACAAGGAACACTGAACACTCAGTGGTGTTTTGAGCTAAGGTGCATGACAAGTGAGACAGAGTCTGTTTCTCTCTCAATGTTGCCAGAAACTGTTTACAAAAAAAGACCAAAATAACCTTTCAATGGTAGAAAACAAGCATGCCGAAAAACAAATGTAAAAAAACAGAAATGCTTTTTTAAGGCGGCACAGTCCAGTACTGATGCTGATCGTGAATGTCTTTCACCGGGTGTTTTTTTAGAGTTTGAAATGCACCAACGTTCATAGGTACACAATAGTTTCCTCCCTGCCCTCCTCCCCTCCACTGTCGGTCTCCAGGGAAACCAGCTGAGGGTCACCGGGATGCCGGCGCACCGGATACGGGTCAGTTCCACTTGCTGTTAGTGACCAGGTCTCCCCATTGTAGCTGTGATCTGAGTGGGCACAAAAAAAACACACCATTTGTAGGAGAAATACAATTACTGAAATTGAACAATGAGACATTATTTATTCACCACTGATCAAGTATCCGACAGTATGGGACACGTAGCCACGTGTTTAATGAGCTCGGTCTAATTGCTTAGCCCCCTTATGTAATCACTAACAGCATACAGACTAGGCGCTGCTGAGCCTGCTGCTCCCTCCTGCACCGTGTCTGAAAATGGGGAAAGAAGAGAATTTCAAGCTATGCATCACACCCCCTCAGCTCAGGCGTGTCACTTTTATCAGCAGCTTTCTCAACACGATCAATTGTCAGGCTTCGATGACATCAGCCTCCTCGCAAGCGATGGCGGACAAAAAGAGAGGAGGAGACAAGGGACCAGAAATGACAAATGAAACTGCTAACACCTACGAGTTGGCAAGCATATGGTTATGCTGAAGTACTCTCACAGCAAAATACTATAACCCTGACCAGCCTGTAGTTGCTGTTCTCATAATCTTTTTCAAGGATTAGTATCATTATTATTCAGATGCAATTAGCTCTTAAAGAGGCTATGCTTTTGTAGGTGGTAACTATCACTTGTCTCTGCTACGCTTGCATTCTTTTTTCCCTCCATGTGCTGTCTAGCATTAGGGCAGGTGTGCTGTCATGGTAACAGATGGCGTGAACTATAAATTGCCTCATTGTGTCCCTGTAGGAAAGTGTCTGTTTGATTAATTATATAAGAGTCTGTCAGAGTAGCTCTGTTAGCCAACACACAGGCCAGGCCTCCACTAGATGAGATGTAAAGATAAAAATACCAAATCTCTTTCTTTGAGTTTCATCCATGAAATATTAAGATTGAGTGATAATGTGACATGCATGCTGTTAAATATTTAAATTGCAATAAACACAAGGCTGTTAAAGCGTGGCACAGGGTTGTTTTATTTTCTGTCTACAGCAGTGAAAGGTAAATACTACACTACTGCTGTGTGTCATACTTAAACTCACTATTTTGAGTGCAGAAGTGTGTTCACATTATCAACTATGGATACATGAAGTACTTTAAGAGTTGGTGTACTCGTAATGGTCAGAAAGCCCAAAATTCCTGATGTTTGACTCGTCAAAAATCAAACACTACAGAAACAAGTGCTCGCTCTGCAGAAAGTAGTGTACAAAAGAGAAGTATCCACTTTAACAACTTAGCATCGCATTTTAGTTCACAGCATGAAATAAAATGCAGCACAACAAGAGATGAATCTATTTTTGAAGTGTATGTATTTTTTTGATTTGCATACATAAACCAAATGCAAAATTGGTGCTGACAGTTTAACCAGATGATTTACAATCAGGGAAGAGCTCGCACTCTCCCAAGTTCCTGATCAAATTCAAATCAGCAATGATTTTCTAACACCAGCCACCCGGTGATTGTCACCGTTTTATTTTTAATTTAACGATGCTCCCAATGTCTGGCATAATTATTGTTTGGAAGCAGCCACGACCAAGAGAGTATGTGCTGTAATAAATCCTTTATTGACCAATTATGGCTCAGTCACACTAGAGTAAAAACAGCACGCTGACCTCCTTGTGTCTACGAAAAGTCGATGGTTGACTGAGAATTGCAACGAACTTTGTTGCTTTCAGAAACTGATTGCGGGTACTTGCATCCCAAACAATCACCATCCAACTCAGACTGACTGCAGACAGGTTGCTGAAGGTTGCCGTTCAAATCATAAATGCAGGCAGACTGCCAACACAATAGTGGACTTGACTTGATTACTAACAGGTTGTATTCTGGTTACATTCGTATATAAAATCAAGTATGTCTGATTTTACAGTTTAATCAATGTCCTGCAGCAAATACGTCGTTATTGGTGGAGGCAATTCTGAATTCCTGATTGAAATCTACGAGGTTCTGGTTGGACTCTGAATTTTGCTGAATGCTTTTCGGTTGTCTGTTGTATTAAGAGTGTGCATGTGAGGATGGATGACTGACGTCTGCAGATCAAATCTACCTACAAATACAAATAAAGTAACCTCAAAGTGACCAGTTGTTAATATGATTTTTTGTGCAGAAGACAACAGATAAACTGCAGTTTTCAAGAAATTGTTCACACATAATCGACATATTATCACAAAGAGATTTCATTTAATTGCCAACCTGACCCAATTCGGTTGCACACTCATAGCAGACTAACTGCAGACTGACTCCATCAAGCATAGCTTGTTGTTCTATTGCCGTATTGTTGCAGTTGCTTTAAATATATGTCTCCAACTACTGTTTTCCCCGTGTGACTGAAGCATTTACAGATTTCTAGCTTTCTGTAGGGGATATCATGTTCTATGTATAAAAAACGAGCAAAAAAACAAAAACAATAGAATGTTACTTTTTCATTTAAATTCTGACAATAAATAAAAGCAAACTTAAACAGAATTAGGGCTCAGATTAACTTTAGCTGGCTTCAGCACAATGAAATAAAAGGAAGTGAACGGGCTCTCTGTAGATGGGCTCGATGGGTTTGATTGAAGAAGTGGCTGCGTTAAGCTAGTTAAATCTAACCAGCCTGGAGCTGCTGGCCTTAAGCAGAGACAACTCAATTCATTCTTTTTATTTCAGTCTTTTAGTTTTGTGAGCACTTGGACTGACAACAACACGCTGGTGTCAAAAAAACGATACCGTTTATTAGGGAACTAATGATGAATGAATAATGTGCCGTGATCGTTGTGTTATATAGGCTCACAGTGTACAAAGAAGCTTTTTTATTGAATGCCAAGGAATTTTTAATGATACACAACACTTGGACACCTTTCCACAAATAAATTGTACACAACCAGTGTTATAAAGGAAGCAGTAAAATGTCTTGATGAAGGGAGGTTTTATTAAGTTTGCACCTTTGCAAGAAAAAAAAACATTCCTAAGTTATGTGTTGCATTATTATTTGTATTGTGTTATGTCCACTGTTTTCTAAGTGTGTGGCAGATTCACAGAAAAATGATCTATTCAAAAGCTACTGTCCACTGCGATGCTTGAGCACAAAGTCACAAAGCAGGTTTTTTGCCTCCTGCAGCACTTTGCACAGGGTTTGAATTCGTCAGCGTGCCGTAAAGTGAAGCGGCTTCACCTTTCTTTTCTTCCTCAACCTCCTCACAGAGCTCTCGTCTTTTGTGTAAAAAGGTGAACAACAAAAACCTGATACGACTCATCAGATGAAGCGTCAGCGTAAAAAATTCCATCCAACTGGTTCTCCAAGATTACACTGAACCAGAACGAATTATTGAAATCCACTGAATTAAAAAAGGTGTGTGTGTGTGTGTGTGTGTGTGTGTGTCGTATGCACAAGAAGAAATAGTCACATGCACAGGTGAGGATGAGAAGAGAGATCATATTTTGATCCCTGTGACTGACAGCACAATGGATCATTTGCATCTGAAAGAGATTCCTTTTCTTTTCACACGAAAAAAAGAAGAATGGAGATACCAGGTTCCTCCACATACCAGGCAGCTTGTGACCCAGAATGAGATCGCACGAGAGCTCTTAAAATATAAGACTGCACCTAAGACACAAAAACATGTGTGGCGATTTGGTCTTTTATTAACTGTTGAGAAGACCCTCAAGGGACCCACTGAAGAGCCTTGTGGTTACACATCAGCTGGAGCACACCCTGCACTGTAGACTGCAGGCAGACATCCACCCCGGGCTTGTTAACAAGTGACTCAGGTTTCACTGGGGCATTGCGTGTGCTCAATAATGAGGAAAGGTTAATAAGCTGATCAATGGCAAAGAGATTGTGCTGCCTGCTGTAAGCTGGTAAACAATAGCGGGAACACCACATTAGGCTGCGCTGACCCGGTTTTTACGAGGGCTCAGGGAGACAGGCCGAATGTAAACTGTAATTTTCCCCGCCTGCTGAGAGCATCGGGGCGAGCACGCTGATGAATGGATTAGAAATGGAGACGGGCAAACATGGGATTGTAGCCGACACCTCCAGAGCGCAACCTGATTAATCTGTGACTGCATCTCTCATTCCTCCCCACCCCCCGCACGCTCACGCCGCCCCCTTTTCACCTGATGCGATGACAAGCCATGCTGTAATGAGTTTTGCAAAGATTTCTTTCAGATCGATGCCCCAATCAGTCAGCCATCGCCTGCAGACTGTGATTCACACGCTGTTGTCTCCCCGGCCACTCGATAGATAGAGAAAGCATTGATTTTCTTTTTCCTTTGGCAGGCTCGAGCATTGTGGGGTGGGGTGGAGTTTGGGGGACTCAATACTGCTGCAGGTGGAGGTGGTGGGAGGACAGGCAAGGCCTCACCGTGGATACGGCCTTGAGAGCGCGGCGTGTTTGTGTGTACAGTAGGCTCTCGCATGCATGGGTGAAACCAGTGCAAGCAGAAGGTTTGTTGACATTCTCACAGGGCGCAGATTTCTAATTTATGTTGACAGGGTGATAACACAGTACGCTACTGTTCAAATACATGAGGTAGATGCAATGTGTAGCACTGTGCTAAAATGCATGTTCTTATTACATGTAGTAGAAATGGAAATAAGAAATTGAGCTATTTGGTGCTATAAAAAATACGATCCTCTTTTGAGAGAATTGTCAAAATATATCCCAGCCTCAACTTTGAGAGGTCTGTTTGAGCAAAACAAAAGCTCTGAAACCAGCACTGTTACAAGTGTACCAGAGACTCAGATGGAGGCCAGCTGAGGGCTCAGTATCATTAGGTCTTCCTCAAAGAGGAAGGTCCCATCTTATCTTAAAGGCTTCATAGTACCATATCCCCTTTGCTCTCAGACTAAAGGCTTACTTGTGGTTCCTAGGATATTTAAGAAGTAGAATGGGAGGGAGAGCCTTCAGCTTTCAGGCCCTTTTTCTGTGGAAGCAGCTCCCAGTTTGGATTCAGGTGATAGGCAACCTGTCTAATTTTAAGACAAGCCTTTAAACTTTCCTTTCTAAAAAGCTTATAGCTAAGGTTGGTTGACCCTGCACTTTCCATTTGTTGTGCTGCAATAGGTCTAGGCTGCTGGGGGCTTCCTGTGAGGCACCGAGTGTTTTTCCTTCCCACTGTTGCAAACTATTTGCTCATAGAAGGTTGTCTGAATCGTGTGGTTTTCTCCCCACTATTGTAGTATCTTTAGCTTTGAATATAACAGTGACTGTTGTGATTTTTTTTGCTAAATAAATGAAATTGAATTGAACAGACAGAGGAGAGTAAGTACACCAGTGTACAGAAAAGAGACGCAATCCCATGAAACTAAAACCAAATCGAGACCATCAGTATATCTCAATTAGAACCACTGAAAGCCAAAATGTGAATGCAAATAACATTCAGTGTATCATACAGTCCAATTACTTCATTAGTTTTTGATCTGTTTGGAAATTAATATAGTAGCAAGTAAGTGACTGGAAAAGTTTAAAAAACATATGAGGCCCAAGCTGGATTTGCATTTGTGTCTTCTCTTTCTAACTTTGAAACTGAACTTTGTGGTAATTCCTACCATGCCTTCCTGCAGGGCTGTAGAGGTATCCAGTCCCCATCATCCATCCCTGGGAGTCTGAGTGTTGGCCGTGGGGAGTCTTAGCTCCAGAAGGCTGTCTGCCGTTGGATTGGGCCAGCAGGGAGTTGAGACAATTGTGTGTGCTAGCATCATTTCTTCTGTGGTGCACATGGCGGTTGTTGACGCTGGTACTGGCTAACGCGGCCTCGTTCACAAACACAGAGCCATTACCGGTATGGGCTCTGGACGGACTTGATGCCGAGTCCTGAGGGAGAGGGAGGAAATGTCAGGGCTCGATCCAGACTAGCAAGATCATCTTCGAGAACCGTGAGAACAGAAAGAGGAAACCCATTTTCGTTCCAGGATAAGGTCATTAACAAATCATGAATGCTGACAGCTGGATGGCATTCACACCTGTGAAATCTGTCAACAATCCACCTTTGAAATACACTCACGCATTTACATAAAAAGACCAGGAAACACATTTGACATACCTGCCAACAACTAGAAAAGCCTCCATTTCAAGATCTCTACTTTCCTCAAGCTTTAATTACAAAAAGACAAAAAGTGAGTCACTCGAAATGACATTTTCTCACTTCATGCAATAAACGGATCTCTTTCTCTGTCTCTCTCTCCAATACAAAGAAAGCGAATGAAATTTTATTTTTTGATGCTCGCAGTACTGAAACATTTCTTTCTGTGGATAATATAAAGACTTCACTGTGAAGTTTCTGCAGAGGTAATTTCTTCCAGAGAAAGCCATTTCCAAGAAAAGTGCTCACAGTATGTTCTGTGGATTTATGTGAATAATGGAGAAGCTGTTTCTGGAAAGACACTCTCGCTGACATTTTTTTCTCCCTCACAAATGATTCACTTATTGTTGCAAAGGCAAAAACTCTTAAGAGAAAATGAAAATAAAAGTATATCAACTAAAGGTAAGTGAGGGAACATGTTGTCATTTGGGTGAAGCGACCCTTTAATGTTTGGCTAAGGGCAGATTAGGACTCATCTTCACATAAACATGGCCTTTCCCTCTGCTGAGTGCAGGCAGCACAGCTAATTAGATGCAACCAGAGAGTCAAAGTGTGTGTGTGTCATTTGATCTGTCTCTGACCCTATGAACCATTGCCTCTGGCTGAAGCATTAGTGTGTGTGGGGGGGAAACATTAGGACCTGCACTGTCTCGGCACGCTTTTGTTGGACCGACTAAAATAGATGAATGGAAATAAATAAAGACTGCAAAAAGCCAGGAGAGCCTCATCACGTCTAGCCTGGAAAAGACCAAGGTGGGGGTGGCGGTTGTGTGTAAATTAATGAGGGACAGAGGGAATATCGAAACCTGAGCCTGCTCATTTGTCCATCCATTCTGTGCTCTCTGTGTGTCTTCTGAACAAGTCACACCTGCTGCCGAACAGAGCGACACAAGCCCCATAAGCCAGCGGAGGTTCAGATAGATGTATGTGCTAAATTAGTTTCACCACTGCTGCAGTTCCACGTGAGGTATATTGGGACTTAAAGGGCAGGGGGAACAGCACACCCTTTATCCTCCATGCCTTCCAGCTGTGTGGGACATTTTGCTGGAGTGCTTTTCAAACAAAGTGTCGATAATCTAAGCCCCTTTGGGTCACAATTGATTGGTTTCTTAGGCCGTGTGCCTTTGGTTTTAATTATTTTTGTCAGAGCTTTTATTTGCAGTGGTTTAATTATCATCAATCATTAAGATGTTTACTGGTGAGCAGAGCTGCCGGAGCACTAAGACAAATGGTGCTGAAATTGCTCTCATTATCGCGGGTCATATGTCAAGAGGGGATTGGACTGCTAGGTGTGAATGTGTGAGCCAGCGTAACCCTGGCTGATGGCTGTATGAGAAAAGCTTCTTATTAATGATTTTAGCACAAGAAATACTCCATAGATGCTGTATATCTGCTCCCACTGAGGTCACGAGCATCAGTGAGGGGCATTACTGGCTCATAGATTCACTGGTAAAAGAAAGGGCTATCACTTCTGGTTCCCCCAATACCTGCTGTCCATCAAGAGGGATGAACATGTGAGGATTCGCAGTTGGAGGGCTGTCCTGCGGCCCGTGCTTCCAGCACTGCAGCAGCTTTTGCTGCTCATCCAGGCGCTCTCGTTCCCTCTCCACGCTCCTCTGGCCCTCCCTGAGTCTCTCCAGGTTCTGCTGGTACTCCTCGAGCTGCTCGTCCAGCTCTACACGTTCACGTCTCAACCTCTCCGCTGCCACCTGGCACTGCCTCTCCCTCTCTTCCAGCATGCTCTCCTGCGCCCCCTGCTGACTCTTCCTAGCCTGGCACTCTCGCTCCCAGCGTTCCTTCTCCTGGCGCAGGCGGTCATGGAGCCGCTGGGCCACCGCCGCCTCCTCCTTCTGCTTCTCCAGGTTACGTTGCTTCTCCTGATCCTGGAGGGCGCTGCCCCGGACACTTGGGAGATGCAGCCGTTGGGCACGAGGGGAAGGGCGGCCGCTCTCTTGGAGAAGGAGCCTCTGGACCTCATAGCAGCTGTCCTGGATGGTCACCGCAGCCTAGCACAGAGAGGGGAAAGTCAAAAGCGACATGGTTCATCAAAATGCAAATGATCAACTGCCACTTTTACCACCGTGTTGCCTCCTCGCAACGTATTTGAATGGCAAAATGTGACGGAGATCATGATCAAGGCTAAAGTGATGACTTTTAATTTTTATGCATTAAGGTCACAGCAACTAGTGACAGGAAGCCACAGCTGCTCATACCCAAAATGAAACTTTGTATATGGAAATCACATCGTGATCAAATCCTCGAGCCTAAGTAGATAGGCAAGAGCGCGCAAACACGTCATTTGCAAATACACCCACATTCTCGTCCTCACACAAATTTTAATTTTACACCAAAGAAGGAGCGTGTGTACAGTGAAACAAACGATCCTGCTACGTCTCCTGACTGAAAAAACAAAACAAAAAACAGATCAGTGAGATGAGCTCCTGGAGCTCCAGCAGAGTGATGCTTCTGTTTAAAGTGCACAGGCGAATGAGAGCCTGCTTATGATACAGAACGTATCTGTTCATACTGAGATCACAGGAGGTGTGTTTCTTTTTCTTTTAATTTCTTTGTTGGCCTAATATAGATGAGGGCTGTGAGGGGGGTAAATAAAAATAGCTCACCTGCAGACTGTACAGCAACTGAGTCAGGTTTTGGACACTCTGAGCCACCTGTTAATAGACAGAGTCAGATACAAAATGCAGATTAATGGGTCTTCCGCAGTTTTCATGTGTGAACATCAAGATTTCACTTCCTATTAGTTAGCTACACAAGTAACTACAAGCTGCATTCCTCTTTAAGCTTGAAGTTGCATTGACAGAACACCTGTGCCCCCTGGAGGCCACGCGTGAAATGTCACCACATTGTTTAGGGTTAAATTATCACTCTCTCTTATCAGAGTAATTTACCTCACAGGCCACAGAAAGCTGCAAAGAGCAGCAAGGCTGTTGCATGGTTTTTGGAATAAGTCCCTATATCAATATTTAATGCTGCAATACCTCAGGAAACTAAATGGACTTCCTTTATTATGAACTTATCAATGATTCATTAGATTAAGGCCAAAATGTAATTCTAATAGACTGCACTGAATTATTAAAGCAACAATCTTGAGCCACACATCTGTAAAGACGTCGAAAGAAGCCGTGCTCAGATGCAGGGAACACGTTACCTCTGCAGTACAGCAGCGAGGGAGGCATTGCCTCCTGATATCTGCATCAATATTTAACTCAAAAAGCAATTTAATTTATCTTCTCTGTTTATATGGTGAAGTCACAGCACACATTTTAAACAGCAGGTTGCGTACCTTCAAGTCAACGTCGCCTCGATTGTCTTTTTGAAAGTCAGTTGTGGACTGAAATACAAAGGTCTCAGGCCAGCTCCCCTCGCTGCCCCGAGGGTCTTCAGGCGAGACCGTCAAAGAGTCTGAGGGCTCGACGGGTACGGCAGGGCTGACAGGAAACACGGAGTCTGTGTCAGAGTTCTGGCTGTGACTCAACGGTGAACGAGCCTTGGACGATAACATGGCCTTTAGGTTCTCAGCTGGAAAAAAAACAGACGGGACAAGTGTAAAACTCAAACTAGTAAGATCAGTAACAACATTACTGAATCAACTGAAGCCATCAACAGTTCAATTTTGTTGTAAGAACATAATCCAAGTTTTCTCGCCGGAGCCATTGGCCTTTTAAAAATCATGTAACTCTGTTAAATTAAAGCGCCAGCATCTCATACTTTATGAATTTTCCTAAAATGGGTTTATTCATCATGTAGTGCAGCGGTCCCCAACCTTTTTTGCACCATGGCCCGACAATATTTTCATGGACCGGCCTTTAAGGTGTCGCGGATCAATACAACAAAATAAAACTAGCACCGGTACTGAAAAAAAGAAGATTTATTCATAACACACGTGAAAAGACCCAGGAAAACCGAGTTAACGATAAAAATGATAACAAAATAACGCTGAAAACCGATAAAAACCCTGAAAACCATACATTTCACACCTGAGCCTCAACTCCCGCGGCCTGGTACCAAATGACTCACGGCCCGGTACCGGTCTGAGGCCCGGGGGTTGGGGACCGCTGATGTAGTGGATTACAGGGTGTGTGGAACAAAAAGAAAAAAAATCCCTTTCAACCTAGCACCAAAGACGTTACTTTGATCCCATGGAAATTAAGCTAAAACAACAGATGCTGCCTGCCGTGCTGTTTAGCATCATGCATTTTTTGCACCCCTTTAAATATATATACCAAGAGCTAGAGCTAGCTTGCTAAGATTATTTATATCTCTTACTTATATTTGTGATTTTTTGATTTATTCTTACAGTGTAAATATGTTTCTTCTTTTTGCATGTATTGCTCTTTATGTTTATAAAACACAAAAATAAAGGAATTAGGAACATGTGTTTTTGGATATTTTTCCTCTGTACTGTATTGCTACAGTAGATTTTTTAATTAAATGATCAAGATATGATCAAGTGCAAACTCTCAGCTTCAATTTAAGGGGTTTTACAAAAGCTTTTCAATAACTGTTTAGGATTTTTACAAGTATTATAAGGAGTACTGTAAGTTGAGAACACTGTGGATATGAAAATATGTTTGCTGAAGTGTGCAGTGCATGTGAAGGTTTCACCTTCTTGCAGCGCAGCGGTCAGCAGCACAGCAGCCTGGAGAAGCTCCTCTGAGTGTGGCTGCACCAGCAGTCGCGGTTCAGCTAGCGAAGCCTCCATCCTCCCACTCAGAACAGAGAGCTGTGTGTAGATCTGCAGCTTCTCCGCCAGGCTAGAGCAGATCTGCTGGTCCTGGCTCGTCAGGCTCTCTGGTACAAGAGTTCATGTAGTTCAAAGAGCGGAAAATGTTAACAGCTACTATGTTTACAGTTTTTCTCAGTTGCTTTGGCTCATTTCTTAAATGAAAGCTGAACGTAGCCAAATCATGTGTGAAACTCTTCAGAACAGTCTGTTACTTTAGCACTTCAGAACAAGCTTTAATTGTTATTAGTGTTTGCAAATATTTTAGAACATTTAGGCAAGAGACGACACTCAGTGTGGTGTAATTGAAACCATTCAGAGATGCTTCAGTCTTTAATAATGCTTCTATACGCTCAATATTTTTACTCTTGATAATATGTGAGCATCAGTTCATTTGCAGCTCAATGAACAGTGAATAGTCCATCTAACAGTCACAAATATGCTGAGCCAACATGTGCAAGTCATCAGACTCTAAAGCATCTTTTAGAGCTTCAGTGCAACAAAGTTACAACAATGTAACATTTTTCCATTACAATAGATGCAAAACATCATTTTGACAAATGCATAAAAGCGGGCAAGTTAAGAACCTTTGGCAGTTCATCTGCAGTGTTTTAACATTTTAAGAGAAATGCATCTGCAGAGCCAAAACAACAGCACTGAAAAAAAAACCCAACCCTGTAATAAATCTACATTTAAAATAATTACGGTCAATAGGAAAAACACCCCAAACAAAATGGTTAAAAATACCTTGTAGCTTTTGGATCTTCTGAAAACGAGCCTCGGCAGCTCGCTTCTCCTCGTCTGATTCACTTGTGTATTCCTCTTCGTCCTCCGGACAGCTGAACAGAAGCGACAGTTAAATCAGGTCAGGCAGGCAAATGTGTACACATCATAAAATCTGTGTATTCAGTTCTCAAAATCCTCCTTTTCCCCACAATTTAAACTGTAATTTAATTCAGTTTAGTTTTATTTATATAGCACCAAATTACAACAACAGACACCTCAAGGTGCTTTATATTGTAAGGTAGAGACCCTACAATAATACAGAGAAAACCCCAACAATCAAACAAACCCGAATGAGCAAGAATCTGGTGACGGTGGGAAGGAAAAACTGGCAGAACCAGGTTCAGGCAAGGGCCTCATACACACCTCTCTACGGCCTCTCTAATGAGCCTCATCCATGTGTTTCGCTCCTCTTTGGACGACGTGTGGACCTCATACATTTCTGGTCCAGCTGCTGAGGCGCTGATCAGAAACATCCCTCTCTCTTCGTTCGCTACTTCCCGAACTATTAACTTCTGTAGTGGAATCACTGGAGGCTTCTGGTCCTTTAACACATTTAAAGCATGGAGAAAAAAAACCAAAACAAAACATCAATCATCCTTACACGGTGCAGTGTTTATTACTGATTTCTTTACTGAATGCGTACCACAGTTGCAAATGTGTACTTCTGGTCTTTTTCTTGGAGGAAGATGAGGGTGTCTGTGAGTAGCAGCGCCAGGACGTCTGGGCAAAATAACGACGGGTGGAAAAACAGTTAGATCAGATAGGATGCAAAAATGACACATGAACTTCTGAGTATCATGTATCACCTTTGAGTCGCCCGGTGGCAGTCTTCCACAGGAGCACCCCCTGGTGTTTGAGCACTTGTCCGGGCCCCATCATATCCTGCTTGCGGAAGGTGTGTCCGCTCTTCAGCTTAGCTGCGCTGCGGTTCTCCATGCGATTAAAGACTTCCTGTAACCTCTGGTGCCGTTCGTATTCGCTGACCCTCATGTCCACGGCTGCTATCGCCTCTCGAATGTGAGCCAGGGCTTTCGAAAGGTCTGCGTGCTCCTCTGTTTCCTCTGATGGTCAGAGCAAAGGAAAAACAAAAAGAAAAAAAGAGGGTTTTCTTGTTTTTTTTAACTAAAGTAAGGTTTTATTTTTTGTCCCCCCAACACGTAGGTTTAGCAATCATAAGAGCCTGTAGCCAGCAGAGGGCAGTAGATGACTGACCTTGAGTATAGCGTAGGATCCTCTCTAGCAGCACTGGGTACTTTGTAATCCTTTGGGTTACCAGCAAGATGCACTCTGGGATTTCCCTCCGTCGTACCAAAGAATTATTCCCTTGTTGCTTTAAAAATGAAGTATAGCAATTATGAAAGATCTAGTGAGGTGAAAGGGAGTGAGTCTATTTTAATTTAATGATTTTTGAAAGCATGACACAAACGTTAAATACCCTGATGAAGGTCTGAAATCTTTTGTTATGTTGTTGGAGCTCTTTGAAAAAGCTGACAGCTTCATTATGGCGGCTGCAGAATTCCCCGTATACCTGCTTCATCTTCTCCCCGTTCTCATCCGTGAACTGCAAAAAGTAGAACCAGGCGACTCAAACATGACCGGTCTAACCACACCTGAGACAAAGGTATACCCATGAACACCAGCTAACCTGCTGGAGCAAGATGTCTCCTATTCTCTGGATGAGGTAGTTCCTGTGGCCCTGAGGCTGGGTCGAGCTGTGTCGCCGTTCCTTCATGGCGGCAAAGAAGGCGTGGTGAAAGAGGAGCAGCTGGTCCAGACAGGGGAAGACTCGCTCCACCGCTTCGGTGTCCAGCTGCACTTCTTGTCTCATGCCTCGCCGGAAAATCTCGGCCATGATGTGCAGAGTTTGCAGGTGATGAAGCTCGGTCTGCATCAACTCTGGATCAGGGTGGGGGAGGTGTTAGATTTGGGACATGTGCTAAATTATGCCAATAAAAAGCTGAATCTCTTACTCAGTCTTAAAACGGTTTTCTGTGGTTTGACACTTTTACATATGAAATCCTGACACATGCAGAAAGTAAAGCATTCCAGGAGACGCCTTTCACAACAGCAACATCTGCTTACCATAGATTACATCCTGCCTCTTGACAGCTCGTTTGTCTTGCTTCTTGCAGAACTTGTGCTCAACCGTCAGGCTCCATGATTCAGCTTCATATTCCACAGAATCAGCTGATATGTCACTGTGGATGTATGAGTCTGTGCAGTCTGCAGATGGAAAGAGGCATACGAATCACTTTAATTTCTTTCAGTCAGTTTTGTTTATTTTCTGTAACATTTTATTTAGTAAAAAGAGACTCCCTAGCTTCTTTCCCCACAAGTTTGACAAAATGACACCTGCAAGCTCTAACAAGGTGTTCAACTTTTTAACTGTTCAGCATTTTAATTGAGTGATAAAAGAAAGTTTGGACGCTTCTTATCTCACATAATGTTTCTGTACGATTCAATAGCGTAACCTTGAACTACAAAATGTTATGAGAATGTCAACAAAGTGCAGGTTATAATGTTCTCACTACAAGATGATAACAGTGAAAAAAAGCTTAACAGTACAGTGTTCTGAAACCACCTGCAGGATATCAGTGAGGCCTGAGATTTAGAGGGAATCACAGAGAAGTTGTTGGAGACAGATTATACAACAATCCACACTTAAAGTCTTCACATGCGAAAGTCTGGGATCACATTTTTGATCTTCAGTTGATCCTAGCAGCACTGGGTACCTCGTGATCCTTCGTGTAAACGATCCTTAGACGCCATCAGACCAAAACAAGTCAAGTTTAGTGACTATATGTTACTTTCGGCTGCTCTGGACACACACACACACACACACACATACACTGATACACACTCATCCCCCCTCCCTTTCCAAACGCCTTCGATGCTTGTCCCCTCCCGGGGAAGATGGCGGTCGACTGGACCAGCGCAGACATGCTGCAGGACCAGATGCGCTGTCTACACCGGCTCTCTCTCACCCTTTTACCCGCTCCTGTTGCTTGTCTTGTGTTTCTGTGGTGTATTGATAGTCATGTGCTTTTTGTGCCGGGGTGTTTTTTTCTGTTATCAAACTGTTCTCCCATTAGGAGCTCAGTCTGAGTGGAGGTTTTTTTTCCTCCTCTCACTTCATGTTATGTATTTTTGTTGTCTTTTCCTGTCAGCCTACCTCTCTGACATGTCTTCCCAATGTGTTGTTTGTGTAAAGTTTGGTCAGAAGGTTCCTTTATAAGTGTGCATGCGCCATTAGCGTGCTGCCTGCTGTAACCCATAATTTCCTTCGGGATTAATATTAGTATTAGTATTCTGATTCTGATTCTAACTTGTTACAAAGGATCAGCAGGTACTTAAATGTTTAAGCAAGAAAAATCCTCTAAAGTCAGATGTTGGAACTCTGAGCTTAGTGCATTTCATTAGCAAAGACAGAAAATTAAGGGCTGCTCTAACTTTACAAATCCAAGTTGAGGGGGGCATTACAGATTAAAATCCTCACTTAAATATTAGTTTAACTGGTGTGCATAAATTGGCTAGCTGTCTGTCCCTCTGTGTTAGCCCTTTGATGGACTGGCACACCCTCCAGGGTGTCACTAGTCCCTCTGTGACCCTGCACTAGTTAAGTGGTTAAAAAAAAGGATAGATGCATTTCAAATACTGGACAAATTGCTATGATATTCTGCAAAACAGAAAAAATAGTGCAACCACCATTTCCACTAATGGTTTGGCTGAAAGTTGGAATGCACAAAAGATTTTACAAATGCTTCGATAAACACTGAACGTTAAACATAAATAACACAAAAAAATCTGGCACAAAATCTTGCCCCTATCATATAGTCTCCATGAAATAATAATTCAAAAGATTAAAACTAACACTGAAACTAATAGAAACGAAATTAAAACTCAACATTTTTAAACAATAAAGACTGAAATTTAACAAGAAATTCCATTCTGGACTAAAGTGGATTCAAAACAAAAAGTCAAAATGGAAAAAAACATCAACTAATACAAAACTATAATACTTCTGGTTAGGCAATAACATTTTAAAATATTATTTGTATTGTTACAAGGTTATAAAAAACTAGGAATAGTTTTGGAGAATGTTTTCCCAAGTTTAAGAAGAAAGTTTTGGGAAAAAATTAAAAGCGCCACTCAAAACTTTACTAGATCTCTTAATCATAATCATTGGGGGTCCTACGCTATAAGTGTGTCTCAGAGTTGGTAAGGATAACTGCCCTGTGAATATAAAAGTCTAAAAACAGTGGAAGACCCCTGATTTATTTACAGACTGTGGAATGCATGTTAATGGTTCACTAAAGCTGTGTAAATCTGAGACTTGTCTGACACACGCTACATTTCAGTACATTTTCTTCCCCAAAGCATCTTCTCTCGGATGGTTTAAAAAAAAAACCCTTAAAAAACCTTAAAGTTAGTATTTAAATATGCATTTCACTGTTACATACAATTTTTTTGTATTTGGGGATCCTGAACGCGCCTTTATCACACCTTTCCTACAACTATTCTATTTGAATAGAATTTCTATTCATTGTTTCTATTTAAAAGTCAAATATAATGATCAAAAATGGGTGGAAAGCTACTTTTTACAGTAATATTATAATATAATACTTTAGAAAATAGGAATGTTTTGCAATTATTCTTTGAACACCCATCTGCTTCCAAACATTTCCTGTTTTAATCTACAGTAATGGGAGGAACTGTGATGCCTACTTATATGCCTTTGTCCCCCATAAAAAAAATACTTTCAGTTTCTGAAAAATATTCTTACAGTTTGACCTTTTAAACTGCACTGATCAGCTTTTTCTTGCAGCAGCAAACAATGAAACAGAAACTGATCTGTTTCTTTTTGGGTCTTTTAAACAACAAGCCCTATTCATACCTTACCCTCTCCAAAGGACGACTCGGTGGAGGTGGAAGACACTGGAGTTGGCAGGAGCTCTTCGGATTGGCTGCTCAGCTTCAGGGTATCCGACTCTGTCTCTGAACTCTCAATGAGTTGGCTGTACCAAGAGGAAAAACACAAACAATCGCTACTTCTCGCTATTTATTTCTTTTTAACACAACAAATTGTGTAAACGATAAAGATTAATAACCTTTCCACGTTGGGGAAACTTCGTGAGAGAGACTGCGACACGGCGTCCTTCTTCTCCTTGGGAGTCATGACGGGTAGAGAGGTAGAAGTGGGGATCACTGAGTGAGGAGGGCTGTCTCTCACTGTGAAGTCTGAGGGGGGTGACGGGATAGCAAAGCAAATTAGCCTAGATAACAATAATCATCCCAAGTTTTATAAACAGGAAACTCTTGCATGACATGGTTAAAATCACTGGCGACCAAGTGTTGTAAACTCACTCTGTGGAAGGGATGCTGTCCTGTTCTTCACCATGGACACGGCATATTTTTCCTGATGTTTCTAAGTAATACAAATGAGGGAGTCTGCTTACAGCACATAAACAACCGACAAAGGGACGATCTGCTTTAGGCTAAGACTCACCTTTAAACACGGGGGGACAGATTCCTTACAGCCCTTATGGACAATCGCAGTGCAAGCTGTGATGGAAAAAAAAACACAATTTTAACGTTTTTATACATGAAGAGAAATTAATATAAATGCTGGTTGGAATTTAAGTTTTACCAACTTGAGCAATGTAGTAGGTCCTTTCCAGAAGCTGGTTTGTCACACACCACACACACCGTGGGGCCTAAACAGGACCCTGTCGCAAAGCGATGTCCATTCGGCTGCCTGTCCTTGCCTTCTCTGTCCTTCCCTTTCCCCTTTGAAAGCCACGCCAGAGACATTGGAGTCAACAAAGAGGCCATACATACGCGAGGCGAAACGTGACTGACTGTTACACCTATAAACTCAAGCCCATGCAGGACTTAATACAAAAGACGATAAACATCTTTGTGAAAGTTTCTATTTGCAGGGTAAACTCTCCAGCATGCGAGCGGATAAACGAGGCCACCAGGAGGACCCGCCTTTTTCCAAACCGTAAGAAAGTCCACTGACACGGAAACGAAGCGTGGTGTAAACAACAGACACAAGCAGGGAGGGCTTCCACTCTCTGTGCTGACTCAACAACAGGGGATTAATCATTAAAAAGGAAAGAAGCTGGACATGTTTGGTCTGTCCCTCTGACCTTGAGTGCTTCCCAGAAACATTTCCTGGTTCGTGTCTCTCAGAAAGCAAAGACTTGAGTCTAGACGTGGGAATCACCCAATGACAGAAATAGGCTCACAAGAACAAAACACGAATGATCCTTTAATCTACGGATTTCATCACACCAAGGTCTACAGAGCAAACACCTGAAAATACTGCATGCCCTTTTAAGGTATTAGACTGAGAGTTTCATGTTGTAGCTAAAGCCAGCTTTAATCTACAACAAGGTGAAGTTATGCGAGTTATTCTTTACATTGTTGTTGTAAGTAAAACGTTTATAGGTGTAACAGCAGGACTCTTTGTGGCTGGGGTTTACCTTGCTTTTGTTACGTGTACTGGACATCCTGCTCTTGAGAAAACTGAATGTGCGGATGACTTTGTACTTCTCCGACTCCGTTTTGGCTGGAATGTTGTATTTATCCAACTCCTCCTCTTCAATTCTGTAGACAGGTTGATGTAAGTAATGCAGTTATTATTATTTTTTTGTGTGTGTTTGTGTGTGTGTTCTGCTTACTAACTGGATCGAAGACATAAATTAGTCACCGTGATCTGATTTCCTTATTCCTGAGTCAACAAAAGTAAACCAAGCATGACAGGTTTGTTGAGGTGCACACACTCTTACATGCAAAAAGTCTGCAAACCTAACGGATACATGACGTGACAAAATAGCGTTTCAGCTGATACTGTGCAGCATGTTGTTTCTGTTAGGGACAGGAACTGAAATAAAAGGCTGTACAAACATTTCTGTTATCTACAGTGGGGGAAATAATTATTTGATCCCTTGTTGAATTTGTCAAATAAACATTCTCTAACTTTTACGGTGGTTTCCTTTTAAAGCAAAGAGACAGAATATTGAACACAAATTTAGGAAATATGTCAAGAGTTATACACTGATCTGGATGTTATTGGGTGAAATAAGTATTTGATCTCCCTATAGCCAGAATTCTCTCTGTGAATTACAATCACTCAGTCAATTACACATTTTTTTTGTTGTCAACCAGTTTTTTCATTCTAACTTCTCCACCACCATGGGCCTGGCCAGTGAGCTGTCAAAGGACGTCATGGAGAAGATTGTAGACCTGCACAAGACTGAAATGGGTCATCAAGAACACCACACACTACAATGCAATGACTGCAACGATCTCCTGCTTAAAAAGTCACATTTAAAACCCTCTCCTAAGTTTGCCAATGACCTTATAAATGAAGGCTTGGTAGAAAGTGCTGTGATCAGATGAAACTAAAATCGAGCTCCTTGGCATCAGCTTGACAGAGAAATGCTGGGTATGATCCAAGTAACACCATCTCCACAGTAAAGCATGGAGGTGGAAACATTATGCTTTGGGGCTATTTTTCTGCTAAGGTTACAGGACACAAGTGCACTAAGAAACCAATGAATGAATCTATATTGTACCAAGCCATGTTTTGCTTGGGGATCAAATACTTATGACAAGCAAATCATTTTTTTGGTTGATATTCAAAAAAATGATTGAGACTGTTGCCAGTTAGAAAACTTCAAATTCAGTAAGAGATTAAATAATTACTTCCCCCACTCTACAAGCACAGACCAAATAACAAGTTCTCCATTTTTGCAACACTTTGCTGTGAAAGCAGGTAAAAAAAAACAAACTAAGAACTGTTAGAAGTTAGAGACATGCATGACAAAGAAAGACATTCGGTGCATATTGTTAAAAGATCCTAATTCTGTTCCTGTTCTGCTGTTAGAGGAAATGTGGTTTGTTGACAGGAGGTACACGTGCTGTAGGTTTTGTTACGTTTTTTAACGGTTAGTCTTTTATGTCAGATGGTTAATGACGCGGAACCAGGCAAACAGAGGTGGATCCCCCACATACTCTTTGAGAAACTCAGACAGGGTGAGATGTTGTAGGGACTCTGCCAGCTCCATGCTGCCTTCATCATCAGCAGACTGGGCACGCTTACGAAACTTGATCTCCCTGTAAAGAACAGCGCCATAACACACCATGTTTATAAATTCTCTGCCACTAGAGTAGCTTTGTATGAGTCACAGTTCAAAATAATCCTTATTTATCCAACACCGGGCTTTGGTAAAACAAAAAAACAAAAAAAACCCAAGCGTTTTCTTCTGTAAACAGGAGAGCTGAACATCAGATTGGCCCTCTCTGCTCCTGAGATGATCACATTAAGGATATCTACTCTCTTTGACATCATAGAGATCCTAGAGTAAGGAAAGCTGTGCGAGTGAGTGTTTAGGGCAGTCAGAATCCCAGGAATTTGTCTCACAGGGATTACTTTTGCATAGTTTGTCATCATTATACAAAACTATGAGCATCTGCCATTGTTATAAAACATCCACATAACCAGAAAGTTGAAGCGCAAAGTAGGTCCACTTAAAAGTGATTGATAAGTAATATCAATTGGCTTTTCTTCTTTAATGGAAGAACTGGAAACTGTGCTTTCATATTTAAATCATAAACATTTCAACTCAGTGATGAAAAACACAGAGCAGCCTTGTGACACTGACAAAAAAAATCAGGTTGGGTGTAGAGCAGGGTCACATTGATATCTCTGCGTCACTACCGCTTTTGTCCCTAGAAAAAAAAAATAGATCAAACACCAGTAATGCCAAAGAAAAGGCTCTGAGTCATCAGGACAAAAGAGCTTCACAAAAACCAGCAGCCAAGTTCACAGAGCGCCTGCTGTCACCAAGCAACCTGGTCATGATAGTTACCTACATATGCTGCGCTTGGGATTGCAAATTTATTGACGCATACGGCACTTTCAATTAAGAGCTCCAAAAGGTCACATCAGTTAGTGCTAGGAAACAAAAGGAGACAGAAAAGAGACCCTGGAGCACAAAATGATCCTAATAACGTTGAGTAAATTAAATGCAAAGTATAAATACCTTTTCTCATGAGACTGATCTGATATACTGGAGGCTCTTGGCTCTGTGAACACAAAAAAGGGGAAGATGTTGCTAAAGTTGAAAACAATAAAAAATTGATTATTGATAACCCAAAGAAAAACAGCAGGTAAAGTAATATTTAGACTAGGCAACAAGTTTTGTTGTCAGATTTATCAGATTTTATTTCCATTCTAGAGAAGCTGTTCAGTTTCATATGACAACATTTGAATACAGACACAATTGTTATGCAAAGCAACAAAGATGGTCCTCAGGTATCAAATCAGGACAGGATGATAATATGAAAAGCAGTAGCACAGACAGACAATCACAAGTGCTGACCCGCCAGAGACCCACAAGCAGTCATCGCTGCTGCGAAGCGAAGCTGTGTCGTGATTACGAAAGCCATACACAGACACAAAGACAAGCCAAGGTTATTACAGTTTGGTGATTCTAATTGAATTCTCTTTTTTAACTTTCTTTCTAATTTCTTGTTTCATGTGTTTTGATTGAAGAGCATTCGAGTATATTTTTACATTTTGCTGTTTTTTTAGGTTAATATGTGTTTTTTCTAAAGTCCGTATAAAACAAGAATAAATGTTTTCTGAATTTGTCACATCGCATAAAGTTGTGTTATTAAGTGTTTAATGTATATGATTAAAATATGATGAACAAATGAAGAAACTCAAGCGTTGAGGGCATTTGCAAAGACGACAAAACTACGCCCATCTGTGGGAAAGGTGCAGCCTCTCAAAAGTTGAAATACCAGTTGTGATTTGGTGAATGCATAACAGAAAATAAATGCATCCTAGCGGCAGTTTTAGAGTTTAAGCCAAAAAAGAAATTCCAGGCAACAATGCCCTACCCAAGAATCAACTTTTCCAGCAGACTGGTGTGTGGCCAAGTAGAGTAAGGCTGTCAGTAACAAAGACCCAAACATTATTTGGTAGTATTTCTTTGTCTCTCTAGAGTTAGATTAAATTGACAGATATGCTCCAAGCCATCTAAGTTGAAGTGGCAGTCATTGTGTAAACTATTCTCAAATTTCAGGTTCATGTTTCTTTTGTAGTAGTTTATATTTGCACACGAATAAAGACTGTACTTTTGTGCTTCGTGGGGGAAAAAAGAATTTAAATATGATACGCATCCAGCAGGCAATGTAATATTACTATAGGTTACTGTTACTAATTGGTTTTCCCTCATTGACAATTTGCATTTTTTGCTCAATATCAGCCCTAATTACCCCATTATATAGATTTTAGGCTAACATTGAACCTTAGTTGATAGTAAATAGCAAGCTATCATAGTACCGTATCATCCCAATGGAGCACTTTGCTCCCAGACTTCTAGTGTACTTGTGGTAGAATGGGAGGCAGAGCCTTCAGCTTTCAGGCCCCTCTTCTGAGCTCCCAGTTGAATTTAAGAGACAGACACCCGCTTTACTTCAAGATTAGGATTAAAAGTTAAGAGCTGGGTCAGGTGTCCCTGAATCCTTGCTTAGTTACGCTGCAATAGGCCAGGCTGCTGGGGGCTTCCAGTGATGTATTGAGTGTTTTTCCTTCACACTTGTTTTTATACACCAATCTGAATTTAATCATTAATTATTATGGACCTCTTTCACAGTGTGTCTTTTGTGCTGTCTCCCTCCACTCACAGGCTCAGAGAGGGGCAGCCGTCTGCTGCCATCTGGTTCCACAGGAAGTTTCTTCCATGCAAATGGGACTATTTCCCTTCCCACTGTCGCAAAGTGCTTACGGATAGTGGGTCAACCGATTGTTGGGGTTGTCTCTGTATTATTGTAGGGTCTTTACCTTACAATATAAAGTGACTTGAAGCAACTATTGTTGTGATTTGGCTCTATATAAATAAAATTGAATTTAAAATTAAATTGAATTATATGACTATTACTGCTTTTTCTCCACATTATTACCAAACTATTACCATGTTGTCACCAAGTTTCAATATAAAATTCTATCAAATTATGACTCAAGCCATTTTTCTTTTTTTTTAAGAGTTGAATCAGTTTACAATAATAACCTTGACTCGCCCCTCCCACACATATGCAAGCATTAACAGTGACAGTGGCATGCAGGCTTTGCTGGGCCTTAGCACAATGTGACGGCTGCAGGTGTCCAGTACTTACTACCAGGGTGGAGCAAAGACAGAGATTTAGACAGAGAGAGGGCCTGAAGAAGAGATCGGCTGTGGCTGACACTGTGGTGCACGGCATCTACAGGGCACAGTGGATAGAGGAGTGCTCATAGATCAACTAAAGACACTTGAGACTATCAGCATGTACAGTCAACTCTAAGCTAAAAGCTGTTAAACAGTACTTAAACTTTAATTTCATTCAGTTTCGTAAACTTGTTTTGAATAAAAACTGCTAATAACAACTATGTAAAGAAAAACCTTAAACTTTGATTGACATTTGGGGAAAAAAGTGTTTGCTTGTTTTTGTTTTTTAAATGGTTGCCACTGTTATGTCTACGCATTTCATATGAAGCTGGAGGCAGCAGCCAGTTACCAGCTGGCTCACCATTTTAACAGGAAACAGCTAGCCTGGAAGCTAGCAAAATCCATCTAATTTGTTTAGTCCGCACAAAGAACACTGTTTAAAAATGATAAATTGTGTTTTTCCAGGAGAAGTTTTCTGCCAGACTATTTCTTGTCTAGGTCTGGTACACTCATTGTGATGTCAGGACTCCAGAAATAACTGACTCCAGCCAAGAATTTGTCTGTCACATATAAGCACCCCTTTTATTAAATGCATAACGTACTAATTTGTGAACTATAACTGTTGCAGGTAGATTAGCTTACACCCGCTGTTTCCACCTTTAGATAAAGATAGATATTTTTTCTCTGTACATTTATTTACTATACAGACAAGAGGCTGAATGTTCTCAAATGCAGGAACGTGAACAAGCATATTTCCCATTCAAACCACTAATTTACTTAGAGTTGACTGTACATTATATTAGTTGTAAGGCTATCTAGTTCAGCTGATCTGTCACTTGAAAGCTAATTTAAAATTAGCTAAATAGAATTCTCACCAACCAACGATGTGAGACTACCCCATCAGTGACAGACAAAAAAAGCAAAATAAAAAGGTTAATTGGAAATGTTATTAGTCATGTGTTAAACTTTTATCATGCTCAACGATCTGAGCGTTACTAACCGGGGCTGATATCTGAGGCTTGGTTATCTCGAGTAAAACGAGCCGGACGTAAGCTGATTTTGGAGGAGTAGGAATATGATCGCAATCGAAGGCCCTCGTCAACCAGTTCCTACATGAGAAACAAGTAATGTTTGAAAGCATGAGTATAAAACTTGTAGAGCACTTCATGTACGGATAAGCCGAAGTACTTAATGAGAGGATGGTATATTACTTGTGAAGTGGGTTCATATGCTGATGCAGACTGGCTGCGGGTGCAAGTGAGATCAGGAGAGGGAAGAGGGAAAGTTTCCTCTTTGTCTTCACTTCTCTCCACATCGGATGAGAGTGGGGAAAGTGGAGACTTTGGCCCGACGCTTTCTTCTTCACTGTCCACTTCCAGAGCCACCAGACTGGGACTGGAGTTATAAATGACAAATTAGTTAGACACTATCGGTACACACAACGCACCGGAGAAGACATCTGATTAATACCTGAGGTCACAGGTCTCCATTGGTGGACTGCCTCTCTGATCGGCCTGCTCGGAGGAGGCGGGACGGATCAGCCTTGTGAGGGCCAGATCGACAGGTGAAAGCAGGGGAGAGCCGGATGCAGAGGATGGGTAGAAGTCTTCTGAAAAGGGCGGAGGGGTATCGGTGGCTAAAAGAATTTCCTCCGAGTTGATGGTATCCCATAAACTGCCATCTGTCCCTGTACTGTACCTCGTCACTCCGCTGACATTGTATTTAATGTTAACATCATTCGCCTGAGGTGAAAACATAAGGCGGGACAGGAAAGAGCAAAAAGAAAGAAATTTATTAAGCAGCAAAGCAAAAACTGAAATTTTATAACTAAAAAGAAAGAGAATGACGTATGACCTGTGCGATGGTGTGGCCGCTGCTGTGGATCGCAGAGAGCAGAGGGTGGGCAGCTTCCTGAGTGAATTGGCTCTGTACTTCACTGGACGGCATGCGATCTCCATTTACTATGACAAGCATAAGAGATTCACTTTGGTTTAGAATAATTCAAACAGACTACTTCTTCTTGTCACACACACACACACACACACACACACACACCACTTTCTTAGTAAAGATCAACTACTGCACACTCTTGATTACAATAATTCCTCCCAGCATCAGCCCCATCAGCCAGAAACTAGAGAGAGACAGCTCTCAAGGGCAGGATAAAATAATCAGGCGACTTATCCACACAAACAAATCAAGGAAACTTCACCATGACGTGGTCAAAAAAGCATGTCATCAAAATAGACCTTTGAATCATTTTTGCTTCTCTCTCCTGCTTTTTTCTGTTATTTGAAGTCTTTTTTTAACCATAATTCAGTCATCCTATTGCTTAAATGTCATGGCTTAACACGCATAAAGCAAAAACGTGATGACCTTTAAGGGGTTGTTTTTATAGAAACTTCCACATATGATCCTTTCAGGCAGCCTGTTTGTTTTCTGAGGGGGGAAAAAAAGCAGATTACTGATTTGCACTGAGTCATGCTCACTATCACTCTCTCTCTCTCTTTCCTTCAAGTGCTAGGTCAACACAGTGTTTACGAACACTCATTCTTAGCAATATTCAGAAATACAGGCAGTGACCTTGGTTAGATTTTAGATTTGAGCTCATAAAAATCCAATGATGAAAAATAAAAGAAACAATGTTGCCAAAGTTTTATATCCATGTGCATGGGGGTTTTTTCCCCAAAATTGAAGAGGTCATAAATACTTGAAATCAGAGTTGAAGTTGTTAGACTTGCTTGGCACTGAAGAGAGGCACGCATCTCTGTCTTAATCTCACCTTTCAAATCTGATCTGTTTTCCTTTTGTCGCCATATTAATTTTTTGTGACATTTTCTGGTCACTGAGCCTATTATACATGGTTAGGATCTGTTTGCGTGTGCTGCCTCTGGCATTCGGGAGTTATTTTGCCAATTAATAATCTCTTTTTAGGGCGACATAACATTAATATCTACTTTGTCTTAAAGTTTCTAAACACTACATACTTTGGTATTTAGACAGAAGTGAGGTTTTAGGACTGGTCAGAGTTTGTGTAGAAAGGAACAGTTAGTTCCAGGAGGCTGACGCAGAGAACTGGCAGTTACATCAAGGTTCCGATCTTGGAGTTAATGACCAGCAGGGGACGACACCTTTTCCTGCATACAGACTTTTGCTTGTATAGAAGTCTACGGCAGTGTTTCCCAACTACAGTGCCGCGGCACATAGGTGTGCCATGAGAAATGGTTAGGTGTGTCATGGAAGATTATCTGGTTCCACCTGATTTGTACTCTAAGCGATCGGCGTAACGGGCAGAACAATTACATTCTCTTCCACTAGAGGGCAGTACAACCAGTACTACAACTACAACTGCTCTAATTAAATGGGTTGATAACTGCCAATAAAACAGAAGAAGACAAAGAAGAAATTATATAATAGTCATGCTGTGAGTGAGAAAACACAGCGCGTAATAGCAATAGATAAATATTTGAAAAGAAAAAGTAGTCAATCTGACCTGGGTCCTGGGAAAAATTCCAACCCAGATGAAGTCCCTAGCATGAGTAGTGGCCAGAAGAAAGCAAAAACGGTATAATGGGGACAAACGGAGCCAATTCTGCTTTACCTGGTGCGCAGGGGGAAATGATCAATATGCTTTTTGTGACATTTTTGTTTGGTGGTGTGCCGTGTGATTTTTCTAATGTGAAATATGTGCAGTGGCTCCAAAAGGTTGGGAAACACTGGTCTACGGTCCTGTGCTCCCTCACTACGTGACCTCAATCGACATTTTTGTGATGACTCCCAGAGGACAATCACTAGTTTCAGACTATAGTGACTAAAACATGAATTTTATAATGTGAATCAGTCATTAACCGATGAGCATGCGGTGCTCTTTCACAGTCAGAATCATACCATATTCATCAGCTTGGGTTTCAAAACACTAAAATCACAAAAAAAGCTCAGTTTAAGTCTTCATAACAAGATGAACCAGTGGGTAACATACCATTAGGTACTTTTTTATAGTGTCTATGGTCCCAGCAGCTCCCTTATTTTGCAAGGGGTCGCCTTAGATACATTCAGTGACTCCCTGAAGAGTTTGTGGGTGATAACAAGCTATTATACTGACCAGAGGTCTGAGGTAATGAAGTACAAATACTTGGTTACTGTACTTAAGCAGAACAGCACAATTCACCATTACTCCACACTTCAAAACATTAAACCAATATGAGTCTAGATGGAGGTAACAATAGCTCATGAAAAACTGTCTCATTGGTGTATCCATTACAAGGGCTTTCTGCCTACACAGAGATGAAAAAGGCAAATATCTAAAAAATTTATGCATCGTTTATATCACTATGCTCGAGTTAAAATGGGTCGGAATGATCTGGAATGGCGTTTTTAGTCCAGATGTACATAAGTTGCGGTCACTGTACTTCAGCGTCTAGCTAGCACTACAATAGGAGGAGCAAGCATTTTAAGCATTTTAAGTAATTTAAAATGCAGTGTCACTAACAGTTCAACACACATCAGCAAACACACAAACTGTTTGTGTGCAGTTTGTCACACAGTGTGTTGCTAGCTAAAGGTGCAGCTGTTGCATTTCACAGGAAGAAAAGATAACTTCACTCAGACATGGAGAAAGATGTAAGAAAGAAAAAGATGTAGAAAGACGGACCGGACAAAGGATGTAATGTCCTCATTTTTAAAAATATGACACTGGATCCGTATATGATGTGAATACAGTAAAGCACTGTACTGGGCTGGTGCACAGCCGGTGACGTGTTCCTGGTCAGAGTTGGTTTACATAAAGGGTAGCAGAGATTAAATTGAATTTAAGATGATGATGCTTTGGTTCATTCAACTTTTATAATACTGTCTAGTATAATGATAGTATAAACAGTACACTGCCAGTGTAGGGAACGGAAATCAGAGAAGCTAGCTCATGAAAAATTTGCTTACAGCTTGTTCAATTCAGTTGTGTAAATCCACAAAGACCAGCAGCAACATAGGTCAGCTGATCACAGCATGTACACAAAGAACACAGCTCACAATAATAAACAGGAGTAGAGCTCAGAATAGAAATGACTGAGTTCCCTCCAGTGAAATCCCACTTTAATGTTGGACTGTACTCATTTCCCTGTTCAAAAAAAGTTTGTATTCTCATGTGTTAATATCATTTAATTATTTAATTACTTTATTAATATAGCACAAGGTTCAGTTTACTTTTTTACAAAAATAGCTGCCCTCCAAAAAGCTACTTTTAACTTTTTTAATCTGAGCACATCCAGAGCTTGTAATTTTTCACTTTTACTTGGGTAAAGAATTTGAATCAGTGCTTTGACTTTTACCAAAGTAATTTCAACACAAGTATGTGTACTAGTAAAAAATGCTTTTACTTTTGACACCCCTGTCTATGACACTGTCAGATATTTTAATCTATATTTTATTGGTGTTCAGATATTTTTTTTCTCTTGCTTTTTTCTGAATCTTATTTTTTCTTCTTTTCTAATCTGCATTAGTGGTTTCCAGTTAACTTCAGATGAATCTTGTCTTTAGTGCCTATTAGAAAATGTGAGCGTTTGGTTTAGATTAAAGGTAAGGCAGATTAAGCTTCTTTGTATAACTCTGCATGTATTTATACAAAAATACACACTATAATGCCTGCCACATGATCTGTATATTGTGCAGAACAAAAAAAACACAACAGTAATGTGACCGTTGACTATGAAATGTAGTAATTTAAAGTAGCCTGAACAATGTCTCAAAGTAAAGTCCTGTTGAACGTGTACAGTGTACATAATTACTTGGGCAACTGTGAGGGAGTGGTGGTTGGCATTTTTATTTTAAACACGTGGAAAATTGCCTTCCTTGATGAGTGCACTTTCCACCCAGACTTTGATGTCTGGACCTGCCATGGCTGCACTAATGTAAAGGAAATCCTGGGCATCACAGAGGCATTTCCTCTTTGCTGCTCTCACACAGTGAAGACATACAAGTAGCGCACATGGAGCTCAAATATACAAGGCAGACTTCTCATATAGTTCCATGACTTTTATCTTGTTTTTATGTATCTGCTGTGACCTTTAAGTAGAACCTTTCACACAGGCAAAAACAAAGAACCACGATTCCAGTACTGGATCTAATGGTGACAGACACAAGCAGCACAAGTCTCGGCTGGTAGACTAATCGTAACACAAGCTAGCTCCAACAATAACTGCCACCGCTGAGTTATGTCAGTGAAACATGAGAAACTGTTATGATCATTTCAACAGATCTGGAAAAAACAATAACTCCAAATGACACTTTTTCACCACAGTAGCCCCAAGCCACTGTCATCCCATCTAAAGCACTCAGGCCAAAAGAGAGTTTAAGAACTTGAGGAATATAAGGAGAAATCTGCAATCTGTGGAAAACAATGGGATCGATGCCTCGTGTTTTTCACGCGACACTACTTGACGCTGACACTTTATCGTAAACGCACACACATAATTTCATTTATACAGCATTTACAAGCGCCATTGAGTAGCACCAGAGCCTCTCCAAAGTTTACAACAAACTCTTCATTCTTCCACAGCATCACACAGGAAAATTAGCATTCGCAGTAACCGTGGTGACACCCGAAACACTTTAGCATCCTTTTCAACTTTTTTTTACTAGCCAATGAGCTTCAGCTTATATAGTCTTGAGTAGATGTTGGATTTAAAAGGGAATCAGTGTAAATGCATGTGTCTTATCTGAAATGTCAGCTTTTGTAAGCCGAGGACACTTTAGCTTGTTAACATTCCACCTCTTGCTTCGAGTACACAGCTCTACTGTTTGATCCAGGAGAGAATCGGGGGAGGGGATGGCAGGGCGACAAACCAGAGGGGGGGGGGGGCATCTCATAGCTCAGACAAAGTCTGAGTGGGACAAGCCTGACCCCATTCCTGTCTTTGTCCCACTGACAGGGCAGATTCCTGGACCCCTGGATTGAGTCATTATGGAGCCAGTGCGGGTAAAGACACAACCAGCATCATCCAAAGACTCCCGGAGGACAATATGTCCATTTAATAAACGAATACCACCTCTGTGCCTAATACAGAAGCCCATCCCTGTCTGTGCCTGTGAAGCAGCAACCGCATCGATTTCCAATGATGTGATTCAAAACAGAGCTTCGCATATTGTGCTAAGACCACGAGAGAAACAGTTCCTCCCCAGGCTTCTGTACTAGCTTAATATGTTCTGTTCCCACACCCCGCTGTTCAGTGCAGCCACAAATATGTTGTTGTATTTTTTATGGATTACCCATTCATCATTTAATCCAGATGCTGAAGAGTTACTGCCGTAATATTAAAACGGAAAATAAAAAGTTGTGATTGCTGGGCCAAAACGTTGGACCAGTGAATAAATCATCTGAAAATACTTGAAGCAGAGGTCGAAGAGAAGAGAAGAGAAGAGAGTTACCAGATAATGAGGATGAGTACTCTTCTTCATCATCATCGTCATCTAAAGACAGGACGAGCTGCTCTTCAAAAACCTTTAAGCAAACACAAAAAGCATGCACACCATTTCACTAAATTTACATATAGTTTACTTGAAAAAGTCATAAATGCATATGGCTGCATTCAAAAATCTGCAAACATCTACAACGTATGTATGTATACTCACACTGTCCACGAGCACATGCTCTTTCACATGTTGTTCCTTGTTGATGCCTGTGCAAAAGAAAAACACTTAACCAAAAGCTGAAGCCTGACACACAAACACCCTCATCTTCCTCCTCCTCCTCCTCTTGCTGCTGCTGCTGCTGCTACTCTAAAAAAGAGAGTTATGTGGAAGGCACAACATCAGGTTCTCTGGATGTGACTCTGCTATCCAGGAATGGAAAACTAACCAATCAGACTTTGCGCTCGTCCAAACCAGCAGGTCCAGAGAAAGAGCACAAGCTCCCTACTGTGGAGCTGTTATTTCAAGAGGATTAATGGACGGCTGCTAGAGTCGCGACGGGGTTAAGGTCAATACCGTGGTACACTTCCTGCTTCCCTTTATGAGTCGATGCTGCCACCTGCCATCTCTATGGTTACCAAAAAGAGTAGCCACAGGTTGAAGAAACACAAAATGTGTGTGTGTGTGTGAGACACAGATATAGAATGATAGAAAATAATTCGCGGCTGGCATCGAAGATTAGCAAAGATTACTCTCTGCATGTCTGCATGCCAGCCTGAACATGTCACCGCAGGGAAAGAGAAACAATGTGCTTCTTCGGTTTTCTCTGAAGGCTCAGATGTGCTGTGGCTGTGCCTTTTATGGTGTCTGTTGAAAGTGTTTTTCTAGTCTCTTTAGGTCCTAAGTGATGGATGTCTGATCATACCACTGTTTGCTCAAGTGAATCTGTGGCTGTTCATTTTTCCACTGCTCCAGAGTAAAGTCTCCAAACTTGCATGCCACCGCAGGCAGACAACACGCATGAGCTGTTTGCGCACGCGCAGATCAGTGTGATGACAATAGCAGGGTTGTAAGTAATTATTATTTTCATTATTGCAAAATCCTTTGATTGTTATTTTTGACAAATCAAACACTTTGTTTCGGCTACAAAGCATCAGAAAGCAGTTTAGAAATGACCGCTACAGGTTCTCAGAGCCTGGGATGAAGTCTTTATACTGCTAGACTGAGGTCCTTCAACATCTGCCAGAAAATGCTGAGGATTTTCTATGAGTCTGTTGTGGCCAGTGCGATCCTCTATGCTGTTGCATGCTGGGGGAGCAGGCTGAGGGTCGCAGATGCCAACAGACTTAATAAACTAATCCGTAAGGCCAGCAATGTTGTGGGGATGGAGCTGGACTCCCTCAAGGTGGTGTCGGAGAGGCGGATGCTGTCCAAGATAAAGACAATGTTGGATAACACCTCCCACCCACTCCATGACATGCTGGTCAGTCACAGGAGCTCGTTCAGTGAGAGACTGAGATTACCGAAAAGCACCACTGAACGACACAGGAAATCATTCCTGCCTGTGGCCATCTCCCTGTACAACGCATCCACTTAACACACTGTTTGCTGCTATAACTACACATGTTTCTTTTCCAACTATTTATTTATAAGTGACTTATGTATGTATGTATATATATGTATATATTGTACTATTCTTAGTTAGTGTATTGTCTGTCTTGTCTTAATGTTGGTTTAAAATGGAGCACTGTAACAAAAAATAATTTCCCCCAGGGATCAATAAAGTATTCTGATTCTGATTCTGATTCTGATTCTGATTTTGTCTGACTAAACAGTCCAAAGTCCAAATATGAGAGTAAGTGATCTGAAATATTGAAAAATGCAATGATCAGTTTATTATCTGTCAATCAAGAATTTGGATCATGACTAAGTTCATGGAAGAAACAGTACTGACATGTGTGTTTATGAACCTTTGTGTGTGTGTGTGTGTGTGTGTGTGTGTGGGGGGGGGGGGGGGGGGGGGGTTATACAGCCGGAAAGTCCATGTAATATGGGACAAGACACTGCTTTGGTGTGGACTGAGCTCAACCACTGCTTCTGTAGTAATAACATGGGTAAGGACAAACTTGATTAAAGCTATTTCTTATATTTACTGTCAATTAGTACGGTCGAAGACCATTCTTTATTCTAAAATCCATGATTCTAATCCAACATTTTTGGTGAAGACTTCCATTAAAGGTACAATCAGCTGCATTTTGAGGTTATTTAATAGAAGAAATACTGCTGTGCTCATAAATATAGACTGATTAGTGTGTAATTACATCTTCTAACGTACAAATTTGGAATTAATCCATAAAAATACACAGGAACAGACACCGGTTTGTGGATGCTGCCATGTTATCCCACCATCTTGGATACAGTGATAAATTGGACATGTGGTTAGAGACCGGCCCCATACAAAGTACACGAAAGGCTGGATAAACATTGGCCTAATATTTTTCAGATAAAAGCCTGAAAGTAATCAATTTCTCTGATATTATGAACACAAATTGACCACAATGCTACACATTAGTTTAATTCAGAACTTACCTTTGTTAGTCTGAACACCTTCATCTGTATCCCTCTTGCCCACCACAGTATCAGCTCTGAGCACATTGATCTTGGACAGAAACAGATGTTTGAGTAAATTAAAACTGCCATGAACTGTACAAAGAAACATGACATTATGATAAAGTACAATTATTTAGTCACTACTGCAGTCTTACTATAATATGTGTATATACAAACTATGTATGGATGTATGTCCATATGTACTCACATACACATACAGATGGGCCAATCTGAACCAAACTTTGCATGAACAACATCACACATCCATTATTAACATCACTATGTTTTTTATTTGCGTATTCATCATCCAGGAATGTCAAATGTCTCTGTTTGCGTTTGCTTCAGATGTGAAGTTCAGTGTAGGTCGGCCTTTGCTTTGTTTTTGCTAGTATATCAATATCAATGTCAATTTTGTTTATAGAGCGCATTTCATTGCATTTAAACTCAATGTGCTTAACACTATGGGTGGGTTTTGATTATCGATTTATCAATTAAAATCGATTCTAGCTTAGATAACGTGTTATCGATCCTGAATTGATTTTTTAACATAAATTTATTTTGCCCGAAACGCCAGAATCTCAGGTGAAACCTCACAAAATTTCAACAACCACCAAACAGCTAAAACAGTAAAAGAGAGCAGGAACACGGATTCTGCACAAAGACGTAAACACAACGCGCGGACCTGCCGACGGATCAGAATCAGTGAGATGTGGCTTTCTCACCCGACGGCACGGACTCTAAACAAACCTCTGTAACTTTGCTCTGCTTCACTTCAGCAGCATCAGGTAATGTTCATATGTTGTTTGATGACTTTCTTTCGTTTTTGATCTACTGCAGAATATTTTTAAGGTTATCTGCTATAAAATCCCAGGCAAGGAAAGTCGCCTTCATGTTTTTCTGTGTTTTATCCTCAGCTACTTTGACACAAAGGCATCTGCTGTGATGCTCACACTTTTGATAAAGTCTCAAGTGTCGGCTTTGTTTTTATAGCTATAAAAATATGGAAATGTACTGATACGTGATGAGAATTATAATATTTCTGACTGAGTCAAAATTTCCCAGATTCAAATCAAATCGAATCGAATCGATTCGGGACCTTGTGAATCAGAATCGAAACGATTCTAGAAATCAGTGACGACACCCAGTCCTACTTAACACACAGACACACACGTCCACACATAGATATTAATTATAAGCCTGTGAGAACAGAAACTCAAAATCTTTCTATTGGTTTTTCTGAGTGTAGACCCATTTGTAACTGACCTCAGGTCAGCAGGCATTATGTTCCAAAGAACAGGACCACATTGACTGAAAGCTCCCTCAGCTCACTTAGATCTAATTCTGGGAATAGTTAAGAGCTGCACCTGATGACCTGAGTGGTCTGATTGGGTTATCAACAGGAAGCAGGTCACAGAGTTATTGGAGAGGTCGAACCATTGTTTGCTTTATTAGCTCACAAAAGGATTTTCAAGCGTGTCCAAACATTAAAGGTGGACTCATTATATTGATTTTTAACTCCATATTTAAACTCGTGGACACTGCTATTGTAGTTTCACATGATCCACAGTTCAAAATAATCCTTACTTGATGCGACCCCTCAGCTTATCCTCTGCCTGAAACAATTTGCTTTGGCTTCTCGCTCTTTAAGGTAATCCCCTTAAGCCTGTTATCATCAGCTAACATCATCCATTTTCTTCCCTCGTGCCCTTCGTTTTACTGTACTGCAGAGGTAATGTATCTACTGCTTCACTCTTATCAAAACCTATGATTGTTAAAGAGCATGAGTGTTTACACAAGGGTTTACTAAACTTATGATATGGCCTTAACTTAACAACATAACTTTACATCAAGCACAGACAGGCATTGGAACAGTCTTTTGCATTTTCTTCCCTAAATTTTTTAACAGACATCCCCTGTGGTTTATTCTCACCATTTTAGAAACACTGAAGTCTTCTAGTCTTTCTCGCAGGACCATGATGCTATCCTGAGGGGAGCTTCCCGGGGTATGCCTCACAGAGAGGGCTAGAGAGTCGGTCCCAGGACAGAACCTCAGCATGTAAGAACTGTTGGACCACAAGCACCACACACCAGGAAGAGGGCTGACTGCAGGACCTGGAGAGCTGATGAGGAAAAGATTTACTACAATAATCCCCAATATATCAGCTATTGTACATACTTCTCAAGCTCAGTCTTTACAATGTTATTACTGCATGTGGAAATGTTAGAGGTTTATCATATTTAAAATAAATTTTATGCATGTGCATTTTGTGTATATTTCCATCTTAATTTCTTTCATCATTACTCATCATTTACTTCATAAAGCAATTATTTACGATATTACAGTAATACCTTCAAAAGGAAAATACTACTACCTTTCAATAGTCGAAAAGAGACAACAGTAAAATAATAAGAGTCTTACGCTGCTAGCAGCATGAACATGGCATGCTGTCCAGACTTTTGAGCTAATTGGAGGGGTGTGTCTCCATCCTGATTGGGTAAGGTCAATGCCCTTTGACCTCTTGGTTGGTGAATTAAGAATCGGGCAAGGTGAACCAAACCCAAACGCACCGCAACGTGGAGAAGGGTTTCTCTGGGATGATGTTTGACAGCTGGAGAAAAAGAAAAGAAAAGAAAGAATTATCTGGAGGGAGAAAGATGCTGAATAATCTTTCAATCGAGGAGATGTTTAAAAAGCGCTGACACATGTAAAACAGCCTTCTTAGCATGTGTCTTCTGAGTAATCAATGTCAGAATTGTTTGTGTGATTTGTTCATGTAAACAAAAATGACTTTTAGTCAATATGAATGTATTTGGAAATCCCAAATATCAAAAGCGGTATTAGCTTCAAGAATCCAGAACTTTTCCTGCTATTTCAAATAGACTTCCAGTGCATCAACACAGCAGCAGGGCACTGTGCATATAAGGAATGAGTGACTCTGCGTTCTGCCTGTATGCACTATATGAATATTATCATTGCCAACTAAAACCAAATGCTTTCCTAAGCAAACACCTGCTGTGACACAGTTGCTAGATCTAGCCTCCTGCTCACTGGAGTATAAGGGAACATAAACAATGAGTATGAGGACATGTCAGCAGTCGTTATTCCCTATGACTGACTGATCTTTTAACAGTCTGTAGTCTAATGTAGGGCAGCAGGAAAGAGCAAGCGAAAAACCACCAGTAAAATCCTTCTCTCTACATCGTTGTCGTCTTGTAAGCTCAGGAAGAAACTTTAAAAAAGACTTTATCTTCTGGGTCTTCCCCCCGTCTGTGGGTGAGAGTTACCATGGTACCATCTTTCCAGTGCAGAAACAATGTGCAGAACAATTCAACTATTTCTCTTCTCCTTTCCAATTCTTGTTGAAACCCCAAAATGAACTGAAATGTCCTGCCGCCTCAACAATGGTGCCATTAAATTGTGACCCAGTTTGGAGAGGGCTGCGAATGCTGCACATGCTCTTTATGCAAAGTTCAACAAACAAGCACGTCATTGTCAAATTGTTGCCATTGCAAATAGTGCACCGCATGGCTATGGGGGCCAAGAGCTACTTTGAATTTGCACCACACCCAAGCTTTGCATCAGCATTTGCTTTTTTTTTTTTAAGCAAACCATGACCATACATGCATTGTCAAATACAAGGACACACACACACACACACAGTCTGAATGCAGCCTTTAGCACTACATGTGAATATGCTGCTTTAGGCTGCCTATAGTCTCATTTGCTTTTTCTGCTTATGATGAATACAAACAGTCTGGAATTGTAAAGGCATAATGAAACAGCTGGACCAGTATATGTAATTCCTAATTTCTTATTTTCATTAAAATTTTGTTATACTGTTGAGCATTTTAATCCTTTTCATTACAAAGGATAGCACAAAACATAATAAATAACTCAATCTAAGGCTAGATGCCAGAAACTCTAGCAATGGGAGTGTAGTGCAAAGGGTTGTGGAAGTTGATTTAGCAGCCACGGAGGTCTGCAGGACAACTCTAATCTGACCAAGAAAGAATAATGGCAATAATTACTTTGTCTTTGGAGCAAACCAGCCTCTGCCCGACTGGCTGCCTGGTCCTCTGGATCATGTGATGACTGAGGTGAGCCGCACAGTCAGATCTCATTGGGTTTGAAACCACTGAACACCAGAGCACCGGAGCAATAATGACCTGAAGGATTAATACGTTCCTTTCCTCAAAACTACAAAAAAAATGTTTTCCAAATGATTCAATAACTTTACTTTTGTGATATCAACGTGTGAAGATAGTAGGCACCTTGTGTGCTCCTTTCTAGCACAATGTTTTATTTATTGTTTTATATTATCTAATACCAGACCTTGCTGCAACCACTCAGTTTCATCTCTGTCTGAAACCAACAGTTTCCCCATATTTCCCTTTAAGGTCAACTTTTCTGATTGGCTGCCCCTTTTTAACAGTGTTGACTGGCAAGTAGGTGGGGTTTCTCTACTCACAGCCAGAGCTGTGTGGCTGAAGTCATGATATTAGGCATATCCACTCTCAGTGGCATCGTTAGACAGCCAAGAGACTGTCCTTATTATATTAAACTTGACCAAGTTTCCATACACTCATCATGCTAATTTGCAGCTTTTAATCATTTTTTTGAAAATTTCTTTTTCCAGGGTGGAATATTTTTACAGCATAGATCTTACTTTTTTTTAAAAAAAATCTATGCACAAGTTTACATTTATTTTGGATTTTCTCTAAAGCACAAAGGCACAACAGTATTTGGTTAAATTTCCCGATAACAATTGCACATTGACCAGACACTTTAACTAGCTTGTAGCATAATTTTGGATGGATATTTGACCACTCTTCTTAGCAGTATTGGTAAAAGCCTTTCTGATGTGTATTTGGGATTGTGTATCACTCTCCTGTTGTAACACTCAGTTGGTATCAGTACCACAGCAGCAAAACAGCCCCAAAGCATGATGCTGCCACCACTGTGCTTAACAGTTAGTGCAGTCTTCTTGGGTTTAAAAACCTTACCTTTACCTTACCTGCCTCCAAACAAACTCTTGTCAATGTGACAAAAGAGCTCAATCTTTCTGTCTTATGCCCATAAAACTTTTCTCCAGAAGCGATTTGACTTGTCCATGTGGGCAGCTGCAAATTTTAGTTGATTTCCTTTATCAGCGCCCTCTCATTTGTTCATCCATCCATCCATTCGCTTCCGCTTATCCTTTTCAGGGTCGCGGGGGGCGCTGGAGCCTATCCCAGCTGTCATAGGGCGAAAGGCGGGGTACACCCTGGACAGGTCGCCAGTCTGTCGCAGGGCTAACACATAGGGACAGACAACCATTCACACTCACATTCACTCGCACATTCACACCTAGTGGCAATTTGGATTAACCAATTAACCTATCCCCACAAGCTGCATGTCTTTGGACGGTGGGAGGAAGCCTCTCATTTGTTGATGACGCAAAACACGTTCCACTGAGAACAGCGACTGGTATTCCTGCAGTTTACAGGTCATGTCAGGCTTGAGTTGGTGGTTCCTGGGTTGTTCTTGAACATTCTAACCAAGTTCCTCTCATCTGAGGCTGGCAGGTTGGGTTTTCTTCCAGACCTTGGCAAGTGCCAACATATCCAAAAAACTTGTGATTGCTTACAGTTGTTTGATCTAATGATCTTGCAATCTCTGATTATTTAGAAATGGCTTCAAGAGACCTCAACTTGTGTAAATCTACCGTTATTACTTGGACATTCCCATTTTTCAGAGTACTGGTCAATCTAATGAGTGCTGTCAAAAAATTTGTTTTATTGCTGGCAAAAAAAACAGTTAATCATGATTGAATCATGATTGAATCATGATTATTAACGAGATGTTAATAGGCCTTCACCTTGTCACATTAAAAGACATAAAAGAATCTTCAGCACCACGTAAAAGTTTAAAGTCAAAGCATGTATATATTTGAGCCTGTGTGGATGAAAGCTTCAAAATAAATTCAAAGTTGTGTACCCACAATTGTACTTTTTAAAGTCATTAAAGATGTGTGGTGTACAATTATTCTACCATGGAAAAAGAACATGAAGCAAAAATAATACGAAAACACATTTGGGCTTTAGAGATAGAAACCTGAGATGCAAGTGGTTACTGAAGTCTCCAGAAACTAACCTCCGACTTAAAGTTGGACGTTTCATTTCATTACCTTCTTTAGGTTGGCCATCTGTTTTCCACTGCTGAGGGTAATCCATGTTAGCCAAAGCATGTGTGATCTTCTCATCCAGCAGCCGAAGATCAGCTGAACTTTTATTGATCTCCACCTCCTGCTCAAGGTGAGCTAACTGTTCAACAAAGAGCTCATCATCCTCTCCCTGTGCGCAACAAGGAAACTTCTTCAGGATCTCTAAGAAGCTCTGGGGGTCAAGCTGGTCTCTGTTTTCACTTAGGTATTCTGCTACTTCCTGGGCATCATCCCTGACGTACTTAAAGGACGCTTCCCCCTCACAAGGTTTGACTTTGTTCTCAATGTGAAAGTAGGATGTGACAAAAACAACTTCCTCAAGGTTGTGGCCTGTGGAATATAGAGAAAATCATTTTAAAAAATCAAAGCAGGAAGTGATGACAACGTGAGAGCCAAAGTGGTTGACTAAAGGACATACCTGGAACTGTGAAGCAGAGACTCAAGCCATCATTGGCTCTTTTTGCTCTAATCACGTGTGCAAGTCTAGAGCCTTGTACAACAATGTAGAAATCTGCATGTTCAGAAACTCTGGTTTGCAGCCTTACATGAGCCTCCACTTGTCCCTGGTTTGAGAAACAGAAAGTCAGGCAATATTATCACCCTTGAGCATGATTTCTAGTAGAACTGAAGAATATTCTATCACTTTGGCTAGAAATCACCAACTTATGCGATTGAGTCCAATGATGATGTTTCAAAGATGTGTACCAAGTTTGCAAGAACTTGCAATCAGTTGCAATTCAGAGCAACTTTTGTGCATCAAGACAGTAATAAAACAGTAATAAGACAGAGCCACTCTGCTGTCAGTGTGCAAGAGAATGTGATAACAAAGCAATTAACTCTGATACATCGATGATAATCATGAACTTATTGCGAATCTATTGCCATCAACATGCACAGAATTTCTCACTAAACATTAATTTGCATTAACTACTTACATTCAGAGTCCAGCCAGAACCTCATGTATTTGAAATATATATTCAGAAATTCCTTCACAAAATTAGAGACAAAATGGCACAGATGCTCAGCAACCTTGATTGTATAGTCAGTTGGCAACCGGTTGAATCAAGCCCACATATGCAAAGAAACTTGTCCCAGGTGACTTGTGCTCATCTTGACAATCCATCTGCGTTTTTAAGTCAGACAGCAATTATCTGCAAATCTTTACCAATCTGTCACAGTGTGGTTGTAGTCAGTCCAAGTCAGACTGTGACTGTTTGGAGACAAGTTGCCTCCCACCAGGCAACCTGTGGCTTATCATTCAACTTCTTGGTGACCAAATGATCACTGCAACTACTTACAATCTGTCAATTCAATTCAATTTTATTTATATAGCGCCAAATCACAACAACAGTCGCCTCAAGCCGCTTCATATTGTAAGGCAGACCCTACAATAATACCACCAAACATAAAAAAAGTTTATGCAATTACTGGGAAACCACCAGTTGTTCCTAGGATGCAAAATGTAAAAACAGGCCATCCTATTTTAAATCTAGTGTGACCGAGCCACTAAGTGTGACCTATACTGTAAGAAACCCGAACTTAAAAAGGCAAAAAATGGGCGATTTAGTTTCACAACTTTTACTGCACTCCTTGTACTTAACCCTCCTGTTGTGTTTTCCCAGGAAGAAAACAGGGGCTCTTATGTTCTCACAATCTATCCTATGAAGAGATTCTACTTTTTAACCCACTCTAGCCTTCTTTCCTGCATTATCCGACTATACGACTGTCATAACTTTACCATCTTTTATGGATATCAGCAGGAAACATGACGGCACTGACTTATTCTGTTTGTACACAAACACCAGCAAAAACCACCAAGGTTTTCTTGCATTCCAGCTCATACATTGCAAAGAAAACACAATGACATCGAATCAGGAATATGCTGGAAGGACAACTGTCCTCTGTAAACACTGTCCTCGTGCCAGTATAGATAGCTCAACACTGGAATTCATCTACTTGGTATTATGTTCATCCATAAGAGAGTCGGCAAACAGTTTGTCCGGACTCTGACGTTCCAGATACATTGTGTGCAATACTCTTATCTAAAACATGTCACTTTCTAATGGATTGGAAGTGCCTGCAGTGATTTCACTTTCAAGGAATTTTTTTCTCAGGACAACTTATGTCTTCAAACATGTTTTGACCTATATTATACATGCGAGTATAGGTCAATCTTTCCCATGGAAACAAAAACAAAACAAAACAAAAAGTCTATAATCATTTCAACTGCACTTAAAATCTGGTTCCAGTCAAATTTCTAACCTTTACCCCTGTTCTTTGGAAACCCTTGGGGGTTTCAAGAGTTGCTATCTTCCTGTTGTTTGCGAGGCTGCTATTTGAAAGTGATAAACAGGTCTGACTCAAGCTGCAGTTTCTCCGTTTTCAGCGGTTAGCTGCAGTACCACTTAGTGCACACTTATCTCTGATTGTTTTTCCGCATAACAGAAGATAAGATTTCATCCTGCTGCTTGTGTAGCCTTCGTTATTTCCTGTAAGTCTAACTCCACATGAAGAGTCATTCATAAAAGTACATTTACAAAAAAAATTTAATAGAATTTATTTAGATATTAATGCTATGTGCAGTTTTCTGTATTTTTTATACTGTATTCCTTTGTAAATGTCTATAAAAGACACATCACACAATATTGTTTGATTGCATTTTGAATCCTGCACAGAGGATATAGTTTCCACTCAATTGTCTCAACATTGTCCCATAGCCTCAGACAATATTACTTTAAGAGGGGCAAAATTTGATCAGACAAATCTGTACCTCCTGAGTCTTGGAGATTAGAACAGAGGTTGGCTGGGGTTGCGATATGACAACACACCGATGTGATCTATGGCCTTTTTTCCAGGGCACCGTCATGACACAACCTGATCCAGTAACAATGAAATATTCAACACCTTGTGGTTTTTTACTTCATGCCTTCCACGTGGCAAGGTTGAAGGTCGGGGAGTATATTTAGTTATGAATACAAGGTTTTTCATATATGCCTGCTATGAATCCACAAGGTGCTTTTGCTGTTGTGTGACATAACAACTGGGCTGCTTTGTTTTTAATGTTTATTTTTATTAAAACACTAACACTAAACACAAATTAAAACACTAAGTCAAAGTCAAAAGTCAAAGTCAACTTTATTTGTCGATTCTGCCACATGTACAGGACATACAGAGAATAGAAATTGCGTTACTCTCAATCCCTAGATAAATAGCAAATGAACATTTAAATATATTTAAATATAAAAGTGATTAAAAATGCAAGTAAAATAATTAAAAAGTAAAAATTTAAATAAATACAATTTTACATATAACAAGAAAGCTATACAATATACAATATAATGGGTAAGTGACATTGAGTGTAAACCAGGCAGAGTAGTGCAAATAGGCAAATAGTGCAAATGGAGATTTAGTAGTGTACGGTAAGAGAAAGTGTAACAACAAAGTCTTATGAGGTAAGTTTGGGAGAGAGAGAAGCCGCTGCGTGTGCACGCGCCGCCATGTTGGAGGTAAATGATACACCAGAGAGATGGTCTTCTAACCTCCGCATGTTATTGTCCATTCAGTGTGGGGGGTGGGAGGAAAAACAACATCAAATCTGCTGCCCGGTCTCCAGGAAACCTGTAGTTGTCAGCTCTACAGCTCTTTGCCATGATCTCCTGAGTGTATCACACGGGTGACGTCAGGGGAGTAAGATCAGTGCCACCGCAAAAACAAAAACAGCTCCAATAACAGTTAGCTCCCCTCAGTGCAAAGACCTACTGATGTCAGCTCTCAAGCATAGTTATTTCAGTTTAATAACCAATACAAATAACATTTGGTATCATTAAGAAAAACTGCACTGTGCAATGGAGTCTGCTATAATCATAGAGTCACTATAAACCCTCATAGCCTATTTAATTTGATCAAAGAACAACAGAGGCCACCGTTCCACTTACTTCCACATGCTCTAAGATGATATGCTCATGAACGTTCACACACAAAGGCATTACATTAAGCAAAACAATTGTCCAACCACAAGTATGTGACAGTACGTCACACACTACCATAGTGACACTATGGGCTGTTCACATCTGAACTAACATAAACTCCAGAGTCTTGAGAGTGACAACCAGCTAGTGCTGAAGGCCTTTTCTCATGCTCAGCTGAGACACATACCTCTGATTTAATCTGCTGTGCAAATGGGATACTAATAACTAGTCTACATGTCAAAAGGGGCTGGTGCAGTGCCACAACCATTCATCTCAAAGAAAAGTCCTGTCGGTAGACTAGCTGTTACATAATATTCTCAAGAAGTACTGAAATGAATAATTACGACATCTGAGAAAGCAGCTGTAATAGGAGAGCGTGTCTATTTGGTGAAGTAATGTTGTTTTATCCTTTATGGACAACTTTCTTGTTCCGCATCAATAAATATTTGGAAACGTGAGTCTTTCTGTTGGTTTGACATGTGAAAAGCAAACACAATCATCACAGCACTTAAAGGGGAAAAAAACCCATAAACCATTACACACACACATACCTGCTATAGTTTAAAGGAAACCACCATTACACTACACAAACCACACTCGCAATCTAACAAACATTGTAATAAGGGGACACCCAATCTATCTTCATTTGTCAAAATGTGGCAGTACTGCGCTGAGATAAAAGCTGCTGTTAAGGGGAAAAAAAGAGCCTTGCAAGCAGATGTGTACTGGTTTAAGTGAAGCCCAACAATGCATTCACCAGCCACTTTACTTAGTACACCTTCCTATTAAGTTGGACCCCTTTTGCCTTCAGAAAAGCTTTAATTCTTCATGTTGTAGGTTAAACTAGCGGTCCCCAACCTTTTTTGGGCCACGGACCGTTTTTTTGTCCAACAATATTTTCACAGACCGCCCTTTAAGGTGTCGCGAATAAAAACAACAAAATAAAATCAGTACCCGTACCAAAAAAGGAGGATGTATTCATAACACACGGGGAAAGACCCAGGGAACGATAAAAACGATTAAAAAAAATAACGATAAAAACTGAAAAAAAACCCTGAAAACCATAAGTTTAACAACCGAGCCTTAACTCTCGTGGCCCGGGGGTTGGGGGCCGCTGGGTTACAACCAAACAACCAGTCTGATCACCTGCCTCCCCAGTTCTGATGCTCATACCGAGCAGGTCATCTTAACCATGTTTACATGTCCTGAGTTGCTTTTTGGATTAATGAGCAGTTGACCAAGTGTACCTAGCGTACTGTAGCCCCAGTGACCTAATCCCTAAATTAGGGATTGTGAGTCCCAAGCAGAGTGGCTCAGTAGAAGTGTTCTGGGCCCATAACCCAAAGGTCGATGGCTCAAAACCATCCTCTGCTCGAAAAATATTTAACCACAATTTTGTTGTACAATGACAAAAGGCTATTCTATTCTAATAAAGTGTATGTGCGAGCATATGCTGATATTAACAACTGATACTGGCCTATAACAGATGTATCGTCCTGCCAGGTATGTTGACATGTGCCAATACAAAAGCGTTTTCACAGAAAATAATCCAGATTACAAAAATGGAGCCAATTTTAAAGAACTGTTTTTCAACAAAATGTACCATAATTGTATCAGGATCAACCTGGGTTATTCTTATTATCATCTGTCAATATTAGCTATTTGCCAATCAATTGGTATCTGCATTTATGTTATTCGGAAATTGTAAAAAAGATGCAGGAGCAAAATTATTAGTAAACAATGTTGAAATAGAGCAAGTTTCGGATACAAAATTTCTGGGTGTGATAATAGATAACAAAATCTGCTGGAAACCTCACATAAAGCATATACAAGCCAAACTGTCAAGAAGCATCTCCGTACTAAGTAAAGTTAAATATTTTTTGCCTTCCAAATCACTCCGGGTACTTTATTGTTCACTTATATTGCCATATTTGGAATACTGTGTGGAAATTTGGGGAAACACATATAAAACTGCACTTCAACCAATATGTAAAATTCAAAAAAAAGCAATCAGGATGATTAATAAAGCAGGATTTAGAGACCATACTAACATCATGTTTTTGAAATTAAAAATACTGAAGTTTATGGATCTTATAAAATATAAAACTGCAAAAATTATGTACAAGGCCAGATACAATATGTTACCAGGAAATATACAGAGGATGTTCTATGACAGAGAAGGAGACTATGAATTGAGGGGGAAATTGAATCTAAGGATTCTTAAAGCACGGTCAAAGGTTAAAACCTTTTGTGTCACTATTTATGGGGTAAAACTGTGGAATAGTTTTACTATAGATCTACAGCAATGCTCAGGAATTAGTAAGTTCATGAAAATACTTCGAAAACTGATTTTGGAAGAATATGATACCGATAAAGATGATCACCCATTGTATGTATAAAAAATATCAAATTATATCCAAATTATATCAGTCACGGTAGCCAAGTTTATATAGGTTCTCCTCGTGTATCGTGTGGAGTATGTGATGATGGGAATTAGGTGAATTATGTGGGATCAATAAGATGTTGAGCAGGGGTAGGAATTAATAAGTATGTTCATACTTCTTCCTACTCCTTTTCAGACCAAACATTGTTACATTATGTCAGACGATTTTGTTTTATTTCATTATATATTTTTTGTTTATCTGAACACATACGTGTGTGTGTGTATATCTACATATATATTCGTATCTGTAAATGAAAATATATGTAGTGTGTATATATTGTTTTTTGTTTTATATGTCTGAAACAAATAAAGATACAATACAAAAAAACAATTTATAATAGCCAGTAAATTCAAGTTTAAAATACAAAGGGAACCAGGTGAAAACACCCTTCAGCTATGTTATGAATGTTAACATTGCATAGTTTGTCCAGCAGAGGCACTTTGCAACTTCCTTGTTGGAACCACATATGTTTGGAAGACCACAAACATAACAACCACGTGATCCAAGCAGAGTCAGACACAGCATAAATGTGTAAATAAATAACTTCACATAATAAATGTTAGGGAAATTTATTTATGTTTCATTTCTGAAAGCCAAAAACTATTGGCCGGCATATTGAATTGGCCGGAATATTGAATATTTATGCTGACTTGCTCACAACAGCACTGCTAACATCCTGATGTTAAGCAGTTGTTATGGTTACCCTATTTACCACCTTATTTGGCAATCCACAGATTTAGATCAACTAAAATGACCTGAAAAATATAAAATAATGTACAAAAAATGTTAAAATTACTATTTACCCCTCCAGAACACAAATATGTCAGGCAGATTTCTATATAATAGCAGTAACAGCAGAATTTTGGGGTTTTTTTTAAATCTGCTGTCTAGTTTATCACATTTAAGCCTCATTAATAGTTTCAGATCCTTAAGCATGAACGAATGTGGTGGCAAACCAAGAAAGAAGCAAGCTGCTGGTGTTGCTACAACTGGAAATGCAGTTAGTTCAGCCTCTGTTGTGGTAAAATTGCACTTTCCATTTCACCAACATGGCCACACATTCTTCTTTCAGGGGCATAAGTTTGATTCAATCATGCACCTGGACAAACAAAATGACTTTCGCATGAACCTGAAGCTAAACTACAGCTCAATAAAATCTCCTTCCACACAGGAACTCCCAACGCTTTTTCCATCCAACTCATGGCAGCCACTTCTCCATTGATCTCGTTCATCAGTATTTGCTATGGGCATGACACTGTGTTGCGTGCGTGGAGGTGCGCCATAAAACTTTACTAGGCATGCTACAATAGTAGTCTTTATATCACAGCAGTGTGCCACAGCTTGTCTACACAAAGCCCAGCATTGAAATCTGGATCTCATTCAGTCCTGAGAGTTGCTCCTGTTCAGCTGTGTCCTCTGAGGGTGGAGACACCACTTCCTCTTAGTATGTGTAAGTTCTAGCGCCCATAATGATTCACATGTCTGGGCCTCGAGACCGGCCCTCCATCAGATTCTGTGAGCGAATGGAGGCAACGATTTCGAAGCGACCCCCACCCCCATCACCATCCCTCTCTCAAACTGGTGACACAGCAAAACAAGCAGGCACTCCGCTTACCAGAAATCTGGCAACGCTTCAGTGACTGGCCCACCCAGGCTTCCACATTTACAGGAGAATAGGCAGAGAGAGAGTGAAAGAGGAAAAGAGAGAAAGAGATGGCGAAACAAAACTAAAACGTCCAAAAGTTAAAACAAAAAAAGTTGAAAAGACAACAACTTGACAATTTTAGAAAAGAAAATCCACTTTTCTTTTTTTTTTAAACTTGTGTAACCAGTAGTTTTTAAAGAGCCAAGAATACTCTATTATTCTTAGTCCCATGTTCACTATGGGAGCCATGCTTTCAGAAGCCCTTGTCATGTGGTGGGCGGCATAGAGCCTGGCTTCCCCAGGGACTGAAACCCTGCTGGGTTGGGTTTCACCTGCGACACAAGGCTCACTAGTCAACCAGTGCACACAGAGAGAGTCAGGACTGAGAGAGGAGGAGGATAGCTGGAGGGAAACACTTCTGCTGAGGTAAAAAAAAAATCATGCCTGAAACATAAGGCTTTGGGGTCAGTATCAGCCTGGCAAAGACCTCAATCTGGGCCACTTGATGGCTTTGGAGTATATGAAAGAGGGCATAGATTTTGCACTTTCAACTGTGTTTTCTTAAGGTTCACAGCTTTTCTTACTGATAAAGATACCCCCCCTCCCACCCACCCACCCACACACACCCCACCCCACATTGCCATTGTTGTTCATATTACACCAGAGTAATTAATAGATAAACTTGAACAGAAAATCTTCTGTTTTTAATTTTTACTATCGCCTGTAGAAATTTCTGTTTTTACAATGGGTCCACAGAAAAATAAATAAAACCTTTTCTGTATATTAATGAAGACTTTCAGTTTTGCAGTTGCAAGAGAGTCTGGGCAATGACCAATGACAATTTCTTTGATTTACTACAGCATGTCTGTGAAGGTTCTCAGTCATCCAGGTCATCGTAGTCAAAGGAGCTTGCAAAGAAAAGCATCTGGACTTCTTTAAGTTACTTGAAGACGTTTCACCTCTCATCCGAGAAGCTTCTTCAGTTCTAAGGTCAAATGGTGGAGAGTCCCAGATATAAACCTAGTGGGAGTGACCCCCCACAGAGGGACAAAAGGACCCCCTGATGATCCTCTAATCGCCTGAGCCAAGGTGTGAAACTGGGTGTGGGTCCCAATCAGCCAGAGTTTCTACAGCAACTTTTCCATATAGAATAGAATTCAGAATAAGCATGTAAAAAATAAACACCTGCTGTTCAAATTGCACTTCTTGTTCTTCTTCTATGAATTGGAATTAAATGTGTCTTTGACAGTAATGGAAACTGTGGACCATCATGCAGAATAAGTTTGACAACCCTGCATTATGCAAACACCTCAGACACACACAAGCTAAGGAGGTAGTCACTTACAAATAAAGGCAGCTCCCTCTGGTTCACGTCCATTTTCTCTCCATCCACCAAAGACCTGGAGACAAAACAGAGGTGTTACTATGACATCGGGTTAATAACAGCACCGCCTAATGTAACCTATAGCCATGCTACAACTGAAGCATTGAATGTTGCACCAAATTTATTGCACTTATGTTATTGTTTGGCGTGAAACTTTAACCTCCAAGATCTGACCCTCCTCTTAGCCCCACTGTCTCCCAAAGTCAGGACCAAGAGATCGCTTGCTATTTTTGTGTGCCACGTTTCAAAACATTTCCTGAGGTGAGTAAGATGAAGACTCTTATAGGGCTTAGTTCGCTGCCTGCATGAATGGAAAAACAATAGCCTTCAGACAGGATACAGCAGTGGTAGAAAGGGTAACTGTATCATCAGCACACACCTGATCCACTGTGACTTCAGTCTCAGCTGTGAATAGTGCATGACTTCAAAGCTGCACAGCAGGTCTGCAGGCTGCTCTTTGTCTAGACACTCATCTGCATCAGCTGGGGCACATCCAGCAGGCCTTGTGGCTCTGCAGACTTTTTGCATGTCCCAAACAGGCAAAAGTTCCATTAAATGAGCCGAATGTTAATGTAATCCTAACCCATAAATGGCTCCCTTGCATGAATAAACTGTAGCCATGATTTTATTTTAGGAAAATTTTCATTTAATTGTAGAAAGTAAGCCACGTGAATGTCCTGGCTAAAATATCGAGGATTTTTTTTTATGGTAACCATAATGAAAAAACAGCTATAGTTTTGGGTAGATTAAGTACTTCCTGCTTTTAAAAGATGAACCTTTAAAAAAAAATCTACCAGTATGCAAGTTTTCACACTTTTGAAGAAATTATGGTTAAAATTGTGTTGTTGGTTTTTTTTAACCAACCAAAATCAGGAATCATGCTTTCATGTTTATTAATTTATTAACTGAATACTCTTCTCGGCTTTGATTTCAATACACATATTTTAATGATTGTTGAATATTTTTTGATTATGCCACTTCTTCCATATAAAAGTACGTAAAGGAAAGGTGGGCAGGTCAATTCATTTACAGTGGTGGAAATGATTATTTTAATTTCTAGCTAAATTTTTAAGAATAGAGCAGGATCTAATTCTGATGGTAGTTTAAATTTAATGGAGAAAGACAGGATATCAAAAAGAAAAAAAGACTACATAGAAATTATAAATCGATTTGCACATCAATGGGTGAAATAAGTTTTTTTACTTATATCTATAGGATTACACTACTGTGATGTACAACTAATGATGGTTAATCTATCCTATTACAGATTTTTTTTAAAATGCCCACAAATGCGATTGTTCTGCTCATCTTCCCTTTATAGAAAGTTCAAAACAAGATTCACGTCCAAACACAGAAGGAAGACCTCACCTGAGCTTCACGAGCTCAAAAACAACTTTTGAATAGACTGCAGGTGAAAACAAAGATTGGATGACCAGGAAACCAAAGTAAGGCACACCACCATCTACGGATTAACTTTAAACCCAACGTTTATTGTCTATTTTTTTCTAATACTATGCAAAGCATTAGTGTCATTCATTGTCCTCAGTCTGACTATTCAGTATGAAGGAGAAACCTGATATGAGTCGTGGCCAGGCACGCCAGAACAGAGCGTGAGAAAACAGAAAAAAGATTACACATAACCGCACGCTGTCAAAAAGCATTTGGAAAGCATTTTGACATACATAGATGGGAGTATGTAAACCCTGTCTTCATCAGCCCTTTTTCAGATGACGCACGGTTAAACTATTTAATTTCCGTTCACATGGCAAGCTGCAAAAACAGGCTGTCGAAAGCATTTTTATGCACACATTGAATGACAACTGCATAACTCCACAATTTTCAACATGACGTATTTAAACTTAATAAAAGAGCTCACAAATTCATGAATGATGTATGGCGACTTATGAGCGTCTCCGTAAATTAGAGTTATCGGACTCAGAATGTAAGGTATTACTTCGAGGAAAACCACCTCGCTTTCACACTAATGCATGGAGCAGCCACACAAAGAAGTGAAAACGGGGGACCGCACACATTGTGAGCACTCCTATGAACAATAAATGATCTCCACTGCTACTGTCAGTAGGAAGCGAAACCCCTGCACTTAACAGTCAAATACAGTCAGTAAACGAATCATTTATCTCTCTCCGGGATCACAACAGCGGGTTTGAATAGACGACATAGACAGGGGAAAACGCGCGTTTTGCCTTTTACCTGTGAACGCACCAGCATTTCACTCCATCCACGCCTCACGTGAACAATTAACAAGTAAAAAATATATATATACAAAAATTAAAAAGTACATGAAAACAGTTTCGCTGTCTGCACACTGCTCCTTCCTTTAAGTTTTAATGAAAATCTGCGTGAAACGGAACTTTTCCGAGTGAGGATGAATCAGCTTCCCATTACCTGCTGCGCTTTCCTCCCTCCCTCCGCTTTCTCGCTCCGGGAGTCTATTTGGAAAGTGTTTGAGCCGCTCGCTTCTGCTCCGCGTAGTAGTTGTGACGAATAAACATACTTTATTAATGCACCTTTTATTCCGAATGAGTTGTTTCTTTCCGCTTCTTTCAGGTTTCCATGTTTTTGCTCCGAGAGAGAGCAGGTTAGGAGTCTGCAGGTGTCGCCAATGTTTTTCCTTTTCCTTTGCTGCCTGTCCTTTTTTTTTTTTTTTTTTTGGTCCACCCCTTCAAGGACCGGGCAGCATGAGTGAAACCTCTCCGGGAGGCAGGGCCAAACGTGGCGACATGTGCTTAATTCCGTCTCTATAAATGTAACGTCCCCAGCATAGGGAACTCATAATGACATTTAATGCTTCATTTGACATTTCCTTTAACTGAGCTCCTGTGTTTAGTGTTCATCATTTTAATTTTCTCCAATCAGAGATCAGCCTGAGTGATGTCACTGTGATCGAGTACAAAGAAACCACAGCAGCAGCGGTGAAAAGACTATAAGTACAAAGTCAGTTCAATTCACTTCAGTTCAGTTACATTTTCTCACACAATAGTCGCCTCAAGGGACTTTATATTGTAAGGTAAAGACCCTACAGTAATACAAAGCCCCAACCATCAGATGACCTTGTTCAAGCAAGCACTTGGCAACAGTGAGAAGGAAAAACTCCCTTTTAATTGGAAGAAACCTCATCCAGAATTAGGCTCAGGGAAGGACAGCCATCTGCTGCTACCTGCTGGGGGTAAGGGGAGGGAGACAGATGGAAGAGAGCTAGAGATTAATAATAACTGGAAAGAATGCAAAGTGATTAAAGCACATTTTTATTCTACTACACTTCTTCCACACTTTAATTATTATTAACCTTAGAAAAAAATTGCTCCACTTTATCAGCCCCAATGTTAAAATGCACCTTACACATTAATACAACATCAACATGCCACATCACTATTCTTTGAACTTCTTCTTGAGTTGGATAGTTGTAGAGTGTACGTCCTTGGTAGGGATAATGGATCTTTTAAATACCAGGCAGGCTGTTACAGTAAAGTCCAGAAATTTACTGACAACTGTTTTGGATACATTAACTACATTTTTTTTGTTGTACTTTTACTTTGTATTTGTAATACAGTCTCTCACTGAGTATTTTAGCACTTTGGTGTGTGGCTACTTTTGGCATTAGCTAACATGGTAATAAATATAGTATAAATACACACACGATAAGTGTGTTTCACAGAATTCTAATGTATTATTAATATTATAAGCTAGACTGGATGTATGAATGGTCATGACCTTACACTGATAAATTCCATGTTGTTGCCAATAGCCAACTTCAGACAACATGGCCAATATCAGCTGAAACAAATCTTATATACTGATGTATCCTCATCAATCAAGGCTAGCTTTCAGTTCAGTTCAGTTTAATTTCATTTATGTAGTGCCAAATCACAACCACAAACCCCATTTATATTGTAAGGTAAAGATCCTACAATAATAGAGAGGAAACTTCAGCAATCAGATGACCTCCTATAAGTAAGCACTTGGCAACAATGGGAAGGAAAACCTCCTTTCCACTGTTGCCAAGGAAGAAACCAGGAAGAAAACTCGAGCAAAACTAGGCTCAATGCAAAGTGATGTATAAACATACTGACAGTGAAAAAAGGTGAATAAAGAAGAAATACTCAGTGCATTGTGGGAAACCCAAGTAAGCTAGATCTATTGCAGCATTACTAAGGGAGGGTTTAGGGTCACCTGATCCGGCCCTAACTATATGCTTTATCAAAAAGGAAAGTTTTATGCCAAATCTTAAAAGTAGAGATGTGCCTGTCTCCCAAATCCAAACTGGGAGCTGGTTCCACAGAAGAGGGGCCTGAAAGCTGAAGGCTCTGCCTCCCATTCTTCTTTTAAATACTCTAAAACCACAAGTAAGCTCACAGGCTGAGTGCTCTACAGAGGTGATGTGCTACTTTGAGGTCTTTACGATAACATGAGGCCTGATTATTCAAGACTTTTTACATCGGCAGGTGCATGAGGGAAAAGTACAAATGAAAGGGCCTTTCTGGACTTTGAGATGATTCTTCTTCTTTTTAGTATTTTAGCATGAACTATTGACTCAATAAACGTGGCTGTACAGCTGTTTTATGTAGTGACATCAGGTGTATCAAGCATAACTCACATTTAATATGTAAGCTGATTGGTGATTTTTGCACAATCTACTTTAGGAGTTATTTTTTCTTTTTTATGAAAATGAACTCAAGTGGAGTTAATTGCACACTGATAGCAGAAGGACAGAGCTGTCTCAAAATAGTGCTTAATTTGTGTGGGACTCTATACTTACTTTTTAACTGGCTCGGGGGGGAAAAGACCTCTTTCATTTTCAGCTGGATTCTCATCTTAGTTGCACACAGAGGAGGGCAATTTATCCTGACATTTTACATTAATAAGAAACACAAAAAGAAGACAACTTTCCCACAATTCCTGCTCCCTGGTCACTCATAAACCCTGTTCCCCCACTAACTAATAATGAGCAGCAGATGAACTAAAACGATGGTCCAGCTTTCACACAGTTGGCAATATCAGTTAATTTCACCCTGTCCACCAAAAAGTGCTGTCTTGCTTAATTGGGTGATCAAAGGATTATAGAAAGCTTGAAAGAAGAACAAAGCCTCCCTCAAGTTCAAGCTCCGATTTCAGAATTCATAAGACTATGGTGCCATCTGCTGGTGTAACCAAGAAGTGACTAAAATAAACAACACTTGTGCAGGAGGCTTTTCCATACCACATTCCACTTGCATCCTCGGTAATGTCATACACTAAATTCCAAAGTAGTTAAGGTGCAGTAATCTGCTGTATTTTCTGCATGCAATTCCTGTTTCCTGTAGATGGCGAGAGCGGTACACAAAAAGACACACTGAGGTTCACTGAGTCACATTTAACAAGGCACAGCTTCCTCAGTGCAACTGACCTGGAAGGGGTTTTTTTTCCATCAAGACCCCCTGGTGTTGTTGGAGCAGCTTCATGGACATCCCAGGACCCTTGACCTCCTCGTTAGAAGCTTGAAAAAACAAAAACAACAGAACAAAAAGGCCTCGGGAGAAGCATCGCCATCACTTTTTTACTTCAAAACAACAGGAAACAAAGGCGCTAATATTTGAGATACAAAAGCACTTTCCTAAAACAATTAAAACAACAAAACAAGAAGAGTTTCTGTCCCAGCGCAGCTGCCATCGCACTGTTTCAATGAAGCCTTTTTTTCCCCAGCTGAAAAGACATTTCAGTTACAGTCCAATAAAAACTGATTTTGAATCATAACTTCAATCTCCAAATCCTCCTCTGATTTCTTAAATATGTAAAGCATTTCAAAAAATCATCCAGGGGTTTCAAAGGCAATAATTCAAATAACTGTATTTGTTTTCTCTCACAGAATTTGTAACGTCTGTGTCTTTGCAGTTTAACACGGTGATAGATTACCAAGTTTAACTCAAACACTGCATAATCATGAGTGAGGAATTAGCCATCAACCAGCAGTAAACATTGCTCACAGAAGCATTAGAGGAAGGCTGCTGGCATGGATACCAGGCAGTTAGTCTGATTTTTTTTAAAGAAATTATACAGTAAAAACACTATTAAACCTTCTATTTAGGACTGCAGGGATAAATACTGCAGGGACTTAAATACTGTTTATCCTCCAAAGCCTAATCACACCATTAAGAAATCTCTACTTTGCAAAACAAACAGAGAAAGTCAAAGAACACAAACGCTTTCAGAACATCGACAGCAAGCAGGGAAGCGAGATATGGAAATACACAGATTGTGAAACAAACAACATAACACGAGAAAGGGGGGACGGGGGGGGGGAAGGATCATTCCACATTTATTTCTGAATAAAAGGATTTCACTGAGGAAATAGTTGTCACGGCCTTTAAATCTGATTATTGTGTTGTAAGGTTGACCTTGCCATGAAAATAACCACGATTGGCAGGACGTTTGAATTCCCTGTCATTAGTGTGGCAAACTGTTTAAAAGGAATAAGTAAACAAGCTCAAATTCTTCAGCTTTTGTAGCTTTTCTCACATAAGCCCCTACTTAATTATATAATTTGAATATTATTTAGAACACGCGTCCACACAAGGTGGGATTCATTTCTCTCAGACTTTAGCTTGAACCAAAGACATATGCAAACTAAGCATTTTATTAGGTGCACCTTGCTAGTACTGGGTTGGATCCCCTTCTGCCTTTAGAACTGATTTAATTTTCATGGCATAGAGTCAAAAAAGTGCTGGAACCATTCCTCAGAGAATTTGGTCCATATTAACATGACATCAGCACACATGTTGCTGCAGATTTGTGGGCTGCACATCCACGACACCAATCTTCCATTTCAACACATCCCAAAGGTGCTGTACTGTGTGCTAAGAGGTGCTGACTGTGGAAGCCGTCTGAGTACAGTGAACTCAGTGGTGTATTTAAAGACCAAATTTGAGATGATCTGAGTTTTGGGATTTTGCGTGTTATTCTGATGGCAGCAGGCATCAGCAGATGGGTTACACTGTCTTTATAAATGGGCTGAGATGTTCAGCAACAATACTCAGGTAGGCTGTGGTGTTTAAATGATGCTCAAGTGTGCCAAGAAAATATCCCCCGACACCATTACTCCATCACCATCAGCAGCCTGAACCGTTGCTCCAAGGCAGGATGAATGCGATCCATACTCTTTTATGCCAAATTCTGACCCTACCCTCCAAAATTCACAGAATGACATCGAGACTCATCAGATGAGGCAGCACTTTTTCAATTTTCTGTTGTTCAATTTTGATGAGCCTGTGCAAATTGTTGTCATGGTATTGGGGGATTTGACCCAGTGGTTCAGAGTTTTTGGACTTTCTAGTGTTTATTTGAATATTCTGTTCTGATTCCTGGTTTGTTTAATGTTTATATTTCAGGTATTCATGTATGTTTCATGTATTCTTGGTGTACTTGCTCTAGCTTGCACCTCCTAGTGACTTTAAAGTGTAAAGTAGCTGTCTCCGCTTCCCTTAACTGCCCTTCTGCACATATACAGTGAGTGCCCCCCATTTTCCTGTGTCAGACCATGTGTTTCTGTTCCTGTCTCTCTTGCCCCTAGTGGTTTTCAGCATGAGTGTGTTTCCTAGTGGTTATACTGTAGTTTTCAGTTTCCCCTTTTTGGATTTATGTTTCACTTTTTGGATTATGGCCACTTTGCTCTTTTGTGAACAGAAAAGGGGCTCACTTTTTGTTTTATTCTGGCTACCTCCACACGAGTGCATGTGGGTCCTTTTCTCTACGTCCAGTCTCTATAATCCACAGGCTGTGACAACTGCAGCCTTTGATTCCTGGTCTTAGCTGATAGGAGCAGCGCCAATTGTGGTCTTGTGACCATCTGCTTCAGTGTTTGTGTTCAATGTATGTTTTTCTGCATACATTTGTTCTAACAAGTGGTTGTTTGAGTGGCTGTTGTCTACAGCTCAAAGCAATCTGGCCATTCTCCTCTGACCTCTAGGATCAAGATGGCATTTCTGCCCAGAAACCTGCTGCACACTGGATATTTTGTTTGAGTGAACAGGATAGACGGTGAATATATTTGAAGCATTAGATAAATAACCTTTTTTTTTCAGACTTCACTAAATGATTTTGTGAACTTGGAAAACCAAATAAAACCAAATAAAACAAAAATATAGAGGAAATATCCTCACTTTTAATATATGATAGTTTGTTAAATAAACTCAAACATTCAACATAAATTCAAACATTAAAAAGGAAAATAAGAAAATTCACTCTGTAAACTAACTAAAACTAAACTGAGTTAAAAAAAATTTTAAATGAAATAAAAAGAAAAAATAAATAGAAGATACAAAACTATGGTAACTTTGCTTCAAACTGTAACAGACCGTCGATTAAATGGCCTACCATTAAATAACAGCTTTGGTATTTTGTTTGTGTGATGTAGTTTCCGGTCGGAACTTACTAGGGGGAGTTTAAAAGATGATGCACCGACCTTTAAAAGACGTCCAATTGCGCATGTGCAAATCTATCAAAACACCGACAAAAGAGCGACGCTTGCATGGAATTTATCTAGAAAAAATGTCTAAAAATGCTTATGGACTTAGATTAATTGATTTTATAAAATAAATATTTCTTTCTTGATAGTTACGGTTAATTTGTATGAAGGTTAGCAATCCGTTCTCCATACACAGCGTACCGGGCCGAAGGTTACATTAACAGTAGCTAGCATGCTAAGTACTGGTTAACCACCATCTGTTGTTTGCTAGTTAATATGTTTCACACGCTGTTGTTTGCAAGGCTTTTCTGTGTCCCTTTAGTACGCAGGCGAGGATAAATGAAAATGACTCTGACGCAGAGTGCTGATTTCCATCGATTTTTAGCATAAATTTCCTCCGTGTTTCAAGCGTGCATAGTACACCGTTTAACCTCAGTGTGAAAGCTCAGTGAGTGATCCGGGGATGGACAACGTTACGGTGTCAGCGTCAGATGGGACCGCAGAGTGCCCTCTGGTCTCCGAGGACATGGAGGGGATCTGTGTAATGCCTGACTTGAGTGCCATAAAGACTGAGCAGTCGGTGGGTGCAAGCCCAGACGACACAAACACCCAAAATGTCGCTATGGGCATCAAATTCATCTTACCCAACCGCTTCGACATGAATGTTTGCTCAAGATTTGTAAAGTCGCTCAATGAGGAGGACAGTAAGAACATCCAGGATCAGGTGAACTCTGATCTGGAGGTGGCTTCCGTTTTGTTTAAAGGTAAGAAAAAAGCAAAACCCTGTTTCTTCGTCTTAGATTAACTTGTGATTGTGTCGAATACACGATACTAATAAACGTGTTTTACTTCTGTCAGCCGAGTGCAACATCCAAACCTCACCTTCCCCGGGTATACAAGTGCGTCATGTTTACACACCATCCACCACCAAACATTTCTCGCCGATCAAACAGTCCACCACTCTCACCAATAAACATCGAGGCAATGAGGTGTCTTCCACACCTCTTTTGGTGCACTGTAAGTACCATCATTTCTTTCAACTTCAGTTTCTTTCGTTGTTTTTATGTGAGCGGAATTGTTAAAATGTAATTGTTACACATGCATTTGTTTCCTTTCAGCTTTATCTATTCATCAGCTGGCAGCCCAAGGGGAGATGGTGTTTTTGGCCAGCAGGATTGAACAAGGTAGGCTGTCAAAGGATTACAGTTTTTGTTGTCATGGAGTGCAAGCCATCCAAAATTAGTTAAATGAAAAATTGCACCACGGTAACAACCAAAAACATCACTGTCATACATGCACTGTTAAGCATGCATAAATTATATACCAATGAAGTTCAACACTTTAAAATAGAAACATAAATTAATATAAATGATTCCACATTTTTACAGACTAGGTCTACTTTCAATCTTCTATAATGTTTAGTTCGCAGAGGTGTGAACTGTATATGAACCAACCATATGAACAAACTTCTTCCATTTTCCTTTAACAATGTTATTCTTTCCAGACTGATACATTCTGAAAGTTCCTTTATCCCATGTTTCATAGAAGGAGCATCCATACTCTTCCAGCATAGTGCTTTTGTGTTTGTCAGAAGCCCACTGGGTAAATTCCCAGCAGGCACAGTTTAACATTTAGAGGGATGTAGAAGTTGAACACCTCTGACAGACAGTTGATGACATCTTTCCAGATTTTATGAATGTTTGGGTATTCCCATGAAAAGTGAAGAATGATTCCTTTTTCATTTAAACATGTTTAGGTTTAACAGAAGTTATAAGTCCACATCAGCTACTTGTATTGAAGATGCTTTATTTATATTTATGCCTTTAGACAAGCCTCATTCCAGTTTGTTTCATATATGTCCTGTTATCTGCTGCTTCTCGGGGCATTTAACTTGTTCGCTGCTGAGACTTTAAAAGTAGATATTAGTAGGTTATAGCAAATAGAAACTCGACCTTTTTCTTCCAAATCTCCAAAAGAGACTAATTCTATTTTTCATTGCTGTTGGATAAGCGTGTATTTTTTTTTTTTTTAACTGTAAATGTTTAAAGATTCTGCTTTTTTAGAATTTTTAAATCCTTCTTTCTCAGACATTGAATTCACCTTCACATAAAAGAGAAAAACAACAGTTCTTCATCAGTTTACCAGCAGATATTGAATCTTAATAATTACTTGTGTATGCAAAATATAAAGTTTAAAAATGTAATTAGACCAGTAGATGGAGATTAAATACAGTGTTATGTTTTATTTTCCATATTTATTTTAACAGAGACTGTAATCAATCTCCAAGATGAGGAGGGCTTCACCCCGCTGATGTGGGCAGCTGCACACGGACAAATCGCTGTGGTGGAGTTTCTGCTCCAAAATGTACGGAATATTCATTGAAAACTTTTTATTCTGTTTATATGTTTATTATATCCGAGCAAGACTTCTTCACTTACTGTCTGTTTGTCATCCTGTGACACTTTTCGCTGTAGGGTGCTGACCCTAACCTCCTAGCCAAAGGGAGAGAGAGTGCATTGTCCTTGGCTTGCAGTAAGGGATACACAGATATTGTGAAGATGCTCATTGACTGTGGCGTCGATGTCAATGAATATGACTGGGTATGTTATTATAAAAAAGTTAGTTTAAAGTAGCGCCTCCGCTCAGTTTGTGATCTTGGTATTAAATGTTATTATCTCTGTGGGTTTTTAGAATGGAGGAGCCCCTCTGCTGTACGCTGTCCATGGCAACCATGTGCGCTGTGTTGAAATCTTGTTAGGTGAGCAGAAATCTTTGACTTGCAGGAACATCTGTGTTCATATTTGTTAAAGGGTAAGCAAAGCAGTTGTGTTGAGTTCTAACAGAAAATGATGTACAGTGATTGAAATTTTGTATGTTTGCATGTCTTTCAGAGAGCGGTGCTGATCCTACCATAGAGTCAGATTCGGGTTTCAATGCAATGGACATGGCTGTAGCCATGGGCCACCGAAATGGTATGTGAGAAAAAGAGCAAAACACAGCTGAGAAACATGCTGGAACAGTCTCAGTAATCAAGTTGTCTCTGGAGTAACCCTGACTGTATTCTAATATGTATTAACTTTAGAGTTTGCTGCACAAACCCCAGAACTATACTTTTATTTATAAAAAATGAGAGAGAGAGTGTGTGTTTCTTTAAAGGAATAAACAACCAGGCACTGTTATGACTTCATTTCATTTTACCTGTTCAGCTAATATCTTTAGAGAGAGTAGGGTTTGGACATGCAGAGGGGAGGTAGTGGATCAATTGAACAAAGGATGTTTAATATAGAGCAGCCAGGCAGGAGGAAAAGAGGAAGACCACAGAGAAGATTCATGGATGTAGTGGAGGAGGCCATCTTCCATTCACCGCATGTGCTGGAACTGGTCAGCACAGCGCTGTTGTTCCATATCTGCCACATAGTTTGTGGTGGATTTTTTCTGAGGGGGATGCTTGAAATATATACAGGCATATTCCCTCTGTAAAAATCTGACACCTTATGGGTTGAGGACAGCGAAATTAGATTTGAGATTTCTTTTTTTTCCTATAATGAATCATTCGGTCATGGCATGAACTTACCAAAAAAAAAAATTAGATTTTGTCCTGCTGCCAAAGTTTAAAATTAGTAATTGTCCTGGCGTTTGTCCTGTAAAACTTGATTTGAGTCGATAAGAATTTGTTGACAGTGCTGCTGTTTCCAAAAAAGTAAAAGTCTGCTAAGATAAACACAAAGTCGCCTTTTCCTGCCAGATCCACACTTTCTCCTTTCTCAGAGTGAAGAATGGTCACATGGAAATGTGAATATTGTTCTTAATTTTCACTTTTAATGCTTATAAACTATCGCAGTAATCAGGATTTGTTTCCACAAAGCCCACAGTTCAGTTAAATGACCTCAGTGTATGTTTCTCTGTTTAGTTCAACAGGTGATGGAGGCACACTTGCTAAAGTTATTGATGGGGATCAGAGAGTGAACTGCTGCACTTGAGGGAGAACAAATACTGAAGAGATGCTGCTGTGCACTGGATAATCATGTAGCATGGCCAGTCTGTCAGCCTGCAGGAGTATTTTGTTCCCTTAAGAGATATTTCATAAGCTTCATATTATTCATGATGCAAGTGAAGGTTTGTGGTGTGTGAAACATCAGTTTTAACCCTCTTTAAAGCTGTTAAGCTCTGCACTTTCTTCCTTTTTTCAACATTGACTGTGGAGTTGCATATCCAATCACTATACACTGACTGGTTGTCAAAGAGCATGCTGAGTTCTTCAGTACAGCCCACCACGCACTCCCCTCCACCTGTAGTATGTTGCCAAATGAGCAGTGCAGACTGGAATTGACTTTGCTCTAAAGTTGCAAAGAGCTTACTTTTTACGTTGTTGTAATTTAATACCTTTTGCCCATCTTTGTGTTCTAAGACTAACCTATTATCTTCTATTACATTATTTTATTGTAATATTTTCACGTTCGCACTCTCTGAACTCGGGATATTTCTGAGGCACGAGATTTTATGACTCTGTCAAGCTGTTTGTGGTCCGTTTACTGAAGATCTTTGTGTTTCATGTATTGAATTTATTTATTTTAATAATTTAAACTGTTATGATGTCAGTTTGTTTCTTTGTGTAGTGATACGAAATGTTCAGATGTGTTGTGAATTTTAAAAGACCTCACACAAAAATTAAATGACACACAAAAATGCTGTGGTGCTGTTTGTATGAAAATAGTAATACTGTTTATTATAGATATTTATCTGATGTGCAAGAGTCAATGAAGTTAAGCAGTTTAACTTAAATGTCAAACTTTTGAAAGTACAACCAACAGCATCACATTCTGTGATTCTGTGAAGCTTTTCTTTTTATATTGTTCATAAGATGGGAAGAAAAGCCTGTGTTGAACAATTTTACCCTGAAAAGCACTAGAAAATTTGAGTTTCATGCTTCAGTGGCCATAATGCTCTGAAAAAAAACAAGCAAATAAAATGTAATGGGGGAAAAATAAAAACATACTCATTACAAATGAAAGGTACAGTCGTGAAAATAGGTTTTAACAGGACTTTGTGGAGTCTTGTGAAAAACAGAACACCCCATGTTCAGAAGCTTGTAGATCCACTGTTTGCAACAATAACTTGAGGTGCTTGTTTTCTGTATCACTGTATTCTTACATCACTGTGGAGGAATTTTGGCCCACTCTTCTTTTAGTAGTTCTCTTTTACTTCAGTTATTGGGATTTGCAGGCATTCGTTTATGAATGGTTCTTTTAAGCTCCTGCCACAGCGTTTCAGTCAGATTGAGGTCTGGATGTGACTGAGCCATTGTAACCGGAGGGGGGGGATTTGCTGGGATGCCCCCTCCCTGGATCATTTTAACGCACACCTTAATGGCTGGTAAAATTGTTATTTTGCCAAGTTTAATTAATTTGACACATTGTTTCATTTAGCTGCTGTTTCTTTGTATCCAAAATGCTGTATTTCCAAAATTGCTCATGCAGATTGCAGCATCAGCTACTCACAAAACTGGAAAATGGCTTTTTAAAAATAAAATTGTGAAATCAGCATTGCCTCTCTGACCTAAGTTTTAGCTAAAAGAGTCCTTGAAGCAAATCTTGACTCTTCAGCAGCCATCTTCAAAGGCCGTCGGTCTTTTATTTAAAGCATTGTCTAAATTATCTTTAACCATCTTTGTTGTTGTGGCATTTCAAAACAGTTTTCTATTCAACATGCTTTGTGCTTAGCCTGAACTCTCTTAGGGGAGCTTCTGTTTTTTTAAGTAATCTTCAGAAATAGTTCTCCAGCTTCTTGAAAGACACCCAAAGCTCCTTGGATGTTTTGCTGATGATCCCAGACTGCTGACCCCTGTTGCGGTCTGGACTTTGGGGAGGCCTATCCATGATTATGACCGTGTTTCCAGATGTGTTCTTTATGGTGAAATCAAAATCCCGATCTCCTCCGTATATAGTGATCATGTTTAAGTATGGCTTGTCAAGTCAACCTTCCATACTGACCATGTCTGATGAGGCATCAGTGAAAAGTAGATGGATGACACAAAGGACCAGATGCATATCTTTGATCTTGTATTGGGACTGGATACTGCTCATGTGTTAAGCATGCCATTTCTTTTGTCCTCCACTTGTCCAGATTCCCTGATTCCTTTAGGGGCACACTACACTTCATCCAAGGTCTCTGGGAATCATAGTGATGCTGGAAAAATACAATTTTCTGTCTGTTAAATTGTTATTTTTGGCATTTTCCATAGAGACAACTAAACAAATGGAGGGGGAAAAGTGTTTGCAACAGGCTGCTAGTAAAGTACTTAAAAACAGTGCGCTACACTGTTTTGTCACTCAACCAAAATTAAAGTATGGTTCCTTAGAAGCAAAATATAATGATTCAAGACTTTTTCATATTTTTGTCATCATAGATAATTCTGTAGTTGTTATAACTGTATTCTAATATACACTTACAGTCACACTCACCCTCTCCATTTTCTTGACCATAAAGTAAAACTGAGGGATTGACAGCCATGGTTACTCGCCCAGCAAAAACACGCCTCTTACTCTCATTTTCATAAGTGTAAATTGTGGAACATACTAAAGTTTACTGAATACTTTACCTCCCTGTTACTATCTGCAGACAAAGAATGTCTGCAACTGCCCTGACCTTACAGGAACTAAACGATGTTACAAGTTCAACCTGCAGTTCATGGTTTCTCACCAAATCTACAGAAGAGCATCTTCTTGATGCATTCTCAATCATCCAGGTAAGTAAATCTCCAAAAGTTGAATCTGTTCATCTGGACGTAGCGTTTTGTGGGAGAAATGTTTCGTCACTCATCCAAGTGACTTCTTCAGTCTCAGCTGACTGCAGGTTTCCCCAATCTTATAAACAGTACATTTGCATAATGACTGAAACCAGCCCAGTGAAGGAACAATGGGCTGGGAGGTCAGTTCCTTAATCATAATTATGCAAATTCTCATGACCATTGATCAACAACCACTGATCAAAGACCACGAGTACCATTCACAGAGAGTTTGGGAATGGCTACAGAAGAGCAGTTGCAGTGTTTCAATTGTAGAACTGTACTTGACCAAGAACACAAAAAACAAAAACTGAATTTTTAGCTATTTATTGACAGTAGCAAAGGTTTATTCCAGATATGGTGTTTTTAGGGAGGCCACAGATTCAGGGGGTCAGTAACATGGAGGAAACAGAAGGACAACGTGAGCCTTTAACGCCACATTTTTACAAACACACTCTCACTCTGACCACACAGCACAAGCATTAAGGAAGTCTGGTGGCAAAGAGGAGGTGGAATGAGTACTAAAATACCTTTCACGGAAATACTGCTACTCGAGATTTAATACAGAGTACTATTCTAAAAAAAAGTTACTCAAAAATAATCCACTTAAGAGTATGCAAGTACTTTCAGGTGTTGCACATGTTACAGAATGCTCACAAGCCAAAAAGAATTTGACGTGTTTTTCCATCTTGTCAGGTACTTTAACTGTTACATTTTCCACCCCTTGAAAAAGGACATTACAACATCTTGTGCCCCACATGGTCCTGTCAAGTTTCAACACTCTGGAGTCCCAGCCCCTCTAGTTGGCCTCATCTTTGGATGCTTCATCGAAATTCTCCACCAGATCTGAAACAAAAGATTAGACATTAAATTGATTGATTGGGGAAGAAAGTAAATGCGTATCCCATCTGCACAAGTGACTCAAAGGTGCTGGAGAACAATTCAGGAAGTGTGTGTTTATGTGAAACAGGATACTTGGTGTAATGCAATTCTTTGCTCATCTCTCCCACTCCTACACACAGACGGCAATGTGCTCGACATATGAGGCCCTTATAACTACTGAAAGCAGCTGTAAAAATGACAGCAAAGGGCATCAAAAAGTTGGCTCCAATTACCCCATGAAATGTGAGAAACCCACCTATCCAACTCAAAGCTCAGAGGGTCGGGGGTTCAAATGGAAACAATTCAAAAGGTCTGAGCAAACATGTTCCTTCAGTGAGAGAACAAAAAGAAATCCTTAACTCCAAAAACAATGTGATGGCAATGGATGTTAACCCCTGAGCCATCGGGCTTCAACTGCTGAGTACATATGTAATCGTTTGTTACGTTAGTGAGAGAAAAAAAAAAAAAGCTGAGATTATTGTAATGGCAACCTCATGTGCTCGGTCCATTTTCTTCACAAAGAAAAGCAAACTGAATCTTACAACCCTATAAACAAAGAACATGAGATTCAAACAAAACCCAGCACTGCACCATTGTCAAAAGTAACTGATGAGTCCCCTTCACATGACCCCTTTTTATGAGCCAGAAAGAAAAGCAAACCCACCATGATTTTTTTCTTTTTTTAGCTAACAGAAAAAAGAAGAAAAATCCCGCAGCAATAAATGACAAGTGTAAAGCAGGATTTCCAAACAGAACCGCAAAAAAATCTGTAATGTGAGGCAAACAGATTTTTCTCGAGAAATGTCGGGATGGTCTTTGATTCTGAGTGGTGGAGCAAACTGCTCAGACACTTTGATTCAACATATGAAAATTGCTCACCTGGAACATCATCTTCTTCTTCTACTGCAGCAATTGGCGCTTTTCCATCTGCAGCTGTAAGAAGAGAACAGATCTGTGAGAAGCCTTAGAGTAGCCACAAACTAAACCAAAGCCTTTTTCAGACACAGCTGGCTTCATCACTCCATCACACTGATGGCATTCTTCATGGCTTCACTGAGACTTTACCAGGACACGGACCAAACTATCCACCGTGCTAGTTCAATATGGTACAAGCAAAATATAACGCATGAGGCCGTGGGTTTTCTCTCTTGCAGATTACATTTTAAAAGTTACTTAAACAGAGCACTGCTGCTTCACAGCAAGAAGGTTCTAAATTTGAATCCACCATCTGGCCGGGGTTGTTCTATGTGGAGCTCTGTGTGTTCTCTCCAGGTACTCCGGCTTCCTCCCACAGTCCAAAGACATGAAATTATTTGGGTTAGATTATTGGATGAGTTTAATTTGCCCATAGGTGTGAATTTGAATGAGAACAGTTGTCTGTCTCTCCGTTAGCCCTGTGATAAGAGTATCAACCCGCCTAGGGTCTTCCCTTCCTCTCGCCCTATAACAGCTGGGATGGCCTCCAGCCCCCCGCGTAACCCTGATAAGGATAAGCCGAAGAGAATGGATGGATGAATTTAATTAGATGCAGTGAATCAATCCCACAGCTGTAACAGCTCATCAGTCTGAAATACATAATGTTGCATGTAGTTACCCTGATCTATCCTGTCTTCATGTTCTATGATATTACAAATAAATTAAATTACTGTTGTTGTGCAATATGTAAATATAAGGAAATCTCAATTGACTAATGGATGGATTGTGTTGTCGTCTGCTGCAGCAGGTTTAAAAAAAAAAAAAAAAAAAAAATCATACAGGACTTCTAGGAGCAGCTAGCAGCAACAAAAAAAAGCTTCGCCTGCTGTGGAAACTCTGTCAAAACACAGATTAAAAACATTCACAGCTAGTCTTCTTATTCTGTTGTCACTGATGTGGTCTTCACTGCAGTCAGATTTTAGAACTATTGCATTTTCACTCTGCAACAGACCTGAAACTGCAGTACAAGCTGCAGGAGAGACGTGAACCTGTAATCTCAGATATGCATTCAGACTTTAGTTTGCTAAGTATTGTTGTATTTAATTTGATGGGAGGTATGTTTTATTTGGTATACTGGTGTCACCAGATGTAAGTGGTGGTGTTAAAAACTGTAAATTATTGTTCTGGGGTTAAAGTACAGTACCATCAGATCTAACCACACTGTATGATTGACAGCTTACAAGCAGTCAGACGTTGACGACTGACTCAGCGTCTGACTGCTAGTAAGGATTCTTCCTCTATTTCTTTGATTTACTGTAGGTTGGCTGACAGTTTCTATGCATTAGAAACGTTGACTCTTACAAAAAATAGCTGTGCAAGCAGACATGAAGCTGATACCATAAAATGTGTCAGATTAACAGAAACAAGTGGATATCTGAAAACCGCTAAAAGTCTGACTAAACATGCTCAGAGTATAAAGTGTGGTCAACCACACGCTACATTATAACTTGAGGCTACCGACCTTGCTTGGGCAGAGCCTCGGCGAGTCTCCTGAGGCTCGTCAAGCTGTCTGCTCCCAGCTGGTTCAAGATGCCTGGCAGCATCTCAGTCAGCTGTTTGGTCTCAGCGTGGCCGGTGATGGTGAAGGTGTTGGCTGCGAGGGAGGCCTGCACTTTGGGATTGTTGAAATGGATGACTGTTCCTTGATTTGTAAACATGTTGACCTGGAACCGATCAAAACAGATTTCCCATTCTTAGTGATAAAAATGACAATCTGTACTGGTGCATGTAAGAAAAATCACAAGCAAAGGAATAACTCAAGAGTGATTTATGCCCCACCTCCTCAATGCCGGAGATGTTGTTCACACCGAGTTTCTTTAAGGAGAACTGTAGCTTCTTGTCATCTGCGGTTGCTGTTCTGTGGACCACCTTCTTCTTTCTGCGAGCTGTTCCCTGAATGTGGGCATTCGCACAAACATATTTCTTAGTCAACATAACCTGAGTGATGTTTTATGCTCAAATGAGGGAGGATGTTTTTATTCTATTTATATACTGTACGCAACGCTGCCTAAAATTACTGCTGCCATGCAACAAAACTATAGATCAAACTGTTGGTTGTCATAGAAACTAACTATAGAAAATTCAGCTGCTTGAGCTCAGGTTTCATGTCCCTAGATTCACATTTAAAGGGAAAAAAAGACAGCAGCAGATTTACACTCAGAAAATGCTTTGCAATAAAAAAAATCTACCCATTTTCATGTAATGCCAGATTCACTTTGCGTGCATTACCTTTCCACCGATGCGGACTTGTGCTTGTAACTTTGCAAGTTTTTCTTGATTCATTATTGCTTCTTTCATCTGAAAGGCAGGAAAGTTGCATATTATTATGTCAGTATGTAAATGTAATTATCTGAAAACTAAGTAAGCAAAACAAGTTAATCCACCCCAAAGGAGGCACCAAAATAAAGTGCAACATGCAGATAAGAAAGCAGCACCCTGAGTCAGCAATGCAGTTAAAATGACACCTTTATACTCATCTACACCAGTAAAAAGATTAATAATGGTTTGCCCCATTATTAAGGCAGAGCGTTATCTGGCTGGACACCGACTTGAAACATTTTTGTCTTAACATTTGACCAGATTTAATAAAAGCCAGCTGGCAAAATACAGTCACTTCCCAGTCTGCTGTTTAGAAATTAACTCTAGCTAGTGCAGTCACTGACTGGCTCACACAGACTGTATTTTTGGTCCTTCCATGTGTTGATCAGAGGCCGTCTTACCTACATGACAAAAGCTAACCAAGCACTTACAACAGGGGTGTGGAACTCCAGGCCTTGAGGGCCGGTGTCCTGGAGGTTTTAGATGCATCCATGATCCAAAACAGCTGATCTAAACGGCCAAATTACCTCCTCAACATGTCTTAAGGTTCTACACAGGCCTGGTAATGAACTAATTCAGGTGTGTTGACCCAGAGTGATATATAAAACCTCCAGGACAGCGAGGCCTGGAGTTTGACAACCCTGACTTACAAACTCCTGTGTATGTGACCACGTGAATTACAGGAGGTCAAACACACACACAGTGGTGTTATTCTAAATAATCTACAAAACAAAATATTTGGTTTGTATTTGTTCTTATTTTTCATTTAATAAGGCCACTCTGGCATTTCCAGCTATTTTCTCTGTTTTGTTTGTTTTTTGTATGCCTTTGTAAACTTAAATGTTTAATAAACCGAGCTGCGTACACGCATCCATTTGTGTTTAAAAAGCACAAATTTGCGTATTAAGAAACTGTCATATTAAATACGGGTTCTGTTGATTACGTTCACACCTGCTGATGGCCTCTAATTAACCACGTGACCATAACTTCGTTTTTTTCCCCCCCACTATACAATTTGGCTAATGACTCACAAAAAAAAAAAAAACATACTGTGCCGCGAAAATTCACAACAACAATGCTGGGCAAGATATCCCTGTGAGGAAATTAGATGAAAACAAACAAACAAACAAAAGTAAGGCGGGTGTGGCTGTGGTAATGGGCGGTAAAATAAGATATTAAAAACAGCAAGCAGACATTTTAAAAAGCCAGAAAGGAGCCGTGAGCGTCACAGCAAGCGCTGCTCGCTTCACAGGTTAATTAGCAAACGCCTTTTCCCTGTAGTGTGAACTACCGAAGGTAGACCAATATTAAGTTATTGTTGCTCAAATAAATTGAGGCGAAAGCACCACCGCTAACAGCAGGTCTGGTTTAGCTGATGAACACTGAACCGAAATGAGGTGTGGTTTAGCTTTTGTGCCAGAACTTGCAGGCTAACTTCTGCTAGCTTCTAAGCTAACTGGGGAAATTATCGGCCTGTCAGTCACAGCCTCTCACAACCCCGTCAGTACGGTTAGCTTCACACCGCGGCAGATTTCAGCCATCTAGTCAGAAAAGGCTTTCGTTTACCTCTTGCCGTCAGATCAGTGGAAAAAAGAGGAGAGAAGAAGGTATTTAAAGCTCCTGACTGACCTGTAAACTAACAGCAAACACATGCGGGGAGCAAGATGGAAGCGAGAGAGGAGGGAGGAAGTGACGTAGTAGAAGAAGAGCGAACTAGCGCGAGTTGGGTTTCCTGCCCTGAGGTTTGCTTTCCAGGCAACACTTTCGAGATTCTTGCAGATTGCCAACCATGCCTGAAAGTTCTTTATTAGGGTAAATTTAGGGATTTGTTATTTATGAGAGTTTAAGGCCTAAAGCCTCTTAGACAATACAGAATCATTTTGTAACTACACAGGCTATTTTATGCCATAGAAAAGTGGGATAATTTTGATATAATTCCAGGTTTGCAACAAACAAGTCTTCTGGAATAAGGTCCTTTAAAGAGATGCAGCCACACAACACAACATATCAGCACAAACACATTATACAAACTGTCGAGCATGATGGTGGAGGGGTGACTATTTGTTTTTGGGTTTTTTTCCAACTACAGGGCTTGGGCACCTTGCAGCAAAGCACACCAGCAAATCTACAGCAGAATGGCTGAGAAAGAAAAGAATTAAGGTGTTGCTATGCTTGAGCCGAAGTCCAAACCCTAACCCAATTGAAATGCTTGTAGGAGGAACCTTAAGAGAGCTGTGCATAAATGAATGCCTGCAAACTTCAATGAACTGAAGCAACGCTGTAATGGAGAGGGGGGCAAAATTCCTTCACAATGATTTGAAAGACTGAGAGTCATTCAGAAAGCAATTACTTCACGTTATTCCTGCTAAAGGTGGTTCTACAAGCTACTGAATAATAGGGTGTGCTTTTATGGGACTCTTTTTCACAGAGTCCCATGAAAACTTTGTTTCATTATCTGCATGTTTAAGAATGACTCTAATTTGAGAAAGATTGAGAGCTCCTTCTATCAACACACATGTCAGTTTTGCTTGCTCTTTCTGCTTATATCTTATTTTTATACCTGCGGATTATATGCAATTATATTTGGTGATCATCACACCATACTGTTTATTTATTGTTGGAAACTTTGGCTAGCCTTTGTTATGGATTTCCTGATGTCTGTCTCTATGCTAGATTACTAATGAATGAAAGTTTATTATTTATTCTGTCATCTCTTAAGTAGTTGCTATGGTAGTTGAACAACTGTATGCACTTGGATTGCAATGAAAATGAGATATCTCAAAGGGGTTTGTACTAATAGATACATTTTTAAACATGACCACAATGTGGCAATGCTTAAAACAAATGAATAGTCCGATTAGACTAACACTATCAGGTAACAAGCATGCCATCCCAACTCAGCTAACTGTGTGAAAGTAATCGGGACTGATTGCTGATTTATAGAGATAGACAGATTATTACACTCTTAAATCTAAACCGACAGTCAGCTTAAATCACCAATTTATTTACCAAGCACTCCAAGGATGTCTTTTAATTGTGCGATGATACACAAAGGCAGAAGCAGAATATGCAAACAGCACAAGGAAAGTCCCCAGCTAACCAGGCAGTTCAAACCCAGCACCTTCTTGCTTTGAGGTGACAGTGCTAACCACTGCACCCCAACCCTGAACAATGTGAAATGGGATAGCCTGTAAAGTGAGCTGATTGCTTGCTGAAGTATGTCTTATAATTAGGTTATTTTCTGTTTTCAGGTCTTTGTAATGAACCGAAAAAGATGAGGGATTATATCCAAATCCTACTTAGAGCCACAAGATTATAATTGGTTTGGGATTAGCTACAACCTCGAAGGTGAAATTCCTCAAAGTGGCTGATGTTTATAAAAGTAACCAAGCCTCAATAGATCTATTCTTAATTATTTAAGTTTAGTTTTTTAATGTTGCAAAAATTTTGGAAAAGTGGTGTATCCTATCCAGCTCATATTCACTTTAATGTATTATAATAGAATATGTGATATATCAGTCAGGCTTTAGAACACAGAAACTATTCAAACTATTTAGTCCTCAGGTTAACCACTGATGTCCTTTTAGCAGATGATAGGGAAAAGGGTGTAATTTTGATTCTTTAAGGCATAAATGCAGCCTTTGACATGGTAGATAAGTCATTCTGAATACCAGGTTGGCATTGAGGATACTGGAGTTAGTTGGTTTATAGAAACAAACTGCTGGCTCACCTTAGGACAACTATTCACCAGCAGCAGCTTACCTGTGGTGTCCCACAAAGTTAATTTCTAGGTCCCCCTCTACAGTGGGGCAAAAAAGTATTTAGTCAGCCACCGATTGTGCAAGTTCCCCCACTTAAAATGATGACAGACGTCAGTAATTTGCACCAGAGGTACACTTCAACTGTGAGAGACAGAATGTGAAAAAAAAATCCATGAATCCACATGGTAGGATTTGTAAAGAATTTATTCGTAAATTAGGGTGGAAAATAAGTATTTGGTCACCTCAAACATGGAAAATCTCTGGCTCTCACAGACCTGTAACGTCTTCTGTAAGAAGCTTTTCTGTCCCCCACTCGTTACCTGTATGAATGGCACCTGTTTGAACTCATCATCTGTATAAAAGACACCTGTCCACAGCCTCAAACAGTCAGACGCCAAACGCCGCCATGGCCAAGACCAAAGAGCTTTGGAAGGACACCAGGAAAAGTATTGTAGACCTCCACCAGACTGGGAAGAGTGAATCTACAATAGGCAAGCAGCTTGGTGTGAAAAAATCAACTGTGGGAGCAATCATCAGAAAATGGAAGACATACAAGACCACTGATAATCTCCCTCGATCTGGGGCTCCACGCAAGATCTCATCCCGTGGGGTCAAAATGATCATGAGAACGGTGAGCAAAGATCCCAGAACCACACGGGGGGACCTGGTGAATGACCTGCAGAGAGCTGGGACCAAAGTAACAAAGGTCACCATCAGTAACACACTACAACGCCAGGGAATCAAATCCCGCAGTGCCAGACGTGTTCCGCTGCTGAAGCCAGTGCATGTCCAGGCCCGTCTGAAGTTTGCCAGAGAGCACATGGATGATACAGCAGAGGATTGGGAGAATGTCATGTGGTCAGATGAAACCAAAGTAGAACTTTTTGGTATAAACTCAACTCGTCGTGTTTGGAGGAAGAAGAATACTGAGTTGCATCCCAAGAACACCATACCTACTGTGAAGCATGGGGGTGGAAACATCATGCTATGGGGCTGTTTTTCTGCCAAGGGGACAGGACGACTGATCCGTGTTAAGGACAGAATGAATGGGGCCATGTATCGTGAGATTTTGAGCCAAAACCTCCTTCCATCAGTGAGAACTTTGAAGATGAAACGAGGCTGGGTCTTCCAACATGACAATGATCCAAAACACACCGCCCGGGCAACAAAGGAGTGGCTCCGTAAGAAGCATTTGAAAGTCCTGGAGTGGCCTAGCCAGTCTCCAGACCTCAACCCCATAGAAAATCTGTGGCGGGAGTTGAAAGTCCGTGTTGCTCGGCGACAGCCCCAAAACATCACTGCTCTCGAGAAGATCTGCATGGAGGAATGGGCCAAAATACCAGCTACTGTGTGTGCAAACCTGGTAAAGACCTATAGTAAACGTTTGACCTCTGTTATTGCCAACAAAGGTTATGTTACAAAGTATTGAGTTGTATTTTTGTTATTGACCAAATACTTATTTTCCACCCTGATTTACGAATAAATTCTTTACAAATCCTACCATGTGGATTCATGGATTTTTTTTTCACATTCTGTCTCTCACAGTTGAAGTGTACCTCTGGTGCAAATTACTGACCTCTGTCATCATTTTAAGTGGGGGAACTTGCACAATCGGTGGCTGACTAAATACTTTTTTGCCCCACTGTATGTATATGTTTCCACTGGGCAAATTAGACAAAGTCACAACATCTCTTTTCATTGCTGTACAGATGACAGCAGGTGAGTGAAAAGGGCTCGCTGATGTAAGCTGTTGGATGGCACAAATGTTTCTTAACTCAATTTATTTTAACAAAAACACTTAAAGCACATTTGAATGAGTCTCCAAGCTTCATAGCCAAAATGTTGACCCCCCATATGAACCCTTTCACAGTCCAACTGTGAAGCGTAAATCTAAGTCCTGTTTTTGCCAACATGAAGCCTTAGCTCTGCCCAATAAGACAAGGCTCACAGAATCGGTGACTTTATTAAAATCCCTTCCAAAAACACATTCCTAACGACTTTCTTATATGTTTTTCATGTGATGTTGTCTCTTTCAGTCTTCTCGATGTCTGTCATCCTTTACTTGTCTTGCTTGTCATTTCTGTTATTGCTTCATATGCATGGTATTCATTCATATTCACAAATGTCTGCATCGCATTCTATTAATGGTGCTTAGATTGTGTGCCAAAGCTAGTTACTCTTGCTTTCAAAAGAGAACAAGTCAAAGCAAGTCAAGTCAATTGCAAGGAAATATTTATTTGTTTCTGTTATTGTTTCATGCTTATGGTATTCATTAATATTTGTTATTGTTCTTTGTATTTTGTTCTAGTTTCAGCTCAGTTTTATGTCTTTTTTGTTTGGTCTTAATTTGGGGGTTTCTCTTTGAATATATTTATGCTTTCTGTTATTACAAATAGCAAACACTCAAACCAATCAGTTAAAGTTACATATAGTGTGCCACTGGGGAATGTGTCCATATTCATCTAAACATATTCTGCGAAAACAAAGAATGAACAAATTACATTATACACCTGTTTTAAGCCAATTATCGTTATTATTATTATAATACTTCGCACCTTGTTTTGTTTTGTATATTTGTATATCTACTACACCGATCACTGTGTAGTGATCATATACCACTGACGTTTATCATGTATTCTTCAGATGAGTCTACATCTGGTCATTTGTCCTCGTGTAACCATATAAAGTAAAAAGCGTGATTTTGTAACAAGAGTCGCGCTGAAGTGGTCCCAGGACCCGAGAGGGACAGAAAGAGCGAGAGAAAAACCCCACAAACGTGGGAAATTATGCGAACTTCCCGAGACTGAAGAAATCACTTGGATGAGTGATTGAAGGTTTCTCCCACTGAGAACTACGTCCAGATGAACAGAATCAACTTTTTGAGATTTCCTTACCCGGATGATTGGGCATGCATCAAGACATACGCACTGTAACGCTTCCAAAGCCTCAGACGTTGAGATCGATATTTTCCCACTAAGTCTTACAAATGAAGGCACTTAGTCGACTAATTTTCACTAAGTCGACACATTTGGTTTGATGACTGATCAGGAGGGAAAGTCGAACGATTTTGTGTCAGGACTGCACGGAAAGTGTGCGCAAAACCAAAAACATCAGCATAAAATGTCCGCAGTTAATCTTAAAATATGACAAATGGACTCGACTAAGTATTCTATCAGGTGTCCTCTCAGGGCAAAAACTCTCTCTTGAATTCAATTTATTGAGTGTTTTTATTTTTATTTTTTTAGCTTATTAATTATTTGTCTATGACGGCTCTTAGACATACATTCCGGGCAACACATCATTGCCCTTTTCTGCATGTGATACACATTAATCACATGCTCCACTCAGACGGAGCGTTTTGGTGACATTAGGAGTTTTAATCAGAGCAAGATCGAGGCAGGCAGGGTTGCCTTGAAACAGCTACTGAAAGTGCTTTCTTGGTTGAACTTAAAGACACTTTAGAGGTGCTTTACCACCCATGCATTTTATAATACTACTACTACTACTACTACTAATAATAATAATAATAATAATAATAATAAATTATTTATTTATTATTATTATTATTATTATTATTATTATTATTATTATTATTATTATTATTATTATTATTATTTTAATGATAGTGGATGGTTGGATACGACCATTAATGAATCCACTCTTCCGTCTTGACTCTGTTGGGTCACTTACATTCCGAGTACATTACAGAAAAGAGAGGACTCATAAACTCATCACACAAATTAACAACTCGTAGCGTCAAAGGAACTTTGCTAATAAAACGTCACATCTGATGTCAAGTTTCAGGATTTCCAAATGTCGGTGACTCGTGAGTCATCATCTTCTGCGCATATGGTTTCAAAACTGGGGGATAAGCTATGAAAGACTAAAATGCAAAGAGTAAAATGTAATTATTTAATGAACACAAATATGTTTCGAGTGTTACCTTATCATTCTTGATGAGAACAGAAATATGATCGTTACAGACCGATAATTGGTTATTAATGTAGGTAAACTGGGCATACATTTAAAACCTATAATCGTTTTAGAAGCATCAGTCTTAGCTGTTGCAGTAATTCCTCTCATAGGCCTATTTTGCACCGATAAATAGCACAGATGAATTTATTTGAAATCTCTAATTTTAAAAAGTTCATTTAATCATAGCGAACTTTATCTGTTGGTACAATAACAGTACACATCATTTCAAAGAGGAAAGTGGCAAAAGTGGTAAGCAGGACCACGATCACTGGCGTAAGCAGAGATATCAGAAATACAGTTTGATCCATCCATGACAGTAAATCATTATAAATAATGAATAATCTAAACGGGCTGGTTGGAACCTAAAGCTTTATGCGAGGATGCTAAACTGTTCAAAAATGTTGTTTCCCATATTTAAAAAATGCCACACGCCATATTTCTGTCTGTCTGCACAGTTAAAGGAGCTTGAATCCTTGGAGGAGGTAGACGGGTAGTGTTTTGTTAATTGTGAAACAAGTTCACCACTAGATGGCGTTAGACAAATGGGAACGTCTAAAAGGTTCGAGAGGTCCTACACAGGACCTAAGCATCTGTCAGACTTAATGAAGCACACGTTTATACCCCAAGTGGAAATTGCATTTAAAAGTCAGCTGCCTTTATTAAAACCTGAGTGATGACTTCCTTTTTTTAATTTAGAAAAATATTTAAAAATCAAATTAAATTAACTAAATAATTTAAAAGGCTGTTTTGTTAAATGTGCGTGCTTTGTTTTTAGTTATTTGTCACGTCTGCTGTTGTTTCCTATAAAAATGGGTAAGTGTGGCAGGGTGACAACTTGTAAACTGTCACATATGGCGGTAAAGTCGGGTAAAACACAGTCCTTCGATATTCATATTTTAATAAGCCAGACATATTCATCTTGACTTGGTTTACTGCAGCTCCCCCGAAGTAAGAAACAAATAATATAAACTAAACTATATGCTGGTAGAGTCAAACTGTATCTGCAAGGAGAACAATTAGGTTGGAAGTATAATATATATTACTGTGGGTTTTAATTGGCTTACACAAATTCTGCAGCTTCTGAAAATTTTAACTTTATTGACACCATTTTTATCACGTGTTTATACTGCTTCCTAAAACGCAGGCCGATTGATAATTTTGATCTAATAAAGAGTATAAAAAATAAATACATTAAAATAAATTTTGATAAAAAAAAAACACCTAATTGCCGCAATTCAGTGAAAATGTTGAAAATTCCAAATAATGTCCAAACACAGGCACAGATACACGTACACACACACAGTGCAACGTGCTCCTGACGCACGGCACGGCCTTCTTTCTGTGCCTTGCATGCGTGACCCGTGACTGATTCGAGTTAACAGCTGACTCTTTTCCATTGCAAATGGCTCGCGGATAATCTAGATAACTACCGGATCACGCAAACCGAGCTGCCTGAATATGGTGCAGCAGACTCTGACAAAGGCTGTCTGATAAGAAATGTAAATATCGTGGGTGGGGGGCGTGTATTTCACGCCTTTATGATTTTATATATACATCGCTGCGTAGTTTGTTTGGAAATTAAAAATCCAAATGTTGCCTCCAATAATTTTTGTCATTCGGTAACTTAACAAAGTTCAACAAAGAAAAAAAAATGCTTGTCAAAATATCCTCTCGGATCCTTCAACGACCACACCACCGATTAGACTTTTCTAAAGATTTTTTAAAAAAATGTTGAAAACATTGCGTGGAATAAAAGCTTTAGATTAGTTATGTGTGGAGTGTAGGCCACCGTGAATGGCCACTAAAAAGGATGCAGGCCACACCAAACTTTTTTTTTCCATAAAAACACTCATAGCTCATTTTCAGTCCCTTTTTTGTGATTGAATTTGTTCCTCTCTTTTCATTCGCCGTGCTGACGTTTCCTCGCCATGTGATCAGAGCAGTAGTATAAATACCGCGAGAAGGTCCGCCCCTTGTTTGATTCAGGTTTGGCCCTTTTGCAGGTTTCACAGCACAGTTTCTCAGCCTGCCATCGACGGGGGTCGCTCCTCATAGTTGTTGATTTTTTTTTTTTGGAAAAAGGAAACAGCCTGTAAACATATGGAAATAGCGACAAAGCGGAGGGACAATTCTCACCGGTGGCGAAGCGTGCTCCTCTCATCTCCCCCTCCTCATACGAGTTGCTGAAGAGGGAGGAAAGGGACAGCTTGTGCATCTCACGGTCTTCCTCATCTGGCGTCGGAGGGGCACGGCCGTGCGTGAGCCATGACTCTGAGCTCAGAGATGTCGGATGCCTCCATCCTTTCGGAAGAGACCGACATAGACGTGGTCGGAGAAGGCGAGGATGGAGACAGCCAGACGCGCTCCTACGTGGATGAAGTAGCGCAGATGCACGACGGTATCCTCCTGGCCGGCTCTCCACCTCCGTGCCTGGACAGCTCCACCTCTTCAAGGGATACCTACAAGCCGGCGGGCAAGAACACCCTGGTGAAGCCACCTTACTCCTACATCGCCTTAATCACCATGGCCATTCTTCAGAGTCCCAAAAAGAGGCTCACTCTCAGCGAGATCTGCGACTTCATCAGCAACCGCTTCCCGTACTACAGGGAGAAGTTCCCGGCCTGGCAGAACTCCATCAGGCACAACCTATCCCTCAATGACTGCTTCGTTAAGATACCGAGGGAGCCCGGGAACCCAGGGAAAGGCAACTACTGGACTTTGGACCCGGAGTCGGCTGATATGTTTGACAACGGAAGCTTTCTGAGGCGGAGGAAACGCTTCAAGCGGCAGCAGACTCAAGACCTGCTGCGCGAGCACAACACTTTTCTGCCCGCGGCCGCTGCCTATGGCTACGGACCGTACGGCTGCGGGGGATACGGCATCCAGCTCCAGTCCTACCACGCACACTCTGCGCTTTTTGCTTTCCAGCAGCAGCAGCAGCACCCGAGGCATTCACACTCACACTCGGGGACCATTATCCCTGCACCGTCCCTGATGCCCACCAGCACTACCACGGACTTAACCAGAAGTAGATTTTATCCCCAGCTCAGCTCCAGTCTGGGCTCAGCCGGCGTGCAGGCAACATCACCGGTCCAGAAATCGAGCTCCCCGGTGCAGCGGTCCCCCTTCTCCATAGAGAGCATCATCGGAGGGTCTCTTAGCCCCTCCAGGACTTCTCCTGTCGTTGTCCCAGTCTTACCGTCCTCTCTGGGGCCTGCAGTGACCAGCCAGTCGCAGACCATACATCCTGGAGCTGTTTTACATCCGGTTGAAAACTTTCCGAGCAGAGTTGTCAGCGGCACTAGCGCCTGTTAAATGTCTTAACTCCAAACTTTTCAAGACACTTAAAAAAAGAGACAGCAACCTAAACAAAAACGCCCCTCTTTGAAGGTAGGATTATTTTTGTATGTTTGTTTTGCTAGCACGCAGCTGAATGATGGACATGCAGAACACTATTTGTGCCTATATATTCATGCTGTTCATGAAGATATATTTATGTTCATTATTTTTGTTTGTTTATTTCGGTGTGAATCAGACTTTCGACCACGAATTTAACTTTCCAGCCTTTTTTTCCCCTACCATGAAGTGATTCGTTTTCAGTCACTGTATAAAGGCGTCTCAGGATAACGGACAGGTTACAAACGATCACGTGTCTGAAACAGGCTTATAATGTATTTGTGTCAAACACATCAATGTTTTCTATCAGCCAATCAAAGCGACCTTTTTTGAAGGTTTTGATTTGATGTTTGTATTAAAGAGAAACGCAGAGCAAAGTCATACATTTATAATAATATGCAGTGTTTATTTCAGTAATTAAACCTTGTACATTTTTGGCAAGTATTGTGTAATTCAAGTGTGATATTTTTACACAGTTTATTGTTTTGTTTTTTTCCAACAAGAATAAATTTCGTTTTGCAAAAAAAGAAGAAAAAAAGCAATTTGTTTGGAAATAAATTTATGAATTGATGTTGAGCTTTCTTGGCGGTTACTGTTGAAACAGACGTGTTGCTGATGTTGTTGTGTCTTTACACTGCGGATGTGTTAACTATAACTGTATGATCCAAATATAGTAACCACTGAATGGCTTTAAGAAACACACAGAACTCTTTATAACACACACACACATGTGCGTGCCAGTCAGATAATATTTACAAATGCATTAAATCTGACTGCACTCTAAAGTCATTGCTGTGCCCTTTGGAACATGCGCACACAGGGCCTGCGTGTCCATCTGACCTCTTTCACACTCATCCTCGTAATTACAGTGAGCGGACAGGAGTGTGTCGTAGGGGTGAGACAGGGGCTGTATTTCTGCCTGCTTCAGCTCAGCGATTATCCCGGTGCTGGTGTCGACAGGCGGCCTGGGCTCTTGAGCAAACACTACTCATCCAGAATTTCATTATCTGCTCGTATTAGACCCGAGAGAAAAATGAAATGTTGCTCCTGAAGTCAACAGCGCTCACGATGTTTCGGAGGTTAGAATCACCTTTAATCCACTCACCGTTTTCAGTGTTTGACAGTCTTAATGCAACTTTATTTGCCCCACACGCAAGAACCCACTAACACATGGATCCAAGCAGACTGTGTTGTTTTTAAATACACAGGTAATTTAATTTGACACTTGAAAGAAAAGAAGAAAAAGCCTTCCCAAGCACCTGCGCTGTCGTGATGCTGTGTCTGTCGGAGCTGTGCTTTTTAAAATTTTTATAAGCTTTCATAATGTTGCCTGTACTGTACAGCCCTGCTGCTTCCGTGACTGTAAGTGCGTTTGCCTCCCTTTATTCAAAGCAACGTGTGTGTGCGTGTGTGTAGTAGAATGGCTAAATTGGTGCAGCGCTTAGGGCCAGTTCACTAGGCCACGAGAGAACAGCTATTGCGTGATGATGTAACACGCAATGAGAGAAAAAGCTACACGCACGCGCTTACACTCTGGAGAGTGAGAGTGACTATAGCAGGGAAGGAGGTCAATTGTACTGTGTGGGCTTGTTTACAAATACAGGAGGTTAAACAGCGAAAATGAAGAGATGAGCATGATGTAAAACATTATAATAACGCATGTACTCGAGATTGTGTCTGCTGAGCAGTGGCTTGTAATTAAGGCCTAGCCTACAGGGTTTAAATAGCATCTGTCTATACGGCCTGTAATATATATATAATATCCGGGTATTCAAAGCAGATTTTTACACCAAATGTGTGTTTGAGTTTCCTTCTCATGGGTCTGCACGCCGTGTTTGACATTAGACATCTCTATTCTACAGGATTTTATTTGAATAATACTAAACTCACTACAGTTAAGCTGCTGTTCTTTTTTAACATAGTTTCTCTGCACATTTGCTCTGCCGATTAACGTTAAGAGTTCTTCTTTTAGAGACTAAGAGTGAATCCAAACTATGCAACAGGGCTCCGTTATAATTTAGAAATTGCATTCATAGGAAGAATTTATCCTTGTATTCAGGGCACTATACTTGAAAAATGACACTGTTTTAATTACGATAATATTACAGATATACACACATATATATGGTAATATATACATGAGTATAATTTTGCCAGTTATGTCAAAAATACAGTGATTCTCAAGAGAAGCTGCTACATAAAGACGCCAGATGGTAATTTATCTATTTATCTAATAGTAAAGTGTGCACTGATTTTCCTGGTTAAGGTAGTTCATGAAAAATTAATATCTACGCGTTAAATTGAAAATTAAATTTTACGATGTTAAGCAGAATAATGATTATTTTTTTTAAAACACTAGAAACTTCTGTTGCTAACTCACTACTTTGGCTCCAGTGCCGCCATAATAATAAAAATGCCAAATAATATATAAAAGAAAGAAAGCGTAAGAGACTGATCAGAAAGTTTGCTGTCTATGTAAAATAAAAGAAAAAGAAAAAAGAAAAGTAATTGACAGTGATACTCTTCGGGAGAAAAAGAATAGTTGAATCGCTTAAGAGAGAGAGAGAGAGAAACGTTTTCTAAAGCTTATTTTGTGGATCAAGTAGCCGAACTCAGAAATGATCTCAATGAATGTTTTGCGATGATCTGCAACAGCAGCACACAGTCCTGCAGTTGTGTTAAAGAAGGGTCTTTTCACGAAATGTCACGGATCATGTGGTCATCAGCCTCCGTGAGCATGACTGAAGCTCAGTTTAGCAGCCGATACTTGGGGGTCACAGGTCATGAGGAGAGGGGATAAAGCAAAAACACTCAGCCCATAAAAGACACTAAAACTTTGGGAACATGCGTAAAAGCCATTCAGCGCAGTGATAATAATCTATAATTCAAAGGAAGTAAGGACACTTAACGACTTCTGTTTAAGATGACCAATAAGTTGTTTCGCTCACTCTCAACCTCGACATTTCAGACAGCAGACTAAGCACACACACACACACACACACACACACACACACACACACACACACACACACACACACACACACACACACACACACACACACACAAGGGAGTGCAGCACAGCTACTCTGAAAGGTCATATCGAATGGATTTGAGGTGAAAACCTGATGTAAAATAGGATTCATAGTCAGTTGTATTGGGATAAAATGTGTTTTGCAACCGTACAAAATAAAACAGACACGACAGAACAGTTGGAAAGAGAAAAATATAAGCGTTTGATAATATTCAAGAGGCCTTTATTAATTATTATTGATTATCTAAACGGAATGTAAGAAGCATTTTGTCCTTTGATTAAAAATAATAACAAAGTTTATATCAAAAAATAAAAAAATAAGTTCAAACTGTATACATACATACATACATATATATATATATATATATATATATATATATATATATATATATATATATATATATATATATATATATGAGTCATGTTTTTCATGTTTTAATTTGTAAAATGTGAAATTATTTATATGCCATCTGCGTGAAGCCTTGCCAGAAGTCTTTTGTTGTCAATGAGGGAAAGAACGTTGTTAACGCGTGTATGTGTGTGTTTCCATATAGTAAAAATCACCTCTATCACTATTTTGTAATTATGTTTTTAAAAAAAAAAGTTTAAAAAAGACGTTGTTAACCTCTATAAGACAATATATTAGAAAGACTGTCTTCTACCAGTTTCTATTTATGTTAAATGCCAAAAAATAAAGAAAGAAATAAGGAAAATATGCTGATTAAAAGAATCATTAAAGATTCTGAATTAAAAGCACATAAAACATTTTTTTTAAGTTTTTCAGATATTAAATTAAGTATTTACAAGATTTCATTAGATTTTTATTTAGCATCTGATATAAATGAAGGAAAATGAACAAACCATTTATTAGAAAATGTGGAAAAAGGACACACTTTGTGATCAAAATCACAGTAAATGTGAAAGTGTGAAACTCAATTTCGACTCTTGATCGTTAAATTATGTTTTCGAAATTCTAAGAACAACTTGCCTGAAGCTTGTGGTATCTGCAGATGTGAAGACAGATGTGTATAAAAAAAAAAAACTAAGTAAAATACAAAAAAAAAAATTTAAAAATAAGATTGCTTGGAAAAGTGGGGAGTTTAAGGAGCAATGTAAAAAAAAAAGTGAATACCTCCCAGGAGGTGCAGAATCTCTCCATCTGCTATTCAGTGTATGGCACAGTGGCTACACTTATCCACTCTCTCTAAAAGGAGCTCCGCTTTCCACCCCATTAAAAAGTTTGGGAACTAATGCCACCCCTGAATACTACCCTAATTAGAGGCTGCTCAGAATTGCAAGGACCTGCTACACAAGAGTGGCTTTGGGAGAAATTCTGCTTTTCCCCTTTTGTAATGACATCGTTTCTTTCTTTCTTTCTTTCTTTCTTTCTTTCTTTCTTTCTTTCTTTCTTTCTTTCTTTCTTTCTTTCTTTCTTTCTTTCTTTCTTTCTTTCTTTCTTTCTTTCTTTCTTTCTTTCTTTCAGCAGAACAAAGCTTTTTATAATTTTTTAAGCTCTTTTGATGCCATCCTACAGATCCAAATTGGTGGTGAAAATCCAGTGATGAGCACACACGATGAGACTTTCAGTTACAGTAACAGCTATAGAGATGCATGAGGTGCTGTTTGACAGAGGAATTAAAGACTCTGGCTCCAGGCCACGTCGCTCCAGACAGGCCAGGGAGGAACTCTGAGCTTTCACCACTTCATGAAGTGCAAGCTTACAAGTCCTTGCACATAATTTATTTAGCTGAAGACTTTTCAGGGGTGTTTTTATTTGTTCTACATCTTGCCTGTCTCACCTCAGTGTGAACCCACCGATCCGGGATCTGCTGCAGAATTATGTTGCCTGCCTCTCACCGCATTTTTCACTTTCTTTTCTTTTTTCTTTTTTAAGTACTGCACGTGTTTGCTTTGGCATGTTATCCACTCGTGCAAACAACTAGGATCCGTAGCTTATCCATCACGCTTGTGCAGAATGTGATGATAAAACAACAGGCGGCTTGAAACAAACCATTTGTTGCAGCAGGATTTATTATTCTGTCCACTTGAAATAAAGTACAGAGGTTACCTAGACTTCTCCTACTTAGGTTACAACAATAAATAGAACAAAAATTGGCTACCCCCAGCATCTCCGCCAAGTCTCCAATCTTGGTCATTCCAAATACCTCTGAGTCCAGCAGCTGTGTGATGTCACTGCAACATCCGCTGACGGTTTGCATCCTACACATCATTAAGCATCGTTGCATTGCCTTTCAAAGGGTACTTCCAAAGAAGCATTGCTCGCCTACCAGCGTCAGGCCTGATTAGTTACATGCAACAACGCCTTTTGGTCATAAACACTTCACCGAGCTCCAGAAGCCCGTTCATCATCATGACGCCCACAGGTAATCCACACCAATGGCTGCAGCTGACACAAGGCAGACCCCAAACATTTCCTCTGAGCAGAACCTGCCTCTAAACACAGTCTGCCGCTGCACACAGCAAAATATCCCAACATTTTTTGTTCATGTACATCCTGCACTTTTGTATATGCATGTGTGTAAATTGGTGGAAGGGGTAAATTTAGCAGGTGGGGTGTAATTCAAACTTTGAGTTTGAACTTTCAGTCCTCGTTTTCTGCATCATGTCATTGATTTTGCAGCTATGATGGCCTTGTCACTCAAAAGAAAGAAAGAAAAGAAAAGACACATTAAAACTGGAAGCCACACATGTAGGACCATTTGCTCCTTAGCTTCTTGTCTAAATCTCCTCCCCAGATCATTTTCCTCAGTTTCTACATATCTTTTCCTTCCATCCTCCTTTCTAGCTCTAGCTTCATTGACTCAACCACAAAGTGTTTATAAGGCAGATGCCTTAGATCTCTAAGAGGAACAGGGAGACGCTGGAGCTGAATATTTAAGTGGTTGATTCAAGTCACCGCACCCCTCTCTGTGTCGCCGTATCTTCTCAAGCTTTTGGAGGTCTGCCCAAATCTGCCTAAGCATTTGACAGACGTGCTATTCTCACACAGCAATGGATCAACCCCACAATTAGATCCAGAGATGTTAGGGTACAAACACACAAGCCCTGCAACTCATGGATACGGTCCTTGCTGAAATGTATGCCACATTAAACTATCATTCCCTGCAACATATTAAGAGTCTGAGGTCTGATTCCCCGATCACACACTTCATGGTTTTATGGTCGGAAGTTCCCTTAAAAAAGGCATATTCTTTATTTGTTAAAGGTCTTCAAAATCACAACTCGGTAAGAGCAAAAGATTGAGCATCAACACAGCTTATGCATGGGTGCGCAAACAGCTTTCAGGTGTCTCCTATCAATGAAATATAATCATCTTAGAGAACTTTTCCGAAATCTTTATGAAATTCAAGAAAAGTTTTAACCAAATCTTTTTCCTTTGCCTTCTTTTTCTTCCACAGGTTTGATTCTCTAAAACAGGGGAATGAAAGTGCATAAATGCCGTATTCGGTTCTGATCTTTGCGCCAGTGTTAAAACTCCCATGAATTTTTTTGAACGGCAAGATCACACCAAAGTAGAAAAAAAATTTCTGTTTTATTTGATATTTCCTCCCAAGGCAGCAGGAACTTCCTGTGCTCCGTCACAACATTTTCAGGAGCCTCTATCAAAGTATAGCTTCACCGTCGGGGGTGTCCAGCAACCCCTGTGCTTCACGGTGGTCAATTCAACCATTTCTGGTGGCTCCACTGGCTGGTAACTGAATACATATTCAGAGCTCAGCAGACTTACTGACATCTAGACTACCGACATCTACTTCTTGTGTTAGTGCAGGCTAAATTTACCATCTGAATCCTAATGTAGTTTTGCCGCTAATGTAAGCTAAATACACTCGATCAGGGCAAAAAAATTAAATAAAAAATCTGCACTGCTACTCAATTCACACAAAGTGCAACAGTTCACAAAGCAGTGAGAGAGGTCCATCTTGTGTGTTTACTGAATTATCATAATCTCAACTTGCTTTCTGTATCCCATTTGAATCTACAGTTACTCTGGGGGAGGGAGGGGTCCACATGTTTTATCTCCAATGCTTAGAGTGCCTCACTTATGATTCCATTTTGCCCTCTCGTACATGGCTAAGCTGGAAAAGTGGCTTTTACACTCCCACATACCCTCTGTGCACACGCACTCCTAAATGCGAAAACCAAGACTAATTACCACCATCAAATAATGGTAATTCAGTGCGATCATTATACAAGCGGTCTTCTCCAAACAGCAAAATATCTCTTTTACCAGGAATCACTTAAGTTACTCTGTCAGTAACATGCTGATGGCATGGCCACTGGTCAAAGGCACTAATTACCAGCTACTAATTACTTTCATTTGTATGAATTTGTATTTCTAAGCTGTACACACAACAGGTTATAAACAATGACACAGAGGATATACAGTAATCATACACAATATTAAAACCACCTCATGTTGTGTTGGTCACCGGTTCTGACCTTTTGGGACATGGAAATTGGGTCACTGAGGTATTGTTTGGCATCGTGATGTTTGGAGCCGATCCTCTGGGTTCTGTAGGTCCCTCCCTGTAACTAGCTTGTTCGGGTACATCCCATGGATAGATAATTGGATTTGAATCCAAGGAGTTTGGAGGGCTTTTAAAGGGCGTGTGTGCGTCCTTGTGCTCCTTGAACTGTTTGTGAGTGTAGTTGGACACATTGTCCTGCTGGAGAAATCATTGCTAACATTTTGCCTGGTCTGGGAGTTATGTGGTGATTTCCAACAACATTCAGTTTGTTATATAGTAACATCCATGTGCACAGTATTACCAAAAGACCTTCCATTAGAATTAATCATAAGCACTTCAAGAAGGTGTCAGTGTTTTAAATGTGGCTGAGTAGTGTATTCTAGTGGCATTCAGAGCACTGAAGACACAGAGGTCATGCTCTTATCGTGTTTTGGAATTTGGTTGATTTAACACCCTGAAAGAGTTTACAAATTAATATTTGAACTCAAAATGTATTTTGAGGGAAATGGAAGAATGGATATCCATCCATGCATTGTTTTAACAGCTTGTCCAACCTGGACCACATACACTCGGAGCCCGACGCTGATATTATGGAGTAGGAGGCGGGGTGAACACCGGACAAGCCATCTGTCTCACAAAGAGACACATGCAGGTGCATATATGAATATTTCTAGAATATTTCTCATCTGAACTGTGGACTTCACTTGTGATATTATTGCTTGTCAAATATATGAAAACTACATTTGAAAAAATACACTTTTAATTAACACATGGAATGTATAAGTTCAGTGAAAAATTTTTGTGTATTTGGTCAGGTATTCTTACATACTCGTATTATATGCAGCTCTCTGCATATGCCTCATTTCTTTTCTATTAAAAAAAAGAATTACTACAATCTATATCAGGGGTGTCAAACTCAAATACACAGTGGGCCAAAATTCAAAACTGGAACAAAGTCGCGGGCTAACGTTAATATTTATTGAAATATATTTATTCCTCCAGATATGAGAATGAATCTTTTCTTATGGACTCAAACACGTTTTGCTGAAAAACTGAATATGGAACAAGCAAAGCTTAATACTAAACAATATATATATTAGCTGTATAATACCAGTAGGCCAGCTCTGATAGTAATTTGGTATGGCTTTGCGGGCCAAATCTAAGTAGGCTGCGGGCCAAATTTGGCCCGCGGGCCAGAGTTTGACACCTATGATCTATATCTATGCATAATATAAACACTGTGACATGTCCTCATCTTCCTCTAATAATATTTCGGGTGGGCTTTGCTGAACATATGCAACGTTTCACTAATTATGGTCTATTGTATGTGAAGCCTAAGAAAACAACATCTGACGTCTGTATTTGTTTCTTTGGCCTGAGGCAGTTCCTCAAACGATGCCCTGGATGGTCTTCAGTGACTGTTTATTTTTTACTGATTCATGTACAGCTCTGCAGCTCGTGTAGCCAACTCAAACATCTAACAATAATATATGTGGAAACTTTAAACAAAACTGGATTACATGGTGAGCTCTTGCTGTAAAAGCAAAGAAACCAGGTGACAGATAAAAATAGTTTGGAAATGTGATTAGAAGTGAGACAGAAAAATGGCTTTAAAAAGAATAAAAGCATCTTATTTCATGTCCTGAAGGTCATCTGAAGGAACCCATGATGCATTAAGTAATAAAAAGTGCAGCTTTATTCTAGTTTTAAAGGTATCAAAGAGCCCAGAATGACACTGAAGCATACGGCATGGAGGCGAGATTCAGCAGTAGCAGCAGCTCTAACAGCTGTGGCCTCTCTTGCCGTTTTCACAGTAGCCTAATTGATTCATTGGCTGCTCCGGTCTCCTCTTTTTGATCTCTCCATCCTCTCTCGTCACTCTGCACTCAGGTGGAACAAGGCAGTAGGGGGTCCAGGACGGGGTCTCCACCCAGCACGAGCACATATGTTACACAGATCAGCATGCTTCCATTTCTCTGCCCGTCACCAGAAGGGATAGAGTTACTGTGTACTGATGAGAGGGGGTGAAATACAGCGCTGGTTGGATGGCAGTAGGACGTCACATAACAAGCATATATAAATCTTTGCATCTAAACGCTGGTCATTATTCAGCCGTGGGGCTCCTTCTCCTCAACATACTTCATCAGTTCTCTCACACCGTCTTTGGCCACCCTTAAACTGGGTAGTTTTAGACTGGAGTTTACATTTCAGGCTATTAAAATGCATAAATGGCTTTCTTATGCAGAAATCAGAAAGTTGTATTAACAATCAGCCATGAGGTAAAGATAGAGCTGGAACTGGTTCTTTAAAATATAGAAAAGGCCATTTCTCTGTTAAGTTAGTGAAATTTTGGGCAGTCTACTTGTTGTCAAAATGTGACATCATGCTCATCGTCACGTGTTAAGCAGCTGCAGCAAACTTTGTGCATCTATGACCTACAGTGCCACGAAAAAAGTATTTGCCCTCTTCTTGATTTTTTTAGTCTTTTTTATATTTGTCACACTTAAATGTTTAAGACCGTCAAGCAAATTTCAACATTAGGCAAAGATTACCAGAGTAAATACAAAATGCTGTATTTAAAAGGCAATTTTATTTATTAATGGAAAGTTTTCCCAACCGATCTGGGCAAATGTGAAAAAGTAATTGCTTGCTAAACTTAATAACTGGTTGTGTCACCCTTGGCAGCAAGAACTGCAATTGAACATTTGCGATAACTGGTAATGAGGCTTTCACATCACTGGGGAGGAATTTTGTTCCACTGTTCTTTGCAGAATTCAATTCAGTTGCATTGGAGGGTTTCAAATGGTTTTGAATGGCCTGTTTAAGGTTATGACAAAGCATCTTAACCTAATTGAAGTTTGGACTTGAGCAGGTCACTCCAAAACCTTAATTTTGTTTTTTGAATCCATTCAGAGGTGGATTTGTTGGTGTGTCTGGATCATTATCCTGCTGCATAAGCCAAGTGGCTTTGAGCTTGAAGGCACAAACCTATACCAGACATTCTCTTTCAGGATTTTTTTTAGAGAGCACAATTCATGGTTCCATCAATTACTGCAAATCGTCCAGGTCCTGAAACACCACTATCACCACTGTGTTTAACTGTTGGTATGATGTTCTTTTTATAGTTTTATGTCAGATATAACAGGACACAAACCTTCCCAAAAGTTCAACTTTTGTCTCATCAGTCCATAGAATACTTTCCTTAAAGTCTTGGGGATCATCAAGATGTTTTTTGGCAAATGTGAGACGAGCCTTTGTGTTCTTTTTGGTCAGCAGAGTTTTATTTCCTTGAACTCTCCTGATGGATGCCATTTTTGCCCAGTCTCTTTCCTATCGTTGAATCATGAACACTGACCATAACTGAGACAAGAGAAGCCTGAAGCTCTTTAGATGTTGTTTTGGGTTCTTTTGTGACCTCCTGAATGAATCACTAATGTGCTCTGGGAGGAGTTTTGGTAGGTCAGCCACTCCTGTGAAGTTTCACCACTGTTCCCTCTATTTGCAGATAATGTCTGCAAAAAAGACATTTTGCTGTCCACCGGGCTCTCAAAGCCTAGAGAAATGCCTTTCTAAACACATTTTCCATCCAAACAGGTTCTCTTTGAATAATGTTATAATGATTTGAATATGCAAAATCAGCATCAGGAAGAGGGCAAATAGTTTTTCATGGCACCATACTAAAAATTCTAATAAAACATTTGGGCTTTTTAGTCATTACCCAAGTTGTGATGTTGCATTCAGTGGCCTATAAAACAGTGTTATATAGACTTTTAGAACATCTCAAATTATTATATAGTGTCTGGCTGTTTGAAGCTTTAACTGAATTTAACTTAATTCACATGAGACAGAAACTCTATGAGAAGCGGGGGAAACAGCTAGCCTAAAAAGAGAAATCCTGTCAGCACCTCTGGAGCTAATATAATTCTTTACACTCCCGTGTCCATACAGATTTGAGAGTGCACGGTATCAGTCAAGCAGCACAAAAACTTGAGCGGCAGTTCTGCCCAGGCTAAAACAGGAAGTATGGGAACGCAAACAAAATAAGCCTGAAGTTTCAGTTGTCAAACACATTCATCTTCTCCTGCCACATTACCTCCATGTTAGCAGCTGACTATAAACTGCACGTTTGTTCTTGATCTCGCTGAAGAAAGCAATTCATCATTTAATCACAATCCACTTTATTTAGCGACACATAGGAGAATCTTCATTGTTTTTAGCTCAGTTCTCTTTCAGTGTAGCACAAGCTGGCTGTTAAACAGCCTGACAGATTGATACTCTGTCGTTAATACTTAATGACTTTCCCAGTCTAAACAAATAATCAGTCTCTCAGTAGCAGAGCTGGGGGATTCGTATGGCTATCAATTCTCTCTTTAGGGATGCAGGAGGGAGGGCTGGAGGGAACCAGGCTTGATGGCATTGGAGGTGTTCACCAAAGAATTTATCCTCCTGGTTTTTGGCTTTCTGCGTGGTGGTGCTATGAGGGCGGTCAGTGTGGTGACCTCTCCCCAGTAGGAGGGGTCCTCTTGTGACCTCTATATTCCCCTGCATCTCCTTCCAGCCCTGGCTCAATGCAGGCCATTCATGAGTGTGTGTTTATCCTAGTGATGCTCCGCAGGGACAGACTGCTATCCACTGCCATTTTATGGAGCCTGAGGGGCAGGAGGAGCGAGAAAGCGAGAGCAATGGAAGCGTTTAACTGCTCCGCTCACACTCATACACAATAGCATTTCTATTCAACTCTTCTCTATGTGTTTGTTTTTCTTCTTCTTTCCCTAAAATGGTGTTACCATGCACCTGATTCTGGGTTTTCTTTCCTTCAACGAGAAACCTTTTGGCCGCATAAATGCAGAAGGATTGATATGCACTGAAGAATAACACAAACTTTCACTCTCTCACACTGCCTTAGAGAAACATACAGTTGAGGCGCACCCACAGAGAGCAAGAGGGAGAAAGCGAGGAAGTGCTGAAGTATGTCTTACGGCGCTTAACCAAGTGAACCTTGAAGTTATTTAGCTTCCTTGGAACCACGCATCTGGATCCCCCCCCACCCTAAAATCCCTGCAAACTCCCCCTCACCAAAACTGGCCTCCAGGGACCCGCTGTAGGACAGGGCAAGGAGGAGGAGATGCGTACGTGTTCTGTTTTTACAGCTGAGATCATTAAAGTTGTACGTGCAGGATTAGACAAAGAGAGGAACAAGGTGGGTGATGTCTTAAGGGAAAGAATCTTCAAATTCATGATGGTCTTTAGGCTGAAAATGTGGAAATATTGCAATAAACAATCGGATCATCCCCCTCTTCTGACCCACCTCTTTTTTTAGCCTGTGAGCTTCTGTCCACAATTTGCACTGTGTTTGTTTCTTGGTTCTTCAATATAATGTTGACTAGAGTTTTGCATAATTAATAGAAATACTTTGTGTAAGAAAGATGTGAGAAGGGGCATGTCCATGAGTAAATAATAGCAGCATATAAATGGTATGAGAGGTACAAACATTTACTGTAAGTTGTTTCAGTTCCTTTTTAACGTGGATGCTTTTAGGCAGCAAGATTGTTAGATTGAGGGGAAGAACATGGTTTGAGTTAAAATAGATCCTTTCACAACATTAAGCACATGTTACAATGCTCCATTTGACATTTCAATATATTTCCAAAGAGTAATGAGTCCCACCCATGGAACACAATGAGACAAAAAGTGTAGGGATCTCATAATTTTACAGCTTTATTGTAAAACAGACTTTATTGTATAAACTGAGGTCCTGAAGACCAAATGCTTTTGAAAACTTTAGTGTTTTAGTCTTGATTCAGCGGGACTTTGGTGACCCAGAGTGCAGTTTAATACTAGCACAAATACCCAGCATCACTGGGGGAATGGAGGGTGTACCTGTTTACAGGTCAACATGCTCACGCTCCTTTAAGAAAAAAGCTAGTCAAAAGTGATCACAAAGCTTGTGTAGTTTTTTCTCACAGTAGCAGACATAGTAAAAGGAAGTGGGTATTACTGAGGAGTTGCTGGTGGGTAATGTGTTGCCTGTAGTTCTTCATTTTACAGCTCAGTGTATCTGCTCCTTCTAAATCTAGAGCACAAGACCCAGACTTCTCCTACCAAGAAACGCTAATCTATGGAGAGGTAATTATATTACTAATGTAAATAAACAGAGTAAAAAAAAAGATTATGATCACTAATGGTATAAAAAAAAATAGGATTTGACGTCATGAAAATTTAAGGGCTACTACTTATAAAGTAGGATGTCTAGTTATGTCGGTAGTTCACTGATGACTATAATATCATTTGCAAGAGCAGCACAGATGGACAAAGTGCAAAAGCTGTGGGTAGAAACAGAAAAGCCTGTCGTGAATGGTAACATCTTACTTTTTTTCCTCCAGTGCTGCACCTCACTGTGCTGCACTGACTGATTTAACTTCACTTTGACAAGAACACTTCTGCCCACACAGAGTAAACACACACTAATTAAAACATATCTACTTCAGCTGTAATGGCTGAAAAAAAAAAAAAGTAAAACTGAAAAACTGTGTTTTTCCATTTAGTGTCAAGCTCATATCAGGTATTGGTCATAGGTCCAGTACAGTGTAAGTGTAAAGGACATGCTGTAATGGATTTTGGGGGTGATCTCTGGGGGAGGTTGCTTGTCCGGTGTGTACTGAAGAGTGTAGCTGCCACTGAAGAGAAGTCTTCTAAAAACTACCAAAAGAGCACGCTCACATTAGTCAGCCTCATTGGCTTCCACTTTGGTTTAAAGTCAATTTTTAAATTATCTTACTTACAATTACCCGGCAAAGCCCCCAAGGACATTTTGTCTGTGGTCTACTGGCTGTTTCTCCAACTAAACTTGAAGTTAAAGAAGACAGATTTTGCAGTTGCCTCTTTAAACTTTCCATCTGCTTATTCGTGGCCTTTTCCCACGTACTTTATTGCACAGTACTGTATTTATTTCACCTGCTGTATGCATATATGCTAACATTTTACACACTAGGTGCATTTGTGCATGTTGCTGTGTTGTAGGCTTATTGCCAGGTTGTCAGAGCAATAAAACAATCTGACCACCCAACAACAAAGCTCTGCTAATCACATAGCAGAAGTTCCTACAATAAATAAAGCAATTAACCCATTGTCCATTGCTTTGTAGCAAAGAGTAGGTTGCATCAAGTTGTTGCCATGAATGTTGGGCTTAGTTTAACTCAGAGTTGTCTCAGGAACTTAATTATTCCGGATGTGCCCCCATTTGTCACAAATAGAATTTCGATGAATATATTAACTTAGGTAAAAGAGAAGTGAGGTGGCTGAAGTAAGACACAAAGTAAACACACTGGCCAGCTCGTATACACTGGGAGACCCAGGCAAGCTACCCTCTGCTACCCTCTCAGCAAATATTGTCAAGGTGTATGTTCAATCTAAAAATTCTGAAGAACTTTTCAGTCAATTAATTTGGAACAGTGGACACCATGCTTTGATATATGTTTTTTTCCTACTGACTAGGTGTGTCAGAACAAAATTCTGTTTATCTGTTAAGATTGCAGTCCTTAGGTAGCAAAAGTTCAGCTCAGCTCCTACAAGCTGTCTAATGAATTTGAGCATCCTGGATGAGCCCCCAGTTGTCACAATTTCACAATTAGAATTCTGCTCAATACATGAAGTTAGACAGATTAGAAATTAAGGGGACTGAAGAAAGAGACCAGCTAAACACAATGGGCAGGTTTTATAGACTGGAATAACCAGGTAAGTTGAATTTGCTGTTATCATCTTAGCACGTGTAATCAAAGTGCATGTTCAACTTGAAAATGCTGAAGTTGGGTAAAAAGACAGAATCACATATTTACAACAAGTAAATTCAAACATAGCTTTCCTGTGAGAAACAGAAATAGATATTTCATTCACAGTTCAATGCTAAAGCCAGTGGAACAGCTATCCTCATTTAAATACATCTCAATCCAAGTAAAAGTGGTGGTTGCTGATACAAACAGGAGATTTGTCAATGTGTACACCAAAACTGATGACTGTAACTTTTTCAACAAGCTGTTTGACTCCCATCGATAATAGTTAAAACTTGATAATAGGTGGTGACTTTAACTGTGTGCTTAACATCATGCTAGAAGGATCATGGTGTAAACTTGAAGCCCTTATCCAATATGCTAGAATTATAAATATTTTCATTGCACATAATTGTACAAAAAGTCCAGTCTTCTCATTTATTCCTAAAATTTATAGCCAAACAGGCGTTCCTCTCATAAACCCAGTGGAAATTAACAAAACTTTCAAACAATATTACAACACGTTATGCAGCTCTGAATCTGATGACTCTCTCTCAGCTGCACCATTCCTTTGATAACTTTAGCCTTCCTCGTCTTCCATCTGAATATAATAATCCATTGGGAGGTGAGATTTCTAACTCAGAGACTATTAAATCCCTAAAATGAAGCAAAACTCCTGGTCCAGACAGTTATACATCAGATTTCTTCAAGAAATTTGGATGAGAATTATGCCCACTGTTACAAGCCATGTTCAATGAATTTCTGTCATAAGGACATCTTCTCACCTACCTTACAACAGGCTGCTATTACACGCCTACCAAAAGCAGGTATAAAACCAGTCCAGTGTGCTTCCTATCAGCCAGTTTCACTACTGAACATAGATTATAAAATCTTATTCAAGATTTTGAAACAGGTTTTATTTTCAAATCTAGTTCAAATCTTAGAAATCATTTTAATATTGTTTACTCATCTCCATCCTATTCCCCAGAAATAGTTATATTACTAGATGCTGAAAATGTGTTTCATCATGTCAAGTGGTAATATTTAATTTTTACCCTGAAAGTGTTGGGCTTTAAAGATTCTTTTAACTCCTGGATAAAGCTGCTCTATACCCAGCCTGTCGCCACAGTAATTATCAATGGGCAACAATCTAAATATTTCTCTTTACAAGAGGTGCATGTCAGGGGTTTAGCCTATCTCCTTTACTTTTTGAAAATGCCATCAAACCTTTTGCCACTGCCTTTCGACAATCAAAGGACTACCTGGGTATAGAATGTGGGGGCCTCTTGCATAAATTATCTCCTTAGGCAGATAAAATCATCTTAGATGTTGCAGACCCATTGAAGTCATACCCAGCAATTCTCAACACATTAGCCCAATTAAGGAAACTCTCTGGAGACAAAATAAATTTTGAGCAAAGTGAAATGTTCCCCCTCAATCAAAGCATGTCTCAAATTACTATTTCCGCTTTAGAACTGTTAGGAAGGGCTTCAGATATCTTGGAGTTGAGATCACACCTGGCTTCGCTTCCCTCTTCACAAAACAATTTGGCATCTTATTTGAAAAATGTAAAAAAGATATGAGTAGATGGGCCAAGCTTCCTCAATCCAAGGCCGAATTGATCTAATCGAAATGATAGTGTTACCAAAATTCATTTATTTATTTCAAAGCATCCCAACTCTGATATTATTAATATTATCGACCACACCCTCACACCCTCATATCACAAGGGTTTGATTTCCATTCTTTATAACAGTATATGCACTATCACTCATGATTCCTTACAGGATGTTAGGAGATTGTGGGAGATCAACGTTGGAAGGGAAATAACAGATGATATTTGGGAGACAGTAATAAAGTTAGTACGCTCATCATCCCTGTGCGCCAGGTTGATACAACTTAAAATTGTAATGAGACCACATTTAACCAATGCAGGTCTGGCAAAAATCTTTCTTTAGATGGGCTCTTCATGCCCTTGCTGCAAAGGCCAACCAGTAGACTATATACCAGACCCGTCAAACTCCAGCTCTCGAGGGCCGGTGTCCGCCAGGTTTTACATATCACCCTGGGTCAACACACCTGAATCAAATGATTAGCTCATTACCAGGCCTGTGGAGAACCTTAAGACATGTTAAGGAGGTAATTTGGCCATTTAAATCAGCTGTTTTGGATCATGGGCACATCTAAAACCTGCAAGACACCGGCCGTCGAGGCCTGGAGTTTGTTTGTTTATTTATTTACTTATTTTTTTCTATTTGTTTAATTATTTTGTATTTCATTGATGTTCTTTTTTTCTTTCAACCCAAATGGACAGGAATAGGGTACCTCTGGGCTGGGCTAGAGTGGGTGGAGTAGATCGGTATGGTGGGCACGCCATTTCTTGTTTGTTTTTTGTGATTGACACTTTCACTGTCATGCTGCAAAAAAAAAAAAAGAAAGTTAAAAAAAGTAAGGGCTTTTTTTGTTGGTTTTGTTGTTGTTGTTTTTCTTGTTCTTTTCCCCACCCCATACTGTTATTAAAGTGATCAATAAAAATGTTTTAAAAACATTTAAAAACATTTTTTTTAAATGCCAAAGAACCTGTTCATGAATTAATTTGCAACAATGGACTATAGGCTTTTATGTATACTTGTTCGATGTAATTAATAAATCTGTTAACATTGCAATGTTCAGGTAACAAAAGGCCTACCTGTTGTTGCTGTTTTAAATTTGAGTTGAATGTAGCCCTGGACTGCCTGAAAGAAAGCAGGAGCAGCGCCACACTTCAACATCCAACACTGGCTCTTAAAAGCCAGTGAAGGACTACATCATCCTCCAGAGAGCCTCCTGCATATGAAGGTGTTGTGGTGAGTGATGCCCCAGGATGTTTATTTTAAAATCCCCATAAGTGAGGCTGTTGGACAAAGGCAAACCACAAGCAAAGTAAAGGAACCTGCACTTAAATGCTTTTAAAACTCAGGCACAGCACAATGAAAAAACACAAGCCTTCCACCATCGTACGCTGCTTTTACACCAATGTGAGAACAGTGATGAATTTTCTTCTCCTCTTTCCTGCCTGCTGCCATCCTCACAATATACTGTTTATGCAAAACCACAATCATTTTGAAGATCACATAATTTAAGGGCCCGTGGCCATCACTGTAAAAACAATGTAACACATCTGATATTTTAGGCACCTATCTGTACAAACTTTAACTCATAAGGCCCTCTGCACGTATGCCTTTGTTGCGCGCAAGCTTTTATGTGTACTTTATGGCCCTGCTATCTTTAGTTCCTTGGGAATATCACAAGAATGCCTAAACTGGCTGCTTCCATAAAATTCCTGCTATAGTCCTCCCACTTTGAGGTTTCTGGCTTTAACATGCTTTGACATACTTCAGTAAATATAATTTTCTTTATTTTTTATGATTAGTTCTATACCAAACCATGCTCTTCAAAGGTTTTTTAAATCTTTTTTTTTTTTGCTAACCCCCTTTTTTTCCTCAGTTGTTGAGTCCATTGCCAAGGAGCCATGACCTCATGCTGTAATTTTAGTCTAATTCAATTTGGACTAGGGGAACTCAACTGAACAGGCTTTTGATTTGAGACCAAAACGGTTAAGAAACTACCACTGGCTAATAGCAGAGGTGAGGACGCTTAAAAAAAAAAAAATAAAGATCACATTTTGACCTTCTTCACTTCCTCTTTCAATTGTAGCTCTCAATCATTTTGCCTCCAAAGGGCCACAGCGGCATATGTTTTCATCTATGAGACATTATTATGACGCAGATTTTGCTGTTGCTTCGCAGTCCGGTTAATTTTGTACATTGCATTGGTGCTTCCAGCAAGCATTCACTTTAATGTATTAAAATGTACTAACTGGGAAACATGAATATTTGGTTTCTTGCTGAGAACTGAATAAAACATCATGTTTCATCAACAGTAGACAGCAGTAGAAGCGAACACCTGCAGCTTTGGTTAGTACATCATTATCTCACCACAAGACTGGAGAAAAAGAGGGAAAGAGAAAAACCCAGTGTGTGCTGTGTTATTTCTTGGAGTGTCCACAGATTTAGGTCCTGTACAAAAAGTGCAGTAACCTATAACCCAAAACATACACTTTGATATATTTTTTTCAGCATCTGACATAACAGTGATATGTTGATGTCCCTTTTTTTAAGGTGGGTGAATGTGAACTTCTCAAATGACTGTTTAATAAAAGTGACTGACAAGAGCAAAAGCGGGTTAAGCATTTAGGTGTGTTTTTCCTGCATCTGGAGTCACAGGACTGTAAGCTGCCTGATTCATTTAAGCGAGATTTCCAGCCATCTTGGCACACAAAAAGGGGAGGTGTATGAATTGAGGTCTGGGTGTCAGTCTGCTGTAACTGATTCAGCGGTAATGAACCCGCGGCTTGGGAAAAATGCCAGTGAGCACACTGAGCCACCGGCAAATGATCCACTCTGAACTCTTGAGGTTTGCCAAATGATGTGTTTCCTTATTTTTGACAGCTTTTTTCCCCCTAATACATGCTTAATGCTCTTGTTATTCCTCTCATCGGGACTCCATCAGTTATGTTGGTGTACATGCTGTCCTCTGAGCTTTGTTGCCGAGAAGTGTGCAACTCCTCTAGGACGCTCGCTTTGAGAGAGCTCACGAGTCAGCACCGTGCCCCCACCCCTTCTCACTCCAAGACAGACAGGTCTTCCAAGCTCCCATTAGCACAAAATCACATAATACCCATAATGTGTTTTGTCTATTTTCATCTCAAACACCCATACACACACACACCCCATCTCTGTGACACCACCCTACTCTTTTTGAGATAGCGGCTCCTCCTCTCCAAAACCCATTCATCTCAGTCTTTTGTCGCCACTGTTTCTCATGCAGTGTGTGTGCCCTCAGCTAACACACCAGGTGAGTAATTCCAGGGCTTTTATCATGACATGAATAAAGCACGGTACCTTCAGGCCCATTAGGAAGATGTGCAAATGTATCTGGATATCATGAAAGACGTGGCAGAGCTAATACTGAGATGTCAAGATGATAATGTAAAGATAACGTTTCTGGCGAAGGAGCGCAGCTAAGGTGCTGTGTAGACGTGTGTGTGTGTGTGTGTGTGTGTGTGTGTGTGTGCGTGCGTGTTATGTTTATTTGACTGTGTGGTTATATAGTGAGTCCCATATGAGACATCTCGTGCATTGAGCACACAGGGACACTGAAGCCACACAGAGCATTTGTGAGAGATTATTAGAGCGAAAGATATCGAGTCTGTTTCTCTGGGAGGAGGTTCCTCGAAAGATTGAACCAGAGGATGGAGATGGAGCGCATGCATGCAAACCATAGGGCGGAAGTGTTTTGGGGGAAGGGGCTTTAGAAAAAATATGACTGACATTTAGATGTATAACAGTAACACACACCGCTCTATTGTGACATTAGTGTGGCAGTGATAGATTCAGTGACATTAGGCTACATAAATATACAGATGATGCACTAATAAATCATTTGGGTGCAGAGCGGTGCCTGCTCAGCTTCATCCTTGAAAACCATCAGAGCACAGTATTGCAGCTGCGTCGCTCGATTCCAAACTTTAACATTATACTAAACAATAAGCACATTACCGGGAAACAAGAAGGCCTATGCACTTTGAAACAGTTTTATACAAATACAGACAAAAATATAACTTAGTGTTGTTTACAAATGGATGCTGTACGTGAGAGCTCAGATTTAATCTCTACAAGAGCACTTTGTGACGTCAACTAGCCTGAAAGCCATTTAAGTACCTTTCACTGAGCAAGTGCAACTTTTATCTGGTATTTATATTTTGAATGTTTTTAACAAATATATTCGTAGATTTTTCAACATTTGTAGTATATAAAACCTTCCCCTTCCCCACATGTTGCGACAGAGAGTAACTTAAGCTTTCACTTCAGAGTCCTTGTTTCCTAGGTTGTTCAAGTCAGTGTTGTATAATCTAAAATGATCATACATATAAGTGTTAACTTTGATGACCATTTGGTGTTAATTTTAACTACTTCATAAAAAGGTAATGGTTTCCAACCTGGGGGTCAGAACTCTTAAATGAGTTGTAAAAAAAACCCCAATGGGAATCTTCTACAGATTACTGAGTAGTCAAGAAAAAAAAATACTATTGCACTTTAGCACTCTAAAAATCCTTCAAAAATAGCGATCTCACCAGAGAAAAAGCAAGGGCTATAATTCACAACGTTACATCATATTTTATGAGCTCATATTGTGTTTAATATATACAACCCTAATCTTTAAAACGCATTAGAAACTATAGATGTTAAATAATATGGAGTAGTGAAAAGCTGCCATGTTCACGTCTGAAACATGGAGGAATGTGATCGGTGGTGCAATAGTTTTGAAACTGGGTGAACTGGGTTTAAACACAGGGCAATTTTACAGTAAACGTACTCACATGCAGTGTTTTTTAATACCTGTGCGACTGCTGGTCGAGAAAAGAGCCACAGTCAGAGCTTTTAATAAAAAGTGGCTCTGCAGTTAGTTGTTACTCCAGCTGAGAGACTGAAAAAAGCAACACTGGCAAGACCGAGGGAAAAGTACATCAATAACACAGCTAAACATACAAGAAACAGCCCTGCTCTAACTCACCTTCCTTTTCTCTCTCTCTCTCTCTCTCTCTCTCTCTCACACACACACACTTATAAGATAGCACATGCACAGCAATAGTGCCTGTACTCTCCTACATCTCTTAGGTTTTAAAAAAAAGGAAACATCAGAGAGCAGAGTATGCTTAAGCTGGTGGAGAAAAGATGAAGGTGGAGGGTGCCGGGCTGCATGAATGAATGAAGGTAAACGACACTGGAAAACCCAGCCTGAGTCAAAGTGCCCCCGCTCTGAGAAGTTTGCGTGAGGCAGCTCAATGGAACGTCGGGTTGTTTTTCCGCTCCGCTGCTTTCTGGACTGAACCATAAACTAAAGACGACATCCTCTCATTAGTCTGCCCTCTGTAGCAAAGCCAGGCCATTTAGTGTACCCAAAATCCCATTGTTTAATTGTGCGGGTCAAGTCAAAGGTCTAGCAAAATATTGATGAACTTTTTTAAGGAAAAGGAGGAGGAGGACGGTGGGGAGGCGGGCGAGGGCAGAGGTGCGAGGGCCACAAACACAGCTGTACTGAAGCAAAACAGAGCCAGAAGACAGCACGGTCGCAGTTTGCGCAGTAAAATTACAATGCACGGGATCACCAGAGCAGCACAGATACAGTTCACTGGCTCCTCTGTGAAGAGAGAAAGCCCTCTCACTTACAGCAACGCAGTCATAACAGCAAGGGCAGGGGGGAGCATAACGCCAGTGAGACGGCATACAAACGGCTAAGTGTTGTGGATTACACTGTTTGTTCAAATCCATCTTAGGTGGATTACGCTCCTTCACTAAAGAGGGTTGTTTGGGGGTCAAAGGGCAGTGAGGCAAAGACTGCTAAGAAGGTCCTCCAAACACAGCTATCTCTCTAACCTGAGGGGATTCCTGCAGACACCAATCTTTAAATCCAAGTTTGTTCCAATATATTTAATCCTCATTCCTCAATCCTCACCTTGTATATAACAACTAGCTACCCATCCCGTAGTTATTCCATATTTTATACCAAAACATTAGAGCAAAGAAATAGCCTGAGCCCAGTTCCCTGTATGTGTGCACATGCTTTGGTCAATAAAGCTGATCTAAAACGGCCTAAAGAGGTTTCTGAATGCCTAACAAGAAATAATAATGATAATAACACTGTTGTGTTTATGCATATGGGTCTATCTCATTGCTTTCCACCTATCTGAGCTGTCAGCTTGTTGCATTATTACAGTATGTCTCTGATGAGGCAGTGAAGTGATTTTAAGCTGAATTTGTGTGGTTTTAATCAGGGCTGAGAGGAAAGGAAAAGGGTGACCCGTTTGGCCCTTTTGGGTCAAAGTTCAAAGAACTGAAATGCATCTTGACGCTATAACCTAAAAATAACATGAAAAAAAACCTGCCAAAACTGTGCCAAACTTCTAATAGCAATTCCCACCTTAATTCAGCCAGTTATTTATTAATGAAATGAGCTACTTTGAGCGCGCTCTGAGTCCCATCAGCCAGCGCAGGAAGCTTCGAGGAGGGATTTGAGCACACAAAACAAAAACAAAGTGGTCACTTTATGCCTCAGGCGCGTTTCTGGTGACATTTAACAGCAAGGAAAGCTATTTCCTTTACCATTCAAAGCCAAACGCCCTTAATTGCTCGAGAAGTCTGCTGCAGTTTGGGAAACACTTTGTGATATTTCTCCAGCTTGATCTTTGCGGTTCACTTGAGTCTGTGTTTATTCCCGTGTGGAGAAAATTGGTTTACTCGAGTTGTAATTTTGATATGACACTAAAATATGCCCTTGAAAGCGCACCATTTGGAAAACCTTTGTAGTCCTAATGGCCATTCATTATGGGGTTTCAAGATACGTTTATGTTGCCATTAAATCTGACTAAACACAGAAACAAACACGTCCCAAACGCACCTTATCTTTTTCAGCGGAGTGGCCCGGCTCGGCCTATCAGATCACTGCTGAAGTCATCTGTTAACCAGGACCGCATCGATGGGATCATTTCACCGATAACAATCTTGGGAACATTTCTACTCGCAAAAAAAACCCTCCAGCAGATCGCTTCTCTGTGAGCGGGCACCCGTGGACTCCCACAGGGAAAATGGAATTTCCTTCATGCTTTGTCACAGGCTTTAAAACTTAAAATCAGCATGCATCCACCGAGGGAAAGAGCAAAAAGGGGAAAAAAAATCCTCCTCTCTGGACTTCTGTGGGTGTGCGCGCATCGAAAACGTTCACTTTACGAGTTATTTTAACCTCTCACCCACCTCTAAAACTTTATTTAAGACGAAGAGGGCAAATACACCGAGCGAAGGCTGTCGCTGTCACTTTATGTGTTTCAGAAATTGGAAACAAGTGTTTGACAAATCACTGAAAATCACGGCACATCACTGCCTTCTGTCAAGAGACACCTGGTGACACTGGTGATAAAAGTTTTTCTTTTTTCGTTTTTTTCCTTCTCCGCATTACAAACCGTATAATTACGGAACAATTTTAAGACTGTACTCTGAAATGAAAGCATTTAATTCTAAGGATGGTTTTTTTTTCAAATGACACACTCTTAGTTTTAATGTAACGATTCAATGCCTTGATTAGAGTTATTTCAAAAAAAATTCAGTATTTACATAATTTAATTTCTATAAATCCAAATCCTACTATTAAAAGTGTGTAAGTTTTCTACGTAATTCAGTGATGTTTTTCTTAATTTGCTGAATTTACAGAGGTGAAGCGGTCACAGTGCTCTTTTAGTTCAACTGGGGTAAACCTGCTGACTGGAGCTCTTCCAGTTCAAACTCTGCAAACTGGCCTGATTAGAAGGAGTTTAGCAGTTCTTGCCGGACTGGAGCCAAGCTGTGATGCCTTTTCATGGATTATTTTCGTGGAATTAATCGTAAACGTAGGGTGTTGCCTGTCCTTGCAGGGCTGCAATGTTTTATATCCAAAGGGTCGCTTTAAGAAAGGCTGTGTGTACTTTTAGCATCACAATTGCTATTAAAAAAAAAAAAAGATTTTATTGTGAAAATTCATATCCTCCCTGTGGACAGTATATGGAAAGGTGAAAAGAGCAGCTGTACCCTGCTCGGGAAATGTTTGATTTGTTGTGTTCTTCAAACAAAAACTGTTTAAATAAAGTTTTAAATCGTCCAAAAATTTAGCAGTAATACTTTATTTTACATTATTTTAAAACAAGTGAACATATTTTCCTTGATTTGACCACACGACATCATACATGTCTCTGCTACTTTTCAAAGCGGAGAAAGTAGCTTTGAGTTTAGGCCCTACTTGTAACTTCACTCATTTGATTCTGGGGCACAATGAATGTAGCTGAATAGAATATTTTGATATATTGATAATGAGAAACTGTAGAATAACAGTACACAGCTATTTTAAGCACTTCTTTCTTTTGCCTTTTTACGTGAAACAACAAAATAATACAACAGGCTATCGCTATTATTTGATTGACACTGGGTTTTTTGTTTGTTTTTTGTTTTTCCTTTTTTTTTTTTAAGTCATTGGCTTTCCCGGGCAAACACTCATCCCGGAAATGCAGCCAGCATCGCCCATGCGCGACCTGTATATTAATTATTAATCGCTTACAGCTGCTTACGGTTTACAGTTTGGCATGGGCACCAGCTCCTTAGCATACAGAAGACCTTTCCTGTGTCCCTTAATCAGGATTGTGTGTTTGTGCCCTAATTATTCATAATGGCCCGTGAGGGAGGAAAAAACAAAAAAGAAAAAACGAAAAAGAAAAAAAAAGAAGCAATGCTTTTAGGGCAAAGGGATTGGCAAAAAACAAAAAACAAAAAAAACAAAAAAACAAACACACCTTTGTAATTTAATAAATCGACGAAATTCATTTTTTTTCTTCCCCCTCCATTCAGGCTCACGCGCCCAGAAGCAGCCATATGTGACTCATGGGTCTAAACTGTGTTGCTTGGCTTTATACCGTCACCAGTAAAATATTAATGCCGAACAGTCAAGCTGATGAAAAATCTGTTTAAAAATGGATGTTTTGTTTTGCCGTAGTCTGAAGTGAATATGTTTTGGGGGTGGTGGTTGGGTGGAGGTGTGTGTTGGGTGGAGGGCTTCATGTGGGGCTGAGTCGTGGTGGGAGGTAGGCTAATTGATGAAAGGGACGAGTGTGTTTTGCCCCAAAGCGAAGGAAGCAGTTCTCCTTTCCTTCACTGCCAAACACACTACATGCGACTCACATTTTCTCTCTCTCATCAGATCAAAGACTTGCAAAAGGTTCGAAAACAAACAGAAAAGTACGGCTCCAAGTCTGCCAGACTGAAGGAGCAGAAATGAGATTTTCGACAGAGGAACTTTTTTTTTTCCAGTGGAGTTTTATTGTTGTTGCTTTTGGTAACGTTAGAAAAATTATTGACTGATTGATGTTTTTTATTATTGTGCACGAGGTGAGATTTTGGATTTATTTGGGATTTAATCCAATAATCAAGTGTACACTTGCTACTTGGACTTGTATTTGTACTAAAAATAAACTGCAGGTCTTGTGTCCAGCGGAGAAACTTTTTCTTTTTTTTTTTTTACTTTTCTGCTAAACCTTTTTAAACATTATTACGTAATGATATTCTTCCAAATATGTTATTTTCATTTTGGGGTTGCGCGTGCAATAAAATCAAAAATATGTAGATATTTAGATATATCATTTAAATAATAATAATAATAATAATAATAATAATAATAATAATTTAAAATTAAAATGTGACAATAAAGTTAATAGTCACGGACTAATAAGACAGTCACGACATAGGTGGGCTCAGTCTGGTTGCAGGCTTTATCTCACGCATGCCTATTGGCTCAGAGCTGTCGCTGCACGCAATATTTGTGTATGGTTGCAGGTCGTTTTTTGCTCTGCCTCCTCACTGACTGGTCGTGTTCTTGTAGCTCGGTGTGAACTATGATGTGGAGACCATGAATGTGGGCCACAGCTGCCCCGAGGGCCGAGAGGAGGATACCGAGAGGCAGAGCCACTTTTCCTGCTCCTCGTGGGGAAAAGCTGAGTCTCTGAAGCTTCTTAGATCGACACCCTTAAACCAGCGGGTGCATTATGATTAAAATCTCTTCTATCTTCTATCAACTCTGTATATTTTTGACTGACATTATTTTTTGAGAGATTTTTCATATTGATTTGCACAGTTCCCCAAAATTAGCTAAATCTCATTAAATCGGGCCATAAGACTGCTGATGCAAGAAAATGAATGAAAGGCCATTTTGAGAGCAAAAACAGGCTACACTTTTGTTTGTGCTGGCTAATTGCAGTAATGTGGGAACCTGCAATTAATGGGTTTAACACCTAACAGATGGCTCCGTATTTACCTAAAGTAAATTTCCGATAATCCGCATGTATTTATTATTGCCTCCCATTAATAATGGAAGTCTAATAACACCCTGCTTCACTGCAGTGCCAGAATGGTGTAGCATGAAGGCCTTTATTGACCTTTTGCAGCTATTCCTTTACATTTTTAGCAGGTAGATTACATCACAGAAGAAAATTAAGTTTATGTGATACATTTGTTTCTAAATCACTGCTTTTTTTAATTAAAAGTGAACATGTGGCACTGCTCAACATTAAAATGTGAACTACATAATGAAAGGTGATTATGAAAACTCTTATTACTGTGTTCAGAAAATGATCAGATTATAATGTTAATGAAATTCTGCAGTTGTGAAACAAAGAAGAAGAAGGAAAAGAAGGAGAAGGAGAAGGGAAAATGCTGCTTTAACCTCTTGAATGGGGTTGGGAACATGATGTCAGACTTCTCCACATCCAAATTAACCTCCAGCCATGGGCATTGATTTGCAAATCACTGCCATGTAGACCTTCAGTCGCTCCCTATGCTATTCAGTGCATCTAAGTTCAACAAGCACTGCTGCTCACCTGCTACTGCCTTGACTGCTGCCAGCTGCCAATTAACACCTATGGCATGTTAATTAGGCCGCAGAGTATACCACTTCAGGAGACTTTTCAGACCCCTCACCACAAGTGCCTTTATTTTCACAAGAGCTCATGTTGCAATGTGCATATGCATCTTGCATGGGGAATCAGGAGGAAGCCGATGTGGGATTCGGCTGAGATGTTTAGCTGTGACATGTGGGGATCAGGTGAAGTTTGGGTTTAATTAAACTAGTTTACTGTTGTGGGCTATAGATTCATGTTTAAGGCAAGAACAAGCGGAAGGTAACTGAGTTAGACAGGTCATAAATTAATTAACAGTTTAAAGGATTATATAGTGAACGAACACATCAAATAGTAGAACCAAATTGATGTAAAATCAATCTAAAAGCTGAAATTCACCAGCTGAAAACAATGAAATGAAACATCTATTTATCCAGTATCCATGCTGTTCAGTTTCTGCTGCTCCCTCATACATGAGCACAGATGAGTAAGACAAACAAACCTTGAAAGTAATTAACAAATGGCTGGCTCTTCTCACGCACAACTAACCGTGATTCATCTCCACAAATCTGGAATCAGTCAGCTCTGAATAGCTTAAAGAACCTGCCCAAGTGAGTCCAGAGGTAGAGGAATGCCTCAGAAAATAAGACAAATGCACAACATGGCATCATTAGTGCCATAAGGGATACTAGAGGTGAAGTGGGTGTTTGGGGCCGGTGCAGGAGTGTGGGGACTGAGGAGCTGCTGTGTGTGTGAGTGCACGTGCTTGTCAGTGTGTATGTGTGTGATTGTGTGTATGCTGGGGATGTTGGTGGTGGGGTGATCATGAAACATTACTCAGAAAAGAAGAAAACCACCTAAAAGGCTTGAGAAACACAATGACACATCAAAAGGGAAAACCTGAAAACCTTGGCATAATAAGACTCATGAATGAGCTCTGATCCCAAAGGAACAATGTGTGTTCAAGTGTGTGTGTGTGTGTGAGTGTGAGTGTGATTAAGGTATTACTTAGGTTGTGTTGTTTCTCGTTTCTCCCTTCCTGGTTTTCTGTTTTCTGTATGTTTGTCACAGTTAAATGTTTTAAGCGAGAGCCACTATCCACACATGGCAAAAACACGGAAGATTGGTGAACCTTCCCTGGAGTGGCTGGCAGACCAAAATTACCTCAAGAAAACAGCAACAATTCAAAGGTCACAAAAGACCCCAAAACAAAAGTCAAAGAACTGCAGGCCTCACTTGCCTCTTCATCACTCCACCATAAGAAAAAGATGGGGCAAAAATGACTTGCATGGCAGAGTTCCGAGACAAAAACCACTGCAGAGCAAAAGGAACATAAAGACTCACCTCAGTTTTACTAGAAAACACCTTGATGAGCCCCAAGACTTTTGAGAAAAGACTCTGTGGACTGATAAAACAAAAATTGAACTTTTTGGAATGTGTGTCCTATTACATTTGGCATAAAGGCACCACACCATTTAAGAAAATGAACATCATACCAACAGTAAAATATGGTGGTGGTAGTGTGATGGTCTTGGGCTGTTTTGCTGTCTCAGGACCTGGAGGACTTGCTGTGGTAAATGGAACCATGCCTTCTGCTGTCTACCAAAACATCCTGAAGTCCTGACCCGAATCCGATTGAGATGGTAAATGGCCTGTATTTGTATAGCGCTTTACTAGTCCCTAAGGACCCCAAAGCGCTTTACACATTCAGTCATCCACCCATTCATACACTGGTGATGGCAAGCTACGTTGTAGCCACAGCCACCGACAGAGGCGAGGCTGCCGAACACTGACGCCACCGGGCCCTCTGACCACCACCAGTATGCAATGGGTGAAGTAAAAAGGTGGTTCATGCTTGAGAACCCTCTATTGTGGCTGCATTAAAACAATCGCGCAAAGATGATTGGGCCAAAATTCCTCCAAAGTGCTGTAAAAGACTCATTGCCAGTCATTGCAAATGACTGCAGTTGTTGCTGCTAAGGGTTGCCCAACCAGTAATTAGATTTAGGGGGCAATCACCTTTTTACAGAGGACCATGTAGATTTCGATATTTTCCCCCTTAATAACAAACTTAATAAGTAACTGCAAATAGTTTTTACTTGTATTATATTTGTCTAACATTAAATTTTGTTTAATGATCTGGCAACACCTCTGCTGCTATGAGCTAAGCATGTTGGCAGTGTCACACAGCACAAAAATGAGTGTTTTGAATGATGCATGCATTCTTTTAGCATGTGGGATTATTTGTTGCTTTGGTGTTTGAAAGAGAGTAAAAATGGATACAATGAAATAGCAAATCTGTAAATGTTCTTTAATTATAGGGTTAAAGTTATAGTAAAAAATGAAAAATGATCTCTAACGAATAATAATGACTTGCGTGCTGGTACGCTGAATAAACACTTTTGATTAAACTTTGCAGCACCAGATGCTATTGATAAGTAAATACAGAGCAATAAAGTACAGACGTGGAAGAGAAACAGAGTCATCTGGGTTCTGTATGCCCACACAGCGCTGCAGTCCATTAGCTGCGTGTGTGTGTGTATGTGTGTGTGTGTGTGTGTGTGTGTGTGTGTGTGTGTGTGATAGCCCAGTCCTGCTTTCTTACTTCAGTTTTATGATTTGTCAACAAACAGTCTGTTCAGTGTCCACTGTTTCTGAGCTGACCCCACTCTGTATATTATGACATCATTTCCTTATTGTTAGGCAATTTCTGTTAGGCAAGGTAAAGTGACACTGTGCCAGAAGTTAAGGGATACAATATAATTCGCTTTTCTAAACAACGAGAGGCCAGCTTTGTATAAGCAGAGTCTTTGGACTTGTAAAATAGAGAAAGTTGCTCAACAAATGGAGATTTGTTGAGGATACTAAAATTGTCAAATTGTTCTCAATGAAAAAGTCCTGAATGTGTTTACTGCATGTGTGAGTGACGTAGGTTGTAGTAATGCATTACTCAGGCTAACACAAGTCATGTACTGAATTGCTTTTAAACCACAGCACTTAAAGTGCATCTGAAGTCCTGTAGTGTCAGAACTACCTTAAACAAACAGGACTGTGGGTCGGGAGAGCTGGTGCAACAGATTAAGGTCACACCATGTCAAATGTGTTGCATTTTTGAGGAAGTTGTCTTTACACCTTTGTTCTTTTATTTCATGTGATGTCAGTTTAGAAACAAGTGAAGAGAAAGCCTAAAAACTGAAAATAAAACAAGAAGACCCAAGTCTCTCACAGGCACCCGCTTCTCTGTTTTTACTTGATCAGCAAGTTAAATATCTGCTGGCTTCATCGATGCAAGTGGCTTTGTAAAAATGGGTCTGAAAGTTGTGTATTGTGTGTATTGTGTACAGTTTTTAATTGAAGATAGCACACAAACCTTAAAACAAACAGTACACAATAAAAGGAGATCACAAGCTTCAAAAACCATACAATTCAAAGAGTCAATATGTCACCATTCAATACTCCAATGACTGAAGGGAAGTAGAGCAGAAAAATATTAGTAAACTGCGGTGAAGTGGAAGAACCTTTTCAAAGACAAAAATGGAAAGAATAATAAAAAAAAAACCCAACAAAAAACATTACTTAAAATTCTAAAATGTCAAAGACTAAGTCAGGGGTGTCAAACATAAGGCCCAGGGACCAAAGATTCAATCTGGCCAACAGGACAGCTTTGAAAGATGTGACAAGGAGCCTAGATTTTGAACTTTTAACTCTAAACTGGTGAAAAGGTGATGACAGAGACCTCTTCAATGGCATCATATTGCCCAAAGTAACAAAGTAATAGATAATCAATTAAATTACAGAATAATTCCTGTTTTACAGCATCTACAATAGAAATGTCTTAAGTGTATTTTTTTAATGGTCAAGAGTAAAAAACTAAAGCCAAAAAACTAACCACTGTGAATTAATGTTGACGTTTTTATATAAGGATAACTGAGAGATTTGATGTGTGATTAAACATCTGAACACTGTCCCTGGTCTAAGTGATGTCTCCATTAATACCTCTGCTTTTTGTCTGTATGTGCTGCCTCATAATATTTTAAATTAGTTGTATTTATTTATTTAGTGCAAAATCAAAATGACAACAGTCACATCATAGCTTTATTTGTATGGTAAAGACAGTACACAAAACCTCAACAACGAAATGTCTATATGAGCAAGCACTTGGCAACAGGGGGAAAGAAAAACTCCCTTTAAACAGGAAGAAACCTGCAGCAGAACCAGGATCAGGGAGGGGGAGCCATCTGCCCTAATGGAAAAGGAGGGAGAGAGACAAAACAAAAGAAATGCTGTGGAAGAGAGCAAGAGTTTAAGATAATACTCAAAATATCAAGAAATGTGGTTCTGAATGCAATCAAAAAACTATAAAATGCTACAGTTTATAAACTAAGATTGTTAGACCTTCTGGCCTTTGACTCCTTAGCAGAGTTTTAAAACCTAAGGTCCCTAAAAATAAAGATCAAATCATCTATACGGACCATTAATTGATCTGGATGCCAGGGCAGCCAGTAGGACTCAGGCCTTACCCTAGCAGTGCAAAAAAAAAAAAAAGGGGGGGGGGGGGGCACAACCCAAAAAACAGAGCTGGAGCTGGACTCCAGCTCTAACTGAACTTTAAGAGTGTGCTCTTCTAATGCTACAGCTAGCAATTTGGGTAATTACCAGTTCAATAATATCAAAATAGGATTTTAGTAACTCTATATCTCATTTACCTCTAAAAAGGTGCACGTTGGTATAAAGTAATGTTCATAAGTTTAGGAATCCCTAAAAAAAAAAACACAAGTTGGATTTTTACCACATTTGGTTCTGATATTATTAATACCCTTATTTTCCTTAGATTGTTGTTATTGTTACTTAACACGATGAAAGGTTGAAAAATTGGTTTATGTTACGGTCTGAGATCTGACAGGGTGCATGGAGTGGAGTTTCCACGTATAAACACAGACACACACACACACACACACACACACACACACACACACACACACACACACACATCTCAAAAGCACAGGACTGGGGACTTAAGTGGCAAACACTCTGCAGGCCTGCCCAATTTTCAAGGCGATTTCCTAACTTGAGAAAGAGCGGGCTGTGAATAATTGTGGCTCTCTTCATGCTTGTGATAATAATGTTATTCTAAAGGGGTGAAAGTGGTACGAATGGTGGAAAATAAATGCTTAAGAGGAGAAAAAAGGGAGAAAATAGGATATGTAAGAAACCACACATTCCAACTTGCTGCCAAATTACTCCTTTATCGTGGTGTTTCATTTACTCCGACAATTAGAGCGATGGAGGGACTTTGGTAACACCACACTCCTTCTCAAAGACATCGACCATGTGTTGAGGAACGCTGATAAACTCTGGTATTTTTTTACTTATTTATTTGTTGAGCCCCCACCTTTCTGATAAATTGGGTCATTGAAACCCAGACACCGAAACACTGTCATAGAGAAGAGCTAATTATTTGTCTAAAAGTGGCTTCTTAATGCTTCTTAACTTGGGTTCACTTTAAAATGCTAGCTGGTTGCTTGTTTTCTATAAACTAGTTTGTTTTGGGGTTTTATTTTGGGGGGGGGGGGGGGGGGTGATTGATCACTAGGCGTAGCTGTAAGTCAGATGGTCACGACAAAAAACAATCAATTTCTATGTTTTCATGGACACCTGCAACCTCTTGACTTTTTCCATTTATAGTTGCCTTGTTTTCGGCCAAACACCCGACCCCATTGTGATCTGGATGTGTGTGTATTTTTCTAGTTTGTTCTGCCACCTGCCAGCTATTTTTCACCAGGGCTGTTTAGCCAAAATGCTGGAAAGTTGTTCACAGATAGTATCACACACAGACGTAGCGTCCGAGCCTGAAATGTAAAACCAACACAGAAATGGCTTAAACCTTGTCACATCTGGCTTAACGTGAGGTGAAACCATAAATCAAGCCGAAGAACAAAAGCTTTTATTTGAAATTAGCAGAACTAAACAAAGTTGCCAGAGAAAATAGGTCAGTCAGTAGTGCTGGTATGTTTGCATGTGTTCTAGTGTGGTGAGTGAGGTGTTGTTTAGGTAAAAAGAAAAACCAAAATAGTTCTACAGCACATGGCAATCAGTAGCAGAGCTGTTCTCCTCTCCGAGGGAGCAAGTGGAGTGAGCTTTTCTGCTGGGGAACACTGGGCCTAATCACTGATCACTATAATACCACAGCTACTGAGTACCTGCAACACAAAACATTCAAAAACAACCTGCCAGCCCAGCTGCCAAAAGAGGCAGGGTCCTCATAACCTGCATTATTTTCAGTAGTCAGCAGGGGGCGATACCTGTGGCTTGCAGCTGTGGGAAAACGACTGTGTGACTGTAAACATTTTTTTGGATGAAGTTCATGGGTCAGTCACTCATTTCACGACATACTGACTGACACTTTAAGGCAATTTTGTAAACTTTGCTAATTTTGAGTTTCAGAAAAGATCATTATCAGGTGTGTGTTCAATGGCTAACAACATGTGACTGGCAAACTGGCAGCCAATGACTGCGTGGTTTAACAGTCGGCCCACTCCTTTGCTCATCACCTCCAGTTTCAAAACACCAAGATGACAGTGGTTAAGGTGTTCACCTTCAGACTTCAGAATGGGACTTCACAAACCAGTGGGGGCAGTCATAGTAAGAAAGACAAACTTTATGCTGTCTATCAGTACAACAGAGCCACTCCATGAGTTTGCAACCTATAGCAATACGTAGAGGGTCATTCCATGAAAAATCAGCTGACCTCTCAGAATTAGCTGGTATTTATTTGTACAGTAAGTTTAGTATATTCATTAAAGCCATGCAAAATAATACCTTCATGTTCATGTACAACAGCTTCATAAGGACACTTTGCAGTAGCTTAAATAACTGGCACTGCATCCAAAACTTGCAGTTTGTTCACATATCTTTGTTTTTCTTCTTCTGAGAGATGATCTAAATACTGGTGACCTGAAACAGACAGAAAACTGAAAAGTCTGAGCTGTATTTCTTTGTCTATTGTTCTTCACTGGTCTTTATGTCTGAATGTTGTTTAGACTTTGTGATACTTAGTAATCATGTTACAGCTACAATTACATTGTTACTTGTACTACAAAGATTCTTCAATTATGGGTAGACAGAAAACAAAAAAAAAACATGCCCTTCTCTTCCTGCTCTTGCATTACAAACTGCTGATTTCAGTTTGTGTGCAGAGAGGAGTAAAAGGGTAGTGTACATATTGTGAGGAGTGGACATAGGGATATTGCTTTTATTTTTATTGCATAAAAGGACAAAGGGGTAATGGTAAAGTACAAACTGTATCCAGTTTAGAAACAAGTGCTTTAAACTGCAAACACAACATTGTGCCTTTGCAAACACCTGCACAGACAGCATGCTAATGCAAGACTAACAAAGAACCCAGAGTGAGTGCATGCTGACACCAACCAGCAGCCAGAGCTGCACCTTCAACAGGTAACAAAGGCAGTGATTAGCAGTCAGTGTAGCATTGTCCATTTCCACCTGTTCATGTTTCTACTGCAGAATCACTGTGACGATCACTTTGAAGTCTCTTCGGGCTGGCTTCCATCTTTGCTTTGTGTTGTCAGCTATGTGTTTATACTCAAACCATAAAATAAAATTGTATGTATGTCCTCATCAGAATAGAGATTTATTTCAGTGTGTGACTGTCACCCATGGTTTGTATTGTAAATTGGTAGTTTGTGATAATGTATTTCAAAGCTGTGCTATTGAGTAATGCAAAAGTGCAAAAGAGTAATGAGAAGCGTAGCAAATTCTTGTCTATGGCAGGTAATATAATGCATAATCTTTTTAATAAACTGGCTAATTACAGATGACACACCAACAAGACTGATAAGACAATGAGAATAATACATGTAAGACTGACAAATAAAGGTACAAATGACTCATTAGGCATCCTCCATGTCACCTGACCCATCTGACAAAAAATAAATAAAGATGTATGACAGATTTCATAATGGAAAAAAAAAAGATTCGTCTGCACAAGTATTTGCTATTAGTTCCTGCTCATTGTTTCACTAAGTGGACACAACTGTGTGTTGGACTTTGTGTGGGTCGGTGTGTTTGAAAAGGATGAGGGGAGGCATTTGTGTACACTTTCAATGTTTTGTCTGGGGTTTGAGTGCCCAGGCTATTCTTCCAATCTGTGTGTGTGTGCGTGTGTGTGAGAGCGAGACAGAGAGTGAGAGCGAGCGATACCCTAGAGAGTGCTCTACACACTCTCTGTGTATGAAATGAATAATGCATCCGGAGATTCTTTTCCTTTCGCTCTTCTCTCGTTTCCTATCCTCATCTCCGTCACTCGCCTTAATCCCCAATCTTTCAATCATGCGCTTGTTTTTCTAATATTCACCTATAGTTACATGACCCATGTTCTCGTGTCTCATCCTCTGCCATCAATCTACATCATCGCCTTCTCTCACTCCCCCGTGCTCTCCTCCCTCTGTCAGTCAGCCCCTCCCAAGACTACTCATGCGTAAGGCAGTGGGGTGAAAATGCTATGCTCTCGGCGCAGCTTCTGCACGCAACAGTGCTAGGATCGTGTGAGAAGGCCGGCAGACGTGATGCAGCCCCACATGGCTGTGCATGGAGCAACAGAAAAGAGAAGCAGTGCAGCTCAGCCGAAACCATGGCAACGTTTCACACTGATGAGATTTTTTCATTTGCCACCTTCAGGGTCAATCAAGCAGGTCAAGGTGAAATGGCTGGCACTCACGCAATGCCACTCTTAAAGGGAGGGAGGGAGGGAAGGGGAGAGTGGACTGACAGAATGCACTGAGAAAACAAAGAAAGCTGAGTGACTTTCCGTTTTTGTAGGAGGGCTCCTAATGAAAAAAAAAATCCCTGGGCATATTTCTTTTTAAACACGTTGATTTAAAGTGGTGATTACAGCAAAAGGCTGAGGGAGGAGGAATGGCTCTAAATCACAACCATCACTCATTCCCGTTTGATTTTTCGGGGCTCAATCCTCAAAGGCCAGCGAGCGAGTTCCTTTGACTCCCACTTTCCCCTCGGGCCGCCTGCAGCCACTCTCCACACCTCCACTGATCCCGATCTCATTTCAGGGGCGGGTTGTAATGAAGTCCTCACCCTCTGATGTATGTTCCTCTGAGGCTGCGGGCCGTGTGGGCCGAGCTGCTGAGCAAGCGAAGGCCTCTCCATTACAGACGGGTTAACGTCTTGTGTCAAGCTTCGGTCCGTGCGGCTGCAGTTGTGATAACAACATAATGACTTTCTACCTCTGATTACCAAAGGCTCCGAAACATGCAGGATCAAAGTAAATAAAACAGAGTAGCACCTTCAGCTAGAATAATAAACCCCCCTGAGAAGTGGTGCATGCTGGGAGGATTACTCATATTTTTTCATCTAATTAGGACAATACATCATTTACATTTCACACGGTGGAATGGGGCCAAACACAGAGGCACAGGTTGCTCAACATGAGGTAAGTTAAAACGTGTGAGCAGCCAAGGAAAATGAAGCAAATGTATGAAATATACAGATTGTGTCTAATTATTTTAACAGAAAACACGAACATTTTTTAGTTAATTGCTGTAATTGTAGTCTTTGTTTACATCTCAAGTAATACAAGACCGTAAAATCATTCGCGATCTATTTCAGTTTCTTCTTTAAATAGACAACTGCATTGGAAGTGCTTTGAATGTTTGAATGTAGGGTCCTTGATCTGAGTGCATGTGTGTGTGTGTGTGTGTGTGTGTGTGTGTGTGTTGCATGTGTGTTTTTTGTGAGATGCCGCAGGTGTCTCTGTGTGTGTGGTCCCGTAGTGGAGGTGCTGGCCATATTAGGGAGAGTCTTTGAGTGAGGAGGCCTCTTGGAGAACCATCACTCGCAGGGTTAATATCTGTTTCCCGTCTTTTCCAAGTGGCTCTTGAGGAACTGCGAGTTTCCCCATTTTATTTTCAAAAAGGGGTGAAAAAAGGCTTCTCTTATGAAATTACAAGCACTCGAAAAGATCTAATGTGGTCTTAATTGTCTCACAGCATTTGACAATGGGTGTGGAGGGAGGCCTTGGGCTTGGTGGGGGGGGGGCGGGGGGTGGGGGTGCTTTCAAGTGTGTTTCGAATTACAATTCTTCCATAGAAAATGTGCTTGGCTCTGTTGTGAGGCTTTGTTGTCTTGAACAGGATGAGAAGGTGCAGGCTTTGGTGAGGTACCTATTTAGAAGAAGAACATAGGACACGAAATGACAGGTTTGAATCGAAAGCTTCTTCTGATTGCACAGAATCACAAAAATGAACTGATGCTATCAATACGAGAAAAAAACAGCAGTATTTATTTTGTGTTACAGGATTAATGTTGCTGTATTACTTCTAGTGGCCGTTGACATGCAGACGTCTCCATAGAGCTAGACACACACCACGCACTCCTACCTACATCCTGTCTGTGACTATTTCATTTGGCTAAAATTTACCCAACTTTAACTCTACTGATAGAAATTGATGCTTTGAGGGATTAAATCAGAGAAAAACTCACAGAGGTGAGCTGCAAACTAAAACTTTTCACTAAATAAACACTATTGAGGTTACTGTGAGTTTCACAAAGGTTTGATGACTGAGTGCCAAGCTAGGGTGTCAACAATAGGTGATTATCTCTTCATCATAGCACCTGTTAGTGTGTGGAACATTTTGTTCTCAGAGTTGATGTGTTAGAAGCAGGAAAAATAGTCAAGTGTAAGGTTTTCAGCAAATCTGACAAGGGCCACATTTTGATGCCTACAGGACTCTTCAGAGGATCTTCCAAAATTGAATCTCTTGTGGGGTGTTCTTGGTCTGAAGTGGTCAACGAATCAGGATTTTTTTTTTCTTTTTTTACAGGACGTGGATGGTCAGGTGAGTGTGCATCGCTTACCCAGGAAAACACACACAAGGATGGCGCAAGCTGGTGGAGGCAGTGTGATGCTTTGGGCAATGTTCTCCTGGGAAACCTTGGGCCCTGCCATGCATGTAGATGTTACTTACCTAAGCACTGTTGCAGACCATATATACCCTTTCATAGAAATGGTACTCCCTGATGGGTGTTGCCTCTTTCAGCAAGATAATGCACCCTGCCACAAAGCAAAATGAGATGGTTTGAGGAGCACAACAACAGCTTTTTATGGTTTGTCATTATTAAGAAGGTTAAGTCTGGTATGATAGTTAGAAAAGAAGAGTTGATATTGAAGAAATGCTCCCTTTGTCTCACGCTGAGCTGTTAAGAACATTTTTTGCTTGTCGCATCAGCAGGTTGAATAAAACATTGTCAAGAGCTGCCACTGGCCTGTGGGCTGCTCTTTGAGGTCGGTCTCATGCCCCCCATGTTGCATCTACACCTGTTAAAGAGTAACTTTTCTTTCAGACTGTAAATGGAAGACAGCTCAAGGTTATTTTGGGCCATCGCTATCAAGTAATTACTCATGGAAAAAGATGGTGTTATAGAAACAATGATAAACAGTTTATTCTTTAGTTAAATGTTAGTTACTTTTCAACCACTGCTGTCACTCAAGCTCCAGTTTTTCAGCCAGATTCAGTTCATCTAAAACATTGTTGATTTTCATCTAAAACATTGTTGATTTTCGCCACTCTAAAACCCAAAGAATCGTTTTGGGGGTTTTTCTCCATTCAAGCGCAACAAGAACCCAATGAAACTGAAGCCAAACTGATCCCTGGGACTAACTGATGTGTTTGACTACGTACGGCCACCCCGGCTGTCAAGTTTCTCCTTTGCCAGCTGCTGTAGCCTAATTAGCCATTTTCAATTTCACCCTGCCAGAAGAGATGTATTTCGTCGTATGTGAGTTTCCCTCACCAGCCATTCACTTAAACATGTTTCCCACCCTCCGCGGCTAGAAATCTGCATGTGGCGCACATCTGGGCCTTCATTCACGAACATTCGGGGTACTGAGGTGGTTATCTGACGAGAGGAACACACAAAGAAATCTGGCAGGCCTTTTTTGCTTACTGTGTGACCGGCTCAATGTTGACAGAGAGATGGTTTGAGAAATAAATGTGTTTTGGATCCCACGGAGCTCAGTCGGGTTGGTATACACAAGTGCTTTTGTTATTTTCCTGTTTAACTGTGAAAACTGCCTCCACTGCATCTCGTAGCACGAGCTGAAACAATGAGAACAGTTTACAGCGTCTGATTATTTTAAAATGAAATCAAAGTGCAGCCATTGCTTTACAAGGGATTTATAGCTTGCAAAAATAAAGAAACAACATGCGCACACACACACAGACAGACACACACACACGAACACACATGCAAACAAACCATCTCTAATTGGATCACGGCGACTCTTTGGGCGGAATCAGTGACCATGGAGGCTCTATTCTCTGATAAGCAGGGATCTAACCAACACTGGCTGTCTGTTTACTGACCTCCACAGTCACTTAGCATCCACTGACACCTAACGCGACCAGCTTATTCTCCACTGGAGCCAAATGTCTGCTGATGGCAGAGACCACCATCCCCTCTTTAGTTTGGGTGCAGTGGTCCACGTACACACGGAATAATAAAGTGTGTCACCTTCCACCCACCCACCTCTCATTAGGACAAGACGACCTGTGCAAATGACTCTTGGGGTATTCTATGCGGGTGGTGGGCACAGGGGTTTCCCACTCACTATGTTGCACTGGCTCAAAGATAATAATTAGGCTCAGGGCTGTGCTAAAATACCCTCAGAGTCTGGTTCTGGTTGGATTTATACAAGCATTTAACATTATGTGGCTTTTAAAACAATTTAGAAAAATTATACCCCGGTGATAGTGCTCTTAAGTTGTGGTTTTCCCCATTACACAGAGCATGTGCAAGGCAAGAGTATGTAACAGCATAAACCTGCATGATATTAATAGTATGCACGGCAGCAAATTTGGCAGGGAGGTGGCTACTTCACAGACCTCACTAACAGCAATGCAGTTTTCCCATGCTTCATAAGTCACCCATAGCCTCAGTCATTTCCTCTCAACAGCTTTTACTCTATTTTTGGATTAACCCTTTAATGCCACAGCCAGATTCTGAACAGCATCAGCCCATCAAATCAGAAAAACATCTAATCATTTGAAAGCACAAAGCTTCACAATTTGTGATTTTTTGGAGATACCACATTAGCAATAATCGTTAGAGTTGTAATCTGTAGTGCTCAGAACTGTTCAGTTATTAAGGGCTGTGAAATTTTTCATAACAACAGTTCAACAACATGCTTACCAGTTTTTGGTCTTTTAAAAAAAGGGTTGATACTTAATAAAACTCCAAAAAACTATGAACGAATGATGATTCTTTGACTAAATAAAACTACATGTGGAAATTCATCGACACCAATAAAGGCAATCTAAAATTAAAACATTAATAAATGTAATTTTTAAAATTTCAAAATACTTTTGAAAATACATACACGAGCAGTTTGATTTTAAAATACAAGTTTCTGGCTCATAAATTAAAGTAGAGCCCTCATCTTGTATCTAAGTGTACATGTAAAATATGTGGGCCTTCCTGTGAATCAGAATTTGGATAGTCAAATTACATTCAGCCATTCACTAGAACAGCCTGCATAGTTATTCCTGTTTTGAAGCATTAGCAAAAACACATGCAAAATCTATTTACAGACACCATTGTACACATAACATCGACATCTGATGCGATTTTGTATACTTATGAAATCAAGCTCTTTTTTCTAATACTAGTCAATAACCACAGGTGTGCTGGGAGAGCAGGGGGGGGAGGAGACCACCCCTACCATTTGAACATGAAGGAAACTAAATTAGAGAGAGATGACTCAAGCAAACTTAACTACTATACTTTTTACTTACTTATAATTCATGCTATATGAGCAAGGGGAATATAGTAAAAAAAAATACACTGCAATGAATCTCTCAATCATATGTAGCAGCTATTTTTGCTACCCTCAGTTTCAAACCATTGTGATTGTTTGGTAGTAAAAACACAGACTGACACTAAATGTTTCAAAGAAGGCCAAAACTTTCAAAATGTTTTTTAAAAAGTATTTTACTGGAGCAATGACTGTGGCAGTCTGCAATAATGGCAATGCAAATGCGAATTTGAGTGGGTGTGTTATGCAAGAACAACTCTTTGAGTGACTTTCACTTTGTTTTTTAAATCCAACTGCAAATATAACTCTCTCTCTCTCTCTCTCTCTCTCTCTCTCTCTCTCTCTCTCTCTCTATATATATATATATATATATATATATATATATATATATATATATATATATATCTCCTTGTTTCCACCCTCCATGTACCTGTGTGATGCACCTCATGATGATCACCAAGTTCATCATTGGTTGGCATATTACAGTGAGAGGTTATAACTATTTGAATACATAAGTATTTGAATTCATGTACAATGTTCCTAAATAGGTATTTTTCTTGATCATGATACTTCACCTGCTGGCTGCTTGTAGTCTCAATCAAGCTGCAAGTTGCACTATACATCTCTGCCATACTGGCCTCTTTCTGTCTCTGTAGTTTATATTGAGAACATGTGGCAAAAATTACTTTGGAAGCATATCTGGAGATTTCTATTCACGGGGAATCTAATTGGTCAAACTGTTTGTTGTTCATTTTGACAACTTTAGAAATAGTCAACCAGAGGACTCACACAACATCAAGCACGGCAAGTTTAGATGCAATATTTTTTTCTTTGTCCCACGGAGGTATGCCTATAGTATGCAAAAATAAGAAACATCTGAATGCTATTTGTCTAACTTTTCAAATTAGTGCAGTCACAGTGGTGCCTCAGTCAAAGAGAGCACAGCTTTCTGTACAACCTTTGTGTCAAGTGTACTGTAGACTTGTTAAAGTTGCAAACACAACAGAAGGCTGATGCTGGGCAGATGTAAAAGAGAAACAGTGAAGACATGGATCAGCTTTTATATCCTGCAAGGTCTAGGTAAGTTATATTCTCTGACAGCGTATTGCCCTCTAAGGTAGGTAAGGTTCTGACACAATTACATGTGAAGTTATTGCTGGTGTTGGAATTGTTTCGAGATCTATATTTTATGATGTTTAATGGTTTAATGGTCATGACTTGGGAAAATGAAAACAACTAGGAAATGAATGTTGTGGAATCTAATGTTCACCAGCAGTAATTGTTTTCAGCTGCCTGGTGTTTGCCTCACAGGTTGGTACAAATAAAAAAATCATCAAACATCCAGCACAAGGAGCTGATAGTATAAAGGGCCATCAAAAAGTAATCGACTGCAGCTTTGCATCAGCGTATGGAAGCGCAGCGCACAAGAAAAGGAACAGGACATTTTTAGTTGGAACAGTGGTGACAAACAACTATTGAATCAAAACTTCACAGAGTGGCTGTTAAGTCCTACAGCATGTACACAAACCATCATCAGATGCTGTTTTGTTGCTGGAAATGGAAATTAATCATTTACACTCCTCCTTACTTGAAAATAGCAAGATGCCCTAGCAAGGTTTTAAATGCGATCAATCTGCACATGGTCATCTGACATCGGTCTCGTCCAATTATGGTTAAACAAAGTGGGGATGACGCTCATTACGATGGGTGGAGATGCTTTCTCGATTCCTTTCCTTCACTTTTTGACAGATGCTATAATTCAAAATGTGAGGGGAACATTGGTGCGAGTTAAATACTGAGTGTAGCCCACGCTCTCATTCGACTTAGCTGGTGGTCCGTTTGAATTATGGTTTAGGAAATGTTTTGTGCGTGTGTGTTTTTAACTTTTAAAAGGAACGAAAAAGCCAATCTTGACAAAAGCTATCCTTAAAGCATCCATTACGTCCCGCCTCATGTGTTGTCTATGAACACCACATGCTGCTGGTCAATGGCAAGAGAAATATGACTTTCTAAAACACTTGTGGCAAGTTTACAGTACACTTCATTCACTGCATGTCTGTCCTGCGCTCTTTGTGTCTGCTCTTATAAAAACATGCACATAAACACACATATGAAACCGCAAAAAGAAGAACGTGCTGTAATGGGACAGCGTTTTACATCACATAAAAGGATTACATCTGTCAGCGGTGAAAAAAGCAACATTATTGTATAATATGTGCTTTACATTGTGTTAAAACAAAATAAAAGGATAAAATGTTCACAGTGGTTTAAGAAATATTCATGTCCTGAAGTTAAAGGATATATCAGTGTATCCCTTCAATGCACTGAATCCCTGTGTCGAACGCTTTACCTTTTGCTCTGTGCCAAAAAAAAAGAATAAAAACTTATATTAGGCACACTACCAGTCACGGTTACATAGATCTTAATTTCTACAATCACAGGCCTGGAGTTCTCTTTTTGTGGATCTCAGAGGTATGCTGAAATCAAATCCCGAGGCTGAAAGTAGCCCCAGTGGTTACTCTGGTTTAAGTAACATTTGCTAAAAAACTATAGCGATGATCAAGTTTTTATAGAGAATACAGTATATATCTGTTATTTTACTTTAAATATATAAATCCTAAGTGGCAGGTAATGGGTTTTAGCTTTAGTGGCACAAAACAGACAGAAAAAAGTTTGTCAAGTTATTCTGAAAAGTTATTCTGACTCAAGAAAACCAGGCCTAATGTTACTACTCCAGCTTTGGTCTGTAGCTTTACCCGTTAGCTTTCTGGTTAGCCACACTTCCCCTCTTTTGCATGTATTGACTGCTCCAGTAGGTTAGCAGTTAGCCTTAGCTGAGATGCTGTAGTGGTGTGGGCTTTAAATATGCCTTAGCTTTAGGACAATTGCTCTTCTAAATACAAGAAGGGCATTTTGAACTCAACTGCTCCTTTGGATTTTGGCATGTTAAATACGCTAGCTTTACAAAGACTGCTAAATGAGCCTCATCCTTCTAGGCATCATATTTCCTTGCATGCTTCCATATTTTATGAGCTATCTCACCCAAATTTCCGAAATAATTACTCCGATCGGGTATTTTGTCACAGAATTCTTTCACCTGTACTTTAACAAATTTTCATTTGCTATCTCTAAATCAGAAAAAGGTTTTCATCTAGCAAGCCCCGTTATTTTACTCACATTCCAAGTGTTGGACAACTGGGACGACTGGAAAAAGCGTTTCAGGTCTGGAGTAATAAGTTTGGTCTTGAAAAGGTTAAAGGCCAGAATTAACAAAGGTGTTTTTGTTAGTCCTCAGGTGCACAAAGCAAATCAACTTTATATGTATAATTGTTGTGTTGCTTTGAATGAAGGAAAATTAACACATCACCATGGAGTGCACTCCTCCAGCCCTGGACTATAAAAAGATGTACAGTTGAGCTACAGTTGCAGCTTCCATGGTTCCTCCAGCCAAGAGTTTAAACTGGTTTCTCAGTTCTTCCTCCCCAAATTCTCTCTTTCTCCACAGAATTATTCCAAATTTTCATGTTAAGTGTGTGCAACCTCAAAATGAGAGCCAGCCCCACTCATTAAAGAAAAAAGAATTAAAGTTCAATAAAACTGATAAATCGTCAGTTCAGTTTTACAGCTAAACAATGTTTTGAATTAACCATATCAAAATGAGTACGGCATCTTTGTGATTGGTCCCTGCTGAAAGAGTCAGAGCCCACCGCTACCACGTGGGTTTTAAATCACTGTTGCCATGTGCTGAAACACTCCATCGTGAATACTGACCCAGAAAAAAAACAACCAAGTGGGTCATCAAAGTTTGTACCTCTCCCTCTGATGCAGTTATATCTGTTGCCAGTTATTTTGGCCTCTGGTTGGTGTTTGTGCAAGGTGCTCTGCTATGATAGATGCCAACTAAATGTAGGCCTGTCATCCATAATGTTAAAAAAAAGAGCATCCAGTGCCACACGTTACTGTAATATATCGAAACAGCAACATATCAGCATTTCCATAAGATCATCATGAACCTAATAGGTCTTTTTAAACAGCAGCATTCATTTTGAGTCATGTTCCTCTTAACAAGTGTAAAGCCAGTGCTGACACTGCTGTTAGCTTCAATTTGATATCCACCAGGTGATACTCGGAAAGTGGCGTACAGTGGGCTGCTAAATGAAAACATTTAGCTTTCTGCTAGAAAGGGCTCTCATCAGAGCAATGACAGTGGACTAAAACAAACACTCAAACAAGCGGGGTGAAACTGGATTGCCACTGCCAGTGACCTTATTTCATATTTTACATCCATTTTGCACTTGCTGATTGTTTATTTACCGGTTGTGTTTCTACTGCTTTCTTACAAAGAAAATGCATTTCATACTTAAGAAAAAGTTTTGCAAAAAATGAATTGCATGAGAAGCAGGTAAGCAAGCTGGATGTATGATGCACCCATCAATGTGGGAGTAACATCCAAAAACATGTAACACTGGCAGTTGGACTTAAAGTACAGACTTGAGAAGGTGATATGAAAGCGCTTTTTTTCTTATGGCCAGCAGAGGATGATTTCTTTACATAGAAGTTCATGAAAAAGGATCCTACTTACTTGATTTATTTATACCTATTTATTGTCATAGTCCTCACAGGCCTGCTGTCTTGTGCTTCCTCTCTTTCTCTCTCTCTCTCAACTTCGCTCACTGCTTTTGTGCCAGTCTGTCCTGTGATTATGACATCTATGGGTTCAGTTCTTCAGTAGAGATTTATATTCATTATGTAATTCATGGCCCCATTTTGAGTAAAATATATAAATATCCAGTCCTCAGGTTTCTCAATGTATTTTTCTGTTTCGAAAGAGTCAAGGCTTAATATTTAATATTTTCCAGTGTTTTCAGTCAGCCTCTCTCTCTCTTACTACTGCTACACTGTATCAGTGTAGCTATTTCAGTGGCGCGCCCAGTGGCACATTAGACGCCAAGAAAACTGCAGTTATTAGCTCACAGCTGAAGTTCAGTTTAATCAATCAAGCTCTGATCAGCTCTTTAGGTCGTCCAAGTATTTCTACTTTCATATTAATTTATGTTTTTGTGAAATGTTAATTATGCTTAGTCATTTTAGCAAGTGTCTGAAGTGTCAAAGTTTTTACAAGGTGACCGTCTGCTCAGGGAGGAGGTCGGGGTAGATGAGCAGGTCAGCCAAACATACAATTTTTAATCTCTCGGGTTCAAGTCATCATCAGTGATAAATCCTATCAGAGTATATGTCTTTTTTTTTTCTTTAAAAATAAAATGCTCTTTCAGGTCTTGGCAATAAACAAAAATGGGGCACAGAAAATATTCTTTCTAAATGACACACATCAAAATCTATTTACAGTGTTTCTTTAAAAAAAAAAAGTTGTTGCTTGTCTTTAAAACATACGCTTAGGGTTAGGGTTCAGGGCTAGGCTTGATGCTGTCACTGATGATGACCTCAGAGCGACGATATGGTAGGGCTGTATTTGCTTCCTGTTTCCATGTGAGAAATAATTTAAAACTATCAAGTTATCCCAGTGCAAAGGTTATGTGTTCACTGAACTCCTTCTATGGATTGTGTGCATTATAAAATAAAACAGGAACTAGAGTTGTTTCTAAGAAAAGGTTAACATCTGGAGTATAAATTTCAATAATGACAAATTGATCGGATTATGAAAGAGACTAAGTAGATTTCATTATAGTTATAAATGGACACTAAATTTGCTCGTAGCTGGAACTATGCATATTTCCACTGAACGTGAACTGGAAAATATAAGCATGATGGAGGGAAAATGAAGAAAAGGGACTGATAAAAAGAGGCAATGTATCCCAGCTGAGTAATGCAAGTGGCAGATGAATTGAAAACAATATCCCATCGGTTGGGCTTGCCAAATTCAGTTACGGATTTCGGCTCTAACCTATTGGAACCCTGGAGCTGTTTTGAGGGGAGTGAACAGGAAAGCAAACAGTATTAATCCTCAAAAAGTTCAAAATATCTTCCTGTCATAACAAAGGATTGAGCCCTTGTTCTGCGCAAAGTCTGCAAAATAATATTAAGTGCAGATGTGAAGGAAGATGGAGGCATAAACACTGGACCCTGTCTTCTATAAATGTTTAAAAATGAGCCCTAATGCAGAAGGGCTGTGGGTATTTGCCCAGCTGTTGGATAAATAAGCAGTGAGATTCAAAGGCTGGATAACCTCCACCAATGCCCATCAAACCAAACAGATGAGAGGCCATAATAATCTGCTCCATCCTCAAACAGGACATCACTGTCTCCAATTAGCATTTTGAACTAGTTCCACAGTGGAGAGGGTGGAAATTTGGAAAAAGGAAATATAAAGGGGACATTGTTGATCTGCCTTAAATAGCACAGAATGCAAAAATGCGTGGCAGAATAACTGATTTTCTTCTATTGTTTAATGATATTTTGCTAACATTTCTCAACACTCCCTTTTCATCCAGGCCTCAGCGCAAGCCCAATGTTTGACCATCTAATGCGAGTTTCCCTCTTTCTGTCCGCGCAATTAAATCACAACAATTAATAAAAGCAGACGAGCTGTTTCTTTGCAAACACTGACGTCACGTTTCGTTCTGCTCAGCCTTTTTTGCCATATAGAGGATCTTGAACTGTGATAATGTGTTCTTCTTGGCCAGCTGTTGGCCGAAAGATGAATGATTGCATTCAGAGCAAAAGCGCTTTGATGTGCAATAATTGGCAACAGCGTTCTTCCAGAAAAAAAGAAAAAAATAGGACATCTTTCAAGAGACTCGAGAACTGTTTTCACTGCCTGCTGAGCTCGTTCTGTGCTATGTTGGGGGGGGGGGTGCGGGGAGAGTAATTAAAGCGAGGTGGAAGAAGTGAGCTGACATTCATCAGGGTCGAGGGAGGAAAGCTGATGCTGAGTCCTGGGCCAAAGTAACAGTCTAATTCTTCATCTCTACTTATTTTCTTGGCCTTTCCACTCTCCGAAGTTTGTTTTGTCATGGTATGGTCTTTTTTTTGTAGCCAAATCTCTATTTCCATATTTAATCTGCACTATTTATTGCACAAATACAATTTCCAGAGTTATTATGTAATTAAATGTATGCTTTGCTGCTGGATACTTCAAAAGGCCGGATACTTCTGAAGGCATTGCTTTCTGCTGATGCAATCATTTCCCTGGGATATTGAAAACAAACACATTAGGCCTAAAAGAACTCAAAACCTGTCTGGGACTATAATGCCTGGCTTTTTGATTGGCGTGAGGCGCAGAATGCCACTTTTCAGTGGAAAACCAACGGTCGTCTTTAACAGCCCACGTTTTCCAAGCTCCCATGCAGTGTAAATTATAGGATAATATGGTGCAGGCGATTGTAGACTCTGTTTATTCAATCCATTTCTTCACACAAGTTCCCATTGCCTTTTCCCTTCTTTTCTGCCTTGTGTGTGGCGGTCCTCTGATCCCTGACCCTCGCCATGTGTTTTCACTTTCGGCTCTGATCTCAGCTCTGTGACCAGCGGGGAACCAAATACAAATTGAACAGTAACCATTCACAGGCCACTCCGTTTCATACCTCCGCTAAACCCGCTTTGTCTTCCCAAGGAGGCGCTCGGGGGATAGCTGTCCCCGGTTTGTTCCAAGGCTTTGAGCCCCTCTCGCAGCCATCAGTCATCCGACAACAAATGCGGTTTACTGTAGCTCGTGGCGCAATCGACATCTTCTAAATGGACATCACGGTATTCCCCTCAAAGAATCAACAGACCACAAAACACGGGCTAAAACGAAAATGTTTAAACTTGCTTTGAGAGTGATGAGCGGAGGCCCAGAGAAAACACTACAGAAAAAAAAGAACAAATCATCAGTGTTTGGGTGGTGTGCTTTTTATTATTTCAGTTAAGGTGAAGTTTTCATTAGACCCATAAGCCCCCTCCTTTGGAAAGCGAGCCCCCCCCCCCCCCCTTTTTTTTTTTTTCTCCTGTGAAACTCGCTGGACAGCAGCCGCTCGCAAGTGGCAGGGTATGTTTGTTCAGCTTTTATTGGGAGATGTGGTTTGAAGAAGTTAAAAAGAACCCTTTTGTTGTTCTTGGGGTTCATATTTTTCCTGGAGTTGCTCCACGCTCTGTATTTGCCCCCACCCCCCTCGGCAACCGAAACTGAAAAAGGATAAAACCTGAACGCAATAACTCAACTAAAGTGAAGACAAACTCTCCAAAGACTTGACAGATAATCTCTCAGATAAGATATAAATCAAGGAAAAAACTACTAGCTGCAAGCTTTTTACTGAGAGCGGCTCCCAGAAGTTGTGCCTGGACACTTCATGCTCCAAATGCCCATCTGAGACTTAGTGAGCAATTTAGCGATCGGACATAAAGTAATCCGCAAAACTGAACCCAGACTTACACCAAAAGCTTTAGTATTTGATGAAATGATATGGCACAGATAACATCTACGGGCTATTATTGAAATATTAGTCCAGGGCAGGACATGTGGATATGCTACAAGTGCATAAAAACATCCCTACACGTGGGTTTATGATGTGATTTTTTTCCCCCAATAATCTTTTCTTCACCCGGATTCTCCCTCGGAGTCTCTTTATTAGAGTAAAAACACATTCATCACCTGTTTCGCGTTAACGTTTCACGCATGCAGTCCCAGCCTCTTGTATCTTGTAAACTCTGCTTCGTTTACTTAGCCTGGCTTTCATTGCAGCCATTTTGCACGGTTTACCTTTGTTTAGTTTATTAACCCAGGGGGTTACTTAACCTAAACATCCCAGCCGAATGCTTCAGGTTTGTGTTCCAAAGTGTTTAACAAAAGTCTTCTTTTTTTTTCTTAAACACAGCTGAAAGTGGTGCTAGGTGAGGATGATAAAGGTTCGGTTGCAACAAATCATTTGCTATCTATTTATGTCATCTGATTACTCGATAAAGCTCACGTTTAAAACATTTGATTCAAATGTGTAACTCGGTGCTGAGGTCTAACGTGCAAGGGTTAGAGTAGTAAGCAGTAGTGCCAATCACATTTAGAATTAAAGCTCTCTCATTTAACTCGGGCATTTTTGTCCTAAAACCAGTAATATTTTACCTCCTATCTGTCTTCAAGGTTGCATCAGTCTCAATATCACATGCCACCAACTCTCAGGGGACTTTCCTTCAACAAATAAAGGCTCAGAGCGGCATTAAACACAAGTACAACCTAAAACCCAGTGTGCACGCCGAAAGTCGAGGCAGCCTCTCCTCATGTGCTAAACCAAATATATCCCCACAGTTTAAGGACCAGTTCCACGGCTAATGGCAGGAGCTGGATTCCCATGCTCCGGCATTGTGTCTCTTCCAGATGCAGCCAGGGGAAAATGGGGGAGGCACGCTCATGGGTGGTCTGCCCCACATGGTCCCACACTCTGCGGTTTGCGCCCTACATCTGACATCTCTCATCTACAGTGGCTCTCAGCTGGGGCGCTCACAGCTCACATTCTCCGTGCCATTTTTACTGCAACAATCTTGAGCTCCGGGACGAGGCTGGAACTGTTTACCATCCAATGTCTTGATCAGGGAGGCACACAGCAGATCTGGCTTCCTAAATACTAAAACGTTCAGTTTTTTCAACAAAGGATGTTGCAAAATTCTTCAATAAGTTAGTGTAGTACTTTCACCGTTAATCAAACAGATGATAGTTCTTAGTGATTATTACTTTTATCTTTTTAGCCACTCACCATACGCCTGCATGCTGCCTTTTAAATAATACTTCGACATAATAATCGACACTTTTATCTACTTTTATCGTGCTCAGATAAGTGAGCATTAACTACTTATGCTGCACCACAACCATTACTTTGCGCGCATTTGGCTTAAAGAGACTCTCACACGCCCTTGCTATGGGGGTAAAATCGATCATTTTTTAAGCCAGAAGGCTTTAAAATGTTCACACAAATCATGCTGATATTTCAGTAGTGAACACCGTACAATCTAGGTAATAAATGAAGGGGATGTTAGATCATTTATATTGAAGTGGATTTATCCTCAAGCCCACAAATACCACATTTTATTGACTTTCATATGCTGGAAACCTGATGTGAAGTACAGGAGGACAATTAGCGTCATAATAACATTTTATGGGAATAATCGATATAGAGCAGAGCAGAGATTTGGGCTGGGGCAAGGGCTTCAAGTGTGGTCTTACATGCGATGAACGCAGTGAGGCTATGGTTCTCAACTAAGTTCTCATGAGCAGAGCACCCAAATTGTTGCAATCGGCTTTTAACCCAGCCACACACGTAGATAAATACTGACACAGATTTTTGTTTTCTCTGATGAAAAAAATCGTATACGCTTCATACTGTTGCGTATCAGAATAGGTGACTCTTTGCTTTCATTATGTTGCCTGCTAATCACTCATGCTGCAGATTGCTTTGAGAAAATTCAGCATTTTAAATTTTTGTGTATCATAAATGTAAACATTTTAATCTGAATTGTGTGTACAGTGCTGATACAATCTGTTGCATGTTTCATGACAGATGTGCTACATTTATTACATCACAATTTTGAAAAAAATATATAGATACATATATACTGTTATTGTAACTATGTGTGTGTGTGTGTGTGTGTGTGTGTGTGTGTGTGTGTGTGTGTGTGTGAACCTTCAGTTGTGAAAATTCAGGCCACTGTGCAAGTGCCTTAAATCTGTATTTTATCTAGTGTCCAGCAGGGGTCGACTCCTGTGGTTGTAGAAGAAGTTAGATTGTATAGCTGTCTATGAGAAAATAAGCCTACTATAAACTTGATTTATGACTCCAGTAAACTCAATCCTGGTGAATTTATTTTCTGAATCTTTAGTTTCAAGTCCTGTTTAACACAGCATGGCATTCATTTAGTAAATTATGGCCCAGTTTATTGTAAAACAGACAGTAAATCAGAGTATGCTTTAGGGTTATGACTGAGAAATCACAATAAGAGCGAGAAGTTGTTGGCTTCGTCTTGCTCATCTCGTCAAGTTTCAACAAGATGATGACACTCAAACTGCTCAACTTGAGGCTTCAGAACCAGGCTCCTTAAATCATTCAAAGACAACATAGGGGCTTCATACACCTTTTATATACAGTCTGTCCTGAAAACCTAGACTCAAATTCTTTCATGGCTGCTTGTTCAGAAAACCCTACCTAACAGCACATTGTTTTCAATGTTGACTTTGCCTTTTTTCCAGCTCTTTGATTAGTTAGGTTTGAAGGGAAAATTAAGTTTTAGGTTTAAGTACACAATCTTTACACATTTAGCATACATGAAAAGGTAAACTTTACCTATGCCCCTTTAATTACAGTGACAGTAAACCTGCCCATGGTCTCATGCTATTTCTTTTAGCCTCAAATTGACTCTATCAGACTGCTCAACATATTGAAAATCTCTTGTAAAAAAGGATAACCAGTGAGCTACAATGGGATGTCTACAAGTCCTAACAAAACATCAGTATGTGATGAATTGGGAGAGCAGGTTGCGAAGAACATGATCTATAGCTATGGCGAAAAAGTGATGCTCTGTAAATACAACAACTGTGAAAAACCCCCAGATGCAGTTGTAACACGGCCAAGTGTTTTCGAGCACATATGTGTGTGTAAAGCAGATGGGCGGTTATAAATTCTTCTACTTCAGAAGCTGTTTTTCAAATTTTTTATGTGCAACATGTTTCTGAGAGACATTCTCAAAAAATGAGCTCCAGAAGATTAACCAAGCCAAAGGTGATATCATTCATCACACAGTACTGCAACTGTGATGCAGATGAAGATGTTTCCGAGCCAAGAGATGACACTGATTGGGGCTTCGAATATTTCACAACCTTATCTATCTACTAAAGGCATCAACAACTTTGCTGTGAGTCATTTGAACAAGGACATGGAAAAACTCAAGATAACTTTATTGGTTATTGTCATCAGAATAAATCCAGGGCTTACTAGTTTGTTCGGTATACATGTACGAAAGCTACAATTATGGACAGATGGAAGGGATAAAAACATTTTCGAAATTGCAGCAGTGTCATGGAGAGAGTTTAAGACCTGGATACCCTTTTTTCCAGCCATTGTATCAGCTACTAGTATGCAAAAAAACTCCAGTTGGACCAGTCAAAAGTTAGTAAACCAACACAAACAAGCCAAATGTGCTGACATGCTCAATGAGTGCAGCAAAAGCATCATCTTGCTCGCACATTAATTCTGCTCGTCATACGCACAGAAGGTTAGAGCAGCAATAATCATAGCCATACAAAATAAATACAAACTATATGCAATTAATCAAACGTAATCTGATGAATGTTAACTGTTGTGTTTGGCACCAGAGAAATATAAGTTGCTCAGTAGCCTCTGTTTCAATTTGTTACAGCAAAGCCTCCAATTGTTTAAAAGCTCTAACCTTTAAGTTTGGTTAAGACCGCAAAAATAAGAGTAAAAGACCTACTGACATGTGCATATGGATTAAGCACTACTAGTCACTTTAATAGTAACCAAGGGATTTTTATTGATTGGTTGTTCCCTGATACGGTTTCATCTCCGCTGAGGACATCGCAACAAAGAAACCCATAATTAAAGGAACATGCTGAAAATGGCTTTTTCTTTTTAAAGAGTATTACATAATGAAGCAGCAGGGGAAGATGGCCCCATGCTTGCTGACAGCAAATTAATATCTTCAGCATGAAAGATTAAATGTTGGCATTGTTAGTGGCATTTACAAGAACAAACTTGGAATAAATTTTACGCCCTCCACTTAAACTCATCAGTGAAAGCATAATGAAAAGCAGTTCAGTTAATTCTAACAAAAGTCTCAGTGAATCATTTTGTTGAAGTAATATCTGTACGTATTTAAGAAAAAACACAACTGAATGTAGCTAAAACTGAGACTAGAATGTTAGAACATTTAAGACTGACTCCATCGCTGAGCCTGGTTCTGCCAGAAATGTCTTCCTGTTAAAAGGGAGTTTTTCCTTCCCACTATCACCAAGTGCTTGCGCAAAGGAGATCATCACATTGAGGTTTAGAGTAGGTTTATATAGAATGATCTTAATGTTAACCTTGTAAATTTTTAATTTCTAGCTACATTTCTCTTGTCTTCACTCAAAATTTGAAAACAAAATGCCAGCACTGTATAAAACCTGACAAGTGAAGGGTATCGTTTTATACATTGACCAGAAATACATTGTTCTGCATTGTGTTACAGTCTTTTTACAGGCTTTCAGTAAAAGAAATCTTTTCCACCAGAAAAGATTGTTTCAGAAGGAAATTACAAACTTTTTAGTTCCATCAAAAAGAGATGCTTTTGAAAGATAATGTTTCTAAGATAAGAATGTCACAAGAGTGTACAGCTATGCTAGAAGCTCTCACTAAAGCTGTGCTTAGACACAATGGGGCTTTGCACTAAATGCTAATGTCAGGACATTATTTAAATTGCAACCAAAACACTGTAGCTACACAAGCACGGGAGCACGAGACTGTTTAAGATACTTCCTGATGGTAGTGATAACCTGCTTTACTGTTAATTATACTAGTGAAAATACTTTAAAATGTTCAATTGCACCTGTGGGAGAATACTGCAGGTAATTGTCTTGTGAATTCACTGCAAGCGAGTACTGTAGCTTTCATGTGTGCGGCCTGCATAGACTCTGATCAGGCCATAGACTCAACTAAATCACAGTTTCTCAGTAGTAAGAAAAGTACAAACGTCCTGCCTGTGCTCTTTGAGGAAGAAATTAATGTCTGTATCAATATTTTATGGTAATCTAATTGCTGATGCTATCAACTGTTGCTTAACTTATGGTGCTACAAATTAAAAGTCAAGGGATCCAAACTGCATGCTACGTCATCTCTTAGAAAGGTTTTACTGGAAGGTGAAATATTAATTAAAGTTAGAGTCCTCCTTTGGACCTTTTTATATCCTTTATCTCCTGTTTATATATGTTGTGTATAATCTGTACTACTTGCACTCATTCTACTATCATGACTACAAAGTACTTATCAATGACTGTCTTATCAGTAGGTTTTATACTAGTTTACTACTAGGTTGCAAATTTTGCATTAATGATGTGTTTAATGCATGAAAAATATTTTTTGCAGTCTGTGTGTATAAGTGTGTGTGCGTATGTATGAGTGTGGGCTTCATTGTACACACACATGCACAATGTTTATATGTGTTTGTCAGAGAAAGCTTTGTTTCTGGGTGTGTGTGGGGTGGGCGTGTTTGATTTCAAAGCACAGCAATTGAAACCTAAAACTTGGGAAAAGCTGACAAAACATACCGATCGCAGGTGGTTAATGGGATGGGAGAAATGACCAGTTGACCAGCATCATAGGTGACCCCATTCTGATGTGCCCTCCTCAGTGGCTGACCCCCATCTGCTAGATATTACTCCTATAAAACTCTTCTGTTTGTCCAACATATGTCAAGGATGGGTGGTCCTGAGATAACACGACACGGAGCCCTTATGTCAAGTTGCTGAATGACACTTTACCTAGTGTTCTCATAACACTGTCAAAGCAGTTCTAAAAGGGGGGGAAACGGCTGCTAGTGTTGCAACTACAGGCACAACCTGCTCATTTCTTCATGATGCCACTTAGATGCCAGTTTCTGGAAGGATGCAGGTCTTTGGCAGAAGGAACTTTTATCTCCTTTCAAACTGCCAATTGCACCGTCTCACACTGATGCCTCAAGAAGACACAAAAAAAGAAGAGTGTCAGAAAGAAATCTACGGTCTGGGAGCTAAGATGTGAAAGTTCCAGGTGTCAGGGGTGAGAGGTTGAAGGTCCTTGTAATGTGGGTGGTTCTGATGAAGCCCTGTTTGCAGTTAATGAGGGCTAAACAGACATGCTGATCGCCCCTTGTAATTCGCAGGGGACTAATCGCTGAATATTCCCTTTGACAAGAGAGATTACACAGAGCCCGAGGCCGGACAATAGAGATTTGCCATGTAATGTCTGTGCTATAGACAGGGGACACAAAAAAAGAGTGGATCAGACCATAGGAGAGAAGAATTAGAGGAGGGAGAGGCAAGGGGGGTGGATGTGACACTGGCCAAGAGGTGCCACCTTTGGAACAATGTGATGACGTGGGTGGAGGGTGGGGTGGGGGGGACATAACAGCACCAACCTCAGAATCACATGGGTCAATTATGACCTTAAGGAACGGCCATATGTGTGAGGCATCTTGATTGGCAAACATGAAAAAAAGAATCCTCAGTTGTTCCCCTTTCAAGCAGTGCAGATTCCTTCAGCTCTACACAGTTTTACATCTTTTTTTTCTCAGCAAAAGAAAAAAGACAAACCCACTGCCTCTATCTTAGCAACATCAAAGAGCAGTAGCTACACTAAAATTTGATAAAGTCAAATGTTCTCTATAGACTGTATATAAAAGATGAACATTGTCTCTGTGGCATAACCAATTGGAACGTCATATCGCATTAAGAAGCCTTGAAACTGAACATACTGGTGGTTTCTTTCTTTGTTTTTTCAAAGCCAAGGGTAATCTTAGAACTGTTATAAGAAGGTGGAGTGCTAACTTATCGGCTAATGCTAACAGGCCTCGCTTGCAAAGTAGATTCATATTATAGGTGCATCTCCTAGATATGGATACCTGCTAAGTAGTGTTACCTAACATACAAATAAAATATTTAAATTTCACTCTCAAAAATAGAGTGCAAATGTCTTGAATGAGTAGAATAAATGACAGCAGAAAAAGGGTGAAGCTTAGCTTAAAGCTACCAAATAGGGCAGCCTGCATAGGTGTCCTACTGTGAGGATATATTCCTAATAATGCAAATGCTAAGCTTTAGAAAGAAAAAAAAATTAATAGCACTTTACTTCCTGGTATAAAATTTGGAATTTTAACATAAATGTCTGTAACACTTGTCTTGCTTTTGGCCTCGAAATGCAGAGTTATTGCTTAAGCTAATGGGGTTGCGACAAATATGACTTAAAGTCAAAGTTAATATTGCTCTGTGTGTGGAATGTGTCAATAGGCTGTGTTTGTGAGCATGTTTAGCATATAACCTTAATAAGGCGATCACAGACTGCATTTTCTTTTGTCACTTTTTTCCTACTTCCCCAAAGTAGCCACTAAAAAAAAGCATGATTTATCAGGATCTACATAAAAAAGGAGAGAATTTCATCAAAAAATTTGTTGCCTCATAAGTGTCTATCAGCCATTCGTTCCATGAATGTCAATTTTGCTCAGCAAGGAAAAACCCAACGGATGGATTTGGGTCTCAGTCTATCAAACACATGGAAAGCTCATATCTTGATGAGGTCGAGCTCACTTTAGTGGTTTCCAGTAATACAGATGACTTTCACAGGCAAAATTATTCCACACTAAAAGCAGCGTTCACTCCTACATGTGCAAATACACAGTATATACTTACGTTGGTGGTCTGTTAATATACATTACATTTGGACATTTACATAATACTGTGGCCAAATCCAGAGGTTTGGGTTTGTCATCATAGTTTTTAGATACAGCATAACCTTCTGTCTTTATAGAGTAATCTGAGATAGAAACCCATACTTCTGTCAATTCAGAAATTTCAAGCAAGTCGTGTTTCAAATACTAGCAATACTAGCAAATACTACATGTAAAGATATTAATTGTGTGCATAAAAGTGGAACAAATTAATGATGAAATGTTATCGTTAAATAGGAGAGAGACCTCAAGTGAGGGATAGATAAGAAAGGACGAGAGAAGACATGGAAGCTAATGCAGAAACAAAACAGAGGAGACACGGAGGCAATGTGAACACTTAGAAACATGATAAATGATATCAATTCTTATCAATCAAAGCAAGAACAAAAACTCTAGTACTTGACACTGCACCAGTAACCATGGCAGAAAATGATATGGTTTTTATACTGGCATATAGAAATCCAATGATATGAGAAAACATTATTATTGTTATTAACCATATCATAACATAATCACTGTTAACGCCACACTGTGGAGCCCTAATCTATGTGTACAGAAACATGGATTGCAACCAGTGTAGAATTAAGCCAGAATTTCATATTTAATTTAGCTTTTACAATTTTTTCATATAGAAATCTGTGCCAGTGGCTTTGTGATGCAGGGCCAACTCATAAGTGTCGTTGGTGAACTGCAGTAGCTACCTAATGCAGTATCAAAAGCCACAAACAACTCAAACAATTGCTCTTTAGAGTGTCTAGCTTTATGTCTTCTGGTCAACATTATCTATAATGAAGTGCAATGTTTATCTCAGTGTAAAAGAAATGGGAATGGCTTTACTTTGACACTGCATGTCATTGCTCTGAAATGGCACACAACTGAAACTCTTAGATGCTGGTGTGATTGTGTACAGTGTGATGTCTCTGTTACCCACTTCAGGGCAATTTACTGCCATGAGTTACATCCACTTGTTCCCTTAAGAGGGAATAGTAACTTCAGATCAATACAAAGTCCTGAACAATCATCTTTTTCCTGTGATGAATAACTTTGGTCCTGATGGGAGTGATTGCTTCTCCTGGATGAAAATTCCCAAAGGGTTATTAACGGGTTTGATGAGGCTGAAAATGATGTAACTCCTGTGTTTTGGCCTTTGAAATCACCAGATTTCAACAAGTCTGAGTACCAAAGGGAGATATTTGGACGAACAAGTTAGCACCAGATAGGGAACATCTTTTCACATTTATCATTCCATTCCACCAGCAGACTTCCAAGACTTCCACCAGTTGTTTTTCCTTTAATTTGTCACTTTGTATGCATACAAACAGTCTCAGCAGGGAGTGTTTGGCGGATTGTGAGCAATACCACGTGACAAAGGTCATGCGCAAAATAAGGGTAATAAGTCCAGACTTGCTATTTTTGACCTTGTGTTATTTACAGCGATCTGTTGCTTTAACTCATTTGTTTTCTCACCATTTGTTTTCTTCCTCAGCTTGACGTTCCTATATGTCAGTCATATTCGAGACCTGCGGTTTTCTGTTTTGCCAAAAACATCCTTTGGGGTTTGGCATGCATGTTGAAATGAAAGGATGCATGCAACATGTTGCAAGAGTCTGTGAAGAAGGACAGGATTTTCCTTGTTTTTCAACCCCCCCCTTCGCCGTCCTTTAGAAGCTTGCGTGGACCACCAAAGATGTCAGCTCCAAATGCAAAGGAATTACAATCTCAGGGATGATGATGCGTGTTTCTGAGCCTCTCGTCATGTTTGTGTGCATTTACTTTTAAGCGGTACTCTGCATAACTTCACATACACTGAAAAAGAGCTCGACTCCCAAAGGCTCCATGGTCATGGGAATCTGAAGCTGCACATTGAATATAAACTCCCAGTGGCAGTCTGACGAGAGCCCTTTGGCTGAGAACATGTACAGTATAGTTTGCGAAAGTTGCAGGTGCTGTCATTGGAGGCGTTATCCCCTCTTTCTCTCTCTTACACACACACACACACACACACACACACACACACACACACACACACACACAGTTTGTAGATGAAGTACAAGGTGCCAGGTTGGAAAGGGGGGCGGGCATGGATACACTGAAGATGTAAAGGTGAAGATCCTGACTGTGGTGCCTTGATTTAACAGCTGAAGTTTTGAAAGGCCAGTGCATATAAAAGCCTGCCATCAACACATATAATCTCTTAGCTGAGCCCATTGAAAGCTGGGTCCCAGGGGTTAATTCTCCCTTCACTCCATGTTTGAATCAATTCCTGACTCACATTGAGATGAAAGCCACAGAGTCCCAGGACCGAGCCCGGACTCCGAAGGCCCACTGATCCCGGACGACTGGAGTGGATTATTGCGTGTTCGTCTCGTCGGACCTCCATTGGGACAGGGAAACTGAAAAGAAAAACAATAATTAGAGATAATTGCTTGTGTCCAAACACAAGCATTAAAGCCCTCCTCCCTCCCATCTCCTTTCGTAGTATGTGAGGTGGAATGAAAGGGACACCCCCCTGTTTTGACAGCTGGGCAGGCGAACATAATTTGTGACAGCTGAACTGAAACGTCTTTAACCGCAGGGAGACAGAGAGAGAGACAGAGAGAGAGACAGAGAGGGAGAGAAGGATTTGGTTTGAGAAAGTAATGGTGGGAGAGGGAGATCAGACAGAGAGATCCTTTTCAGCAGAAAGGAAGATGTCAGAGAAGGGCAAAAAGAAAGAGAGAAAAGAATTAGAAGAAACTGATTGCTGTGTGGTGGGGTGGGATGAGCAAGATTAAAAGAGGGGAAATGGTCCCAGAGTAGGACGAGTTAACATCAAATACAAGTGTTACAGAATAGAATATTAAAACAACAGGGCTCGGGTGAACATGGTGTCATACCAGGTCTGACACATTGGGTTAATTTGCTGCTCCCTGGAGGTGACCCCTGAACTTCAGGGACACGGGGGTCACAGAGACCTCAGAGCGAGACAGGCAAAATCATGTCAGTCTGAGAAGCCGGGTCATGGGTCACCTCTGATATTCTGGGTATATAGGCCAAAACAAGGACCATATGTGGATGGAAACACATTTGAAACAAAAATAAGTCATGAATTTCCATCTTCACTCATAACTGGTCACTTGCTTTCTTTCTGTTATTTTTCTCCTCCCCCTCTTCTCCCCTCCTGCCCCAAACATCTCGACCCACCGCAGACTTTCTGCCCTAATTCAATAAAGTCATAAATACCAGCGTAACGGCAAATTGACATAATGTTGGCTGTATGCCCTTTAAATTGTCAGTGACAGAAGTTTTCCCAGAGGTGAAATATTAATACAAACACAGGATTTCTTTTCCAAAATACCCAGCTCCCAAATTCTCCTATGTTTACTTTTCTCCTTGGTCCTAATTTCTGTTAGTGTGAAATGTTATACTTACTGTTGTATTTACTGACAGGGGAGGGACAGAAACCCAGGACCTGGGAATGTGATCTTTATGGCTCAGATTGCTTGGCCAAATAAGTGACTCTCTGTGCTTTCATTTTCACTTCATATAGAAAGTTTGAGCCCGTCTTCCAGCTTCCCTAAAGTATTACGTTACAAAAAAAAGAACCTGTGCATTCTGTTGAGTGTCTAAAAGTGCTGCAATTCATGAGGGAAAAGGGCCAAAACATTTTCATTTAAGAACGATGTTGAGGATCACCACTAGGAACGGGAATTGATAAGAATTTAGCGATTAAATTCCATTATCGATATTACTTGTCGATTTGATTCCTTATTAGTTCTTTTATTCATTCTCATTGGGTTCTCACTAGCTCCGCTTTGAGAGTTATCACCATCACTAAGTAGCATATCAAAGCATTACACTGGTGCAAATTACTTGCGCACTGTGTGCTCAAATGTTTGTGCATGTTGGATGTATTTCCTCTCTCTGTTGTGATCAGTGTTGGGTCATTTCTCAAAGTAATCTATTACACATATCACACAGAAAACCTTTAAGTACGGTAATTAATTAGCCCAAGGAGAAAACCAGCAGTCAGACACTTCAGGGCGATCACAAACACAAACCTCAACAGGTAGAAACGAAGGATACAGCCTGACTGCTTATTTTTTTGTTACCTGATGAAGTTCAGCAGCGGCGAGCTTCACCACAGCTCACAAATGCTCACTTGACAGTGTAATTGGCATTTACTCAGCTTTAGCATCACTCTAGGTTTTTGGCTAGCTTAGCATTTACATGCTGTCAGCACTCTTGTTTCAACAGAAGTTAATTTAAAAAAAATTGCATTTAATACAGAAGTCCAGTTATTCTGTAAGGGGGAATTATGTAATCCTTTATGTAATGTTTGTTTGTTTGTTTGTTTTTTAAATATTTGTATACCAACTGCGACCTTATCATGGTGGAGGGGCTTATGGGTCTCAGCACCTATGTTGCTGTTAGGGTCTCCCATAGCAAACTGGTCCTGGTGAGACAGACAAAGAGTGATTCAAACACCCCTATGAATGAAAAGTTCACCCTGCCTGGGAAAGGGTTACCGGTGCCCCACCCTGGAGCCAGGCCAGGAGAGGGAGCCCGAGGACGAGCACCTGGTGGCCGTGTCTTAGTCCTTGGGTCCCGGCAGGGCACAGCCCAAAAAAGGGACATGGGCATCCTCCTGTAGGCCCAACATTTACTGGGTGACTGCAGAGGTGGAGACCCTGGCGGACCCCTGGATGCACTGGTTACTGAAACTAGCGATTGGGACATGGAACGTCACCTCTCTGGTGGGGAAGGAGCCTGAGCTAGACCTAGTAAATACTAGCTTATTTTCTACATTACAACTCCCAGTTCTATCACTATATATTCAGAGAAAAGGTGTAGCTGGATTATTGTAGCTCTTGTCTAAATGTCTACTTTTAAAGTAAAAGTGAATCAGTGAATACAAAGTGCAGATTCAATCTGGTTTCTCCATTTTTGTATTTGAGAATAATAATGTGAAGTGTTGGAGCCACTGGGAGAAAATATTACTTTTATTTTTAACCTTACGAACGACAAGTTCTGTTATATTTTATTTACTGGTCAGTATTTAAATCACTGAAACATCTACCCCGAGACAACTGTCTAAATATTTACATTTCTATAGCAATGAAGCATAGCATTGTAATCAATCAATCCCTATCTGTATCCAAGCAAACAAAAACAAAGAGTACTAATAGCATGAAGGGAAAGAAAACAAAAATAACATTAAAAAAAAGAATTACAAAGTTTGGAAGTCAAAAAAAATGGAAGTCATTTTTTAACACTAAAACATTTACATTCTACATATTATCCCCAAAAATATAGGATAATAAACTGTTAACATTCCACTGTAAATGGGTAAACACATGATAAAGATCTTCCAAATATATTTTTTAAAAGGACTTCATGATGTCAACTAACTCAAGATTTAACTAAAGTCGTTATTATCTTGTAAAGGGATATGGGGATTTGAAAATAAAGGAAAAAGAAAAGAAGTTTCTCTGGCTTCTGCAATGGACCTTTCCTTCTCACACAAATCCCTGGGAGTTCATTTTGTGATACAACCACATTTTAACACACAGGACTTGTCTGCCTCCATTTATCTATGATAGCCACTATAAAATATCCCACATCTGGCATCACAATTACTAATGCAATCGTGTCATTTTAAAACCTCTGACTTGTGGAAGCAATATAAAATATAAAAATCTTATAAGGACTGCTAAAGCCAAAATTTGATCAAATGCAAAATTAAACAGTGTCCATAAGTGTAATCTCGGGACTCTTTTCCTTCACCACATGATGTGATGTCCTCCTGCTCTCGAAGACGGCACATGTGATTGCACTCAGAACAGAGTCACATCCAGTGCGGTTGGCCTCATAACATATACGGCAATTTTCAATAAGGCAGCAAATGACCTCGCCGTGCTCTCCCCCAATGAGCTGAACACCTGCTCTCTGAGGTAAGTCAAAGAGGGAGATGGGATTCATGAGAGAGCAAAAGAGAGAACAGGGGTAGAAGGTTAAACACACAGGGGGGAGGATGGCAGTATGTGGCTTACAGTCAATAAAAAATAGCTTGAATATCAAAGTGGATCTAAAGAAGTATGTGTGTATGTGTGTTCTCGGTGCGGTGTTAGCAATTTAGCTGGTTTTTTTCATACCTCCAGTATAACTGGAGATACCTGTACAGCTCGTTTGTGTGTTCATATGGTGCAGCTTAAAAGTGGACTGTGTGTTTCTGAGCCCAGCTCCACACAAGGATGAGTAAGTAAAAATGGGTTATTATGCTGAGGAGATCTGCAGATGATTTCCTGTGGGCAGACTGTTTATCGGATCTCCTTGAGACTCATCCCCATGTAAACTTGTGTGTGCATATGTGTGCGTGTGTGTGTGTGTGTGTGTGTGTGTGTGTGTGTGTGTGTGTGTGTGTGTGTGTGAATGAATACGAGTAAGAGATACAATTAGCTGTAGCTTTGCATTTTTCATCTCCATCACCACGAAAATGTAGCTGAAACTGATGAAACAGTCAGACCTGTGCAGTCCTTCTGTCTCTGTGGGTGCATGTGAGTTCACTGCATGTGTGTCTGTAAACTTCATGCACAGACACAGATCTGCTCGCCGGGTGGTGACACTGCTGGCGAGCGAACTAAAAACTGCAAACGACAAGAGCTGGAACAACAGGAAGATAATTCAGATTTGATTGGTTTCACGTGTTCTTCATAAACAACAAAAGTTTTTTCCTGCGCCTCCAGCGTGTTTTTTTCCTGCAAACATGGAATCCATTTGTCCCTCCGTCTCCATGCCCTGTAGTTGCCCAGGCTCTTACGCACACACGCGCACAAACATACACACAGACACACACACACATGAAACATGCTCAGAGTGAAATGAAAGCAGGCACAGAGTCAGCCCACCACTGTGGCACTGGAATCTTTTGATATACTGTCAGGAACTTATTTTGAAAACAGCCACTTTCAACTGCTAAAAATAATCACGGGGGACTCTGAGATGAAAATGTGAATGAGGTTTGCCAGCTCTTGCTCTCCAGTCAAAATAATAAGAAATGATCTGTCGGACGCTTGTGTACTTTAGTGCCATGTTAGTGAAAAAGCTTGCTTGAATGCATCCAGTTTCTGCACTTCTTTGTGAGTGACATTTTAAAGGGAACGTCCACTAAAATACAAGGAAACATACTTTTAATTTACTTCAGGAGTAAAACCGTTACAGAGGGGTTTGGATTTCTTTAAAATTGAATCAAATTGCGAGATTTGCTTTTGGAGCTCTCATACACATAAAAAATATGCTGAAAAGTGTCAGTAGCCATGTTCAGCTATAATATGAAAAATAGGGGAAATACATCTGTAATACAGGGGTGTAAAACTCATTTTACATTGTAGTGATCACTTTGATCTTAAATAGGCCAAACTAGCAAAACTCCTCTTTGTTTCAGTGTAAGTAATAAGTAAACATTTAATCCATGAGATATGCTGATATTTAAAAAAAAAAAGTGTGTAAAAAGTGCGATTTCAAAAGTACGTCTCAGCTTTTCTACATGATAAAGAAATGCTGCTGTAGTAAAGAAAGGACAACTCTTTGGACTGAAATAGAAATAAATGTGTAAAATTACAGGAAGAGTTCTGCCAGCTCATTGCCCAGATGGTCCTGTAATTATAAAACAGGAAGTTTTTGTTAAATCACAGAAAACCTCCTGTTTTTTTTCTACTGTAGTCCCATTGTAAAAAACTGAAAAATCTATACTACATAGTGAAAAACAGGAACTTTTATGTCACTGAATTGTTAATCAGTTACTTAATGGCCTCTGTGTAGTATGAATTGCTACGTCTTTATTAGTGGGAAAAGTCAAACTTGCTGTAAAACTTGTGAAAATACAGTTAAATCTCCAACATTTCTTCCTTCATTCATAAGTTCTAAAGCCATTGCAATGGGCTGAATCAAAGTCTTTGCCGGGCCGATGCTTATGTTTCACACGCCTGCTGTAATAGAAACTAAGACTTGTATAAGATTGCAAAGATGTCAACACATAAATAAAAACCACCAAAACAATCTGAATATAGTTAATGAGTGAATTAGGATATAGAAGTTAAAAACTTGTTACTGCTGGAGCATGTAATTCAAACATTACTTTCATTTGTAACGATTATAGTGCATCAGGATGTTGTTTGGGAGTATGTACGTAAAATCTTGCACATGATATCAAGATATTTTTTGCTGACCGTGCAGGTAAAAAAAAAGGCATGAATGTTGGGGATTTTTTAAACTGTTTGAAAATATGATCTCTAACAAAGCTATATCACTGCCCTACTGTTAGCCACAAGATGGAACAAAAAAGGGAAAGTGTTAAAATGACTGGGGGTAAGACACACAGCTCCTGCTGGGGTAAAAAGCCTCCACTCTACAAACGAGTTCCTTGTGTGTCCTGCACTGAGACAATTTCCATTTCAGCTGTTTTTCTGCACAGAGCTGAGAAAAACCATTTTGGTGGTGGGCGGGAAATTATAAAGAAAAAAAAGTATTTTTGATAGATGTTGATGTTTTATTTTTACCCAAAACGTTGTTGTATTCTGTTGAGAAGAGAATTGGAGGTAAAATAAATAAATTAATTAATTAATTAATTAAGGAAAGAACTGAACAAAAAACAAAAACAAAAAAAGTAGAAGAATCTCCCACGTGCTATTAAAAGCCCCCACAGCTCAGCACCAATGTAATTTAATGATTTAATCATTTAGTTACTTAATGCCATTATCCTGGGTTTTTACCTGGATCCATGAATTTGAAATTATCCATCCATGTTTTTAAAACACAGTCAAAATCATTTTTGTATGTGTTGCAAGTAAAATAATTGAAATGTCAAAAAAAATTACAAATTAAGGTATCAGGGGTTTTTTTTTTTGTTTTTTACAAAAACATAGAAAATAAGTTTGTATAGATAGAAAGTGGGGGGTCTTCCTCCCTTCTCAAGATTTGACATAATTTATTATGTCAAATCTTATTTATTTATTTACTTTTTTTATTATATACATAATAATAATCATATATATATATATATATATACATACATATATATATATATATAAAAAAGGCCACATTCAGGCTATAAAAACAGACTATAAATATGTTATGTATATTTTTCTACAGTCTGTCATGTGCGCTATAGTTTTTAATAATTCAGTGACATAAGAGAGTTTGTATAAGGAACTGATCTCCAGTTACAGCTTGAGCACCAGCTTCAGCTGTGTGTGAGCAGCACAGAGCAAGCCTTCTTTACTCTTATTAGCGCGCCCCATATGGGAGCATGGTGTTGTAACAATGCAAAGACAATATCTCCGTCCACTCACTGCCAGCGTCCAAAGCCAGGTCAGTGCTAATTACACTAGTCTAATGATGATTTCCAGGGATTATCTGAGCCTTTGGTATTTTTTTTATTTCAAAAGGTTAAAAAAAAATCTATCTCAGATAGCTGTAGTTTCCAAATCTGTCCACAAATGTTTAGCTGGGAGCGCATGTGGTTTAAGAGAGAAGGCCTCCAGCTCAGGCCTCCTCAAGCATTATCAGACCACTTTAGGGGGCCGAAAACATCACGTGACACACACACACACACACACACAAATTCAAATGTAAAAACAATCCGACTGAGTAGGAGTTTGTCCAGTCCAGAGGAGATAGTTTTTTTTAAAAAGAAAGAAAGAAAAGAAACAGAAAGGAAAAGCACCTGTTGCCTTCAGAGAGAGCTCTGCATATTCCAGACTGAGACAATCAGCTGTTTCATTTGGAGAAAAGTTACAGAAATCATCACGTATTATGAGATTTTGCAGGCTGCCAAACAATTTCATTTTTTCAAACTCGTGATTGTAAATAATTGATTGTTGCTGCTTTCCTTTTTAAAGACCTCCAGCTGGAATTAATAAAGCGGTCCTCCTTATTATTAACCACAAAATCACTGCTAATAACCCATTCATAACCTTCAAAACTCATATCAGAAGTCATCCTGGGGGATTTTGTTGGCAAATATAGCCCCTTTTTTTCGCCTCTTCTTTTTTTTTGGTTTTAATTTTTTTTTTATTGCGGACTTGTTATCGTTCAGCATGTTCCGTAATACTTTCATAAATCGTCTCCAGTTCTCCAGAATGGTGAAATAATGGCTCTTGTCGGCCACCCGCATTTTACTGTGCTGTAAAAATAATGAAAGTCATATTGCGCTGCGGTTACAGATCTGCACAGGCAAACGGCACAAGTTTGAAGGAGGTCCCGAGATTTTTTCCTTTTCTTTTTTTTCTAAATTGCTATGAATTTTCATTTTTGAGACAGTTTTTGGAGAGCTGCTTTGCTGTGTGCGCGCTTTTTTGGAGCAAAGCCGAGTGTAAACGTAAGGAGATGTTTAGCAAGAGTTGGAATAATTATATTTGTACTTATCAACTCCATATTTCCCGAGCTGAGCCTCCAATGGGGAGGAAAAAACAGAAGAAGTAGGTAATTCAGTTCAGTTATCACCGCTGCCGAGATTCAGTTTGTGATTCCTGAAGCCGAAATAACTAAAAGCCGTGAGAGACAAATACAGTGTTCATAGGGATACACTAATAAATGATCTCAACTTTTTATTTGTTTTTAAAGTTTTTAAAAACTCCTTCTAAATAAGTCTTCTAAATTAAGTAAACAATTAAATGAAGGCTTGTACAAATAAAGATCTTTAATGCAATCATTCGCTGAACTCCCTGTGTGGGAGACGGTACTGCCTCATCTTTAGAGAATCTGCCTCATCTTTACAGAAACTTTACTGAGCGGTGTTTCCTCTTTTATGCACGTATTTATTTATTTATTATATCATTAACTTGTCCGAATAAGATGAACACCCGGAGATCGTTACGCTTTCTTCGTGGGGGACCTTATATACTTTCATGATAAGAGAACCGAAAGTGTTGCATATAGTTTACTGCAATATGGCACAAGAAATTAGATATTTAAATAATATTTAACATATTCAAAAACATAGAAGTGGGAAAAATGATTTAAAAATAAAGGTAAGTGCTGCATATCACACTAAATAAATTTAAGTGGCAACATATATAAATAAATATAAATATTAATGTAATACAGCCTAAAATAATAGCAGTAGTAGACACAATAGGCTATCTGCGGTTAAAATAAATAAATTGAGTGACCTGACCCGGTGAAGGTGTATTTGATTTCCTCACCCTTTCTGCCCCCGTGTGGTGCAGTGACTCTTGTGTTTATGCTGCAAACAACAGACATAAACTCTTGGACGACTTCAGTGCACACAGGAAAACACGAAAGACGTCAAAGTCGAATATTTTATGATTCTTTTATTTAGCAGTAGAAGAGGAGGGGACACAATTTGTTTGGATCAATTTATTTTGCGCCAGTCACATTTTGCCACAGATGTGTCAAATCTACAGTCTGGGTTCTGAGGTAACTGTTTCTGAGGTAATTGCTGCTGAGGTAACTGTGTTGGTGAACGCCACACAGATATGGGATTTGTGCAGAATTCGGAACATACTTGTAAAGTCCTGTTTTTCTTCTTCTTCTTCTTCTTTTGATGTTAATTTACCCCAGCAAAGAGCCTGAAGAAACAGAACTCTTCTAAAGTATACTCTGATAAACTATCCCCGTGTTTGTTTCAGGCAATAGTTTGCATTTCCTCTGCTAACATTTACAGGGCATGTACAGCGAGAACCAAGCACACGATGAGTGGTATGTGTGTGTTCTGTGCCGAATATAAATGTGTGTTTCCAAAACCTTCGAGCCCTCAGACGGAGGGCTGTCCATAAATCTCAATCTGAATGAGGTTTTCTTCCAGGGAGCCTCGTCTTAGTGGAGCTTGTGATTTCAAACATAATCATTATGTGAAAGCTCCACGATAACACATGTGCCATAAGCCCAGCTGTACTTATTTTGCTGAGGAATGAAGCGCCACAGATACTGGGGGTGGCAGGGGTGTGGGGGTTATTTCACAGGACATGATCAAATCAATCGCTTTAACGAATCATCTAATGGATCAGTGAGGAAAAGAAAAATCAAAGACAGATGAGTTTCTGGAGAGGTTTATACTCGGCTGCATTTGCCAGAGGAAGGGTTGACGTCTTGGTACGCAGGTGGATATGAACAGGTGGAGCAGGTCTCATCACTGCTCCCCTTTTCGTCTCTTGTTTTCTGTGGGCTATGAGAGAGGGGGAAAGTGTGTGTGTGGGGGTAAAATATCACACAGAACATTATAGGCAGATTGAAAGGAAGTGAAGCAGTAGTTTACAAATGTTTACAGGCCCAAATGATGACGCTCAAAGAAAAACCTCAGCGCTTTCTTTAGCTTGTCCCTTGATCGTTCCTCTGTTTGACATTAAAGTTGGGGGTTCATATGAGCAAGGCAACACTTTATGGTTTTCCTAGGTTAAATGTATTTTGCCTGCTGTCTTTTTTTTTATTTGACTAAATTGCTTTTCTGGAAGCCTGCTGGGAGTAATTGTTCTAAAACAATGAAAGAAAGTGAAAACTTGTAACTTCCCCGCAAGCCTTAACCTTCAGGCGACCTTTCGGGAATGGAAGGTCACCTGGTGGTTACTGCATGCTGCTGGGATCCTGCAGTTAGTTTTCTTTTTCTTAAAAAAAAAAATGTATGACATATGTATTTTTAAACTGGGCAAATATGCTGACCTAAAAATTTTCACATGACAAAATTACCCATGCATGCTGTAAAAGTGTCTTTTAATCGGATGGGGCAGCAGGACGGTTATATTAAAGGATGAGTAGTTATTTGGGGGTTTAGTTGTATTTGAAGAGTTTCAGTCAGGTTTCAGAGCTCATCACAGCACAGAAACAGCTTTAGTGAAGGTTACAAATGATCTTCTTCTGGCCTCTGACAGTGGACTCATCTCTGTGCTTGTCCTGCTAGACCTTAGTGCAGCGTTAGATACTGTTGACCATAATATCCTATTAGAGCGATTAGAACATGCTGTAGGTATTACAGGTACTGCGCTGCAGTGGTTTGTATCATATCTATCTAATAGACTCCAATTTGTGCATGTAAATGGAGAGTCCTCTTCACACACTGAGGTTAATTATGGAGTTCCACAGGGTTCAGTGCTAGGACCAATTCTGTTTACATTATACATGCTTCCCTTAGGCAGCATCATTAGAAGACATAGCATACATTTTCACTGCTATGCAGATGACACCCAGCTCTATCTGTCCATGAAGCCAGATAACACACACCAATTAGTTAAACTGCAGGAATGTCTTAAAGACATAAAGACCTGGATGGCCGCTAACTTTCTGCTTCTTAATTCAGATCAAACTGAGGTTATTGTACTCGGCCCTGAAAATCTTAGAAATATGGTATCTAACCAGATTGTTACTCTGGATGGCATTACCTTGGCCTCCAGTAACGCTGTGAGGAACGCTGGTCGAGGATATGTTGCTGTGAGGACATATCCTCGACCAGGACATGTCCTTCAATGCACATATTAAACAAATATGTAAGACTGCGTTCTTCCATTTGCACAACATCTCTAAAATTAGAAATATCCTGTCTCAGAGTGACGCTGAAAAACTAGTTCATGCATTTATTACTTCCAGGCTGGACTACTGTAATTCATTATTATCAGGATGTCCAAAAAACTCGCTAAAAAGCCTTCAGTTAATCCAAAATGCTGCAGCAAGAGTACTGACAGGGACTAGAAAGAGAGAGCATATTTCTCCTGTTTTGGCTTCCCTTCATTGGCTTCCTGTTAAATCCAGAATTGAATTCAAAATCCTGCTTCTCACATACAAGGTCTTAAATAATCAGGCCCCATCTTATCGTAATGATCTTGTAGTACCATATCACCCTATTAGAGCACTTTGCTCTGCAGAACTACTTGTTGTTCCTAGAGTATTTAAAAGTAGAATGGGAGGGAGAGCCTTCAGTTTTCAGGCCCCACTTCTGTGGAACCAGCTTCTAGTTTGGATTCGGGAGACAGAAACTATCTCTACTTTCAAGATTAGGCTTAAAACTTTCCTTTTTGCTAAAGCATATAGTTAGGGCTGGACCAGGTGACCCTGAATCCTCCCTTAGTTATGCTGCAATAGATGTAGGCTGCCACGGATTCCCATGATACATTGAGTTTTTCCTTTCCAGTCACCTTCCTCACTCACTATGTGTTAATAGACCTCTCTGCATCGAATCATGTCTGTTATTAACTTCTGTCTCTCTTCCACAGCATGTCTTTTATCCTGTCTTCCTTCTCTCATCCCAACCGGTCGCAGCAGATGGCCCCGCCCCTCCCTGAGCCTGGTTCTGCTGGAGGTTTCTTCCTGTTAAAAGGGAGTTTTTCCTTCCCACTGTCACCAAAGTGCTTGCTCATAGGGGGTCATATGATTGTTGGGTTTTTCTCTGTATCTATGAAGCACCTTGAGGCGACTTTTGTTGTGATTTGGCGCTATATAAATAAAATTGAATTGAATTGAATTGAATTGAATTGAATTGAATTGAATTAATCATTCCAATTTCACTAAGACAGTACTAAGTTTACTTTGTGGAAACAAGCTGAAAAAAATCCATCATTTAGTCACTTTTTCAGAGTTACAAAAACCAGCACTCATGTGCCACATTGCTTAGTAATTTCAGCGGTAATCAACACTGAGGTGTCGACTATCAGAGAGACCTTAATTACGCCATAATTGACTTGGGAGTGCAGTGACGGCCAAGAACCACTTTGGGCTGAGAGAAAAGTGATCTTGTGGCTAGTATGAAATGAACCCTGGCACACAGTGTCTGCTTTAATGAGCTCAGCGAGGAGCTGCAAGTTGTAACGCACTGAAATTCTGACATAAGATTCGCTCTGCCTTTTGTTGGTTTTATCCACTCTAGCCTCGACACGTTGCATATGTACCCATCTTCCAAAGCCAGACCTCTAAAATAACAGCATGTTTAAATAATGGTGAACCCCAGCGGGACTACAGCTGTTCTTCTTCGGGTTATATTCCTCACAATAAGCATGGTTTCCTACCTGTTTGCACGATACACCGCATCATATGGAGGCAGTGCTCCATCAATGTCGTTCACGGAGTTGTCAGTCTGGGACCCATTGGCCTGGCGTGCTTCTTGAGTTTTACCAGTTGACTTAACTAGTACTGGCGTCGGTGATGTAATTGGCAAAAATGGTAAAACTCGGAAGGTGTGCACCATAGGTGTTCCATCGTCGTGAGCCTTCACATGCAAGAAGAAACCTAGGAATAGGAAACCAAGTGCGACTATGGCCAGGAAAGGGCCAATCAGTTGTTTCAGCTCTTCTTGGGGATCTTTGAAGTGAATCCACCAATCAATGCAAGTGTACAGGATAGCCACTATTAGCATTATGCTTCCAGTGTTCATCAGGCATTCTCCAGCCTTGTTGCACCGCAACTGGCTTGCAGTCATCTGAGTTGGGTCATTAGATTTCCCACTGGGATCCTGTGTAGGATTTCCACCCTTTTTTGGTTTTCATTCCAGCCCACTTCCCCACCACCGTTCTCTAAACGGGACCATGCTGTGAATGCAGAGGTATACTGGCTGGAAACTGGATAACAGTGAAGACTCTTATAGGGGACAGGTTACAAATTAACTACTGACCCTGACACCAGCCTCTAGAGACCATGACTTATTAACACAAAGAGAGATTCCTGCATAGAAAATCATCCAACCCCGCCACATATCATTTCACACAGACTCATGTGAAACTGGCTCTGCTGTAATGCATTGCTGATAATCAACAATGGCTTGTGCTGAAGTCTTGCATCTTAAGTGGAAAGGCTTACAACAACATCACCCTGTAGTACAAAGATGAGCTAGTTGTCTAACTACTGAGAGTAACTGCTCCAGCTGCTCCTCCATACTCTACTTTAGGTGTCCATAAGCTTTAGCAGGTCTGTGTCTGTGTGTACTACAGTAATAAAAAAAAAAAAAAACACACCTTTGTTCATAAAATTTTCATTCGGAATGCAAACACAGTCACATGCAAACATGTTTTTAGAATTTCAAGCAGTCCTTTCCCCCAGAGGGCAGCTTGAATTTGCCTACTCTGAGCGCATCTACGCTGTGTTGCGTGTAACCAGCCTGTCAGTCACAATGCGAGGATAATGCGCCACTGATGGCAAAGCAAAACAAAGGGTCTTCAGTTGGATAACAACGGACTATCAAACACACAATACCAATAGCTGATTAAATCTAACCTGTGTGTGTATCTGTGTCCTCGAATGTGCGTCTGTCTGTTTACCATAGCCTCAGCTCATTTCACAGATACAAAGGATCCATATGAGCGCAGTGTTTAAAGAACCTCCCAGAATTTAAGCTGCGCAGATTCTTTCAATTAGCAAACTCCAAATATTTATGGAGTGAACATTTCCTCTCTGGAAGGAAGGAAAGTTTTGTGTGTGTGTCTGTCTCCTGTTGACTCACTCTGGGGTGTATTGATCCCCAGGGCTTATGCTTCGTTTCACTTCAGCTCTGCCATCATCCTTCAAAAGCATATCTTTGCAGCATTTAGACTGTCACTTTCTATCAGAAATAGTCACAAAGCGGCAATATTCCAAAAGGCTATCCAGAGAAAAGAGGTAAGAAATGATGCCACGCCCATGCAATGGATTATATGCCCACAGATATAAATAGCCCTAATTCATCCATCCTTCCATCATTTCCTGTCTGAAGTCTAAAACACTTTATAGGGTAGAAAACTGATTCATTTCACCTCTTGGGTCTTTCATTTTGTACTAATTGTGTCTTCCAAATGGCGCTAACATGGCAAACATGGTCAAGAGGTCCAGTTTGGTGACTTGGATACGATGAGTTGACACCTACCACTCCTAATAATACATGATCCTAAAGTTACAATGTGTAAAATTTTAATAAGTCAGTGACAGTCACCTATGTCCAATGACAGCGATACTGAGGTGAGATTTTGAGGATATCCTGAACTTTTCTGTTGGAAAGCGCTGCTGTTTTTTGATGTTGTCAGCTGCTGTTAGCCAATGTTAGCAAAACCTTCTTTGAAATAGATCTAACACTGTTGGACTATGACACGATCTGAGAACGCAGAGAATATAGAGAGGTTTATGAGAGGAAACGTATGACACTCAAGCCTAATGTTAGCTGGCATAATGTGCTTATAACTAGCTGCTGTTGTTTAGCTAGCTCGCTGTAAACTGTTTGAAGACGTGAGGTTCGTATGCCTAATCTACTGACAATAAGTCATTTTGACAATACCTTGAATAATACGTAAGTTTATTTACACTAATTAAAGTACATTTATGAGTACAGTATTGTTTTCTTCTTTTAATAATAAATGAAAAAAACAGCTGACTGTACCTTTAAGTCTTCAAGTTTGTTGAGTTATTTATCAGGACCTGTATTTTTCATACATATTTGCAATGTGTTGGTTGTCTCTTATATCCTCATCCCAGTTACAGGGCTTTTTGGGAGAGTTTTTCTAATCCAAATTAAGGGTGTACCAAAAGGGACATTTTGTAGAGCTCATTCATTCATCCACCAATTTTCTAACCACTAGCCATTGAGTGAAATTTATAATTTGTGATATTTCTCTATGTAAACTAAATGAGTTTATTTAATCTAAAGGGACAAAGTGCTCCAATATCATTTTTAAAATCTTATAAAAAAAAAAAAGCAACGAAACTGTGATTGTCCTAGGCCGCTAAAGAAGCACGAGAAGAACTGCAATAGGAATAGAGATGTGACTATTTTTCAGTTTTCCCCTCCCCCACATACACACACTAAGACACACATGCGTAAAATGACAAATAGCCTGTGACGTGCCTCTGTGAACATGGCACGAAAGGGCCCACTCCCTTTCCCCAGGGCTAATAAGGCACTGCAGTCTGCTCCTGGGCAGATCTCCCTGCTTAATCCAAATTTTACTACCAATAAAGGAAAAGTCTTATGCGAAACGACGCCTTTATTTCTGTTAGTGTTTGCAGTCGCCAGGTAGCAGAAACACAATAAGTGCACTTCATTATGTTTTCCTGATCCCCCAGGCCCACCGGTTTGCATGACTCAACATCTAAATGTGCAAAGAAGCAGAAAGGAAAAGGACTCACAATTGGTTGATTGGAATTCTGAAATCGGCCAATTACAAAGCTCAATTATATTACTTCCATCTCACATTCAGGTTTTGTTTGTGAAAGAATGCATCCGTGCGAGATACATAATTGAGATACTAGATTCCTATTGTAGCTCTACAGGCTCAGACTAAAAAAAAGGTAATTGTCTGTTACTGTTAGCTAGACAAAAATTGAAAATTCTTTGTTTTTAGTTTCCTGTCAGATCTGTTATCAAGTTACATTCAATATTTTCTTTGAGAGGGGGAAGCAGTCGACAGAGTTCTGCTTGCTCAGTGGAAAATGTGACAGGTGGCCTCGAATGTGAGTACGACACATTCAGGGTTTGAGTTATTCTTAAAGGTCTCCTGGATTTTGGTACGAGCACGAGAAGAAGAGGAAAGGAATGCATATTGATGCCGTAAACTTACACCATCCTTGTTTATTCAGATGGCTTTTCTCATGGTGAAGAGGGAGATCAAATAGGCACATCAATTATAAATTGTGCATAAATGTTACTGATGTGGCTCTTGCTTTTCGGGATACTAGAATAACTCAGCTCTATGGCTCCAGTGGGCCTTTGGACAAACAGAAGTGTGATGGTGGACAGCAAAAACTAAATGCTCCCTCTGGTCTGATGGTTGCACGGGGCTGTTGTGACGTTAAGTTTCTCACAACCGATACCAGACGCAGACAGCTCGACTGTCCAGAGCAAAAAATGTTCTCCATTCCTTTGACCAAGAGGCAGCCCAGAATATAAATCCTTGTATACGCTTGTCTTCTTTCTTTTCCTTCCTTCTTATTTTTGCTATCGAGATATAATATGGTGCCGACAGTGTTTGAGTAGCACTGGTCAAATGCAATTGAGAACACTATCAATCTTCCCATCCAGCTCTTGGTAAGAGAGCATATTTCCACTCTGCTGTTACCCATTTATTTTTGGACCATTGTTTCAAAGGCTTCAGTTTGGCATTTCCACTGCTGCTACTTTGGTTAGCATTTTAAGCCAGATGTGACCATATCTGGAAAAGTGAGTAGTTTCTCACGTGATTTCACGCGCACTTGATCGAGTTACTCACCATGTTGGACATAATACAGCGTACGGTCACTAGGGAAATATGTCTACTCCCTGACTCGTTGGCGAATTTTGCTACATCAGGCTGAAGATACTGTTCATGAACATGGGCAGGGTAAATACACTACCAAAAAAACTGGTCAAACACTCATTTTATACAATGTAGCAACATTTATTTCCATCCAGAGTTGCATTCATTTTTCCACATTAGCGATGGGAGAGTCGGACTATTGCGTACTCTTCCCCAGCAACTCCCAACAGTTCTCAGCGGGGTTAAGATCTCAACTCTGTGGTGCTCAATCTGTGTATAGAAGTGTATGTAACAGCTCCTGCTCCCTGAACCACTTTTTCACTGTTTGAACCCGCTGAATCCCAGCATTGACATCTGGGAATATTCCCATGTCATCAGGGAAGAAAAAATCCACTGATGGAAAAACTTGGTCAGTCAATATACTCAGGCAGTCAGTTGACCCAATCTTCTATTCACAGCTTCAGTTATGTTTGCCAGCCTAAATATATTAATCAGTAATGAACTATTTGCCTAGTTAAATCCAGGTGGTGATTTTTTTGGGGTCAGGAAGTTTATATAAATCACAACCTGGAAAGTCCTCTAGGCACCACCAGACACAAAGTAATGTGTAATAAGCTAACCACTTTATAAGTGAGCGATGTGTTAATGTGTCCATGTTTGAACTGATCAGATAGTCTGATGACTTGGCTTCTGCGAATGGCTGTTTTCTGGGATTTCAGTGAAGCCAGGACATCTCAAGGCTAAGATTTACATTTTTATCCTGCAAGCATGTTTATGAATAAAGATCTTTTTAAAAGCATAAAAATGTCATCAGAGAATTTGCATTACAACAAATGTTTTCCATGTATTACAGTCCACATGGACTATGTTCTTGCATGCAACCAAAGCCTGCTCCAACGGTCAATAGCATTTGGACTACAAGCGCACTGCAAAGGCAAACCAGAAAGCTTCAGGTAAAGTTTCATGTAACACAATGTCAACATAGCTTATTCATATCTATTTCCGGAGATTTGCCATAAACAATTGCTGAACAGGATAGTGCCCACTTTTCAGTCAAAGCTGCAGTGCCTTTTATTTTGCATATTTTAAACTTCAATAGAAATTAAATAAATCATAAAAAAAAAAGACCGAAAAAAAAAAAGCGATTGAGTCACCCAAACATTGATGGGGACCTACAGTTTCTGGGACAGACTGGCTTCCTTTTTCATTTGGTTGCCACAAATAGACATTTTCTTTCTCCCTGAAGACATCAAGCTGTTCCAAAGTGCTCTCCCTCTCACATTATTAGTCTTCCTACCTGTTACAGCCCGCACACACACACACACACACACACACACACACACACACACACACACACACCCCCACAGAGAGATCCGCTGATCCACTCTTGCTGTATACATCGTCTGGCCACACACAAGAGTCTACATATGGACCAACACACTTTTTGGATATAATTTCAGATCACATATCTTACTTTGGCCCTTCAGAAAATAACATCATACACAAGAGACCCTAAGATCTTTTCCTCTGTGTCTGAGTGAGGCGGACAGGGGGAGGCAGAGTCAACACTGATGGCTCGCACATGTGGCTGTGAAACAGGCAGCTCAGAGGCTGTATTTCAAACAGCAAGGAGGAGGTCTTCAGGCAGAGAGACACAAGGGATGACTGAGTGTGTAAATACGCACAAGGTGTTGATGTAGTGTCGAGTGTGTCATGCCTGCATCCTTCTAAGCACTGCATAAGGAAGTAATAACGCATGTAACCATGTCCTTTATCTCATGCTCATCTTGCATCCTGATAGTTTTAATATAAACTTTTTGACATGGATTTTGGTTTTTCTCTTGCAATGCTAGATAGATGGGGTAAGGGTTGCAGGCTTTACAGAGCCATTTCAGTCAAAGACTACCTCCTCCCCCCGGGCACTGTATTTATCAGTTCAAGTCAATGCAGTGTCATTTTCACATCTTTCAGCCTTCATACTGAGCTCAAATTTCCACTAAAGCACACCCATCTGTCTCAGCACCAAAGAATAAAATGTTCACAGGAGGTTTGCTTATTACTGTGAGAACAGATCATACTCGTCTCAAAAGAGGTGTTTCTATTTGGCATTAAAATGGGATTTTTCGATAGTTTAATGGTTTGACATTGTATGGTAGTGAAGTTGCAGTAATTATCTAAAGTAAGTACATTTGCCAAATAGAGGCATGCAAATTTAAACATAAGATTATTAAGATTTTCTGTTTTAATTCCAGGAGTTTATCAAAAGTACTGAATTACATTTATATCTATATATCTATATCTATCTATCTATATATATATATATATACATATATATATATATATACATATATATATATATATATATTTTATAATGAACAAACAAAAATAATTTTCATATAACAGTACATTTCTAATACTTGACTGCATTCATTGCAGTCAATGACTACACAAGCCTAGAGAGAAGACCCAACCGGTCGCAGCAGATGGCCCCGCCCCTCCCTGAGCCTGGTTCTGCCGGAGGTTTCTTCCTGTTAAAACAGAGTTTTTCCTTCCCACTGTCGCCAAAGTGCTTGCTCATAGGGGGTTATATGATTGTTGGGTTTTTCTCTGTATGTATTATTGTAGGTTCTACCTTACAATTTAAAGTGCCTTGAGGAGACTGTTGTTGTGATTTGGCGCTATATAAATAAAATTGAATTGAATAGAATCTATTAACATCACCAAATGCTGCATTTCCTCCCTGACGACGTTCTGTCAAGACTTTGGTCAGATTGAACAGCACAATCTGTCTCATGAGGCATCGATGGACTGAACTCCTTTATATCTTATCCCTCACAAATACCAACGCATGACAATAATTTTAAAAAAGGAGAGTAAAAATAACTAAAACTAACTATGCTAACTAAATGCACTGCAAAACCCTACATTCACACGTGTCAGTTTGAGTAAATACAATAATCAAGAAGTCGCACGGGACACATTTAAAGTAGTCATTTTCATATATTTGTATATGTTCATATATTATACATTTAATACAGGCACAATAAGAAATCATAAAATAGAGACAAAAAGTGGCAGAAATATTGGTAAAAACATATGAGAATCATTTACACAATCTTGCTCTTTTTAAACTCTGTCTGATACAACAAATAAAGAAAAAGAGTGGAAAGTGACCATAAAAGGAGCTTTGGGGGTACAATTTGAGTGTTTTAGGGACAGCAAGAACCAGCTTGCTGACACTGAATGCAGAATCTCCCTACTCTTTTTTTTTTTTTTTTTAAAACCAATGATACAACTAATTCAGAGGGAACACAGTGTGACACGCGATAGTACAATTCCAGGACTTTGTGTAAACTCATTTCAAATGCCTTCAAAATATTTGGCTTATTAAAGAGTCAGGTACAAAATTTATTTCTACAAACACTTAAATGAGTTTTCCTAATCTATTTAGGAAGTTAATCTTAAAGGCATTAAGAGTCAAAACTAAAAAAAAAGATGATTACATGAATCACCCTGGCCAGATATGATGACTGAAATAAAATAATCCTTCTATTTCTACAAGTTGCGAGACACTTAAATCAAGTATCATCATGAGCCTAAAACACCTGTAAACCAGTCAAAATCTACAATGAACCCGGTTCATTAGCACTGAGGACACAGTCGTATCTGAGAGGTCAGTTGGCCACGTGTTGCACAGTGTATCAATCTCCTCTCATTAAAGGTTTCAATAATTTTCAATCACAGCTTTCAGGCAATTTATCATTCATTCCTCCAAACATATCACATTCCAACACATTAACCAATTTCAGGACCATGCCAAGGATGAAGTCGACAGGGGAGGGGGGAAAAACAAGAAGAACAAAGGGCAAAATATTCAGTTAAGAAGTAAAACAGCCTCTACAGCACTATTCCTCCATTAGTAAAAGACAAGAAAGAAGCACCAAGAGTCAGTTGTGGCCATTTCCCCACACATCCACGTATTGTTCACAGCTACAAGACGCTGTACTTTCCCCCCAGCTCACTCTGGGTAAGAAGCAGGACAGGCCAGTGATGTGCGACAGAGGCAACGGCAGTGCTGTGTGACAGTATCACTAGATTACTTGGTATTAAGTAATCATGATAAGGCATTTCAATCATTAATTTGGCCTCAAGGTGCTACTTTTCACCAACATCGTCTGCTGTGTGGTGAGAGTAAGAGATCGGATGAGCTTCAAAGGCTAAAAATTGATAAAAGAGTACAATGATTAAACTCAGTCCAAATGATCATTCGTTTCTGGAAGACACGTTACAAAGCGGAGACGTTTTCCCTTCGATATCCAAATAAAAGAGTAAAAAAAACAAACAAAGACATAAATGGCACGTTGTTGGTGCTATTCTCAATGACAGGAAATGAAAGGAACAGATAAAAGTTAGATTCAGGCACATTTCAATACTAACACAGAAGTATGTTAAAAAATAAATCACTGGCAGCTCTTACAAAAGCTGCCAACTTCAATTTAGAGAAATGTCCCTTGATTCTTTTTTATATCTATCTATATATAGATAGATAAAACATATGACTTTTGACACAATGTTTTACAGTCAATTAAAAGGCTTAAAAACACAAGGCATGACTAAAAGGGGGGTTTACAAAGGAAAATGTTAAAAAATTTTAAATAAGCACACTGACAGCGGTAAGGGTGATTGTTCAAAAGGACTCTGGTATTCAACCACAGAGAAATGCAGCTTCAAACCCCAAACACTAACAGAATTTTTTTGCCTGTTGTTCCACAGTATAAGAGGAGGCACTGAGGTCAGATCATTATTGGTTTTGCTTCTTTCTTTTTTTTTTTGCATTTTCCGAAAGCAAAATATTTTATAAAGATTAAGCCTGTGCTGCAAGTCTGCGAGTTCAGATTTTACCTTCATTGCACCAGTTTAAAAAAAAAAAGTGAAAGTGAAGAAGCTGATTTGTGAGCCGAGTCAAAGGTGGTCGAGCAGAATATTCAGCATTATTATTTACAGTTTGGACAGAGAAAGAGAGAAATTGTTTTCTTTTATATTCCTTACAGGTTCTTGGAAATTATATATAAGAGCAAAAAGAGCATCTGAAAGGTTGTTAGTGCACTTTTTTTCTGTTTTTTATGATTTCAAATACAACATAGAGCCATAAACTGTTTCTGACTATACAAAAAAGGATTTGATCGGAAAGAATTATTAGACTTATCTACACATTTCCTGAAATCTCATCTTAGTTTTCTTTTCTTTTTAACAGTGTTCAATACTCAGTGCTGTTTAGTTTTGTAGTGAGAGTCTCACTTCCTGGGTGTGACAGGAGGTGATCCAGAGGTTCAGGGGGCCTTTGCGAGTGAGTCGGCAGGTTTTGCTCTTGGGTTTCTTGGCGACCGCGATGATGAGTCACCTCAGCAATCTGCCATATAACGCCCTGTGGACAAAAGATGTGAAATTTGAGTCATTAAATAGTGCCACCTAGTACATGTAGACCATCAAGCTTTTTACACACCTGTGGCAAATCTCTTCTTGCTGAGGGAAAGTCTGTATCCGGCCCCCTGCAGCTCCATGTCCACTCCTGACAGGGTGCTCCCCTCATTCATAAACTGCACTGCCAGAGTGGAGGGGTGCGATGGGCCATTTGACAGTTCAAACTTGGCCCTCAGGGACCCGGCACCTAGAATCAAACACAAACGAGTAGGCTCACTTACAAGGGACTGATCCAGTTCTAGTGCTTGCTGCAGGATTTTGCACAAACTTTGATGCAAAACATTCATAAACTCAAAAAAAGATTTCTTACCATCGTTTTCAGACTTTTCTGAGATGTCAGTCAGCCTCCACAGACACTTACTCTGCTCTGAATTCCTAAAAATGGAATAAGGAAATAACACCCTATAACATCACGCTTTAATGATTGTAGCGTATGTATGTATATTTGTGTGCGTCTTTCTCCTCCTAGATAAGCAGACCAATCTTGATGAAACTTTGCATAAACACTGCCCGGAGCATTGAAAGTGGCATCATCTATATGGTATATACAAATATTTTATACAAATCAAACTATTGTGTATATTTGTACATTGTTTGTTTGTCGACTTTTAGTGTGTGCGTGCTACCTTGATTTAGTTTGTGGATGGTCTATGTTTCTTCCACATCGTATTTTCACAGACAATGCAAATTTTTAATCTTCTAATCATCTATATTGATGATTTATCGTTAATTTTACAATAATATTTACATTATTTTGATTCATTTTTCATATTACATATTTATATTCTGACAAAATATCCCATCTGACAATCCATGTAAGACTTCTGTGCCATTGCATGACTAAAGTGCCACAACGGTGGCAGTATCATAGCAACAACAGGAGGGGGGTGCAAGTCAATCAATACTGCTGGCCCATAACAATTACATGTTGCTCTCCTGCTAACGGTGCCAAGAGGCACTACGTCTCACCATATGGAGTTAGGCAGAGACTGCATGTTGGTGACTCCTCCATCAACAGGCACTAAGATCTGTACGTTGGTGAGTGGACTGGGTGAGTCCATGGACTCGGGGTTGTAGCGGTAGTCTATCCGCAGGTCCGTTGTACTTGCTGTACATTTCCAGTATACGGCCAGGTTTAGCGGGGTGGAATGGATCCCATCAGACATCACCTGGACACATCAATAAAGAATATGTAGCAATTTTTCCACAATATTACATCTCTGTGTGTTATCCATTTGTTGGACTGCTATGATGCTAGTTTTTAAGGAAGTGTTTTTAAAAATGCTCTAAGTATTGGTATGCAATGTTCTATGACCACAGTAACCCACACCAGGGTGACCACCACCGACAGGTTCAGTGGATTAACACTGATCGTGTCGTGATGATGCAATGCTTTGCTGAGAAATGTTGGATTTTGAAGTCTTTTTCTTCTCTTTCAGAAAGAAAAGTCTTAGCCTGAAATACAATTATCATATCTGGTTTATTTTTTTCATGCAGTTCTTGCTGACTGACCTGGTATTTCAGGATGTCTACATTATAGTAGGAAGCTGAAGGACTCTGTTCTGAGGCTTTTCTGAGGTAGGACGTCAGTGCTTGCATGTTGAACCAGAAATCCTTGGAATCTGAGTCACTTTGAGAGGGATCACTAGAAAAAAGCAAAACAGTCAGAAAGATGAATACACACACATACACACAAGTAATAATAATCACAGGCTCAATTATTCATTGCGCTTCTTGGCTTTGTGTGTAGAGCTCCAACAGCTTGGAAAAAATGACCCTGTTATATCCAACCAGCTACTAAATCATGAATTCCATTTGATTCAATTAGTCCTGCCATGTGGTCTGAGGATAACCGAGAGGAACCAGAGCGGGAAATGTTCAAATAAACAGAAAAAAGATGTGGTTCTTCATTAATTTTCGGGAACAATACACTTTTAAAATAGAAGCAACTAATTTGGTACCTTATTGAAGCTTTAATTAAAAAGCTTTGCCTGAGACTGAAGAAGTAAGATGTGGAATAAGATGTTGAACAAATAAAGTGTTGAATGAGCACTGTCTGTGACCTTTTTTTTGTCCTTTGCCATTTAAGGCATCTTTTTGAAGAGACACAGGCTGCTGAGAACCTGGCTGTCTGGTGGAAAATACTTCCCTGACAGCTTAATACTAGGTTCATGTCAGATTACTAATTGAATTTCCTCTCACTGACGCAGACTGCATTTCCGTGATTCTCGCTCATATCACCGAGTCCAAGGTCCTCTTTCACTCTATCACTGTCAAGTTATCGATTCAACAGCTCAGCTAAGATGGTTAATTATAAAGCAAAACAAAACCGGGTTGTACTTTAGCTTTTTCTCGATACCTCACCTGTATAACAGCTGTTGGTTGGGTAGGATCTGCTCCAGCCTGCTGGTGTTCTTCAGCTTGAAGGTGAGGACGGCTGGGGAGGGGTTGGTAGTGAACACCTTGATGATGCCCATTGGAAACGACAGTGTCATGTCTCCAGTGATCTTCACAATGCACCTGTAGAAAACCACCAATGGTTTAGCATGTTAAGCTGAAGTGAACTTTTTAATAGAGACTTTTTCCCAAAGTGCACAACAGTCGCATGTAAAACCAGTAGGACCAACATGGCTCCTAACTTTTTTCATCAAATACTACTATTGTCTTTAATATTTAATTATTTTAAGCTAACAACTTGTTTTGTAATGGTAGTTTTACTTTTAATTAAAAAGTAATTTTATTCATAATTTCAGCTAGCTAATTTACATTGTTTATCCATTAGGTTTAGCAAACTGTTTAATTTGTACACTTAGCTAACAATTTAAATGCTAACCACATTTAATTTTTGGGGGGAATTTTTGTTTAAAAACTCCAAAAAACAAATGTACTCAATTTCATATATTAAAATTTAAGCTAGCTATTAAATGACTTAAATCTACCAAATAAAACGTGGAGCGACCCACTGTGGTGACCCTTTGCAACAGTGGAGCAGCTGAAAAATTAGCTTTTTATCCATCAAGTTTAACTAACTAGGGCAGGGATAGCTCAGTAGGTAGAGTGGTGGCCTCATGATCGGAAGGTCGGGGTTTCGACTCCACTGAACGGCTACCCTGAGGTACCCCTGAGCAAGGTACCGTCCCTACACACCGCTCCCCGGGCGCTGCACTGGTGGCTGCCCACTGCTTCACTGGGTGAATGGGTTAAATGCAGAGGAACTATTTCCCTATGGGGACTAACACGCACACTTTTTTTTTTAAACAATATATTCTTTTTACTCATAATTTTGGCTAACTGTTGATGCCTAACACTAGAGTAGCAAGTCCCGCAACTTGCGACTATAAAAATAATATATATATTGGTAGATGAACTGAATTTTTTGCTGTCAGAGACTGACTGCAAAAATCTGTCACCAAACAAATGTGGCCGACTGCAATCACTCTCAGAAAAACTGGCAAAGGTTTGCTAATAATTGCAGTCTATCAATTTAATAAATGCTTACAGACTGCTGACATGTTACATTGGAGCCAGTATGCAGTAATGACTGCAACTCAATAAAGGGACTCAACTCAATTAGTTGCCAAATAGTTAAATTCTGGCTCTATTCCTACAGAAAAGCTGCCAAAAAGCCATGTCATTTTGCAGTGAAATTGCACGTCAAAATGTCAGTATTTATATCTGTGAAAGCACACTATTGGCTAACAATTAAAAGGTTGGCTAAATTCTTTGTGAACTATTTAAATCATTCATTCAGATTTTTTCCACTACATCATCACATCCTCCTAAATAATTCTTCTTGGCCACTACTATTTATTGCTCATCCATTACTGTTAGTTACTATTACTGTTTTTGCTTAGTTCTTCAAATAAATCCACAAAAATGGACCGCACATCACTGCAAACAGATTATGATTTATACAACCATCACCAACACGCCATCATAACAATTATCATTTTAACTTTCTGGTACATAACATTACAGACAGCCCAAAATGAGTTACAAGCTGTGTAGAAGTCCTTGAGGAACATCTTTAACACAGAGTTCATCTGTTAGTTTTTGATTATTCTACGAGTCACCAAAAAGCTAGAAAACTTCAAAACGAGCAGCCCCCTGGTTTTGTACACCAGCCAAAGATTTTCTATTTATTTTAATCTAATAATATAAAATTTAAAGATACACCTTTGAGAACCTGGAATTAGCAAATGTATTCAATTATCTAATCATTTCTTTAATATAAAAAAAATCTACAAATGACAAATTTAGTCCAGTTGCAGGTCTTTCTTTAGCACTAGTAATTCATGTTTTAAATAACCACAACAACGAAAGCTCTATCAAAGACAGGAATAGCTTGCAAACATTTTTTTGTGTAAAACCATGTCACGGCTTGTTAAAAGAATATTTTTCTCTTTAATGTATATTCCTGTTGGAGATTTGTGTTTCAGAAATTCTATATACTTTGAGGCTCTAATGTAGAGCCAGTGTAGGGGTGAGAGGTGTATACTTTTAGCAGAAGTCTGGCCTAAGTTGTGGTGGTAATGGCCCACAGTAGGTCTCAACCTTGTACTCCATCTCTGCTCCATTGCTTATGAAATGTTCCATTTGCTAATCCCTGCAAAAATAAGCCTTCTGCACAGCAGCAATTTAACAGCAGTTAACCAATAAAAGGCTGTATGTTTTCTCTGCCCCAGACTATAATCTGCTCCACGGAGGTTATCCACTCTGAAAGAATGGTGTCAGACTAACGCAAAACATTCCACACATGCAGAGCCAACGGGAGATAACACTCAGCAAAACGCAAGTCCAAAGGCTCATGGAGTGTGTACTGCACATTTGGCTAGGTACAACCATGTATACCACTGTGTACTGTATAACTCACAGCACCAACTTGAACATGTTATTGTTCAACTTCAAATAAAAACAATGTCTGTATGACCGCAGGTCCAAGTCCGGGTCTTGGAGCAGCAGGAGGTCATGTGAGACTCACTTAGTGGGATCAGCTCCTTTGAAGTAAGCATTAACCGATTCTGTGAAGGCCACAGCAATGGGCAAAGCATCTTGGGATGCCAGGGTCACAGGGCTGGGACCGCGAGACGTCCCTGAGAACGAGAAAGGCACAGAGTTAGAGGTCTGTTGACTCAGCTGCAGATCAGACTTACACAAGAGTCCCAAAGCTCACATCAGAATTAGGAATTTTTGATCATGCAAAGGTGCACTATATAATTATTGCATTTCATAAGGTCAGCCATCATACACTGCAAATCAGTATATTTAGTTATTTTTCAGTAAGAGGATGGGAGATTGTTTAGATGCTTGTGGTGCTTACGTTAAAATACTATAAGTAATAAGTACTATTAGGCAGTCAGGACAATCTTAGACAGCAGTCAAGTTATTCCTCGCTATATCACTTTAACAAACAAATATTTATCAGGTTAGGAGCTGATCCTGACAAATGTGAGAATCAGGTTTAAAATGTCAAAAACAAAACTCACAAACAAGACAGAAAACTGCAACCACGGCAAAGCAAGAGATTGGACTGTCCATCCATCCGGCCCATTCAGCAGACTGGTGTTAGTTTTAGCTAAGAGCCCGCTAATATGAACTTCAACCATACCTGCTGGAGTTTCACACCGCTTCTCAAAGGTAGGCAGCTTCGCTATGAACATATCATCCTCTTTATGCCGAATTAAAGGCATAAAAGAGGGAAAAGAGGAGATACACAAAACCCAGAGAGAAGAAATGTGAGGAAGTGATGCAAAGCACAGTTCCTATATATGTGATGATGGCAGGTGAGCCCTGAGCTGATCAGTCTGATATAACTGCATATAAAGATGATAAAAGTCAGTGTAATGCATGTAGAGTAAACCCACAGTGGTAGGAGGCAGGAAAAAAAAAGGAAGACTCACTTTGGTTTAGTGGAAAGAAAGGAGAGAGGGAGAGCAACTCTGGCTCTGGGGAGGAGAGGGGGAGAGCAAAGGTGTGCTCAGCTCCTGTAAGGAGAGGAGTGAATGAAGGAAAGCGAGGGCGGGGGGATGACAGTGTACACTGTACTGCAAAGACAAAAGGATGTGACAGACTGGTGAGGAGCTGAAGAAAAGGAGGATAAAAGAAAAATTATTACAAGAAAGAGCCTTTAAATACGTGTATACTGAGGGAGCGTTCCTACCGACAGTGGGGGTGTTGCCAGCACTGAGTGAGGCGTTGGAGGACAAAGAGGAAGAGCTCTCTGCCCGGGCGAGGGGTGCAGTCGGAGTAGGGCTAGATGCTTTAGGTGGACTGAATGGCCTTACCTGCGTTAAAGGGATTCAGATAGATGCCTTTTAGAATATATGGATATAATTTGAACAGCAATAAATGTATGCAACACATATGTTTCCATTACAATTTCATTGATTCCTGTGAGTTTTCCAGCCGGGAGTTTGGGCCTGGAGGAGGGTCGTGGAGGAGGCACCAAGGCTCCAGGTGCCAGAGGGGTTGTAGGTCGATTTGGTACTGGCACTAAACACAGAAACACATATTTGTTCTGGTCAGTGCTACTTAAACTGCATGAAAACTGGGTATGAAAAAACATCTTTATACTGCATGAAATTCATACAGTTAGATACAGCAAACTCATGCAGCATGACCTCTTTTTTTTTTTTAACACACAAGTGCAAAAAAATTAAAATTAAATAGCAAAAACAACAGAAAACAAGTAAAAGACATTCCAAAATAAATGGCACAAAATAAACCCAAAGACAAACAAGCAAACGGAGTCATGAGTTACACAAAATAACACAAAAAAACAGAAAACATTTGCAAATAACATGTAACCTCCACACTTAATCATAAAATAAATAAGAACTTACATTTAAATAAAAAGAAAATATCAAAATAATCTAGCAAACCTCAGGCAAAAGGCAGCAGTTTCTAGCAGCAGTTACCATTGAATATTTTGCTTGTTGGAGCTGCAGCCCTATCTGTAATCCCAGAGAAGACATCAGTGAAAGAGAGGCTGCTGTCATCTCGGCTGCTCGCTGCTTTGTAGAAGGCATCAGCAGACTCATCGGACAGGAAGTGACCTGACCTACTGGAACCTGACTGTTTTTTTTGAAGCTCCTTCACAGATGACCCAGAGCTCTGACAGCGAGGTGGAGGTGGAGCAAAATTATCACTGAAGGCAATCCACTGGCTCTGGGCCCAGGAAACAGAGGAGAAGGTGTCTGCGCTCTTTGGAGGGCTGGGTGTGTCTGAGTTTTTGATGGGGTCGACTGGCTCAGTTGGCCGGGTGATGGGGGCACTCTGGGCCCTCGCCGGTACGGGCTTAAGTGCTTGAAAAGGGTTTTCTGGTGAATCCCAGGGAGAGGACGTAGATGACGAGAAAGAGTAAACATCTTTGGACTGCTGGCTCTCTGCCAAGGGAGGGTAGCGCTCCCGTTGTGGCACTGTCTCAGCTGAAGGGGGCAACGTGATTGACAGTGGGAGGGTAAACATGACAAATGCAAAGTGGTTGGGTTTAGACGGACAGACAGCAGATATACTCTAATGCACAGTTAACAGTAATAAACTGCATATTTTATTACTTACTATTTATATTTTATAAATATTTTAACAAAAATCAAATATAAAATGTTACCGTTAACAGGTATTTGTATTATTATTCTTATAGTTAGAAAAAATGTGAGAATAGGACACACACACACACACACACACACACACACACACACACACACACAAAACATACCAGCATGATTTAGTATGTGTTCAAAGTAGCATCAAGTCAATCAGCTGAGAATGGGGACATTATCTATGCATTGCAATCTGAACAATAACTTGAAATTGAGCAAATTTTAAACGTTTTTTTAACTGTTTTTTCTGTCGACTGACTAATCAGACACACTGAGCATATCATTAGTTCACGTTGGACATTAAGTCAGGCTTAGCTGACCACAATCCCGGCCCACATCAGCTGATGGCTCAGCTGATACCAATCAGCATCCAACTGGCAAATCTCATTTACGACACTCTGTATAAGCTGCTTTACCATGATGCACACTCCGAGCTGCTTTGCAACCCACCCTGACCCCAGCTCCTCCTTTCATGCTGTGTCTGACTTCATCAGTGTCAAGCTCTGATGTCATTGTCTCCTTTTCTGTGCTGTACTGTAGCCTTGCTGCTCTCTTCACCTCCAACTTCAGATGTAAGTGCCTGGATGTGTGGGGAGGTCTCAGGACAGAGTCAAACACCAAATAAATTACTGCTGGTGGAAATAAGTAGGTTGTTTTGACTATAGAGGCCCTGACTGAACATTTGGCTGTTTTGTGATGCAATCTTGTTCCTGAAATAAATCTTAACTTTGCATCATGTTAATGAGACCACTTTGGCACTGTCATTGTACCTGTATATGATTGTTTAACCATACAGCAAAGAATACGGAGAGACTTATTTTGTGTAATGGCTCAGACACCCAGGAGTAAGAAGAAAAACAACTTTCTTGCAACAAGCAAAAATCGGGGGTTGCACAGCAATTTCATTGAGGTTTTTGTTGCTGTTGCCTGTCTCATTGGAATGGGGGACTCCGCTTAACCGGCTGATAGTTAGTTGTATTCTGGTTACATTCTTATATAAAAGTAAGGTTGCAAAGCTCCTGTGTCATCTTGCCATAAATTTTGGTCATGCCACAGCCTCCTATCACTGTTTTCCATAGTGTGACTGTAGCACAACGACGCTTTTATGCCTGCTGTGTGGTCCCTGGCGAGTTGCACCATACAACAGTTAAGTTAACATTAAATAATGTTACTCCGGCTTTCACAAGCTACCATTTCAGCTGGTTGCACAACTCTCGATTTTTCTAGCCTGGCATGATGTGCTGCTGCCGACAAAGTGGTGGGTATACCAAGACTTTAATGATCCAAAATGAAAAACTAATTTTAAAGTGTAACCAATTTAAATTTATGCTGTCTCTAAATTCAATGATCTTTTGACACATAACGTATTAACTTGTGAAAGTTAATGCATATCTTTTCTTCTCCACAAAAGAAGTGATTCATCTGCTTTCACAAGTTAATACATGACTTTTTGTTGACATGAAAAGCATCTACAATTGATATTAAGAATTACAGTGGAAGAACAAGCAGGCAGTAAAATGTCTATTTGAGGACTGTAAATTGTAAATGTGAGAATATATGAAAGCTGTTTTTTATGACTCCAATGTCTTTTTTTTTGCATCCAGCTTTTAATTAAAGTAAAGAAAGTCTGGAGAAAAAAAAAAGAATTACAGTGGCTTGCAAAAGTATTCGGCCCCCTTGAACTTTGCCACATTTTGTCACATTACAGCCACAAACATGAATCAATTTTATTGGAATTCCACGTGAAAGACAAATACAAAGTGGGGTACACGTGAGAAGTGGAACGAAAATCAGACATGATTCCAAACATTTTCTACAAATAAATAACTGAAAAGTGGGGTGTGCGTAATTATTCAGCCCCCTGAGTCAATACTTTGTAGAACCACCTTTTGCTGCAATTACAGCTGCCAGTCTTGTAGGGTATGTCTCTACCAGCTTTGCACATCTAGAGACTGAAATCTTTGCCCATTCTTCTTTGCAAAACAGCTCCAGCTCAGTCAGATTAGATGGACAGCATTTGTGAACAGCAGTTTTTAGATCTTGCCACAGATTCTTGATTGGATTTAGATCTGGACTTTGACTAACACATGGACATGTTTTGTTTTAAACCATTCCATTGTTGCCCTGGCTTTATGTTTAGGGTCATTGTCCTGCTGGAAGTTGCAACCTCCGCCCCAGTCTCAAGTCTTTTGCAGACTCCAAGAGGTTTTCTTCCAAGATTGTCCTTTATTTGGCTCCATCCATCTTCCCATCAACTCTGACCAGCTTCCCTGTCCCTGCTGAAGAGAAGCACCCCCAGAGCGTGATGCTGCCACCACCATATTTGACAGTGGGGATGGTGTGTTCAGAGTGATGTGCAGTGTTAGTTTTCCGCCACACACAGCGTTTTGCATTTTGGACAAAAAGTTCCATTCTGGTCTCATCTGACCAGAGCACCTTCTTCCACATGTTTGCTGTGTCCCCCACATGGCTTGTGGCAAACTGCAAACGGGACTTCTTATGGTTTTCTGTTAACAATGGCTTTCTTCTTGCCACTCTTCCATAAAGGCCAACTTTGTGCAGTGCACGACTAATAGTTGTCCTATGGACAGATTCCCCTACCTGAGCTGTAGATCTCTGCAGCTCGTCCAGAGTCACCATGGGCCTCTTGGCTGCATTTCTGATCAGCGCTCTCCTTGTTCGGCCTGTGAGTTTAGGTGGACGGCCTTGTCTTGGTAGGTTTACAGTTGTGCCATACTCCTTCCATTTCTGAATGATCGCTTGAACAGTGCTCCGTGGGATGTTCAAGGCTTGGGAAATCTTTTTGTAGCCTAAGCCTGCTTTAAATTTCTCAATAACTTTATCCCTGACCTGTCTGCTGTGTTCTTTGGACTTCATGGTGCTGTTGCTCTTAGACAACCTCTGAGGCCGTCACAGAGCAGCTGTATTTGTACTGACATTAGATTACACACAGGTGCACTCTATTTAGTCATTAGCACTCATCAGGCAATGTCAACTGGGCAACTGACTGCACTCAGACCAAAGGGGGCTGAATAATTACACACACCCCACTTTTCAGTTATTTATTTGTAGAAAATGTTTGGAATCATGTATGATTTTCGTTCCACTTCTCAAGTGTACACCACTTTGTGTTGGTCTTTCACGTGGAATTCCAATAAAATTGATTCATGTTTGTGGCTGTAATGTGAGAAAATGTGGAAAAGTTCAAGAGGGCCGAATACTTTTGCAAGCCACTGTACATCTATTTACATTTGCTTAAAATCTGAGTAAATTTCAATTACGAGAAGACAATCTACTGGCTATTGTTACATTCACTTCAGTGTAGCACTAACAGGACTGTGAATATTCACTATAGCTATCAAAGAGCTTTAGTTACACAGAAACTCTGTGTATCCACAGTCTGTAGCCTAGCCTGTTGTCGCATTCTTACAGAAATACCACACATATTTGAAACTAAAACATATCCTCTTATTAGCAATAAATGTGCCAGGTGGTGACCCTGATTTTAGATAAGCTTATGGAAACACATCCTGATTATTATAGGCAGCATGAGTCACATGTGAAGTAGAATGCACTCCAAGGTTTAGTTAAGATGAAATGGAAAAAAAAAACCCTTATATAAAGATATATGCCATGCAAAAAGAAAAAAGAAAAAGAAAAGCGGTTGATGTCTGGTGCTGTTTGAAAAAAAAATTAATTTCAGCTTCTCTCTGATGAACAGGGCAAACAAACTTTACCTGATGTCTCTGGCAGAAAGACATCTGAGTCTGAGTCATTCACCAGAAAAGGTGGAGATGGAGGGTTTGAAAAGAAGATAGAGGCAAGGTCTGACAAGAACAGGTGAAAATAATCAAGCCAACAATAAAGCAAGTCATTTAAAAGAAAAAATGTAAAGAATAACATTATAATGAAACAATAAAAGGAGAAAGTAAATGGACAAAAACTAAAAACACAATAAAATCCATGACCACAAAATAAACAGACACGTGCCATATATATTTACATAAAAAAAATAAATAAAATAAAACCCTTTAAACACTTCTCAGATTACACTTGTTTGATGTGTGATGTGTGCATATGGGGTTGGTAATACCACTGCAGTGTATAAACTGAGATTTAACATGCTGAAAGCTGGGATTTAATTCCTGTCAGTGTATCTTAATCAGGGCACTTTTTGATGCTATTTTGACTTTAAAGCCAAGACCTTTGACAGTAACAAGATTCTGTTTGACAACATACGTGCCAGCGAGCTTTATAGCTGACCCTTTGACCCCAACTAGGTGCCAATTAACTGTGGATTATGCTTAACCTAGGCAATGGGTCAATGACAATGTCACTCTCTTTAAACATTGGTGTTGCACATGTAAATCCATGAGAAACAAGCTAAATGCTGGTGAATGTGGTGATGTTAAATGCACTCAAATTTCTTGCGGGAGGGTGGAGTGACTGTTTGATTTGTAGAAAATGGTGAAAAATTACACCGGGAAAATGCAAAGTGGGGAAAAAGCCTACAAACTCTAATAATTTGGTAATTTTAGGCTTCTGTTTCCGGACTAAACTAAAGGAGAGGCTTCAAATTAAGTAGCTCGGAAGAAAAAACTGAGTGACAAGTTAATGAGTAAAAACCTGAACTGTTGTAGCATAGCTGCTTGTTGAAGTTAGACTACTCAGATTTTCATGTAACCAGAGGTAATATTTGAAAAGCATTCTCAGTCTGCAGCAGGCCCTGGGTTAATTGCATGCAGTTTTACTAAGAGGATTGGCATTTCTCTAATTGAAATAACAGTCAACTGCAACTTTTTTACCTTTGTTATAAATAAATGGATAATATGTTTTATTTTTTATTATGGAAATAAGGCAGTGATAGTCATATGAAGCCAGATCCCACCCCACACGGTGCCCGCTGGACAGTCAACCACTGGAACAACTGTTCCATCACTACTCGTTTGCCACTCACTATTACCCAGTTTCTGTAATTTAATATTTGCAGGAAGTGATCAACTTTAATTATATGCTTCTGCTGTAACAAATCATTTCAAACACAAACTGTCTGTGGGTTACCTGCCGATGATGACACAGCGGAGGAAGATCTGATGGCCTGAGCTGGACTTAAAGGATCCAGAGACAGAAGGTCGTTGTTAGTCAGCCTGCCGTAGTTACGAGAGAAAGAGAAAGTCAAATAAACGGACGTCACCTTTCTAATATAAAGCAGCACATTTGGATTCAGTATAAAACAAGAAGCACTCAGAGAGCGCGAAACCTCCACCAATGCAGCTCTCTCTCTGGGCAGTGTTTACTTTTAAGGGAATAGTATTTTATTTTGGATATGTTCATTTTGTTTTCTTTGTTCTTTTGTAGTGCGGTAAAAATCAGATAAGGGCAGCATGACAGATTTTAAATAGGTCTATATAGCATTATTTATCACTTTGATCTTCAGATCACAATCTACTGACCTTGAAGGAGAGGTTAGAGGTCAACTGTGACATGATATTTTAAATCTTTGCATGGTACTTTCTATTTGCACACTACACTTGTAAGAAGCATAGTTTCTTTTTGTCAAGTTGACCTTTTGGTGTATGTAAGCCAACTTTCAGTGGATGGTTAACATCACTCCACTCTACACTGTTAAAAAGTTTTACAATAGTTCCTTTAACACTTTTCGACCTATTGTGTTTACAGACAGAATGACACAGACATAAATGCTACCAAAAACATAACCTCCTTGGCAGAGGTAATAATAATAATAATAATAATAATAATAACTGAAATGTTCACAGACGGCGCAAACATAAAGAAAAATATGATCATTGGCACTGAGCAGGCAAAGGTTTGATGTTTTACTCCAGTACTCACTCGAATGATGTTGGCACTCTGGGTTTTCCTAGCTCATCACCTGAAGCAAGAGAAAAACAAACAGAAAAGTCAGGCCCGCAGTTCTTAACAGAGTGGTGACAGCAAATACACAGCAAGTTACTCAAAATCAAATTTAAAAAAAGATATTTGATAATTAAACCTTAAACCAGATTTTTTCCCCATTAAAAAAAAAAAATTAAACCACCACCTACAGTACCACTGAAAATATATATATTTGCAGTAAGGTTAGATACAGGTGTTTAATTTTCTTATTTCTGCTTTGTAAAATGTTTTTTTGAACTTTCATCCAAATACTGCAAAAGAGTTAACACAGGAGGTTATGCTGTATGTTCAATATGGTGGTACCACTTTAAAACAAGGGATGAAGCAACTAATCAGGAAATGCCCTGTTCTTTTGTTCCCCTGCTTTAAAGCGCTGCCTTACATTGAAAAGATCCATATAAGCGACCTGAAGCAGCACTTCAAGCACTAGAAGTAAAAAGGTACTGCTGAGAGGACCCAGATTTAAAACCACACGTGTATTTAAGTCCTTCAAATTCAGAAACTGAAAGTTTTCAGTGAGTCAGTGATGTTAGCTGGGGGGTCAGCTGGCTTCAGAAGCTGTATGAAAGGCTCCCAGGAAGGGACAGCGATGAGGGCTGTGGAAGACATTTTAAAAGTGGAGGGGAAGGAAGGGTTGCAGGCCAACTACTGTAGTGAAAAAATACTCACCGAAGCCCTTAGTCTTAGACCTTACTGTAGACACTCCTGTGATCCCTGAGCGCATGTAAAGTATACATCTATCAATGCTACTAATTTTTGCAAATTGATGTAAATGCTATCAGTGTGTGGGTTGCAGAAAGCAAATGGGATTATCATTAAGTCTCATACAAACACTGACTATAAAAACAAAGTAATAAAAAGAAAAACAAGATAAAAAGAAGATTAAAAAAACTTTCTGGGTGAATAATCAGTGCTTTTACGCTTCTTTTATCAAAGACCTCGTGGAGTACAACAAACACGTTTTCATAAGCTCTTGGGGACATACACAAATTCAGCAAAACTCCCACAACTGTGCCAGCTTGCAGAAGGGAAAAGATCATTTCTGACATGTCCAAACATAAACAGTTAATTAAGCAATTAATCTTATTTGTACCATTGGAGGGAAATATCCCCCGAGCTCAGATTTATAGAAGGGAACAGTTATTTACTTTTTCTTGGGATGTGTTGGTTTTGGCTAGATTTCTGGATTTTCCCTCTTAAAGACAACCCCTTTAAAAACAACCCGGGCCAGGAAAAACGTGGTCGAGGAGTTGTGCAGTCGAGCCCCCCTCCACTTCATCCTTCACAGTCATGTAGCAACACAGATAAAGAAAAGGTCTGGAAGAAAAAAAATACTCACTGGACTGGTTCCTCCGCATCTGTCCCTGAAAGCAAAAACAGACAATGATTAATCAAAGATGCATATATCCCAAAGCCAATTACTAACCGATACATGTCAGAACTTTGTTTACTTGTTAACAAAAGGACAAAAAGGACAAGAAAGAGGTGTTCGCGCTCTTCAAACTGGACTTCACGAAGGGAGAATTGATCTACAAAGTGCAATGCGATGCTGAATGGATCCCTAACTTTCTCTGGGGATTAAAAAAAAAAAAGCAAATACCTATTAAAATACGTGTTAACACTGGTCAAAATTGTATTATTAATTATTCCCAATGGCAAAGGGAATTTTTTCCACTTAGAGTTCAAGACAGTAAATCACAGGACTACTCTCGACTCACACATACCAGACATTAAACCTAGGGTGAAAAATTCAGCAGCACAAAACCGTGTACGTAATCCCATATAACGATCAGTCAGAGACAGCACAGAGCGTGCCTCAAACTCTTCACCAGCTTCCTTTACAGATTCTTTTTTTTTCTCCTTTTCCTGCGACATAAATCTTCCCGGGTCCAACTGCGTTAACACAACCTATGTGAGATGCACTCTTCAGGTCCAACACTTTCGGCGAAGAATTTATTTCTTACAAGAATAAAGGTCAGGTTGGAGACGGGGGGAGACAAAAAAAAGAAACAAAATGGGTTTAAGGAACATAGCAAAAGCATTTAACTGCCGTTGAGCTGCGAGGCCAGGGTTTAGTCCCACAGGCGCTAAGCGGCAAATGGGTTCAATTATGGCTATTGCTGGCCACACACACACACACACACGACTTCCATTGCTATTTCAATAAAGGGAACACCGTGGAGGGGAAACGAAACAGGAGGAGAAATGAAAAAAAAAAAGACAGAAAAATGAGCACTGATGGGGGAAGAAAATCTATCAATAATTCACACCAGATGATGCAATGTTTGTCATCATCTTGGATGGAGTATATGTTTTCAGCTTTGTGTAAATATAAAATAGGCAGAGGGAGCAGAAAATAAACAAAAGGAGGGCATATACAATCTAGAGACTACGCTGGTATTTCAATTCAAATCAGTAGTGACAGAGACGAGAATGTAAGGGTGGGTTTAACTACAAATCGGTGACAGACAAGGTTTGAGGTTAAAACTCCCAATCGAAATTATTTATTTTTTTGCACTTAATAGAAAAAACATCTCTGTAAGCTTGAAAGTTATCTTTATAATTAATGTCGGTGGGGGGGGGGAACATTTGTCAAAACTACGTAACGAACCCCATAAAGTATTCATAAATAACCACAACAGAGTCCTGTCTAGAATAAATGGGCTTCAATAAAACCCAAAGACTAAAACCAAAGAAAGAAACGAGAGGGGGGAAAAACAGAGTGAGATACGACGCAAATGGCGAGGAGGAAAAGCAATGAGAGCTGAGGCTGAGAGAGACGGCCAAAGTTGGGAAAGAGGATGCCGTGACAATCGGTTAATGGTGCAGCCAGGGAGCGAGGCGGGTGAAACCCACTAGACCCCCTTAGCAACACTGAGCGTGCCCCTCTCGGCCGCTCCACAACACTATTAACAACAGCAGCTCAGTGCACACAGGCTGTGCGTTTGCACACAAGCCGTAGTGGTTTTAAAGTTTAACGACAGTGGCTATTTTCATGGAGCGCCAGAGAGTGATTCAGAGACTGAGAGATGATGAGGGACAAGGACTTGAATGGAGAGCTCCATGACTGAGGTCACAGATCGTGTGTATGTGTGCAGACTGCAGAGCATTGCTGTAAAACATTCCCTAAAGAGCTGAGAGTGTGTGTGTGTGTGCGTGCGCGAGAGTAAGAAACAGCAACATCACACACTTAACTCAAAAATTGTTTCTGAGTTCTTAATATTTGAAAAAAGAAGATGAAAGAATAAGTGATCCTAATGTTGCTTGATATTAATCTAAATTCTAAGAAAAAAAGAAAAAGAAAAAATTGCACAAACATGAACCTCAATGAATAAGAAAACAATATAGCATGTAAAATAAACATAAAGCTTTTCAATGTAAAAAATAATAGCTTCAAGAAAGAGTAACCAATGGGAAACACCTTTGATAAATGGCAGTTTAATCTGCCCTACGAGGGGACGTTTTTACATTCTCGTGATGCCCTCTAGTGTTACACAAGCAGAGCAGCCTCCTTCTGCAGCAGGGCAAGGTAGCAACAAGTTTATCTTTGAGGATTTTACTATTTGGTGTGCTATCAGAGTGTCACGAGCCGTACCGAGGTTGAAGGCGACAGGATGATGTTTCCAATGGAGGCCTTGAGCTCATCGATGTTGGCTTGGTTCTGATGAACGCCGTTGTTTGGCTGAACGGGCTTGATCTGCACGTGGAACTTCCTGGGTTCGTCTTCATCCTCCGAGTCGCTGGACGAGTAGAAGGAATTCTCTTTGGCATGTGAGCAGAGAAGTTAAGGAGGATAATGGCAACAACCTCAGATCAGAAACATGGGCATAAATCTGAGTTTCATTTAGCCTTGTTTAAAAAAAACCTCAACAACTCCAACGTGCCTAACAAGCGAGCCTGGCGCTGAGATAAACAAAAAAGGATATCGTTTTCATTTACTTCTGGTCTGATGCAGAAACCCTCTTCATCAACTTGAGGAACATTCTGCAAAAACACAAGCAGGATACGATTTTCCTTTCTTCCACAATTTATTTTGAGTTAACACACAGTTAATTTTACAGGATGAAATCCTTTGTTAACGCATCTTTTCTTTATGCTGCTCATTTCAAACTAGATAAAAATAACTTTATTTTGTCAATTTGTTCAGAAAATTGCTAAAACTTCATGTTAAATTGTAAATGATACATTTTAAAAAGAAGGTTGATTAATACCTAACTTCAAAAGGCAAAAAATTCCAATTAAGTCTAAAATGGTGTTTTTGCTTAGATATAAATTTGTTGTAAATGAATGGGTACAATCATTCATGTTGAGGCTTTAAATAATAAAAAATATACTACAATTGAAAATCAGTACACATATTTATAGATACATAAAACAACCTAAAACAAATAAAGACCGGGTTAAAGGGGTGATATTATGGTGATTTTTCACTATCTCATCCTACACAACCAAATTTGAGAGCCCTGTAAATTCAGCGGAATCACACAACACCTTATACCATTAGGGACACGTTTTGTAGGATATTAAGATTTTTAATGAAATGCATTATCTATGTCGGTATGAATATTTGCTGCGCATGTGTTAGAAAGAGACACTATGTGTAAGAGTGACGTTAATAGCTTGCTTACAGCATTCTGGATGTCTGCAAAGTATCCAGGCGGAGCACCATTGGCGGTGTTCTACAAGCACAGAGAGGGATGAATACATGAATACGTGAACAAGCACATCCACAAAAAACCGAAACGAACGGGAACAGAGAGATGGAGAAAGTGACCGGAAAATCATTAAAACAGAACATGGCGATAAACGAACGAAGATGTTTTCCACCTCCTGCTGTCTGAAATCAAGATAACACAACAGGGTGAAACTCAAAGATTATAGTCGCGGTCTGCGTCGGTGAAAGTTATACTCACAGCAGCCTCGACTTCTGTCGACTCCCTGGAAGACACAAATGGTCACGTGATCATGACTAAGAAGTGAAGATGAGTGAAGATGCATAAATTGTGCTGTGGACTGGAAATACGAGTCTCTACTCACGTAGAGTCTGTGTCCTTGTCTTTCCTCCGACCTGGGATTAATAGTTTTCTTCTTCTGGGTTTGGCTCCTTAATACATATTTAAAAAATGAAGAGCTTTAACCACAGATTTATTTAAAAAGCATCAGTTTTCAGACATATTTAATATTTGTGTCCCTCAAATGTGTTTCTTCTTTTACAAAAAGGCTTACCTTCAGCAGCAATAGCTACATTGCACTCCTCAAACTCAATGGGTCCTAAAAAAAAAAAATCATTTAGGTTCATTTGACATACAAAGGGTCAATGACCCACTGCTGTGAACGTTGTGAATGTGAATCACGCAATGATCACACAGACACACACACACACACGCAGTCTGCCGTGCAATGCAGCGAGTGTATACAAACAAAGCTAGGCTGCTCCCAGAGGGCAGACAGGGTCAATAGCAGAGTCAACTGTGTGTCTGGTGGCCCTTACAGAGATGGCACAATCCCTCCTGGTTGACACAAAGCCCCACTCTACACCGTCACATAATCTTCCTCACAGAGAGACGTTTCTAAGCACAAAACCTCACCGCAACCATGAACCAATTCCAAATCCTTGCAGGAGCTCGGGTATTTTCAGCAAGCGGCAGGTGTGAAGGCTAAACTGCGGTGAAACTAAACCCGGCCGCGTGACACACGCACAGTTACTAAACCCTACTACGAAAAAGACAAGCGAGTGCAAGATTACATGCGCTGAAGTGTTTAAAGACACTCAGACAAATCTGCTCTTGAGCTTTACGTAACGCCCTTTTCTCCTTCACTCCCACATGTAGAAAACGGCGAGAGAAAGAACAAACCATAAACAAACAAACATGATCGACTGAAATCGCTGAAACATCCTTGGCTAACAGGCAAATCCTTAAATCGGTTCCAGCAATTGATCAGTGCATCATTTGGAGTGAAACCAGCCATGAATTTATATGGACAAAAACAACAGCAACAAAAAACCAAATAGTTTTTGGCTATTTGGACACGTCATTTAAATGATGAGAAAACAAAAAACAACAACGTTTACGCCTAATTTACTCCTCGTCAATTATGCATATTTGCCTCTAACGCCCTGCACTTTGATTGTCACGCCGAGTAGGCACTCACACACACACAAATGAGAAGTAAGGCATGCAATGCGTGCACGTGTCAATCAGCCAAATCCACTAGATCAGGCGGTGCGTGCCTCTGTATTCGTGTGTAGTTACAATCCATTTAAAAGACTCACGCCTTCTTAGGTACACAATTAAACAAACAGTGGTTAATTAATGGTTTTAAATGGCAATGTGACTATGACTATTAGCTCTTAAAATGCGTGACATGAAAGAAATGGGTGATATACTGCACATACCTAGAAAGCTTAAGAGTGTACACAAGATTAACAGGAGGCACAGAAAGATATACAGAGAAAGAAAGATGGGGCAGGACCCTCCGGCGAAATCTGCAATACACTAACAGGGCTTGACCTGAAAACAACAAAGCTAATGATATTTTAACTCAAAATATACACAGCAGCAGTCCAATGCAGTCCCCTGCCCCCCACCACCACCAAGAAGAGGCCAGTCACGAGCAGAATCGACGCATTGTTCTGAGTGTGCGATGCCGACTGAAGCGCAGGGAAGCGGCGAGTCACGAGAGGCATGCGAGCAAGTGGAGTGGATAAAGCTCACCGATGACCGATCTACTCTACTGTGCAATATCGGGCTTCAGCACTGCTGGCAAACACACAGCGGCGGCACGGAGGGCTGTTGTGGGTTTTGAGTGAGTGAGAGCTTCGTGCCAATCAAAGCAGCCCTGGCGTGCTCATTCAAGAAGACTCACAGAAGGAGGCGAGAGATAATTTCATCATCCCTGTTCAATCAGCTTTAAGAACATGTGAATATATGTCGAGTGTTGCTTTTTTGGGTGTTTTTTATAAGGAGAAGAAGAAGAAACACATCATTAACTTATGACATCAGTGTTTATTTACCCATCAGTGGTAAAAATAGTCAAACAAAAGTAGTGGACGGGGTTGAAAGATTACCCTGTGCCATCGGGATGTTTAAAAAAAAAAAGGCTGTAGGAATCTGCATGAGACCCAAGCAGAGCAGGAATTCTTTGCCACCGGCATCCTGCGATCCCATCTGACAATATTTATCCACACAAACAGCCGAAAATGTCTAAACACCAGATGCATGAATATTACCTAAATCTGGACAGACATTAGGAACTGTTTAAGCATCTCCTAAACAGACAGACGACTTTGTTTATACAGGGGAAGATGTTTCTTTTCTTTCTACTCTCTGTGAGGGAAGCATGCAGTCACGCATGAGAGGAAGATGGATTTTTTTTTTTTTCAAATTGCATATGCTTCACATGGCAACTGGGAGCCAGAGAGAGGGGTGGAGTGGTTTGCGTGTCTGGCCCGCCGCCAGTTGACAGCTCAGCTGGATATCGTTGAACACGCCGACCCCCCCTGCCTCGCAGCGTGTCACTTTGGGATTGTTTCCGCAATAGAAAGTTTATTCAACCTCTCTCTCTCTCTCTCTAAAGGCTCCAGACCGGCCATCCGTTCAGCTATTTCATCACGGGGACAGACGGGTTATTTTTCTGACAGGGCCAGGGCTGGTGAGCAATTCCTAATGAACGCGTTTGATACGGGGAAGGAATTTTCTGACCGTTTTTTTTAAGCGTCAATTAATACTGCTGTCCAAACAAATGAAGGCCACCACTTCTTAGATGCAGCGTCTGGACACAGGGGGTCACCGTTTGTGTACACACAAACACAGCAGAGGTGACCCCTCTGCGCCCGTGACCTGACGTGATGTAGTACAAGTGCACAAGGGCAGCTTGTAATATTGCAGACTGGGTTTTGAGCTATGTTGCATGATGAGACTACAGAGGCTAATGCCAGAAAAAAAAACAATACGTCAGAGACGCTGTAAAAGAAGGAAAATATCGACCAAGGAGATAAGGGAATGAGTGCGTGTGCGTGAATGAGAGGGAGGTAAGGGAGTGGAGCCAAAAGTGTCTGTGGAGTTTTCCCTTGATTATTGTGGCATGGCAAAGTTTACACAAGAGTTATTGTTGAGCCCTGACCTCCTGAAGAAGTTGGTTATGCCTGCTTAGCCTGTGAACACAGCAAAGCCCCCGGTGTGTCACATGCTTACTGGAATGCCAAGCCTGCCTACCTTTACAGCAGATTACTGTGATTGACTCTGATGGCCCTCTCTCCTACCACTAATTGCCCCTCTCTATATACCCCTCCCCTCTCCACAAGCCTGGGTCAGAAAGAAGCCCCCCATACCCCCTGGCAACAATTTCTTAACACACAGTACAGACACTGAAAAATATAAATTACTCTAAATAAAACATACAGGACCCCGGCGGCTTACCTGGTCTCTCTTTGCCCGTTCCTTTGCTTTCAGCCAGTTTCTGGATTAAGCTCTCAACTGATGTGTTCTCGATGTTCCTCACAAATTCATGGTGGACCTGGAAAGGTTCAAAAAGAAATCAGATTTACCCATGATCTTAAAATTTATAGTCTTCTTTAAATGAGGTTGTGGTGATTTTTAACTGATGTAGTGCTTAGAGCGAGTTGGTCAACTAATGGTAGAGTTTGTTTGTTACTTGTATAAAAGAGGTCATTTGGGACCACTTGCCAGGTAACATTTCTCTTAAAGTGTGATAAGAAGATGATGTGCATATTTAAGTGCTGCCTGCAAAGCCAGATTATATTTTCCTCTAAAATCTGGCCTGTTTTTTCACTGTGCAGTAGCTATACAGCTCAGTTACAATGTACTTAAAAGTTGAAAAAAAAGGTCTTTACCCTCTGCAAGCAAATACCTACACAAATGAAAAAAACCTCAGTATCACAAGCCAAGCATTGATCTTTAGTGTAGCTACAGCGCAGTTAGAACCCCCCCTCAACTCTGTGATTCACGTTATTACCTCCATGCAAAATGAGGGGGGTGTGAGCAGTTTGCTTTGTCTGTTTGTTTGTGGGCACAATTATTCAAAAAGTTTTGACCCGGGGCTTGGCCCAAGTCAGAAGTGACTTTTGGAGCCCATCAGAATGCAGGAATCCAGAAAGCATTTGTTGCTTTTCAAATCATAACTTTGCAGACAAATATATTTAATAGAGAAAAAAAAATGGGAGAGACAAGTAAATATCACAGAGGGGACATCCTTTTGGATCCAGAGGCTCAACTGATGCATGCCATGAAGGTTAATTTACTGCCTTGGCAGACGTATGCAATTTTGGACTCCTCTTGTTAAACATTTTCTCTGCATAACTGAATCAATTAAACAAGGAGAAACTGCTCTGTTTGATAGGTCATTTATAATGAGGCACATTAAACTTAATGACTGCTTTTAATGTCAATATGTTTGATTATAACATGACAGAAACCAGTGTCATTCGCTTAATAATCTTTATGAGCACATATCTGACACAAGTAACAAAATTTGTGAGACTGGAGATTTTCTGGGTTTCAGCAGTAGTCTGTTTGTGGTCCGACTTCTACTGACAAGTACTGTATGAACACACCAAGAAGCCTCGACTGAAAGCCCCAAAATACTGACCGTTGCCCCCCCCAGATGATAGGAATGGTTAGCAATAGGTTAGTGCTGCCACTTGCTTTATGATATACAGGAACGGAGAGCTTCCTGCTGTTCCTCAGTAATATGAGCTGTGTTGCCTTTGGTCGGCATTTAAAACCATTTGTTTTGTTTATTTTGCATGCGGAGAAATACTGTACTTTACTGGCATTCTCTTGTGTCAGGTTGCATCATTGTTGCTGGCACTGAGATACCCTTTGGGTAGTGTGAGAGGAAGGATAGTGTTTGTTTGCTTGTTTGTTTTGGATGTGCGTATGTGCTTGTGTGTTTAGTGAGGGGGAAGTGAAACTGACTGACTGAGCCATCTCAACAAAACCATTTAGATTTGCGTGATACTGTAAGCGCAGAGTGGCTCCACTATCGAAAACACGCATACGCACACATATGTGTTTGCCCCCCGGGCCCCTGTGGCGAGGTGGAGTGCATTAGCCTTCTGTGCCCTGGCAGGAGAGGATGTTGGTGGGGGTCGGGTTGAGGAGGTGGGGGCAGGGAGGTTGCAGTGGTGAGGAAGTGTGCTCAGTACAGTACACGCAATCTGTCAGGTGCTGCTGCCATGATGGAGGCTACTAATGTCATCAACCCTCACTCCCCCTATCTCTATCTCTCTCCCCCTCTCTCTCTCTCTCGCTCTCACACACAGACAAACAACAAAACTCCCAGAGAGTCTTTCGCCCACATGCTCGAAACATGTATCTGCCTTAAAGGTATCCTCGCTCGCACACAAACGCTCACTTACCAAAACAAACACAGCACGCACACAGACAGACGCAACTACCCTTATGTGAGTTCAAAGCTCTCTGAACAGCAAACCACACTCAAATATGGACCAAACATACCTTTCAAATCTCCCATGCCTACCCAGCTTGTCTGAAGAAACTTGTATGTCTAATATTATCACTGCGGTTTTTGTGTGTTTGTGTGTGCTAGCTTCTTTGCTGGCATGATACAATAGTAGTGCCGGTAAAGAAAATGGTCCCTTCACCAGGCTTGTACCATCTGCGTCCAATGATGAACAGGTGGCAACTGTTTTTTTTCTTCTTCTTCTTCTTTTCTTTTTTTATGTAGGACAGGTAAAAAAAAAAGAAGTAAAAAACAAAAAGCTCAAACAATAAAAATTGTATTTTAAAGAAAATGGCAACAACACTAACAACTGTAGTAAGTATGTTAAACACAGACACACGGAGTGTTGTGGAAAAAGTATTTGCCTGATTTTGTTGTTTTGTTTTGTTTTTAGCTCAAACAAATGGTAAATGGTAAATGGCCTGCAATTGTATAGCGCTTTTACTTAGTCCCTAAGGACCCCAAAGCGCTTTACACTACATTCACACACACATTCACACACTGGTGATGGCAAGCTACATTGTAGCCACAGCTGCCCTGGGGTGCATTGACAGAGGTGAGACTGCCGGACACTGGCGCCACCGGGCCCTCTGACCAAACAAATTTCAATATTAGTCAAAGATAACCAGGGTAAACACAAAATGCAGTATTTGAATGATGATTTCAGTTATTAAGGGGAAAAAAATCTATTCAAACCTACCTGTCCCTATGTGAAAATTAGCCCTGTGAACCCTTGTTTCACCCTAGGCAGCAGGAACTTGAATAATATGTTTGCAATACCTGGCAATGAGTCTTTCATACTGCTGTGGAATTTTAGCTCACTCTTCTTTGCAGAATTGTTTTAATTCAGCCACATTGGGAAGGTTTAAGTGTGAATGGCCTGTTTAAGGTCATGCCAAAAAATCTGAACTGGATTTGAGTCAAAGACCTTGATTAGGCCACTTTTTGAACCATTCAAAAAGTGGACTTGAGGTGGACTTGCTGCTGTCTTTTTTAAGTGCTCTTGAGCTTCAGGACACAAACTGATGGGTGGAAATACTCCTTCATGACTTCCTGGCAGAGAGCAGAATTCATGGTTCCATAAAGGGCAAGCCTAACCCCTAACCCTTATGGAAAACCATCAAAGTCCCGAAGCAGCAAAGCAGCCCCAGAACATCCCAGACCATCGCACTACCACCACCATGCTTGACTGCTGGTATGATGTACTTTTTATGAAATGCTGTGTTAGCTTTAGACCAGATCTAACGGGACTTGAACCTTCCAAAAAGTTCAGCTGTTGTCTCGTCAGGCTACAGAATATTTTCCCAAAAGTCTTGGGGATCGTCAAGATGTTTTTTGGCAAATATGAGGCCTTTGTGTTCTTTTGGTCAGCAGTGTCAAATTGAACTCTCCCATGGATGCCATTTTTGCCCATTATCTTTCCTATTGTTAAATCATGAACTCTGACCCTAACTGAGACAAGTGAAGCCAGCAGTTATTTAGATATGGTTCTCGGCTCTTTTGTGACCTCCTCGTTGAGTCGCTGATGTGCCCTTGGAGTAATTTCGGTAGAACAGGCACTCCTCGGAAGGTTCACCGCTATTGCTTTGTAAGGCTTTCCCAGCTGACAGTGTTTCTCGGCTGTTTCTTTTGATAGTGGCATAATGAGTTGCTCTCTGTGAGCTTTTATCTTACTTCACGCTTTGTCAGACAGGTTCTAGTTAAGTCATTTCTTGACCCTAGAGGTTTAGTGAAGTTGAACTCAGCTTTTTTTTTTTTTTTTTTTAAACATGTGGTTACGGTAATTACAGTTATTTCATGATTTAACAGTTGGGTCAATTACTTTTGCACACATGTATATTTAGATAACCTTTTCCATTTAATAACTAAATTAATATTTTGTATTTACTCAGGTTATCTTAGACCAATAATAAAATTAGTTTGGTGATCTTAAACATTTAATTCTAAAAAATGTGCAAAAACAAAAAAACCTGAGAAGCAGTAGTTTTTACGTCATATGTACATATGTTGAATAGTTTTACACACTCTTCTTCTACTAGCAGAAGCCTTGTAGATATTTGTGAGCATGTATGTGGGATTGTATACCTGGTGATGACTTTAACAGGCCCCTGATGGCAGTATGACTGGTGGTGTACTAACATAAACAACTGATCAAATCCTTTATGAAAGATTTATAAACACCTGTTTATATTCATAAGCAGGTGTCTGGCTAACCGATGAACTGATAAACATAAAGGTTGCCTCATGGTAGGGGTTAGATTAGTGGAGGTGCTATGCTGCGGTTCTGCCCATCACCTCTGTATCTACATTGTGATGAACCCTAAAGAGGAAACAGTTTCTAACGTTTGACTTTAGTTTTGTGGTTTTCACAAATGTTTGAGTCTTGGTTCAATGCTACACCCCCTTTAGAATACATTTTTAGAACTTCTAACTAAGAAACACTTGTTTAAAATCAGAGAGTTCACATCTCGCAGATTTTTGTCATCATTTAAATGAAAATGTGAAACAGTTCTTTAGCTGCTGACTTTCAACCACAAATATAATTTTTTTCACTGTCATTAGTAATATTATTGCCTTTTAAGAAAAAATGCTCCAAATAACCGAAATGCTTTTATGTGGGAAAACATTTCGGTTTGTAACTTTTAAAAAAATATGTGCGTAATGCGTAAACATTTTTTTTTCAAGTTGTCCTGGGGCTACAATGACACGTCAATAAAATGACATCCAACGACAGAAAATAAGGGCACTAAAACAACTTTTATTAACAACTGTTATTCCCAGCCGTGTACACTGAAGAGGATTTCTTTTTTAGACTGTCCACAGCTAGACTCTGATTCTCTTGGTGGAGTTGCGTCGCCCTCTACAGATCTTAAGGGAACTACAGCAGCAGCGTTAGCACAAAGCAGCTACAGATTAATGAAACAGAGCAGCAGATTGTAGTTAGGTATTCTGTGTGGCACTGCTAAGTATGAGTGCTAAATAACTAAATGAAAAGCAATCTCTGGTTCACGCTGAATACTGATTGATGTAGTTCTGAATGATGTTTGAAAGCCTTCACAATTGTGCTTGATGCCAAACCCAAACACACTGCTCCAGAGAGGAAAAAGAGGCCCGTGCAGCACTTTTTACTACCATACACAGTATTTGGCAAAGTCTCTGCCCTTGTGGAGGTGCTTTCGATAGACTGAGAGGGAGTTTTGATCTGAGAGGGAGTTTTGATCAGTTTCTAATTGCTTGGCATAAAAGGATGAATGGACCATTTCCTGCTCCTCGGTTAAATTATTAGCGAGATCAAAGACGACACTAATTGATATGACGCACAGTGAACCCAGTGAGCACAGCCTCAGGTCAGCGAGACACCTACTCCACCCACAGGAATGTCTGTGCGTGTGTGTGTACATACTCACCTCTCCTATCTGAATGTGTGTTTCATCCACATACAACGAGTACGACTGAATGATCTCCTTCATGTGGAGAATGTGGTTTTCTTCGATGTCTTGGAATTTCTGTAAGACAGGGTTATAATATTAATGGCACAGCGATGTCACTTTAAGAAGGCTTCACCTGGTTAAGAATTAGTATTTGGGGGGGTAACTATGTATATACAAATATGTGGTCAGCATACATTAAAGGAAATAGGTTTGTGCTACGTCATTTAACAAAAATCTGTGGACATTTAGTTCTTTCTAACCAGCTGTTGAACCAAAATATATATATATATATTTTTGTCTCTTACAGGAACCTGTTTGTGCAATCTGTCTCTATGCAGCAAAAAAAAAGGAAAAACGAATAAAAAAGCTTCAAACTTGAAAACAAATTAATTGCATGCCAAAAAATCTTTATAAAAAAAACGTACAAGTCAAAGGCCAAATGTGAGACTTTGCTTCTGTATTTGGTTCCTGTGACTTTCTTTTGGTGTGTGTGTGTGTATGTCTGGGTGGTCTCTGGCTCAGGAGCACATATAGCTCCTCCCACCAAGACTCAATTCTGGACGTGACATATAGTGATGAGGATTCATTTCAAGTATGGTGTGGACCACAAACTTAAATGCTGGTACTTACTTCCATTTGTGTGTGACTCGGGGCTTTGAGGGTAAACCGAGGAGAATGAGTATAAATAATCATAAACTGGAAAATCGCAGGGGGACCGGGGGGATTGAGCCTTTCTGACCACGAAAACACCGGATAAAGAGCATCCGGCCTCTGCATCTACACTTCAGAGACTTGCATGCAAAATAAAACTGCGCTTTTGTCTTCTGCCATGATGACAGCTCGCACAGGCTCACACACAGACAGTCAAAGGGAACACACATGTCGGCGACACGGTGATCTCAGAGAGCACATGTGTTCAGTGTTTATAATACACGTCTACATGTGTTGCGCTGGAGATGAGCCGTAGACTGTAATTCGGGGGAAGCGGCAATGCTGCCTTCTATAGGGGAAAACAAAACCACTGGGCTAACTGGAACCAGCTCTGGTGGCAGCGCTGCTGCGGTTCAGGAGGACACTGAGACCAAATTCTGTTGATCTGATTTTAATTTGGAGTTTATCTAATCAGCGCTTCAGATGGATTCAATTACACAATGATTACGTTAAGGGGGAAAAAACACAATCTGGAGATGATACAGGGCTCAAAGCGTGGAACAGACACACACGTGCGCACACACACAGAACTAACAGATTTACCAACAAAAGTGCTGCATACCACAGAGATAGACAACAAACAGAGTTTGTGAGCATGCATTTGATTAAAGCACATGCACAAAGAAGGAGGGAGAACCAGCTAATAAATACCTGTGCAGTTTCTGTCATCTTCTGTTCAAACTCAGACTTAGCTGTGGCATATTTCTCCACGTATGATTTGTAGGTCTCTGTGGCTTTTTTGGCTTTCACTCCAGCCTGCAGAGCATAAACAAACAGATAAATGACTATCAAGTGTTTGTATATTGGAGACAATGACTGTCAGTCTTTCAGGCTCCTCTGACAAAATGGCAAGAAAACCGATCTCCACTTAACATCTGAAGCCTTTGGGGTTGAACTTTCAGTATAGACTCCTCTATTAAAGCACTTCATCATGCCTTATTACCAGACCATGATTATGTGGGAGTGTGTACGTGCGAGTGTGGCCTCCCACCTTGTCTACATCTCTCTGGGTGGCCCCCTCCTTGCGGAGGCGTTCCTGCTCCACAATTTTGGCATTATAGTTCTCCTTGGACTTCTGCAGAGCCTGGAAGATGCTCTGGATGTTCTGGACGGCCTCAAGGGTAGACGCCACCTCTTCTTTTGTCTGAAAACACACATGTCGTATAGGGTAAGCCTAATAACAACACGCCTTGTTTAAGATGCGAGTTTGAATGTGTCTGAATGTGTCTGTGCAAACTGGCTGCATGTGCCTTTGGCACAGTATAGCAACTAGCAATTAATAAACTCAAAGCATCTGATCCATTCTTAAAGCCTTTCGTCATTCTCATGGATATAAAAAGAGGTCTTTAATGGAGGGTAAATGCTTATGAACACTAAAACCACATAAAAAACCTTGCTTGATCATCTGTTTTACTAATTAGCATCATCCCTAAACCCTCTCATGTACTCATTATGACACCATTATGTTGTAATGCGCACATCACTGGATAAAAAAGAAAAAATGTTAAGTATTTTATCATATTATGTTATGAACACATTTATCTAAATACAGTCTTATATTGTTTTAGCAAGAGAGCCAAGAAACATAAACAGCTGAGAGGAGCAGGGAGTTGTGGGGAAGTGATCAAGAGAAACTGTGACCGCCTTTTTGTCATGCTCTAAGCACAAACACAACTCCCCTAATGCCGAGCTCCTATTTTACATTGTGCTCCGTGGCTTCATGCATCAAATATGAGTTCATCCTGCGTCTCAACAAAACGAGGTAGCAGAGTGAGGTGTAAAGAAATGCCTCGCAGAACGACACCACGAGCACATCACTGTGGTTTTGTCAAGATGGAATCCGCCAAAACTATATCCCCTCTCTTGTACATGGCTTACTTTCAGCTTCTTTGACTCTGAGGACAATCACTAGAGTGTGAAACAATTTGTAATGGTGGAAGGTTAGAATGGGTTTAAATTTAAATAGTTCATTTTGTTCAGTGAAGACGAGTTTGTGTCAAAAGTGGAGCAGAAAACCACTGTAATCTAACTGAAAGAAAAACAGCATTGGTGCAATCAAACCTCAATTAGTGTTTACAGGAATGTAAGTATCAAAAATGCATGGTTCAAAATGTTCTCTTACTGGGCATTCATGCGGTGTCAGAGTAATAGGAAAATACGCTTAGAACAACTTGGAAAGTTTGAGAATATTTTGATGCAAGAGTTGGCTGAATGTGACACAAAAACACAGAAAAAATGCCACATAAAAGTAATCATTGGGTTGATGCTAAGAAACTTTAGCTAACAGTTCACTGTAACTGCTTAATGTGTGTCACTTTCAGCTATCTTTAGTTAATGAATTAGTTAATATCACATCAGGTTCCAGTCTCTGTTTGCTGTCTGTACAGAGGTGTGTAGATTAATCAGAAAGTGAAAAGTTGTTATTATTATAAGGAATTCTGACAACAATGGATCTGAAGCAATACTGGAAACAACTATAAAGGTTTTCTACAAGTGATCTGAGGAAGAAAAACACTTTTTTTGTACTTGTCATTTTTAATGTTCAACTTTAAAAGCACGCAAATAGAAAATCAGAAGACAGACTTCATCATATTGCACTGTATCAGTATTTTGTGTTCACAGTTTCTCCAACACCAAATGTCCTTACCTTTTTGTGTGCTTTGGACTGCTCTTCCACATATTTCTGAACCTCTTTTATAAGTTCCTGTAGTTTCCTCACAAGTTCCATGTGACAACTGGCCAGCTTCTCTGTTGAACCTTTAAACACGTCCCACATCGGAGCAAATGTCCTGTGATAAAGAAAAGAATATTTACATAATTAAATTCATATGAATTCATTCAAGCATCTTCTTTAGAAAGTCATATGCATCGCGCTTATTATATTTAACCAAAAAAATTAAAAAGTAAACTAATTGAAAAGAAATTGTAAAACTAAATAAAATAAAATAATCTAGAAAATATCCTACATATAGTTTTGAGAATGGATCATTTGGTAACATTTATTTTTACAAACTACCTGATGAGGCTTTGATGGACATGTTTATTGAGGCTTTGTCTAGAAGAATGTGAGTCAGCTGCTTTTAAAAAGCTGATTGATTTTTTTGCTGAATTTCCTAAATCCTGGCTCTGGCATTTGCCATAAATACAATAATAATTAAAACAGAATAAAACTAACACTGAAATGAATAAAAACAAAACATTTTTAAACAATAAAAACTAAACTGAAACTAACAAAGCTACTTTGCAAACGAACTGAAACTAAACTCATTAAAAAACAAAAATTAAAAACGAAATCTAACTAGAAAACACAAAACAATGATAATAACTCTGGTACTAACTAGAGATGGACCAATCCCATATTACGTATCGGAATCGGTCCGATACTGACCTAAATTACTGGATCGGATATCGGAGGGAAATAAAAAATGTAATCCGATCCATTAAATATCAAAAAAGCACCTCAAAAAACTTGCGACGTGACATAACTCGGCTCATAACCGTAGTCGGAGCAGTGTGCTCACGTGATAGAGCGGCTGTGTGTATTTGTAGCCTCCAATCCGGCATTTCATCTCAGAGGAAGTGATCCCAGGGAGAAGTAAAGCAAATGTGTAAGTTCATTTTGAATGTTTGCAAAGCATTCCTGCGTTAAGCTTAACAACTGATATATGGAGCGACTGACTCTTCTCTCTCCCTCCCTCTCCTGTTTCTACTTCAATCATGAAACTGATCAATGATCAGCTGATCGGCTTTTCTGTCGCGAGTCCGTCTCTCTTTTGTTTATCGCCAACTTCGCGCCAGAAAGAGGAAACCAGCGGCTGAACAACAGCAGCACGTTTAAGCTTGATAAGGTGTTGTTAGAATTTATTTAATATAACTTTCTACACCAGGATCCTTTTCTATGCAGCTGACGGCTGGTAACTGTGCAGGGGCGGATCTAGCAAAGTTTAGCCAGGGGGGCCGATAGGGCATTAACAGGGAAAAGGGGGCACAAAGACATACGTTTCTTTCTTATTCTCATTTAAAATGTCTAGCTTTTAATAAATAATTATCTGAATCTTACACCCAAAGTTTTAATCTGATGTAAAATGTATAGAAGTCCATTACTGTACAGGGAGTGCAGAATTATTAGGCAAGTTGTATTTTTGAGGAATAATTTTATTATTGAACAACAACCATGTTCTCAATGAACCCAAAAAACTCATTAATATCAAAGCTGAATGTTTTTGGAAGTAGTTTTTAGTTTGTTTTTAGTTTTAGCTATTTTAGGGGGATTGTGCAGGTGACTATTACTGTGCATAATTATTAGGCAACTTAACAAAAAACAAATATATACCCATTTCAATTATTTCTTTTTACCAGTGAAACCAATATAACATCTCCACATTCACAAATATACATTTCTGACATTCAAAAACAAAACAAAAACAAATCAGCGACCAATATAGCCACCTTTCTTTGCAAGGACACTCAAAAGCCTGCCATCCATGGATTCTGTCAGTGTTTTGATCTGTTCACCATCAACATTGCGTGCAGCAGCAACCACAGCCTCCCAGACACTGTTCAGAGAGGTGTACTGTTTTCCCTCCTTGTAAATCTCACATTTGATGATGGACCACAGGTTCTCAATGGGGTTCAGATCAGGTGAACAATTTGGCCATGTCATTAGTTTTTCTTCTTTTATACCCTTTCTTGCCAGCTACGCTGTGGAGTACTTGGACGCGTGTGATGGAGCATTGTCCTGCATGAAAATCATGTTTTTCTTGAAGGATGCAGACTTCTTCCTGTACCACTGCTTGAAGAAGGTGTCTTCCAGAAACTGGCAGTAGGACTGGGAGTTGAACTTGACTCCATCCTCAACCCGAAAAGGCCCCACAAGCTCATCTTTGATGATACCAGCCCAAACCAGTACTCCACCTCCACCTTGCTGGCGTCTGAGTCGGACTGGACCTCTCTGCCCTTTACCAATCCAGCCACGGGCCCATCCATCTGGCCCATCAAGACTCACTCTCATTTCATCAGTCCATAAAACCTTAGAAAAATCTGTCTTGAGATATTTCTTGGCCCAGTCTTGACGTTTCAGCTTGTGTGTCTTGTTCAGTGGTGGTCGTCTTTCAGCCTTTCTTACCTTGGCCATGTCTCTGAGTATTGCACACCTTGTGCTTTTGGGCACTCCAGTGATGTTGCAGCTCTGAAATATGGCCAAACTGGTGGCAAGTGGCATCTTGGCAGCTGCACGCTTGACTTTTCTCAGTTCATGGGCAGTTATTTGGCGCCTTGGTTTTTCCACACGCTTCTTGCGACCCTGTTGACTATTTTGAATGAAACGCTTGATTGTTCGATGATCACGCTTCAGAAGCTTTGCAATTTTGAGACTGCTGCATCCCTCTGCAAGATATCTCACTATTTTTGACTATTTATGGCACCAAAACCAATGCCACTTTCAGCCTGTCAAGTCCTTCTTTTGACCCATTTTGCCAAAGGAAAGGACGTTGCCTAATAATTATGCACACCTGATATAGGGTGTTGATGTCATTAGACCACACCCCTTCTCATTACAGAGATGCACATCACCTAATATGCTTAATTGGTAGTAGGCTTTCGAGCCTATACAGCTTGAAGTAAGACAACATGCATGAAGAAGATGATGTGGACAAAATACTCATTTGCCTAATAATTCTGCACTCCCTGTATATAGTAACTATTAAGTCTAATATACCCTAGTAAGCTATACTACTTTTTCCTTTGGGAAGGTACCATCTGTGCAGTCTGCAATTCTGTTGAAGAAAGATGTTGAATCTATTTAATTATTCTTGAAAAATAATTTATTTCTGCGCATTTTTTTTCACACTGCATCAAATTAAAGTTGATTACGTCGATTAAGCATCACGAGGTGGAGGGTGGGTGGTTCCCTATTTTTTATTTTTATTTATTTTTTTGCTGGGAGTTTTAGAACCCTGTTGGTTAGGTTGCTTACTCTTTAAAATACCAGAATAGGGAGGATGGAGTAGGTTTAAGTTTATTAGATTGATCAGTGTTGCTGAACTATGAAATATTTTGGGTGCAGTGTATTTTTTGCATACAGGTATAACAGAATAGCTTTAGTGTTTGTTGTTGTTTGTTTTTTTAACTTGAGTATGAACTTATACAAAAAGCAGCAAGATATTTAAAAAAAAACAGTTTTATTGATTAAAAAACACACTATATCGGATTCATTTCGGTATCGGCAGATATCCAGATTTATGATATCGGTATCGGACATAAAAAAGTGGCATGTGCCATCTCTAGTACTAACCCAAGCTGAGAAAAGTTGCCAGCTGACTTGGCAAGTTTGGTCATTGACCTGGCATAGGCCTCCTCAATAGTACTCCTAGAAGAGAGCAAGAACAAGAAATTAAACACAACACCACAATATATAAGCATGACTTTAAATAAACTGTTCAAATAACCATGAGTTTATACTGTTATGTCAACAATGTCAAAATAACAATTATTCTTCTCAAAACTAGAGGATAGTGTTGTAGAGTATGATAAAGTTTTTCCAATTCACTTGCAACTAGGCTGCAGCTCAAACGGGACACGTCGCTAAGAATCTGCACATCCAGGCCAGAAACACCCACTTAGAACTCGCAGCATAAATGTTTGACCACATGCACCGTGTGTGGGCAAATAAATGTGGTTTGGCCTGGGATTTGGTCATAAACCTCATGCGGAAGATGACAGAGTATGAAAGCTAGTGTTTGAACTGCATGCTTCTCTCAATTTCCCTTTTTATTCCTGTATTCTGTAACAAAGTGACAGTAGTGGGGAGAAAAAACTGCAGCGGTGTTGTAGTGAAAGCGTGAATTTTGCATTTGTGTCTCCCGAACGAGGTCAGCCAGGGGGAAGCAGGTCAAATGTGCACATAGGCAAATGCACACACCCAGCCTAGGCACACGCGCACACACATAATCACGCACAGGATATTGTGACACTGTCTGCAGCACGGTGGAGATGCCTGCACTTCTTCTTCTGCATCTTTCGATAGCCTGGGTTGGGAATTCGTTTTTTAAACTTTATCATGTCATAAATGCTCCCAAGCATAACTACAGCCCTTACATTAACCCTAAGGAAGTTCGTGTTGTACTTCTGAATATTTAAATTCTGTGCTTACACATTGTGGACGCATACAAGTTTGACAACCATTACTATTACTGGACAGCTCCTCCACCAGATTAGACCTCAGAATACCTTTTAACTTCTTATTCAACGACATACAACGTCAACGTCAATGGATTTTTAAAAGTGACTGTTGGTTGCTTTTAAGTCCTTCAAATGAAACTGTAGAGCATAAATTGTTAAAACAATGTGTCATACATTTGTGAATAAGTCTACAGTGTTTGACGCTTATTGTGTGACACACATGACAGGGAAGTGAATTTAAATTTAAAGACACTTTCTTTTCCATATTTGATATCCATTCTCTCATGGTGAATAACTATAAGCTTAATAATTGATCATTTTTACGTTAACAAGGGTGCTTTTTGTTTCTCGCTTTACTTCCTCTTCTGCTGAAAATGAGAAACGGACTCCACGCCGCCTCTTTCTCCTTTCCCTCGTTCAGTTTTTTAAGCTCAAACAAACGTGAAAATAGGCACCATATTCAAGCACTGGGACCTAACAGCTGCTAGTAATGGACTGGTAGTATTTTTGAAAGCCAAAGTGTGGCTCACTCTCATTACTCCACGTGAAGTTTAATTAGCAGACACTGTTGTGTGTGTGTGGTGTGTGTGTGTCCCTTTAAGATTTCATTAACTGACAGACACACAGTGCACATAGCTGCTTTCCCCAGCAGAGGAAGCCATAGTGCAGATTTTGAAACACTCTGTGAAATGTAAAAGACCAAGCTGACTATGAAGCTGGCACAAAGCAGCATAACCACACAGTAAGTAAAACACTAACTGACCTTCTGTCTCCTCCATGAATAATGCATTGATTAATTTTAGTGTACTAAAGAATAGCACAGCTGCAGAGTAGGAGGAGTGTTAATATTTAAGCAAAGTCAAAAATCTGAAAGATTATTTATTATGTTTATTACAGGTCTTTGTTGTAAATGAGACATTGAGTCTCAATGGGACTAGCTGTATAAATAAAGGTTAAATAAATAAAAACATCAAAGTGTGACTGGATGCTTTAAAAAGTGCAGGTGAGCGTCACAATTGTTGGAACAGCTTGTGGCAAGAAATATGAAGGTGGTGGTTTTCCTATCAGTAAACCTGCCACCAAAGAAATAAGAATAATAAAAAGATGTGGAATTATTGGAAAAATAAACATGTTAAATGACTGGGCTAAGTGAATAATTACTTAATTGTTGTTGAATATGACTGGTAGCATGATTGTTTTAGAGATATTTGGAAATGTTTCTACTGTGAAACTTTTTGATTAAAATAATCATGAAGTGGGAATCTGACCACGACGGCGCAAATTCTATTTTTATCCTTCAATAAAGTAATCTGATCAACTCAAAGCGAGTTGAGTGCATTCCTCAACAACAGGAGGAGCAGACAGTGGAATCCACAGCTGAATTCCAGAGCCAGCTCATCCGTCATGTGGCAGGTTACAGACTCACACCTCTTCCCACAAAGAACTGAGTCATCGTGGAGGTGGTAAAGGATGTGTAAGTTTACAGCAATATGGGCAAATGAAACAGTTGGCAAGAATTAAATCATTTTCAAATGATAGTCATATAGATGGCTTTTTGTGAGGTTTCACCTTCACTGGTTTATTTTTCTTATTTGCTTTCGCCAACCAAAAAACTCACTGAACTTAATCACTCAATCGATTATGACATATGAAGACCTAATAGATATTTCTGTATGATTAGTCGAAGCCCTTTAACACCCCAGTGTGGTTCAAGGTTACAGTGTGTAAAAAACTTGCAAATTCAACGTGGATATTCATGGAAGTGTCAGCAAAGAATCTGGGTGTTATTATACGCACAGTATGAGGAACTGGACGTGCAGGTTATAGCCTTAGAAAGACTTTTAAATACCAAAAAACCACATGGACAGGAAAGACATGTATTGAAGAGCTAGACAGAGTGCAACCAGTTAATTAGTAATGTGTTCAATGTGTTAGATTAACCATATTGTGCCCTTGATGCGTACCAGAACACTGTGTCTTACCTTTCTCTGATGAAGTCTGTCAGCTCCTTAGTGGAAATTTGGCCATGCTTCATGTTATGGTAGAGCACATCAAAGCCATTATTTTTTTCCCCCTGTTTGGCAGACAGAAACAAAAAAAAAAACGTGGAAGTTGATGCTCAGTCACTGCAAAAACCATTAAGTGTAGCAACACAAAGTCTGTTATTGATTACACATTACCGTTAAGGCTTTTTCTAGCAGCAGCGTTCTCATTTTTTGCATAGCTTCTATCTGCATCTGCAGTAAACTCTGGTCGACCATATTCATCTTGGCCATGTTTAAGAGAAACAACACTTAGAAATTAGCAAATCAACAGAAGACTGGTCGAAGGCTAAAACCTACAATGAAAGACACACCTGAACAGCTTTCTGCGCTGCTGTAACCATGCCACTGGGCAACAGTGTCCAGTTGCACTTTAAAAATGCAAAGACATTCTAAATAATTCATCTAGATGAAAAACAGCAGTTTTGTTTTAACCAGAATTATTGTCTTCTAGGGGTAGCGGAACAATCGATAACCCATAACGTTGTGATATTTTGTATCAATACAGGAACACACCAAATATCTACATTTTACTGAATAAAATTAAATCTTATGAACAAGAGGGCCCCTCTCATACAACACCATCCTGAGACAACATTAGTCAGCAAACTTACATTAAATTAGCTCAAACGAAGAACCGTCCAACACTGGACACACTTAGCTTGACAAAGCTACCTCATAACTGGCTCAGTTACACGAGTAAGAATAGGATGGTTGTCCAAAACTTGAGGGTGTTGCACACTCATTACCACTTCTGATTGCTAAATGATTGCAAAGGTTGCTTAATAAGAGGCAACCTTTCGCAGTCTGACTTAGACTGGATGCAATCACTCTCAAAGAGATTGCCAAATGTCTGCAAATAATTGTTATCTACTTTATAAATGTAGTCAAGATTGCCAACATGTTGCCATTGGTCTGAATAAGTCTTTGTCAATGAGCACAACTTGACTCAAGTGGCTGCCAGCTGGTTGTATTCTGGTTACATTCCTACAGAACAGGAAGGTTGCTGAGTGCAACCTTAATAGTAGATTTTCTGTCTATGCAGACAGCAACAAATATCTTTTTTTAACTATTTATCACGGCTAAATGCTGTATTATCAAAAACCAATTGCATTTAATTACCAAATTGACTCATTTAATTGACATTGAAATGATATAAGACTTCATCAGGGTTCATCTAATGCCAACAGGAGGTTTTATTGACAATCTCATTTTGCAACAAAAAAATAACTAAAGTGAGATAACTTTAACTTATTGTATAAAACAGATACTGACAGAGTTTAACTTTGAAGACATAACACACATCACAACACATCTTGAATAATTTGCAGTTGAGGAAAAATCACAACATATGTTCACAATATTGGATCGCCAGGTGTCTGTTTATTCCTACCTCTATTTTCTGTATAATTCCTAAACCACTGAAATTACAGATAACAACTGTCAACACACATCACACCGCATGTGTACGGGCGGTTATACTTATAGAACATTTTGCAGGAATAGAAAAGTTCAGTCTTTGATCAAATGTAAACTATGTTCGCATTGCCACTTCTATTGCAGACTTATGGAATTAAAATATGCCCGGAAAAAAGGTTCTGTAAAACATTAGGATGTCACAGAGAAGATGAACCTAACTTACTGTGTCTAATTCTCCCAAAAGCATAAAAAGTAAACAAATAAATAAGAATTCACGACATAAAAATGTTTAGTGAGGTCACACTACAATTCTTTATCTTCATGAGTCTTAAGTTTTTGTTGTCTGAAATAACTCGTCTAAAAGGGCATCCACACAGGAAGTGATGCGCTCATTGCATATTATTTTGCGGCTCATGGCTGGTCACTAGCTGACCTTCCAGGCTCCGACTGTCTGGACAACCTCCACCCTATCAAATGTCAATTGTCTGGGACTTGCGTCAATTGCTCACACTAAAGTTGAATAAAGTTTAAACATGGGACTTGTCCTAGTTATTAATTTCACTAACTTTTGGTCACACCTTCAGTGTCTCTGAAATTACTGTTTGTACTGTTTCCACTTTAGTGTACAAATACAAATGCCTTCTGAAATAGGATCAGGAAAACATGCATTAAAATACCACCTTATACAGTGTGAAGCACATGAGAAAGCTGCATTTTGTAGCTTACTGGCTGCAAATCTTACATGGATTTGTTCACGCAGCTGCTAGAGGATATTTTAAAAATGGGGCCTGGGACAAGCTAGACTCTATAGCTGAACTTGATCTTTGACCAACAAAGTCGAGCCAGTTCATCCCTGAGTTAAAATGAATGATTGTGGCACATGAGGCCCCTCCAGGTGATGCTGAGATATTACATTCATGAGAATAGGATGAACAACCTGGAAACATAATGCCTTTGGCCAGAGCAGCTGTGAGTGACTGGGGTAAAATAAAAAGATTGAACTTGTACTATAATGGCTGTAGTGCATGTATGTCTGTTTCCTATCCCCTCCAAGACACGTTAATCAATCTGGATAAAAACTGATATATCAACTACCCAGGTAGCAGTATTATCAACATATATATATCTTTTGGTAATTATTTTTATAACCCTAAAATCCTTACAAATTACATATATTATGTGCAGTAGCTGATCTCAAAACAAACAACGACATTAAATGTACACTACATGTACAGTGTTGTCGACAATACTTGTACATTTCTGTTTGTAAATATAGTTTGCTAAATTTTAGTGCAGTGGCACTTTAGGGTAACTGGAATGTGTGAAATTTACGAGCAACTGGGACAGTTAGAGGTTAACACCAGATCAGCCAAGGCTTGTTACACATTACAAAACCATTTGAAACACAACACTGACTACAAAACCTAGCTTTGATTGTACAAGAAAATGTGTGGCTCTTTGAAGCTAATACAATTAGCCAACGACTAAAGAGGGGGAGATTGAAGTGAATTGGACAGCCTGAGAGCGATTCCAGTAGAGAGCATTACAACCTTACAACCCTTTGTGGCAACAGGGACAAAGAGGACTGAACTGAGCTACTGCACACAGTTCATATAGCTCATGATATCTGCATTAGGAGTGTAGATTTTATATGTTTATAAAACTGCTGTTGTCTGACATGACTTATTTCACATTGGCTTGTGTTAACTAGTTTATAGGAAACGACAATGACGTGTTTTTGCAGCTTCACAGCAAAAGAAAGCTGCACGGGACAGCCATGGCCAATGTCTTACATATGCTTGAGCAAACCGAGAAATGAAATATTAAACACTTGAACTGATAGAAAAGTTGGCTTGTTTAGACCACTGCAAAGGCAGCATAATCAATCAATCAATAATCCATCTGATGCCATCAGATGTGGCGGAATAAAACCGATTATGATGGGTTTGTGTTTGCATGACTGGTCTTTGGAAAATAGATCTGGTCCCGATTTCTAACCCTGTGCAGGGGTTGCAAATCTATGGCTACAGATGCATAAACAAGAATATGATATGAAAATAAACTATTTCTAGCATTTTAATTTGTTTTGGTTGTTGTTATTGTGGTTTGCAGGTCTGAGTACTTACTGCTATATGCAGCTAAAGAAAAAAAATGAAGACCTGCTCCTACTGACTTGGACTTCAATCAAAATGAAATTCAAACTAGCCAATGTCTTTATTTCTTTTATCTTTCCCAATTTAAAAGCTATTAGGCCGCTTTTATTTATTATCAAATGAGTCTACTTTTTATTTGATTAAAACATGCGGAGGACAGATTTTTCCTCGACTTCACATTTGGTCCACGTGCCAAAAGATTTTAGTTTTTCACTCCTATTAGCAATGTTGCCATGCTAATTTATACTTAATAGGACATGTCATTCTGTATGATGCTTAAATTTGTTTTAGGGTGTCACAAGCAGTTCTTTGGTCAAAAATTTCTATTAAAAGTGAGTCTTTTGACCCCTACTCTAAAGCAATAGCTGTCCAACACTGGTAATAACCTTCTTTAACATATTTAAGCTAAACTTGGGCATACAAATGTGAAAACAGCGTAAAGATAGATCTTTAAATGGTAAATGGCCAGCATTTGTATAGCGCTTTTCTAGTCCCTAAGGACCCCAAAGCGCTTCACACTACATTCAGTCATTCACCCATTCACACACACATTCACACACTTTAGGACAAAGTTGAATAATTTCACCCCCCCCCCTAGCCACATAGACAAAGAAGATAAAGATCCAGACTAGAGAATGTCATCAAATTTATTTTCGATTTAAAAATATCCTCTTTTTCCAGCTTTACTTCCTCATTGGCCTTCTTGATTGCTTCAGCTCAGGAGGACACATGCCTTACTAGAAGCCTCAAAAGATGTCAAAGGAAAATCAATAACGGTAACATGACTAAGAACACTTTATTAGCACATTTGTTGTGATATTTTGGGAAATGAAATGTAAAAGCGATAAATGCTGATAAACCCGCAGTTGGTGATGAAACTGCTGTCTGATGTCACATACAAATAGGAAAAGTTTAACTAAAATGCATGTCACAATATGGGAAGACTCCAGTTCACCAGAGTTCACCATCAGTCTTGTATTAATCTGCAGTCCAGCTTAGTTTCCCCTTGAGCCGAGGCCATCGCAGATATTTCCTAGTTCCTGAAGCAATCCACTGTCAGCAGTTTAGCCTAAAGGCTAAAGCATTAACTAATGGCTTTAGTTTTCTTTTTCCACATATTTTCAGGAAGTTTATGTCAAGAAGCTCCAAAAATAACTATATACAAATAAAATACACACTAAAAGGAAAGCGTTGTTCTCCAGGTCACGGCTCACTGGCCAACATTTACCCCAGTGAGCAGACCACTGAAGTGTGCTTCCTACTGTAACAAGAAAACAGCTAAAAAAAAAAGTTTAGCTATTACCCCACTTAACAGCAATCATGACATGCAAACTACTGCATGCATTAGATGTCAAAGCTATAAGAAGCACAGTTTATGAGACCACATGTTACGCAACACTTTAAAACACAAACTAAGTGAGAGATTTAACAACTGGCCAATCGTACTACAAAACAGGGAAGTGACGAAAGTAAGTGAAAACAGAGCAGAAAGGCAACAGGAAGAGAGCCCATTCTGTTCAGCTCCTGTGTTCGACTGGTACCTGATATCAATGAATACAAAAGAAAAAGAAACACGGGAAACAGCTAAGGGCGTTTTTTTTTCCTCACAATTGCTAAGGCTGGAATCAATTTCTAAAGCAGTAGAGAGAAATGTAAAAATACATATAGATATATAAATAATATGTACATTTTAGATAAATATATAATATAAGTGATACCAGAGTGACGCAGTTTTTTTTTTACACTCATGTCTGTGATGTAATCAATGAAAACACTGTTTGTTTAATATTCCAACCACACATTAAATGTGCCCACCCCAACTGGACGATAACCTACTGAGAATTTAGCATACGTCAACTGTGGTGTGTTTGACAAACAGTACAGACGAGCTGAGACAGCTTCCTATGAACTGACCAAATTCATTAAAAAAGGGAAGAGAACAAGCTGTGTCAGCTGGTTGTACCATAATTACAGAAACAGGTGCTAGAATGAGAAAATTGTGATACACTACACTGCACAGACTAGGGGGAACTAAAGAAAAAGTTGTATGCTTTAGGCCAAAAAAAATAGGTAATACTAGTTTCACCCATGAGGGGAAAGAAAAGAGAACTATTAAAGCTGGAATTAAATCTAAAGTCAGTGGAAATGAGCCAGATGGCTGATGGAACAACTGCCCAAGGAGAGAATAATTATACAAACATTGGTGACTAATGGTTCTGTGACACCTTTCCTGCACAACATTTTAAGCTTTTATTTTGAAACACCAGTTTATCTTTATTTGGGGTTACTGTCTGTGAAATCATATAAAATTTTATCTCACTCAGAAGTGGGCTGCTTTAAATATTTTTGACTTCTCATAGAGCAAACAGCCAAATTGATTTTCATATTTATCATTAATTGCTTATAAAATTCAGTTTTTGTTTTAGCCACCACTTATATCTTTATATTCTGATTCCAGTCAACCAGACTTTGTCATTTTTTGGTCTTCAGTGGTTCAAACTGTTGCTCAACAGTTTGAACGTTTTTCTTTAGACAGTGTCCGTTTTCATTCATTTTCACTTCAGGTTTTGTAACTGACACCTTTCAGAGAAATTTTCTGTTTTCTTGGTAAGTCACTTTACACTGACCTATGAATTGTTCAATGATAAAAAGGCACCAAACTCAAAGGGATGAACTAATGTTGTATATACACATGTAACAACTTAGCAAATAACCCATTTTAATTTAATCTTTAGGCACTTTGGCTCTAGCAGCCTGTCCCAAAAACAGATATTCTATTTATTTAATTGAATCTATGAAAAATGCCAAAGCTCACACAGTTTGACAGACAGAAAAAAGCATTTTGTATCAATAAGCTAATTCCCAAAGAGGCTTTAGCTAAGAACAGCAGAAGAAGTGGCAGGCAGATGAACAATATGTCAAAGTCCTGTTCTTAAGAGTTTGTCCAGTTTTCCCAGTGTCCCAGTGTTGGAGTGGTATTGTGAATACAGAAAAGCACCATCAGCTTTTGTCCCACCAAGCAATACTACCTGGAAAGTGTCTGATTGGCGACAGCTTCATTTTTCAACATGGGAATGATCCCAAACACAATATCAATGGAGTAAAAGTATACCTGGATAGAAAAATACACAATGGAACACAATCAGTCATGGACTGGCCTCCCCAAAGCCCGGACCATAACATTGTTGAAGCAGTGTAGGATCTTAACAGAGAACAAAATAAAAAGCACCCAACATTCAAAGAAGAGCTTCAAGAAGTCCAGAAAACAATTCCTGAAGATCACTTAAAGAAAGTACCAGAAAGCATGAGTGCACACTGTGTTTAAAAATAAAGGTGTTCATACCAAATATTGTCTTAGAACTGCACAAACTATTTATTTTTTTTGCTTTATAAACTATAATCGCATTTATGTTTGCAGATATTTCAAAAAAATCACTGCACATATTTCCACCGTTCTAGCAAAATATAAAGAAATAAGAGGTGGCACAAGACTTTTGCAATTTAAAGTGATGTAAATTATGAAAGTAAAGACGAATGGTCAATAAAGAAAAAAAAACTGTCATTACATAGAGTGAAAGAAACTCTTTGCATATTATAACAGTTTATGTACTAGACAGAGTACATGGCTTTCTCACCAGAAAAACAATCTATTTGTTAAGTCAGTAAGAACATATCTTTGAAAACCATGCTTTATATTTACAGCAATTCAATACTGAGCACTGAACACAAAAAGAAACTGACATCTTTAATCTTAACTACCACCTTAAAAAGGAAAGATAAACCAAACCGCAGTGCTATGGTTTATCATGCAACATCTGCTGCACAGAGATGGACAGGAATTCATTCTCCTGCAGTCAGACTACAATGCAAGGTTCAATATCGTTTATGTAGGGAATCAAGTGGTTGTTGCCTATTGTTGTTTATCATGCTGCATATTGTTATACTATACCTTCCAAACTGCAAAAGAACGCTAAAAAAAAAATAAGCCTGGGAGCAAATGAATGCTTACATTATTTCAGACTATTTTTATTTGTAAGTTTGTCTGCCTCAGTAAACACTGATGTTTGTGTGCAATGCTTTTTCAGTTAAACAACATATATGTAGGACATATAATAAATGTGCTTGAGTAAAAAATTACAATTTAAAAATTTCTAATGTGCTGAATGTGTGAAAATGGGAGTATGGGCAAAAGAATTATAGCACATAGGTGCCAAGTGTGTAAATCTATGGTATGCAAGCAGGAAAGTGGTACAGTGTAGCAGTTTACCTAAGCTCTAGGGGAAACCTATGAAAAAACTTCATAGGTTTCCCATGCTTGTTATTACAGCACTGATGTTGTGCTTTAGGAAGGGGGAAACAATACACAGGATTAGAAGTGTCTCAGCTGACATGACTTCTTCTCCTGTTCCGGTGTGTGCTCAGGTGAGAGCAGTGGAAAGAATTGCACGCTGTCCCTGAGGAATTTAGACAGAGCCAAACAACACAGTGTCTCTCCAACGCAGACTGTAAACGGTGGCCCGGTACAGCCTATAGAGCACACAGCCATGAGCTGCGCACTCGGCGCCTTGACATCAGAGTGTCTGGCCTCAGTCATGTGACCAGAGAGGTCTGGGAGCGGTGCACTGAGCTATCACAGCTCATCACAGACAACACACACAGCTTTAGTATGCGGTATGCACACAGAGGCTGGGCTTTGTTTGTGGTAGATACAAACGAAAACTTGACCATTACTTAACTTGTTAGGGATGATAACGCCAAAACGGGTTGGTCTAATGCAACTAAAACCGACTCGTTTAAATATAAAGGGAAGAATGAACAACAAACAGCAAGAGGCAGGATGTTTGTTTCACAAAAAAACCATAATTAGTGTAATGTTTTCACTCTCTGGTAATCTTAGAAAATTGCTACTGATTCTCAAGGCTGTTGGGTTGAACCACCATTCAATCCAGTTACAAAACCTCAACAAGCCCTTCCTCTGAAGGCAGAGCCATGCTGGTTTGATTTCAGAGACAGCTGAAGAAAATTAGGTAGCCAAAAGGATGTGTGCCACTCCTGTCCACCTCTTTAATAGCGTCACTCTTTGCCGTGTCAGTGGGACACTGCGTGTGAAGTGTGGGACAATATATAAGACAACATATTAGCTGTCTCTATACTGCCTAGTCAGTGCTAGTGCTCTGTTGAGACTCCATGTTAAACATAAGGTCATCATAGTTTTGCTACAACAATCCAATGACTCAGGCATTTCAGCACATAGGCCACATCTTGCACTTTTGCGCCAGAACTTCCATCGAGAAACCAAACTCTTGCTTAGATTTCGTACAGAGAGAGAAAAAGGAAATGAAACAAAGCCTGCAAATAAATCCAAGGAGTAGAAATGTTACAGCTGGTGACCAGTCCAGTGCTGCAACTATGACAGATAAACAGCACTGCCTGAATTCCTAAAGAACTTGTATATTCAGCTGAGGAGATCCATTTTGTATAGATGACAAAAAAGGGAGAAAAAAAAACCCCAATGAAAACATCGAAAAAAAGTGAAAGAGCATGGGATGTGAATGGGGAAAGCCTCTCTGCTTAGCAATATAACAAACAAACTGAAAAACTCAATACGTCTGATAAAGATGATGATGATTTGTAGTCAAGTCAAAAGGGAAATGGATGCATCTCCTCCCAGTGCCAAGTATGTGCGCTCATGTGTGTCCTGCATGTTAAACACACAGCTGATCGCGACCATCACTGGATTCTCTTGTGGCTCACAGCAGGGCACAAAGGGCAGATTGAAGAGTCAGGAGTGTCTCTGATTGCTCCTCTTTTTGCCTTTTAGATATTGATGAACTCTCATTTAGGAACAAAAAAGGCGTTAGTGGGTAACAGCAGTGTTATTGGTAATTACTTCAAGCACTTAGCTTAATGTAGTTTTCCACAAATATTCATTACAGCCCCTTTATAAGCCCTGGATCACCTCCAGAGTTCAACTAAGGCTAAAACTTAAGGATGTGTTTGTCCACCTTAAAGAAGACAAGAACAGATTCTGATTGGTTGTTTCAAGCTGAGAGTCCTGTTGTATTATATATAAATGAGTAACAGATTTTTTTTTTAAAAGAACAGAAAAAGAAAGGGGGAAGTTACAACAGTTAGGTACAAATTTACCCATGGGTTTTATTCAAAACTATGTCGCTGTAAGAATTTGTAACATTTTAGCTATGACGCATAACCAATACTTGCCGTAGTGTTATAGTGCAATACATACACCGTCTTGACATGGAGGAGTAGCCCTAATAAGGCCAATACTGTTCGAGTTTCACTTCTAATGGCACTATCTTTGTGACTTCAGTGTAGTGCAACAAGTAGTAACGGTAGACTTCTACTTTCCCACCTGCTTTGACACAGCCACGTCAAATTATTATCGGGAGAAAAATGACCTTTAGGCAGTACGCAGAAAGCGCTGAGCTCAGCTTAACACAGCCAGTGCTCTGCGGCACCCGCTGTACGAAATAAAGTATCGCTATTTAGGTTGGTATTGAGGCTTTAAAATCTATTCTAACTTACTAACATCTGGTATCTCACTGAAACTTTGTCACGGAAGAAAATGACGCGTACGACCAACGGCTATGACTGACAGCCGAGGCGTCCAATAGCATTCAGGGAACTGACCATATACGTTCCAAGCGATCCTGACCGAGCCAATTGACAGAAAACAGGGGTGGACGCTTCGACGTTTCAAGTTAGATTGGTTCACAGAGGCCCAAACCCCGGGGTAGCAAAATATTTGCCGAAGGAAATTAGCGGTGGCCGCGGGGTTGCTGACCAGGACACTGCGACTTCAGAGGGAACTAAGCTTGTGAGCTAGACGACTTCCTCTGCAAAACGAATAACACTTGATTCCTGATTGGCATGAACATGATAAGGAGGGAACATAGCATGATAATAGCACCGGTGTAAACACCGTGAATAAAAAAGCACCACCTACCCAGAAATTCTCTAGGAAGTACGGCGTTATCATCTTGCTTTATTACTCTTCGCCACAACTCTTCAGTTTGTTGTAATGCAACTTTTGAAGCGTATATCATCCACCGTCCTCCCCCCGTTTCTCTTGTATCTGCCTTTCCCCGTTTTCCTCCTCTCCCCTTTCTTCTCCCTCCCCACCTACAGACTCCACCTCCACCCGGCGTCTCTCCCCTATGGTTTATTCCCGTAGAAATGTAGACGTTCAGTGGGTGAAACAGCGCTATCAATGGCGAAGAGAGACACTACAGTCGCCGGATGAAATGCTGCCTTCACATGCTTTACGAAAATTCCCCACATAGAAGGCCGAGATTGACTAAAATACAGATAAACCATAACGCAGCTATGTGAAAATAATAGTATATAAAAATAAATAGTAAGATATTATTAGCTATATCACTGTTTGTTTTAGTTAGCATTACTTATGAATTCAGCATCTACAGATATGTCTCCCTGTTTAATAAATCTATGTGCCGATTTGTTGTGCACTAGTGGGTAAAGATTATTCATACCCGTTTAAACGTCCTTTTCCAGTGGGATTGTTTAGTCAACACACGTTCTACCAATATTGCAAAAGCAAATACTCTTGTTACGGTTGTGGTTTATTTAAAGTATAAGAAAAGGTCTTCCAACACCAAGTCTATGAATAAGCCTTTACATTTATTTAAACTGATTTATAGATTTAGCAGTATGCCACTTTTCAAGGTTTTGCAACTAATCATCTGTTGGGCAACAAGCATCTAGGTTTTGGAATAAATCGTCTTTCCACGTTAGACAGTTACATTGTTAATTTTTAAATCTTGTCTTAAACACCTGTATGCTGCCTGGCCTTCGACCCAGTGTGAGACATTGATCTTACTTGTTTTTGTTGTACGACAGTTGTTTTTGTAAATGATTGCTTTCACTCTACTTATTCACTTTTGTGTACAACCACTTTACATCTGCTGTGGCTGTTTTAAAGTGCTTTATAAATAAATAAACATTGTATTTAAAGGCCCATTTACAGTCGGCACAGTGGACAGAGTCTGCTATTTGTGTAATTCCAATTTCACAAAGCCTGATAAAGTACCAGTGACATTGCCAAAAAAAAAAAAAAAAAAAAAAAAAAAGACTTGGAGAAAATACATGATAAAGGCCCACAATAATGTAAACAATTTATTGGAACAATGTACAGATTCAAGCTATGGTAACCAGTCACACCCACTATATCATCTTACAAATATTACAAAATTACTACAGTACAATATAGAGTCTTTGCATGATCCAAAATATTTGGTGGCCCCAAAAGTATTACTTATTTTTAAAATTCAGCAGCTTATAAAAAAAAAAAAAGAAAAATCAAAACATGTCTATGAGAATGATGTTTTCACTTTCATTAGCAAAAGGATGAAGGCAGATAATCTAATCAAGTTTAAAGGCTAATTAAACTAGACTACTAGAGCTCCTTGACTAGACATTCCTTAATATTGATGGGTGCTTTATAAAATACAAATTTTTCAATAAAGCTTCATAAAGTCAAACCTATATTTGCAGAGTTGTCAACATATGCAATTGCTTTTAAATCAGCTTTCACCTGCATCTCTACATACAGTGTACTGTACTTCTATTGCAAAACCCCAGCAAAAATCCTCAAAGTATTTGCATTAAAGGCATTGTGCAGAGATTACACCATTTACCTAAGCCTGATAACAATCACGTTTGACAATAAGGATGTAGAAGTAGGAATCGTTCCTACTTCCTGGTTTCCAACTGTAATCCCACTGTTCAGCTAGCAGTGTTGTATGTATTAATGCTAATGTGAAGTAACACCCACTGATGATGGGTGGCTTTTTAAACCAATCTTTCTTGTTTGAAGAGATGTGGAAAGGTGGAGACATGAGGAAATCGATTAAAAAAAAACAAACAAACAAAAAAAACCAAAAAAAAACCCCCAAAACAAATAGAGACACAAACACAGAAACACACACACACACACACACCCAACCTGAGGTAAACACAAAAACATATTCATATAGTGAAACAAGTACAATGTATAGCAGCAGTTACGTCAAAATTATAGCACAGTAGTAATTGGGATTGTTGTGTGTTTTGTAGAACTACTATCTTTTGAAGAAAGAACAGAAGTGTGTGCACATCCACCCCGTCAAGCTGCGATTACTTCATATTTTTGCAAGCCGCGAGCTGGAATGTGACAAGACAAAAATCACTTCTAAACACATAATGATGTGACACATACGAGTATTTGCCTCTGTATTCCATGATGCATTATAACCTGCATTCACCGTGTATGTCCTCAAAAAATGTTTAATCTAAGATTAGTAATACATTTCTTAATGTGGCAGTTGAGCTAACACATTAAACTACTTCTACACTCTAATATCCCAATTGGATCAAGATGCTTAATGCATTAAGGTCCACACATTTTAGCAGCAATGCTCAATGACCTGTCAGGTCATATTCTAAAGTGTTTGGCTACATCATTCATTTTAAGCACTTGCTAAGTAAGTAGGTAAGTAAGTAAGTACATTTTAGGTGCATCACAAAGGATTTAAATACTGCAATTATTACTCTGGCCAGCAGAGGAAGAATGGATGGGCGTAAAAAATTAAAATTAAACAAAACAATAATATAAAAAAAAATAAAAATAAAAATCCATCATGGAATACATTCAGGCCATCTGCAACTTAAACATATAGATTTAAAAAAAAAATAATAATAATAACAACACTGCAACACAAGAAGACAACATGTAATTTCACAGTATTTAAAATCTACATATCCAACTATAGGTGAAAGGTGAAGAAGAGAACACTAGCAAGATTACTGTGAAGTCTTTAAAAGTCACAGTGATGCTGAACATGGTTGCTATATAAAAAAAATAAATAAAACCAAAACTTGATTGAAGCTCCTGCAACCTTCCCACTTTAAGTTGGGGTGTAAGGGGCCACCAACATGCAAAAGATGAAAGTACCCCACAGTGACAACCACCCAAAACATTAGAAAGTCATCCTCAAGATCATGCTTTTAGCACAAAAATTCCAACAACCAATAACAAAAACATCAGTACATTGAGAAATTAACATAGTTAACATTGATTTGATGGTTTATATGGTTCTGACAACCAAAGTCACAAAAAAAAGCAAAAGCAAAAAAGCAAAAAAAACAAATCACTGAGACAGTATTTGTGCCATTGTGACATTTACGTCCAAAACACAATGACACAATAATCAGCAAACAGGATCTTGTTATCCTGCATGCTTCTCCTTCATTTGTCCTTTCCGAGGCTCAGACAATATAAAAGGATAAAGTAAGCATCTAAAGCTTTGATATGCCTGCAGATAGATGTCCATGTCACATTCACGCCACAAGACCAAACAATGATTCACTCGGACATCACGCCACAGCCAAGATTTTACACATTTTTCTAAGTCAGTGTGTGTAAAGCCCGTCATGCTACATTACAGCTGATTGCCGTAAATCTCCAGTAGAAGAAAACATGAGTACTGTAAATACAAGACCCAAAAAAAAGAACCTTATCAAAGCTCAACAACAGCTGTCAACACATTTCACTACAGCTTTTCCACAATGATATACACATGCTACCCATTTTCAGAAAAGCTGCTCATTTAAAAAACAAAAACTATGTGCTCCCTTGTGACAAAACAGCTTTTTCTGTAGGAACTTTAAACCATCTCTGTACTTACAGGAAATGTGTCTCAAAGAACCTTCAGCTTTACTTCATAATACTTCTCGTTTACTCTTATAAACGCATATCTGAGCAGAAGACCTACATTTCTCCTTGTCTAACAAAAAGTACAGGGTTTTGTAAAGATTTCTCAATTTTTTCCACATTCATTTCTTCTCAGTAGTCCAGAAAACAAGATGTTTGGAGAATAAATGGAGAGGAAAAAGCAAAAAAAACCCCCAAAAAACAAAAAAACAACAACAAAAAAACCCCCCCAACAAACTACAACTTCTGATTCAGATATTAGATGAATTTTCCTCCAGTGATAAGGTTGTCCTGCCAGTCCCTTTTGCCCCTTTGTCTGTGCATAGGGGCACTGAGAACTGTAGCTATCATCTCCCTCCCACCCCATCCACCAGGTCAAGGAGGGGGGTCAGCACCCCTTCCCCTTCCCTCAGCAGGCAGATCCTTCCCCCCAGTAAAGGGTAACATGCTCCCTGGGATGGTTCCCGATATTGTCTCCCATAGTGAATGACCTGTATATAGAGAAAACCCTGATTAGAATACAACATTTTGGGTTAAATAATAAAAATTATTTTCAGAGTGGTACCAACCCCAACGATGAGGCACGTGCTGTGGAAACAGTTACACCCCATAAAAGGTTGCCAACCGTTCCTTCAGTGGCATTGGAAACTGATCTGCGAAGCGTCTCCAGTTGTCGTCTCCCACCTGGTTCTTAAACCCATGAAGGATCTGAAATTAAACACCACGAGATGTTTATACTGAGGAGTGCTTTTCAAAATAAATCCTGTGCATTTTAAAGGGTCAACTGCAAAAGCTGCCATTCCTGAATTTGGTCACTAGGGAGCAGCAATAACTGTTGATAAGCAATAAATGGGTTAAAGCCTGAGTGCAAACTCTGAAACCAGGCAAAACTGACAGAATTTATTCAGCGATTTTTATTGTTAGTGTTTTTCAGCTTTTACCTTGTAGAACATGTCTCTGAGGTCATCCTTTGGATTGACCCAGGAAGCCACTGCATCACAGAAGAATATAAAATCCTGTTCCAGAGAAAATAAATAAGGCGATGCTTCAGCTTCCAGAGTTATTAAAAACAAAGTGGCCACACAGTCATCTCTCTACTGCATCTCACCTGCACTACACCTCCTGGATTTACACTAATCATAGTGCAAATTCCTCTGAATGCGGAATCCTTCTCCTCGTTGTCCCTTATATTTCGCAGACAGGTGCACCTGACAACAGGGACGGCCACATTTAACACCACGCTTATCTTAAGAATACTTGAGCAACAACAGAAACCAGCATAAATCTGCAACTATGAATAACTAGTACAGAAACTCGGATGCATTCAGTACATGTTACTAAACTGACATGCATGTTTATAATGCCAACTTTGAATGAAGCCAATTACCTCCTTTGACACAAATGTGTTTTCATTATCAATCCTTTTCTTCATATACTCTAAAGACAAATTACATTTTTCAAATGTGATCAAAATGTCCTGCAACAACTAACCCACAAAAATGAAGAGCCACTCCCAATTTGCATCTGATCAAGGTTCAACTTCGGTGTTTTCTCCTCGTATGCCTCTGAACTGCTTCCAGTAACACTGCTGACACCTCCAAACCTGCACTTTTAATCAATGCTAGCATATTTTCCTGACATTTGCACAGTAATGTATGGTAAAGTGAAGCGCGGTGCAGCTGCCATACACATAAGTCCCTGGGAACTGTTGCAATGATGCTTAAAACCTTTGTAAGCCTGTTGGTTCTCCACTCAGACTGATCAGGAAGAGTTTAAAAAGAAATTGATAATGACTGAAATATATCTCTTTAAAAAAAATAACTTTCCCTACTTTTTTCATTTCACCAAGGAGATCTGTGAGTCATTGCACGTGTGCAAGTGAAAAAAGAAAAGAAAAAAGAGCATAAACGGAATGATTTAAAGGATCAGCAGCTCTTGAAAGCTTTCTAGAGGTGCACTAGGAAGCAATGCTAAAGAGGCGATTGGTCAAGTTTGCCATGATTTGTTTGGTTTTTTTTTTAAAGCCACAGAACTTTTTGATCACTTTGCACATTTATCTAAATATGAAATTGTTTCCCGATTTACAACACATGAAGCATGCACACAAAAGAGATTCAAGTAAAACAAATCAAGCATTTTAAAATATTTAAAACTCAGAAACTCTTCTAATATCTTCACTGATGTCTTTGAGCAGTGTGTTCAGCAAAACCTCATCTATAGCACCTTGAATATAACATTACTTTTTTGTTTTGTTTTCGAAGATCTACTAAAGAAGGTTTGGGGTCGTTTTGGGACAGGCACATGCAGCTGGGTGACTACTAAATGAGAAAGGAATTTAAGAATGCTCTTTCTCATTAAAAGACTGCATCCTTTCTCTGTTGTTGAACCAGCAGGCATGTGACAAAAAAAAAAGAAAAATCTGATCCCATGCATCTTTTAGGTTGTTAGCGACAGTTTACAATGACCAAAAAAAAACTAGAAATTAAACAAATTAATGTATAAAAAACACATGAAGGTGCTACTGAGGCAAAAACAAATCACAAGTAGGACCTAAAAGAGGACAGGGTTAGTCACACGGTTGGCAATGATTACAAACTGATAGGAAAAAAAACAAACAAAAAACCAAAAAAACTGAAAAGAAAAAAAAAAAAAAACCCAAAACGCTTTTGAGAAAGGAGAGTGAGAAGGGGAAGAGGAGGAGAGCTACAGGGGAGAAAAAGGGAAGAACAGGCGACAGACGAGAAGATCAGAGGAAAGCAGAGAGAAGATGAATTAAATAAAAGATTGAATAATACACACCAGGGTCTTATAAACTGCTGTAGCATGGGTGCCACCTCTTGAGGACAAACGTAACCAAGACGACCAATTGTTATTGCTAAGGTAACGCAATCACGGTTACACACCACCAAACGCCAACCAAGACATGAGCAATGAGGAGGGGGGAGGAGAAAAAAATAAAGAAAAAACAAACAACTCAGAGACAGAAATCAACAGAATCTGTGTATGATAATAAACAGAAGATTTCACTAGCGTTGATTATTACTGCCCCTTCAAGTCAAAAGGGAGGAATGTAAAAATATGACACTCTAAAAAAAGACATACAACACGTTTAAGGGAGAACACATTGACAACTCTGACAGGACATTCATAGAAAAGGCAAACAATGGCATCTGCTTCCAGGAATTACATGGATTTAAAAAAAAAAAAAAAAGAAGCTATTTAAATTGATCAATTTGATGAAACTGTACGTGCCAAGACACATGCTAATAAAAGGTGTAGCATGTATGGCGTAAAACAAGAGCAGTTCAGTGGGATTTTTTTTCCCCCTCTTAGCGATTTCTCCCTTAAACTCACAAATGTTAATTTTCATAAGAAACAGAAATGTTTTTTGTTTTGTTTTTCTTTTGGAAAAGAAATGACAGATTACTCCAAGCCAACTACATGGAGGGAGACTAGTATCCAGCACAGCAGGTTCTTATGAGGCAGAGAGGAGGGAGGACCTAAGTTTAAGAAGACACAAAACTATGCAACATTCTCATTAACAAACAGGCATTTATGAACAGTCCAATGACACATGCAGAAAGCAGATGGTATGCTCATTAGAGTAGAGTTCAGTGCAGGATCAGCTGATTAGAGGCAAACTGAAGAGTGCCGCTGTGCGAGCCGAGAATTTACAGCCACCTTAAACTGTGGTATTATGTGACCTAGTTTAAAAATAGTTCCAGTGGTACGCTGGCTCTCGTGGAAACATCCATGTTAACGGAATTTACACATGGCTATGTTTGCTAAGGTTTGATTCACTGTGGCGTTGTCAATTTATAGATCGATAACATGCAAGAAACTGTTAGTGGAAAGGTTAATGATCTGATACTTCAAAAATTGAAGTTGTATGATGCCCAATTGTTAAGACATGGTTATTGATTATCATGTATCCTGCATCAAACATTGGCCATTCTTAACAACATTTAACATCTATTGGCAGATATGCATCCACATTTAAAGAACAGTAAATAAAAGCAACAAATAAACTGACAGCAAACAAACAGGAACACATCTATAGAGTCCCTAGTTTTATTTCCTTTTATTTTGGCAGGTCACACTTCACCCTTGCATGCATAATTTTGATGCAATGTTCACTTGACTCATCCAATTCAAATCTCCAATGCATTTGGTTCAAACAAGAGTAGAGTGTGCAACCTAAAAATAATCTCAGCTAGGTGCCCTACTTTTAGTCAGTTTAGGTGTCATTTGGGATTAGTTGTTTAGCTGATCAGTAACTATGTGAGGCTATGCAGTCATCTATCTATAATTCTGTGTAAGCTTTGCATTTGGTTTCATTACAATATTGTACTTCACCTCATAGAGCAAAGTCAGTCGACATTAGTTCATTCCAAGGCAGGGCTCTTACACGGTTTGCTCAGTTGAAGAGTGTTAAGAATTTCACACCAGGGCTTGCTCAAGGCTTCATTTTAATTTTATTTCAACTTACAGGCCACTGTGCCAGGCTGCAAATCAATACCTGAAATATTCAGCATACTTTGGTGAAACAAGCAAAACTAGTAAGGCTCATACCTTGGGAAAGGCTGAAATTAAAAGGGAAAGACACGCAGTCTAATAAGTATAGTTAATCCTGGCTAAGTGGACCTGAGTGAGTGAGTGAGTGTGTGTATAAGTGTATACACCTCCCTCTCTCTGTGTTTGTGTGTGTGTGTGTGTGGCAACCTGGCTGGCTGACGGGCTCAGCACTACCACCGAGTGGTACCTGTGTTCTCCAGTAGTGTCTTTGGGGTATTGGGCCTGTTAATGATCTCCACCAGTTGGTGCAGCACCATCGCAATGTATGGTTGCATTTCAGGCCCTAAGAGTGTAGGTATAAGAACTTAAGTTAATTCAGATTTTAAATGTGTCACTGTACATCGTCTTAAAAGAAAGGCACTCACCCATTTGTATAGATATCTCTCCAATTGCCCATGTTGCATTGTTGCACACTGATATTAACTCTGGGTTTAAATTTGTACCCAGTATGGGCATGAAATCAGCTGAAAGGAGGAAAATTAATATCTTAGAAAATTACTTGGAATTTATTGTCACTGGTGCTTCAGAGTCAAGTACACCGAACGTACCGATGCATGGTTTGACATGCTGGAAACAAGCCTTGGTGAGATCCCCTAGCAGAGCAAATGAACTCTGACGAACTTCTGGCATTTTGTCCTGAACAGTTAGAGAAAAAAAAAGAGAGCACAAGGTGAGACATGCAAGTCAGTTTACGTTTGTTTGTTTTTTTCATGTTAAATACTTTTACAGGGCCTTACCTGCATGCACTGGTACATGAGGGTGAGGATATTGCTACGAGCCACCAGCTGCTCAATGGTGCCTCCCAATCCTTCTGCCAGTCCACTAAGAAGATCCAAAGCCACAATCATGAAGTCTTTGTCAGGGGCCTCATACTGTTCTGGTTGGGACTGATGAAGCTAGAAAATATAACATGACTTAATTTAACAGTAATAAATATTAAATAATAAGTTATATGGCTTCCATCTATGGATCCACCCCACTGTGGTAGTGGTTAAATGTCCACTAAATACCTTGTTTACCACTTGGGGCCAGTGCAGCAAATTGTAAACAATACTAACAGATTGTTAACTTTAAAAAAAACACAATAAAAATCACCATTTTTGTTGTTGTTTTGCTTTACATCGAGTTCCACTTGACTACGCAGAGTCTCCAGCAGGTTTAAATGTTTTCATTTTGAATAAATAGATAATAGAAAATGCACAGAAAGTCTTTAAGTTGTCCATTCTAGACATTCTCACCATGGACTGAGCAAGGGTCTTTTGAACGAGGTTGACACAGCGTTGGTACACGGGCTCACAGTAGGGCAGGAAGCCACTCTGCAGTGCTGTGGCTACAGATGACAGACACTGAGGAAGGTAGGAATTGTGGGTTAGATACAAAAATCATGGATATTATGCAAAAATTTGACACCTTTAAGTGTGCATGAGAAACTCACTTCTAACAAAGGGAAAAGATCTTTGTCTTCATCTTTTAGTTGGTTCCATTTCTGGATCAAGGGTGGCATCAACATCTGGATGTACTCCTAATACATATCACACATTGAATGCACCGATAACAATGGCTGCCAATGTATTCTATTTTACATTCAAACAAATACAGCTTTTTTGATATTTTACAAAAATAAGTACATGACAACAGCAGTATTAATGTTAGATTTGCATAGAAATGTGAAGTGAAATCCAGCAAATGCTTCTGTTTTGCATACCGGTTTATTGAGATGGTGGCCCACTGAATCTGCAAGTGTTCCTATTGCATCATAAAGAATTAGCAGATTTTTATGTTGGTACTTGCTGAAAGCAAACACCAGTGTGTCCAGGATGAATGCCAGGTAGGGCACCAGCTCTGTACAAGCCTCCTCCTCCAAAGTGGCAAAGGCACTGGCAGGGAAAGATTAAAAATGGGGGGTTAAAGCAATGTGTGAAAGTAACTACTCTGAAATTTGGATGCACCTGAATCCTTCAGGGGAATATGTGGGAAACACAGATGCAAAAAAAAAAAAAAAAGAAAAAAGAAAAAAAGTCAGAGTTAATGTGCTGTAAAATGAGAGACATGGCTTTATCATCTCACTCACCTGCAAGCAGCCTCCTGCACACGCTTGTTGCTATCCAAAATGCGTTTGAGCAGCTCTGTCATTAAAGGCTTCAGGTAAACATCCGGAGGCTGGCTGACAACCCAGTGTGCATAGCGGCTCAGTGTCCAACAGGTGATAGAACGCACCAGGGCTTTTGTGTCAGACAAACACTGGATGAGATGAGGGATGAGCTCAGGCAGGTATGGGATCATTCCTTGCATGCAGCCTGGAGAAAAAGGATAACAAAAGTATTGTTTCAAAGTGGTACTTCTTCTGATTTTATATTCAAAGAGGGACCTCCCTCTCTTCAATTTCTCTTCATTTCCCCCTTCTTACCTTCAGCTATAGCCCCCAGCACTAGGATTCCAGACTCTTTAACTACCCACTCTGGATGGAAAAGCAGCTCTTTGAGAAGAGGCAGGATGTGCATCAACAGATCTTCCCTGAACACGTTGGCCAACACGTCGAGCGCTGCTGCTGAACACTTGCCTAACAGCACACACATACACAGAAACAAAGATCATACAGATGTAACAAGCATAATACAAACAAGCAGAAGACAATTAGTACACCATCTGCTTTTTGGGACTGTTAAAAAGGTGCACGATGTGGCATGTTTGTTCTACTGATTATAAAGTTACATAAAACCTAAGAAAAATGAGATCTTCCTCTTCTCTATTAGCCGTTTGGACTACAAGACAATGCAGGGCTCCTTTCAGTGGAGTTCATGGATAAAGAGCCACTATGAATTATTTTGAAACAACCATCACAGAGCAATCTAGACAGTTCAATTTAGATATGCACTGAACTCACGCAGGTTCCAGTCAGAGATAGTATCATCATCATCTAGTTCGTCATCTTCATCCTCCTCATCCTCAATTCCATCACCCTCATGCTGTTGGGCAACAGTGCGGGAGCGATGGAAGCGTGGTCTGATGTCTTGCTCGTTGTCTGGAATGGCCTCATCCTCTTCAATGTCTCCCTGAAAATGAACGTATGGTATAAAAATTCTTCAGCGTGTAGGCATTAGCATGAGAGTTCAGTCAGCTGAAACCAGAAATTAGCTATGCATTTTGTGTTGTAAAATGTATACAACTCTAATTTGTTTGTACATCACAAACAACTTAACTGCATGTCAGCTTGACTCCTGGAGCAGTTTATCATTTTACCGTCACGTAAACATATTAGGCAGTACAAACTGACCTTGAGCAGAATGATGTCAATCTCAGAGTACTTCATCCCGTTGACAAGCACCGGAGTGAGCCTGGAGCAGCGGCGGGAAAAATGATGAGAACAAAGGGCAAGGTTAGGGCAGAACTCACAGGCAATTACTCACATTTGGTCCCTGCTGTGGACACAGTTTAATGTGACAATTTGGTGACAGATGTTAAACCTGAGGTCAACTCTTAATCAGCCACCGTGAGGTGAGGAAAAATAACACCCTAGTACAAGGTCTTCGCTGACTTGCTGCCAAGGCTGCTATGAATCAGCTACTTTCAAAACCAGCATAAGTCTGTACATTACATCTGGCTGTGTGTGTGTGTGTGTGTGTGTGTGTGTGTGTGTGTGTGTGTGTGTGTGTGTGTGTATTTTCTTACTGGGAGAGGTGGCCACACAGCACTTCCTTACACACCGGCTGCTCGGCCAGTGTCAGCCAGAACTCACAGGCCTCTAAGGCAACATTCTCGTCATGGTCCTGAGTCCTCTGTAGCATGTACTGAATTTAAAAAACAAAACAAAACATACAAATAAACAAAGACATTTTCACGTACAAATCTGAATATTTCATCCCAAAGGAAGGAATGCAACCAAATCTAAAACCTGCGACGCACTACTATGATTCTGTTCAGAGAATAGTTCATTTCATTTTTGTCTTATTATAATGACCATGGTGTATGTTTGATCAATGCCTCTAAGAGGAGTTGGGGAACAGACAATCTATATCAAACTTACTACATAAATTCTTATAGTACCAGGACCATCAACATCTATACAGCTTTTGGAAATAATTTTTACCTCACAGATAATATAAGTGTATAAGCTGATCTAAAAACGAACCACAACATTATAGTACATCAGTGCGTGCCTGTGAATTGTCCTCATCTTTAACGTTCATGAGTTCAGTACACGTTGCATATATGTTTTATAAGGGCCAAAGATTTGCAAGAGTCTAAATCAAGCAGTGATGTGAGTAACTGTAACTGGTTACTTTGTCTTCTATAATGAATAACTCACAAGGAAGAAGAAGAAAGAAAAAGTATTTCTAATTTGTTTGTTTGGTGCTTTTGAACATCTGACTACTATGATATAATGAATATAAAAATAATAAAATGATAAATTCACAAAAAGTGTTTGTATTTTAATACATGAGTAAAGAAAGTGAAGCCAGTAACACAACTAAAAGCTACCCGTGCATGTCTATTGTTTAAACCAAACCCATCAGAGAAAAGCAAATGGGCTGATAAAGAGTAAGCAATAACTCTTTATGAGAAACTATCATTTTATAGATTTAGTGGGCAAACAAATAATTATTCAGCAAAGTCATGTTTGCAAAATTGGGGGGAAAAATAAATTAAAACAAACAAACAAAAAACAAAACAAAACACAGCCCTACTTTATTCGGCCATGTTCATCAGAATGACATAAAACGACCTCCAGTACGACAGAGTTGCTTACTGCTGTGTTATTAATAGAGGTTTATGTCATATGTCATATTTACTCAGGGTTCATCCACATTTTCCATTTCAAAATGTCATATTTATCCACACTCCTGAGGTTTATTGAGAAAAAAAAAAGAAAAAAGAAAAAAAAAGAAAAAACACCCTGAATTTAACAACAAGCTACATGATTTTTTAGGTATCTAACATGCAAGTTTCATTTTGAAGAGCACACTGTTATCCCCCCCCCCCATTTCCTTTTTACATGAATACATTAGGGTGGTCGTGGCTTCTCCACTAGCTGACTCACTAATGTAAGTGATTCAATCCTGGCTCTTCAGGTATGCATGCCAAAAGGGCTTTGGGTAAAGTGTTTTAAGTATATGTATAAAAGGTACTGTGTGTGTGTGTGTGTGTGTGTGTGTGTGTGTGTAAACATGGCTTGTGCTGCAATGCCCATTCAATGGTTAAATGGACTATAGTACGTGCCAAATAAATGATAGTCCATTTATGTTACTATATAATCCAAAAATGTTCTGTCAAGCTTGACATTTGACCATCTGAAATGCTGACTTAATATAATTCAAAGACTGTAGAGGGAGCTGTGTGGAGGAGTGTGCATTCGGGTGCAGGCTAAGGTTGGCCTGCTCTCTCACATAGTAGTATTTTGTCTGAGGTGCCTGCCTTCCCCAAATGCTATTGAAAAAACACTGCAGAACACAGGGAGAATCTAGAACTATACCACCTCTCTAAACCTTGAAAACCCATTTCAATACTGCACCGATTCCCCGATTATCAGCTTTTAGGCGCCTCCCTTTTAGTTAATATAGTCATTCTTCATCTTTACAATACACTCACCTCTATGATGTTATGCATGTGTGGCAGGAGACGATCGAGGCGAACCTCAAGCAACATAACAAGAGCTCTACAAACATTCTTCCTCACTTCTGGCTCATCATCTGTTGCCAGTGCAAAGAGATTCTACAGAGGGCAGGGCGACAGCTTAAAGTTAATACCACTGTTGGCAATAACATAAGAATAAATATGATTGAGAGGGGAATAGTCAATACAGTAATGCAGAACATTACAGATAATGTACCAGTGTTTTAGATGTTTGTGAATGTACACAGTTCTGCGATTTGCTGTATGTATAATCTGTAGCCATTTGCTTTAAATGTCCAGTTTACTATATCAAAATGTTAAATATATACCCCATATCTTTAAAAGACATAACAAAGAAAGACATACATTGAGGTGCTGCACCATCTTACGGTACAAACTGACATTACAGAAAGGCCCCAGCTTGACTTCAGTTGAGTTGTCTTCAGCACAGTACACAAATGTTTCGGACATAAAGTCATAGCTGTTCGATTTATGACGGCTTTAGTTCATTTATTACACTTTTAAACTATTAATTGCTACTAACTATTCAGTTTTTTTGTGCTTCAGCCTCTGCCAAATATCTGACTTCAATTTTCTTATTATTAATCTCTTCTCCCAAGCCCTAAACATAATATAATTTGCAATAATTTGCATGAGGCTTGGCATATGCGGCGACTGATTGCAGAAAGCCACAAACTGGAGAGGTAAATCCCAAACTGTCAGAGGAATAGCTCGCCTTATTGAAGTGACCCTTTAGTAGCTTCTGTTTCTTTCTTTTGGGGCCAATGATTTGTTTTGCATATAGATACACTTAAAAAAAAAAAAACAAAGCATAATAGATAATATAAAGGAGCATTAGAGTCTGACTTGCCTCAATGAAAGGATCGATGTGAAGCATAAGAGCCTGAGTCCTGCTGATGATGAACTGATTGACGCAGGCGATGGCATGAGACCTGCAACAGAGTAACAACCACATTAGAGTCACACCGACATGTTTTCCTCACATGTTGCACACTGTGAATGTAGCCTCTGTATTATTATTTGCCCCATCTCCTCCAATCTAACCTCCAAATATGAGAAAGCTCTCTCTCTACAGGAGTTTTACACTGCAATAGACACTCGTTGTGTGTCGTCTCTAAGAAACATAAGACAGACTGAAAATGTACATACTGGCTGTGTATTCAGATTTAGACTAGACATTTTATTGTATCCAACAAATGGAGAATAGTTCAGGCAAGACACAAAGTCACAGTTTTGGTACACCAGCTGATATCAGCTGGAATGTCAAGTAAGTCCCAGTAGAAGTTTTTCATCAATTTTAAATTACTGAGGAGGAAAGGAACCATCTTCATTTGCTTAAAGTAGTTTTAACTGAAAAGTATGCACCGTCACTAAACAGGTATAATAAACAGCATTCACAGACAATTTAAATGCAATGCCATGCACATTCTAAAAGAGCGTAACAGACTAGGTCATTTCAAATAATAAAACATCCATGTGTAAGTGAAAGGTTCAAAGGACAGTGTAACTTAAAATCAACTTCAGTCAGCAAAATTGGAAAAAAAGAAGTATTATGATACCTAATCTTAGGACTGCTGTGTTTGAAAAACTGCAAGAACTTGGGGATCATGATGTTCAGAGGACGGTCCAGCATGTCACTGTCCAGGATCTCAGCAGAGTCCTCACAGATCTTCTGAAGAGCTCCGAAAGCTCCCTGAAAACAAAGAAAAAAAAATGGCATAAGGAAAAGACAGCAAAGTAAACAATGAGAAAGAAAGAGACATGATGGAAGATTGAATTTTTCTGCTAATTTATCAGGAAGTTAACCCCAAAATACTGAGACACTGAAGTAGACAGTAGGAATAAAACGTATTTGGAACTGGTCTTATTTGCCTGATTCTCATCTAACATTGAGGCAAAATTTACTGTATAATAACATAATTTGCTTCATTGCATAGTAAGAATAAAGTCTGCAATCGGAAGCACGCATAAGAGCCAAAGGCTTTACATGCTTAAGAGCCAAATATGACAGGTACAATGTAAGAGGCCACACAGTGAAATAAATAAATTGCCCGTATGGTACACTATAGTCATATTACAATCACGCATATTTAAACCCAAGCCCAAAACAAAATCACCCTGGTTCTATAAATCCACATACTGTGTAGAAGCTCTGTAACATATGAGACATGGAGGATCATAGTGCTAGTATTTGCACAGTGAAAGCACTAAATAATACATTCCACCTTCTCATCCACGATGTTCAATAGGATTCATCCACTTCTGCTCTAATAACCTTCAAACAGTTGGCGCACACATACACACGCACACACGCACACACACACACAAGCTGCTTGACAGATGGTTAGTATGCATGCTCACGATATGCTGCAGACTTCAGTCTCTCTCACAAAAATAAATAAATAAATAAAAACATTGCAGCCTGAGAGGCAGATACAAGAAACGGCACAGCACTGACACCAACGCTGTCTGAAATGTGTTTCTATGGAAACCACTCCCATGTCGGCATTCCTTTTAGAGGACAGATACAGAGCCATCTCCACAAGAGAAAAAAAAAAAAAGAGGGGAAAAATATGCTCAGAACCACAGGGGTGACACAAGACGAGGAGGCTAAGGTTAAATCAAGGTCACAAACAAGAAGGGACAAAGGAAATTTATGAAGGGGGAAAAAGGCATTTCTTTCATCAGACTGAATCTTGATGCCAGCAGGTAATCAGAGACAGCAGTGGAAATTTCCTTTTGGAATTTGGAGATGACATTGAGAGAACTGCTAATGGCACCTAGAAACAGACGAAAGGAGACAGTTCCTTTAATTGTATAAGACATGCTGCTGTTTAAGCTAAGAATTGGAAATCCAAACAAAAAAAAAAAAAAAAAGTAAACAGATGTCATATACATAAGCCATGATATAAAAATCTCATGACAACCCCCAAAATGTCAGATTTATCTTAATGTTGAAAAACATGACTGGGTTACTAATGAGCTATTTAGAAGAAAGACTTCCTTTTTCCCCCTCCTATCCATATGTATTCAAGATCACTGGGGTTTAAATGCTGGCATGGCATGATATGTTAACACACATCACGACTAATCAAGAATAATGACCAGACTAACTGATAATGCAATTGTTGGTTGCGAACCTGCGTGGGAACCCAAACAAATATTTCATATTACGCACAACTGTGCTCCAGCGCTGCATACAGTGACGTCAAAACATAATACAGGCATTTGTGTGTGTCAAGAGAGAAGTGCAAAGTAATGGGAGTGGCCTGCAAGTGTTTCAATGATATGCAAGTATCTAAAGTGTAATCTTCCTTTCAAGTCCTGCTACTGAAGGTCGTTCACTGTGAGAATGCAATTCACGCAGATGGCTGTGAGCCACGGCAAAGAAGAAAAATAATAATACACATGTAGTCGACTAAACGGCTCCTTCAGAATCCTGCCCTTGAAATGTGAATAATGCTACAAATGAGCACTGAGGTGGCAGAGCATTATCATAGGTGATCGTTTTCCCCTTCGAGTGGTATCAACACCGTTATAGCCACTTGTCAACCTCCATTAATCAAAACATAGCCATAACCTATATTAAGCCGTCCACCAGCATTAAACTTGGCATCTGACACACCTGCTTGTTTCTTTATATAGAGCATGCAGAGAAGAGCACAGCGTGGTGACACGAGGAGCTCTTCCAGCAACCACTAGTCTTAAACCACAAAAAAGGCAGGACTCACTGGTAGGGCAGCAGCTCCTTATGTTACCAAAACAAATGTGTTTTGATTTTTCTGCGTTTTGTTATGTTCATACTAAGCTTAAAAAAAATCTATGACATCATTACTTGAGAACAGATGATTTAAAGCTAAAAACAGCATGCTGCAGTTTCACCATATACAGAAGCTTGTCTTTATACACAGCGTCAGCAGACATTAGGTCTCAGCGTGGGACTGTTGAGCAATCAGAGGGAGGATGATTCACTGGGAGAGTCACGAGGATCATCTTGCACAGATACTGTAAATGCACAACATATATTGATCAAATGGCCCAAGGCCAACATGCATTTACACGTTTCTCAAAGCGTAGATTACAGATCGGAAACTGTACACTGGCAGTCACTAAATATACTCCCAAAATAGATATCAAAGTCATGCTGATAGAAATAGTGGATTATTTTGGGGAGGCAGTGGATGCTCAGTTCTTAAAGAGTACTATATGGCTAATCAAGACTACCAACAGCTCTATCCTAAAGTGAAGAAGGTGCCAGATACTACAGCAACAAAAAATAACATCAACATCAGCAACAAGAAGAAATACTGACCCTTTAAAGTGTACTTATTTACTCATTTTCAGCTCAATATTTAAATCTTGGACTCTAGACTAGCTGATTCACTTTTCCCAATAGCCCCCATCTATCTCACACTTAAACTCTTTACACACCAGATGTATACAATTCGGGCAAATATTTAGTGTTAATATTTTTTGAACTTGCCTATTTTTACATGCAGCCCTTCAAACCAACTGCGTAATATCACAGGACAAATTTTAAACCTTCATTCCCCCCCCCTGAATCAAGCTTGATTTTTCTGATATTTTGCATGGAAATAAACAGATCTGACCATTCAGAGCACTTAATTTGGAAACAACTGCGTTCGTAGCTCAAAAAATGCACTAAGCTAAATATACAATGACGTTGAAATAGTAAAATAATCGTATTTTACCTCAGACACACAGCTAGATGCTGCTCTGGGTCACGGTTCTCTGAAGTTATCCTCAAATCGGCCTCAACTCTGCCAACGAGAGCTCAAACTACCCACTGACATCCTGACATATGTATGACAGCATCTCTTCTGACTGGCTACACTGAGGTTTTTATTTCAAACTTTGGCCTGCTTATATAAACATAAAATAACTGGGTGTGCACTAGAAGTTGGTGGGGATGGTCTCTTCTGATGCAGCTAACCTTGGAAAAACCTGGAAACTATTCTAATGGTTGTCAAACCACATCTTCATTGATATATACTGAGGTGTCAAAACTCATCAAGGTTAGAAGGGAGGTCATCAAATGTTGTGCTTTGGGAGGAAAGAGATATAGTAATGATTATTTGTTTGCTTCCTAGTTATTCACAGTGCAGCAACTTGACCATCTTCAACAAGAAACATTAAGAAGCTTTCCAACCCTCAAGCTTCTTTTCAAAAAACATAGCTGGTCTTATAAGGAGTGTCTACATTTGGTTGCTTGAGTGTTAAGCCTCTTGCACACACGCACGCACACACACACACACACACACACACACACACACACACACACACGCACACGCACACGCACACACTTCAAGATGGTCTGCAGTAACTACCTGACCTAAATCTCAGCTTCTGAACAAGCTTTACAAAGGAGGCTAGCAGCGGTGCTACACAAAGATTTATTTTTTTATGTCACACCTATTCCTTAAATTACTTTAAATCACATCGACAAGTAATAATCCTGTCAGCATGTATTTTTATTGCCCTAAGACACAGCTGAATTTACCACGACACTTTAACATGCCGTTTAATTTATTAATTCTGATGTCATGGGCAAATCCAGCTGACAGAATACTAATGACCTGGGAGTTTATATGAGCTTGAATATGGTTACACAAATCAGATGATCTAACAGTCACAACAAACAACTGTACTGTCATTTTCGTGGCTGCTGCAATGGAGCATTTAGAAGAACAAGCACTTGAGTTTTATTCTGCAGAACATTCAGAAAAATTAAAGATATTAAAAAAAAAAAAACAACAGAGTGGATCATGGTGGCCTGTAAAGATGAAATATGACCCAACAGCATGTAGTTATCGGCGTTTTGAAAAGTAAAGCATATTTGGACGATGATCAAAAAAAAGAGAGAGAATAATTGAGTCAGAGCTGAATAATCTGCAGTCTGCAGCGGCTGCTCCAGCTGTGAGAATGTCTTTAGCTCATCTGGCCAGCAGGATACCATCCAGATGCTGCTTTATAGCTGAGCCAGCTTTTCTTTCCACAATAAATTAATTAATAAACAAATAAACAGTACACGCACAACTGTCTGTGTGCCCAGACAGGGAAACATGCTTAATTACAGCACACATGGGCTGTAATATACAGTCAGAAATATGTGCACGCTTAATCTCAGCACTCCCCACCCATCTCCAACACAGCTATGGCAAAAAGCGGCCTCTCATTCTCATACTCACACACACGCTTTTGTTAAACTTCTGATGAGTTGAAAGCACGGTAATTAAAGAGGAAGAAATCTGAGTCATTGGCAGATGATAATATTACAAAATGACATTAGCGTCATGTCCATATCAAGCAAAGTAATGGCTGCTGCCATATTAACGCTGAGCCCACTGCATTTCAGGTTGGATTCTTTAAGCTGGTTCGGGACTCTTTGTGTGATTTTTTTTTAGTAATGAAATGTCGAATTTTGACACTTTCCTGCGGAGCACTATTCATGTGCTACAGAGTGACTGAAACATGAATACATCATGGCTACTCAGCTGCAACATTTGAGTCCATCTTAACCAAGTCAGTTTCGTCAGAAGACATTTTATTAAAATCAATCTCATATTTTTGATTACTGCAGAAGATTTTAGAGCCACATTGTATTTGTATGATGCATTTTCAGTTCAGTGTGTTACAAGATAATTTTAGATTTTTAAGAACTTTTGAAATGATCTAAGTGATTTCCTGTTCATATATAGTTTGCTCATTTGTAATTGGGTTAGTACATACATTTCTGTGGAAACACGGTGTTAGTGGATTATTACAGGAAACATCATCTGTAGAACCCTTAAGAAATAGTTTTCACATCTTTCACCCGTATCAACACATTTGTGACACCACCAGCAAACATCAGCTTAGTGCCTAAAAGAAATTAATTTATAAGCTTCTGATTTGTTTGTCCTCACTTCACATGTGTTATAATCCTCAGAATCCAGCAGCAGGCAGAGTTTGGGTAACAGCTCCGGCCAGTTTTGTAGTTCTCCCTTGGAGGCAATTGTAGTGATGAGGATGCCTGTTGTCAGAGTGGGTTGAGTTAGTTGATTAAACCAAAATCATGCACAGGATATAATGAAACAGACATTTAATATTATAAAGCGCTTCTGTTTATAATCCATGTGAATAAGAAGCAACAGAAATGCAGCACATAAATAGCTTCAAGTTAGCTTAAACAGCAGGATGACCCCTAATTATGCAAATGTTAATATCAAGATTCTGCAATAATAGCAGGGAATGCTTGGGAGACCAAACCAGCATTTAAAAGCTGGCCTTTAACATTCTGATACAGTAGCCTATTGAGTTAAGGAAGACTATTTAGAGGCATTTAAAGCCAGTGTAGGGCTTTGCTCTCACTGGATTAAAAAGAAATAGATTAAAAAGAAATTCACAGTAGCCTTCAATCATACTGTAACTGACAAGGTCTGAGAGATAACTGCACCGCCTCTAAGCTCTGTTTTCAGGCTTCACAATCTTGAGCCAGTTACAGGTCCGTTAGGCCAGATTAGCCAAGCAGCGGTGAAAACCTGAGAGAGCAAACTTTGAGTGCCTGAAGTCAAAAGTCAGCAATAGCACGCTTTTGACAGCAAGTCTATGTGTCCACGCTAATCTGGTGGGAGGGGTTAAGAATGGAGAGAGGAGAACTGCAGGAGTTTTATTTCTAAGGGTTTTTTCATAGATTTCTGCCCACTAGATAAATAAAGAAATATAAACAACACAGAAAAGCAGACTCATTTTCTACTAAAAACATAACCATATCCCTAAAAATAAGAAAATAAATGAGCTACTATCCCAAATCCCTTTCATCGGTTTAATTAGTGTAAATAATATACAACCATCACAACCAATAATAAGGTGTTGTGTAAATATTCATTGTCATTTATTTCCCTGCTTTGTCTGCAAATGCTGATTATGTTCCCAATATAGTGAGCTGTAGGTTTTATATTTCAGCATGTAGTTTAAACAAATAAGGAAGTTATTTACAGGAACAACAAAGCAACGTACATAACAACAGAAAACATATAAACATAAAAAGGTATGCATGGATGCTAAGGACAACATTACAATCAGAAGACAGAGAGGGGACTTACCAACAGTGGCCCGAATCAGAGGAGATGAGTCTCCGATGTTTTGGAGGCACTCACTCTTGATGAAATCAGACACGCCATTAGGGAAGTTCTGATAGTGAGCTTTCACATTGTTCTTCAGTATCAGCCCGCTCAAGGATCGGGTCGGTTCATCTTGGGAGAGAAAAGGCCAAGGAAGGAAATGTGAAAATTCCACTCTAGCTGTGATCAAAATGAAGGCTGGTGACTCAGACATTAAATTGCTTTCCTTTCATTTTTCACAAGCAGAGTATTACAGAAATTATGTTCAGACATTTATACTAACATTGTGGACAGAAACTATTTTACTGTTTGCTTAAAATGGGTAAGTAATAAATTCGGTCATTTTTTTTGTTTAAACACTTGTGGCTTGTTGCATCTGAGCTAAGGTCGTCATGCAACCGAAAAGGTCTTAACACCACTTAACATTTGGGTCATCTGCTGTGCAGACAGTCAAGCCAAAAGTTGAGCAGTGCCAGGATTTAGCTTTAAAATTAGAGTGGCCCATATTCTGTGTGGCACATCATTTGCAACAAAGATGCCATCAGGTCACCCAAGTCTCAGCCGGGCTGACCTGTCAATAAGCAGTTACATAAAAACGACAGCTGCCCAGGTGCTATTAGACGATCTAGGAACACACCACAGACACAAAATGACAGAGCGAAGGAGAAGGGCGGACAGCTTACCTTCTGATTTCAACTTTGTCAAAACAAATATCAAATAGTTGTTAAAGTCTGGATACTGATTCAGCTGCTCGAGTCTCTGGGAGAAATGGTTAAGGGTTACAAATGTACGAAGAGCATGTTAAAAGGCTGAAAGAACATCACTGCATTCTGTAATCTGATAACAACAATAAAGCCAAAAAGAGTTTTTTTTCCTCCGCCCCATATAAAGAGGAGGAGTGGTCTAATCTAACAGCATAATGATGGGAGCGTATGTCAGTGTGTGTGAGTGGACTGGATGTATGCTTGTAAGGGGGTCATAAATGTGTCATTTGGCATGACTGTACTGGCAGATGGCATCTTTAGGGCTATAACAGCAGCTAGTCTATGAGTTAATGAGACAGTCTGTATGAAGGGTTACATAAGAAATTTATTAAGGACCTGCATGAAACCAGACAAAAACATAAGGACCAGCAGCTCTGAGCAGCAGATGATTGCTCCTCAACTGCATTGTCACACAACACTAGCACAGTGTTGTGTGACAATACAGTGCCCAAGCTACAGAGTAAAGCTAATAAAGCACTTACATGTTAAACCTACCCTTTAGTGCTTGCCATTTAATCTAGCCGGAAGAGGTCACCTTAATACGGTTTTGTTTGATAATCCCTGGCACCCTTTGGAAAAGTGACATAGAGTAAAATGTCACAGCGAAAATGCTTGAATAATGATGGCTTCTTATTCCACTCCATTAACTCCATTAACTCCTGTTTTAGAACAGGAGATTTCAGATTCTGTTGCACTAGTAAAATCCAGCAATTTCGTGCATTGCATACACTACTGTCACAATTAACACAATCACCATTACATCATTATATTATGCACAGAATTTCTAATTCGAATGTTAACTTAAATTAGTAGCATGTTTCCGGTAAGCTTAGCTTTAATTGAGGATTAAGTTGCAGATGATATACCGGGGCTTTAGACATGTTTTATTATGATGTTCTGCCGAAGCAATATGCAAGGTAAAGGTGTACAGGAGGAGCAATTAGAAGCTACCGTTGGTTATTGTATTAACCAAGCAAGACAATTTATAGCATTTTTAATGTCAAATGATGTTAGCACGACCTGCTCCGTTTGTAGCGCGTGCAAGCGAGACAAAAAAAAGGCACGAGCGTACCTGCTTGTAACTGTAACCACCCAGGCTAGTATTAGCTATCGTTAGCCTGTTGAGTCTGTTTTGTTATTAAATCACTAACAGATTATATCATCCATATCTGGCTCAAAAAGGATACTTGCTGGACGGATCTCTGTGTGGACGTATCAGGCGACTGAGACTCCTTCAGCAGCTGTAAAATTTGTTGAAGTCCTTGCTCGTCTGGTTTCCACTCACACTCCATCTTGCTGCTGCGGATAAAGAAATAACATAAGCTCAGACAGAGGACTTGTCATCGTACGCCTCACTAATGCTGCTCCCTACGAGGCGGAGTGATTTTGGATAGGGAAAAAAGGCTTTTACCTGTTCTGGCTTTGCCGTGCTGTGCAGTCGACTTTCTGCTGAAATGTGAACGTCTGTTTGGGTTTTCAGACATGGGCCTTACACGGCGAGTCGACCCGTTTTCTCCCAACCCAAGCTGAAAAAAACCTTCGGGCTACGGTCTGGCGTCGCATATAACTGGCTACATAGTCAGCTGACACGGAGCTGGAGGGTCCTAGTGCGCCACAAGTTTTTTTTAAGCCTAAATAGTCTAACTAAAGATGCTTTTTTACAGGAGGAAGATAACTAGAAGGACCAAACATGTTTACATATATCTATTTAGTCTTATCATTAAAGACAATACGAGGTTGCCCTTTGTTCAGAGAAGGTAAAGAGACGCTGTAAGAGGGAAACTATACTGAAAAATCTGGGAAATGCCGACGCTTTTCCTAGATTTCCAACGGACATGAAGGCAGCACAGATCGTGACACTGGCTATGAAATTTCCATTTTATATTTCAAGAAAACAGCTCCATCTTCAGGCTATATTTTTTATCGAACAAATTCAACAGCATTTACCCTGTAATTTTAACTTAGCTAGCAGCATCAGTTATAATAATTTTTGAATCACAGTTAAATAAAAAAACAAACAAAGACATGTAGCCTAGGCCGTTATAAATATCAGTGAATTAATAATTAATGAAGAAAACATAAAAAACATAAATACTGAAGCATACGCCAGTTTCGTAAAATATATTACTTTATTCTTCAATATAATATATAGAAAGTAGCCTACATGTTTGCTTAAAATGTTCCTATTCAAAGGAAAGAACAGTAGTTCTGAACCATTTGTTCCACTAGATGGCAGCACACAGTAGAACTGCGTCTTCTCTGCCTTCAAGGTTAGATGAAGAAGTGAGTATTGCAGTCAGTGCGCTGCTGCCTCCCAGCGTACAGCAGCTAGTAGATTGGTCTGTCTTTAAAATACATCTGTTTCCCCCCTTTTTAAAAACTAGTGGGTAGTTATTTCTGTTAATATTTATATTTTTTCGGATGTTTAACAAGGACCACACGACTAAGCCCGAGAAGAACCGAGGAAGTGCGAGGCTTTAGAGTTTTTGGCAATCCTTTTGGGCTGCCTTTACTCTGCTTTTATTATCGGCTGTTTTCCAAGAAGGGATTTTTTTTCGGCGACCCGAGGAAACATGAGCTTTCTTTTGTGAGTTACAACCTTTCGATACACGCTTATTTTGTCTCGCCATTTAGCTTCGTGTTTGGGAAATGCCAGCTTTGCTGCAACAGCTAGAAAGTTAGCTAGCCGTAGCGTTTCAAGGGCTTAGACTATTTCCTGGACGTACCTCGGACTGCTACTGATTCGCCTTATTTTCTGTAGCTTTCACTACACTTTCAAATTGTAATCAATACTAATCGCATATTCATCGGTACTTTAAGGCTAGTGGTTACAGTTGACCAAAAGAGAAATTTCACCTACTTAGAACAGGTCCACTGACAAATTGCCTCGAGAGAGATGGAGGGTTTTGATTGTGACTTGGATATTTGCTGGTGTAAACACTTTGATGCCACCGGCTAATCTAACACAGCACTGCTACCGCTAAACGCAGCAAAGTAACACCACAGTATGTCGTCGATATTTAGCCAGCTATTAAAATAATGTCTGTTTGAGGTAAGCTGAGAAACGTCAGACACACCTACTCTGATAGTTTGTAGTTAGATTGAAGAAGATGAGGTCTAGATTTACTATTGTTGTTGTCATCTTAATTTTTGTGTACTTGGTATATATGGGGAGGCTCGAAGGAAATGGCTAATGAAGAACAACAGTATCCTGATAATGGCACATACTTATTTTGAATTACAGAAATGCTACAGGATATTTTGGGTCGGATCTTGCCATTAGAGGATGCTCTAATTAAACATTTATTTTGTGTGTCCAACCCATGCTGTGAGGACTCACAAATTCTTGTTTAATGGGGCAGTGAGATCAACTGAATACAGTACCTCTACAAATAGCCTCATTATACAGAGAGGGGCCACACTGTTCACACACACCCACTTACATTCTGCTAAACTCAAACGAGCTTAAGCTCCCTTTGACATCTTTTTAAGAAAGTCACAACTTTTTTTTGAAAGGTCACCTCACATTAGTGTTCGGGGACCTCATGATTTCTTATCATATCTTTCTGTCTTTTTGTTTATTCTACCTTTTGTCTTCCGGTTTTATGTGTGACTCACACAGTGGAAATCGTTCATCTAAAACATTCAAGCCCAAGAAGAACATCCCGGAGGGTTCTCATCAGTATGAGCTGCTGAAACATGCAGAGGCTACTCTGGGGAGTGGAAACCTGCGCATGGCAGTCATGTTGCCTGAGGGTGAAGACTTAAATGAGTGGGTCGCAGTCAACAGTAAGCACTGAGTTTTATTTATTTTTCTTCTCTCTTGATACACCCTTTTATTTTAGGTTTAGATTCCTGGCTAAAGGGGCTCAGCACACTTCTGAAAAACATTTAATATCTTCAAGTCTTGTTCCTGACTCTTAATTAGTCCAAATCATGAGTCAGTTGCGAGCGAACTATCAAGCTGTAAGAGCTTGGCATTGCTTCCAAAGACCATGTGCATTCATGCCAGAGCAGCCACCGTGAATGTTAAATAGACTTTATTGTCTGTGCTGTGAGCGCCTTGTTTACTTTCCTCTAAAAGGAGACAAATGGTCAGTGGATGCTTAAATCCTCATGCGTCAAAAAGCCTTCAGGGTTGGAGACAATCACGAGCCCAGCCTTTTAACACGTGATTGTCTGTCAGATGCTTTCTTAAGAAAAAATTTTAGGCGTGCCCAATTTCTAGCTTTGTTAACTGCACCTCTGAATTGCTGCCGCCACCGCTGCTGCACTCCTAATATTTGTGCTCTCCAGATTCACAGAGGGGTAGAAGCAAGGTTGGCTAGTATTGCACAAGCTGTTGCAGCTTGCACAATGAGTGAAGTCAGAATAAAAGTGCTGTGAGCAATAACTTCTCCCACCACCAAGCACAAATGACTTTTCACATGATCTGTGTTCACGAGAAGCCGTCCACTTCATGTTTTTAAGATTGTTTTGCATGTACTGGATAGCAACACAGTCCTGTGGCAGCTGTTCAACCCCAGATGGATGGATGGATGAATGGATGGATAGTGACAGTAGAAGGAGAAGTTACTGGCATGCAGTAAAAGGTCTCCAGGTACAATTGAACATGGGGAAATAATCTGACCAGTATCTTAACCAATTGCCTAGCTGGATACCCATCTGTTCCCTTTAGGAACTATTTCATAGTAACTGTTGGAGGTAGTACCCTCTCTTCTCCAGTGTCTTCACTTAGAAATGCGTTATTGTGATCCTTTTGAGACCTTTTCCAAACATAAGAGGAACAGTGAGTAACACAGTCGACAGAAAAGCGATAATGTTGGTCAAACATTGGCTACAGCAACTCTTAACATTAGCCCTGAAAGTGGAACCATGCATGGAGAAATGAGTTGACAGTGAAGTCGTGTCTTTGAGTCTTTGAGTGGGACAAGGAAATGCAATGCAGTTTTGCCTCGCCCAAGCATTACATTGAAATCTTTGCTAGGATTTCCCCCTCAAATTGCTGTTGGGTATGCGTGACACAGTGAAGCAATGTGGGTGAAAATAAAGAGGCTGAAGCAAGATTACAGGAAAATAAAGGACCACAGGAAGAGATAGCGTTTTATCACTGACTGTTACATCATTTTAGGGTTCTTATTAGCTTTATGAATGAAAACAGAAAAAAGGTTTGAGGTTCATCTGTTAGAGCTTAGCATCAGGTATTCCCCAGACGGATTTTGGCTCCTGAATTTTTAGTCTATTTTATATCATTAAGATAATTCTGCTTTCTCTCACTGGTATAGGGCTGGATCATATCATATCGTTCACGGTAATACCAGTATAATGTTGGGCAACGATAAGAGAATGAAATATCATGATAGAATATGGGTAAAATGCGCATGCGCAGTGCCTTTATTTTCATATGTACATGGCGGAAAAAGCATTGCTGCGACGGAGAATGAGGAGGGCGAAAGCGGATCGTCGAATGAAACGGATGAACCAGAATTGGTTTGTAAAAATGCTGCAACTTCAGTGGTGTTGAACTGGTTTAGCTTTCGTCCGTTCAATAAACAACAAAGCACTATTTTTGGTAGAGCATGCTAGCGGGCCGTCGTTATTAACGTGTTTTTTGGAAAATATGGCACACTTAAAATCAATCCTTTGATTTTTCTGAAAATCAACAATGCCCCTTATAATCCCGTGTGCCTTATGTATGAATTCTGGTTGTGTTTACTGACCTGGAAAAGATTTTATGTGGTACACGGCACTCGTAAATCTGTCAGATGTTTTAGTACGACTTTGCTAAGCTACAAACCTGCACCGCTTGATGGATTGTCGGGGCATGGTCATATCGCCCTGCTCTACGCTGGAATATTCATTTCTAGGCTGTAATCACATCAGTATGTTTGGTGGCATAAACAGGAATTTGGACTATTGGCTTTGTACAGCAGCATACAAAAATATTCTGTCAACTATGATTGGACAGTTTTTTGTTTTTAAAGGGATCTCAAAGTGAACCTGACAAACCACATGCCATGACAACTGGTCAGTATGGGTTTTTTTTTTTTTGTGTGCGTTTTGTTTTTTCAATGGGATTTTTAAGTTACACTCTCAACCCAAATGCTGCCAGTGCTTAAAATGGATCTCCCCAACTGATGGGAAGCCAAAGTTGGCTGTATGCCACTGGGAATGAGTTGTAGCACAGTTTGTGCCAGATAACTGGACTGTGCACTGGTCTACAGTTTTGGCCTGGGTGGTGAAATAGGGATAGGCACAGTGCTGTGGGGTAATCTGATGCCAGCAATCGGTGCTGGCAAACACTACAGTTGGTGTCATATAGCAACACTTTTTCATCCCCAGGGCCAGAAACTGCCTTTCTGTTAGCAAATATTGTCCTTGCAGAAATGTCCTCAAGTAACCCTTTTCACTGACGCACTATTGGTGCCCAATTTATAACTTGTCCTGCAAATTTTTCCACCCACAATAATAATAATCATCATAATCATAATAGTGCCATTACCAAAAAGCTGGAACCATTGTGGGAACAGAAAAATATATTGCCAAAAGTTAAAAGTAATGAAAGGGAGTAGTACAAGCAGTATACTGCTGAAGGAGGTGTGAAAGTGTCCTTTCGTGTCTGTGCCTTAACACCAAGGAGGTAGTCCCCACACTGTTTGACCATGGTTTGTGTCCAAATGGGAGTTTTGTGTTCTGTTCTGTTTTCAGTTTTTTGCCTCCCACTTTCACATGCTGGTTAAGTTTAGACTCTGAAAATTATATTTGGGGGTATCAAGTTTGTTTAGCAAGTGTGCACATGTGAGTGGTTGGTTCACTATTATAACTACAGAGTAGAGGTGAAAGGAGGCCTTCTGCAAATCACTAACACAGGAGTGTGTGATGCACTAGAAATGAAAACAAGCTGCCTAAACACAATTTTAATGTTTTTCTTTATTTCACATTTTTCCAGCTGTGGACTTCTTCAACCAGATCAACATGCTGTATGGCACCATCACAGATTTTTGCACTGAGGAAAGCTGTCCAGTCATGTCTGCTGGTCCTAAGTAAGTGATTAAAACTCATAAAACTAGCCCATGGGCTATTCTTCAGTCTTTGTTGTGTGACGAGACTGAGCAGGGTCAGGATTTGGAAAATGCACTTGTCTTCATAATCGTATACACCCTGTGACATAGATCTTTTTGTTTTGGACTCCCGCTGTCACGGTAGATTTGCAGCAGATGTCTTTTATGTGCTGATAAAAATTTAGATTTAATTCTACAAAGGAAAAAACGCCTATTAGAAAATGTTTGGTGACTAGCATCAACTCTTACTCGAACCAGGACAACTTGTATATTATCTGCTTATTGAGAAAGACCACTTTGCTACAGTTGATTACATCAGTGTTGAATAAGTCCAGATGGAGACCATAACGGGGTTTTTCCTTGCTCAGAATGGGCCTCTGGCTAGGGACTGCTCGCATAAGCGTGATTAGTGCTTGTAGTTACTGAGCCACACAGGCCAGTTTGATCTCAGCTGGGCCATACTAATAAAACAATCGCATGATAACATACCTTTCATTTAATATACAGAAGTTTACGTTTAAAGATCCACCTATTAACAAACAAAACACACGATTATGTGTGCATTAGATGTGCAGAAATCATTTTTCTCCTGTTTCTGAGAATTTGATTAACATGAATATTCATTATGCTCAATTAAGCTTTTGTTATAACACTCGGGATTTTCTTCCTTCTCTTTTGAGTCAGCCAAAAATTCCTCTTGGTATAAATGTGCTCAGTGTGTTTTTCATTGTTATTTCCTGTAGGTATGAGTACCACTGGGCTGATGGAACCAACATCAAGAAGCCCATCAAATGCTCTGCTCCCAAGTATATTGATTACCTCATGACTTGGGTGCAAGATCAGCTCGACGATGAGACGCTTTTCCCTTCAAAGATCGGTATGATTCACTTTGTAGTTTCTACCAGCCTTCACCTTCAGTTATCGTTTTAATGCACATGTCGTACATCAAACAATAAGGTGTGTGGAGATTCAGAATACATGCACAGCCTTTTTTATTACCAGAGAAATCCAGCTCCCACGCAAAATGAATGCATGCAAGTAATAGAAATGATGAACTTAGCAGAAATGTGAACTTTTCAAGTTTTCCTTATTTAAATGTAGCGGTGCATTTGTCTTTTTTAATTTTATGTAATAACCTAACACATTTAGAGATCTTCCTGGATGACAGTGTACAGGACTGTTAAGTGGTAGTATTTGCATACCTACAGTTATCAGCCTCATAACTAGTTGTGGCGTGTGCAGTCTAAGGTGGAGTTTTATTGCTATTGAATGGCAGCCAGCATAAACTGCAGTCTGATAGACCCAGTACATATTAGTAGAAGTGGTGAGTGTGCTGCCCTGGAGGTACACAATTCACTCCATTGCCTATGATCTGTTGTTCACTTGGCCAGAAATAACCTCAAAACCTGCCAGCATCTTCAAGGTTCCTTGGAGGTGTGTGTTGTGATGAAGTACCCATTGCACACATGTTAAAATCAATTCGGGGCTCAATAAGCGTGCATTCATTTGTTCAGCATCTGAAGCTTTAATTTACTCGTCCTAGTGTCTATATTGACTTGTACGGTAGGTGGCTCTCTGTAGAAGCCTCTGTGCTCTGCAGCAGTTTAGTTTAGTGTTTATTGTTGAAACTAAAACTTTCTTTCCTGCAGATGAATCCTCGGCACAGTGAACATGAGGTGTTGCTGTGTTGCTTTCATCACTCTTTGTGCTTCCCTAAGATCATGCTGTGGTCTGTCTGTGCAGACTGCAGCATTTTCACAGGCAGACTGTAATGTAGCTGCATGTCGAGCTCTCTGGTGTTTTTTCGAAACACTTTCCTTCTCTTTCTTTTGTTCCCAAGGCGTGCCCTTTAAGCGTAATTTTATGTCTGTGGCGAAGACCATTCTGAAGCGTCTGTTCAGGGTCTACGCCCACATCTACCACCAGCACTTTGACTCCGTCATGCAGCTGCAAGAGGAGGCCCACCTCAACACATCATTCAAACACTTCATCTTTTTTGTTCAGGTAAAGAATCCCTGATATCTGACTAATGCGGCACGTTGCTAACAAGGGCTGTAGCGTGTCGAGTCATGGGGTAATGCTTGCTCCTTTTTCTTTTGTCTTTCACAGGAGTTCAACCTCATTGACAGGAAAGAGCTGGTCCCACTACAGGAGCTGATTGAAAAACTGACAACCAAGGATAGATAAACAGCCCTGTAATCCTTATTTTATTGCTCTTCTAGTTTTTGCATAGATACCCACCCACCCCCACCCTGGCTATATGTATGCAGTATGTACTATTTCCATTTGGGGAAATGTTTTTAATAAGGCCAGGAAGAAGGAAGGGTGTTGTTAGGTTAAAGGCACCAGGACTAATGCTATCAGGGATTAAGTTAATTGAGCAAACCACAGATTAACATTAGCTGTATGGGGGGAAAAAAAAAGAAATTTCCCTTATATTCTATCACGGCTTACTTTAAGATAAGATGGATATATGTTTATTAATTTTCTACCTGACTGCACAGATGTTTTGTTTTTGTCCCACTTGAATTTAAGATAACATACTATTAGGTTCCAGCTCCATCATAGAAGAGAGCAGCGATTAAGCAGAGATGCTGTATCATAGGGTGGTGTGATAAATAACTGAATATTATTGGTTTATTTTAACATAGAAGGATCTTGATTTGATTTGATCTAGGTTTGCTACTGTCCACATCTGTAATATCATAACATCAGTCACAAAAGAATCCTAAGTGCCTAGCATGGCTCATAATTGCCCTAGTATATCAAAGGCCATATAACACTGATGTGATTGATTCATTCAATTTTCCTCACCACGTCCCTTTTAAGTTTGTGCTTCTTACACCCACACCCCTATTTTTTTTTCCTATGTGTCCTGTAACTTGGCTCAGAATTATTTCTTTATTTCTTCTGCTCCTCGTCGACTTTATTTAGTTATAAAGTCTTTTGGCCAAGTTTTATAATGTGCAGGCTATGATACATGAATGTGTTGTGAAGGACATAGAAGTGAAGCTAGAATGATGTTATGCTGTAGCAGGGACTAAGAAATGACGAATCTTGTAGCATGGTCTAGTAACATGTCCCTGTGTACTAGTTTTTCCCCTTCAAAAACTTTGAAATAGTAACAGGTTTTAGAAGAACTTTGAAGGGATGAAAAACCCGAAATTGTAGGGAAATAGATGTAGAAATCTGTGTTTAGACTCCACTGTTTGAGACATGCTAGCATTATGAATTGGATACAGCAGAATCCCTTGTTATCATACTGGCTGTAAAGCACTTTGAACAGTGTTTCTGATCTCTATTTTTTGAATGTTTTCTTCCTCCTTGCCCCATGCCCCACCCCCACATGGATTGGCTGTGCTTTGGGAGAAGCTGTACCATGTGACTGACCATAGTTTATTTCATTTAACTCCCTCTTAAATCAGCTGAAAGGCACAAGTGAGACTTCTTATTGCTTTCTTTCTTGACTGGTTTGTTGTTGTGGTGATTCGAAGAGGAGATTCATGTACCTTTCTCCAATCGCAAAGTGTAGTTTTTGACTATGCAATAATTGACACGACACTAAAAGGGGATGCCAGTTGGCTCATTCATACTTTATATCCAATATTGAGATTTCTTTATAGGTCTTCTGTTTGGGTGAAGGATGCATACAGAAGTGCTTCTCTGTCAGGTTAAGTTAAAAAAAACAAACAAAAAAAAAAAATGAACGGTGACATGAATATTTTATATCTGAAATTTGTCAGAGGTATAACACTTATAAACGCACATGTGTAAATACTGAGAGTTAGACACGTCTTGGAAGATTCAGTAAGCATGGAGTGATAGTTTTTGGTTAAACGAGTGCATTTATACCTTTTAGAGGCTGCTTCCTTCTCCCTTTCTTTGGATATTAAAATCTTGTTTGTTTTGATTGTTCAGTATCTTCTCATTTCCAACTTACTTAGCTTATTATGATGAATGTTACTGCTCACCAGATATCTGAAAATGTAATAGAATATCGGTCATCCTGCAAGCATCTCATCCTTATGAAATGCCCGAAACATAGCCTGTTGCCTACGGTTTTTCCTCCTCGACTGAAGTAATTGGTGAATTGTCTGTAAATAAAGGCTTGGTAGGGGTTTTCAATGCTACTGAATTGATTTATGCTGTTTATAAGGCAAATAAAGGTGGGCTTGACTCTTTGAAAAACTTGTATGTTCATTATGTACTGTGAGCTCAGCGCTACTGGTGATCAGAGTAAAGCATTTAATAAAGTACTGTACTCAAGTACAGTTGTAACCTTTTTTCTTTTTTTCCTTTTTTTTTAAACTGCTTTATGCTGCTTTTCGTGTCTGTGTGTGTCTGTCTTTAAGAAAATAAAAGAAACCCAACTATTATCAAAATGAAACTTTCCCGGTTAGGTATTTTGAGTTTCTGAAATGTTTAAATCACATGGCACCATTATTGTGCAATAGCAATAATAGTATTGCAGTAAAGTGTACTGCAATTTATCACTTCCTTTGCCAATATGTGTTTTATCCAATAAGACACACTTTACTCTTTATCAAGGTGCCCTGGTCTTGTGGCTGTTTTTCAGCACAGGACCTGGGCACCTTCCAGTCATTGAGTTGACCAAGAACATCCCTGAATACTGAAGTATTCTGGAGTAATATGTGAGGCTGTGCAGCCAGAATGATGATCCCAAGCTCAGCAGTACAATTATTGAAACAGGAAAGAATCAAGGTGCTGCAATGGCCCAGTCAAAGTCCAGACCTCAACCTGACTGCGATGCTGTTGAGAGGCGTTAAGAGAACTGTGAATAAATGTAAGTAAATGTCTACAAATCTCGCTGAACGGAAGCAAGGTCGTAAAGAAGAGTGGGCCAAAATGCCTCCACAACAACATGAGCGAATGATAAAGTCATAAGAAAAAGATTGCTTCAAGTTATTGCTGCTAAGAGTGGTTATACAAGCTATTCAGTCAAGGTGTGTAACATGGAATAACTGCATTTAAACTATAGTACAATGTTCTCAATGAAAGAAGACATCTAATAAAACTTAAATAGCCCCAAGTCTCTAAATTGACCTGCACTGCTCACGTAAATGCTGTGCGATGCTGCAAGTTTGTTATCAATCTCATGCGAAGTACATACAGGGACAGTCTTGCCGTCTATAAAGGCAGTTTATGTAGAGGAGAGCAATGTGTCATGATTTAATAAAATAGATGTGGCAATCAACACGAAAGGGTTCAGACAATTTTCATAGCGTGTTTGATGGGGTTTTTTCACTGCCAAAAGAATAAAAAAATATATAATACAGTTCAATGGGCTAAATATTGAACTTGGAGCACAGAAACAAACCATCAGTCTGATACCAATACCAGCGTTCTTATCGATATTATTGGTTTTTAGATCGATCCCCTGAATGACTTATTCATGGCCTCTGGTTCCACCCACTTCTACCTCACATTGAGTCTTTAATGCAGTTCAGAGAAATATTTTGAACCTTTTTACTAAAAACATGTGTGTATTTTTTTATACTAAACAAATTTTACATATAAAATACAATGAAATTAGATATTTGAAAATACTGTTGGACTACATTATTGTAGATATCAGCATAAAAACAGTTGCACGGCTCACCAGTTACAACATTGAACTCGTGTTTACGCATCCATACGTGACAGACTTCATAATTTAGTACTTGAAAGTCGTGACAGCTCATTTGTTAAACATTTCTTTTGTTTCTTCTTCTTCTTTTAATTACTGACGTAAGCAACAGCTGCTTCCGGGGCGGATACACGGCTGTGCTAACTTCCGCTTCCTAACGTTGAGCGCGAAATCTAAAACAACAAGCTGACATCCTAGCAGCTGCCGCAACATCCTAAGGAATATTTTAAAGATCATTTTAAAAATATTTAATAATTTTTGCGAAGATGTCTTTTACTCCAAAAAGGCCATGCCCAGACCCAATGAACGACTCGATGGAGAAGAGAATAAAGCGGATTTCTATCGAGGGGAACATCGGTGAGTGCTGCAGCTTATTGCAAAAGTCACATTTGACAAAACAAAAAGTTCAGTGTAAAGGTTTAATGTCCGCAGATGGATGTCAGGTGCTGCTCGGGGTACCTGTGTGTAACAGTATACAGCTTCAGACGATGTACTCCTAATGTACTACTTTTGCCGCCAATTTGCTACTAGACTATTCTTCTTCTAAGAAAATATTAAACGACATTGCACCTGTGTGACGCATAGCTAGGTCTATGCAGTACGCTATATGACACGAGTGAACTTTAATTTGTGCTTCTTTTGCGTTCAGCGGCAGGCAAATCTACCTTTGTTCGCCTCTTGGAGCAGGAGAGCGCGGACTGGGAGGTGGTACCAGAGCCGATCGCCAGGTGGTGCAATGTTCAAACAACTGGCAGCGACTTTGAGGTATTAAAATAAAATAAGATTCTATATTAGAGTCGTTTAAAAAAAAACTTTTGTGAGTAATTTAATAACCAGCACATTATCGTGCATTCAGGAAGACGTAATAACTGGGGAGACTCCCCATCTGTATTTAGAGTGCAGCTGCTGTCTGCCCTTATACAGTATCTGCGTGGCCACACACCCAGAGGGACAGATAGTCCCACTGTGGGCGGATGAATGTATCATCATCATCAGGCCAAACATCTGACCCCCCCCCCCCCCACACACACACACACACACACACACAACTGGCGACCTGTAACCTCACTTTCAGCCTAATATTCATGGTCTCTACATGCCATAAGGATCCCCCCACCCTACCCCCAGCTACCAAGCAGTGAGAGGGATATTGAGATACTCTTCTCCATATCAACCAAAAATGCTTAAACAAGTGACTGGTGTGTTGCATTTGCACTGTTGTTATATTATGGATGACTGGATACAAGTTACCAGTCATTCATAATAAGTTAGGTAGATCCTTCATTGTTACCAGTTTTCATTCAGCCCAGCATCGCCAGCAGAGGTGGGAATCATCAGACAACCCACGATATATTACCACAATATGATGTTATTGTGATTTTTTTTTTTAATTATTATTTTGATTGTATTGCAGTAACATATACTGCAATTTATCACCTTTTTTCAAAAGTGATGTCCTCAAACGAGTGAACTTTAATTTGTGCTTCTTTTGCGTTCAGCAGCAGGCAAATCTACCTTTGTTAGATTTGCTAGATTTGTTCATAAGATTGTCAGTATCTGTCTTGTCCAGTATTTTCACTTTGTGCTGCAACACCAGATTATCGAGTATACCAACGCTGTCAGTAAAACCTGCCAGGAATGTTGCCATAAGACGGACAGACTAGGATCATGGTTGCAATTACATGCAAACTGTTTGTAATCATTCAGGAATTAACTGTGGAAATGGTTGAAAGCCACACATTTGTTGCCGTCTGCGTAGACAGGAAGTCACATTTATCTTTTTTACAGAAAGGTTGCTTCCTATCAGGCAACTGGTGCAGTTGCCCTGCAGTCAATTAAAATTAGTTGTGAGTGTGCAACACCCTCAAGCTCAGGGTGGCCATTTAGTTACCACTAGTTGCAATTTGTTGCAGAATGTGGGGGGGAAAAAAACCTACTGCTAGTGGCCAGTTTAAAGAAGGTAAACACTTCAAATAAAAATATATCATATCAGCTCACATGTACACTTTTTGTTGGTAATCCAATAAATAGTGCAAAATGGTGTCGGCACGCTGTAAAATGATAGTATGCAGGCACTATCAGAATACACTGCTTCTGCTGAACCATTCAAGGGTCCTCAACAAGTCTCCACTACTGCCACAACTTTTAAAGGCAGTGGTCAAAGCGCCCTCTGCCAGTCACTGGACCAAGTATTTTTGGAGAGCAATGCCAGTGAGGAACAAATCAAATTTAGAAAAATGGTTTAGTGCTTTTCTTATTTACTCACTTACTAAATGTGGGCTAAGATGTTTATGGAAAAGCCAGCTTTGTTCAGCAAAAGACAAAGCTTAAATGATTTACAATACATCGGTAAATAATAATAACTATCACTCGTATATGACACATTAAACTGTATAAAGTAAGATGCCTCGGATTGTCTTAAAGGACCTGAGTTCAGTGCTTTAAAAAGACAGCATATGTGGCATAAAGTTGTATTCTGATATTTGCAAGATCTAAAAAATGTTATTTTGGGGAAAGGTAAAGAAACGTGTGCAAAGAGTTTCCATCAGTAGAGCTTGGTTGGTAAAAAATCAAATGGCTGCTGCTTTAGCCATGTATTCATCACATGCCTTTTTTTTAACAATGGGGCTATGTCACAGCTTACAGTGATTCACCTTTTTGTTACACATGATGACAAAAGGCTGCATTTATTATCTCTAAGTCATGAAGGTGTGTAAAATGAAACAATGGGATTTTTATGTTCTAGGAGCTGACCGCATCTCAGAGGAGTGGCGGGAACGTCCTGCAAATGATGTACGAGAAGCCAGGGCGGTGGGCTTACACTTTCCAGAGCTACGCCTGTATCAGCCGGGTGCGTGCCCAGATCAGATCAGCCAACGGGAAGCTCAGAGAGGCTGAGAATCCTGTGCAGTTCTTTGAGCGGTCCATCTACAGTGACAGGTATCGGACCTATTGATGAATATGTACGCTTGATAAAAATATTTTTCTCATAGAAATTTTCACTGTGAACACAGTGTAGGAATTTTTACCAGGCTTTAGAAACCTTTGTAAGAATTCACTTCTTTCCCACCACAGAAACCAGCCTCTGATTTATTTAACCCCTCAAAACAATTACAATTTAAAACATCCTGTGATAAATGAAACAGAATTGCTCATCCTTTTTTTTTTGGATTCATTATATCTTAGGTACATCTTTGCAACCAACCTATATGAGAGTGAATGCATGAATGAGACCGAATGGTCCGTCTACCAGGACTGGCATGGGTGGCTGCACAACCAGTTTGGCAAGCACATTGAGCTGGATGGCATTATCTACCTCAGAGCCTCACCAGAGGTAACCTCCTCCTTTGTACTGCACACGTTTATACCTAAATGACAGTGTCCTTTAATAGAAAGTTCTGCAATTTTCATCATTCATGATTTAAAAAAATTATAATAAAGCTCACAATAAGCAAAAAGTTCACAGTGTTCTTCTTCTTTGGTGTACAGAGATGTTTAGAGCGGTTACACCTGAGAGGTAGAGAGGAAGAGCAAGACATCCCTCCGGAGTACTTGGAGAAACTTCACTTCAAGCACGAGAGCTGGCTGCAGCACAAGACCCTGACGTAAGCAGACTGTTCAGTCAGAAACTGTGTGCATTTATATGAGGAAAACAGATGTACTTGTATGATAGGAGAGGCTTTGAATAAGCATTGGAAACCCCCTACTCCCCCATTCATGCAACAGCTGGAGGGGGGGAAGCGAAGGCTCGAACAGCGATACATGTGATCTTCATCTGCGTCATTGGCTTTGTGTGACGGGCTGTTTCTTTGCTCCATCATGTGTACATTTCCTTACAAAGTTTAATGTCTTCATTTCATTAAAAACAGTATGCAGTTTCCCACAGTGGGAAACTATAACATCTCTAACTGCATGTTCTATATCATGTCTTCCCACAGCATGGAGTTTGAGTATCTCAATGACGTGCCGGTCATGACGCTTGACGTGAATGAAGATTTTAAGGGAGATAAAATCAAATGTGCTAACATGATCGAGAAGGTTGGTACCGTTTCAGCCTGCGTAAAGATCAGAAATCATCAATTAATGCTTTCATTACTTTTCATATACTGTATTTCCATGTATGTTTTTGCACGTTTCAATAAATCGCTGCATCTGCCTCATTTTCCTAGCAAAATGGAAATAAGCAACGAGTGGCTCAACAGGTTTGAGCAGCACTGTGTCAAAACACAGTGCTGTAAAAAGATGTTTCAAATTTACTCGCTTGCTGTTATAAAAGAAGACAGTTTGGGCAAAATGCTGCATGAGACTGAGTTTCTTGTGATTCAGGGCTCAGTGATGCAATAAAATGCTTGAGCACTGGCATTGGTACTTTTACTCGAGTAAACACACACTGCGCTTGTTCATGAACCAGTTTCATGTTGATGCTATCAGCTGTGGTTAACTCAGGCACTTATTTTCACATCAGACACAAAAAACCCTGTTCCACACACAGCTTGGTGCTGTTACATAAACCCAACTGTTATCCAAGGAGGGGAGGGGAAAAGAAATCCAAAGTAATGATCTGTGCCTTTGTTGGTTTAGATTTTAATGCTAATTTGACGCCTTTTTTGTTTTTTGCTTTTTTGTAGGTCAAAGAGTTCTTGAGCACGCTATGAGCACCACCACAAAGAAAAGAGTGAAGACTGGATGGCTTTTAAAGCATAGACAATGACAGTTACTTGTCTGTTCAATAACTGAAAAGAAAAGAAATTGGGGGTTTTTGGTTGTTGTTTTTTTTAAGTGTTGTGTATTTATCAGCATTAATGTGCACAAATGAGATTGTAATGTATGTCCACTGATAACAATGACAGTAAACTTGTTATTTTTTTTTCCCCACCGATTGCACAAAATCAAGTGTCACACGTGTTCTTTCTCAGCTCCAAATGTTTCTTGGCACTCTGTGCAGCTCTTCCAGAAGATGTCGCCAGTCTCCATTAAAGCTGCCCGGCTATTTCTGAGCGCTCAGCCTGCCTTGACCTGGTAGCTCCAATAGGATTTGACTAAAGCTATCTGACATTAGCTTCTTTCATTTTTACTTTTAATGCCTTTTTAAAAAGCACAGAGTAGAATGGATCACCAAGGTGGAAACATCTCATGACTTTTTGTTTGCTTTTGCTCTTTTTGGCAGTTCCGGGTCCAAAATAAATACCCATCCTCAGCAAGTGTTCAAATGAATTATTTAAGTGTAACTTTTAGAATGTTGTTAGCAGGATTTGTTTATATATTTCCTGTTAAGCAATAAAAAACTGATTTTGCATGTTTCTGTCTATGGTCAAAGTTGTTTTGATGAAGTAATGGGGAGCCAATTTGTCAAGTTTTAGTCTTCTGCGCGCCTCCCAGCGCTAATGGTCTGACCTCCGCCCCTGTGGCGTCACGCAGGAGGAGGGATGGTACTTTAAATATGGGGAAAGAAACGCTACACACAAAGACTCCCGTGGCACTTCCAAACAGGCGCTTTGGACAAGATGTTACCTTGGCCTTGCGTGTGCGTTTCCATTTAGATATGTGGATTGTGCGTTTCGCGTTAGGTTTGATTTGTAGGGTCGCAGAAATCATCCCAGCGAGATAGCCGCAGCTCACGTACTTTAGTTTTAGGCACTTTGGGAGCGCAGCAGCTAGATTAGGCAACCGTTCTCAAACACGCACGACTCGAAACTGACGAGGAGGACAGGTGGACGCCACGCTGATCAGCCGCGAAGGGGAAACTTGTCACCATGAGTTCCGACAAGAGCAAGTAAGTGTCTGATCGTCAAGTGTTAACTTGTGAAACTAAAAGCTATGCACGTTTGAAGTTTTACCTCGTAGCTTTCGGTCCTCGGGTTTTTGGGGAGATTTGTTTTGTTGTTTCCTGTCAAGTGTTGAGTCGGTGAACGAGGCGTCAGGAATGTCGCTCACTAGAAAACGAAGTAGTCACGTTCAAAGCATTGTGCCAGTGTGCGTAAAGCTGGAACTTCTGTGGTTTCTGAGTTTAGTGGATCGCTGATGGCATGCCATAGTAACGCCACGTGCAAGCTATTTATAAGAGTACTGATCTTTCTGAAAAGCGTTCATTCATTCCAGCGACAACCTTGGATAGATAAGACACACACCGTGGCTATGAACGGGCTAATCTATTTTCCAAGAAGCTGTCGCTATTAATTAGAGAGGAGGAGAGCGCAAGGCAAGTGTCGGAGATGTCTTGCATTGTATCTTTCTGAATAAAGCCGTGCGTAATGCGTAGTGCGCTAGACTGCACTATCCCCGTGGCGGACGGGTATGAGGGGGAACCCTCCCCCCCCATCCCATCCACTGGGCCCAGTTGTATAGACTTCACAGTAATGTCAAACAGGGAAGATTCACGGAGTCTGCTCTTTCCTTACAAGCATCTCATTCACGGTAACAAGTTATTTTAGATGGATGTTTTTGGCTTGAAAATGTAATTGCATCGGAATAGGCGAGGCACAGTTCCTCAGAGCGAGCGTGACGCCCTCTCCCAAGTAACAACGAACGAAACCTGAAATGACCTATTGTGCCGTGCCATGTGAGCAGCAGAAATAAAAGTGACAGCCGATTCCTCGTTCTTGTGTCTTTCCCGGAGACAGACGTCTGGTTTTGTAACAGGGAAACGTTTTCTCTATTCTTTTTGTTCTGTTTCACCTGCACCTGTGTGAGCGCCTGCTGAAACTTAAAATGCTCTTTTGTGTTCTTCCCGTTGATGCTTTGACCAATGTGCCATTGAAGGAAATTCCAAAAGTTAAGGCAGAGCTGAAGGGCACCGAGCTAACTTCTGTTTGGTTATTACACAAGTCAAATAATCTCTTTGATTGTACTGGTGATATGGCCATTTATTTGTTTACCCATTTCACTTCGCATTCAGGCTCCGCAGCGGTGTGGTAGTGGAAGTCACAATAGCCCCACTTGAGTGTTAATTGGGTGGCTATATCTGAGGAATATTAAGCTGAAAAGTATGTTGTGATAACAATACCAATATAATGGTTGTATTATTGCAACACTTTGATTAAAAATATATATAGGTATATGCTTCATATTATGGCCTACTCTCAGCCTGAGAAATTGCCAAATGGCCAATTATCAAGTTATATACCTAATGCTGATCACCTATATGTCTTCCTCTGTCCTTCAAGTAATGGTGCAGAAGTTAACTGCAACCAGCCAAATCCGCTTTTTTATGCTTGCCTGTTAAACTTTCATGTGGGTATTACCGCCCAGAAGATCAGCTTTAGCTCGAGTATCACTTTAAGGCTTGAAACTCACTGCTGTACACCTTTTTTCTTTCTTTCTTTCTGTTTTTTGCCCTGATGGCGCTGAGGGCATCTACCCTCATGGCCAACCAGGCTGGTTGGACTGGATGCGTCATTCTGTAAAGAGATGGGGATGATCCTTGATCCCAAACAGCTGATCCCGGCTCCTCACGCACTGACAGGTTTATCCAGACGCCTGAGGTCACTGAGAACTGAAGCAGAATCGAAAGTTCAGGAGTGAGAAATAGATGCAACTGGTCGCTCAGATCTTCACCCAGATTATTATTCTTATTATTACTATTCTTATTATTATTGATTAATCAAGAAGATAGAGTCATAGAAGGAAATTGGGGGGGCAAGATCAAGTCGATTTCCTGCATTTAAAATGACTTGAATGAGGAGATGTAGGATCCAATCGACTATGTTGACCTGATTTTAAACTCGGCGAGTCATTTTGACTTTTCTGAGATATACCAAAAAGCAGATTTAAAGTTTCTACTCTCTTTGAAGCACTTACCATATTTCTTTTTCCATTTGACACCCAATTCAAAACAGGAATGATGCGTTCCCCTCCTGCATCCAGGATGTCTGTAAACCACCTGTGGCCTGTTTCTCATGGTTAGTCGAGCCCTGTCTGAGGCCGCAGTGTGCAGTGATTAACACGGCTCTGTGAACTTGCCTTAGCCAGCAGTAAAACCTGAAACATGAGCTTTCTTTGCTCTTCTGTGTGCTCACCGGTTTCCCTGATGACCCTCTCTCTGTGCTACATGAGCTGCCTTCATGCATACTGCTGCATCACCAGTTCTTTGGTACCTGCTGCAGAAGTAAATACCCAAGCTGGGTTCTTAGAGAGATCCTGAATCGTAGCTCCTGTCTGTACAGCCATTGTGCAAGATTGAATTAAAAGGGCCAATCTCATGTTTTTATAGCGTGTCACTTCTGATCGTTGTTAACATGTCTGCTTAGGTACAAGGTACAAAGAATACAGCATGGCAGAACCCAGCTCTTCTAAAGTTGGTGCTATTTTCTGGATGCTCTGTCCTGGGATGGAAGACGATGAGGACAAGTGGAACAGAACACTCAAAGCAATCAAGGCCTAAATGATAGTGTTGACTCTATGTGCACGGAACAGTGCGGAAACCTCGGTCACTTTTATTTATTTATTTTTTTCATATTTAAGAAAAAAAGAGCAACAAAAAGAAGGTACAGAGGTTAAGGATTGCATATAAACTTGGCACCTAACCCAACCACTCCTCGACACCCATTTGATCTGGGAGCTGGTTGCATCTGTTATCATCAGTGTTGTGCTCCTATGTTCTTAGGGCCAGAGATCATATCCACTAGGGAGATCCAGATGAGCTCGGAGTGCAATCAAAGGAACACGTTGTATCCTTCCTGACTTTGTTTATTTAGCGGTTTTGCGCACTGCTCCCATTCCTTCTGTGCTGTCTCATCGTTGGCCTCACATTGTTCAGTAGCAAATTTAAACTGCTCACGTGTTTATTTTGCATTCTTTGTATGCATCCCGAAGCAAATATTTATTTTTGGTTTATTGGGGAAAAAAATGCTGCCAAAGGAAAAACACAAATTTGATTGTGACACACATATTTAGTTTTACTGCAGTTTGACGCAGTAAATTGACACACAGGCACAGGGTAAGTCTTTACTTACCCTTTATAGCTCAACACAGTGGAATATAAAGGCAGCCTCTTTTTTTGTTTTGTTTTTTTTTTTTCATCTTTTTATGGTGTATTGTTTTCTGTATTCAGTGTTGAAAATAATTATCCACATTACCAGGTGAGCTAAGTAGCAAGTTGGAAGCAAGAGTGAGGGGTGGCTTGAGACTTTTTATCTCCAAGCAAAACATGACTGTCTACCTGGTGGAGCAAGCAAAGCAGTGAGACGTTTTTTGTAGTTGGCCACCAGGTTTGGAGACTGACTAGGCCACTCCATGACCTTAATGTGACCTATCCATGACCCATCTTCAGTGTTCTAGCTGAGGGAAGTAGGTTGGCACATGACCCCACCCATTGGCTCCTCAAAGTGGTGAAGTGGTCCTGTACCCTTTGTAGAACAATAGCCCAAAGCATAATGCTTCCACCTCCATGCGTGACTGTGTTGACGGTGTTCTTTGGGACGTACTTAGGATTTCTCTTCCTCCAAACATGACAAGTTGAGTTGATGCTGGTGAGGGTAGAAGTACATTTACCTTGTTGAGCAGGGGAAACCTGCGGGCACTGCAAGACCTTGATGCATTATATTGAAGTTTGTTACTGATGGTGTTAATTAACAAGCTCTTCCTGTGTAGTTTTGGAGTGATCCAATAGGCAGTAAAAGTTTAAATATAAAGCAAGTGCCAATCAGACATTTTGCACAGTGGATCAACATTTTGAAAAAATTGGTACTTTTCTGCATTCATCATTCCATCACTCTTGACAAAATCCCCAACGGTGTTTTACGGATGGCTGTAGACTCTCACTGCTGTACCTCTCACCTGACCTCTGATGTACATGTTGATGATGATTTGAAGCAAAAATTTCAAATTTAGATTCGTTATTCCATAAAACCGGATTTTTGCATTCCAGTTCTCATTTGATTTGGCATATGCTGGCCTTTTCTCCACGTTTTCCTTCCTTAAGAACGCCCTCTGGGGAGCCACCCTTCTACTGAGACTTTTTTCATTGTTTCTTAATGACATGACTTTGAGATACTGTTCATCTGCTACGGAAAAAAGATTGGGTATGCCACTTTTTCTTTTGCCCTGCATTTGTCCTGTTTCCTCAAATTCTTTAAGGACACACTGCAGACCATGATGAGATATGCAAAGATTTAGGTGATAGCTCTTTGGGACTCACCTTGTTGGTGCAAAAACAGTGTTTTATGCCTGTAACTGCCTTATCTTTTGGGATATGGGGACAAATTGTGTGTTTTTTGCAACAGACTGTTAGCAACAAAATGCCCTAAAGATACATTTTAAAATTGATTCTTTGCCAAGTTGTCTGTTATGTTTACACACAATACTGTTTCATCTTTTTTTTCAGTTAGGTGCTTTTTTTTTTATGTTTGAACGATTCATAGGTCAGTGTTAAGTGGCTTGCCAAAGAAGCCCTTCCTATAAAAATGGTCAATTACTAGACTGAAAATCAGTGAAAAAGCAACCAAAGTCCAAAGAACACATTTGAAAGGCATTCAGAAATCCTGGCGAATGATTGTTCAAGAGTCTGGCTTCTTGGAAGCAAGAATGAGGGGTGACTTGAGAGTTTTTGCACAGTACTGCATCCTTCAATAAAACGTCACTTACAAGCCTGAATAAAATTTGTGCTAACGTTAGATAGATAGATCTTGGAATGTAGATGTTACTTTAATATCCAACAACATTTCACACTGAATAAGAATCTTTTTTCAGGATTGTGTTTCACAGTAAGTTGAATTTCACTCCGATGGTCATAAAAGTGACATTACATTACAGTACTTTTTTTTTCTACTTTGGAGCAGCTGTGTAGAGGTGTGATAGTGGATACAGTGGTCAGAGGATGTTGAATATGGGGCCATAAGTCATCCTAACCCATGTCATGATCTTTATGTAACATTTTTAATTCTTTTTTTGTTCCTTTTAGAATGGAGGATGAGGCAGTCTTGGACAGAGGAGCCTCGTTTGTCAAACATATCTGTGATGAAGAGGAAGTGGAAGGTAAAGACACATTGCAGCCCACTATCTTTAGCTTTACGTGATAAGTGTAATGTATTCCCATTTTTTCCACACATACTATATGCAGTCCTGTGCAAGCAAATGTGAAACCAGTCATTTCTTTCACCCTCCAGAGTATCAGTGCAGAATTAGACATATAGGATAAACATTATCCACTTCCTCTAACGTTTCTGTACAGGAAGATGTCTCTTCAAGTTGTCTAATCCTGTCCAGTTCTGGCTGTCAGCTAAACCCGCAAAAGAATGCATCTGGAGACACCCATATGAATTTACTGAGGCATCCACATACTTCACGAAACCACTTCTTTTAGATGAACACAAAGCAAAAATACTTGGGGATTATGTCGAGCTGCTTGTGTGTAAGCAGTAGCTGCAAGAGCCTCCTGTGCTCGCCTGCACAGGAGTCTGAAAGAAGAGCGTGGTTTTGTGTTGGCCTTTTGTTTTCTGCAAGAAAACAAGGCTAACCATCAAGTATGAAAGATTATTTAACCCTAAAAGAAATGTTTGTGAAATGCATGGGTGAAGAGAGCTGCATCACTAACTGGGTCAGTTAATCTCAGTCTTCTCACACCCACTATTCTTTCTAATTACTTCCTGGAGACATTAAATCATCATTTCCTGTACGAGTCTCTGTGTAGGAAGTCACTGGCATTTCTTTAATTTTGCAATTTGATGGCATACTGTGAGAGGAAATAGAAATGTTTTAACATTTCACACTACATCACACTACAGCGGCAGTTTTTCTCCTGTCGGTGGACGACGCAGATTACCCAGTTTTTGGGATTAAAGTGATTTATTTTCTCTCCCGTGTTTGTCATCTGATCTGCTTGCTCTCTGCTTTATGTTGTGACAGGTCATCACACTGTGTACATCGGTGTCCACGTTCCCAAGAGCTACCACAGGAGGAGGCGCCACAGACGCAGGCCTAGCCACAAGGAGAAGCGGGAACGACCTGAACAGAGCGCAGAAGGGTCCAAGTCCGACGGGGAGAATGTAGACATCAGCGTCCTCAAACCTCTCAGTGAGTCGTGGTGACACTAACATGACGTTTAGTAAAAACAGTGTGCATGAAATCATCTATGAGAGCCACGTTGGTGATGGATAAATCGCTCCTGAGATGAGCTTTAAGTCATCTGGATTAAGTCCAGTGCAAATTACAGCCTACAAGATATCAGTTTTCCCTAGTAAGGAGGCAGAGCAATGAGGGGTGGGTGGGGTGCGAGGGGCTCTCTTTCTTTAAGCAGCAGCCTGCACTCAAGTGAATAAATGCAGCAGGGGAATGGGAACATGCTGAGCACTAATCTGAAAATGACGCTGGAATAGCTTAATGTGTGTAAAGTAAACAAAAGGGGGGGGTGTTACCTGTCACCTGATGATTAAACACGGCACTCTGAGATTTGTGGGAAAGGATTCTCAGAAGCTAAGTGGTAAAACGGAAGATTTAGCACAAATGGCAAGGTATAGAGATGTTAAACGAGATCCTTAAGACCAAATGACAAAGTAGTACTCATACGGTGTCTGTGTGGATGAAAAAAGACTGCAAGATTGTCAACAGTATTCTAATCTTACTGTTGCTATAGGGCAAATACACCCGGTCTGTCCCTATAGAGAGGCTTAGAAAGCTGACATGGTTGAACCATTAATCCCCTGATTGTTTTCTACAGCCTGAGGAATTAAAACAGACAGAAATTGCATTTAATGAGGAAGAAGGGACATTTTTTTAATTAGGTAAAACAGGTGGGAAAATCTGAACCTCACAGTCTTCAATGGCAACACTATGATTTGGCTTCAGTGTATAGTAAATGCGTGTAATTGTAATAGAGAGCCCCAAAGTTGTACCTCCTCTTGGGTAAATCATCGTTTTTGTTTTTAAGAGTCCCAAAACGTTACATCTGGTATGAGCAAGATTCACAATTATCATTACTGGAATTCACCATAAAATGATGCTGGAAACTGGTACAATAAGCTGGTGAATTTGTTGTGTGTGGTGGTGTCGGATATATTTGAGCAAGGGATTTGCCGCTTGACTCATCAGGGCATGTGTGAACAATGACAACAGGGCCACAAAGGCCAATAGGATCAAGGTAAACTGGTATTTCCACTGATATTTAAAGTTCAGATGAATCCTTAAAGGGTACCTGTTCAGTTTCATATTTAAACCTGAGACTCCAAATAGTTTCTTTAGGTGATCCGAAGTTCAGAATAACCCTTATTTAGCTCACTATCAAAAGCTAGTTTTTTGCCAGGCTTGCATCAGTACATGTATATCAGTAGAAGTTTACACAGCCAGTAAAAAAGGAAAGGGTACGACTTTCAACATGTTTTTATGGGTCAGGCACTTTAACTCACATTAATATCAATCATAGGGGCTTTTGTTGGAAACATATACATTTAAAAGGAAAAGAATTGAAAGGCAAGGCAGCACTTTACATCAAAGGAATGAACGGCCCCACCTGCGATTCACAGCGACTACTTGATAATGATTCCTTGGACATTGCAAACAACCATGTGTTGTGACACATCTTTCACCCTCAGTTAATGGTTCAGATCAGTATAAGTGCGGCAGTTAGGAAATAAAAACTTGCCATTTCTTAAAACGTAAACCCTGTAGAGAGCGTTACATGTAAGGTGCGTATTTGTCCAACAGTCACCACAAAGCACAAATGGCATTTCTCAAACGACCAGTAAATAAATCTAAATCTAAAACCATATGAACATGCAAACGTGTGCAAAAACTGGCCTCGATCATGCAGTTTCTGTATGGAAATGCACAGAAAAAGAAACAATATTTTTAATTTGAAGCAAATATTTAATCAGTCGCCATATAAATGTTGCAAATCATGGTAGCCCTAGGTAGTTTATAGAGTTTCATCAAGAATAAACCAATCGTACACACCGTACAATTATTCTAGTGGTATGATGATGATGCTGGGCTTTGGTGTAGACCCTGAGTTCATACATTGTGTAAAACAAGCTGATTTAGCTTGTATATTAACCCTTAGGTCAGCTTTCTTCTTGACTTGTAATTTTTGAACAGAGGGTGGGTGGGTGCAGTGCTTACGTAACCATCTTAAGGATATCCCCTTGTTTTGACATCAAATATCGCCCCCAACCTCCTACACAAGACCGCAATCACAAGTTGTATAAGCATTCAAAAGACTACAATCAAACAAAAGTTCAAAGACAGTGAGCAGAGTTTCATAACAATAGGCACCTTGTGTGGACAAATAATAGAGGTGAAGGTGAATAGAGTGATGCTATGATTTGGAGTGACACCATTGAACGAGGCATACTGGAAGAGGCGATCCACCAGGAAACTGTGAAGCATTCCAGAATTATTTGTAAGACAGCCAGTAGATTCATTGTTCCTCCTCCAACTGTAGAATGAAAATAGAAACCTATTAGTTTGAGAAACGTACCACAAATATAAATTTTCTGTGTCACCAAAGGACTAGTTTGTGAATTGTTACCTTCCTTCTAATCAGAGGGTTGTTGACTGGCTGCTCCAGTCTGCATGCCAAAGTATAATTGGGCAAGATATTATAGATTTAAGAGTGCTCTGAGTTCCCAAGCAGAGTAGAAAATCACCATGTAAGAAGGAGTCCATTTACCATTCCTTAAAGTACAGCCAGTTCCTAAAAGTAGACACGAGTTGGAGATTTAAAAATGAAATGCACGACTCGGGGTTGGGCTCCATTATCAAGAAACGGGAGAGAGTCTGAAGGGATCTGCATGAATGGGTGAATAAAGCACGAGTAGATACAATGATAGGCATTGTCCATTGACCACTTTTTGGCTTTGTTGACAATTTACAATTGCATCTTTCTTGGTTTTGCCGGCGTAACATTGAGTTGTCTTTTCACAGGCTCTCACAGCAGCCCCACAGCTGAGTAATCTTCTCTCCTCTGACGCTGTAATCCTCTGTTACACCTTATGCTCAGATGTAAACCAGCCTGAGTGCTTAGTCATTCAAAGGTGCCACAATATGAGAGGAGCTTTGTTCCCATTAATCTCTCTCTATCTACAGTAGGTGTCATGGGCCCTGCCTGATTACTTTCTGAGTCATGCAAACTCCACCGACTTTAAGTAAACGCGGAAAAAACTAACATCAGCTTACATAAGAATAACTTCTTTATCAATTAGTTGATTTTTTTTTTAAAATACTCTCAGACTTGTGACATAAGGTGACATAGAGACAGATATGTCTAGAGAATGCAATCAGAGACTGTAGTTTGTTTTCTCAGTTAGTAAGAGCTTTATTACTTGTTACATTTGGATAAAACTTATATAGCACCAAATTACAACCTGTCCTCTCAGGACACCTAGAGTAGCAACTAAAGTCATGACCTTACGGTTTTTGCTGTTTTGATTTTTTTTTTTTTTTTTTTTTTTTGCTGGATAGAGGCCAATGGCAAGAAGCAGCCTCAGGGAACATCTGTCACCACAACCGGCTGGGGTGAGGAGAAAGTGAAAAGATGAGCACAGAGCGACAACATTCACTAGTACAGCAAGTAACAACAGATCAGGAACATGCAGCTCCAGAAGCAACTATATGTGCAGAAAGGTTACGTGCAGAGAGAAGAGAAAAAGTTAATAATATGCAGTAGCACCATAAAATCCAAGGGAAGCAGATATTATAGGAGAGTTGCTAAGTGCATCATGTGAGGCCTCCCTGCAACTGGGCCTAATGCAGCAAAACTTATCAATGAAACTTGAACAGAAAAAAAGTGTTTGACACCTAATCTTAAAAGTGAAAAGAGTCTATGTTTCTTAAACCAAATTAGGAGCTCGTTCCACTGGAGAAGAGCCTGATAGCTGAATGCTGTGCCTCCCATCATACGTTTGGAAACTCTGAGAATCAGAAATAGGGCTGCACTCTGAGAGGCACGTGCTCTTTTGGGAATATAAGGTGCTACGAGGTCTTTAAGACACAATGGAGGCATGGTTATTTAGGACATACTCAAGTAGAGGAATTTTATATTTAAATCTTGATTTAACAGGGGGAGCCAACAAAGACTAACCAAAATGGGAGGAATCTCAAGAATTACAATTGTCCAGCCTGGAAGTAATAAATGCGAGGTAGTTTTTCACCATCACCCTGAGAAAGTATGTTTTTAATTTAAGTAAGAGTAAGAAGATAATAGAAGGCAGTCCTAGAGGTTTGTTTACTGTGTGAATTTTTCTGAACGAAAAGGACCTGATGTTCCTTCCTAGTGGTCTTGGAGTTTAAGGTACTTCCATCCAGAGAAAGTATTTGGTTGGATGGCATGTTTCCTAAATCTTTACAGCCAAATATGATCGCTTCACGATTCTGAATTTATTAGGAGAAAAGTACATGTCATCCAAGCCCTAATGTCTTTAACAAATAGTCCAACTTATTTACATCTCCTGGTTTTATAGCTGTGCAGAAGAGCATATACGATGAAAATTATCAGTTGTATCCTTTCTAGTATTTGTGATCTTTGATTAAAGCCATTATTTGTGATAGCAGCTCTTTTCTTTGGCTTTGCTTGCCAGAAGGACAACATCATTTGTCATTTGTAAAATGCCTTTCTTTGGTTACACCATTTTGATGTACTGTGATGGTATTTTCCTATCTAAAAATGAATTTAATGCAATGTTGAGGCCATCATTCTCAACTGTTCGGCTACTATAGTGATTTAATTTGTAGTGATTAAAAACCTTGAGCATTCAGATGAAAACTAAGAGTAATGACAGGGGCATGATTCATTGCAAGAAATAAACTTGTCAAGGGCTTTTCAATTTGGGTGTCAGAGAATAATAATAATAATAATAATAATAATGGATTGCATTTCTATATAAATGAGAGTAACGCTTAAAATCTTAGCTCTTGGGTTTTACAAATAACCCCATCTTAACTTACAAACCTAATAGCACTGTATCACCCCAAAAGAGCACTTTGCTCTCAGATTTAGGCTCCTAGGGAATTGAATTTAAAAGTAGAATGGAAGGCAGAGCCTTCAGCTTTCAGGCGCCTCTTCCGTGGAATCAGTTCCTCGTTAGATTCAGGAGACAGACGACCCTCTACTTTTAAGATTAGGCTTAAAACTTTTCCTTTTTGATAAAGCTTATAGTTAGGCTTCCAATGATGCATTTAGCATTTCTTCTCCACTCCCCTTTTTACACTATCTATGTGATTATATGCCACTCTGCATTTAACCATTAGTTATTATCAATCTCTGGCAATCTTCCACAGCATGTCTTTTGTCCTGTCTCCCTCTCCTCATCCCTAACCGCTCCCCCTCCCTGAGCCTGGGTCTACTGGAGGTTTCTTCGTGTTAAAAACTGGAGTTTTTCCTTCTCATTGTTGCCAAGTGTTTGCTCATAGGGGGTTCCACAGAGTTGATTACAGACTGGAAAATCAGTGGGCAGCAGGAGAGCAGACCTAACACAGAAGCTCAAACTGAATCTGTCATCCATATTTAAATGTCCGTTCTAGCTCACACACAACACACACACATAAACAAACTCCCACGTTCCCATACTACTGTATCTCTCTAAAAGATCTTAACTGCAAACAGTGTTTGAAGGTTGAATAAGAGGGCAAACTCTACTGCGTGATGAGCTACTCTTGGCATAAACATTTTCTTCCCTCTTGAGTGAACCACCTTTTATATTTTTTTGTTACCCTATTAAATGAAGGTGTGCATGTTGCCTCTACCTGAGATGCTTTACTCTCCCTGTTAGGAGTTTTCAACTGATGTGTGCAAATGTCAAGCAGAGCTTTGGCTATGGGGGTTGTGCTGTCACAGAACATGAGCATACAGTGTAACAAGATTGTCCCAGACAACTAAAGCCCCAGTTGAAAGTGCACATACTGACAGATATATGTAGCCCTACACTTGTAAGATTTTCCACTGCTTTCACCGATCTAAACCCACATAATCCTGTTGATTCTGGCAAAAACTGTAGAGCAGACGACTCAAAAGTTGCGTGTAACCACAACGAAGGCCTGGTTTTCATTGGTAACACCAGCTGTGAAACGTAAGAGGCGAAGAGTGTTTTGTACACCATATGGTGTCAGTAAGTCATATTTGCAAAAGGACAGCAGAAAGGTGCTGTGGGTGTGAGGATCTCCTATGTTTTGGTTTTGCATCCTTACTGAAGGTTCATGCATGGGATCCTAAAGGTGTTTCATGCCCCTTTTGAGTCATTGGTCTTAACCTTCACATGACCTATTATTAGATGCGCTGTCTATATTAGAACAGTTCCAGCTGTACTATTTTAAAAACAAACAATCTAAATTAAGCTTTGGTGCGCTGTTTCAGGATTAAAAGGTTACAGGTGCCGTTACGTTCTTAAGCTATCAACCTGCAGAATCCTGACTGGTACAGTAAATCAAGGCACCTTCATAAATAGCCTCTTGTGTCTTGCTCTTGACCTCCACTTCGTTGCCTTACTTCATCGTTGCACAACTTTCGCAGAAGAGTTAACAAGAACAAGCAGTTCTCACATTTCATTTTGTCAAGATTCTTGTTAAACCCGGAGATTGCTGTTTTATTTTTGGTTATCAGAACAAGATCATAACTTGCATAAATAAACACTGGTTACATAATTTATTATGAATAATAAAAAGAAAAATCTATATGCCTAGGCTGTCTTACTGTGGAGGTCACATCACCTTTCTTGATGTCATATTCCTTAATGGTCTTCGTGTTTCTGATTGAAGTAATAGAAGTAGAAGATAAACATTCAGGGGAGGTTATCAATGCATGAGTGTGCTGATTTAAAAAAAAATCTTGGTTAACTTTCTCAGAAGGAAGTAAAATGTGTTTTACTGAAAATCTTTTCCTCGAGTGGATGTGTTGTCAGGCTGTTTCCTTCCAGCTAAGATAACACTGTTCTTTTTACAGGGTCATGTGCTTTCACCTTATTCGCAGCGCAATCTGCCCCCCACAAAATCTTTAAAGCTACCTGAAATGCTAAAAAACATACTATGTAACATCCCAACCAGGCTGCAGCTGTTTTGAATAGTAATTAAAACCTCTGATGTTTCTCTAACAGTGAGAGATGATATTCGAGCAGTTGCAGTTTAAGCAAGTCTGCTATGCAAGATATACTGTGGTCTCACGCTTACAGAAAATACTGTTTTGATGTCAGACAGATGCATGCCAGATTGTCAGACCAGTCAGCTGTTTGAGCTTTCTATTCTGTGCATGATTATGCAGCTGCAATTTCTTTCCTATACAGGAAACCTTAAGTTCTGCACAGCAGGCATCTGTGTAGCTTCACACAATGACAGCAACTACACTGCTGATTTGTTTGTCCACTAACTCAATTCTTTCTGCTTGCAGTTTCTCCTGCTGAGAGAATCCGGTTTATCCTGGGAGAGGAGGATGATGGCCCACCACCTCCCCAACTCTTCACTGAGCTGGATGAGCTTCTGGAAGTGGACGGGCAGGAGATGGAGTGGAAGGAAACTGCCAGGTGAGCTGCTAAGGCAAATGTGCTTACAGCTTATCCCCCCCCCATTTCACTTTAAGAGCCATGGGAAGTGGCTCACCATCCCGTGACTGGAACACAATCCCTTATAAATAATCATGTTTTGTGTGTGTAGGGAAATAGGCAGTGCCCTAGTGAACTCCCAGTCTACTCTTATCTGATCGAGATCTATAGTACCTGATCTGTGAGACCCGGAAAAGGCAGCAACTCCCACATGATCAAAACAGGCCTCAAGTATACAGGGACATGTGAACTTTTGGCATGTATAAGTGGAATCACTACACTTGTTAATGGATTTCTTTTAATTCACCTGTGGCGTGCTCAGTATTACAATAAATCATCAGTTATTCCAGCTAATCAAGCTAACATTGTGCGACTTTCATATAGAATTATTATTTTCAAATGTTCCTGGAAGACTATCAGTAAATTTTATCTTAAACCTGACCTTCTCTGATTTGACCTACTTACCCTGTTCACTGCAGTGCTACTGATTACATGGGGGGGGGGGGGGGGTGTTACCTTGGTATAACTTACAGTGTTGGCTTTTGTCATGGATTAGGAGGTAGTACTTTATAATACACAATGGTTGTTGTTATTATCATTATTAAGCTAACAAACCAGCAGATATACAACATCATGAACGCTTCAACTTTGTTTGTCTTTTCTGACTAAATCTGATCACTGAGCAGCAATTAAATCAAATGTAAGACTGACCAGTTACTTAGTGTTTGAGGTAATCCTGAAGTAACGATTAATGTCACCTACTCTGACCCCTCAAGTAAAGTGAAGCTTCATGCTGAGGACTACCTTGTTACTTTAGCATTACGTTTCCATTACTTGCTATTCCTTTGTCCGACGTAACCAAGTAAAGGAATTCAGTGAATTCAAAAATCTCAGCACCTTTTGTCAGTTTTTGCACAGATAAGTGTTGTGTCAAGCTTTGTCTATGGAGCGTTCTTTGAGAAGCATCGAAACAACGATAAGGAGCTGTTGTGTTTTTCTGATTCTTTGTCTCATTTTGTAAAAAGAGCAATGGGATTACACGGAAGGACATGTAAGTGAATGCCTTAGGACTCGCATTGTCTCCGTGGCCAAACTCTTCCCACAGCAAGACGGCCCGTCACAGACACGTGGACCGCAGCCAACCAGAGAGATACTCTATCCCCAGTGGAAACTCCATCCCCAGGCCTCATGAGAATGGTTCTTTGTAGTGGTGACATCTGAGGCATTATTATTAAAAAGAGTCCTTGTCCTGAGCCTTACCTTCGAGGCTGAGCTTATCCGTGGCAACAAAGTTGAAACGTTAAAATGGGATCTTGTTTGAACGCCGTTTCCGAGCAATGTGTGGTCTAAAGTTTCCAGAGAAGGCTGTCACCATTCCAGTGAATAGCATGCTTTCTAAAGTCTAGTGATTTATTTTTTATTTCTACGCGTTTCTGCATCCCACATTTATGCATTGTGAAGTGTGACAGCTTCAAAACATTGCACTGCTGTTTTGTAAAGAGGACAGAATCCATATTGTCGCCATTTGTTTTCCGCCTTTGTTTATTTTTAAACCTCCGTTACCTTTGATTTTGACCTCAACCTTCAGGTTGAAGATGAAAAAAGATGATGGATCGTACATTCTTCTGCTTCTGAGCACAGTCACTTGTCCAATTCCGGTATGGTTCACGCATATTTTGCCTCTTCTTTATTTTCTCCCACTCTGACCAGGTGGATCAAGTTTGAGGAGAAGGTGGAGAAGGGAGGTGAACGCTGGAGCAAACCTCATGTGGCCACGCTGTCCTTGCATAGTTTGATGGAGCTGAAAACCTTTATCGAGAAGGGCACGATCGTGCTGGATCTGGAGGCCAACTCGCTGCCACAGATTGTCGGTGCGTGAGGTTGACTAGATCGAAAGTGCTCCTGAAGGTTTAGAAAAGCCCAACTGCTACTTACGCTTTTCAATCTGTCCCCTCTAACAGAAATGATCACTGACAGCCAGATTGAGAGTGGTCAGTTGAAGGCAGACCTGAAGGAGAAGGTTACATACACCTTGCTGAGGAAGCATCGGCACCAGACCAAGAAGTCCAACTTGCGCTCTCTTGCAGATATTGGCAAGACTGTTTCCAGTGCAAGCAGGATATTTTCTAGCCAGGAGACTGGTAATGCAGAAACTCTTATTTCTCCTTATCAACTCAAACACCTTCTCCTAATTTTTCTGTTCATTTTTAACTCTTACTGTTTTAGGCTTTTCTTTTTTTAACACAAACCTGTCCTCTTTCCCTTTCTGTTTCTCCTCCCCCTCCCCCCTATCTTACTGTACTTCTTTTCCTCTCTTTTTTTCTTTCCTCCCACGGGGGTCTGTACTTTCTGACTTCCTGCATCTGGGGTGCAATAGCCCGCAACCCCCTCGAGCACCCTGTGCCTTGTTTAAACCCACAAGACTCAGAGGAACCATGTGAGGTCATGAGGAGCTCCAGCATGGGATACCTCTGTAAGTGAGGTCATAGCCCTCCAGCTGAAAGCAGCATTGTTGGAATGTAGTCCCATGGAAGGCTTGTGTGAATGGAGATAGACAATTGTAAATTAGAGAGGAAAAAAATGCAATAGTGTTGAAGTTTCATTAAGTCAACTGTGTTAAAAAAAAAAAAAAGGCTTAATGTGTTTATTCATGAAATCAGCCTGGAAACGTATGTGGTGGACAAAAGCTAAATATTCATTTTGCTGTAAATCAAATAGTGATAGACTAATGTTCTCCACCATTGTCAGTAGCAGAATTTCTAACCGAGTTCCAGAGTTTACATTCTCAGTTGTCTGCCAGCCGTTGCTCAAACAACTATTTACGTGTATAAACAGCAGACCTAAAGCAGTCATCTATCATGCTCTCTTGTCTCTGACTGTCTGACATTTGTCCTAAGTCTTAAGCCCTGACACATTTAGCTTATTTCTCAGGTTTCCGTCTCTTTTCAGCCTCTTTCTCAGCCAAAAATATCTTCTTCTTTTTTTCTTTTTTTTTAAAAAAAAGTACTGCGTTCTTGCCCGTCATCCTCTTTGATCCTAACAGAATCTCCCCTCTCTGCAGGTAGTCCAACTACAACCCACCGAAACCTCACCTCCAACAGCCTGAGTGACTTCTCTGATAAGCCAGAGAAAGATCAGGTAATGTGTTTCGATGTGTTATTTGCATAGAGTCATATGGGTTTTGCACCACCGCTGTCAATGTTCACAAAGCAGCACTTAGAAAGGGCATCTACTGGGCTGTATGAGTGCTTCAGCATGCTGCAACGTAGACTGGAGACTGACCCCAGAGTATGTAGAAACATTAGCTTTATTAGTGTTTATCCACACTTTGTCAGGTGTAGACAATTGGCAGTTAAGCCATGGCAGCACCCGATTCTCTTGCACTGGCACTGCAAGGTGGAGGGCGTAACACATGTGAGCCCCAGATGCTAATAAATAAGACACCTTCCATTCTTCTCTCTGGTCTGAGTAACAACAGCTTACTGTCTTTGTTGTGTGAGTTTCTGTCATCCGCTGTAGTTTCTTTCGCTGCCGTGACTCATGACAACTGTAAATGGGCTGTATTGTCTGCGTTTTTCTGCAATCATGGAAGTAGTTAAACAGTAACTGAAATCACCCTCAAGCAACTGTTTATAAAACTGTGCATTGGTCAAAATGGTGTGTTTTTCTTTAAGATTTTAACAAGGGCTTTGTTAATCATCTCCCTTAGTTGATGTAAGTTTTTACAGGCTCAGTTTAGATCTCTGTGAATCCAGACTGAGGATGTATGCTTATTGGACGGCATAAAATCAAACTGCTGTTCAGCACATAATTGAAGGAAGGGCAGGCACTGCCTGTTCCTACACACTTATACTGACATCAACAAAGCACACCACTAGGTTTGCATGTACATGATACCCTAATCACTTCTACAAGAGGAAATTTGTAGCCTAACCCTAACCCCCCTCCCACCTCCATGATTACAGCTGAAGAATAAGTTCATGAAAAAATTGCCCCGCGATGCTGAGGCTTCAAACGTGCTGGTCGGGGAGGTAGATTTCCTGGAAACCCCCTTTGTGGCTTTTGTCCGTCTGCAGCAGGCTGTCATGCTTGGGGCACTCACTGAGGTCCCTGTGCCCACCAGGTAAAATCGTCCAAGGTCCAACTTGCAACATTCGAAACACTGGCCAAAGTCTTTGAGATTCTCACTTTGTCACATCTCATTTTCTCATCTTTGTTTAGATTTCTCTTCGTCCTTTTGGGTCCCAAGGGCAAAGCTAAATCATATCATGAGATAGGAAGAGCCATCGCTACCCTGATGTCAGATGAGGTATGAAGTAACTTCGTATTTGTTGGTTTAATTTCTCTTGTGGACTAAATTTTGAACTGATTGTAATAATATGACCCACAATGGAGACTGACTGACTACCGGTACTTTTTTTTTTTTTTTTTTTTTTTTTACTAGTTTTACTGTTTTAACACATTAGATTTAACTTAACTAGCCTCTGACTGGTTGTGAACTTAAGATGATGGTTTTGGGCTATCCAGTTGCATTCATTAAATTAATGTTAACCCTTCCTGTTGCCAATTGTGGTTGGAGTCAAGTCTTTGTTTTTCTTGTATCATTATGTCTCAGTGAATGGTCTGTCCAACTGAGAGGTTAATTGTTAATCTCTGTGTTACAACTTTTTGACCCACGTTTGTTTTGGCATAAGCAGATCATATGCAAAGAAAAATGACAGGTTTTTTAACCTGCTCCACCTTTAAACATCTCTGTGTCTCTGCTGTGTAGCTTCACTCCTGGCTTAACGTCTCAGTGTTGTCAGGAATGTTAGCTGATAGCTCATAACATTCTTAATCCTGAGATCACCTGGCGGGCAATTTCCCACAGGCCTCAGCTCTTTCCAACATATCTTTCGAGTAAACACGGTGAGATAGGAAGTGTTTTTCCAGGATTTCCTCAAGTTAAACTTTACTCCCATGAAAACTTTATGAGCCGTTCTCAGCCGTTTTTGAGTCATCCCCTCGTAGTACTATCCTGCATGCCTGTTTCACTGCTCGTGAGACGCACAGATATTGATTCATTATTTGGGTACATGGTAATTAGAATATTATGAACGTTTTGTTATGCTACTTTGTTAGAGTTAGGGGACACAGTGAATTGTTGGTTACTAAAGCTCCACTTATGCTTGTGTGCTGGCAGGTATTCCACGATATTGCTTATAAAGCAAAGGACAGGCAGGACCTGCTGGCTGGTATCGAGGAGTTCCTGGATGAGGTCATTGTCCTGCCCCCTGGCGAGTGGGACCCTGATATCAGGATAGAGCCACCAAAGTCCCTGCCTTCTTCGGACAAGAGGTCCGCTGCTAATCCACCTAATCCCAATGAATGATGTCGCTGCATATAAATCTGTTAAATCTACAAAATGTTATGTGAACATAGACGTATTTATGCAGACGTAAAAATAAAAGGGGGGTTGGGCAGTATTAATGTTTGTCCAACATGATTTTTTTTCTACTTTGGTGCTGTGCTGATGTCTGTATGGCTTTCCATATGTATATCAGCGCCAGGGGACTCAAAAGCACTGTTTTTTTTGTTTTTGTGGAAGTTGGACGAGCAGCAGCAAATCAAGAGAACGTGGGCTTTAGAGAAAATGAGAAATTTTTGGGCTTTAGAGAAATGCACTCAATGCACTGGAGTGTCATGGGACACTCAGTGCATCCCATCATGCACCAAGTGTCACTGTATTTAGATGCCACCCAACACCAGTTATTATTAATCTTTTTTTTCTCTTTTACTCAGCCTTTTGCCCCCTCTCCTTTCTCTCAACAGACCATGGCAGATGGTTGTGTTCTGTAGGAGGTTTCTTCCTGTTAAAAGGGAGTTTTTTTTCTTGCTACTGTCTCAAAGTTGAGCAGTGTTTTAAAGACAACAAACTAGGATCCTTTGTTACACAGTTATACATAAAGTTTCAACATAAGCAACATAAGTGCAGGTCAACCTTTTCAGAAACTGAGAATCTTACTTCTTCTCTCAAACCTTAGATAATCTCTTATTTCACCGATGTGATTAAAGACTATTGTAAATAAAAATGTATGCAGCTTGTATTATATATGCATTATGCACTTGCATGTATATTTACGGTTTATTTGCCGTGATTTTCTGTTTTTGATGGTAGAAACATGACAGCGATCCTGCGATCTTCATGCTTGAGTTAACTGAAAGCTTGTGGGCTTTTATTTGTTTGCTTTCTGTTTTTAAAGGAAGAACATGTACACCGGATTAGAGGCACCTCAGATGAATGGCGACACTCCCCATGACACAGGACATGGAGGGGGTGGAGGACACCAAGTTGGAGAGGAGCTTCAGCGCACTGGAAAGTAATTGTGAAAATACTGTAGAGATAAAAAAATAAAAAAGAGGAAAAAAAACACAGAGGAAGAATACGCGAGGCGAACTATATTATGCTTGCTAACTTTAATGTCTCCTACTTGAAGGTTTTGTGGAGGTCTCATCTTGGATGTGAAGCGGAAATTGCCCTTTTTCGCCAGCGACTTCTATGATGCGCTGAACATCCAGTCTCTGTCTGCCATCTTGTTCATCTATTTGGGCACAGTCACCAATGCGATCACCTTTGGAGGTCTGCTTGGAGATGCTACAGAAAACATGCAGGTAATACCTCCCTCATCCCTTTGTGTTTAAACCCAGCATTCACACCGCTCTGGCATTTCTAAGACTGCTAAAACCTTTTGTTAGAGCCTAACTTGACATGCTTGTGTTTTATCGGTGACATGAAGAAAGTCAGACTCTGATGATTCAAAAGCTTGTGTTTGCTCCCTGCCGATGTCTCATCAGTCAAACAATCTCAGCAAAAACATTGCAGCATTGTGTGATTTCCTTTTTATGTGTATTTTTCTTTCTCATAGCCGTGGCTCTTCGCCGATGCTCTCTGGAATGCTGGTGTTTCTGCTTTTTGTTGACTTTATATTTATGCTTTTCTGCCAATGTGATTGCCTCACTGTTGTTTGTTGCTACTTGTCTGTTTACACCGATACATTGTGTCACACAGTGTACTCCTCTGTTTTGAAGCAGTCTATTATTTCAACATTTTCAAAGAGATTCTCAGCTGACTAAAGCCCCTTATTGTTGCTCATGCACAGTGTGAATGTGACAAGGTTAAAGAGCTGATAAACAATGATAAACTGTCTCGATTTCCCAAATCCTTGCCCAACTCTAAATTTCTCCTCTGCTCACATGTGTGGGATTTGTCTCTTGCATTCTTCTACCTCTCACTCTCATAGCACATATTTCTGTCTGCCGTAAGCAAACACTGTCCATTTATGAGTTTCAGACTGAATTTATTTGCACAGTGTTTGCTGCTGTCACCGTCATCATCGATTTAAACCTTTAAACTAACACAACACACTGCAGCAGATAAGCCATGTTAATGTTGAGCTCAGAGGCTCACTCTGGATCCATCTGTCACACCTGCTGTTAGCAGGAAGCGTCGTATGATTGTGATATGTCGGCGTACAGCGCCAACCGCATCCACCCCGATGCCTCTCACAGCGCGGTGTAGAAGTATGGCAGGCTGAATGGTGATGAAGCCGCTTTCTTTGGGCTCTCATGTGACAGAGACCTGAGGAGCACCAGCCTCAGGAGATTTGCCCGGGCTGTAAATAACTACAGATCCAGATTAATCAGCCACAGTAGCCTCGTCACGGCTGTGTTTCTAATGACTCCTCCACCCGCCCCTCCCTTACCAATAGTGGGTTCTCAATACTCCTGCGTCGCTACACCTTCCCACTCAACAGAGGGATTCCCTGCCCTTGCTGGATCTTTCCCCATGTATGCTCACTGCTACAGCATTGTCATTATTAGCTTTTCATCCAGTGCAAGTTGCTTTAAAAAAATAAAGTGTTAAGAAAAAAACAAAAACCAACGTGAAGGGAAACTAAACAGGCCTGTCCTGATTGACCAGAACTGCAGCTGAGAATGGGGAAAACACTATTCCTGCGTGAGTAAGTAGGAATTACGCAATAATTAATGGGGAATAAAATGAGAAAGGATGCAGAATATTGTGAGAAGTGTTGTATGTAAAGTTTTCATTCTCCCCCCCCCCCCCCCCCCCCCCTGCATGTACTGTGTCGTAGGGAGTGCTGGAAAGCTTCCTCGGAACAGCACTGACGGGAGCAGTGTTCTGTCTGCTGGCTGGTCAGCCCCTGACTATTCTCAGCAGCACCGGACCGGTGCTAGTCTTTGAAAGGCTCCTCTTTAGTTTCAGCAAGTGAGTATTTCATGGCTAAAAAGTCACTCAGCTGTACACAAGGGTTAAACAGAGGTCAAAAACAGCAGCAGTAGACTGTTTCAGATATTTGTAGATTACAGTCTCTCCCCAAAGGACAGATGCGTGTGTTTTATAAAGATCGTTGTGACCACTACAAGAGAAGTTAAAAATATAAGCACGAAGAATTCAGGGAGATTACTCACATTTAGTAGTAGGCTGGTGACTTTGGGTCAAAGGTTGCTTCACTGGAACTTTTTATTTATTTATTTTTTGCACTTACTGGTAATAAATGATTGTCACCTGGTTGTGTTTATGAGCTTTCACCTGTTTTGCCTTCTGCTTCCTGTCCCGACTATGTGGAAGACGAGAGCAGCAAGGACACGCCATGATGGTGTGATAGCAGTGCCTAAATTTTAGGTATACGTTATTGTGGGGATAAAATGTCATTTCACCTCAGTTCAAGGGAATTAAATACTGCCTACTCTCACTTCCTTCCAACTACACTGCCTCTCTTACCCCCAAAGGAGTCTTCTAGCGTTACCAAAAACACCACGCTGCACATGTTCCATTATTAATAATTCACTCTCATTTAATTTTATGCTGTGACTGAAGAGTGTTGTGGCGCCTGTGCCCTCTCAATGTTTTCGTGCTTCGAGTCAACTGTTGCCGAGTCAGTGGCAGCTGCTCACTACAGCTGTTGTGGATGCATGTTATCCTACAGCTGCAATAAAGAGAAAAACCTGCTGCCGTTTTCCCTTGGAGGACCCCAGAGCAATATTTATATACCTCTGAGCGCCTTGTATTTTCTGAAAGTGCCGGGAATTCTTGGGTGGATTGTAAAATAAAATATTGAGATGTAAGAGTTCCCTTGCTCACTCTGTGTGAAATGTATCCTCTCCCTCAGAGACAACGGCTTCGACTACCTTGAATTCCGGCTGTGGATCGGACTGTGGTCGGCCATGTTCTGTCTGGTGCTGGTCGCCACAGACGCCAGCTTCCTGGTGCAGTATTTCACACGTTTCACAGAGGAAGGCTTTTCGGCGCTCATCAGCTTCATTTTCATCTACGATGCTTTCAAGAAGATGATAAAGCTGGCCCACTACCACCCGATCAACACTGATTATGATCCCAACCTTGTCACTCAGTACGACTGCCGCTGCATGCCTGGTGCGTAGTCTTTACTATTGCTGCTGCTTCAGATAGAGAGAAGCTACCAGAGTAATAGGAAGAGTTTTACCTTCAACATTAGCAGTGGTATACCTCCACTCTGTTCTAAACCATCTTTTGCCTGAATTTTGGGCTTCTTTTAAAGCAGGGGTTACTCACTGCACATCGTGGGCCACATACAGCCCACTTTTATCTAAAAGGATTTTTAAATATAGTAGTAAAAAAACAAAGGTTTCTGTTATTTATTTGCTTACCTATTACTTTGATGCAATATGAATGAATGAGGGGTGAGGTCTTTAGAGTTAAAAGTAAAAAAAACTTATTCCCCTCCTGTACTTGAGTCTTTACTGTGCCAATTTTGCTCCCCCAGGCCTGATGTTGTCTTAGAGTTTCAGGAATGATGATACCATGTGATGCTGAAAGTTGAATAGTCATATATGGTTTTTGTGTTGGATTAATTTGTCTTTTAATTTAGATTTAAGTTTATTTATTTATTTTTTTGTTTTTTCAGTGAAAATGACAAATGATAGCAGAATGTGTGACCGTGTAGATATCGCTTTCTCAGCACTGCTGAGACACTGTTTTTGTGTCGCGTGACTTGCCAATATTCTTTGACACGGATTTAAAATGGCAAATGCATTTATTAGAAGACGTTTTCTTGTTTTAGTGATAAGATATTATGTTGTTTCTTCACTAGGCAACTCGTCAGAACTCTTTGATCTATCTGCCCTGACAAACAGTACTGATCTGGTATGTAGTGCCCTTGTGTTCAGTAACAATGAGTCAGAATTCACTGCTTCAAAGGCTGTTTTTTTTTTTTTTCTTTTTTCTCTTCAGGCATTTTTTTGGGGGGGTTGAAACTGATAACTGTTTTGTTTTTTCTGTTTCTGCCTTTTTTCATTCCAGCCGGTAAATGCTACCTTGGCATCTCTGACCAAGAAGCAGTGTATGAAGTATGGAGGACAGTTAGTTGGAGAAAGCTGTGGCTACATACCTGACATCACCCTGATGTCTTTCATTTTGTTCCTTGGGACCTACACCTGCTCCATGTCTCTGAAGAAGTTCAAGACGAGCCGCTTCTTCCCCACCCGAGTGAGTGACAGTCACATCGTTTTTCCACATCTAGATGAGTTGTAGCCAGCGTTGTGGTGCATATTTCCCCAGATTTCCCGATTACTTAATATGTGACCACATTTTTATATGTTTCAGTTGCATTTTACTTAAAATTATTGATTCGAAGAAGTCTTTTTTTTGCATCTTGGTTTGCATGGAAGTCTTTCTTTGTGGAGTTTGCACATTCTCCCTCTGCCTGTGTGGGTTTCTCCAGGTGCTCCGGTTTATTCCCTAAAGTCTAAAGCCGTGCTTGTTAAGTTAATTGGACGTGGGAGTGTGCAATTGTCTGTCAAGCTGTGTTAGCTTGCCTGCATTTTTTTTTTTTTTCAGCACACAAAGAAAAGGGTCGGCACACTTTTCTTCAAAACTTCCAGCCCCACAAACTCAAAGACACTGTCAAACCCTCCTTAAACGTGTCCTCCTTTCTAGGTGAGGAAGCTCATCAGTGACTTTGCGATCATCTTGGCCATCCTTCTCTTCTGCGGTGTGGATGCCTTAGTTGGTGTGGAGACTCCAAAGCTCTTAGTGCCAAGTGAATTCAAGGTAGGCATCTCCCGGAAGTTTGCCAGTGTACTAGAAAGTCCTCATTTCATCGTGACGTTTTGAAATCATTAACTGAATTGTCTTTCAGTGGTGCTCTTTCCTCCGACTACATCTATAATGAATGATGTTTCGGCAAGAAAGCCTGTGTAATTCTTCCAAATCCAAGCATAATGCTTTTCTTTGTAGCACACCCAGGAGGACACAGAGCTTGATTATAGGGGATGTGAGAACATAAACTAGCTCTTCGAGTTGCAACTTTAAATTGCAAGAACAGAGCTACCTTTGTTTGTTCACGGAGTCTTAATTCACTGTTTTTCTGTCATGTAACAATGCACCGGTAATTTCAGATCTGTAATCTTTTTGAGATGATATCGGGGCTTGGATAGTCTGTCTCCAGTGTTTTTAACAGTCTTTTTTCTTTTTTCTTTTTTTTCCCATAGCCCACAAGTCCACTGAGGGGCTGGTTTGTTCCTCCTTTTGGAGGAAACCCTTGGTGGGTGTACCTAGCAGCTGCACTTCCTGCTGTGGTTGTCACCATTCTGATATTCATGGACCAACAGATCACCGCTGTAATTGTCAACAGGAAAGAGCACAAACTTAAGGTTGGTGCACCATCTGAAGGCTTAAGAAGAGTGAAATGATTGAATACGTTCAGTAATAAAAAAGAACCAAAAAGAATCCAAACTAAGTATGTAAATTTTTATTTCTGTAGCACATTTAAAACCAAAGTGCAGGACAGCCAAAGCATCAATAGATAAAGCCAAGTTTCATGAAATGACAACAAGAACTTGTCAGTGAATTTCTTTTCAGTACAAGTTTCTAAAGATCAGAAGAATACACAAAGTCAGGAAGATGAAGGGATATAAGACAAAAATGTTGGCCATGAAAATCCAATGAATGGTACATAAAAGACTAGTTAAAAATTGACACAGGAAGCCAAAATCAAAGTATAAACAACAATAAGAAGACTCCAACAGTAAACTAAGACTGGACTGAACAAAAAGCCACAGAGCAGCAGTGATAAAAGAGTCTAGAAATGGATCTTACCTGCAGTACCAGGAACGACATGCAATGAAATACATTTTATTCCTTATCTGTTTCTGGATTAAACAGTCATTTGTAGTCATTTGCACTGCATTATGTTTGTCTAATTGTATACATATATTCCCAGACTTCCTGATATATTATTAATATGTGACGCTCGGTGTGCTCTGATCACACTATTGCAGCAGCACATGATTTGTTTAATATCTGGAGTGTGGGAACCACTTGTTATATAATTTTTTTTTGTCTCCTGTTAGAAAGGGGCAGGTTATCACTTGGACCTGTTCTGGGTGGCCATCCTGATAGTGATCTGCTCTTTCATGGGCCTGCCATGGTATGTGGCTGCCACTGTCATTTCCATCGCCCACATCGACTCTCTGAAAATGGAGACTGAGACTTCTGCTCCCGGAGAGCAGCCTAAATTCCTGGGTGTCAGGTGAGTTAAAGCAGCTGCTGGACGCTGTGTTGACGTCACTTAACAATTAAATTCATTCTGGCATGGTGGTCTCGAACAAAGGTGTCTCAGTTTTCCCAGAGCACTGTCAGTATTTGATTGTACTAGCTAGTTAATTGCATTCATTTTAGATTGAAGTGATTAAAAAAAAAGAAGAAAAAAGAAATCACTCAGGTGGTTTGCATAATGCTGTGTGCAGTAACTCATACGCACACACTGTGAAAAATACCTGCTGCGTGCACAGTCCTTTCTTTAGAAAAGGAAAAATCATTTTATCCAAAAAGGCAATTACTCTCCAGCAACAACAGGAGGAGGGGAGGAAATGGAAAGATTCAATTAATCATGAATTAGACAGTCAGGAAGGAACAAAAGAGAGAAAACAGTCTTGGAAAATGACAGAAAGGGGTAAATCTACACAGAGCTCTCTGTGTGTACACACAGATATAAATACTCCTGCAGTTCTTTAGGGAGAATGACTTCATTAAAAAAATGAAAACAAAACAAACTTGTCAGCGAGGTGGAGGTCAGGAAAAAGTTTCTTTTTTGTTACCAAGTCTGCAAAGACTGTATCATCGTGGATTTGTATAGTTGATGACAGGGATTTCCTCCATGTGGTTAACTGATTGGAGCGTGAGCCGTTTAGATTCATCATGCTCATTGTTTTTACGAACTGTAACTTTTGCATATGCAACCATTAGACATGAAATTCCAGCACATGGATGATCAAAAAGGTGTGTGTATGATGTAGATGCCATGCTGTCTTTTGTGAATTTTGCCTAGGGGAATAATAAACATACTAAAAAAACCAACAAAAGTTTTAACTTCTCTGAATCAAATCTGCTGATTAATTTGTGTGACGTTTCCCCCTCTAACTCAGGGAACAGCGAGTCACTGGTATCTTCGTGTTCATCCTGACGGGACTCTCTGTCTTCATGGCTCCTATCCTCAAGGTAGTGCTCCAACTTCTTAATTCTTCTGTGGAATTATGGATTACTGTCCGCCCGTTTTAGGACAAACTCCTGTCTTCCCTCTGAAATGTAAAATAATTTCAAGTCTTTTATTCATCCGATTAGGAGCTTCTATAGCTGAAGTAATATGTTGTGAAATAAGAATGTGCATCAGGGCTTAAGCTCCAGTTGCAGCACCTCGGCTTCTCAAATTTCCATTTCTTTGTTGAGCTGCCCATGAGTTGTGAAGACTCTGAGAGGTGATTTTTTTGAGCTGGTACGCCCCCTTGAGGGTATTTTCTATACTGTGTTTCTGATTCTCAGAAATAGCATTTTGTTTTTGCATGAACTGTATTATAGTGGCATAAAATAAAATTTTTTCATAAATTTCTAAATTTTTGCTCTAAGTTGCCTCATTTTAGTAATTTCTTTTCATATATTTTATATTTTTTATATTACTTAATCTTTTTTTTACGCTGATCTAGGAGCAGGTACTTCTCAGTCCTGTGCAAGCTAAAAGCCCGGTCACACTGGTAGCTCAGTAAAAAGAACATTCTTAGAAAAGCTTCTTGTGGACTATTTTTAACTAAGCAGTGTGAGCCAAAAGAAGTCATGTTTCTTCTGAGAGGGTAGCTTTGACACGCGTGTTTCTGTTTCCTCTTTTTTTTAAGTCACAGTCACACGTGTAACATTAATATCTTTTTTTTTTACTGTGTTCTGTGTTCTTCAGTTCATTCCCATGCCAGTGCTCTATGGTGTGTTCCTCTACATGGGTGTGGCATCGCTCAATGGTGTCCAGGTGAGTCACTTTGCCCTGTTCACTACCTACTAACCTGTGTTGGGTGGGTTGCTTTGAACAACACATAGCACACGTAATAATTAAAATATGATGAATTTCTTTTTGTGTTTTATTAAGAAAAGAAGTAATAACACTTAAACCAGAGCACAAAGAACAAATAAAACACAATGAACAGACTCTCAAAAGACTCAAATTAATACATTATTTTTCTAGCTAGCGTCCACACTAACTATACAAATAATGTATTCTGCTGATGTATTAATTGTGTCATTTACTTATTATTCTTATTGTAAAAATGTGAAACAATTTTATTTTATTTTTGCAGTAATTTTTTATATTAAAAATCTTTCTAATTTGTCATTAGAAAAGAAATCCTAATTTTCAAAATATTTCATATCATTTGAATTCTTCAATCCAAAATAAATAATTCCTTTAGGTTTGCAACTTTGAAAAGAAACAATATAATTATTTATTAATAAAAAGAGTTTGTTTAATAGGCTTAAAAGGTGGTAATTAAAGTATTTTATCTTATTTTATTTTGTCCTTAATACCAATAATATTTTTAAAAAGAACCACTCTGAGAGATGCCAGCACGGTGGTTAGCACTGTTGCCGCACAGCAAGAAGGTCCTGAGTTCAATTCCACCATCAGGCCGGGGTCTTTCTGTGTGGAGTTTGCATGTTCTCCCCGTGTTTGCGTGGGTTCCCTCCAGGTACTCTGGCTTCCTCCCACCGTCCAAAGACATGCAGCTTGTGGGGATAGGTTAATTGATTAATCCAAATTGCCCATAGGTATGAATTCGGGAGTGAATGTGAGTGTGAATGGTTGTCTGTCTCTGTGTGTTAGCCCTGGCAAGACTGGCAACCTGTCCAGGGTGTACCCTGCCTCTTGCCCTATGACAGCTGGGATAGGCTCCAGTGACCCCCGCGACCCTGAAAAGGATAAGCGGAAGTGAATGAATGGATGGATGGATAACTCTGAGAGTGCAAACCTCTGCCGAAGTAGCTCACTCTCTGGGTAGTATTTACTTTAGGATAACGTGACGGATGTTTACTTTACCTACTCCTACATGTGTAATCAATGTAAAATCAATATTGATTTGTAAATAAGTGGAGATGAATAACTTGAGCTTAATATTATAAGAGCATATATTTCTGACTAACTAGGCAGCTCTTGACAGTGTAATGTAATAGTATAAATAGTATATGAGAGTATACGGGAAAATATAATGTGAGATTAAGAATCTCCATATACCAGTATCAAATGTTCCCCGATGTTGTAAATGATGTAAGCATAGTTCCAAAGATAAAATACATTTTATGAAGGTTTTCCTTGATTTGACCTTGAGGGAGAGGTCATACACCAAAAGTAATGTGATATTTAGAGTCCTCACTGTTACAGTATAAACCATACAAGTGAGAAACACAGTTTTAAATAGCTCTCTCAATCATCAATATTACCACTATGACCTTCAGCTCAATCTATAGACCATGAAGGAGAGGTCAGAGGGAAGTGTGACCGGATATTTTAAATATTGTTATGATACTTTTTATATGTTGACAACAAACACCACGCTTGTAAGAATCATAGTTGCCTTTTGTCATTTTTCAACCCATAAATTATTAAGTTGACCTTGAAGACGTTGGTGATGTAAATCAAACTTTCACAGATTCTTAACATGAGTCTAATCTACATCTCTACAAAGTTTGATGGAAATTCATTCAGGATTTTCTGAGCTATTGAGTTTACAGATGGAATGGATGAAAGCGTTTCCAAAAACATAACCTCCTTGGCGGAGGTAATTTATCAATAATTGGATTACATTATACTTTGGTACATTATTGGATATTTTAATAGGAAAAAACTGACTGCGTAGCACTGCTGTCTCAGAGTATCAACCAAAATTGGAAAAGGAAAAGTCATACAGGAGTATAAAATCTCTGAATTGTTTTCCAGGTTCTAACTGCAGCGTGTCCGATTCTTAACCTACTGAACTTTTTATCTGTTTCTTTGATCCAGTTCATGGATCGTTTGCAGCTGCTCCTCATGCCTGCCAAGCACCAGCCGGACCTGATCTACCTGCGGCACGTTCCCCAGAGACGCATCCACCTCTTTACTTTCATCCAGGCCCTGTGCCTGGCCTTCCTGTGGATCCTCAAGTCTACTGTCGCTGCCATCATTTTCCCTGTCATGGTGAGGCAAGGCTGATGTGACAGAGCTCTGTATTTTGCCCTAAAAATTTAATTGATTCAAACTTTTCCTCTCTTTGTAAGGTTTTGGCATTGGTTGCTGTTCGCAAAGGAATGGACTACGTGTTCTCCCAGCATGACCTCAGCTACCTGGATGATGTCATCCCAGAGAAAGACAAGAAGAAGAAAGAAGATGAGAAGAAAAAGAAAAACAAGAAGAAGGGAAGCATTGACAGTGAAATTGAATTTGTAAGTAAATGTCCATATGCATTCAAAAAAGAAAGGCATGATACAGTTTCATTAAACGGTTATCGTCCAGTTCCCCACATCAAAGTAATCCATGAGTGTTAATGTTTTCATTCCCTCCTCCCACAGTCTGACTTCCCCTACCATGCAAATAATGTCCCCAGTATAAAAATCTCTATGGATATGATGGAACAGGAGCCCATGTTGGGAGATAAATCTTTGGATAGTGAGTACTAGTCAGGATTTGCTTTGCTTTAGCTTCAAAGGGCCGCTCCAACTAAAGGCTTCCTTTTCTTGTCATGCTAGCCCTCTTGCATTTCACTCATATGACATTTAACATCTTTAAAGATCAGCATGCTTTCTGTCTGTTTCTAATGCTTCTCTGAGCAGCCCATTTGGGCTTTTAACACTAAAAGCAGCTTTGCTGTGCTTGCTTTTCTTTCCCCCCACTACTACTTGAAATTCATGATTGATTGATGTTATAAAAAGTTTTTCTGTCATATTTTTTTCCCCCGCCAGGACCTCCATCGTCGACTTTCCTTCACCCCCATACACCGTGCTGAGCACTACTTTTTCTCTCCGTCTGTGGATAAGTAAGTGACAACCTGCTGTCATTTGAATATTTGTGCATTCAAAAGGCAAAATGCACAAATATTACACACCATGTGATTTTAAGTTTTTCCTGAGGCGTAACATTTTTGCCTCTTTCAGTCTCGACAGCGGTTCATACAAAAAAGGTTCACCTCAGATTCGAATAGACCAGGACTCTGTGGACAGCTGTTTCGTCTGCAAGAAAGGGTCCGAAAGTGTCCTGTGAAAAAACCAGCACTACACAGAAACCACACATTCTCTCTTTTGTTTTTAGTTTTTCTTTTTTCTTTTTGTACTGTAATACTGCCTCATAACAGTGTTTTTTAATATGCCACGTGCGAGGATTTGAATCCGATTAGCTGGAAAAGTATTTGTCATTGAAAGACTTTGGTGGTACTGAATTTTAATAAGTGCTGACACAAGACCATTTGTATCATTTTACTGCAGGAGACAAAAGGACTTCACAAGGTCACACAGTTTTTTCCTAATCTTCCCAATTTGTATGTTAATAACCGAACAAGAATCAGGCTAGAGTTGTGGTAATCATCAAATAGACCCAGAGATCCAATTTTGAGCTTCATAACACGCACACCACTTTCACTTATTCTTTTTAATAATATCCCACATAACCAGCCTCTCTTCCTAAGTACTGTGTTTAGTAGTTATTTTTTTAAGGTTATTAAGGCATAGCTCTTTGAACCTTGAGATTCAAACACGGTGGAGGTACTGCACAGAGGATTCAGAGTCCTCCTTTAGTGAACAAAAGACTAATCTATGCACACTTACACAAGGAACTTGATGTGAAGCATCCATCTAAAGATGCGTGTTCATAAACACACCCAGAAGAATAATGCAACATGCTTGAATGTGGCAAGAAGTAAATGGTTCATCAACACGCAGACTGGAACTACCATATTTGTTTCCTAATCTTGATTGTTGCTCCCCTTTTTTCTTTATTTATTATATTTAAACTCATAAAGGTTGCTGGTTGAATATTAAATACAACTTAGCCATTTAACCTTTTGTGGAAATTTGAAGTTTCTTTGATCTGTATCCACTCAGCTGTGTCGTCCCCATTGTGGGGGTTTATCCATGTACTATACCTGTATGTAGCACTACCTCTTATTTACCTTAGGTGCCAGGCGTGATATATTAATATATCTGCTGTGCATTGATTTGTGATCAAATACTAAAAAAAAACCCCTAAAAATCAGACGAACTGGCACTAGGATCTCTGAATCGTTTAAGATACATTTTGTTTTGGCAAAACATTTAAATACTATGTGCAAACTGCAATGATTTAAAGGGGCAGCATCACCCACATTTCTTATCAAAAAGCAAATATTTTAAGAGTATTTAAAATTTCTAAATATGTTTATTTAACAAGTTTAGTTTGGATGAATAAAATATTAAGGAGAAAGAAAGTCTTGTTTTCCTCCTGATGGTCCAAGAGCTGAAAGCTGGGAAGAGCTGAGAAGTATTTAGCCCATCCCATGCTTCATATTCCTATACACTTAAGTATCAACGTGTTACTGAGTCTGATTCAGTTCAATTGTAAAACTTGTTCAAAATATGTTAATTTAATCAAGTTCCAATCTTTTTACTGTTTTGTGTGTTATATGTATTTGTTTCGTTTTATGCAAATCAACAATCACTGTGAGATTATTACGATAATGCAACTTCTGGTTCTGGAAGAGCTACCGCTTATTAGTGCGCAAGGATATTTTTCTGAGACATTGGTGTCTATGCATTATCCAAATTTAATTTAGTAACAGCTGGATGAGCAGTGAAATATGCCAATCACACGTTAGACAAATGACTTGATCATGCTTGTTGCTACTTATTGCTTATTGAAGTATACACTGGTAACTTTAACTGATTCGGTTTTAAGGTGTCGTTGCCTGTCTGAATGTAATAAATCCTAATGAACTGAAATCTAGATGATCCTTGAAGAATTGACACGCACAGTTGGTGTCACTTCTGATTTTTAGTGGAAATAGGGGTTTGATCCTTGCTTTGAGCAATCGCTTCCATGTAGGTTGGACACAAAAGCCACATTGTCTTCCACTTTGTGCTTTGAGCTGCACATCTTGATCTCTTTGGACTTTCTGGTTCTGAATCTGCAATTATTGTAATATTTTTGATGTTAACGATTTTATACAAGCATCTTATGTGATCAAATAATCCTAGGTTACTCAGAATGAATAAAAATATCCTTTTTTTTTTTTTTTTTTTTAATGAAGTAGCATTTGAAAAAAGAGCAATAAAATGGTCCAAATGATTCTTAATTAAATTGTTGTGTTTTTCTTTAACCACCAAATCTCTGTATCTTTGCCCTGCTTTATGTTTGCCTGGCTGTTCTCCAACTATTTTGGCAGCTCAAGGAGCATTTCTTATATTTCATCAAGAGTTTTGCTCTGTTGCTACCTTTTCCTCTGGAGTGACCACTGTCTGCTTCACAAGTGTTAATCTGATAGATGCCAGCGCTCAGTCACAGGGCGAAGAAAGTTAAAAAGGAAAGCTGCATATTTTCCATGATCATAGGACTCGAGTTGGCTTAAATGAAACAAATTGGCTCATTGCTGTGAGACACTGTGTTCTTTTACTTGCCAAAAGGGGGGAGGGGAGTAATAACTTCCTCCTCCACCGGTGCAGGAGAGAACATCATGTTTTGTTGCATAATACTTAATATTACTGGTGTTGTCCAAGCAACCAAACATGAATGATGGTGTGACTGTAAAAGGTCATGGAGATATCACCTGACTGATCTAAGAAGGTGTTCTGAACCTCTGCTTCACATAACAGGAGACTTTTTCTAATAATATGGGCAACCTAATATTAGATTGTAAAAACTGGTCAGTGTAATGCATGCGCTTTGACATTGACCATTAAAACAATAACTTCAGTAAAACCATGTGGTGTGATTTCAGCGTTGCATTTTTGCATTTTGCACGAGGGGGCAGTAGTGACTCTTGTAAAAGCCACACGCATGTTCAACACCAACAGCTCAAAATAGAAAATGTGATGAAGACTGTCTCAGCGCTGCATGAAGATACACAGAAAAGTCTCATCTGTCAGAAAACTGTGTGTGTTGGAAAGAGTTTATAACCAATTGCTTTGGTTACTGCAGGTAAAAGATACTGCTTCTAAGATCAGCAGCATTCAGAGTATGCAGCCAGGTTAGGAAAATCCGCTTTGGCAATCTAAATGTGGTTCTTATTCCTTATGACTAGAATTTATGAGTAAATGATCCTCAAAAAAAAAAGGAAAAAGAAGATAGGAATTACTTATTCATCCCATATTTGGGAAACGTAATGTTTGAATGTTTTCTTAGCCAAAATAATATCAGCACATTTCTTGAACGTTCAGGTCGTATCTACAGTTTGTTCAGATTATTGCCGGCTCCCTCATTAAAATGTTAAAGCTTGATCTGAGGAAAGCAAACAGTTCGTGCCGCAGCTAGAAACAAATGTCCTGCTCAGTTACTGCCCAAGCAGCTTTTATTGCTCATAATAAACTGCTGGCCCTCAGTGCGCGCTGTTCATCTCTCCCTTGACATTGGCTCCGAAGTTCATAACAGTGTCCTGTGATTGCTTGTCCAGACTTTGTTCACTGTTTCATTTCCCAGTCGAGAGAGGCCATTAGTGTGTTTTCCCCAGGGGGCATTATAGGCTGTTCAACAGGGTCATGCTGTTGGTTATTTATTTTTTTTCCATAATAAAATATCTTTGACTCTGCCAAGCAATGCAGTCATTGATTTGTTATTACAATTGTCACATCTAATAGAGCTGATCTGTGGTCACTTTATCATTTAATTATAACTGTTATGTGTGAGCTGAGGAATGTTTCTTATGAAAGTAACAAGATGCTAAATGTGTTATAGCAGCACGCACCAGGATGCTGGCACGTAGCACTATCTGTGCAGTGTGGGTTCAGCGGCATGACAAATGTGATCTGTTGACGACAACAGTGCTTTGTAATTATGCATTCGTCGCTGTGTGAAAAGTAAAACAAATTGTTTGCAGCAGAAAATCACATAAAGCACAACACGATGTGAAAAAAGCTTTGGCTCGCAGGACGCTTGTAAAAGCACGAGCGGGAATTTTTATGGCACGCAGACAAAAGTGAATGTTTGGCCTAAATGTGCTCTGCTCAGCTCAGGTCCACCTTACATGTGTTTTGAGCCATGTCCAGAACACATAGCAGTGCCATAACATCATTATTTTGTTGAGGGTGAATACACGGTCCATAGATGGATGTTTTATGCTTCTTTACATACACTCATCATGGTTATGAGTGTCATTTCTGTTTTTTTTTTTTTGTTTTTTTTTTGAGATTTCAATGATTGTAGCGCATACATCTTTAATTACTTTAAAGTGAAGCAAGTTTTACCTCGCCATGAACCAAGTGGGTGCTGACCAACAAAGAAGCCCCTGACTGAAACTTGCAGCTGCCTGCGTGGACAAGCCAAATGTTTTTTGGAAAAAAGGTTTTATGATCAGATGAAGACAAAGATTGCACTCTTTGGCCACAATGATAAGAGCTTTGTTTGGAGGAGTAAATGTGGCGCTTTTAAACCTAAGAACACTTCACAAGCTGCCAAACATGGTGCTCTGGGACTGTTTTGCAGCCAGTAGTACTGGTACATTACCTCCAAACAGCCAGATGGTTGAAATTTGGACACAGGCAGTAGTTCCAACAGGAGAATGATCCCAAACACACATCAAAACTGGTTTTGAAATGGATAAAGCAGGCTAACATCTAGAATGGTGTTCCCAATGCTCTGAACTCAAACCCTATTGAAACTCTCTGGACTATGCTTAAAAGCAAACCTTTGTCAGGAAACCAATCAGTTTTGCCCCCAAAAATCAAATAAGTATTGTTGATGGCTACCAAAATCATCAGGTCGAGATGCACCTTGCTAAGATTTGACTCTGTAAGTATACTCTGACTTTTGAACTTGTGTGGATTATAATACAATCCCCAATAAATTCAAACTTATGCTTAAAATGTATGCTGTACAATCATTTCACCCTGGAAAAACAACAGTTCAGAGAAATCATCAAAAGCCCAAAATTACCATGACATTCATGCTTATGATGAGAGTATGTGACTTCTGACTGTACATACTGCACATAAGAAATATTTTAGTCCTTTATGTTTAGTTGAGTAAGATTTTCAAATCATCCCATATTTTCCTGTGAGATTAGCTTCAGATGAGATTATGCAGACGTTTGTCTTGCCCTCTCATTTCTTCCATGGGTTTACACCTGAGGACAAAGAGGCGTATTGTTTTGGATTAAGCATATGTTCTATTATTCTCACATTTTTCACAAGGTTTACAATTTGCCACTATTCTTAGACATACTATGACATTTTAACAACTTCATGTAAAGCAACACTATGGCTGTGGACTTTTGAGAAAGCGAAAACTAAAGGCAAAAAAGAAGCCAGTCTGCCCGGCCATAACAATTTCCCCCCTCTGACTTCTTTCTGTGGTCAGAGTCCATAGAGATTTGAGATATAATCATTTTAACATGTTAATTATACAACCTGAAGCAACTGCAGGTAATGCCTGAAGTGTTTTTCTAACACTCACAGTAATTAACTATTTTGCGAGGTAAAAACATTAGCTGGCTTCCTCCCTTCTATCTCGATTTCTACTCAACATTCCACTCGCGAAGCACAAAAACTTTCTGCATCCTGATCAGGTATCGCTTTGTACAATCACTCCTCACACACTTTCTTCCTCATCTCTCGATCTTGCATTAATCAGATACTGATGACTTTTAAATCCCTCTTCCTTGCTTCTCTACAGTTGATGTATTTTCCCTTATTAGTTACCTTCAAAGCACATTTTCCCATTAATCATGAATTCTCTTTACAGTGTTTTTCCCCTCCTTCTGTGTATGTCCACCTATTGCCGAACTGGCAATAAAGTTGACTTTGACTTCAGTTAAATCTAATGCAGTTGCACAGACTTTCATCACTTAGACTTCACATTTTCTCCACTTATGCAATGTGAGTGTGAAGGGTGAGTTGCAAAAAGTAAGATTTGACTAATGCCAGACTTAGTTAAATCCAAGGCTGATCCAAGACAAGTGATCACTTTAATCAGCACCTGTTTATCAGATTAATGTGCGAAAAAAAACAAAAATCAGCTGTCTGTTCTGATGGCCACCGTTGGCCCTCACTTGCAAGGAGTCCTTGATTAGTGTGACATCTGTTGTGATGAGTTCACACAACGCCCAGGGACATGTATTGCTCCCAGCCCCTGCAACACCCAATCTATCCCTCCCAAGCGAATCTTGTCTGTGTCATTTATAAGTGCTACAGCAGTCTCTGCCTGTGCAGGCTGAGGGGATGCAAGGGGTCTCAGTGTGCAGCTTGTTGCTCTGAGTGAAATTTCTGTCAAATGGATTTTAACCACTTGTAGCAGCAGAAAAAGGGGAGTAAAAAAAATCAGCTGTTTAAGGTAAGAATGCAAGGGTCTACCAAAGTGATTTGGTAGGCTTTTAGAAAAGTAAGTCTTTCCCAGAATATTAGTTTTTATCAGTTCTGGCTTATTTATCAGGGACAGAGTTGTAGTTCAATTATGGATCTGCATAAACTAATTTAATATAATATAATATAAAAAACTAAAAAAAAATGTGTAAAATAAATTTTTGCATTTTAAATATGTACATGAGCACAAACAAGCTACTTTTAACAGCTTCTGAGCTTTTATTGTGATAGATATTTATCTTTATCTAAACATAATGATGTCTTGTTCTCTATTAGAAAAAATAACAGTGCTTACTTCATCTTTGTTTAAATAGTCTGGATGACAGGGCCTTGACCTGATTCTATAAAAATTAAAAGAAAAAAAAAAACTACAATGTGTAATGATGTGTTCGATTAATCTCCTGAGATGCAAGCTCTTGCTTGGAATACAAGTCTGAAAAGTAAGTATCACCTTTAAACAGTGTTTTTTCAAAATAGAAAATACGGAAAAGCGGAAAAGCCAAAATGTGATGCTCCAATAAGAGGGTGGCCTCAGGGGGCCTCAGGAGGTTAAAACACCTATGCATTAGATTTTTAATCCATGACACAAGGACACAGTTTGAATTAACAGTTTATTAAAAATAGCTGAGTAACTGAGTTCAACATCGAAGTCTTGGGAGAAATATGAGCATAGCTTTGGAGAATTTTAAAAAAAGATCAGAATAAAGGTAACCTTCCCAGACTGCTGTCTTACAGTAACTGCGCTAACAATCCACAGGCCAGCAGGTAGTGATTCCCACTGCTCCCAGAACAGATGACTTTTAATCAGTCAGTGTGAGCATCCACTGAATCAAGCTACTTGTACTGACCCAAGAATTGGTTTATTGATTACCGGTGAGGTTCTATTGGTCTATGTTATTACCAGTTGATTTCTTCTCCTGGTAATCAGGATTGCCTTCCCATCGGGAGGACCATGTTGATCTGGCTCATGATTAGTTGACTTTGTTTAGAAAAGCTGTTGGAAATGGCCAATCCCTTAACAGATTACAGTACTGCCTGACTCTATTCCTCTCTCTCTTACATCCAGATATCACCATGACCCTGAATTTTCTAAACACGACCTCATGGGAGGGCCTGAACTCCATCTCCAACTCCTCAGGAGTGCACAAAAATCCTTTGACCTTCCAAAACATCACTTATGTTGATTTCTACCTCCACAAGCCCTCAGTGGCTGCAGTCTTCACTGTGTCCTATCTGCTTATCTTCCTGGTGTGCATGGTGGGCAACGGGGTGGTGTGTTTCATTGTGCTGCGCAGCAAAAACATGCGCACGGTCACCAACCTGTTTATTCTCAACCTCGCCATCAGTGACCTGCTTGTCGGCATCTTCTGCATGCCGACCACACTGGTGGACAACGTCATAACAGGTGACATGTTCTCTCTTTCCCTATTTTTAAGGCACTTAAACACATGGAAATTCAAAATTTTACCCTAGAGTGTTATTGGAGCACATTACAGGATGTTTTTACTTGTGACCTTTTTTTTTAATGCTAAAATAGAGAAAGGTCAATAAAGTTGTTAATTTTATCAGTAAGAAGACCAATAAAGGCAATTTAATCATAATAAAAACTGCTATAAGGTAAAAACAAACAAACAAACAAGACATTGTCATTGTGTGAATGACGGTTCAAATAATCAAATGAATAATCAAATGAAATAAATCAATGATTTTATCTTCTTTTGTCTTCTTTTGGGCAGGCTGGCCATTTGGTCGGGTAGTTTGTAAGCTAAGTGGGATGGTTCAAGGCATATCTGTGTCAGCATCTGTGTTTACGCTGGTGGCAATAGCTATTGACAGGTAAGAGCTGTCATTTCTGTAATTTCTGATTACTGTTCACTTGTCTGTTTTACTCTGAAAGATTTACTTCCTTTATACATCTTCTTTAATCCCCTTTTCTATCAGGTTCCGCTGCATTGTTTACCCTTTCAAGCAGAAGCTGACCATTGCCACCTCCAAACTAATAATTGTCATCATTTGGGTCCTGGCTGTGGCTATAATGTGTCCTTCAGGCATCATGCTCCAGGTCACAAAAGAGCAGAGGGTGCGAATAGTCCTCGGCAGCAACAACGACACCCGTCCCTTCTACTGGTGTCGCGAAAATTGGCCCAATCAGGAAATGCGGAAAATCTACACTACTGTCCTCTTTGCTAACATCTACCTTGCTCCTCTTAGCCTCATTGTAATCATGTACGCTCGCATTGGTTACACGCTCTTCAAGACCACTATCTCACCTGTTAGGGGCAGTGGGAGTGAGTCTCTAGAAGGCAGTGGCAAAAACAAGTCAAGCATGGAAGGTCGTCAGACAATCACAAGGAAGAAGAAGCGAGTCATTATGATGCTGCTCGTTGTGGCTCTGCTCTTCATCGTATCCTGGCTGCCTCTGTGGACCCTGATGATGCTAAGCGACTACATCAGCCTGACACAGCATCAATATCGTGTCATTAATATTTACATGTATCCCTTAGCTCATTGGCTGGCTTTCTCAAACAGCAGCATCAACCCCATCATCTACGGATTCTTCAATGAGAACTTCCGCAGAGGCTTCCAGGCAGCATTCAAATTCCAGCTGTGCTCTGCTGACATTCTGCGCCAGAGGACTTACTCCCATCGGATCAGAGGAAATGCTGTGGTCCCCCTACGACCTGTCGCCCCCAGCAGATCAGGCTCTGGAGTTGGATCGGGGTTAGTGGAAAATAAGAAGAGCTCAAGTCAGGAGGAAGAGTGCTTGTCTGGTAAAAATGACATCAAAGAACAAGACGTGATCACGGAGGACCTGAAAAGGGTGTCCAAGATTTAGGCAGACTTTGACAATGTGCAGTGACTGCCCCGTTTCACAAACAAAGAGGTTTCTTTAACTTGTTCTAGATGAATTTAGACTACTTTAATTCCTTGTAAATCTAGATATGTCTTATGGTGTTATGGTGTCTATGGTTTTATGGTGGGTGTATATGGCAAAGTATGATATAAGCAGAGACTTTAAAATGACTCAAGACTTGGAAACGTCTCTACAACATCTCAAGAGCACCTATGATTCCTGCTTCCTGCTCATTATTTTTGTTCTCGGACAACTGCAGTAGAGAGTCCATCCATCTATCCATCCATAGTCTGGGATGCAGGGGTAGCAGTCTAAGCAGAGATACTCAAATGTTCATTTCCTCAGCCACCTCCTGGGCTGGGGCACTGAGGCTTTCTCAAGTCAGCTGAGAGACATATTCTGTCCACTGGGTTCTGGGTCTACCATGGGAGCTTCTCCCAGTTGGACAGTTGTCCAGGAGGCATCCTAGTCAGCTGCCATGACCACCTCAGCTGACTATTTCCAATGTGGAGGAGTACCAGCTCTACTCTGAGTCCCTCCCAAATGACCAAGGTCCTCAACATGTCTCTAAAGGAGAGCTCAGCATTTTGTCTGGGAAAGCTAAAAACTGCGACTTGAAAGCTAATATCTGCTTCAATCTCATTATTTTGGTTATTGGCCATAGATGAGGGTGGGAGAGCATGAATCATCCTTAGAATAGAGAGTATTAATCCTTATTTATCCTTTACTTGGCCTTGGTTTGGCCTCTTTGTTCATGTACAAAGATAGGCTGAAGTTAAATGGCGAGAGAATAATCTTTTTTATCTCCTTAAACCAGCTTTTTTCTAAGTGGCTGCCACTTGAAAACAAAAGAGTTGAAAAATGGATAAGTGAGGCTTATTATAATTATATTAAAGAACATCTTTGTGACATTAAAAAGATTCAAGAGTTTAAAAGAAAGTAACTGCAGCTGAGTGTTTAGAGGTATATGAGACCCAAGCCTTTGGTTCTCAGGGATTCCTTTATACATATGCAGAAATCATTATTTCAAACCTTGCTTGAAATGAGAATCTAAGATTGTAATAGATCCCCCATATTATTCATGAATTGAAAAAAAAAGGACTGAAAAAATCTTAATTGGTCTCCATAATTAATGCTGCTATCCTTACAATTGCCATGGTTACAGCAGGCACTGTAGCAAAATGCTCCCACAGTTACTTTGCCAGAAGTACAAAAGGAAAACAAATGGTGCGCCTTCACAGCAGAGGCACACAAAGAAATCAGTCAATAGTGAGTAACAGCAGGCCGTGCTATTGTTTCGTGCTATTGTTAACACAGATTTTTTGCCTCATGAACATTTGGTATGGATTTAGTTTGATCACATCTGGATGGCAGTACACTACTAGCATAAGAAACTGTCTTCAGGTGCTGTGCAAATATTTCTCAGATGTTGGGTCATGGGCAGACATGGCATTTTTAGCTGAAAAAACAAAGACGTCTTTCATAAGAAGTTCCCCAAAGAGCTCCCATTTCAGCAGAAAATTGTAGTTTTAAAATTGTAGTTTTACAGTTTAATAAAGAAGTACAAGTGCAGCATCTTCAATTCTGTTTTTGTTCACATTCTAACTCTATACACTTTATACAAATATTTAAAAAAATGATTTGCACATATTTGACACATGTTATTTATGGTCTCTTCTGTGTATGCTGGTAACTGTGCACACTGTCTGATTGGTGTGCATAACATCCGTAATGTAAAAAATGTGTTCTTTAAGGATAAATGGTGTTTTGTAGGTGTAATGGTTATAAAACTGCTTTCAGTGGTTAAACTGGGAAAATACATCATTGATATGCTGTGTGTAAAACATAACTCATCATGGGCAGGCTTGTCTGTCTAATCCTTTTTTTTGATGAATGCTGAGCTTATGTTCCTCTATAACCTCAAAGTGAATGTAATGAAATGCGAAATATTGCTCTGCATATTGTTAGAGTCTGAAAGTGGAACTTACATATAACCAAACGTGTTTAGTGTTTTCATTATAAAGAAAGAAAGAAAGAATGAAACAAATGCATTCAAACATACGATATAAATAAAACTGATTTTTGTTTTCATTTTGGATTATACCTGCCAGTTTGTAAAATATGTTATACTGCACAGGCACACTCATGTCACTATAATTTAGATCAGCTTGTTGCTTGCTGGTTTACAGTGTTGCCCCTTGTTATAAAATATTTATCTTTCAGTATATTTTAATGGCTTCATAAGTTTAAACTCAATATATTATTTATATCATCCACTGTTGCGTCTTATTTAAAAAAGGGTTCAAAAATGATTCAATAAAGAAGAAGAAAATAACATCGCCACAACAATTAGCTACTTTCTGCTTTCTCTTCCATATAGATAATGTTTATGGTAGGGATCTTAAAATAAGTGAGAGACGGAAAGGACAGACTAAGACTGTTCATCTCTGCTTTCATTTTGGTAATGGCAAAAATCATAAGGTGCCACCTACACATTTACCTTACATGAATTTCATTCCAACCGCTAGGCAGTAAATAATAATGAACTCCATACCAGTCAATAAACAGTAAGAGTATAATGGCTTGAATGAGCATTATGTGGAAGCGGCTGAATAACTATTGTATTTCTTCTTCTGCCAATAAGAACTACTGTGAGTAAGGGATTAATGGAAAATCTTTAACACTGCAGGTGACATTGTCTGGAACCCTGACTGGTCCTCTGATTTGCCTTGATTTTATAGACCCTGTTTACAGTTTGGAGTTTCCTTGAATTCCTTTTGTGCACACGCAATGTTGCTGCAATTTAATATCAAAATTCATATTTTACATATGAATTCAATACTCTATAGAGGCTAAGAGAGTGGGTGGTATCCTGAGCAGGTTTTGGTGCTTGTTTTGCAGTGATGTTGTGATATGATATGTGTCCCTAGTAACATTTATAATAAATCAAAGACCAGTTATATGATCAAATGTAACTGCGTGGGTCCCTACAATTATTTACCTGCTAATTTTTGTGACCGGGATTTGTCCAAAGATACTTTACATTAGAATCCACCAACTGCACATATGCACCAGCTGGCAGACTTAAGGTGGACTTAACCTTAACCTTTTTTTTAACAAGTTTCTCATACCACAAATATTGTATATGTGGAATTTGAAATGAAGATGCGAATAAATACCTGCTTTACAGCCAGGCACACATGACTAGATTAACAGATAAAGTCTTACCTTGAAAAGTCTAATAAAAAGCCAGTGAGTCATCTTTTTAGACCACAGGTGAAGAGACAGCAGGTTGATGAATACCACAGGTATACTAAATTGCAGTGTTCAATAACAAGTGGACCTTGGAAAAGGTCTTTCAAGTTAAATCATTATATAATAATTACTATTATTCAGGTTTGTGAAGGATATGTGCAATTCTTATAATATTATACTGTACTTCAGATGTTCTATTTAATGGTAAGAATAACTTCTTCCTCCTAGCGTTTTTCCCGCTCGGTTGCAGGGTCCGCTTTTCTGCAAAGTCGTCTCCACTTGGGTCGGTCAAGGGCGTCGGTCAGATCGGCTTCGATCTTCTTCACGTCGTCCTTGATTCGGTCCATCCATCTCCGCTTTGGTCTGCCTCTAGGTCGACGTCCTTGGGGGCTGAGCCGCAGTGCTGTTCTCACCACTGAGTTCTCATCGCTCCGTACCACATGTCCGTACCACCGCAGCCTTGCTTCTTGCATCTTATCTGTGATTGGCGCGATTCCCATCCTCTTTCTAACGTCGGTGTTCATGACGTGGTCCCATCGTGTTAGGCCTAGGCACCATCGCAGCATCCACATTTCCATCGTGTGAAGGGCTTGTTCGTGCTTTGCGGTGGCTGGCCAGCACTCGGATCCATAGAGGGCGACGGGGCGCACTACACTCTTGTAGATCTTTGACTTGAGGCGATTGGGCATTCTTCGGTCACACAGGACGCCGGTGACTTGGCGCCATTTCATCCACGCTGCGTTGATCCTGGCTCGTACATCTAGTAGGATATCGCCGTCATTGCTGATCATCGATCCGAGGTATTTGAAATGAGGTACTTTCGCCAGATCTTCTCCATCGACGCTGATCGTGCTGTCGGTCTGGGGGCCAGCCTCTAAGTATTCGGTCTTGTTGGTGGCCGAAGTCAGCTAGGCGAGTCTTCCACTGCTGCGTTTGGTATTGCAGTTCTATTCGCGATTCATCGGCCAGGAAGACATCGTCGGCGTAGAGAAGTGTCCAGGGATGGGGTGACTGGAGATCCGCCGTCGCAGTGTCCATGCAAAGGATGAAGAGCAGCGGGGAGAGTGCCGAGCCTTGGTGGACGCCCACATTGATGTTAAAGGGCGGCGATGTTCCCACTGGGCTTCTGACCACGCTGGTGACTTGTCGGTAGAGGAGCTTTGTCCAGTTGACGTAGGCTTCAGGAACTCCATGTGATCGCAGGGAGTGCCAGACTAGGTCGTGTGGGACACGGTCAAACGCCTTTTCCAAGTCGAGGAAGGCCATGTGGATGGTCTTGGACTTCTCTCGGTGCTTCTCCAAAAGCAGGCGGGCAGCATGGATGGCGTCCGTCGTGCCACGCCCCCTGATGAAGCCACATTGGTTGGGCGTTAAGTTGACGATTTCTCGCATCCTGGCGTCGATGATCCGTTCGAAAACCTTCATGGTATGGCTTAGGAGTTGGATCGGGCGGTAGTTGGAGCATTCAGCCACATCGCCTTTCCCTTTCCAGATGGGCACCGTTATGCTGGTTGACCAGGCTGCTGGGACGGTCCCGTCTCTGATGATGCTATTGAACAGGCTGGCGAGGACTAAGGCGCCTTGGCGCCCGAGCAGCTTCCAGACTTCGGCTGGTATGTCGTCTGGTCCGGTCGCTTTACCATTCTTCATATTTTTAACGGCTGTTTCCACTTCCTTGATGGTGATTGCCGGGACAGGTCCTGGGACGGGCGGGGCACTGTGGATTGGCTGGTGAGGGAACTCCACATTGCAGATATCGGAGAAATACACGCTCCAGCGATTGAGGATGGCGGACGGGTCGCGGAGGGTTTGATGGTTGGCATCCTTGATGTGTTTGACCTGGCCAATATCCTGTGTTGCTCGATGGCGGCTGCTGGCAAGGCGGTAGATTTTGTTCACTCCTCCGGGCGTGTCCAACTCTTCATACAGTTGGTCATAGTGCGATGCCTTTGCCGCTGCTACCGCCTTCTTTGCGGCCGATCGTAGGGCCCTGTATTGCTGGTAGTCGCGATCGCTGCGGGATTGAAGCCACACTTTGAGTGCCGACTTCTTTTCCTTGATGGTTTGCTTCACGCTATCATTCCACCACCATACTTGCTTGTCGATGAAGTGCTTCCCTGGCTTCGTCGCCCCAAGGGTGTTGCCTGCTGCGTCACGTATTTGACTGGCGATGTTCTCCCAAGCCTTGTCCACTGGCTCATTGGAGTCCACGTCGAGGTGTTCAAGGGCGTCCATAAGCTGCTGTTTGCAGCTTATGGACAGATAATGGTAAGAATAACTAAAGTTTGCTAAAATGCATGTTGTCAAGTCACAATGCTTCTTGCAGAATGTCCTCTTATTAAGTTCAATAAAAACTATATTTTCATTTTAGTCTAGTTTTAGTCATACCTACTTTAAATTTAGATCATTTTAATAAAGCTGCAAAAGGAAACATTTAATGGTGTACTTGGGTTGCATTGTGTGCCTTGAATTGCTGAAAAGCACAATTATACAGTGGGGCAAAAAAGTATTTAGTCAGCCACCGATTGTGCAAGTTCCCCCACTTAAAAGGATGACAGAGGTCAGTAATTTGCACCAGAGGTACACTTCAACTGTGAGAGACAGAATGTGAAAAAAAAATCCATGAATCCACATGGTAGGATTTGTAAAGAATTTATTCGTAAATCAGGGTGGAAATTAAGTATTTGGTCACCTCAAACAAGGAAAATCTCTTGCTCTCACAGACCTGTAACGTCTTCTGTAAGAAGCTTTTCTGTCCCCCACTCGTTACCTGTATGAATGGCACCTGTTTGAACTCATCATCTGTATAAAAGACACCTGTCCACAGCCTCAAACAGTCAGACTCCAAACTCCGCCATGGCCAAGACCAAAGAGCTTTCGAAGGACACCAGGAAAAGTATTGTAGACCTGCACCAGACTGGGAAGAGTGAATCTACAATAGGCAAGCAGCTTGGTGTGAAAAAATCAACTGTGGGAGCAATCATCAGAAAATGGAAGACATACAAGACCACTGATAATCTCCCTCGATCTGGGGCTCCACGCAAGATCCCATCCCGTGGGGTCAAAATGATCATGAGAACGGTGAGCAAAGATCCCAGAACCACACGGGGGGACCTGGTGAATGACCTGCAGAGAGCTGGGACCAAAGTAACAAAGGTCACCATCAGTAACACACTACAACGGCAGGGAATCAAATCCCGCAGTGCCAGACGTGTTCCGCTGCTGAAGCCAGTGCATGTCCAGGCCCGTCTGAAGTTTGCCAGAGAGCACATGGATGATACAGCAGAGGATTGGGAGAATGTCATGTGGTCAGATGAAACCAAAGTAGAACTTTTTGGTATAAACTCAACTCGTCGTGTTTGGAGGACGAAGAATACTGAGTTGAATCCCAAGAACACCATACCTACTGTGAAGCATGGGGGTGGAAACATCATGCTATGGGGCTGTTTTTCTGCCAAGGGGACAGGACGACTGATCCGTGTTAAGGACAGAATGAATGGGGCCATGTATGGTGAGATTTTGAGCCAAAACCTCCTTCCATCAGTGAGAACTTTGAAGATGAAACGAGGCTGGGTCTTCCAACATGACAATGATCCAAAACACACCGCCCGGGCAACAAAGGAGTGGCTCCGTAAGAAGCATTTGAAAGTCCTGGAGTGGCCTAGCCAGTCTCCAGACCTCAACCCCATAGAAAATCTGTGGCGGGAGTTGAAAGTCCGTGTTGCTCGGCGACAGCCCCAAAACATCACTGCTCTCGAGAAGATCTGCATGGAGGAATGGGCCAAAATACCAGCTACTGTGTGTGCAAACCTGGTAAAGACCTATAGTAAACGTTTGACCTCTGTTATTGCCAACAAAGGTTATGTTACAAAGTATTGAGTTGTATTTTTGTTATTGACCAAATACTTATTTTCCACCCTGATTTACGAACAAATTCTTTACAAATCCTACCATGTGGATTCATGGATTTTTTTTCACATTCTGTCTCTCACAGTTGAAGTGTACCTCTGGTGCAAATTACTGACCTCTGTCATCATTTTAGGTGGGGGAACTTGCACAATCGGTGGCTGACTAAATACTTTTTTGCCCCACTGTATTAGAAAATTATCAAGGCATTCAGGAATGAAAAATTCTGGTAGTGTTGGAGAGTTCATTCCTGTCTAAGGTCATTGCTCCTGTAGAACGGTAATGACTCAAAACAAGACTGACACAGAAGAAAACTATCAGCAGGATCAAACACTCGTCAAAAGTGAAAGAAAGAAAAAACTGGAGCAGTTTACTTAAGGTGAGTGGATCAGCTCAGTGGTGAGGAAGTCTCTTCTAAAGCTACAAAAAGTTCCCGATTGCACTGCTTTCCTTAAAAAGGGGTCAAGTAACAAAAGCAATTTGGTCTAGAGTCTCAAAAATTTTCAGTCTGTCATTTTCATTTGTTATGTTATTTAAGAACAATATGCTACACTGGGTGGGATTGCTGTTAATGGCTGAAATGTTTTTGCACAAGTTAATGCTAAAACAATACCAAGTTAAGCTTTCTGAGATCACAAATTTAAAGTTACTATTTGTACTCTGTGAACCAGAGAACTGCACCATCAGCAAAGGAAAAACAATAAAGGTGCTACTAACGTTTACATTCAGATCGTTACTGTTCACGCTGCTGTGTGCAGTAATATCACATTTTTCCTTGAAACAGCAGCGGTGTTAGATGAATGAAATCATTTTCTATATACTGGGAAAGTTGGCAGCAGATATTTTTATATGGTATGTTTAAAATCCACCTGTCAGCATTCTGACAGCGTTCAAAGTTTATGAGGCAGAAAAAAACCCAAACAAAATGTGTCACGCAAATGACGAGAATTTCAAAATGATCCAACTTCATTTTAAAGGCGCTGATGTTGACAGAACATTTTTTTACAGTGAGCACAATGATATTAAATGCAGTTACCTTATACAACAGGCGATTAGTGAAAGCTATGATAAATGTGGATCACTCTATCTGTTAAATCGGTGTCCTGTGGGTAAAGGAAAAAAAACAAAACAGATTGTCTTCTCAACAGATTAAAGTCACCTTCTGGAGCTGCGCTAATTTGATAAAACCATTAGCGCAGCTACCTTCAGCAATATCTCTATCCTTACACTTCCATTAGGTTTATGTGTAATTTTCTGTGAGGTTTTCATCACAAAGATATAGTCCTATGTGCCTTTTTGTTCCCAGAGCTATTTATTGTAAGAGCCTACACCTTTTAGCTGCTCTGAGGATGTTGTTAATCTGTAAGTACCTGCAAAAAGCTTTGTACTTCTGACACCTTCCAATTTATTAAATGTTGAAGAGCAAATGATTTCACATAGCAAACATTAACTTTTTGTAGCTTTTACCGAACGAGCTCGATGGACACTACACACTAAATATGCAGATATATTTGTGTGATGTAACCCGTTGGTTTGGGGACTGCTGACGTGAAGCCTTCAGTGATTTGTTGGAGCGCTAACTTGTCAACTAACACCAGACAAATGGCTGGGGGTAAAAGAAATAAGCTATAGAAATGAGGACTGACTTACTTTACTAAACAGCATGAAGTGGTAATTAGTGGAACTAAACTTTTGGTACTTCCATGTTGGCTGTTTTGTTCATTTTAAGGGCGTATGATTGAATTAAAGTGGTTCATATAAACTTAAAACTTTCCTTTTTGCTTCACAGTGCAAAACAGCATAGGTAATATAAAGTGGTGGTTGGCAAAGGAAGCAGAACATACAAGCTAAAGAGATGCAGCCTGATCTTTAAAGAACCTTAATCTGCCTAAATCAATATGAAAGAATTAGAAAAAAAATTATTTGTATTAATGAAACTACAGGCAGAAGATGAAGAAACAGATGAATGTAATATGACACAGAAAAGCACTACTTTTTGTTTTCTGTTTGTTTATGGGTTACATGAAAACATATGGAGTTGATCATTGAGCTTAGTGAGCAGTGAGTAGCTGTTTAACTTCAATTTTCTTTGGTTTATTCAACAGATATGAGCCTGCATCAGTCTAACTTTCTGCATGAGAGCTCCCAGCTTTGCGTCTAAAGCCTTGAAATTCTTTCTAGGGTAAATTTCAACATATAAATCAGTGAAGGCTTCTATGCTATTTATGTTTGTTTGCTGTTTATCTTTTCTAAATAACACGAATTGAACGTCTTCAAGATGAGCGACTGGGTGGACACAGATAGGCTGTGACACTGCCACAGATGGGCCCATATGTAACTGCTGTAACACTGGAGAACATGACTGAAGCATATGCTAGAGCTGTTGATCACAATTTACCGTCAGCTATACCTGGTTCCATGAGCACATATGGCAAGAGAGCTAAGAGCTTGTGCAATTTGTGCATGCCAGTCATAAATCCACTGTCCATCTCACAATTTTATAGAAACTATTGATGAAAAAGTGCAAAATTTGGTTTTTAGGGTTTTCTCTATATTACTGTACGCTATTGTAAGCTCTTTACCTAATAATATAAAGCACCTTTGGCGCTATAATAATAACATTAAATTGCACTACATGTAAATATAAACTTAGCATATATCACATTTCTTTGCATTTATTTCTTATACTGTTTAAATTGCTACATGATATTGTACAATGTATATTTCAATGAATTCTGTCTCTGTATAGACAAAGATCCAGACAAACGGTTCTCTTGCACCATCTATTGGCAGATTCTTTATATACAGTTCAAATACATAAACATTTTAACATCTCGTTCTGCTCACCGGGTTAAAAATAATTGATACCAACCAGTGGGACTTTTTGGTAAAATTTATTTTGCAAGTGTTTAAGTGATACAGGTTTTTGAGGGATTGTCTTAACAATGATGTCTTTCATCCTCCCCAAATAGTAGGAGAGTAAATGAAAAGAAATTTTGTTATTTTTCACACAAACTGTACAATATGTGAATATACTGTAGCACAAGGGATACAAATGTTTGACTTAAGTACCCCTGGTTAGATCCAAACTTATTCCATCAAGTATCAGAAACAAACAAAAGGCATACTACCAGTATTTGTCACATGTCTTTTTACTTGTATCCACTCTAAAAATCACATTCAGAGACTTTAAACAAATCTAATTTGCTCATCTCCGATTCATTAAACGGACCTTCCTGTGTGCTTCGATGCCCTGGCCCTGAACACATCATCATCAGCAGGTTTTCCTCTGGAGGAGCCAGCTTCAGGACAGAGATACATATCATGCTCCAAAGACATATGAAGGCATTTCATACAATCAAATATATTGATTAAAAACAGTCAATGAAACTGGTGCTTTACATTATATCTGCAGAAGCTATCACGGGGACTAAAGCAGATAAAACGTAAATCATAATTCTTATAAAATACCAGCTAAATGAGAAGAACAGCACTGTGCAGCAAGATGTGTTTGAGTGATGTGAGTCATCTAAAAAACAAGCACTGTTTTATAAGTGCTTCACACTGAGGAGTCCTTTCACGGTTATTTTCAAAGAGCTTTCTTTTAATTAAAAAAACACAACAACATAAAGAAACCAATGAAAAGGGATGTGGCAGAGAATAGACATGGACAAGGATACAAAAAGAGCAGGGTCTTTTAGTTCAACCTTCATCTTTTGTGGTGTTATCCTCTAGATCCTCATCGCTGTCTAAATCACTGTGAACCCTCTTGGCCATAGTATTTCTGCTTCTCTGCTCCTTAGCCCCCTTCTTGATCTGAACTGGTAATGGTTTCACTGGTTATAAAAAGGGAAAGAAATATATGATAAGTCTAATACAAAACACTACTGCAGACAAACAAAAATGTTACTCCTTTTTCTCCATTCACCCTAGTTATTAAAACACAGCCCTCACCTGCTGATGGAACAAACTGGTCTTCAGCTCCACCGCCATTATTGCTGTGACTGGCGCTAACCGTCTCTTTCTGTTCTTCATCTGTGACGATTCTCTGTCTCGCACTCTCAAAAACAGACTTAATGACAATAGAATCCTCATAGATCTGCAGTGATTTACACACACAGACACACACACACACACACACGCGCGATCAGAGTTTTTATAACAGGAACCGTGGAGAAAAACTATTTTGCTGCTTGTGAATGAAAGAATTCCTCCTGAAATCCCTTCACCTGTGATCCCTCCAGATTATAAGTCTGAGCATTGTGACACAGAAGGAAAATGTCCTTCTCCAGATCTCCCACACTTCTGTACTTGTGATTGCGAACACGTTCCTATGAAATACAGTAATAAAAACAGACAAATAACAACAACAATAAAACTATAAACTGATTTGGTTCATTATTTAATTTTTTAAAAAAGGACAAAAATACAAAGATACTTGATTGTCTCCTGAACTTTTCTAAAACACACTTATTCAGTTTTTTGCTGAGAATTAAATGAGAAAAAACTCACTCACTTCAAGTCTGTACACTAAATAAGAAATTAGACTTGTCAGTCATCTTAGCATTAAGACCTCAAACAGAGAAGGTAACAAAATAGCTACCAGCACCGTCACATGTCACATGACTACTGTTAATCTTTTTGCAGCAAAGCCAGAATGTAGACACAACAGGTTGTGACTTTATGGGAAGTTTGGTGCTGAAACTACATTTTGGCTGGCAAAGTGATATTCTGGAGTTAGTGCAGTGTATAAAATCTCACCACTAGATGTCAGTAGATTGCACATTGCAGTCAACTGAATTATCGTTAGCTTCATAGCATAAGTGCCTAAGTCATTGACTTAGTCAAATGACTTAGGCAATTATGCTATGAAGCTAACGTTATGTTTTCTTACCTCTCCCAAGTGCATAAATCTAGCTATGGTGGCTGTTGTAGGACAAACAAGTCTGGTCGCCACCTACACTCACTGACCTCAGCTGTCAGTATGTGTCCATGTCTGTTAAATTTGGAGGAGGGTGTAAAGCTTTACAAAAGGAGTCCAATATGACTCAGTTAAGCTAACTTCTGTCCAATGACGGCGATACTGAGGTGAGTTGTTGAGAATATCCTGAACTTTTCTGTCGCTAAGTGCTGCCATTTTTGCTGTTGTTAGCCTCTGTTAGCTGCTGTTAGCCATTGTAAGTACGAGTTTCTTTGAAGTGGACTTGGACACTTAGTGAATAAATTCTCCTACGCTGCGAGAACGAAATCAAACTGTTTGTCAGAGGCAACGTTTGATTTTTGGGACATTCGAGCCTAACATTAGCTGGCATAAGGTTAGCTTATAACCAGCTGTTGTTGTTAAGTCAACTTATTGTCAGCTTATTGGAGGCACTAATCTGTTGATAATAAGTAATTGCAACAACATTGGGTATAAATGAGCCTGTTTATATGTACAACATTTGTTTTTTCTAATCCTCAAAAATCAACTGACTTTAACTTTAGTGTGTAGTTGGCCTTTGTTGGTTGTTTTTATGTGTGTATTACATTAATTAAAAACAACAACAACAATTTTACACCACATGCTGTCTTTTCTACAGTCTGACTGTAAGGATGATGGGGGGAACATGGTAAACCTACGTGCTAAACCATCAGCTTAATAGAAACATGCTAGCGTTTAGCTCTTACAATGGCGATAAATAGAAAAGTTCTAGTTTTGTGGAGTCTGTTAAGCATAAAAATATTAAGGCTCTTTCTGTTCAACCCATGTGTATTTAACATACATTGACATATTTGTATTATATAGTATACCTAAGCTCTAGTTAAGTCCTCTTAATCACTGTTTACTGAATGAAGGTTTTGAATACTGAATAGACTCCCACTTGCCATTGATGTATTATGGTTCACCCCCTTTTCATTCAATTTTATCTTCGTAGAAAAGGTAACTGTGAAATCTGTATTGTGTCGGAGTTGTGAGGGTATTCAGTGACACAAACCCTGATCCTTCTGAAGTCCACAGGCTTTCGGATCAGTTCGTAGTACTCAGGTACCTCCTTCTTAGAGGGAAGCTGCACAAAGCCTTTACTGATCTGCCGTCCCAACCTAGAAACACAATGTTTCTTTTAATCTCGTGACAATAGGAAAAATGTTTAATTATTCTGTCAATATCTGTAAGACATTTTGTTTTCTTATTCCTGATAATGTTTTCTTGCAGTCCACACTTACATACAATGTCTTTTCATGACTAAATTATGAAGGAGGCACAATCCCAAAATAAACTGCTGATTGATTCAATGTTCAGCATTCAAAACTTGACAAAGTGAGTAGCTGCACTGGGATTTTTAAGGCAGGTTTCCCTGAAATCCCTGTGAGGTATTAGGTTAGACTCGCAAAATGTTTAAAGCTGAAATTTTTTACTTCTGCTTCAATCCAGCAGCAGGGGGTGAGAGAAATAAGTGTTCTGGTTCCTCACTGAGTCGCTAGGCTAAAAAACTCTCTTGTTAAAACTCTCTTGTTAAAATATCCCACTGCACAATCCGTCCATCCATCCATCCATCCATCCATTTTCTGCAATCTAAAGATCATGCATCATACAGAAAGGTCCGGCTAGCTTCTTGCTGAGGCAACAGAACTAACCATTGCACTACAGTGCTGTTGTCCCTGGATAGACCAATTTACTTAAATATAATACTTTTAATAATAATGATAATATCAAAAGAATCCCTTAATCAATCAGTTTTAAAGGGGACCTACTACGGTCATTTCTAATTCCGTATTTCTAGTCTTGAATTCAGCTACAGTAGCTTCATCCTAGACCCTGGTGCAGTACCACAGTTTATTCACTGTATGAACTAAACTATTTTGGCCGCTTCCTTTGAACCAGCTTTGTTCTGGCTGGCTGTTCCTCGCAAACAGAAGGTTTGAACAGCAGGTGGGTGGGGGCCACTGGGCCTACGTTCGGAGCTGAGTGCCTGAAATGACTGCATCAGGGATATCCCCTCGCTTTGACACCATACAAACACAAAGAGCTGAAAACTCTGAGTGTGTTTATACTGAACCCTGAGCTTTAGCCTTTGGGATTACTTACACATATGCTGACTTCATTATACAAAAAATTGTCTAATAGGGTATAACAGGTCCCCTTTAAGCTGTAATCAGGTGTACAGTTTTGTAGGAATTGCTATAAGACCATCTCAACAAATGTAATTTTAGAATCTACATGTGTTCTCTATTTGTCACAAGTGAAATATTTCAAGCCTTTTTTGTTCTCATTTTGATGATCATGGCTTATAGCTCACGGAAATCGGAAGTCCAGTACCTTAGATTAACAGAATCTTTTTCTTAGAGTTTAAATAGTGTGTATGTCTCATTTGAGTTCAGTACATAATGCCACAGTCACAGGAAGGATTGCTGACTTCACAGTTGTCAGAGGGCAATCATCAACACCCTCCACAAGGTAGGTAAGCCACAGAAGGTGATTAGTGAAAAGGGGTTGCTATATACAAAGTGCTGTACTAAAGTATATTAATGGAAAAGTTTATACAAGAACTTGGGAGAGCTTCACAAAGAGAGTCAGAGCCACTATGCAAAGACTTTCTTCAGGAAAGGGGCTACAACTGTTGCATTCTTGACATCGGCCAACTGCTGAATCAGATACAGCATCACAAACGTCTTACCTGGGCTAAGGAGAAAAAGAACCGGACTGTTGCTCAGTGGCCCACGGTCATCTTTTCAGATGAAAAGAAAATGCCGCATTTCATTTGGAAATTGAGGCCCTAGAGTCTGGAGAAAGCGTGAAAAGCCACTGAATCCAAGGTGTCTAGTGCAAAGTTTGCAGTCTGTCTGCTGTATTTTATCAAGGCTAAAGTCAACACAGGTGTCTACCAGGAGATTTTTACACCACTTCATGTTTCCATCTACTCATAAGCTTGAAGGGGATCTGGTTTTCCTTTTCCAGGAGGACTTGGCAGCACAGGCCCAAATCTATTTCCCAATTGCTCGTAGAATACATGAGGTTTCGTCAAACCAAAGATGAGAACCACCTAATACAGGCTAAGCCCTGCTGTCAAAGCTACCCGGGCTTCAGTCGCACCTCAGCAGTGCCCCAAGCTGATCACCTCCATGTCGTACCACACTGATGCGGTACAAGCCATAATAGTCAAAATAAAATCAAAAAAGCTTGAAATATTTAAATTTATGCATAATGAATATAGATTACATGGAAAAAAACTAAAATCAATCAGTATGAATGAGATCATGCTCATCAAAAGGTTAATATTATCAAATAAAACATTATATTCATTTTTGTAATTAAAAAGAGATCTAAAAATAGTGACTTTTTTGACACAGCCCAAACGTCTTTCACATCCCTCACCCATCTTTGTAGTTCATGACCATATCCACCAGTGTGTTCAGTGTTCTGGTGAGTTCAGGTGGATTTGGAGGGAGTTTCTCAGCTGGTGGGCGCCCTCGCTTCCTTTTGACTTTCTCGCCAGTTTCTTGCCCAGCCTTCAGGTCTTTCACTGCTTGATGATCACCTTTACGCTTCTTCAGACTGATGTCCTCCTCCATGTCCTCTAGAGAACCGTTCTCTCTTGCCTCGAGCTGTGGGTGGGGAAATCTTGTAAATGCACATGTATTTTCTTTTTGTTTAGTTCCTACTTCAGCAACACAAAGACTGAGGAGGAGAGAGAATATTTGCTAGAGAATGGGAGGAAAGAGTTCATTTCAAAACTTCTATTTTCTGTTTATTCTAACTTGGCCTCTTTGATTTTCATGTCAAAGCTCTCGGGAAAACGCATAGTACGTGTTTTTCCCAGACGCAAACCTGAAGCGCTTAAGACGACAAACTGCAGATTCTAAATTTAAAACCTCCAAATTAAAGCACTCTAAGTCTCCATCTAATTAGCAGCTGGAATTCAGGCATTTGGAATTACAGAGCATGGTTTTGTATTCAAATGAATTAGGACTCATTTATTTATTACAATAGCATCTGAATTTATATGGACTGAAGCAACCCAGTGCCGTCTCTGCAAATTTAGGACAGATTATTTGATCTGTGGGCTTTGATGTGAGATGATTATCGAGGGGATGCTTAATTTTTAATGCACGACGAGTCGGAATGGATTCGAGGAAGCCCTTTTCTGTCAAAGCACAGAGTCTAAAAATGCCATTGTGCCATAAATATGAATCTATATTTTGCTGCTTTGCACTCAGCCTTGTGCATGCAAGACAGAGAGAAAAAAGAGAGCCGGAATCATTATTTTAGGTGTGTGGTGTTTGACAAGGGTGCGTGCTGCATCCCGAGTTATGTTCAACCGTTTCATCCGCTCCTTTTCGATTATGCAGCGACCACTGTGTTTTCCACAAAGGCAATTAGAGGCCAGAAACAAGAGTGAGTTGCATGCAGCACAAGCAGCTCTTGCAGCAGCAGCTGGAGGGGGGGTAGAGAGGGCATGCTGTCCAATCTGAACAGAATATTGATGCATCAATAATACAGGATCATACAGTACACACATCAGCCTTCACATCATATAATACAGCACGCCTGCTGATCTCTCAAGGACGCAAACTTGAGATATTTAACACACACTGATCCGAGGAGCAGCGAACGGTGCCATGCAGAATTAGAAAAAATGGAAAAACAATAACAATAACCCCCCCCCTTCCCCCCACCTCAAAAAAACCAAAAAAAAAACAGGACTGAAGATACATGCCTGCACTTCCAACCATAAAAAAGACATAGCAGAAGCTGACTTAGAGGAGACAACAGCACTAGAGACAACAATAGAAATCCTGCTCATCATTGTTCGGGGCTCAAATGTAGGCTTTGAAAAGCCCCGCTACTCCCTCTAAGGGGAAGCAATCGTTCCAGCGGAATACTGGAGGGATAGAGGGTAATCCTCAAAGATGTATAACACAGCTGAGAGCTGCCTGATTGACTGTGCATGTGGAGTGGAAGGGTGTCAGAGTGTGCATGTGATGCTCCATGCCTGTGCTATCTCCTAACAAGCCTGCCTCTTCCCTGACTAATCTGGCAAAGATTCCCTCTCATCTGTTACAACACACACCTACACACTCTCTCTCCCTGCCTCTTGCGCACACACGCATACACTCTCTCTCTTTCCTTGGCGTGCGCGCACACACACACACACACACACATACACACACATTTTATCCATCTCTTCCTCTCTTCCCATGCGATGTACCCTGGCTGAATCCTGAGCCTGTGAAGAAAAGACATGGAGGAGGATATTTACCTGACTGCAATCTGCAGGCTGGTTATCGGGATCGGCTGCAGCTGTGGGGGAGAGAATTAGCAAGCCAGCATAGCGGCGAGCTGCTAGTCTCTTCATCAGCTGATCACTCAGAAGCAGAGCCCAGAAGGGGGGAGAATAAAAGCGCTATGTTTTCATATACAAATCATTGGGCAGGGGGAAAATACAAATGCCATACCCATCTCCCGTCTGCAGCTCTCCGAAGTCTTTTTCCTGACTCTGGAAGGCCCCGAGCTTGTCTCCCTCTGCATGTTTTTAATATCGACTGTTGCCAGACGTTATTATTTTTTTCTTTCCTCTCTCTCTCTCTCTCTCTCCCTCTCTCTCTTTCTCTCTTCCTACCCCTCTGTTAAAGTTGTCGGGTCCTTTTTTATTTTTATTATTTCTTTAAAAAAAAATCTGCACTGTATTTTGGAGGGATCGTACTGTTCGTTATCAACTAAGGCAAGCAAGAAACTCCTGCTGGAACCAGGAGTCCAAGCCTGAAAGCAGCACGGACATTCATGAGTTCACTCGAGAGCACGTTTGAATGTGCAGCCGCCTCGGAATTCCAGCAGGGTGATTAATGCATAAATATTGACTCAGATTACACTTAATTCCTCAGCCGAGACAGCAAGGAAAGAAGAAAAAAAAGTTCTCTGCAAAGTCCGAGCCGCTGAGCTGCAGCAATTGCAGAAAAAAAAAAAAAAGGGAGTTTTTCTACTTTAGGCAAGTATTCAAAGCCATGTGGTTTCTGTAAAGCAATTAGTTTTCTTCCTAACATGTGCACAAAAAAACAAGCCAAAAAGGCTGCTGCTGGATAACAGCACAGAAAAACATATGCAAAAAAAATTTAAAAAAATGTCTGATGTCAGAGCAACATCGTTTTGTCCAGTGGAAATACTTGTGAAGTGGAGGATCTCAGCTGAATGGAATTCAGTGAGAGAAAATCATAATGCACGAGTTACAGACTATTTGTCATGCCATGCTACCCTACTACAGTATACATACACTCCTATATTCGTCCACTTTATTAGGTACGCCTACTCTTATGCGCCCTAACACGAATATATGGTGAGCCAATCATATGACAGCAACTCAGTGCATTTGGGCACGTAAGCATGCTCCAGGCGATCTGCTGAGGTTCAAACTGAACATCAGAATGAGAAAGCGTGATTTAAGTGTCTTATAATGTGGTATGGTTGTTGGTGTCTGATGGGCTGGTAGGAGTATTTCAGAAACTGCTGATTCTCTAGGGATTAGCAAATGGTCCAAAAAAAAAAAAGAAAAAAAAAGAGAGAGAGGGGGGAAATAGTTCTGGGTGAAAGTGATTTGTTGATGCCAGAGTTCAGAGGAGAATGGCCAGACTGATTTGAACTGACAGGAAAGCAATACCAACTCGAATAATCACTGCAGAGATGGCAGAAGAGCATCTCTGAAGGCACATCACATTGATCCTAGAAGTAAATGGACAGCAGCAGCAGAAGACCACAATGGACACAATCATTCAACAATGAAGGACCCACACACACACACACACACACACACACACACACACACAACATATATATACATATATCTGAGTTTGATTGGTTTATCGCGAAAATATTGATTATAGCTGTTTTATATCAAACTGATTCAGGGAAATATGTGACATCACCTTTGCCAAACAACTCCCACCCACTTCAATAAACCAGTAAGAGAAGCACATGACCAATGGCTCTGAATGTGCGGTCAGCATAAAACCCAGTACGTGGTGCCACATTTGATTTAACTTATTCGATTTGACTTGTCCACAGCAAATCAAAGTTTCTGCACTGTCTTTTCCGAATCCAACAAATACATTTATTAGTTAATTTAGTGTTTGTGGTTTGTTGGATCTTGGTCCCAAATTGACAAATGGCCCAAAACATCAAGAATGTTTCACAGACATTGTTGCAGCGACTGTTTTTCAAAACCTTTCAAGTCTCAGTTTTATGATATGGCACAAAACTAATAATTACTAACTCTTACAGTATTTTTATCGCCCAATATGTAACCTGATTTAAATGTGAGCCTTATTATGACATATTGAGCTGCACAGTAACCCAAACATATACACAAGGATGGTCTGCACCATGAAATAACGAACCATCTGATGTAGAAGTCCATACATGTCACATGCAACATATTGTACTGAAGACACATGTACCCTTCTGACAGGAACATCCATATCTTTTGATGGCATGTGTCAGTGTACAAAGGGCTTCACTGGCATGAAACTGTGACTGCTGAATGTCCTTGCATGCCAGCTTCATATGACATTCATTAGGGTTTTACAAAACAGTTTTGTTTTGCTTTCAAGATTGCTTACATCGGCATCTATTCTACTAAATAACATGGTAGCGGTGACGCTTAAACAAACGGGGAAATTAAATGAACGGATTAGCTAACCTCGGTGAAATAGAGATATCTTTCCAGACTAATGTTCCCAAGAATCACTTGCTGAAAACTGCTGACTGTTACCATGGCAACAGCAAATTTTGATGGTGGACCTTGTGTATCATTGTGTTTTATTGCTGTTGCTGGGAAATGATTCAGAGTGCTCTCAGTCACACAAGCTCTCAGGAATTGGAGACAAAGTGGTACACTGGGGAAACGAGTGCAGCGGGAAGCCGAACAACATAATTTTATAATCTGTCTTTTCATGGAAGCTTTCTGTCTTGTGCACCCAAGCACTGCTTTAAAAAAAAAGCTCTGGAAATGGGCAAAATATAAATCACATGAGTAGATGAAGAAAACAAAAGGAAGAGGAAATACAACAAACTGACTGTGAGATCGCATGTTTCACTGATGAAAACATCGTACTTCGTAAACGGTTAAAAAAAAAGGTTGAAAAAAAACGAGATACCCCTTAATCTGTTCTTTCTTTTATTTTATAACTTGTCACATGTTCACTCACCAACAGTGCTGTAGCGTAAAATTAAACAATGATAATCTCTGAGCTGCAGGACTGCTGTAGAATTGAATTATCACCACACGCTCTCTCTTCTCACACCAATGAAGCTCGTGGGGAATATTAATTAAAATGGTGAGAACTGTAGGGCACAGGTTATTCTGAATGGTTGATAAATGATTTACAGCTCATTCAAAGCTGAAATTCGCTTTTAATTTCCAGTAGTACAAACGCCAAGAGAGGCAAGACTACTCTGATGAGTTATCAAGGCCAGGTTTTGCAGTCTAAGGTCACAAACTCACCTAATAATTCAGTCATTAATAGTCATTTTTTGAAAAAGGTCTACATAATCTTGCTTATAGGGGAAAAAAGGCAATGGTACTTTACTGATAGACATCATAGTCAACAGAGAAGGGACAGGATGAACACTGGGGGCAATGCCTGGTGAGGTGGTAGAAACGAGGTGAGAATGGTGGGTAGTTTCTGTGTAAGAGAGCTCACAGCGAGCATCAGAGCCATCTGACCGGCCTGGGCAGCAGAAGGCAGGAGTCAAACACAGGAAGAAACAGGGTAAAAGAACTGGGTGTCAGGATGAAGAAAAATTGGTGCCTGCCAAACCAAAAAAGGAAAGAAGTGTTCGTGCTTCAGCCAGGCACGAGCCTGGTTGAGATACTTCAGGTGGAACAGTGGTAAGCACTGCTGTCTCACAGCAAAGAAGGTACTGGGTTTGAATCCACCAGCTGGTTGAAAAATCTCTTACACAATGACAGAGCTCACGTGACCCTTCCTTTGTGTGTGACTAAAAACATTATCAGAGGCTCCATTTTTCCTTTCCTCCAGCAAATGTGTAACACATATAACACAATAACGTGCTACCTTAAAATTCCTTACTATTAAACAAACATGGGACTAATCTTGTCATCTGTCAGACTGTATTTATTTATTACATTGCTGATATTTATTTGTACATTTTGTCCATGATTGGTAGAAAAGGATGTGCTACAGATATGTAGTAGTTTATGCTGCATCTTCTTACCCTGTTTACATAGTATAAAGTAAAAGCTTTGCCAAAAAATAAACAGTTTTTAAAGATTACAAAACATATAAATAAAAAGGCCACTTGGGTTGAATTGAACTTTTGTTGGAATCATGAACAAAAAGGGTATTTTGACATTTACAGTAAACAACAAGTAATCATGCATTTCAACATAATCTATAATCCTTATGAATTTAAAATAGTAAACTATGTTGCCATGCATCTATATTCCTGTAAGTTATAGTAATGTACACAGTATGGTGTCAATAACTTTAGTATATTTAATGAAGTCATGCAAACCTTTACTATGGTATCATGGATATTTTCTGAGGTACAGATCCTTTAAGTACGAAAGGGCTGGGTCAAGATTTTGCACTTTGTAATTTTTGTTACTTTTACCCCAGCACATTTGAGCCCTGTGACTTTACAAATAATATGAGATTTAAAAATAGTACAAAATTTCACCTTAGCACCAAGTAAAACCCAATTCCAAAACTGCTGGGATGCCGTATAAAAAATAAACAAATAAATAAAAAAGCTATGATTTGCAAATCTCTTAAACCAATAACTTTTCACAATAGTACATAAAAAATAAATCAAATGTTTAAATAAAATGTACTATTTAAATTTTAATTTAATGGAGCAACATAACTCAAAAAAGTTGGGAATGGGCAACAAGAGGTCAGAAATTTAGAGATACTAAAAAGAAACCGCTGGAAGAACAAAAGGTTAACTGAGAATTTGTCAGTAACACGATTGGGTAAAAAAGTGCAGCTTAGAGACGCAGAGTTTCTCAGAAGTGAAGATGGGAAGTATCTAGAAGATACAAATTATGGAACAATTTCAGAATGATATTTATCACTGTGAAGACTTACTCATCATCTACAGTATATAAAAGGATTCCTGCAATCTGTAGAAATCTCTGTGCAGAAAGGAACAAGTCTGAAAATCCAATAGTGGATGCCTGTGATTTTCAGGCCCTCGGGCATTGAAAACAGCCACTATTTGGATTTGTTCGGAAATCACTGTTATGGAAATCACTGAATGGGCTCAGGAACACTTCCAGAAATCACTGTGTGTGAACACAATTCACCGTCCCATCCACAAACGCAGGTTAAAGCTCTATCATGCAAAAAAAGAACCCCTATGTGAACATGATCCAGAATTGCAGCTGTCTTCTCTGGTCAAAGCTCATTTTAAGAGAACTGAGGCAAAGTAGAAAGCTGTTCTGTGGTCAGATTTTTTTGGAAAACATAAATGCTGCATCCTCCAGACTAAAGATCAGAAGGATCGTCTGGTTTATTATCAGCACGCAGCTCAAAAGCCTGAATCTCTGATGTTTTTTTGACATTAGTATCTATGAAACAGCAGCTGGCACTTCTGAAAAGGCACCATCAGTGCTGAAAAGTATGTACAGGTTTTAGAGGAAAATATGTAATGTCTTTGCTGCTGATATAATCTTAGCATACTTCATATGCTGAGACCATGCTACTGCATCTATTGCAGCAGCATGGCTTCATAGAAGAGTTTGGATGCTGAAACAAAAAGTACAACAAAGACAACACACAACTGTTGAGCAGTTAGAATCGCCTATCAGATAGGAATGAGGCAATTCTCCTCTACCAGAGGGTCTAGCAGCTGGTCTCCTCAGTTCCCAGATGTTACAAAGAGACGTTACAGAGTGTTGCTAAAAGAAGAGGGGATGCCCCGCAGTGTTAAACATGGCCTGTGCCAAAGTTTTTAGATATGTTCTGGCCATCAAATTCAAAATAACCTGATTTAAAAATAAGAATAAAAGGTTTGACATGTGTTCTATGTTCCACCTTCAATAAAAAAAATGGGTTGAAATGATTTGCAAATCATTGCAATCTACTTTTATTTCCATTTAACACAGCATCCCAGCTGAAGTGCATCTTAACTTGGGGACTTTGGATAATTTTGCATGCTCTCCTTAAATATACACACATGCACTATATTAAATTTACTGTAATACACATTTCTTTGTATGAAATATGAAATTACCAGTCTTATCATATACACATGTATGCATACCGTGCTACTAGATAATGAAAAGCATTTTGTCAACTGCTGAATTATGACAGATAAATATTCAACTGAATTCTCTTGATAAGATTGAAACTGACAAAGTTATACACAATGTCGGCTTTGATATTGAATCATCTGAAAATAAGTTTCATGTAGCATCAAATCAGAGTTTGGGGGGATCCCATCATTCAAAGACGTGTCTATCACTGGAAGAAGAAAGAGACCTGCCACTGTGACGACCAGTTGCCTGATAAGAAACACACAAACACCAAAATGCATACAATGTAAAAAAAAGATGCAGAAACACATTTATATTGTGTGTTAATGTAAAAATTGACTCACATACCCCTGCGTGTCCTTTGGAGAAGTTGGCATGAGCATAAAGAAGCACTGCAATGTCATTGTGTCCTGCCTCTAATGCGATGGACATGGCTGTGCTTTCATCCTGTTTACGCACAAAATACACCACAAGAGCTTCTGTTGTTTATCGCACAATAACAGACAGAAAATAAACAGCCTCAGTATATTTAATTACATACCATTTCTATCCCTTTTGTTTTCTCCTGACACACTGAATGTGTCTTCTGTAACAAATGGTTACTCTCTGCTTTTGTAATATAATATCTAAAACAAAGTAAGAGCGCTTCTGCTTCACAGCTTGAGGCCACCGGGCTCACAGAAGCTGCAAAGTAGAGGCAATGACTCACATACACTGTCAGTCAGGGTGGCATCGCACTCCGGCTGTGCCAGCAGTAGTTTAACAATGTCAGCGTGGCCATGCTCGCTTGCACACATCAGCGCTGTGGAGCCCTCATCATCCTGGAGATTGACCTCCGCCCCTTGTGCCAGGAGTGCCTGCACCATGTCCATCCTGCCATGGCTCACAGCGAGCATCAGAGCCGTCTGACCGGCCTGGGCAGCAGAAGGCAGGAGTCAAACACAGGAAGAAACAGGGCAAGTAATACTGAGTCACACATCTCCAAATATAAAGATACAGTCAGTAGACGACTGGGGAAGGGAAAAAAAATGAGCGGGACAGTGAAGCTAGTTCAGTTATTTATTCTTTCTTATATTGATTCACTGAATTTCAACTACACAACACAAATGTAGCCACTGGATGAATATTTTCATCTTTTTGAAAGTTTACATTTAATTGAATTATTTGCAAAATGTTCTCAGTCTCGTGGTTTGTTCTCTCTTCTTTTGGACACAGGAAATGTAATCAAACATAAAAGGTTAAACGTGCATTGCAGATTCTAGCTTGTGATTCATGCAGTGAATGGAAGTCGGCTTAGGACTGATCTTTTCGCGTAGGAGTGTGGCCGCTCCTCTGTATCAGCATATCACAGCAGCTGCGCCATCGGTTGCTAAGCCAACAAGCCTCGGACGTAGCATTTCCTCAGAGGTGCATATCCAGTAAAAGTGACAAGTTGCAGATCTCAACTTTGTGAGGAATTCTGACGCACATAATCAGGTGTTTGTTTGGCAGTGCTGTGATATCTGCAGGATTTTTTTTAAGCAGCTAAAGACAAAGGAAAGACTGTTTTCATTGTATTTATATTTATGCAAGCAGTTACATTTATCTGTCTACATAAAATAAACTCCAAAAATTATTAAGATTAAAATCAGTCAATCATCTTATAAGGAAAGTTGCTTTAAAATAAAATAGTTGCACACAGTTCCTCCTATGTTTCATCTTCTGACATCACATAGGAGAGTAGGTTGAGTGATGCATTAAATCATTTTGACAATACCCACATTGACTGAAAGCCATGAGAGCTGCAGCAATTTTTAAAAAAATTGTAAAACTAGTTTGTAAAAAACTTAAACTATAGTGTAATGTGAGAGCCAGCTAACCACTCCTCACCCACAACCTGAGAACATACTGACCTGGCTGGCCTTGGCGTTGACATCTCCTTTAGTGAAGAGCTGCTCGACTACTTTCATGTTGTCTGGATTATCCACAGCAGCAAGTGCAGCCAGCATGATGGGCGTGTAACCTGCTGAATTCTGCTGATTCACGTTGCACACCTCTGTAGTGATTGGCGGTCAAATGGATGGCAGTGGAAAAAACAAGCAAGAGGAAGAAGAATGTATATTATTTTGTACTGATAACAATTCACACTTGTTTTAATCATACAAATGCCAAGTTTTATTTTGTAAGGAAGACCTGTTCCAGATAAGCTTTTGTGGTGAGTGACTAAAAATGACAAAACTGTTATGCAATATAGATTCACAGAAAAAGGCTGGCGCTTAGAGATATATATTCTGAGTGATATACATACACAGAAGCTGTTCAGTCGGGCACCCAGTGCAAATATCAAACTGTCCTGACAAACTAAATAATTAAGTGACTGTCCAGAATAGTGTTTCTGCCTTTCGATCCCTTTCATACTCATTCACAGCTGGAAAAATGGTTGAAAGGAGCCATTATGATTTTCAAAAGGCAATCTCCAGCACATAATTTCTTATTTAAAAAAAAATCGTATTTTCCCCCCAAAAAACACCATCTCGTTTATCAGCTACCCAGCAGTCAAAAATGTATTCTATTGCCCATGCTGGTTTAAGAAACCAGGGTCTTCTTTTTTATCAATATTTTCCCGTTTTTGACAGGAGCACTTTGTATCTTACCACACACAGAATTCGCTTGCTGCTGGTATTTTCGCCACCTAGTGGCTATTAGAAAGAATACTAAAATGTTCATATGATATGACAAATCCAGATTATACATGGGCTTCTGAGCAGTACAGCTGAATTACACAAGGCGTTTCCACCCTAAAAAACTGTGAGCTTGCTTGTTTCTCTGATTTGCTGGGAGATTCAAATTAAAAGGACAACTCTTGCGGCATTTTGTAGAAGTTAAAAAAAGCCCTGGCAGCATAATTTGTCTGTAATCTTATTTTAAGCATGTCCAGACTGCAAAGAAATAAACTTAATTCTCGTGACATAGAGGGACAGAGAAAAACAATATGTACTTGGGGTGGTGTGGTGATGTACCTGGATTAAGCAATTTCTTCACAATGCCAAAGTTCGAGTGAGAAACGCTGTAGTGTAGAGCTGTGTTTCCATTGCCGTCAGCCATATTAACTATGTACTGCAATACTGAAGGTGAAATGGCCTGAAACGTAGATAAGTAGTCCTCTACAGTTTCAGGAGATGCTGACTTGTGGCTGGACACAGAGAACCACTCTTGCTGGAGTGTGTGCAGACAGTCCTGCTGCAAGAGGAAAAAAGGATGCATTATATATGCAAAAACAGCACTTCTTTTTTTAAACATTAGTTTAGTAGAGCAATCAGGACTGAATAGACACAATCCTCCCATAATTACAGGGATGTGAATGAAAGAAGACAGACAAACAGCATAAAGCAACAATTCTATAAAAGACATCATAAAAGAAGAGGAATCTGTCATTATTTCAAACATAAAAAGGCATGTCGAGAGTTCTTGTTATTCTTTTTAGTGTTTCAGCTTTCACAATGGAAGCTGTCAAGAGTTACCTTGCTGATATACTTCCCTTGAATTCCACTTCTTCTTACCTATTTTGCATTTTACTGTGAAAGTGAGTAGTCTATTTCACTTAGAAAGAAAAACATTCTCAAGTTGAAGCAAATGATATGGCTAAAAATTCTTCTACTGACGAATTCTTTTCATATCCAATGGCAAGGATACTTCTTTAGAAACGATATACTTTCAACCACCATGGCCCAGCATCTCTCCGCACCCATGCTAATCAAAACACGTACAGACAAACAAGGCCCGTGGTGACTTTCAGTGGCTCTCATACTGAATATAGTAAAACAAAACATACCATTTCCCTGTTGGATAAAGCTGTGTCATCACTCAGGTGCGTCTTTAAGGCTTGACAAGCAAAAAACATCCGTTCGCTCATCCTACGTCTGAAAATAACCAAATTCTATTGGTTACTAGATGTCAGTTCAGATTTGAAAGGACTCCCACAGTAATGCAGACTGCTGTTGCGAAGCTTTTTATTGTTGCAGTTTTATTTTCTCCCAGATTACCTCTGCTGTGTATACACTCTCGCAGCTCCTTTTGATCCCTTGTTGTCTTTTTCCTTTCGTGATTGGGCAACATCTTGAGGAGATTCCCTAAATGTTCTTTTTATCTTTCTGTCCACATCATCATGCTCATAATTCGACACTGGGTCCAGCCTAAGGACAATAAAACAAGAGCTTAATATCTATGAACATACCACATCCATCATTTCAGAAATAAAACATTTGTTTAGACATTAGACACCTACCCTGTAGTCACACCCAGAAACTTCATGCTCTGCCTGTTGCTACTACAGCACTGGTTACCATTCTGTTTCTTTATTACATTCCTTGGCTTACCAGCATTATCTGACCTGTCTAGAAATGAGCACAAAGCACTTTTATTCTTAACACAAATCACACAGTATGTTGCATTAAATGCATGTATAGCAAAACAGTTACAAGGCTAGCTAGGTCACGTTCAGAGTATATGAAAACACACGATTCTTTATGCATTCGTTCACATCTAAAAGCCTCGGTGGAAAAGAGAAAGCATTCTTTTACACCAGCTCCTCCCACAAAGCAGTTCAATTTTAGATCTTAAGCCACAAAGTGCTATGTGGCACACAACGTCTTCCAAAACCAGATATCATTCCACACATCGCAAATGCATCCCTCAAAAAGGGAACTTGCCCAGCTGAAGCCAGCCACTTCCCCTGAACCTAGTTCAAGTTTAAACTGGGCGCTGGGAGTGGCTTCAAAATAAAATATTTTTATACTAAAAGATTTTTAAACTTCCTTCACTGAGACAAAATTCCTACTAACTGGATATTTACTAAATATCTCATGAAAAAAAGGATTTGGATTTATAACTAAACATAAATAAATAAAAATATTACCTTGTAAACCAGAGGACGTCTGCTGTTCTATCATTTTAATCATTCTTTTCACCTCTGAATCATTACTGCTCTGTTGACACAGTCCTGCTTTTGCTTTGTCACACTTAGAGGAGACAAGTGAAAGTTGAGACTGGGACTGAGAGTCTTTGTTTGCTGCATGAAAGTAAGATAATAGTAGATAGAAACGTATAAACATAACATTGCAGATTTGAAAAAAAAAATGTTAATTGCATCACCTACTTTGTGTAGATAAAGGGTTTTTTTTAATGTGTAAAAATCTGGAGCTATGTCATTCTATACAAATGACAGCAATAATGCAAGCAATACAAGCGCAAACTGTTCAACCTATTCAGAATGTATAGTAATAAATTAGCAGGAAATTTGGTATCAGCTTTGCAAATGTTTTATGAAGAATCAATGTTTTTGGTTTGCTGTGTTACCTGCTGGTTGAGAACTGAACATGTGGATGTCTGTCCCTCCTTGTGCCATAGGTTTTCTATTGCAGGAGCTGGGATCTCCTTGGCCACTGTTATGATCAGGACAGTCCTCTGTGAGCAGGTCCCCATGCTCCATGCTAAGGAGCCTCTGCAACTTCTCGATGTAATGGTTCAGCTCATGGTCCCACTGTAACTGTGCAGGTTTCTGGAAATTTTGTCCAGGTGTCCTGGATGAAACTGAAAAATCCCTTATCCGCCCTTCCCCTACACCAACACTCTTTGTTTTGACAGGGTCAGGTAGATGGGACGGTCCGGATGCCATATTTCGAGTTTTCAGTCCAACTAGGAAATTCTCATTAATGTCTGTGAATCCAACTCCAGTGTCTCGAGTTACCCTGGTGACCGCTTCTGGTGTTTGCTTTGAAATACTTTCTACTGCATTTGCAGTTCCTACACCGATTGTTCGGGTCTCTGTGGTGCATCTGATGTCTCGGACCCTATTGCCTACAGATACTGTCCTAGTTGAAGTGTGAGTGGTGTTGGTGTGCTTGTCTTGGGTGCTGAGGAGCGTATTCGTGCTGGAGTCAGTGCTGAAGGCGTGCTTGGTGTTGGTAAAGCGAGGCACTGAACTACATACAGTGTTGGTACGCTGCGATGCTGTTTGGGGTGATACCATGATTCCGAGCTCAACTCCTCTGACTCGATCTGTAGTCATACACTGTGAAACTGCTTCCTTTGCCTCGCAAATGGTCACATCGACAGAACAATCCCCACAAGCCACTGAACAATACTCTTTCTTGGACCTCAGATTTGCCAGTGGCGCCTCTGTGTTGCTTTCTGCATCACATACCCTTATCTCTGTCCCAACTCCTTGTGTGTTTGTAAAAACGTGCATTTCCACAGCCTTGTCGCTGGTCTCCACTCGCTCCCTGACCTCCCAGAGGCTCATGGGTACATCCAGTCCTGTGCAAATACTCCTCATCATAGGTGCACAGGATACTCCTACAGTTTTTACCTCCTTTTCCTCGCCTGTGGAAGCATCTCTGAGCTCTGTGTGATTACCCACTCCCTGGCTTTTGGTGTGTGGCCTTGCATCTGAGCCTATGCTTACAGTGGACGGTCTGGCACAGCAGGCCTTGTCAACCCGGTTCCTGGCTCCTGCAGCCTGAAGTTCCAGTTTCAGACGAATCAACTCCGTCTCCAGAGCTGATTCTTTCAACTCTATTTCTAAGTGACAAATTCTCTCCTTTAAGGCACTGTTTATTAATTCTTGGGCATCACGCTCTGCCTCCTGTTCTGTGTAAATTCCCAGACTGACTTCAGATACTTCTGTTGCAATGGACCTCATCTCTACCTGCTCAGTGTATGCATATTTGTTTTCTTTTGGTGGCTTAGACAAGATGATATCCATATCGTTGTCAGTTCCCACAGCGACTGACTTAAATGTTTTGTCATGAAGAGGGTTACATTTTTCATGCAATGTTCCCAACTGTCCCACTTTGATGGACCTTTCCAGTTCTCGCATGTCTTTGGTCAATCGCCCAACCTCCTTCAGATCTGTGCAGCTACTTTTAACTTCAAGATCTTTTTTGGTATTTCTGTTGATCTCAATTTCAGACCCTTCAATGGTATACGGGCTGTTCCAGGTTACATCATTGACGTTCTCTCTCTCAATCAAGTCCTTGAGCTGACAGCTTAGTTGCCTCTTTTCCTCCTGAAGGACTGAGATCTTTACCTGGAGGATTGGGATGATTTTCACTTGCTCCTCTAACTCTTTCAGTCTTTGTAGCGCAACCACCATTTGGTCACGGACATGCTGCAGGTGCATGGGGACTGGAGTTGTTCTACCTGAGCTCTGTGGACTTACTCTCAGACAGCCTGTGCTGCCTCTACTGCCCAGGGATGAGCCGAGTTGGACCTCGGGTCCAGTGCCAGTAGGCTTATTGCCATTATTGTTCTGATTATATGCACCTAGGCCAGTGAAAGGTGAGAGTGACCCAGGGGAGCTCACACCTCCGAAGCTGGCCAGTCGTCGACGGGGATAGGGCTGGGGTGGAGAAAGTCTTGTCACCTCCTGATTCAAGGGTTTGTGGGTCTCCAGAAAGGCCCTCTCCATCACAGGGCTTTGACTTTGGAAGAGAGATCGTGCAGCTGGCTGAGGCTTTGGCTCAGTTAGTATCTGAGAGGTTCCCAGACTTTCATTTCTTTTATTATTATTATCCAACAAGGAACCATGTGGTGGAGGAAGAGGTGGTCTACCTCGAGCTGCAGAGGACATGCCCAGTAGTTTTGAATCATCAGCACTAGATGATGACAAGGACTCTGCAGAATACCACTGACTAGATGAAATGCCCCTCTGCGTTTTGTCCACATTACTGCCGGCCACCCTGGGCCTCCTTTTTAGGCTTAGTCGCTTAATGGTGGCGGCGTCTCAGAAACTGTCCACACGCTTGATGCAGTCCACTTCAGACTGATAACTGTAATCAATTTCAAGGTGGTTAGGGAACCAGTGCTTTGGCCTGTTAAATAGTTGGACAGCTGTACTTTAATCTTCCTCTCTGAAAAGAGTAGTCAGGGAAGCAAAAGAATAAAAATAAAACAGCAAAAATCCAGACCAAACATTATGCAGAAAGGTGGAAAATCTTTTAAAAAAAATACAATAAATAAATCTTACAGAAAATAAGAAGTTGTTGTAAATTTAAGTTTTAAATAACATTTAATCATCATGAATCATCATGAATACACAGTAAAACCTTGAAGGCTTTAGGCTATATACTCTTCCCTTTTCTTTCCTTACCTTAGTATGTGTTGATCAGTGACCATTTCTCTGAGTCTCAAGCCTTCCTTCACTTCAAAATGTTTCTGACTCTAATCTCTCTGAGCCTGTCCCACAAGGGGAGGAGGGAGAGAGGAGTGTCTACCAATCCTGCAGACACTTTTTTCAGTAGTTACTTCTCTCCCAATGGTATGTCTCTCTCTACATAGACTGAGCCCACTCTATAATTACTCTGCAACTCTCCCTGTAAATGCCCAACCATTCTCTTGGCAGGACTTCTCAACCACAAACATATTCCAAGTATTTTAGCCACTGAATATAAAAGCAAAGAAAATACCTAGGACAACACAATTCTAACCTATAACTATATTTAAATAGTAAATGTTAAATGCATTAAGCTGGAATTGCAATAAATTCCATCATACAACCCCTATTATCAAAAAGTACATTTCATGCATTACTTCCAGAAGCATGTACAAATTACAAACATTTTTGTGACTCTAAAGCATTTAGGTTAGTGGTAATTATATCAGTTATCATTACCTGACATATTCCTCAGGACCTCAGAATATCTCAATAATGATTTAATTCCTTTTTCATTCAGCCTAAACTTTGAATAAGTCTGCAAATAAAAGAAAAACACATCAAATTAACTTTGAACCTTGGTGTTGCTGTCTCATTCGTATGAGCTCCTTCTCTCTCTCATCCCAGGTCTGACAGTCGATAACAGCTAACATTACAGTGCTTGCATAAAGGAAATGCAATACTGAGACATGGTTATTTCTGCACAACTACAGGAGGATGGGGCTTAGCCTCAACACACTGTCATTGCAATGCTATCCCCTATCACATTTTCATTGATAAGCACCTTTCGGTTCTCAGCATGCTGGTGTTTTGAGAAGGCTTCCTCTCTTCTTCTCCCTTCATAGAAAGTCAGTTTAAAGAATTACTGAAATCTATATTTAATATATATATATATAATACAACAATCTACTCTAATATAATATAATCTGATATAGCATTTATAATTAACATGCATAAAATAATGACTTATGTGAGGAGCAAGCCAAGTGGAGTTGGAAAAGGAGGATTTAACAACTTGATATCTTTTTTGTAAGCTGCCTGCATTTTTCTACATTTTTTAGAACTTGATACCCCGAAAGAGTCAAAACTATGTGAAGCCCAGCAAATGTGTAAGTAAATTGGTGTGTACAAAGTCAATCCAAACTAAACATCAAAAACACAGACAAGTTGCTATTTGCATACTACTGAGACATAAACAATCTGAAAAATACTGTTTATTTTGCAGAACCAATGAAAATGGTATTACTATGAAATAAATTACAGTTTTCTCTGGCTGGAGGTAAGGTTGACTAATCATCTGCTGATTCAAGTGTTTGTGGGTCTCTGTAACAGCCTGTTCCATCACAGGGCTTTATCTCTACAGCTGGTTTATCTGACTTGACTCATCTGTGGCTAATCTGAGGTTGCTGGACTTCTCAGTCTTTTTGTGTTATCCACTGAGAAGCCACGTGGTAGATCCACCTCGAGTTGTAGAATGAACGGATCGTCATTCTACAACTCGAGGTGCTCCCTTCAGGATTTATTTGTTTTTCTTATTTTTTATTGTGAACAAGTGAGAACAAGTTCTTGCCCTAAACTTAATAACTGGTTGTGCCACCCTTGGCAGCAGGAACTGCAATCAAGCATTTGTGATAAGTGGCAATGACTCTTTCACATCACTGTGGAGGAATGTGGAGGGATTTTGGCCTAATCTTCCTTGCAGAGTTGTTTAAATTCTGTCACACTAGAGGGTTTTTTTGTTTGGTTTTTTTAACATGAACATCCCATTAAAGCATCTTAATTGGATTTAAGTCCAGACTTTGACTAGTCCTGCTGCATAACCTCAGTGTGCATCAGCATCATGGCACACATAGATGATGGGCGGACATTCTCCTTCAGGATTTTGTGGTAGAGAGCAGAATTCATGGCCCCAGATCATCACACTACCACCACCATGTCTGACTGCTGGTATGATGTTCTTTTCATGAAATGCTGTCTTATTTTTACAAAATATGTAACAGGAGACAACCCTTCCAAAAAGTTCAGCTTTTGTCTCGTCAGTCCACCGAATACTTTCTCAAAAGTCTTGCAAAAACATTTTGAGAAATGTGATATGAACCTTTGTGTTCCTTTTAGTCAGCAGTGGTTTTCTCCTTGGACCTCTTCCATGGAAACCCTTTTTACCCAGACTCTTTCCTATTGTTGACTCATGAACGCTTACCTTAAGTAAGGGAAGTGAGGCGTGCAGTTTTCGGTTCTTTTGTGACCTCCAGGTTGAGTTGTCATTGCACTTTTGGAGTAATTTTGGTAGCGCTGCCACTCCTGCCAAGATTCACCACTGTTGAAATTTTTCTCTATTTTGGATAATGGCTCTCATTGTGGTTTGCTGGAGTCCCGAGGCATTAGAAATGGCTTTATAACCCTTGCCCAACTGATAGATATCAATGACTCTGCTTCTCATCTATTCTTGTTCCTTTAAATTGTAGCGAGATGTGTTGATTTTTAAGATCCTTTAGCATATTTCATTTTTTCAGACAGATTCTAATTAAGTCACTTCCTGATTCAACAGGTCCGACAGTAATCAGGACCGGTTGAGGCTAGTGCTATCCACAAAATGTTATCAATCACAGTTAACTCGTGATTTAACAACAGGGCCAATTACTTTTTCACACAGGAGCAGATAGGTTTGGATAGGGGACTGCAGCCACCAGCAAAATGGAAAAGCCCTACAAACTAGAGATGGCACGATACCACTTTTTAATGTCCGATACTGATTCCAATATCATAAATTTGGATATCTGCCGATACCGGTATGAATCCGATATAACGTATTTTGTAATCAATAAAACAGTTTTTTTTATAAATATCTTGCTGCATTTTGTATAAGTTCATACTCAAGTTTTAAAAAACAAGAGACTGAAGCTATTCTGTTATACCTTTATGCACAAAATACACTCCACCCAAAACATTTTATAGTTCAGCAACACTGATCAATCTAATAAATTTAAACCTACACCATCCTCCCTATTCTGGTATTTTAAAGAGTACTTACCTACCTAACAAATAGGGTTGCCAACTCCCAGCAAAAATATTAGGGAACCACCCCCTTAATCGATGTAATCAACTTTAATTTAATGCAAGTGTAAAACAAATGCACAGAAATCAATTATTTTTCTACAGTAATTAAATAGATTCAATATCTTTCTTCAGCAGAATTGCAGACTGCACAGATGGTACCTTCCCAAAGGAAAAAGTACTATAGCTTACTAGGGTGTATATTAGACTTATTAGTTACTATATACAATAATGGATTCTATACATTTACACTATAGATAAAATTGAATTGAATTGAATACATGTAATCAGATGACCACTTTTTTTTGTAAGATTCAGATAATTATTTATTCAAAAATTTTAAATGACATAACAAAGAAAAATATTTCTTTGTGCCCCCCTTTCCCTGTTAATGCCCAACCTGGCTCCCGACAAAACTTTGCTAGACCCGCCCCTGCACAGTTACCAGCCGTCAGCTACTTAGAAAAGAATCCTGGTGTTATTTGTCTCTCAGAAACAGTTCATAACTTTCCTTCAACTCATTCATGTCACCTAGAAGGTAAACCTGTTTCTCCATCTCCTGGTTTCATCTTCATGCTTCCCTCTCACCACATATCCAAACGGATATCATGACCAGCAGCTTTTACAGCTGTGGCTCCAGCAAACATCAGCTGATACTAGAAAGTAATATTAAATAAATTCTAACAACAGCTTATCACGCTTAAACGTGTTGCTGTTGTTTATCCACTGGTCTCCTCTTGCTAGCGCAAAGTGGGCGATAAACAAACAAGAAAGACGGGACTTGCAGCAGAAAAGCCGATCAGCTGATCATTGATCAGTTTCATGTTTGAAGTAATAACAGGAGAGCAAGGGGGAGAGAATGAGCGAAGTAGATGCAACTGCGCAGCAAAGACAGAATAACTCCAGCTTTGTGTCTATTTTTTAATTCTAGCTGAAGTACGGGACAAATCACTTCCTTTTCGCCTCAATATGGAACTCCAATGGCCAGTCCAGCTGTGGCTCCATATATCAGTTGTTAAGCTTAACATGGAAATACTATGCAAACATTCAGGGATGAACTTATACACTTGCTTTACTTCTCTGGGATTCTTCTCTGATTTTGTGATACTTCGGATCGGATTACATTTTTTTTTCTCTCCGATATCCGATCCAGTAATTTAGGTAGTATAGGACCGATACCGATACATAATATGGATCAGTCCATCTCTACTACAAACAGTGATGTGATGTGAAGGAGCAAAGTAAAGTGTGCTTTAATTGCATGAGTGACATAGTAGGGGAGACCGGGGATAGTTGTAACGTGGGTCAGTTGTAACACTTCCAATTTCTCCAATCAGGGCTAAGTTTCAAATGATGTGACTCATCCTGTGCATGCCCAATTCAGTTCTGCTATCACACGTGAAAAATCAGCACATTTTGTCAAATACAGACAATTTAACATGAAAAAAAGTAATTTGTATGCCAAAAAGTAAGTTTTTCTACTTTATTTCAATTTGTGATAGCATTATCTGCTTTGCAGTTAAACTCATCAAACTTAAATTATGTTATTTGTATGTCTATGGGGATATATTCTGTGTAAGTCTTTAGTGCTAATGTTTTAGCCGTTGGCTGTAATGCTAGCTAGTTCATGGCTATAGGAGTCTTGGTCAGCTGTAACAGCAACAGTCTGGGTTAGTTGTAACAATAATGCAGATGTTACAACTTACCACACTATTACTTTAACTTATATTAAACAAGTTGGGGCAACGACATCAGCAGAGAGAGGTTCACTGGTCGCATTTGTATATGCGGTTAATGCCATTGGCAACACAATTCCTCCACTGTTTGTGTTCCCACATTATGCAGACCTCTGTGTCAGAGATGGACCAGTAGGAAGTACTGGTAGTGGAAATAAATCAGGATGGGTGCAAGAAACAGATTCCCTCATCTTTCTGAAGCACTTTGCAAACCACACCAAGGTAAGCCATGATAAAAAGTAATGGAATTGCGATGCTGGTGAACAACTACATTTTTTCAGCTTCATTGTTATGTTCAAAATTGGTGCAAGAGTTGTAAGTTATAATGCCCACTGAGCCAATGAGGCCAAACTCAAGGAAGACCAACCAAAATTAATGAAATATTCAGTTGCAGAAAATTCCATAATATGTCTTTTTTGGGGGGTTGGAATATGTTCAAAAGCTAGATTTCTGCATTCTGTCACACACACACATACAGTGGGGCAAAAAAGTATTTAGTCAGCCACCGATTGTGCAAGTTCCCCTGCTTAAAATGATGACAGAGGTCAGTAATTTGCACCAGAGGTACACTTCAACTGTGAGAGACAGAATGTGAAAAAAAAATCCATGAATTCACATGGTAGGATTTGTAAAGAATTTATTCGTAAATTAGGGTGGAAAATAAGTATTTGGTCACCTCAAACAAGGAAAATCTCTGGCTCTCACAGACCTGTAACGTCTTCTGTAAGAAGCTTTTCTGTCCCCCACTCGTTACTTGTATGAATGGCACCTGTTTGAACTCATCATCTGTATAAAAGACACCTGTCCACAGCCTCAAACAGTCAGACTCCAAACTCCGCCATGGCCAAGACCAAAGAGCTTTCGAAGGACACCAGGAAAAGTATTGTAGACCTGCACCAGACTGGGAACAGTGAATCTACAAGAGGCAAGCAGCTTGGTGTGAAAAAATCAACTGTGGGAGCAATCATCAGAAAATGGAAGACATACAAGACCACTGATAATCTCCCTCGATCTGGGGCTCCACGCAAGATCTCATCCCGTGGGGTCAAAATGATCATGAGAACGGTGAGCAAAGATCCCAGAACCACACGGGGGGACCTGGTGAATGACCTGCAGAGAGCTGGGACCAAAGTAACAAAGGTCACCATCAGTAACACACTACAACGGCAGGGAATCAAATCCCGCAGTGCCAGACGTGTTCCGCTGCTGAAGCCAGTTCATGTCCAGGCCCGTCTGAAGTTTGCCAGAGAGCACATGGATGATACAGCAGAGGATTGGGAGAATGTCATGTGGTCAGATGAAACCAAAGTAGAACTTTTTGGTATAAACTCAACTCGTCGTGTTTGGAGGACGAAGAATACTGAGTTGCATCCCAAGAACACCATACCTACTGTGAAGCATGGGGGTGGAAACATCATGCTATGGGGCTGTTTTTCTGCCAAGGGGACAGGACGACTGATCCGTGTTAAGGACAGAATGAATGGGGCCATGTATCGTGAGATTTGAGCCAAAACCTCCTTCCATCAGTGAGAACTTTGAAGATGAAACGAGGCTGGGTCTTCCAACATGACAATGATCCAAAACACACCGCCCGGGCAACAAAGGAGTGGCTCCGTAAGAAGCATTTGAAAGTCCTGGAGTGGCCTAGCCAGTCTCCAGACCTCAACCCCATAGAAAATCTGTGGCGGGAGTTGAAAGTCCGTGTTGCTCGGCGACAGCCCCAAAACATCACTGCTCTCGAGAAGATCTGCATGGAGGAATGGGCCAAAATACCAGCTACTGTGTGTGCAAACCTGGTAAAGACCTATAGTAAACGTTTGACCTCTGTTATTGCCAACAAAGGTTATGTTACAAAGTATTGAGTTGTATTTTTGTTATTGACCAAATACTTATTTTCCACCCTGATTTACGAATAAATTCTTTACAAATCCTACCATGTGGATTCATGGATTTTTTTTTCACATTCTGTCTCTCACAGTTGAAGTGTACCTCTGGTGCAAATTACTGACCTCTGTCATCATTTTAGGTGGGGGAACTTGCACAATCGGTGGCTGACTAAATAATTTTTTGCCCCACTGTAGCTACATAAATGGATGTAAGTGCATTCATGTGTTGAATAAACAAAGATTACATGTTAATGTTTTGTTAGTACCCTTATTTCATTGTGTTACATTTTACCCCAGGATGTGTTACAACTAACCCAGACTATGGGGTTAATTGTAACATTTCACTCTTTGTGTTTGAGACCATACCATGCAATGGGTAATTGTGCTGCAGAGAAAATAGCTGCATTATTTAATAGCAGAGACATGTAAATACTTTGCATTACATTTTGAATCCACTACCTTAAAAGAGCTTCAATTTACAGACAGAAATGTCAAAAATGTTACAATTATCCCCGGTCTCCCCTACTGTCACTTCCACAGCTGTTTCCCCAAAAACATGTCCGTTTTGTTTCACTGTTTTTTGTTTGTTGTTGTTGTGTTTTTTGTTTTTTTTTTGTTTTTTTTAATGGAAATTCCGTTGGGTTTTGTGCCTTTTTGCAGCATTTTTTAATTTGCTGGTGTTTTCTTCAATTACAGTGCGTTTGACCTCTCAGGGCCACCATACATTTCTCACTGACAAAAGTGCCAAGCGATTATTAATAAAGGGTAAAACTTTGTATGATAAAAATATAACTAATATTAATATTTGAACTTTTTATAAATTGACAGATAACTGCAGCCCTTCCTCCTTCCTTACTTCAAATTGAATGTTTTATTCCGTCGTGTTATAAAAAGTTAGCCTCTGTTTGCATAACATGAGAAGAAGTAAATCACCTGTGCATTCGGAGAGGAGGTGGACAAATACAACATGCTCGTGTGATGCAAAGTTAAATATTATGAGTATTATTAACAGCTTACCTTATCAGTTGGCACGTGTTTTTTTTAAACGTGTATTTTTGACGCTAACAAGACCGCTTTCCCCCCCTTTTCTCCTTTCTCAATAATTTTTCGATATTAGACGAACTTTTCCTCTGCATCTGTGAGATGCATACCGCGCATGCGCGCAGAGCTGTCGACGCGCACAGCAGATGCTCACGGGAATCAGTCATTAAAATATTGATGAGGCGCTTTCTTCTGTTGACTCGATTACACAGCATAAACACCACATCATTTCGGTCTCAGAATCTGGTTTCAGGGGTAGTAATTACCGAACTAATTACCTGAGTTATTTTTTTTTTCCAGTGACATAACCGGGAAATAAAGTTAAACAGTCATTTTTATGTAGTTTCCATATATTTAACTGTATGCTTGGGATAATGGCACCTGCTAAAAATAAGTCACTCTTACATCCTGCAGGGTGGTGCTGTTTGTAGAGCTGTTTTAATAGTGTGAAAGTTTAATCGATTCGGAGCACCAGAGAGCTCTTATGGAATATATCTTTTACCAGACATTCCACATTTTCAAGCTGAACTGCGACATCATGTGGACATAGTGCAGCAATACATCCTGCACTCTAATACACTTTGAGTCCAAAGTTGTTCCTGCGGAGTTTTTGAGGTATTCCCATGCGAAAAATATCCCCCAAATGGATTAAGTGACTGATGCTTACGGACAAGGTGTCTAGCGCCTGCTGCATAGTTTTCTCACACGCTAGCCTTAAAAAGTCTCTCTGAAACCTCTTGTTTTTTTGTGTTTGCTTTTTTAAAATAATTTATTGACTTGAAAGCATGCTTGCAGCATGTTACTACCCACCTCACATTACATTACACTGGAGGTTTTTATCCTACCTGCTATCTTTTAAGTCCAAAGTTTAACTTTGGTTTGTGAAACAGCTCTCTAACTCGTTTTGTGTAAGCTTAACTCAAGCAGCACCATTGATTGTGTGGAGTCCTTTAACTTTTTTAAAAAGTTTGATGATTTCCCAGACAGAGACTACCATAACCTAATTATCTGCATGCAGAGACACAGTGACACACTCCACCAGTTCATGTGAATAAATGTGACTGTTTATTTTCTCGTACATAGTTGTATTAACCCATCGAAAATTAACACAGAAGTCACGTAAGATTGCCTCGTACAATGAGTCCTATCATTTGAACTTTGCACCTCTTCAGGATCACGCAGGAAAAACATGTTTACATGCTTGAAAGTGCTGAGTTCGTTGGTCCGGTGTAAGGTGTTCACCAGATTTTCTATAATGATCTGAAGGTTTCTGAGTAACAGAAGTTTATTAAATCTCACAAACTGACAGGGGCAAAACTACAGACAATACATGGTCGGTTTAAAAGAACATCTGTAAATGAAATGAGCTTGGTGCTGAAAAGCTTAGCTGTTTCTATTAAAAGATCTGAGTGCAGTTACGTACTTCAGTGAAATGAATGCAGTTAAACAAAATCAAGTTGCACTGAGACTGAAATCCACTTTAAAATATTGAGTTGTGCATGCTGATAAAAAAAACTAAAATGTTCACTATCTTTGAACTTTGCTCTTCAAACCCACAGTCACAGAAGTGATCCAACCAGCATCAGAAAGGACACTAGTGATTGGTTAGAAGAGTTGCACACCCCGGTCCCTACCCCTATCTACAGTCCACCCTTTTTAAACTTCGGTGAAACACTTACCTGTTTCACTCAGGGCATTAGGTCTCAGTCCCACGCCTGACAGCAACATGTCTGACAAAGGAGCTTTTGATACCAATGTGCAGACGCTCACCAGGTTTGTTCTGGAGGAAGGCAGAAAGGCCCAAGGAACAGGCGAACTGACAAACCTGCTCAACTCCATCTGCACAGCTGTCAAAGCCATTTCCACTGCTGTCAGAAAGGCTGGGATTGCTAACCTGTGAGTACTACATTCTTTTTTTTTATTCAGACTCTGAAAGGTAGCAAAAAAAAAAACCCAGATGCTTCTGAATATTCAGGAAGTTTTCACCATTTAGCCCTGCAACCAGTGGTTATTTATTTTTCTTATTGAATATACTGTACAGTTTAATTATCTTTTGATATTTGGCTTTAGTGCAGCTACATGCACTGCAGCATGCAATCCAATAAAGCAGTTTTAACTTAACCCCAGGCCAAAGGTAAACCTTGCACAAGTGTGCACAAATCCACCTGGGGTAGAGGACAAGCAGATAATAGATTGTAATAGAATATTGTTATCATATTTATTTTATTGAGTTCTTAAATAGCTTCAGAGTGAATAGTTTGTATTTGTGCTTTGAAGATATGGCATTGCTGGGAGCACCAACGTGACAGGGGACCAAGTAAAGAAGCTGGATGTCCTCTCCAATGACCTAGTCATCAACATGATCAAGTCTTCCTTCACCTCCTGTGTGCTGGTCTCAGAAGAAGATGAGAAGGCCATCATTGTGGAACCGGACAACAGTGTATGTGGACTCACACCTATAGATGTATATTAATGTCTGAATAGGTCTATGTGTTCTTTTACTTTGAGAATAAAAAAAATCCTCTTCTCACCTGACAGGGAAAATACATCGTTTGCTTTGATCCGCTCGATGGCTCCTCCAACATCGACTGTCTTGTCTCCATAGGAACAATATTCGCCATCTACAAAAAGGTCAGTGATGCTGGTAATGCATGCAGATTCCAAGCACATCGGCTTGTTGTTGTTCAACACTGTAGAGCGGTGTCCCGATCAGCCCTGAGTGAACTAACAACAATTCGAATGACATTTAAGATAAGATAAGATAACCTTTATTAGTCCCACACGTGGGAAATTTGTTTTGTCACAGCAGGAAGTGGACAGTGCAAAAGTTATGACGCAAAAATTAGAATACAATAAGAATAAATACAGTACACAGCTGTACAGAATAGAATAAAATAATATACTATATACAGTAGAATAAAATAGAATAAAAATATACAATAAGATAAAAATAGAATACAAATGCTATATACAACTGAGTAAAAATACAACGATGCCAGAAAAGATTATTGCACTTAGTGTTATTGCACTATTTATCTTTGCAGAGAAATAATTGGTCGTCAGAGAATTAAATGTACTCAGTATGCTGACATACCATAAACATAACAGCCAATTCAGTACCAGATCAACACACATTGCTGTCCCAGGGTTAACTGAGAACTAAATAACAGCTGCCAGTAAGGTGTCCTTGTCCTTACCTGTCCTAACAATATGTGATAGCCTGTGGTTCCAATAATAACTTTAAAGTTTTTGATATCTTTCCACATAGACCACAGATGGGGAGCCATCTGAGCAGGATGCTCTGCAGCCAGGAAGAAACATTGTAGCAGCTGGTTATGCCCTGTACGGCAGTGCCACCATGATGGTCTTGTCCACTGGTCAGGGAGTGAACTGCTTCATGCTCGACCCTGTAAGTTAATAGATGTCGTCAAAACTGTCACCTGACCGTGCGTATATAAGACAGTATACTGCTTTTCCCCCCTCTGTTTTCCAGGCAATTGGCGAGTTCATCTTGGTGGACCAAGATGTGAAGATAAAGAAAAAGGGAAAAATCTACAGTCTGAATGAAGGATATGCACAGCACTTTTATCCAGATGTGACCGAGTACCTACAAAAGAAGAAATTCCCAGAGGTAAAGCCAATAAAATAAATAAATGAGAATCCTAATGTGGAATTGACCACCATAAAGGTCAATCTCTAATGCTGCATTGAGGAGTAATATGAAGTTAATCTAAGCATAAATTCTACATTTACTTGTTTTCAGGATGGCTCTGCCCCATATGGCAGTCGATATATTGGATCAATGGTGGCAGATGTTCATCGTACTTTGGTGTACGGAGGAATCTTTTTATATCCTGCTAATGTCAAGAGCCCCAAGGGCAAGGTGAGGAGGTGGAGCGTCTAGAAATGGTGATTTAAAAAATAAAAGAGAAAGATTTTCTGATACTTCATATTCTTATCATGTCACTACTGTTTTGTTTTGCTTTTCAGCTGAGGTTGCTTTATGAATGCAACCCCATGGCCTTCATCATGGAGCAGGCAGGAGGCATGGCCACTACTGGAGCCATGAACGTTTTAGACATCAAGCCCACGAGTATCCACCAGAGAGTACCCGTGGTCCTGGGATCCCCTGATGATGTGCAGGAATACATTGCCATCTACAAAAAGCACAACAAATGAGGTACTTGTGTGATTTTGCTTTGTGTACTCATGAAAGGATGTAACATGTAGGACAATAACTACATTTTTTTTTCAATTTCCCCAAATTTAGCAGGTCAAATGTGGTGGTGAGCAGCCTAAATCGGCAATGACAACACAATCCAGAGGCTCAGTCAGCACATTCACTGCATTTTTCTCGGTCGCTCTGTTGCACTGATGAAGAAACCAGGGGCTTCAGTGGATCTATGAACTCATACTGTGCTGATTCTGTCCTGTTAAAGGGTGTTATTTGTGGAGCGTTACCCTGTATTTTTTAAATAAAAACAAAATGTTTTTCCACGTTCTTCTTACTGAGGTTCCAAAGTCCAGTATGTGCATATGGGTTGTTAGGTATGTCTTCGTGTAAAAACAATATTTTTTCCTATAAGGACAAAGGTCACATTTCAGATCTGAAAGAGAAAGAACTGCTGAATCCCAGTTTACTGAACAAGCCCAATATTCTGGAGTGGACACTTACACATATTTACATGAGAAAGAAGTCCAGTACATCAAGATTTTTGCTTAAAAATGTGTTCAGTGATGGTAGCATGGGCAGAGCCTGCTCTTTTTCACGCTCTCCGCCCAGGTTTGAGTAACCATGCTAGGAATGCAAGCAGTCTGCTTCTTTATGAGCTCTGACCTTTCCTGAATTTGAGCAGCTTGTGTCATTTATACATAAAAACAATGGTTTCCTTTGATACCGCTGCTAAAAATGCTAAGCAATCAACCCATTTCATTACATCTTAACTCAATGGAACTTTAAAAATGAAGTCCAGACTTTCCAGGACAAGGAAAATTATCCAATTACTTCCCAGCTGTCTAAATACCTATAAATCAGCGAGGAGAGGAGTTGATCAAATGTTTAAACAAACCAAAGCAAAAATACAGAAGAGAAATTTAAGATAAATCATCCCGGAAGAGACCACTCCTGTGACGATTAGGGTTGCAAAGGGGCGGAAAATTTCCGGTAAATTTCCGAAAAGTTTCCGGTAAATTTCCATGGTAAGTTAAGCTTGGGAATTTTGGAAATATTCCATATTGGAAACTGTCCATGGAAATAATGGGAATTATGGAAATTAATGGGAATTTAGGAGAACTAACTGGGAATATATTATTTCCAAGCATAAATATAAACAGAAATCATAAGAAAACCTCCATGCAAAATGTTTTCAACAGTTATTTCAACAGATTTATTTGTAAGTACAGTAGAATAGAACACGTTTCAATAACTTGTTTCATGGATGAATAAAAACAGAAATGTTGAGTTCAATATTACCATCCCCTAACCCCGCTCATTCAAAAATGCCCCCTGTCCAAAAATCTCCACAAAGTCCCATTCTAAAGGTTAAAAGAAAAATGCCACTTATCCTCCAAAACGTCCCATTAAACATGCAAATCTTCCTTCAAGCAATCGTCTTTTCTCATTTTTGCTCAGTCAATAGACTCTTCCTGGACCTCATCATCATCCAACAACATGTTCACTTCCTCAGCATCCAACTCTGAGTCTTCCTCTTCAGTGTCACTTTCCAGCCTTGTTGAGGATGGCTCTGTGTCAGGCTCAAAGAGCCGTAGGTTTGCCCGAATGCCGACCAGCTTTTCCACTCTCACATTTGTGAGCCTGTTGCGAACCTTTGTGTGGGTGTTGCCAAACAGTGACCAGTTGCGCTTGGAGGCGGCTGATGATGGTGGGATTTGGAGGAGGATGGAGGCTACAGGTGCAAGGGCCTCAGATTCACATAGTCCCTTCCACCAGGTGGCTGCAGATATGTGCTGGCATGACTGCCATATTCCATCCCCTTTCCAAAGACCTTGCTTTGTTCGATACTTTGCCAAACTGCCTAGAACTTTGCCTTTATCGAGACCCAGGTGGTCAGACATGGCTGTAATGACTGCATAGGCACCGTTGATCTCTTCCCCAGAAAGTATGCCCTTGTCATATTTGGGGTCCAGCATGTATGCTGCATGCACTGGCTTCATGCAGAACTCCCTCCGCTGTTCCAATGACTTGACCACAGCTGTTTCCTCTGCTTTCAGTAGTAGGGAAGTGGGCAGAATTGTCTGGATTTCTTCTTTGAGTTCTGCAAAAAGGCACTGGACATCTGACAAGATGGCACCATCCCCATCTATCTTCGCCATTGCTGCTGCAATAGGTTTGAGGATTTTCTGACTGCTAGATACTCTTTCCCAGAACACATCATCCAAGATGACCTTCTTGATGTCACTGTCGATGCCTACAGACTGGGATATGGCCATCTCTTGCAGAGACTCCTTTCCCTCCAGAAGGCTGTCAAACATGATAACAACACCACCCCATCGCGTTATGCTGGGAAGCTTCAGTGTAGTACTCTTGTTCTTTTCCTTTTGCTTTGACAGAAATGTAGCGGAAGTTACTTGTTTGCCTTTAACATATTTCAGAACTTGCTTCACTCTCTTATTCAGAGTGTCCATTGGTTTTAGTGCCATTATGTCTTTTAGGAGAAGATTTAGTGTATGGGCTGCACAGCCAATAGTAGTTATATGAGGGTAGGTCTCCTCCACATGTGCCCAGGCAACCTTCCTGTTGGCTGCGTTGTCAGTGACCAGTGCAAAAACCTTATCTGGTCCAAGGTCATTGATGATCACTTTTAGCTCATCTGCAATGTATTGGCCTGTGTGTCTGTTTTCCTTTGTGTCTACACTCTTGTAGAACACAGGCTGAGGAGTGGTGATTATGTAGTTAATAATTCCTTGTCCCCTGATATTGGACCATCCATCAGAGATGACTGAAATACAGTCAGCTTGGTCAATGGTCTGTTTCACCTTTGCTTGAACTCGACTGAACTCTTCATCCAGTAGATGAGTAGACAATGCATGTCATGGCTTATTTAGCATCTAACAGATGCTAGCATTTTATTTAGCATCTTATAAGATTGCTATCTACCAGATTAATACATTTTATGTGATATTCACAATTTAAACATTTAATGAATATATTTTCCCATAATATCATCAAAACTTACCTCACTTGTTAAGTCCACAGGCTCAAATGTGTGCCTTCAATACTCTTTGTCCTTCAGGCTCAAAAGTGTGGTCCATGTGTACATGTGATGGAGGCATGCACAGTGCCAGTAGGTGGTCTCAATAGCCATGCAGCAAGCTTGTGCTCTGTACATGTGATTAAGGAATGGCATGGATATTCAAGTGTATTTGAATTGCATTTGTTTGTTTTTGTCAATATTATGCTAAAATATACTTTGCTCAACTATATTTAAGTTCCCTAAGAAGAGCCAACCTTCAATTTTGAAAATTCCCACTTTATTCCCATAAATTCCGACTTTATTCCCACTTTATTCCCATAAATTCCCATAAATTCCCGTTAATTCCCGTTTATTCCCATAAATTCCCGTTAATTCCCATGGAAAGATTCCATCTTTGAAAATTCGCAACCCTAGTGACGATAGAAATGTTCCATCTTAGGATAAAGGTTATCAGAAGAACTTTCACTTTAAAAAAGGATTACTTGTGAAGAAAGTTATTAATGAGGTTTTCTGGACTAATTTGGGACTAATTTGGGATACACTGACTTCATTATTGCTGGCACCAGGTTAGAGTCCCTTTTAGCTTCAGAACTGTCTTCATTCTTTGTGGCATACATTTATTGTATTGAGATCCAACATAGCATATTAGACTTTGAAGACCATTTCAGTAGAGTGAATTCACTGTCGTGTTCAAGAAAGCAGATGATTTGAGCTTTCTCACATGTATACTCTTACTGGAACTCAAGTCATTAGAAGATGGGTGCACTTTGTTCATAAAGGAACGGGTATGTTTAGCAACAATACTCATGGAGGCTGTGGTGTTTAAACCTCAGATGATCCTTAAAAGTCCTGACCCTTTTTAGCCAAAGGACAAAAAATGGCGACTTCCCAGAAATGGTGTAAAAATATCACACAGTAATATTTTTCCACTTTAAATGACACAGTCATTTTAAAACTACTTCAGCCTGAAATATAAATATTAAATATTAATTATAGTTTGTGGACTCCAGCTGAGGTGGAGCAGCGGCTGCAAATGGACACACCGTGGTCTTTGCAAGTAAGCGTCCCAGAAGGTGCTGCCAGGTCTTCTCTTTTTCATCCGTGCAAAAGTCACACTGCCCTTACATTGGCTGAAGAAAGGGGCTTGCAGCAGCACCCTGCAGATTTGAATTGATTTGTTTTTGGACCTGTAGACACAGTCCAAAATGAGCATCCCTACATAAGCCTGCAGTTCCTCTGTATCCACATGAGCCTCTAAGTGTTTCCCATGCAGGTTTGCCTTGGCCAGGATTTCATCCATCGGCAGCAGTGCATAGCTGGTGGTTACGTGTGTAGGTCCCAGAATCAAACCTCTGGCTGCTGGGACGTAGCGCTGCAGTCTTTGTGGGAGACCAAAATATGCTAATGACCAAAATATAGAGATGAGTCAGAGTTGGATTCCAGCTGATCTCTTTCTTCATCTTCACACGATCATTTCCAGAGCCTCCTGTGTGCTGTAGTCTTGCCATCTCCAAAATGAGTGCATGAGTGCACTACTGCTCATTACCAAAACAAAGTCCAATTTTGTTTTGGTTCTTGCTGCTGAGATATCTTTGAAGCTCTGAAAGGTTGTTTTTTAAATTATTGAATTAGTTTATAACACAGACTGTGGCCTTTTAAGAGAAAAGACTCAAAGGTGGATGTTACACACACACACACACACACACACTTGGAATGGAATGTTTGAATGGAAAAAATAGTGCCACCTGGTGGAAAAATCCAAAAAATGAAATTGAAGGCCAGTAGTCCAAAATAAAATCTTAACATAAAGAAATGCATTAGTTGATGTCAAAATAAATGTGGGATCAAAAATTGTATTTTGAAATATTTTTGGCCTTAGGATAAAATGTGGCAGTTTTTGCGTAGCTTAGAGATATGCCACAAAAAATAACAAAAAATAACAATATCCTCTGGGAAATATCAGATTCATTCAGCACAACCAAAATAGCCTGAAAATAAACAGACAGAATGGCACAAACTATCTCCAGGATCCCTAACCCCCAGGTTAAATGGTGTTCAGTTAGTCCATTATTGTAGGGTATACCTTACAACATAAAGCACCTTGAGGCAACCGATGTTGAGACCCAAGTTAGCTGTTTGTCCCGGTTTCCCCTTTTTACGCTGAGCTAAAGTAACTGGCCACTGGCACTGATCTCAAATGAAAACTTCTGTTTTAAAAAGTGAGCTTTAGCAATGAATGGGGAAGAATATGACACATTTGAACAGGTTTCCCCTCTTTATGCTAAGCTAAGCTAACTAGCTTCTAGCTCCAGCTAGAAGAGGCGCACTTGAGAGCAACAGCAGTCTGTACAGACCCTTCTATTATTCATCCATAATGCTGAGCACATTTCATTTCTTTGAGCCTTTGTGGTTCTTTGCTAGCTCCTGGTGATCTTTGGCAGCAGCAACATGCTGACAGGCTTCAGCAGTGCCAGAAATCTTTGAGCTTTGCCACAGCACTAATGAGCCATAAAGACTCACAGAGAAAAACAAAAAGATCCAGCAGAAAATGCCTCATTCAATCAATCAAGTTTATTTAGAAAAGCAGTCACTGCTGTGTGTAGAACAACAGCGACTACAAAGTCAGCATATACAGGCTGAATTATAGCCTACAGTAGCTTCCATCACGGAAAATAAAAATAAGTATGTCTGGAATACATCTGAATGAATTGAACACTGTCGCAACACAATAATAACATGGTTGCGTGCATCGATGGCTGCTGATGTCACTTGGAAATTTACTGTGAAGTCTAAAGCTCCCCTGAGAGCATAATGGAATTATTATTACTTAAATTAAAAAATAAATAAGATGTGAGAAAATTGTATGTGACTCATAAAAGCTAACCGTTGTCAACTTACAGTTTTTTACAGACGCTAGGACACATTTCTCAATACTTAGGTCACTTTTGCAAAACTCTTCACACAATCCTCCTAACTGACCGTCAGCTTGGCAAAGCAGTTCATTTCACATTCAAAATGCACTACAACTACCAAAACACTTCATTCAGGTCTCAAATAACCTCATTCTTCCAGAACACTAGCAAAGGTTGACAGCCGACAAACACACTTTGTCACCCACAAAACAATGACCTAAAAAACACTAACAACATGTAGCATTACACAGTGTTTTCTTGTGTAAAACAAGGACACATCTCTGTTTATAATTTCAATATATGTTACTGGAATGAATCAGACATCATGCAGAATTCGTTAATATTTGTTTATGTATTTTTTTATTTTTTTGCACTAAGTAATCCCAAAATACAAGAATTTGTATACACACCATCCACTGATACACATACAATAGTAATGCTAATCTACTCGGTCTTCTCCATTTGGCCACAGGTTCTCATCCACATCACATCTCATGTCATCTAGGGCAATACACCTAGGAAAGAATCTTCTGGCATGCCAGAATTGAAGGAGTTGAAAAATTGAAGGAGTAACACCTGTGTAGATGTTCATCTACAATGAGAATAAGCTGTGCCTGGTTAAACTGCATTTTTAGATTTAAAATATGTTTCAATAAAATATTGTTGTTGAATTTTGCTGTCTTTTCAAGTTTTGCATTGTGTTATTGTTTTGGCCATAAGTTTAACAGTTTTGAAAACAGTATGTAAGCACATGCAAAATGTCCTGTCCGTACAAAGATTTTTGGCAGTTGTTGTGTCTGAGTGAGAAGATAATTCATGAAATTTGAGAGATGTAGTCATTGAATGCATTTTGTGCCAAAACAATGATAACTGATCCTCAGTTTAGCCCACATAGACTTCTGTTGTGCTCACTGTGTGAGGAGTTTTGCAAACGTGACCTAAGTATTGAGAAATGTGTCCTAGCGTCTGTAAAAAACTGTAAAGCAGATGTTTGATCAGAAGCTGAAGGCCCGGTGCTTTTGAAGGAGCTCTTTTGTATACAGAATGCAGAATAATTTATGTAGCCCTAGTATGCTGGGTGGAATCCATACTGTCTGCTTTTCTCTGAAATCTAAACCACTTCCTTTTTAATGTGCGTTTGTCAGTGTCAGCATTCAAGGGCCTCGGTGCCCATGAGACCGCCTAACACTTACACATTTCAGGCACTCTTGTTTATTTCAATTTTGTTCAGACTGTGTATGATTATAGGTTACAGAGTCAATATTTAGATTCTGCAGGAAAAGCAAAACTCAGCCTGTTCATTTTCCCCTGGCTACTGTGTGTGTGTGTGTGTGTGTGTGTGTGTGTGTGTGTGTGTGTGTGTGTGTGTGTGTGTGTGTGTGTGTGTGTGCGTGCGTACTGTTTGTGTTCGCTCATGTATAAGACAAGATAACAGTCTTATTCAGTTTGAATGATTGGAGTATGTTTGGAACAAGTATTTAAAATGTGTGAATTACTGTGTTTTAAAGAAATTTGTTTCCCAAAAAAGAGCTATCAGACAAAAAATACCACATTAACAGAGGGTTGAAACAGCAATGTTAGCCAGCATGAAAGAAAATTTCAAATAAATCAGGTATCACTGACATTTCTGATTTCAATTTTTTTTTCCTGTTACATTTTGTTTTTGCCTTTTTCCCTCCTTAACCACAGCGGGCCACTAGCTGCCGTCTGCTTTTGGAGTCACTTCACTACCTGACTGACATCCAGCCTATGTCCAGACAGGCTCTGTTTATCTTACACTCTGATGAAGAGTGCTATAGTTGTTTGTCTGTGGTGCGTCTGCGGTGCTGACAGCTTACTCAATAAAATCAACATCCTTCCCCCTCTATCCCACATCAGTTTTGCTTGTGCCGACAATCACAAAAACAGCAGCTTCTCCAGTTTATGTCCCTGCAGAGTAGCATGACCAGAATGAAGCAATGATAGCTACTCTATCCAGTTAGAAATGCACAGGACTGACTGGTTGTAATCAAATTTGGTCCACAGATGAGAAAAAAATGAAGATAAAGCACTTGCATTGGATGTTATCAGTCCATTCAAGGTGCGTTAGTAGAAATCGATAAAGTAGGGTTTATCTTTAGATCTTAGCGTGCTAAAACAGCACACTACTGACCTTTTGTAATAGTTTTTGAAATATTATTTCCATCTGGTTGTGCAACACAAAGAAAGAAAACATAAAAGCGGTTTAAAACTTCTTCCATGATGCTAGATATTAGACCTGCCATCTGACTGGCAAAGCTTTTCTCTGCACAGTGACAGCACACAGACCCAGAGAGCACATGTTTAAATTAAACAAACTCTGTGTTCCCAGACCACCCTGACTGGAGCTGTCACTGCAAATACTTAATTCCCCATCCAGTAAGAATCCATATTTGTACCCAGTACTTCATTCATCAAATACTTTTTTTTCTTGGAGTTTCCATGGTCACTACACATGAGACCCCATTTCATGTTCCCACATCTAAAAGCCAAAAGCTTCAGTCTGACATCCGAGTGACTGTAGTACAATAAAATACCCACTCCGGTAATCCACCCAAAGCTTTTTTTGTAACTATTGCTTTTCTCTTGTGTAAGCTGCCAGAAAATGTTTTGGCCACTATTTCACTAGGAAATATTAATGCTCATGAGCACAGCATGACCAAAAACACATAAGAGATATAGAGTATATACATAATGACTACTTAATGGCAGGAAAATAGTTGGCATGGATCAGTACATCAGGACAAAACATTATCCTGCTTGCGTGTCCTTGAAATGATTCTGCAGAAAGGTTGGTGTCTCTTATTTTTATTTGAGGTGGTTCAAATCGAGTACCGAGGTCTTTTGCAGCATTTGTATACAGAAGCAGAAAAAAGAGTCTCCTCAAATGCTCTTGATTTATTCTGTGGTGTCATGGATGAGGACAATTGAGCCAGACCACCACCAGTGCTGCGCCTTAAAAAGGGTGGTGTGTTTGGATTAAAGGCATGCATGTGGTTACTGTCACTGAAGATAGCCTCATCTGAGCTCTGACCACAACGTCTTCATTAACTGAAGCCTGTATTTCTTCTCCTTGTAGGGTTAGTATGTATTGTAACAAAAGTAATTGTACATTTGTAGATGTTTTTGTACGAGGAATGCCTCACTGTCCTAACACTTATTGTGCATGTCTTGGTCTACACCATATAAAACTTTGTCAAATTGAGTTGTACAACAGAAACTGCTGACACTCAGCAGGATCTCAGAAACCAGCCAGTATATATTTACTATGTCTAGCCCCAGCTTTCCAAAAATACTCTGCCAGAATCTTCTGGGAACAATGGCCCATGCTACTCATACAGTGTCTTTAATTCTGAACATCATTGTGATTACGCAGGCAAATGTTAGGATAGGCCACATCTTGTCTTCGGTCTCCTGAAACAGCAGCTATGCCTGAAAGACTGAGTTTAAACGTGCCTGTCACTGGCAAGATGCCAGATGGAAAGGCTTACGTGTACAGAATCAAAACTGGCTGTTCTGCATCCTTCTCACAGCCCTGCAGAATTCACGACCTCTTTTTAATTTGTGAGAGTCGTCGCTTCTGGATCAGCTCCTCCATTGAAGGCTGCTGGTGACATTGACTACGTATCGTGGTGTTGCTGAGACGGTCACAGAGGGACACTCGGAGAATCTGATGCAAACAGCACATTCGGAAGACCTCGAGCTTGTTGAGGTCATGCTTGAGAATGAAACAGGTCTCAGATCCACAGAGAAGAATGGGCAATACCAGTGTGCAGTACAGGTGATGAGAGTGGTGAGGGTGTCTTCTTCCAGATGCACCATCGGAGGGAGGCGAAAGCCGCCGCTTGACCGACTCTTGAGTGCATTTCCGTCATTGATGCCACTTTGTGATGGCAAAACGAGTGTCTACTGCTCTATCTGAAGCTTAACTCTCTGTTCCAATCAGTTTAAGAGGCCCCATTTGATTTCTTCCAAAATTGTCAAGAGGAACACAGAACACAAGTCTTTTGTAATGTTGGCTTACTCCCTGTGGTGTTAGTGTGTTCCATAAAGCAAGCCAAAGGAATTTTTAAAGTCTTGCTGATGGGAAACCAGAACAGCAAAACAAATCTGTTATTCCTCACATCACACACCAGGATGACCTGTGTTTGAACTTATAGTTTTGTTCCCGTCTTTGAGCTCAAAGTCAGTCAAATCTTTTTTCCTGCTGTGGTGCACCGCTTCCCACACAGGGGTGCAATAAATCACAGAAATGTGGTATGATCCTAAAAACTATGTGGTGTGATAAGAACAGGGGGTGTGCTAGAGTCTGGACAATATGAAAAGAGAAAGAATATTCTGCAAGCATATATATCAACATGCCTACATATATAAAACTATCTACAACCATGCAGACAGGTCTGTGAGTACACAGAGTAGGCATTGCAATGGGTTTCTCTAATGCTAATTCATTATGTTAGGATGAAATCTAGTACAAGTTTACCAACAGAATCATCTTGGGCCCCCAGTCCCTCAGGCAGTCATCCGTCTCTGTGTATTCCCCAACTGGTTGGAAATTTGCTGTGAAATCTATTGCTAAAGTCCCATTCACTCAGGGGTAGAGAATTTTGAAGGTTGACTTTGGCAGTCAGCTAGAAATCATGACAAGGAGCCTTTTGGTGCAATACCTTTTGTGTGAATGATTTCACACGGTGACAGCCAGTAACCTCCAGCAACTGCTTGCAAAAAGGGTTGGGGAGTAGACATTTTTTTCTAGTAACCGGAGACTGACAAGAGGTTGCTGACCAGTTTCTAGGCCTATGTGACTGAGAGCTTTGATAAGCAAAAATTAAATTAGTTTCAATTCAAATATATGTACAAAGTGCAAAATCATATCAACAGTTGTCACAAGGCACTTTATATTGTACAGTAAAGACCTTAAAATAATGAAGAGAAAACCCCAGCAATTAGACAAACCCCCATGAGCAAGCACTGGAAAGGAAAAACTCCCTTAATATCAACAACTAACTAACTAACTAACTAACTAAGAGGTCTTTGATAATAATTAACAAAAAGTTTCTAAAAAATTCATTTATTTAACGTTCATGGTGGCCCTTCCTGGTCTGAAATGTGAGGTCAAATCAAACCTCCATTAAACCTCCGTTCTCTCTTATGGCCAGCAGGGGTAACTCTCCTTGTGAAAAGAAGTTGAAATGTACAAAAGTCAATGATCAAATTTCTCTGCTTTTAACTTGATTTATTGCCTCTCTGAGCATATTCCTAGTGAAATCACGGTTCTAGTTACTATTTTCAGGTCTTCTTCATTAGAGCAGGATTTTTTGTTTTGTACATTGTGGTCATATTTAAACTTAAAAAATGATAAAGCAGAGTATGCTTACATGTGTGGTTCCCCTGTGATTGACAAGTTGCTGCTATATGGGTGTGTAGTGTACGTGGCTTCACAGTGAGATACACCCAATGGGTTTTTTTCACCTCTTTCTCCAAGGAGAGGACTGTAGATTATTTTCCTAACCTTCTTCTTTTTCAGTATGAATCCCAGTTCATACCAAAGTTAATAATGGGAGGTTCTGGGACCAGCGTTAGGTGTTTGCTTGACTCTTGGACACATACAGTCAAGTCCAGTTTCAAAGCAGTAGCCCAAAACTAGTGTGTGACATAATGGTGACTGTGTCCATATATTCTGTTTACATTCTATGGGTGACAGAAAAGGCAGGAAGTAATCAAAGTTAAGATTAATTTAACATAACCCAGAATTCTTCAACAAAATTAGCCTAAAAACAAGACTTTCAATCCTTTAATCCTCTGGGAACGATCGTTTTCATGGCACTGGATCCAAAGTTCTTATAACATCTCTGATTCTATGCCACAGTCGTTGGTTTTTTTGGGGGGGTTTTCATTGTGTGCCGACCTTGCTGCCATTCTGTTAGCAAAGCTAAAATTACTGAGATCCCTGAGATGTGATCCCTCTCGTGTAATCTTGCAGATGCAGACCTGGAAAACCAAATGACTTGCTGTGTTTTCACCCTAATTTGAGATGACACTTATACTGCATATGCATGTAAAACTATCCACCATCAAGACTAAGCTGTTTTCTTGTTTTCACAAAACTGTATAATTCCTGCCTTTTGTGTAAGAACCTCTGAATCCAGCGTATTTGAGACAGACATCTGAGAACTTTCCAGAGGCAGAGCAAAAATGAAAAAATGTCGACAGCAAAACATTTGGCAGCTTCTTAATACTGACTCCTTTTCTGCCCCCCACTTCTTTTGCTGCCTCTCTCAGGACTTGGAAGCACTTGAATACAAAGTCCAGTTAATTGTTCTGGCAGTTCAGCTTGTGTGTAATGACTTCTGACAGCAGTGGAGACAAACTGAGGAATATGTCTGTCTCTGCATGTGTATTTACAAATCTACTCTGGGGAACCGCATTCCAGTTCTGGAAACACTATTACTTACAAATCCCCCTGAACTACTGCATGTCCAGGATCTGGGGATACTCGTTTGAAATAAAAATGAACAGAATGAAAAGTAGGACAAGACCATGCAAGACGCTGGCCTTGTATTTCCATCAGAGCAACGTGAGAAGTTTTGGTATAAAAGCAGAAAATGTAAGTGATCTATTGCAGTAATTTAGGAGGTACAGTTTGGGGGGAGAGCATTTGCCTCGTCCATCATAAGAGCGGCTGGCTCCACTGAATCTGGCTGTTGTTCCTAACTGGCTGTAATCCAACACGGATGGGAGTTGGGTTCTGCTGTGCATTATGAACTCCTTTTAAAGAAGTGAAACACAAGTGTGACCAGGCTTTTTTCTTTAATTCACGCTCAAAAAACCATTTGTAGCAGCTTTGTATTTCTGAGAATTCTAACCGAACTTTGAACATAAGGAACAAACAAACAAACAAATAGAGTATTGTTGGTCTGCAGCATTTCGATTTCTGCTAAGGGCCGTGTTTTGCCTAAGCAGTCCTGGATGATGTCAGTGTCTTTGTAGTTAATGGGAATCCTTGAGCAGTTCACCATTTGAGCTTTCTCTAACCTCCACTTTGATGTTGCTCTAAATTGAGTCTGTAGCCAGCCTGTTGCTCTGGAATGCCAGCTGGATGAGGCTGAAGGAGGGTGTTTGGGTTGTTTGGCTAAGAAACTACTCTGCACTTGTCTTGACTCCTTTCTAATCTCTCTAATTGGAATCGGGGGTCCAAGAATCGAGAGCTGCCAGATCTTTGTGGTCATCGTTTGGTGAAGTGACGAGGTCAGACGTGGCTTCTTTCCCTACACTTTGTTCTCCTGGCCCCCAACAGATCTATTCTCTTCTTATTTGTGGAGCCTGCACGCTTAATGTTTGTTTACATTGCATGTGCCTGCAGTTTTTAATCCCTCTTTTTCCTTGCTAAGTGTTATTGTTAGGAAATAGGAAATACCCTTTACCAAATGGTAAAGAACTGGATTTTGCACAGCTACTTGCTTACACTTGCACAGGATGTACTGTTGAAACAAAAAGAGCCATATCTAATTTTTTTTCTTTTACTTTTTTTTTTTTTGCTGTGGAGGCATCTGGTACTTTCCCAGCTTCATATGTGGAAACCATAGCTCTAAAATCTCTGAGCTGTAATGTTATTACTAATGCGTGTGAATGTGTTAGTACAGAACTCTTGGGTATGGTGTATCATATGGACTCCATGCTAGTTTTATGATGGAAAGTGTAAGACAGGAGCGCTGCATGTGTTTTAGCAGCTGTTGTTTCTGCCTGCAGGGAGGCTGCAGAACTCCGATGTTTTCCAAAGACATTCTGCTTCATTGTACCCAAGTCTCATCGCAGGGATGAGCAGTTTTGAATGACTGTCTATTATGCATGTTTTAAATTCTAATTTTAATCTAGGGTAATTTAAAGCTGCAAAGCAAGACATTGGTACAGAAAGAACATAATTTCCATAATGACTGCAACGTGTGGTGTCCTAAAACACAAATGGGCAAATATTTACCTTTATAAGAGTTTTCACTAGAGGTGGATCCAAACATCAATAGTATCGATAACCAACGCTGGTATCAGGGAGATACTAGCGCGACAGTATCGATACTTTGCTTCTATTGTCTAAGTTCAGTAAGTAGCCCACTGAATTGTCTTAAATTGTGTGTGTGTGTGTGGGGGGGGGGGGATATGAAAAAATGTACCCCAAATATGCACTAGCTTTTGTTGTGTTGATTTGTTATTATACAAAGTATCATTAAAATGTTGAAGATTTAAATCACGACAGGCTGATCTTCCCTAAGAAGGCTGCCTTTATAGTTTAAAACTCAGAACATATTTACTTTGTATCATTCCAAAATTTGCAGTATTGCACAGTACTCATTTCATCACAATGAGATGACAAACGTGTAAAAGATTTCTACACATACATCAATTACGGTCTTCAGCGGTCTGCGTCACGACCGCGTGTGACGAGCGAATCAAAACAGTTTATCGGACCAATGGGACGCGGTCCCTGCGGAACCTAGTCACCCCACAACTACACAACCCGCATTTCAAAGCGGTTGCAGCTGGAGTGGATGTGGATTAATAGTGAAAAGAGTGACTTTAGGATCGAGTGTTCCCAGTTGCATGTGGAATAAACAAGCTGTGGGTCTTTCTTTTTTCTTTTCTTTTTTTCCCTTGTAAACTTCACCAAAACTTTTTTTTTGTGGACGACAGATGCAAAAGTGAGGCCACTAGAGAGGAACCGCACGGACGGAAGGGGGGAAAGTGGAACTTTGTTATGGATTTCGGAACTTTTAGGATCTTAACGTGATGCGCTTGTTGTGCCTACTTTGTGGCGCACCGCTAACTTCAAGTCACCGACTTGTGACGTGATCTAAAATCATCAGGCAGTAGCTCTCTGAACTGTTGATGCGACAGGATGGAGTAACGCTTTTCTAAGATTCATTCTCGGAGGAAATGGGAAGTCGTGCCACATTGATGGAGCGAACAACGGTTTTTATATACGGCGTGTTGATCCTAATCCTCGGTCTCTGTGTCGGATCTCCCAACCACAGCCACCGACTGGTCTGCTGGAAAGCCATCCTGAAGTGTCATGCAGAGCCAGAGTGCCAATACGCCTACAATCAGTACATCTATGCCTGCGCGTCTGTTTTGAGCGGGGAACGCAAAAAGTGCCCCAGTCACTGCGTGTCCTCTTTGATTCAGCTCAATTTAACCCGGAGCGGCCCGGCTCTGGAGGACTGCGACTGCGCCCAGGACCCGAACTGCAGAAACACCAAACGGACCATCGAGCCGTGCCTGCCGCGGACTAGCACCATGGGCTGCACCGAGGCCCGGCTGCAGTGTGAAATGGACCCGCACTGCAGCTCTGCCATGGGGGATTATTTATATCACTGCCGCAAACTTTTCGGTGGAGAAAGGTGCTCAGATGCGTGTCGCAAAGTGATAGCCAACATGCGTTCCATACCTAAAGCGCAGCAGCTGGACACCTGTGTGTGCGACGGCACCGAAAGGAACATATGTGAGTACATCAAAGTCAGCATGAAGACTTTCTGCTCCGACTCCAGTGACAGGTACGCGGGAAGCGGTTTCTCAGACTCCGAGGAGGACACTGAGAATGATTATATGGATCTGGAGGATGAGCCATATGTGGAAAACTCAAGTGACACCGCACATTTTCAGACTGCTGTGTTCAATACTCTGACTACCATTCTGGTTTTAGCCAAAATTATCTGAAAAGAGTGGGAAAAGGTGCCTACTATCGGGGACAGTTAGACCAGACAGGAGCCTAACCCGTGGGACTGGACACCAGAAACAGAGACCAAACTAAAAATGTGTGTTCTTCTAATCAGAACATTCTATTTTATAACTCAACCAAAACCTTCTACTTCATGTCTACAACAATGTATTTAACAACAGGGCTTATGACGTTTGTCAGTCACTGTTGTGGATCAGATAGTAGTTATATTTCAATTACACATTTAAAAAAACATCTTATACTTTTAAAGGAAGCTATTTTTGTATGTTGGTATACATAAATTGTATAGTATATTGTAAAAAAAATAATAATAATTTTGTCTAAATATTTGTTTGGGTGTTATATATATAGAGAGAGAACATGAGATTTTGCACTGTATCTAAAAGAAAGTCCTGTACTGCATTATCACCACAGAGGAAGGAAATGTGCTTCATTAAAATCCAAAACAAAAAAAAAGAAAGCAAAAATGCCTCAAGGTCGTTTTTATTCACAAGCAAGACTGTGAAAGCTCTACAACACTTTCACTTAAAAAAGTAACCCCAAAAGTTGATTAAAACCACTAAAATGTGTTTAAATCCCAAGGCGGATAATGAATCTGTGTAAAGAATCTCATGACCTTGAAAACATGGTGTTTGCTTAAGGTATAAAGTGTTAATTCCAAACTCAAACAGACTGCAGAAGGCCAAAACCCTCCTCCTTGGGATTTGTGGAGAAGTATTCAGTCGGTTTGTTTATTTTCACCCCGTGTGTTTGTCCAAAGTCTTAACAAAGGCACACTGATTATAAGACAACATGTCTGTGTTTGGGTGAATGAAGATATTAAGTGCCCATTATGAACACAGACCTTTGAATGTACATGCACATTAAATAAATAGCATTTTTAAAACTATTTTTGTCCTTGGACTTCCGTGTGTATTTCTCTAGTATATAGAATAGAATAATCCTTAAATTGTCCCACAAGGGGAAATTTGGGTGTAACAGCAGCAAGAAAGACACATGTACAAACAAACAGTACACAAGACACAGATCAGAAACATACACAATTTTTACATATTTACATCAAGGACAATGGTTACCACAAACAGAGTACCGTACCGTTATTAAATTGAATAAAATTAAATACAGATAAGAGGCAAACCCTGGTTATAGTGCGAATCGGTTGATATAATAGTGCAAGTTACAGCGCTGATGTAAACATCTATGTTGGGAGTAGTTCTGTTTGCATATAAGCATAGTTTTGGCGTTGTGTGTATTCATCAGAGGAGAATGCTGAAGTGGTTTATTCACAGTATTCTGTTTTATTTTATAACATAAAATAACACAATTTATGGTTTTCATTCTTCAATGTCGCAAGTAATCATTTCATTCATTTGTTGGTCTGCATTTACACCACTGGTATTTTTTTGCTATTTAAACCATACCTGAGTTGCAATATTAAGTGTCAGTACCACTCAGCAAAATCTAGAGCTAACTTAACCCAGATTAAAAGGTCAGTGGTATCATAATAACCTGTAAAAATCCATATCCTGTACTGTGTTGCAAAGATGTTGCCCAGAGTCATTGAATTGTTTGTGACAACTATGTTTAATCAGTGATAGCAGTGACACATGCTGTCTGTCTACATGCCTGTGACTCATGCAATGAGTCAGTCAGCTCAGTATACCGAAACAGCCAGTGTCCCATCCTTCTGGTGTTTTGAAACCAATAATGGCAGCCATTTTGCTTTTAAATAAAAAGAGATGGGCCCATTGTTGAAGGAAAAGTCAAGTGGCACCTCTATTATGCAGAGACAACCCCCCCCCCCCACCCCCCCAACACACACACACACACACACACAATGGTGCTCTGGCACAATACGAGTTGCACTTCATTCACTCTGTCCTAGTGTTTGGGAGTGGGGGGGGGGCATGAAGAGGCAGCTACCTCAGAAGAAGAGAGAGGAGTTATGTGAGAGAGTTTAGCTTAATGGCTCAGTCTAATTCCTGCTGACGCTCTGTTAACAGTTCTTCATCTGTTTTGGTTTACTTATAAATAAGTATATAGAAGTATATAGTCATTGTCTCCAACTTCTATCAGAGGCTAGGAGGATAAATTCCTTCAGTTTTGTACACTGACTACACTGTGGAAAACATCAGCTGTTAATTGACAGCTGTAAACAGAATAACCCAAATAATAAATCCTAGAAAGGTCGTAACTGTTAAAAAAAAAGTTATGCAGAAGGGGCCTTTCTGGGTCTTTGTTATGAAAAGAAAAAGGCTGGTACTGGCACTTTAAGAGAGCAGGCCTCCAATCCAACCATTAATAATTGTAATGCCTTTTTATTATTGTTTGGGATAATGAAGGGATGAGAGTCATACGGGGGCCCCGACAATACATTGCCCTGAAATGTTTTCAATTAACTTTTGGTACCAAAGAAAAATGGGAAAGTAGTGTTTCATTCCCTGTGCTGAAACAGAAAAGAGTCAACAGGGGCTTTTTTCGTGCACGGAGCACAACCTCATTAAAATTGCCTCATCATAACTCAAACTGTTGCTCGGCCATCCTCCCCTCTGGCCCACCTCAAATCATTCGACCTCTAGAATATGCCGTGTCAAAGCAGACAGGCACATTTTTATTACTTTTATTGTTTACTTTGCAGACAATATTCAGGCAGTCCACGGTCGTTCATATGCAACTTCTTATCATTTTGTTATTTTTATGCTTCAAATGTTATTGGCTAAAAATAAAAAAAGAACATCTAAACTATGAAATATGTTATTTGAATTCAACGTATTTGGCCCAATCCCGTGGTTTATTTTGATGTCCCAACCTGTTTCTTAGCTCAGTGGCAATAAAATAAGTCATTTCCTGTGACAGTGCCACTGGACTTCTAAAGCAGCTCAGTCGCCAGCCTGACTTTTTTCTGCTGAGCTTATTTGGATACTCGCAGTCTTGGAGAACTGCTTTAATTCAATTATGCTCTAGTTTGCCTGAGGTGAACCCACAGAAATGAAGTTAAAAGGGACGAAACAAAGAAAGTAAGAAAGTAAAGAAAGAAAAAGAAGTTTCAAGGGCAACAAGTTGTTATGTTTAAGAAAGCCAAAGCTGGAATAAACAGAGGTAAACAAAAAGGAAAAGGTAAGCAAAAGCAGCAGAAACTACCACTGTTCTCCCTTTTATTTTGAAACCCATGCAGACTCTCAAACAGTGAGTGAGGCATCTTACTTGGTTAGACATTAGACATCCCTTCAGTCTCATTAAACACATGTAAATGATTAATCTGAAAAAGGATAATAATAACTAGAACTATTTGTTGTAGCTCTGTAAGATCAAAGTTTGCACCTGCAAAATATCAACATGTTCAGTTTGAGTATTAATGTAGCATAACCCTAAACTATAGATCACATAGCAGCAAAAGATTTGGGAGAATCTATTGTAGCAAAAGGATAGTTTCATTTTTTGTGAATTGCACAAAAAGTGACAATAAAACTCAAATGAAATGACTTGAATTTATTGATTTATATTTTGTGGGAGGATGATTGTTTGATTTCATTCCCAAAAAGCTACAAGCATTAAAGTTTCTAAATGCTTCTTTAGATATGGGCAACCCTTTAGCTGTGATCAAAAGTAAACAAACTTACTGCAACAGCAATGTAAAGTGAATAAACCCCAGTGACCCACAACAAGAAGAGGTTATGAGATGAGCCTGAGGAAGGGAGTACCCGGAGCTTTAGAGAGGTTGGGAAGGTGGAGGAGGGGGTTGATTTATGATTCAGGGTTAATGGGGGAAGGGATTGGACTGGGAGAGGGCGTTGAATGTCAGGGGTTTTCTAGCCTCTCTGAATTATGATGCAAAGAGGGAATATTTATTCAACCAATCAGATCAGGTTCTCGTGGATAGCTGGAGAGGAATTATCTTTTGGTTCCCTCCCCCCGGTTCCCTCCTGCAGTCCTGCTGAAGAGCAAGTTCTCAAGGAGTTAGAGAGGGAACACAAAACATCGCTGACAAGGGGTATAACTTCATTTCCACGGTGCTGGGACAGCTGTGTGAAGTAATCTGCCGTAGCAGCCCTCTAAAATTTCAATGCATTTAGTGACCCAGGGAAGAGGGGTGGGGGCGACTCCAACTGTGTTAGTCATTTAAGAGTGTGAGGCGGGGTAGTTTCACACTATTCTTCGGGCTTTTTGTTACCTGTTCCTCACAGAAAGCAAATGTTTGCGAGATTCAAAAACAATGCCACAGAAATGGAAACTGAGCATTTGTTCTGCAGCTTTGGAGAAACAAGCAAAGTGAAGAACTTTCTGATTTAAGTTGAATCTTTATCAAGTAGAATAACTTGCATGTTATAACTATATCACAGTGAAGTGTATTTTATTTAAGTGACGCCAAATCTTATTTTCCCCCATTGTGCATAACCAGATACTTCACAGACCAGCGGTCCCCAACCCCCGGGGCACGGACCGGACCGGTTGCTGTATTTATCCGCGACACCTTAAAGGCTGGTCCGTGAAAATATTGTCAGACATAAACCGGTTTGTGGCGCAAAAAAGGTTGAGGACCACTATCATACACTATTTGATAAAGGAAAAGCATATTATTATTTAGTATTTATCACAGTTCCTTCATAGCACATCAAATACAGATGTATATAAAAATATGCAGTATGCAGTTTAAATATGCATAAATATTGTCCCTCTACAAAAAAATGACTACAACATTGTAGAATTTAAACTATTAAGTTATCCAAACGAGTTCTTAGAGTGCAAATTTTCACACGGTCCCGTGTGATTCAGCATGTAGTATGTGTTTAATATTTCTTAAAAAGAAAAGAAAAAAGAAAGAGAGAACTGGGCAGTCTATTGATGAAGAGGAGTTCATTATTTTCTGCAAATGGTGCTGCTAAGGACGGAGTTAAGAACAAAACGTTTTCCACTAAGATAATGGCTTGAGGCTGGGTTGCTGACTGCAGTGAATGGAGTTTCCCTGGAGCTCAATACGGTCCCAAAGTTTTACTCCATTATGCTGACATCCTAAAGGCCAGGGGCCACCACCCCCCATGGTTATTTCTCAAGTATGCATTCATTCCCCCACACACAACCTTCAAGTAGACACACACCCATTTACTCACACAGAAATGTACACATATGCACGCTCACACAAACACACAATCTTTTGGACTTACTCTTTAAGCAATGACAGCAAGTGATACTCCCAGAAATCTGATATTGGAAAATGTAATACATACAAAATACTTCGCCACAGTATGTCAAAGATGAGGCCTTCTGCAGCACAATATTGGAAAAACCTCCCACTCCAGTGCCAGTATTTCACAAAAGGAAGGAAAACAGTGAAAAAGAGGTTGGGCACTGTATATTACAGCACCGGACTTCTGACTTCTCACATTATAAAAAGCACAGGTGTTTGTAATATTATTGGCAATAAGATTGATGCTTTTCAAATGTCCTGGACAGGAAACGGAAACCAAAACACATTTCATTGACATTATTTCTCTGATTTGGAATTTGTAAATCCAAACTACACACAATTTGTAAACTACACATGCTATGTACTTTTTTCAGGAAAATTTCAACCGGGATGCAGCATTCTCCTCTCAAACATGTACGTATCGAACATGCTGCATACCGAGTTGCAGGCATGTAAGTAAAACGAGTAAAGTTTTGATCCAAAATCCACAATGGATCATGTATTCTCCAGGAATGGCAGCATACAAGGTGTATTTTTAATTTTCATTAGCACTCATAAACAGTATTAAACACAAGAATTACATTTATTTCAAGTTCCACATTCATAATATAGATATATATTGTAATATATCTATATCATAGCTAAAGCACTTCTGGATGGATGCAAACTGCATTTTGTTGCCCTGTACCTGTGACATGTGCAATGACAATAAAGTTGAATTCTATTCTATTCTATTCTAATGCCTTATGATCCTTTAAGATTTCAAAGATATTTTGGGGGCTTTTAATTACATATAAACAAAGAAGGATGGTCATCCTTTATGTTTGCTGTATGTCCAGCACCTCCAAATCTCTCGTCTCTGTCCACTGACGGTCTCTATTTGTCCTCAGTTGTCAGTTTTCTTTCCACCCAGTTGCCTTCTACTCATCTGGTTCTTATTTGCACGGTACAGCCAGATGGAATGTGGCCACATGCCTTTAAGGATGAACTATTAGCCCATTAATATAATTCAGCCAACACTATCTGAGTGAAGCAAAGCTGAAAGATGCACACTGTTAGAGAGAAAGACAAAGACCATTTGAACCTAAATGTTTAATTTAGATCCCGATAACATGTTTTTTACACCTTGACATGTCAAAAATATGCCTTAAGATTTTGATGGTGCCATATATGTATCAGAGAGAATAAGATTGTGAAAGAAACTCTCTAATTTAGTTCTTTTGCTATTAGCAGTACTCTTCACTGTTTCTGTCTCCACTGCACGCAGCTCCCGGGACACCATCTGTGTTACAGCCACGTGTCCTGGTGCGTTTCCCTCCACTGCAGTTGGACCAGGCAGACCAGCAAGACCAGTTACCTTCATGAACAACAGCCGGCCTTGTACCTGGCACACATTTTTCAAATTAACAAATGCAGGGAAAATTACTTAAAGCAACATGAGCGAGGCCTTGTTAGAATGATAAGATTTACGATCCCAATTCCAAAAAGAAAGGTGGGACGCTGTGTAAAATGTAAATAAACCAGAATCCAGTTATTTGCAGATCTCATAAACCCATATTTTATTCACAATAGAACATAGAAAACATATAAAATGTTTAAACTGAAATTTTGCTATTTCATGGAAAAATATTAACTTGTTTTGAATCTCAAATCTCAAAAAAGTTGGGACAGGATGATGTGGCATCCATGTTTTCCATAAGGAATTTCAAATATCAATTAATCTGATCACAGAACACTTTTCCGATTTGTCTCAGTCCATTTTAAGTAATCTTTGGCCAAAAGAAGACCGCAGTGTTTCTGGATCATATTCACATATGGCATCTATTATGCACAAAAGAGCTTTAATCTGCATTTGTGGATGGTGCAGAAAACTATGTTTCAGTGCTGATTGTGTAAAGAGCTGAGGCATCCAATATTGTGTTCCAGTTTCTGCCTCAGGTTTCTTTTTTAAATCTTATCTACATTCTGTGACTAAGATATGGGTTTATGAAATCTGCAAATCATCAAAATCTGCTTTTATTTAGCATTTACTTAGCATCCCAACTTTTGTTGAAGTTGGGTTGCATTGAGAAAACAACTGTTTAGGCTTACCTTGGACACTAGTTCTATCACGCTTGTAAGTCTGGCAAGCGGCGCCTTCAAACAATTGCAAGCACAGACAGATACACTTTCCATCCAGCAGAGCAAGAGTGCCTCCATTTTGACAGGGCCTGCACTTGCATACGTTATATTCTGCCACATACTCTGCAATAGCCCGCTTCAAGTTTGATATCGTGGAGCTAGCGCCTGGGATTTCCAGTGGAATTAACATGTGGATGGGCTCTGGCTGCCATAAACAACAAAATATATGCAATATGTTAAAATACATTAGAACATATATTAGAAGGAGTTTTGTTAGAATATATTAATATTTTTTCATTTCATATTTATCGTAATTTGTTGTGTTAGCATGCTAATATTTAGCAGTGAGTGTTGAACACAAAGTAGCCTTTAAACTTTGAGCCTTTGCCTTTGCAAAGTCAAAACTATGACTGATAGAAAAGCTCCAATTAAGGCTGCACACACTCAAGGATCTAAGTTTTAAAAAAAATAAAATATAACTTCTTCATCCCTTTCTTGGTCTTCCATGTGAACCTGTTGATGATGTGGACACCGAGGTACTTGTTCTCCTTCTCCACATCAACACATAATTTCCTTAGGGATTAATAAGGTATTCTGATTCTGATCCTCTAACAGAATAGACATGGAGGATGTAGCTGCTGATGCATCTAAAGTCAATTACCATTTCTCTCGCCTTATTTACATTCAGAAGAAAACGATTCCTCCCAGACCACTCTGCACAATCACCCACTGCACTGTTCCTCTCGCCAGCTGCTAATAATATCCAACCACTGGAGAACTGTCAGGGTATTTCTGTAGGTGGCATGACCCCGCAATTGTATCTTGAGTCTGAGGTGTACAAGGTGAACAGAAATGGAGACAGTACAGTCCTCTGTGGAGACTCTGTAGTACATATAATCAACTCACACTGAGCACTGCTCAGTCACACATACTGCAGTGTGCCTGTCCGGTAGGTGGTAATCCAATAGGTCAGAGGTATAACAAAACACATGTCTGTGTTAAGTTTTTTAGTAAACACTCATCTATCACATTGCAACTGTTCAGTGGCATTTAACAATTCTATGAGCTCACTACATTGTTGTCTACATAAGATTCCCTAAAGTGAAAGTGTAGAGTCGGGAGTATGGCAGTTCATTTTAAGGATGACATTTATGTGTAAAGTTTCACAGCAATTCGCAGTTGAGAAAGTTTAAACCATGTGAGTGCACCAGAAGAAAAGTAAATGTCATATGTGTAGTAGAAGCTACCTGCATAAATGCTGTGCTGATTCATTGAGTTAGGTAATGTCACCAGTTTAGTGAAGACACTGATGATAGCCCTAGATAATATAAAAGTCTGGTTTGATTACAGTCATTAGATCAAATTTCTGCAATAGCAATCCCTTAAGAGATTTTGGTAACACTTTATACTACAGCCAAAGGAGCTTTTAATGAAATCAATTCAATATTCATTATGTTGGTGTGCATGATGAATTTTATTAGTCCATTATTCTTTTATTTTACCTTATACTATATACTTACTGCATATTTATTGTTGTTTCATGTAAAAACCTGACTTGTTACCCCCTTTTTCCACTAGGCCTACCTTTAAGCATTTGTATAATTTGTGTATCCTTTCTGGTAAAATACCCAGAATGTAGGCATTACAGTGGTCCCTCGCTATAACGCGGTTCACCTTCGGCGCCTCGCTGTTTTGTGTGCAATTTTGCACACTTTTGTTTTGTTTTGTTTTTGTTTACAGCGCATTGTGTTCTGCATCCTGATTGGCTGTAGACCATGGGCCAGTCAATCTCGTGCCGTGTCTCCTGTACAGTGCAGAATGCGTTCAGCTTGTCAAATTTACATAAATCTTCGATCACTAGCAGTGTGACTCTGAAGTGCTGGACCGCGGGTGCCTTTGGTTTCATTCTATAATACTGGACTTATTTTTCTACAAAGGTTTGAACTTTGAGAGAGTTTAAACAAGAGAGAAAAGTGTGAAAATGTTAATGCCTTTCTGAGAAAAGTGTATAAAGTGTGTAGTGAGGGGTTTTGCAGCCTTAAAACATCTATAACAATTGTAAAAAATAAAGTTGGCTACTTCGCGGATTTCACTGCGGGTTAGAACGTAACTCCCGCATAAACACATACATTTATACAGTATGTATATTTCAGTTTAACTTGCTCTCGCCTTGCTGTGACCTTTATTTGTACCTCACTGTGCAGCAATGCAGGGGCCTCTGTGATGGTCCGAGCCCATTCCTGATATGTTGCAAGGTCCATCACTCCATCCCTATTTAGTTTAGCCCTCATACTAACAGCACTTAGTAGGGTACCTCCCTTGACTGATGTCATCACCTCATCCACCATAGCTTTTCCTTCAGCCTTACCTGTGTGGCAACAGAAAAGGAAACTTTAGTGACTTTTCATAATCAGTGCAGTGACTCGCTCCAAATTCAGTTTAAGACTTTAACTTTGGATTTGAACTTTTCTGTTTTAATACAGTTAAGTTTCATGCATGCAGCATTCCTTGAAGTAAAACACCAAAATACACTTAAACTGTGGAAAGTGGTTGGGAATTTAGTCAGAATCATCAAGCATGCTAGCTTTGTTCATTTAACAGGGAATGCAAACCTTCGTCCATTTTTGATTTATTATCACAATGTTTAGGCTTATAGCGTCCGCTTATACTGTCCGTCGTAAGTGTGGAACTGAGGCCTCCTTCAATGCCTAATGTGATGCAGTCTTGAACTTCTCTCTGCGTCATATCTGCAAGAACAATAAAGTATAGATAATTAGTGCTTATCACTTGTATTTAATCAACACACCATAAGGCTGAAGAAGCTTCATAGCAGAAAAGAATGATTTCAAATAGACATACTTCTTTGCTTAATGGTGTCATGGTCGAGGACATAGATCAATTCGTATTCACCGCCGGTTTTCCCATTTTTTGTGTAATGGGTTCCATAGTCCTCCAGGAAGGCAAAATAAATTCCCTTCTCATATTGCAAAGGTAAAGATTTGACATGCACCAGGAATTCATCTGCTACTTTGAGCTCACGGGAGCGCATCCTGTAGGTGCTCAGTTGAACTTTGCCCTTCACCCGCATAAAGTTGTTGTTCTAAGTTTGTGGGGTCAAAAAAAAAAGAGATGCAGCTTGTCCATAGAATATTGATTATTCTGGGTTGTACATTAGATTCTGTGAAATTATTAGAGGATATTTACCTTAATTTTGGTGTTTTCGGTGACCGTTTTAATCATTTCTTTCCTCTCATACTGACTCGATAGTCCAACATTTAGAGAAATATTCGACAAAGACTCCTCAGTTGGGGTGAATTTGAAAGAAAGACCAGCATCAATGTTGACACTCATCTCAGTGAGGATTTCACGCAGAAGGCTATGAGTGTCTTCAAAGAGTGCTTTCGAAGCTGTTTCCTCCACTAACGTCTGAAACAACAGAATACATATATCAGTATTGGGTGGCAAAACAAAATCCTTTACATGTGTTCACGATCAGTTTATAATACTGAAATTCTTTTTGTTGCCATGGTTAACCTGATAGTTAAGCACGCCGACGTTCCAGGGCAGCCTGTCAAACGTCCCAGTGTTTGGATTCCTCACTCGATCACATCTCCCGTTGAAGTAATCATTGTTGAACGGGTTCATTCGAGGATCTGTACCCAAGATGTTGATTCTGGTGGATGAACATAGAGGCCACTTTAAGACTTTTACAGTGTTACCCCAGTTCAAGAGTTTTAATATTATAGAAGGCATCCTCATTCTCCTTCTTTGTAAGAGTCAGGTGAAAAGACTGATACCACTCGTGCACTCTATCCATCCATTAAACAGGACGTTAAAGTCAGAAGATCCAGGTTAAATGGCTTAGACTCTGGGTAAAATAGCCAGTACTTCCATCCAGACAAAGATTTCCTCTTATGTGAGCTGGTCATCCTTTATGATTTTAGTTAAATATAAAAAGCCATAAAAAAGATTAATTGTCTGTTTAATAGGATAAAGTTAAAGCCTGGCCAAGCATGGTTGGTTAGTGGCACCAAATTAAGTACGCACAGCAAGCTCCCAGTACAAAAAAGTCCATCCCTTGCCTGAAGATTCTGCATTTTTATAAGCCGATATCTTTTTGTAGGTTGTAGGAAACATCCTGCCTCATTTATGACACCTATCAGTGAAATTAACGTGTTCATCAGTCTTTTGGTGAAAAATTTCATAACAGACCAGCTATTGTTAAAAATATTAAGAAAAAAATCTGTGGATTTTTTGCTTAAAAGCAGCTCACATTTAAAACGCCAACTCTGCTAGGAAGCTGGTTTTCTGTAAACATTGTCACCAATAGATGTTTATGTGTCTCCCCAATGTAAATGATTTACTCTTTCTACCAAGTATTCATTTTACTGTCATGCTAATTTATAGTGACTCTTTATTTCCCACTGATTGAGCTCTTTAATAACTTACCCATATCCTGCTGTCCTGCCTTGCTCATTGCTGTCAAGGACTGCCGAGCCACAGGGTTTACGCTCTGTCTCACAGTCTTCATCTGATCCATCTTCACAGTCATAGTCTCCGTTGCACATTAATCTCTTTTTAATGCAAGACCCTGTGTAGAGACAGAGAATTGCATGATACTGCTCCCCAAAAACAAAGCGATAAAGACTGAGGTACTAATACTGTGGTACCTGACTCGCACTGGAACTCTGAGTCTGAGCACGCACGGGGAGGCGGTAGCTCGCATTGACCATCAGGTACACAGAACTCCCTGTCTCCTATCGATTCCTGGCAGGCTCTACCTCCAAACTGGCCAAATGCTTCTGTACTTCGAGAACGCCTCTGAGGATAATACATAGTGTCACATTAAAGATAAAGACAGAGAGCAGCACTGCAAAAGAAGATTGGCTGTGAGCGGCACTGTGCATAGATAGTAGACCACTACTTCAACCTGTTTAGTCTGATTATTTATTATTATAGACTTAAAAAGTTAAAAGCATTCTAGCTTGGGCACTATTAAGTTCACAGTCTCTGACACTGATCAAAATCCTAATTGACTCACTCTGGTTTTTGTGCAAGGATCACAAGAACTCCACCCTGACCAACGACTCCATGCACAGTCCACAGCTGGCGGATCAGGATTAGCCCTAAAATACACAAATTAGACACAATAAACTCTCTAAACAATAATAGTAAATGATTAAACAAACATCCTTAATGTTGTGTAAGTGAAGCAGGAAATATACATACATGCCTTCCCCAAGAAGTGCCAGAGCTAGACAGAGGCCAGCGAGAGCCAACTGGAGAGCGATTTCAAGCCTCATCATAAACCTTTGACAGCACAAATGATACCGTGCCTGTCCTCCTTTAGTCCTTTAAGCTACCACCTTGTTAATGATTATCCATCTGCTAAAGGACTGTGTTTTTGTTGTTGTCACAGTCAATAATTTGGATTTCAGGTGCAGCAAAAATCAATTCAGTGCTCGGAAACTCCCAAAGCAGAGTTTACAGTGTTTGTCTGCATATAAACATCTTACTCACACAGCCTCAATCTTTATTCTTCACAATGCAAGGAAAGCACCCACAAAAACATAATAACTACTATAAAAGTAAGTAATAAATCGTCTCCTTTCATAATCTATAGAAAGCGGTTATTGTTTACATTACATTCATTTGTTTGATTAGTAATGAGCTAGTGTGTTGGTAAAGAAAGCCATGATTTACTACAATAACAGAGAAAGATTGTGTTTCTAAGTATTACAACTTCCTGCTAAATGCCACCAAAATATAACAAATGAAAAATATACATTGAAATGATAAAAGTGCAAATTGGAGACCCTATTAAATTTATTTGGACGAACAAGGGCTACACTCAGTGGATATTTGGATATTTTTAACAAACAATTTAATCACAGTTTGATCTAATTGAAAATATATGGATTTATTAAGAATCACGTATTTCATCTTTAGCCTAATATACAACAAAAATATAAAAATCTAAATATAAAAATGGTTTTTAAAACTATGGGAAGGTGTAAATGATCCTAAGCGCTGGGTTTAAAGCAGATACACACATTTAGAAATTATATTTATTCTTTTTTCTGTTTATTTTCAGATTTCTTCTTTTGAGACATTTTTTTAAAGACCATTTGTTCATGTTCGTGTTTCCAGGACTACGCAACCATGCAAACAAAACAAGTCAGCAGCAAAGCAGAACAAATATTTAAAGACTCAGTTCTTGACTGTTGTAATACATTGGCATGATGCATCCACGGTACATTTAGTTCATCGTCTAAGATTGGAAAATGGAATGACAACACTAAATATGAAAATGAATTTTCATTCAGTCCCACTGCTGAAAAAAGGTTGGTGTGCTGAAGTAGAGCTCTTTGTCCACAAGATGGCAACGCTGAACAGATAACGGCAGTGTTAGTTTTGTCCTCTTGTTTCACTCCGTCACTGTTTTTGGGTTTAGGTGGAAGGAACGTTGTTTACTCTGCAGTTGTAGAGTTTGGAAAGCAATGTGTAATGCATACACATGAATTCAAGTAGTTTTCGAGTATCTGTTTTCTTTGTTAAATATACCTTTAAAAATAAATAAAGTCTTGCACAACGCACAGTGAGGTTTGAACTGTTGCACCCAATCTGTCATGTGATCGGGGAGACTTTTGCTGAGTCTGCAGAACTTTGTTCTTCAAGTGGAGGGAGTGCAGTTTGTATAATTTTTTTTAAGGCAAAATAGATTCGTTCTCAGTGAAGAATGCTGAAAGTAATCTTTAAATGTAGGCTAAGCAATAATTAAACTGCAATAAAAGTTTGAAAAGTTGATTAGTCACGATCAGGGCAATTATTATTAACAGAGCAGAGAGAACGTTTGTAAAGTGCTGGGAGGTGAAGGGCTGACAAGTTTTTGCTTTTGTTGCTCTCAGGGAGTAACACTGATCTTTAACTTGGGGTCTGGCTTGTGCTGGTTCTTTCCCTGTATCTGCAAACAAAGCTGGGGTATTCTAGGGGCAGTGTGGTCGTGGCCTAATGGAGAGGCACAAATATGTGCTGAAGTCACCACTTTTATGAGGTTCCACAGTTTCCTCCCTGCTTTCCCAGGAAACCAGAGGGTAGTTAAGGTGCTTGGCAAATCTCCTGACTAGAAAGACTTCCTGTTTTTTGAGGGGGGGCTGAAACTGTGTGGAAACACTTGTGGAACAGCATACTACACAGTCACTCTACTACCAGTAGAATGCTGTCATCGTATTTATCAGAATACCATGATGGTGCTTCCTGCACTGCCATTTGCCCCACTGCTGTGTGTTGTTCTTTAAGAACTAGCTGCTAAAGACACTTGAGGGTTAAAGAACAAAGAGGGACATAGACAAAAAAATCTACCTCAATTATGGCTTGGAGATAAGTGGCTATCTTTGGTTCTGGCTGTGGTGGCAGGCAGTTCCAGGATTCACGCCCTAAAATGCTTGATGTTTGGATTGTGGCCTTCCTGTCATAAACTAAGGGAAGGACACTTCCCATTAGACTTTCTCTGTCAGCATTCTATCGTGAAATAAAGGCTCGAATGTGCCAGTGCTGACTTTTGCCATCTGTATTTGTTTTTTTTTTCTTTTTTTTGCCACGAGTTTCTTAAAAAAATGTAGTTTTTAAGTACAGACAGTAGCATCAAACATGTACTTCTGTGTGCAAGTGCTAGTAGCACTGGGTGTGCCGCTGACCTCAACTGACAATGAGTAACATTTAGAAGAACAAGGAACCATATCTTTTATCACTGAACAGTGGTTCTGAATTGGAAAGACACGTCATGGCAGGAAAACATGATTCTTGTACTGATATGCAAGAAGAAAAAACACAAAACAACTAACCATACATAATAATAGACACTGCCAACATCCGTCTGAATACAGCATGTTGTCACATGCATATTCTTTCCAGATGATCTGCAAATAAAGGCAAATATCTGATAACATCAAAGTGTTTAATAAGAGGTTCAGAAAAAGACCATTCCAGCGGTTGGTGACCAAATGGGAAAACACTCTCAGCGAGACAGTAATCTGGCTTCCGTGGGGCTCATCTCCTAAAAACCAGCCTCTGTCAGCAGAACACAGGATACAGAGTCAGGAAAGACATCCTTCCTCTGTCCTTTTCTCTCTCATTTCTCAGCTCTAAACCCACAAAACACACTATACTGTACGTCTGTTAACATCAACAACACATCACGCTTGCACTTTTTGAGAAATCTGCACCGTATCAGGTTTGAAGTCCTCATGCAGAATTTGGTGAATTTGCTGAGGTATGCCGAGATTGTGTCTCCTTTTTATTTTACATTTACAATGAATGCAATTGGGGGATAAATAGAAACTAAAAATTATTATCATTGCAAAACTATTTTATTTACTTTTTAATGAGTCAATCATTTTCACTGGATAAAACTGAAAGGAAAATATGAAAACTGTCTTGTTTTGTTTTTTGCAAAACCCAAATGTGTCAACGATCATATCAAGCAAAAGAAAAGCAGTATCTTTCGCACAGGAAAAAAGGTGAAATCAGAAAATATGTGGCGGTTTCTTCAACTGATTATAAAAACAGGGGGGTTTCAGTTGGCTAATATTTGCAGTTCTGCAGCATGGTACCAGCACTGGGCTGTTAACCTGCTGTTTATACTGCCATCACTTCCTATACTTTCTATTTCATTATCAGGTTCACATTAATTCACATTAATTAGTTCACATTAAAACAGGCAGCACGGTGGCACAGTGGTTAGCACTGTTGCCGCACAACAAGAAGGTCCTGAGTTCAATTCCACCATCAGGCTGTGGTCTTTCTGTGTGGAGTTTGCATGTTCTCCCGGTATTTGCGTGGGTTCTCTCCGGGTACTCCGGCTTCCTCCCACCGTCCAAAGACATGCAGCTTGTGGGGATAGGTTAATTGGATAATCCAAATTGCCACTAGGTGTGCGAGTGAGTGTGAATGGTTGTCTGTCCCTATGTGTTAGCCCTGTGACAGACTGGCGACCTGTCCAGGGTGTACCCCGCCTTTCGCCCTATGACAGCTGGGATAGGCTCCAGCGCCCCCCGCGACCCTGAAAAGGATAAGCGGAAGCGAATGGATGGATGGACATGAATTAAAACATAAATAACATGAAATGAAGAAAGTAAAACACATTTGCAGAAGTGAAACTAACCATTTCTCAATTGAGAACCACATTGACATCAGTAGTCATGTCACTGCGGATGTCAAAGCTGGCATTTATTAGTTCTGTAATAATTACACATACTTGCTTTCCTTTCCCAACAGCTTGCTTCTGCTAAATAAATTGGAGTCCTTGGTCTGTGTAATTGTAACCATCTCTGCTTATACATACACTCCATCTTTTAATTATCCCAAACAAACATCTATTGATGCCTCTGCAAACATGAAACAAACACACTTTCTATGTTACTTGAATATTTTCCTCCTGGGAACGCCACACCTGCCACTTAAAAGCAGCAAATGTAAAAACGGTTATTACATGGCTAAATCACCATATGGCATCAAAAGCAAAACAGACAAAGGAAGTTTGTGACCCATTTTCAACCTTCAGCTTACTGTAATTGTGGTGAGATTAGAGCATAGCAGAGAAAATGTTGGGCCTGCACTTTTAGAAATTTTGCTGCGTTAGCAACAGTTGAGCTTTGCCACTCTGGCTGACGTTCCCCAGTTCCCTCTCATTCCTCCATTTAATAATACGATGATCAGCCTACATATAGTGTATGCAGCTCTTATATCCTCTATTATTATTAATTTTTAAATTCAATAGTCAGTATGTACTGTAGACCCACAGTGGCGGAGATCAATGGTTGATGTAGCTTAGCTTAGCAATAAGAAATCTGTTCTGTTTCATGTCACATGTTTGGGGGGAAAAATACTAATGATGAAAGTACAGCTTTAAATAAGCTGTGATGCGGTGATGCACACTACTCAGAAAGAGATTTAATTACAAAATTCAAGAACATTCAACATAATTCACTGTCTGAGAGAACTAGAAAATCTTCAGTCAACGCACCTTGTTTTTTTTTAGTGTTATTTAGTCAGCATGACTCACCCAACAGTTTAAAAGACCAATCACTGAGTGGAGCAAATGCTAATTTTGCCCTGCACACACTTTAGTCTTTTCAAATGACTCCAATTTGAAAAATAAGAATAATTTTTAAAAATAAAAGTGAAATTGACTTTTTCACCTTTTAACCACGTTGTAAAGTTGTAAACACAACATTGACAAATCCCTTTTCAACAGACATCTCTAGCAGGCTAATAAATAGTTTGTTTAAACTTCATACAGTAAAAGCTCAGCTCATATCTGCTAGGTGAAGTGTAACGCCAACTGTCCGACTACTTGTACCAACTGTGAGGCAGGGTTAATTTTTGTAACTGGGTAAGTTGTTTTCTTGGAACCACGCATTTCATTACATCATTTTAAATCTAGGCTGTAATACCTTTCCTTTTCATTATATTGACAGTTTTCATAATACAAATTGATGATAAACCAAAACATAAAGCCAAAGGAACTCAGGAGTTTATAAAAACAAAGAAGTGGAATATTCTTGATTCAGTTCAAGATTCAAGGTCTTTATTGTCAAATGCCATTTCACCCCAAGCCCCCCATGGGCCATTTATAAGAATATAAAAAATATATCTCCAAGAGATATAAAACTAGAAATGACAAATAAATATTAACTCGTTAAATTTGGGTAAAATTAAGGAATAAAAATGTACTACTACTAACTATATCTATGTACAATAAACAAAGAGAGGACAGAGACAATATGAAGTGGTCATGTGCAATTACAGTAAAATGAGATGATTGTGCAGTAGTTATTGTATACCAGGTTCAAGTTATGGTCAGGATATTGTAGATAAGACGAAGACATGTGCAAGATGCAAAATGTGCAAATGTGTTCAGTAACTATGTGACTGAGTATGCAAAATAAGCATATTGTTCCTAGGTCGAGTTTGTAGTGCATTTGTGGAAGTTTGTGTTGTTTTTGAGTCTTTTGGTGAGTAGTGTATTGTAAGGTCTTTGTAAAAGTGTTTTTCAGTCCTTTGGTGGTAGTGAGTTGAGGGCTCTGACTGCTTGGGGGAAGAAGCTCTCGCAGTGTCGGGCCGTTACGGTTTTAATGCTGCGAAACCGTCTGTCAGATGGAAAACTGTCTGCCACCCCTCACTTTCCAATGTGAGGGGCGGAAAGTGTCCTTCAATATGCTGTTTGCACGTCGGATGATGTGTTTGTCGTAGAGTTGGGAGAGGGCCTCCAATGATCCTCTCTGCTGTCGTCACTATCCGCTACAGAGGCTTCTTTTCAGCAAAAGTGCAGTCCCCGTACCAGATAGTGATGTAGCAGCAGAGGACGCTCTCAATGGTTCCCTGGTAAAATGATGGGAGGATGGGAAGAGGGAGACTGGCCTTCTTCAGTTTCCTAAGAAAGTGAAGTCGTTGTTGGGCTTTCTGCATGATGGTGGTGGTGTTCAGGTTCCAGGAGAGGTCATCTGATATGTGCACACCCAGGAACTTCATACTGTTGACCCGTTGATGTGCAGTGGGGTGTGGGCCATTGAGCTCTTCCTGAAGTTAACAACCATCTCTTAGTCTTCTGAACATTTAGAGTCAGGAAAATTCTTGAATGGCCAAGTTAGTCACCTGATCTTAACCCAACTGAGCATGCATTCACTCGTTAAAGACTAAACCTCAGACAGATAAGGGCCCACAAACAAACAGCAACTGAAAGCTGCTGCAGTAAATGCCTGGCAGAGTATTAAAGAGGAAACCCAGCATCTAGTGATATTCACGAGTTCAAGACTTCAGGCTGTCATTGTCAGTAAAGGGTTTTCAACCAAGTATCAGAAATGAACATTTTATTTTCAGTTATTTAATTTGTCTAATTAGTTTTGAGCAACTGAAATGAAGGGATTGTGTTAAAAATGCTTTAGTTACTCACATTTTTATGCAATCTTTTTGTCCAACCCACTGAATTAAAGCTGAAAGTCTGCACTTAAACTGCACCTGAGTTGTTTCATTTAAAATTCATTGTGGTAATGTACAGAAAAACGTTGTCTGTCCAAATGTTTATGGATCTAACTGTACATACACAAATGAACCCATGTATAGGTAATAGTAAACAGTAATATACATACAGTAAAAAAATCTGTTTTGAATTGTGTTTGTTCCTGTTCCGATACATTCTCTGTTTAGATACAGATGGCATCAGTTCAAAGAGTTGTTATACTGAGTTGGATGAGTCTGTTGAGGCAGTGGGGGCTGTAGATGTCTCAAGAGGGGAAGTGGGCAGTTGAAACATTTTTGACAGTGTAAATGACCCTCTGAAAACTCTCCTGTTTCTCCTGAGGTGCAGCTGGTTAACTATGCAGAGATGCAACCTTCAGAATGCTCTCAAAGGAACGTCAGCAGAAGAAAACCAGTGGGGTTTTTTTTTTGTTTATTGGGTCTTTCAAAGAATTCTCAGAGGACAGAGTTGCTGCTGAGCATTCTTGACTACCATGATGGCATTGTTGATCCACTGAATGGTAACAAACACTGGTGATATTGCCCTCCTATAGTCTGTGAGGAGTTCTTTGGGCTTAGAGGTGTCAGATCTGGATTATTCTTTAAGCACCAACTAGCCAGCCTCGCAAATTCTGTCTCACCTTTCTTTGAGAAGAGCCCCATCATCATCAACGTACCATCTATGACCGTGATGATAGCGCTTTTAGAGGTGCAGTCAGATCTATAGAGTTTGCAAAGTAGGAGGCTCAAAAGGCAGCTCGAGTGGAGCTCAGGATGAGCACACAACATGAATATTCTTGAATTAAGAATCAGTTGATCAGCAAAAACCCTAAAACTGCTAATGTAGTAAACATTCTCCCTGAAGCCTACAAAGCGCACTTCACATAGCGCCCCTGGCATTCAAGATGGCACACTGCAATGTGAATGGCTGTGATGGTGTCCTATGAAGATCTGTTATCTCAAACTGATATTAATCAAAATGGGTACAGGGTATAGGGTGCATTGCATATGGAAAATATCCACAGCAAATCACTTGTTCTACATTTTGTCATTTTACAGCCTTATTCCAGAATGACTTTAATTCAATTTTCACCTCAATTCTACACACAAAACCATTGAGTCTTCACCAAATCTTCTCCCACTTACAAATGATGGAGGCCATTGTGCTCACTGGGATCTTCAATTAAGGTCCCAGTGAGCACAGTGGGAAAGGCTACTGAAATGTTCCTGTACCCTTTTCCAGATCTGTGCCTTGATACAACCCTGTCTCAGAGGTCTACACACAAATTCTTGTACTTCATGACTTGGGTTGTGCTCTGACATGCACTGTCAACTATGGGACCTGATATAGAAAGGTGCACCTTTCCAATTTATGTCCAATCAACTGAATTTACCACAGGTGGACTCCAATCAAGTTGTAGAAACACCTGAACAGTTGAAATAGGATGCGCCTGAACTCTATTTATTTATTTATTTATTTTTACTTTTAATAAATCTGCAAAAACCTTTTCACTTTCTCATTATGGGGTACTGTGTTTAGAATTTTGAAGTAAACATTTTTTTCATGCATTCTGGAATAATATTGTAACCTGACAAAATGTAGAACAAGTGAAGCATTGTGAATACTTTCCAAATGCACAGTGTATTGCTGGACCAGCTTCTCAAAACATTGTATAATAGCTGGTATTAGCACAATCCACCAGTGCCAGTCCCAAATCTAGAATAGGTCCCACATATTTCTACCAAAAATAGATGGTCCATGCATGAAAACAGTGACGTCAGTGGCTGTGGGAGGGGTAATGCAAGAAATTCACTAATGAATGGCGGCTGTAGCCCACAGGCTTCTTCCACCATGTTTTAACAGCAGTTTCACTTAGAAAATAGCTCAACCTTAACCAAATTCAAATGTACAGAAAAACACATAAAAAAATATCAGTTTTATGCCTCAATTTATACCAGCAAGATCTTCAAGTTGTTCCTGCTCAATCTTAGGCCAACATATTTTTACTTTACACATTATTTGTTTAGAATCTGACCAATTCCTGCACCACCTGTGACATGTATGTAGACTATAGGTGTAGCATTAAGTTGAAATGAATGACTGAATAAATAAATAAATAAATACTATATTAATTGGCTCTTTCTGGCATTTTTTAAAATTATTTAAAAGTTTGTGTTGTTGTTGTTTTTTTTCAAAGAAAACAAAAAAATCCACAAATTTGATATAAATACACGCACGCATACATACATACTGTACATCACGCACTTCATTTTTATGACCCACTTACTAAAGCCGATGGCGATATTTTGTTGGCCTGCATGTAAAGAGCCCGCCCCCCTACCAATTGAAATCTGCAGCGAGTTAGCCCTGTCAGTCAGTCAAGGGTTAAACGAGGAGTTTGCAGCAGTCTCTCCGTTCTGTCCAAGGCAGTCGGCGGAAAACATCACACTCTCGCTCATTTTTGCCAAGCTGTGTTTGATTCAACTCATTTCGCAGCCGAATCGCGAGGCATCACGGCAGAGGAAAAACCCGCTCTCTTTCCCAGAAGGCGTATTACTGCGCGTTTCCAAACACAGGTAGGTAAGTGTGGTGTTTAACTTTGTTTTCACATCCCTGCATGAATTAAGATTCCGCAGGAGGACTATCCTACAGGTAGTCGTTTAAAAAGCTGCGGGTATTTACAGGAATGTTAGCCTGAAATGTTTTATAAGCTTAATAAAAGCTAAAGGCAGGCAAGCCAAGGTTCAGTTTTAGTCAAAGGCTGAACTGTCTTACTTTAAATGTTCCAAATTTTGGAAGAAAACTTCGTCATAATGATTTTTTTCTCCCCTCTGCTGCCTACTTTGAGATTCTCTTTTGGGAGTCCAACACTCTCCCTAGGTTTCTTTGTGAACTCAATTTCTTTCAGCTTTAACCCTGACTTGGAAAATTGTATTTGAATCTTGAGAGATTTCACATAATTTTTATTAAGCATTCACAATTCTGTACCTTCTGTCACTCCTGTGTTTGAGTGCAGAACCCTTTAGTATGAAAGTGCTCTGTGTTCAGTGCCGTGTGTTCACAGTGGGCCTGTGGTATTTCACCATCTCATACACTTGCAGACTGAGTCATTCCCTGATTTCCTCCAGATGTGCAGCAGTTTACGTTTCCTGACGGGGCCAGGATTGTGACATTTCTGCCTTTTGCAGTGCTGTGATTCTGCTGACAAACATAAATTTATGCTTGCTGTCTGAGGCTGAGTGTTTGTGTTGTGACACGGCTGGATGCTACACATCCCCCCCCCCTCCCCCGCACTTATCTGCCAGTTTTTGTGGCTGTTAAAGAGCTGTTAAAATGTAATCCTTTAACTTAAATCTTCAATCAACTGCTGACATTTTACCCTTTTTATAAGACTAACTGCCAGGTACTGGGACTATGACACCACTCTTATTAGAGTACAAGTGCAATCATGTGTCATGCTCGTGAAGGCTTAATGTGTTGTGCAGCAAGTGTTAAGGGTTTGCTCGTTCTATGCTTCCAAGCAGTGCAGGCCAAACAGCATGTCTGTCAGTGTGATTTGTGGTAACTTGCATGACAGCATGGTGAACCAAGCAAACAAGGGCTTACGGCGCTTGTTTCTCTGCCTCAAAAACTGGTACAGGCAGATGAAGTTTTGTTCTGGTTTTTATTGTTTGTGCAGTAGCACCTGTGGGACATCTCTCATGGTATCAAAATTAACTTGTTTGTTTGTGTTCCTCTCACTCACTCTCTCACACACACACACACACACACACACACACACACACACACACTTACTTTTGAGGGGAAATAAAATGATAATTTACAGAATTTTTATTTTTTGTCTCTCTGTTGTGGTCAGGTGTTAGGCAAAAAAAAATAGTAAAAGCTGCCACAAAGCTAGATAAAGTTCTCTTATCTTATCCTGAATATCTCTCACTTCCTTTATGGCTTTTGGACAGTTGTCTGGTTAACTGGTTTGAGCCTAGGCAGTTATTTTTAGAGTAGATATTGTTCTTTACGTTTTTGCGTGATCTCACGGTGCAGCTCTGTTTTCGCTTGTCTTGCAGATGGTTTATTCCTTGTTATTCTGGAGTATCAGAAGGTCAAGTGCAACTTTTCCTTGAAAGTCAGAACTGTGTAGGTAAACTCTTGTTAAAGGCTCCAATTTCCGTTTGTTCTTGCTTAGCTCAACATCACGAGATCTTTTGCTTTTCTAGCGTAAGATTAACTTCAGGTAATTGCTCAACCTTTGCTCGTTTTCAACCTTTGGACTGTCCTACGGTACTCACAGGCTTTTTACCCTGATATTCTAGCCAGTGTAGCCTCTGGAGCTGGACCTAAAGGTATGTACGTTCTACACGTATAGAGCAGGAATCATTTGGGTTTTTTTTGAGGGAGAAAGCTCTTTTCTGTGTGGTTGTTTTTGGTTTTTTTTGTCAGAACACACATGTGTCTAAGTGATAATGGATGTGTTCCAAGTAACAGCAGTTTGGTACATCTAACATGATAAGAGTAAGGTGATGCTGTGGCTTCATCTATAATCCTTTGTGATGTTGTTTGTGCCTCATGTAGGAAATGCACACACTTGTGACAATGCCATGTAAAGGAATTCATTGATTTCATGTAGCATGGAAGGAAAAACTTTATTATTTTATTTTTTTTTAAAAAGACATGTTTTCTATATGTTAATATTCTCTAAAGCAGTTTACCAGCAGGATACTGCTAACTCAGAGTTGACTGGTATTATGATAGATATGCCAAGATGTCTCTTTAAGCAGGAGGTTCTTAAGCTTTAGGACAGTTTACTTCTTTATAGAGCCAATCAACTGACACAGCATGCTTTTAAAGCAGTGTTAAAGTGTCTCATGCCTTCTTATGAGCTGCCTATTTTATTGGTCATATGTTTTATGCTTCCCCTATGTGTCCCTCTCGTTCTAAATGTTTACTGTGTTGTTAAATACAATAATTGCTTATGATGTGGAAAAAATTGTTTCAGTGGCAGACTGTAGAACGGTGCAAGTCTCCCCCCACCCACTTGTTTTTTTTTTTTTGTTGTTTTTTTTTTTTCCCCCTAAACAAACGGGTTTACCAGAAAAGACTGTAGTGTGCTTTATTTAACTTATCATCATCTTTCTTTCCCTTTCTCAACACACACTTGGTGTCCAACTTCACTTTTTCTGCCTCAGAGCAACGCCAAGAGAAGCATGTGTGGGTGTTAAGTCATATGCTTGGACGACCTCATTGCCCCTGAATACGGAGCTGCTTTACCTCTGATTGCCCACTTGTCCACAGACTGACACCACACCATGTCTGCAGAGGTAGACAGAGCGCACGCATCTTCTGCCGATCCCAGCCTCACCTCTACAGTCTCAACCTCCAACACCCCTCCCAACTCTCCTATAACACAGGCATCCAAAGTCCCATTCAGGAAAGAGAAAAAGAAAGGTGAGTGGAGGAGAAAATGGTGCCGATACTCCTTTCATCAGCTATTAAGATGTGGCAGAGATTATAATTTTACTACTTTCTTTGTCTTTTTAATCCAGTAACAGAGAAGACGGATGAATACCTGCTGGGCAGGTTTCAAGGGGATGGTGTCAGGTACAAGGCCAAACTGATCGGCATTGATGATGTTCCAGAGGCTCGTGGAGACAAGATGTGCCAAGATTCCATGATGAAACTTAAGGTACAACTTGGGATCAGAAGCTCTTTTCTTCTATCGCTGATTTTCATGAAGAAAATATCAAAACTGTTTCTTAAAGCTGTTAAGTTGAGCTTTGGTGTATATACATCTGTTTGCCTTCAATAGAGTAGTGTTTTTGTTTTTTCTCTCCAGGGTATGGCAGCAGCTGCTCGGTCGCAAGGCAAGCACAAGCAGAGGATCTGGGTCAACATTTCCATGTCAGGCATCAAGATCATTGATGAGAAATCGGGCGTGAGTTCTGATTACTATTGCAATATAATCTGGACTTCACAGAATTTATTTGCAGTGCTTTAAAAAAAAAAAAATCCTTGTCCACATTTCTCAGGTGATCGAACATGAGCATGTGGTGAATAAGATCTCCTTCATTGCCAGAGATGTAACGGATAACAGGGCTTTTGGATATGTGTGTGGAGCTGAAGGACAGCATCAGTTCTTTGCCATAAAGACTGCACAACAGGTAACACACAGAACTGCCATAGACAAAGTGTGTCAATCTGGTCCATTGGACAGGTTGGAAAATGTGAAGTAGAGCATAGACTTTGTTTTTCATAAGTTTTACTTTTCTTTTTTTTTTTTCTCCTTACAGATAATGACCACACACATCCATTCATACCAAGCCAAAGTAATTGGGTACTAGATAAACAATTAAATGACGGGAAAGTTCCTGTTTTTCTAATTCTAACTAAAGAATTGTTTTTGCTTTTTAAAGCGGATCAACCATAGAGGAAAAAATAGTACATTTTCTGCAAATTAACACACACTGTTTTTTATGATTGTAGGACAGTCAAGGCAATGAGCTACCAGAACACTTTCTGTAATTTTACACATTTGTTACAATTTGGGCCCAAAGAATCATCCTGATGGATTTCTATCATTTACTACAGTAGCATTTCCTTATCGTGTCAAACACCATAAATTTGTTATAATTGCACTTCATTTTTTCTTACACTAAGATATGAGGGATTAAATGTGTAGTTAAACTTCTGTACACTGACAGAAAGGGGAATTTCACTGGTCTGTATCACTTAAAATTAAAGGTTGCTGTTATGTGGCTCATGATATAAAATGCCATCCCTGCCATAGACTCTCCATTTTAATAAGAAGCCTAGGCACTATAGTGCCACCTACTGGCTTGTGAACTTTGTCTGTCAAACCTGAGTTTTAACATTATAGACAGAAGCGGCCATGTTTGTATGAATGAGTGCTTATTCATCCAAATATATTTGTTTGCTAGCTAATGCTAGCAAACAAATAAAATAGAATTTTACTTGCGTAAACTAAAGCATAAATTTTGGTCAGTATACACGTCATGTTGTTTTAGACAACCTTAAAGCATGGTTGAGAGGTCAAGTTGATGACTCAAATTTGCTCAGGGGAAAGCTTAACAGCTCGCTACCTAGTTGGGATGTAACTGTCAACCAGCCATGTGTCTAATAATGTATAACTTGATGTCATAAAATGGCAGTTCACCCCTTTATGGTTGTCATGAAGGTAAAAGGTTTACTTAAGTAACTTTTTTTTTTGTATGTGGTTGTTAAAAAAAAAATATATATATATATATATATATATATATATATATATATATATATATATATATATATATATATATATATATATATATATATATATATATATATATATATATATATATATATATATATATATATAAAAAAAAAATTTTTTTTTTAATTTAACTGAGAAGCTGGAGATTTTAACATTTGAGCCTACCTTCTTTTGATAACTGCTAGAAGTGGTACTGCCACAGGCACCAAAGACAAACTGACTCCAATTTCCTAAGATTTTTGGTCTTTGTTTCCATACAGGCAGAGCCACTGGTAATCGATTTGAAGGATCTATTCCAAGTCATCTTCAACCTGAGGAAGAAAGAGGCCGAGGGCACACAGAAGGTAATGGAAGCAGAAGCATTTAACTTCAGACTGGAAAAAATTTTCTCCAAGTGAATGGCAGCATTTTCTTTGTGAAAGAAAAACACTTTCATGTGGTCCTCTGGGAGTGCTGACAGGGTACACACTGTATGTACCGCTTGAAAGTCAACACTGCCTCTCTGTGTTCTTTCAGTGAATCACATCCTCAGCCATTTTTCATTTTAGTGATGAATGCGTCATTTCAATGGAAAGTCTGTTCGTTAACAGTATGCCTCTGTTTACAGGTTGAAAATGGCAGTGATGTAGTGGAGGTAAGCAATTAAGTTTTTTTTGTTTTTTTTCCTTAAAGCAGTTACTGACTTTTTTTAAAATTTATTTTTGTACATTTTTACTTTCTGTCTCTAGAATGGAAATGCCTTGCTATCTATGGGCAATGACGTAAAATCAGCTCAAGTAAGAGTTATTGTAATGTGTCCATCTTAACAGTGAATGAAATGTTGGAGTGCTTTATTTTCTTAAATGGCATGTTTCTGTTTCATTTTCACATCCAGCCAGTAGAGCAACATGACCTCTTTGGAGATATGTCAACCCCTCCAGACATTCAGGCTCCAAATGTAAGTATCACACCATGATGGTAAATATTTCTTTTAATATGGGGATTGTAATTGGTGAAGTGTATTATTACTGTATTTACACAATTGTGTACCTGCTAATTATTATCACTCTTATGTAATGAACGTATTTGTAAGAAATGACTCTATAGTAAAATCTCAACGCCCTCTGCGAACTCCATTCTGAAAAGACTTGTGAAGTCATCAGATTCTGTTCATTTTAAGAATCTATGAAGAGTCTTTTAGGAATTGAGTTTATGCTTTGTGTTTTACTAGTCTCGTTGTTGTTGTTGTTGTTAACTTTAAAACTGCTACAAGTAGAATCTGTTAGACTTAGAGTTGTGGCAAATCTTTTACGTCGGTGCTGCTGAAATGTCTCATTAACCTGAATTTATGGGTAAGTACCAAGCGCCGGCTTTGACTTGTAGTCCAACTTGTTGTTCAGAGCAAGTAGGATTACAGTAAGTGAGTTAGAAGTGGACCCTAGACCTTAAAGTTGTCAGCATTAAATTGACAGCGACTCTTCATAATCTGCAAGTAGCAGTTTTAAAAAGGCATTTCTTTTTCACACCATGTGATTCATTGTTCATCTTGTTAACACATCATTACCTCCCTTCTGCAGAAATGATTTATCCTTCTCTTTTTCTCACTGTCCCCTCTCGTGTTAACCAGGACTCTAATGACATTCTCTTACTGGACTTTTCTGCTGAAGTTGACAGCAATCAAAATTGCATAAAGGGAAATTCCTTTGTAACTTCCTGTGCCCCTGACTATAGGGCATATCCCCAGACAGAGAATCCATTTTCCTCAACTTTTGGCTATTTCCCAACCCCAGACAGTGACCCTTTCAGAGATGACCCCCTTTCTAAATCACCCACTCTATTGGCAGCTGATAATGCACAGATTCCCGTCAACACCACCACCAATCACCTAAACGGCACTGTTGGCAGCACTAGTAAGACAATTATTAATGGTGGTGTAAATGGAGACTCTGAACATCTCAGTCAGCAAATAAATGGGTTATCCAGGGAAACCATGATCCTCGCGCTCAGTAACGGACAGTGGCCGCTGGGGGGGAAAATAACTCAGGGAAACACGACTACCATGATGGATGGAAATGAATCTGGACAAGTTCTCTCAAACAAAAATCCATTTTTTGACTCTTTGAAAACTTCCCCTGTCTCTAATGAAATGACCCATCGCCCAGAGCTGCCAGTGACTCATAGCAAGGATTCAGTTCTCATAAGCCCGCCTCCGCACAACTCTAAGTCTGGACGAGGTCGAAGGAGCGCAAAGGTGAAATAACACGGCTATGCCAATGGTAGTAGGCTTGCATGTGTTATGCGTTTTAATAAAAAAGGTTTACAACACATTTGGAGCTAACATCTCCCTTGAGCTTTTGGGTTATGCATTGGTGTTCGACAGGATAAGGCACTGAGAATGCACTGGGTTAGGGACTTTAATTTTGGAACTCTGGTCATGGTCTTGTTGTTTGGATAACTTCTTTTCTTTATGCATGCACTGGTGTTCGCATGCTTCCCGAACTGGCTTGAATGACTTTAACAATCAGCTGCTCATAATCTATTTTCCTAATGTTCACGCTTCAGTGAAAAGAGCAGGGGTAAGTGGCAAAGCATGCAATCGTATGCTTAACTATAGTTAATTATTAGTTTCTCTTAAGCATTTGTTAAATCTTAACTGCCACATAGTTGTGACTTGCTAACAAAATGTGTTGCATTATTCATTTTATTATTTATTTGTTTTGTGACTAGTCTACATCAAGTGATCTGTTTGGAGCAGAACTGTTCGCTGCTTCCAGTCAGTCTGAGGGGTCATCTGCTCCAGACCTCTTCAACAGTACACCGGCAAACTCTGCTCCCTCTGCCATAGCTGCTCTGGGTAATACACAGGAGGGGGAATTTGTATTTCACACATCTCTTTGTTTTTTTTTTTTTTGTTTTTTTTTTTAAAAACCTGTTTTGTGTCTGTAAACCTTTTTCTTTGATATATTTAGGGAATCTCCAGTTGGGTCCACCAGCTACCACAAGTGTCCCTGCTGTAACCATGTGGGGAGCCTCCAGTGCTGCACCCAACATGTTCCCCATGCCAGGAGGGACAGTTCCAGGGCCCAGGCCCGCCTTCCCACAGCCATCTGCCTTTGGTCTACCCATACCACCAACAGGTTGGGGTCAGCAGATGCCACCACAGTTTGCTGCCGCTCCTCTCTCTCCACCCCACCTTTCTTGGGGTCAGCCTGCCTCTACCAATCCTTTCCAGCCTAATGCATTCCCAGGTATGGGTGATCCACAGGGTCCGTCACGCCCCCCTCCAAGAGCACCTGCTAAACAGGTCCCTCCGAAAGTAGAGAACAGTGCCTTCACAGCTTTGGATCCCCTCGGAGAGAAAGAGAAGAAGACTGGGAAAGACATGTTCAAGGACTTCCAGCTCGCCAAGCCTCCTGCCATCCCAGCCAGGAAAGTAGAGCTTGCAGCAGGGTCAGATCCAGCGTCCAGTGGCAAACAACCGGGGGCATTTGATCAATACTTCTCCACTAAAGTGGGCCTCGTGCAGGATGCTGCAGATCACGATGACTTTGAAATCAATAAGATGCCGTCAATTGGTAATGCTAAACTAGCTGAAATGGCTTATGTCATAATCTGATGACTGTGACCTGTTGGTAACTGTGTCCTGTGTTTGTAATGTGCAAATTTAGATGCCTCTAAACCAGCTGCTGCTCCAGTTCCAGGGCTCTTGGATGTTGCCTTCTCCTCTGCTCCCATCCAAAACAGTTCAGCACCACCCCAGGGATCAGAACTTGGTCAGGACATGTTTGACAAAGCATTTGGAGCCCCTGACTCCAGTCCATTTGGAGTGCCACCTGTAGCTATGGTACAGAGTTTTATTTGTGACCACCTTTTACTTTATCATCCTAATCCCAATGATCCTTTTGATAACAAGGATATTGTTATACTTGAGTTTTTGTTTTTTTTCCCTCAATTTTTTTTTTTTTTTTTTTTTTTTTTTTTTTTAAAACAGAATACATCTGTCGGTCAGAGCTCTGGTTCAACAGCTGCCTTTGAGGATCCTTTTGGAAATCCTTTTGCTTGACCACAACTTTGTCCATAAGTAAGTTCATGTTTTTATGATGCTCCTCTGATTTCATTTAGAGTGAAGACATTTGTCACAGTTTTTCTCATTTGTCCTCATAGTTGGAGTAAATGGAACAAATGAAGATTTCCACTACCGTCATGATGTTTGGGAGAAGCTGCTCAGTGCACGACAATCCGGAAATGAACTATTATCCCAGACCCACCCTTCTATTAGATCTCACCTCTGATGGTGTTTTGTTTTCTGGGGGGGGGGGTCCTCCCTTTTCCAATCAGTAGTTCCCTCATTTTTGAAGACCACTGATCTACAAAGTAAATGTTATGTCAAAATCTGCTGAAGAAAGAGATGTGCTGTGTGAGAGAGGATGTCCAAAGTGGTTCATTGCTGATGCTGTCTTTGTTAAGGAAATAAAATGAATTATTCATCAAGTTGCAAGGTATTTGACTAATGTATTAATTTTTTTCCTTTGGTTCTGATAATGGTTTTTAAAACATCCTTTTTAACAAACTGAAATTATATCTATAGGTAACTTTGATACATTTCTGCTACTTGCTGGTATTTCCTGTTTTGCAAGGCATATTTCCTGTATAGGGGAACATCTACATTCATCAGGCAGAGCTGTGCAGTTGTTTTGCATTTTAGATCCAGAATCCACTGATCCTATCGCCAGTCAAAGGTCTGCTTAAGGTGCATTCAGTTAAAATTTTACTGCAGTCATAGAAATCCTAAATGAGGATGAAAGTTGCACTGCTCACTATCATCTGGTGACTATAGCAAAATAAAGTATGTATTTTCTTTTCTTCTTTTTTTTTTTTTTTTTTTTTTAAAGGATAGATTTCCTAAGTGGGGCAAATTACTGTAATACCAGTCGCAGGGTGATCTATTAACAGCGTGAACCACTGAATATTAACCAGAATTCTGTCAAGAGCAGCACAAATTGGTATCTCAAAAACCAGCAAACCCAATGAGGGACAGAATGATGTTGGTCATCTAACCAAAATAACAGTGCAAGCTCTGGTTTTTGCTTCTCTCCCAGCCACAAGGAGGCCACAAGCCAGTGTACTCTTAGTGCCAGTGTCCCAGTCCCAAGCCCAGATAATTGGTGAGGGCTGCATCAGTTAGGGAATCGAGCATGAAGTCATTGCCAAAGCAAACATCAGGAAGGAGATCTTCATACTAGATCAGTAATGGCCTGGGTTAACAGTGACTCAATCTGGTACTGTTAGCCAGCTGTGTGTTAGTGGAAACTGTGCTACTGTTGGCTGGAAGATGAGAGAGGGTGTGTTAGGAAACACCAAGATGGAAGGCAAAGCCAGGAGTATTAGAGGTGGATTCAAACTGTGTTTGATGTATTCTCTGGAAAGAGAACAAGAAAACTTAGTGGTGGAGTGGGGAAGTACAGGAAAGTATTCAAAAGAAGAGGTTGACAAAGAAAAAGGGAGTCAGGTAGATGAAGAAAGTAGACAAGGGTATTCGGACTAGGTACTCCTGTACTAGGTGTACAGCAAAGAAAGGAGTAGAAATATTCATAATGACTTGTAAGGTTGGACACTTACAAAGGAGTGAAAGGACTTGAATTGACTGGCTAGGCAGAGGTTGAGCTGGAGAGGATTTGCAGCGGGTTAGGGGGATTAGGGTAGCAATGGAAATGTACTAACCAGTAACGAGAGAAGATTTAGAAGAGTACTTTGAGGCACAGATAAAGAAAATGGGAGGAAGACAGGAAGTACAGAAGATTAGTGGGGAGTACGTGAGGGCAGCTATGAAGTGGATGAAGATTTGAAAGGCAGGTGGCCCAGATGACCTACCTGTGGAAGTATAGAGATGCCAATTTGAGAGAACTGTGGACTCATTGAATAAATTGTTTTACACAATCCTGAAGAGTGAGAGGAAGTGTACTGGTACAAGTTTTAACTTTTGAAAAAGTGTGATGTGCAGAGCTGTAGCATCTACAGAAGGTAATGTTAATAGGTCATAAAATAAAGCTTTGGAAAAGAATTGTTAAAAAGAGAGTTGACAATCAGCAAGCAGTGGTATGCCGAGAAAGAGAGTTACAGCTTTCAGAGTGTTGATAGTGAAGGTCAGAAGATGTTGCACTGTGTCCTTGTAGGTCTAGAGAAAGCACTGTGGTGTTTCACTTCTACATAAGGAAGTGAAGGGAAGTTGGTGCAGGAGATGTATGAGGACAGAGGTGAGGTGTGCAGCTGGAGTGACAGATGCATTCAAAGTTGGGGGGATTAAATTAGGGATCCACTCTGAGCCCCTTTTTGTTTGCAGTGGTGATGGACAGGCTGACAGATGAGTTCAGGCAGGAGTTTGTGGATTATAATGTTTGCAGACGACATTGTGCTCTATATTGAGAGCAGGTGGAAGGGAGAGATTGAGGCAGGGCTGGACTGGGACAAAAAAAAAATGGCCCTGACATTTTTGGTCCATGTGGCTAAAGCTAAAGCTACACTTTAGCTATTAGCACTAAGCAATGACTCATGGTCAAAGTAGCCATGCTTTACCTGAATTTCTGAAGCTCTCCCCTCCTAATTATGTCACTCCTTCTATTTTCTTTCCACTTTAACCTTCCTGGGTGGAGGTATAGAATGAAAGTCAGAAGGTGAAGCTCCAAGGAGGGGAGGTAGTGAAGGTAGATGAGTTTAAATACTTAGGGTCAAGCATGCAAAGCAAAAAATAAATAAAAATTGCTTGTACTCATGCTGCCCCGACGTCATGCCAGCACATATTGTGAATGGCATAGGCACCGATCGGTTTTCTATCGCCCATTTGCTGGGAGTAAGGGCGCCCTCCGTTTGCGAGGTGCGCCTGCTGCTTGCGGCACAAGGAGGAGAGGGCGGGGCGGCGGGGGATTCTCTCGCTGGCTGGAGCAGCGTCTAACCCACCCCCAAAATAAAATAGAATAAAAACAAACCAACAAACACGAAAACACCAGACATCATTATACAGACTTATAATTTGCACCGATGTTTTTTCGAAATTCTATACGCGAAAAGTGAGCGCGAGAGCCCTCGGTGCGCCTGCTCGCTGCTGATGTCAAAGTAAACTTTATTGTAATCTCCGCTACATACAGTCCAGTATACAGAGAGACGAGACGACGAGGCTCCAGTTACAGCAGTGCAAGTAAACAAACAATATATGTAAGAAAATAAATATACACTTTAGGACCAGGGGTAAAGGGATCAATAACGATTTAAAGTCTCACACACAACACATCGAGAGGGGGCTGCTTCCAAATAGAGCACATTTCATTCATAATGCTGTAAATCCAAGCCCATTATGTATTCATGATTTGAATACTGGGTTGTGTGAAATCCCAGAAATAAACTCTAGACAAAGTGAATCTGTGAACTAAGGTGTAGGTCTATTAGGTTATGTTGTGGTGATCCTCGAGTTGGGGGAAGGGTGTTCATACTGGAATGCAAAATTAAAACCAAGATGGACAAGAACAGTTCAAAGCCATCAGGTGCTCAGTTTACAAAAAAAGAGAAAAGAAGAGGAGGAGAAACGAAAGATACAGGACATTGGATAATGGCAGGTCATCCTGAAACAATCCGAATCAGAATACTTTATTATTCCCTAAGGAAATTATGTGGGTTACAGTTGCTCCACGAAGAATTGGTAAAAATAGTAACAGTAACAGACTACTCCAAACTCCAAACAATACATTATGTTACAGATTTTAATATTAATTAGTCATTGTCAATTGTTGATTTGTCCTATTCTCATTGTATGACGAATTATGATGGCTGTTTATTAGCCATTTTCATACTATGCATACTCTCTCTCTCTTCATATGTGTGTGTGTATGGGGGGGGGGAGTGTTCGCCCAGGGCGCCAAACAGGCCAGTACCGCCACTGGATGTATGGTTTGGACACAGTGGTACTAAAAAAAAAAAGGCGACAGAGCTGAAGATCTAAAGATTTTCACTGGGAGTGACATGAGTGGACACTAGGGCACCAGCTACAAACGATTATTTTGATAGTCGACTAGTCACCAATTATTTTTGCGATTAGTCGACTAATCAGATCATGCATCCATTGAATGTAAAACGTACAGCTTATTGCACCAGCATGCATCTGCTCTTATATAACTATCATTAGCTTATAGCTTTAAGTGTTTAAGGTATGTGCTAACTAAAAATAAAGACAAGATGATAGTTTATTAAATTTTAATGAAGTTTGCAGATTGTTTTGGTGGAGTTTAATAAACTCAGCCGTCTGCTCCTTGCTATCTAAAATATAACAGGACACTGGAGTATATTCTCGAGCATCTCACACTTCTGATAATCAGTTGTCTGCTTAACGTTTATTCAGCTGTGTAAAAACTATAACTTTAATCTCAGCCAAACCGATTTACTCAGGAACAAATAAAATACTGAAAAAAGCCAAACAATAACATTTTTAAGTTATCTAAGTGACTTATATATCATGTTTAACCTAAGTAGCGAACGACAGCGGTGGGTTTGAAAACGATTTGCCGGGAGTCCGGTGTTCTCACCGGCTCTAGTGAGCCTGTAACCCCGGCTAGCTAACGAGCTAGTGGGTAACAGACCTCTCCGAAAACGTCGGAGCGCTTTTGAAAATATGTGGTGTCTTGATAAACTGAGCAGATATTTGAGGTTTACACAGCTACATTCTCGTCTGAAAATATGTTAAACGTTTATTTTGTGACCCAGAAAGAATAATAAGAGTAAAGTTAAAACTAACTAGCTGCCGCCATTGTTGGAAACTGAGCAGGGCGCTATGAATTCTGGGACAGTTTCTTCTTCTTCGGCGTTTAACGGCAGCTGGCATCCTTGTACATGCAGTGCTGCCATCTTCTGTTTCAGTCCGTTATTACACTCTTAAATCCTACTACTTAGTCCTGCGTCTTTTGGGATCTTACAAAGCTTCAAACGACGTGTCGACTATTAAATTAGTCGTCGACGATTTTGACAGTCGACGTAATCGTGACTAGTTGACTAATCGTGGCAGCCCTAGTGGACACCATTAGAAAGGAGAACATCAGAGGGACAGCTTAGGTTGAGCTGTTTAAGAGACAAGATTGAAGTGGTTTGGACATGTGTAGAGGAGGAATAACAAGAGATGTTGAATATGGAGCTAGCAGTCAGGAGGAAAAGAGGAAGAACAAAGAGAAGATTGATGAATGCAGTGAAGGGGGACACGCAGAAGGTTAGTGTGGCAGAAGAGGATGCTAGGGAAAGGTGGAGGTGGATAATCTGTCATAATCGGAGTCACCAAAAGAAGATCTTTCTGAAAACAGTGAGCTAAATCAGATTAATTAGAGGAAACTGAATGAGAATCAATATATTTTTGATATAAGGATTAATTCTTTTGATAGAAATTGCTGGGCACGGTGTATGAGGTCCTGTTTACCTAAACCAAACAGATAAATCCTACACAGATTTAGAGTCAGTCATGGGGCTGACCAGTTATTATTCTATCGGTTTAATCAGTTTATAGTAATGGGTAGCGCTAAACCAGTTAATAGTTATAGTTATATAATAGTTAGTACTCTGGAATCTTGGTTTCTTTTTTTAAAGACTACATTTACATGTAAACATAACCTGATAAACCACCATAAAAAATCAAATATTTCCGTGCTACTTAAATATGTATATTAGTTTGTTTCTCAAAGAAATTAAAAGAAATGGGTTATTTTCAGGAGATAAAACATGGTGGAGGGAAGGCAGGCACAATTTAAAATCACATATTTTCTTATACTTACATTTCATACAGACATATTTTATACTTTACACTAAAGCTTTTTTACTTTTTCTTTGTTGTTGTTGTTATTACTATTATTAGTAAAGCGCAGACAGGATTGCTTACAGAGATCGCGGTCTTACCTCATCCAACTCTTTGGACCCAACTACATTTCCCATAACCCCCTTCACTCAGGAAAATATTACGTCACTAAAACATGGCGGATTAACGTGTGCTTTGGGTCCGCTACTTACCACTTCTCGTCGGTAAATGAAGGCTTATTTCTTCCACAAAACGACATATTCTTAGTCAGGTACGTTAATACAAGTAAAGTAAAAGATGTGGACGCGATAAAAATATCAGTGAAGCGGTCTTAGCTTCAAAACGTCATGAAACGGGCGACCCAACGCATGCAGAGCGTCACGCTTAAAACTGTTTTTACCCGAGTTTGAGTCCAGCTTGTGCACTTTCCCAGTCTTTCTCCACCATTAAGATTGCATTTTGCGTAATTTTCACTGGTTTAAATTGTGTTTGTTGGCTTATTCCACGTCTGGCGGTGTTTCCGAGTGATTTTAAAGCGTTTGCCATCAAACTTAACGGCCTCTCGACTGTCGACGTCACCAGCCCTGTAAACAAAGTAGCTGAGTTTTGCATTTTTAAGTAAAAGAAGAGATCATTTAAATACTTTTTGTGCAGGCGAAGTTTATTGTTTTGTAGGCGAAATATGCCTAAGCTGCAGTAGAGTAAGCTGCTTTTTGTCAACACTGAGACGAAGCAAATGCATATTAGTGTCGAACTCCATCCATGGAGAGATATTTATGTGTTCATTTCTATTTAGCAAATAATTTCTTGAAAAGCTATATGTAAAGACGAGATTTGGTGCAGAAAAAGATCCCCACCTGTGACTGCTGTTCTGTAAGGGCATCTTTTCTTGGTTGATTTCCAGAGCACCTTTACAATACCTGAATACATTTTGATGGCGTATTAGGGCGTTAGATGGAGTTTAGCAGTATTTCATTTGCAGATTGATGTCATGGCTATTTGTTCAGTACTGATGCAGCTTTGCTTTCAGGTCAAAATGTTCCGTCGGTCAAGATTTAGTGTGCGTCCCAATGTAAGTACAGCAGGGCGATCAGCACCTCCGGAAGCAACTCCAGCAAATCAGGAGGCCAGTGAGGCCCAGAGGGAGGTTGGGGACAGCAACAATGCTAGTGCTCTGACGGATAAGTCCGACATTACCCTGTCAGAAAAAGCTGCAGCTTCAGTGTGAGTTTAAAGTAAAGTGTCTTTGAATTATTTTAGAAGCCTTAAGACTATTTGTTATGTTTGACAACAATAACTTTTCTTACTACCGTTTAGGGATGGCAGTGAGCAAAATGTGGATGGTACCAGCTCTTCAGTGGCTGTCCAAAGAAGGAAACGATTTTCTGTTAAGCCTAAAGTGGCCCCTGGCCGCCCCTCTGCTCTCTCTCGGACACCAAAGTCTCCCATCAAAGCAGTCTCTCAAACATCTGTTGATTGCTCTGGTGCGGGCCTTGACAAGGCAAAAGCATCCAGTCAAACGGGAACAACAGCAACTCCGAAGGGACTCCAGTCTCCAAGGCGACGCAGGCCTTCAGAAGACGGCAAGCTGCCTAAAATTCAACCTAAACCCACCTCCATTTCTTTGGACGCTTCAGAATCTTCAGCTGTTTCCTCAGCTGTACAGTCAGTAGAACAAACCCATCTTCCAGCAGACAGTAGCAAACAATCAGAGAACATTTCAGACAGACAAGTTAAGGAAGCTCCTCCCAGACCACCAGATAGACCCTCCATACCAGACAAAGAATCTACTGAACTATCGGAGAAAGCCAAAACACTTGCATCATCAAAGACTGTGCCTTCACTGACACCATCGGCACTCTCCCTGAGTAGACTTCTAAATGACCCATCAGACGTACAAAGGCTTGTGAAGGCTCAGAAGCTCAGAGATTTGCTCAGAGAGGAGAGACGCAAAGAAAAAGTGAGTCCTTGTCATTAACTAAGCATTTTTAGCCATCTTTTCACAGGTGTCTGAGTTAAATAATGTATTCATCAGATATAAACTGTTAGCTTTATCATGATTTGTTAACTGAAAGGTGTGATGTCATTTGATTCTGCAGAAACTTAAGAAAGCTAAGGCTGTTTCGAAGGTATTTAATTTAGATCCTGCCAAAATGACCATGCGGGACCTTATCCATTATCTTCCAACGTCTAACCCAATGACGTGAGTATCTTGCAAAGTTGTGAAATTCATGTAATTATGTGATGTTAAAGTATGGGGGAGGCCATTGTTCAGGAGGCAGGCAGGAGGCACGTTGTCTACTATTCAGAAGGTTGGTGGTTTGATGCTCGACTGCTCCGTTGTGCACGCTAAAGTATCCTTGACAAGCAGCTACAAGTTGCTTCCGATGTGTTCATCGGTGTTAATGTTAGGTAGAAAGCACTTAGATGCAAAAATGTGCTTTTATGAATGTGTGTGTAAATGGGTGAATGAGATATGTTGCATAAAGTACGCTCCTGTAGAACAGTCCAGTCCATGTACCATATATTTCACTTATGATGTTTTATATTGACGAACACTGATTTTACTTGAGAAAACTGAATTTTGAAATTCTTCCAGATCTGGTGTAGAAGAATTGACCCAAGAGAATGAGACTGTGCTCCCACCTTCACCAGGAAGAGAAGCGTATGTTTGTCCTGTTCTTTAAATCATGTTTTTTTTAAATGGTTTGTCTATGTTAAGCCTGTAATTCAAATGGAAATTACTTCAATGTTTGACATGCTTTTTTTGTCACATTTTCTTATAATATTTAAGTTTAAAAAGTTATGTTTTTTTTAATGCTGCAGAAGGACACACATGAACCATGTTCTCACTGTGTGCAATTGCTGATCATCTGTTGTTCCTCAAAGAAAGAGTCATAAAAACAGTTTTTCATCACAAAAAGTATTATGAAAAAAAATATGAATGAAACAAAACAAAGTTGAACACTAGAATTGAGTTTGTCCCAGCCAAACATTATTCGTTTAACGTGTTAATTCAGTCTGTTTGAATCACTGAAAAGTGACTGCACATCTGATACAACAGAGAACTTGGTTTAAGTGTTTTAACTTTTTGGCGTACTTAAATGTGGAGGCAGCAGTGCATTTTAAACAGTTTGTCTTTCAAAAGCTGTGGCTTGCTGCACGTTTCAGAATGTGTAGAAAGTTTGTATACCAGTTGCTTATAATAAATTGATTTTTCTTTATTTTCTTTCTTCTTCTTTTTTAATGTTTGAAGGTCTCCAGAGCAGGCACAGGAACCTGAAATCCCCCCTAATACCATGGGCAACACAGAAGAAGAAGCAGAGGAGGCAGAGGAAGAGCAGGAAGAAGCACTTATGGTTCCTCAAGTCAAAGTTGCAGAAGATGGCTCACTGATTATTGACGAAGAGAGGTTAGTAGAGATTTGTAGACCATTTGATCTGTATCCCCAGGCAGGGATAGCTCATTAGGTAAAGTGGTCGCGCCATGATTGGAAGGTCGGTGGTTCGAATCCACTGAACTGTTACTCTGAGGTACCCCTGAGCAAAGTACCGTTGTGATGGATTGGTGGCTGCTCACTGCTTCACTGAGTCAATGGGTTAAATGCAGAGAGTAATCGGCCTACAGGGGATTAATAAAGTATGCATTATTATTATTATTATTATTTTATTATTATTTTGCCCCATCCATATAAAATAATTGCTTTCCTATTGTGATATTGTAGAACGTTCAAACCATTTATAGGCTTTTTAAAACCCTTTCATCTTATCTCTCAGCTTAACTGTGGAAGTCCAGCGAGCCAAAGGGCCAAACCCAGCAGAGAATCGAGACCCCATCTTTGAACGAGGCTCCACTACAACTTACTCAAGTTTCAGGAAACTTAACCATGCAAAACGCTGGACCAGCGAAGGTGAGACAGCCACAATATTAAAGGAACCTTATGCAAAGCAGCACTGGCTTTGCAGAGCAAAAGCACGAGACATTGGAAACAAATACGTGAGTTGTGTGTAGAGCTGGGCGATAGAACGATAACGATATGTATCGCGATATAACTTTTTCTCGATAGAAAAATTCAACTATCGTGATAGACCTCGCCGCTCTCGTCCTCTTTAAAAAAAAAAAAAGGTCAGCCAATCCAAATTAAGTAGCGCAGAGCCGAACCAATCACAGCTGCAGCGTCACGTCACGTGACTTGTTACGTACAGCACAAGTGCCAAGCCGCACATGTGTATTTGTTTGGGAAGCAGCCAGCCACCGTACCGCCCGGGTAATGGAGGAAATGAGTGTGCCGACTAGAAAAATCAACCGAGCGTGACCGAAGGTTACCGAAGAGAAAACAGATGATGGTTCCAATGCCGGAGAGATTGTCGAACGGAAGAGCCATAGAAGTTCCGTAGTGTGAAGGTATTTCGGCTATTTCAAGTCTGACAAAAAACAGAGTAGTGTGCACTGTAAATTGTGCCGAAAGCAACTCTGGAAATACAATAAACTGGTGCATGCGCTACGTCCACACGTACCCGGGTATTTTTGAAAACGCAGATTTTTCTATGCGTTTGCACCTTTCATCCACACGTAAACGGCGTTTTTGGTCACTGAAAACGAAGATTTTTAAAAACTCGTAAACTTGCATTTACGTGTGGACTAGAAAAACGGAGAAAACGCAGCGTCAAAGGTGTGCGCATTTTTTGACGTCACACTGTGCGCCACATTATTGTTTCGGTGAAATGAATATTCTACAATACTGTTAATTCTACTCTCTGCAGTGTTTAAATGCTTACATATACACACAGTTACTGTCCCTCCACACATACGACTCGGTTCTGCTTCTATGCCCCAGCTTTGTTTACTTTTTCCCACCGAGGCTTCTAGACTTCTGATTGGCCAACATTTCTGCACGGTTAGGAATCTCGCTCCACCTGCTGCTTTGGCATGTTCATAGCAGCGTTTTCCTTCATTTCTGCCTTTATGTGTGGACGGGATTATTTTTTAAAACGAAAACGGAAAATCTCCGTTTTCAAAAATACCCGTGTACGTGTGGACGTAGCCTCAGTCTCTGACTGGAAGCGCTAATTCGTCATTCGGCTTTTGTCAGACTAAAGTAACTGTTAAAACTGTTTGAAAAGCTAAGCTATACAACAAGGAGAGATTGAGAATTTCCTTTTAGTTCTCAGTTTATTTGATATTGACAAAAGTTAGTCAGTTTTGTCTGTTCTTCTGTAAAACAAACTAAGATTTATTTTTAGAATTAATATTTTGTTTCTAAGTGGAATCGACAATTTAGTAGTCTGTTTCGTTTGTTCTATTTTGAAACTTAAACGCTTTAGCGGCTGCCTTTTGTGTAGTTTGCAATATTTGCCTTTATTTATCTGAAAAAGTCTCATGTTCCTTAAGTACATCTACCCTGTTGAACTTATTATGGGAAATAAATATTTAAATAAAAACAAGCTGCTGATTATTTCACATTTTACTTGTGAGCAACAGCACATTTAAATCTTACAAATATAGTTATTTGGCTTATATCGTGATAGATATCGTTATCGCCTGAAATGAAAAAAACATATCGTGATATGAAAAAATCTTATATCGCCCAGCTCTAGTTGTGTGATGGGTCTTGTTTCCCCGTCCCACGGATACTTTATCAGATTGGGATCTGAGGAGTTCTTAGGTTGGATCAATTCCTTGTGTTCTTTTTTATTTTCCTTGAGTCCTGCTTGAGCAGTTTTTGTTGTGTTGCAGGCAGCATTGTTCTTCTGAGGAGGCTATTGCTGTCAGGGACTGTTGCAACATAGATACTGTATATAATTTGGTGATTAGCAAAGTCCTTTTTTGAAGCCTTTACCTATTGCAGGTAAAGGCTTGTCTGCACTGACTCGTCTTTTCAGGTCCTGAAGCCATCTTTTATATACAGTCCGCAGTAATAGTTAAGAGTGTGGCATGTGTCTAATTGAATGCAGAAAATTATAACCACACAGTCGATGCTGTGCACTTCACATGTGAATGGTTATAATACAGTGGCTTATCAGGTAAGATAAGCCACATATATGGTAACATATTAAGTGTTTTTATTATTTTGTTTTGATGCCTTTTTTGTGACTTTTCTTCTTAAATTTGTTTTCATCAGAGACAGACATGTTCTTCCTGGCAGTTAGCATGGTGGGGACAGATTTTTCTATGATTTGCCAACTGTTTCCACACAGAGCTCGATCAGAGATAAAGGTCAGCGATAAATACAAGTATGCATGGTAAGAAAAAAGAGTTTAAAGTTGAACTAAATACACAGAACTGCAATTTTGAATTTGATCTTTCAGAACAAATTCAAGAAAGAAGAACGAGAGAATGTTTGGAGGATTGACAAAGCTATCAGTAAGTATTTAGTAATAATCTTCAAATGTAATTATTCACGTATGTCATTTAAAGGTTATATTTAATTGAAAATGGTAAAAAGACAATATATCAAATTTCAAAAAAAGAACGAATATAATATTAATTAGTAACATAACTAGAGAGAGAGGAGATTATGCAGCATAGTGGGAAATACACACGCGCACAAAGTTCTGTGTTTTTGTTTAGTTAATTATAGAATCCCAAGTGTTCACAGTATTGTATGTTTTTCCCTTTTTTCCCTTCACATTTTACACAGTTGCCAAACGTTTTGGAATCAAAATAACCGAATGATTAACGTTCTGTGTGTACATTCTTAAATTTAATTTAAGTTGGCTGATGATTGTTTTGTAGGAGAGAGGCGCAAACTGGACATAGAGTACTTCTCTAAGCTGTTAGAAAAGATTTTGGAATATCAGAGAAGTAAGAAGAAACTGAGATCAGTGGCTGAGAAGAAATCGTCCCAAAAGGGCAAGAGAAAGACAAAAGGTAAGATACAGTGGGGCAAAAAAGTATTTAGTCAGCCACCGATTGTGCAAGTTCCCCCACCTAAAATGATGACAGAGGTCAGTAATTTGCACCAGAGGTACACTTCAACTGTGAGAGACAGAATGTGAAAAAAAAATCCATGAATCCACATGGTAGGATTTGTAAAGAATTTATTCGTAAATCAGGGTGGAAAATAAGTATTTGGTCAATAACAAAAATACAACTCAATACTTTGTAACATAACCTTTGTTGGCAATAACAGAGGTCAAACGTTTACTATAGGTCTTTACCAGGTTTGCACACACAGTAGCTGGTATTTTGGCCCATTCCTCCATGCAGATCTTCTCGAGAGCAGTGATGTTTTGGGGCTGTCGCCGAGCAACACGGACTTTCAACTCCCGCCACAGATTTTCTATGGGGTTGAGGTCTGGAGACTGGCTAGGCCACTCCAGGACTTTCAAATGCTTCTTACGGAGCCACTCCTTTGTTGCCCGGGCGGTGTGTTTTGGATCATTGTCATGTTGGAAAACCCAGCCTCGTTTCATCTTCAAAGTTCTCACTGATGGAAGGAGGTTTTGGCTCAAAATCTCACGATACATGGCCCCATTCATTCTGTCCTTAACACGGATCAGTCGTCCTGTCCCCTTGGCAGAAAAACAGCCCCATAGCATGATGTTTCCACCCCCATGCTTCACAGTAGGTATGGTGTTCTTGGGATGCAACTCAGTATTCTTCTTCCTCCAAACACGACGAGTTGAGTTTATACCAAAAAGTTCTACTTTGGTTTCATCTGACCACATGACATTCTCCCAATCCTCTGCTGTATCATCCATGTGCTCTCTGGCAAACTTCAGACGGGCCTGGACATGCACTGGCTTCAGCAGCGGAACACGTCTGGCACTGCGGGATTTGATTCCCTGCCGTTGTAGTGTGTTACTGATGGTGACCTTTGTTACCTTGGTCCCAGCTCTCTGCAGGTCATTCACCAGGTCCCCCCGTGTGGTTCTGGGATCTTTGCTCACCGTTCTCATGATCATTTTGACCCCACGGGATGAGATCTTGCGTGGAGCCCCAGATCGAGGGAGATTATCAGTGGTCTTGTATGTCTTCAATTTTCTGATGATTGCTCCCACAGTTGATTTTTTCACACCAAGCTGCTTGCCTATTGTAGATTCACTCTTCCCAGTCTGGTGCAGGTCTACAATACTTTTCCTGGTGTCCTTCGAAAGCTCTTTGGTCTTGGCCATGGCAGAGTTTGGAGTCTGACTGTTTGAGGCTGTGGACAGGTGTCTTTTATACAGATGATGAGTTCAAATAGGTGCCATTCATACAGGTAACGAGTAGGGGACAGAAAAGCTTCTTACAGAAGACGTTACAGGTCTGTGAGAGCCAGAGATTTTCCTTGTTTGAGGTGACCAAATACTTATTTTCCACCCTGATTTACGAATAAATTCTTTACAAATCCTACCATGTGAATTCATGGATTTTTTTTTCACATTCGGTCTCTCACAGTCGAAGTGTACCTCTGGTGCAAATTACTGACCTCTGTCATCATTTTAAGTGGGGGAACTTGCACAATCGATGGCTGACTAAATACTTTTTTGCCCCACTGTACGTCAACGTGATTTCTTTTCTCGTGTGATCATTGTAGGCTGTATGTGAATATTTGGGAATTCTCCTTTAGCTTTTCCCAATTCAAAAGTCTATGTGCTCTTATTCCTTCTACAGCCAAAAAATCGGGAAGGAAACTGAGTGATGTGGAGGAGGAAGATGAGGAGGATGAGGATGGGAAAGAGATCCTGGGGTTGGAAGAGGAGGAAGAGGAAGGGGAGAAAGAGAATGAGGATCTCTGTAATGATGGAGAAATTCCTGTTTCTGACGCTAAGACAAAAAGAGGCAAAAGAAAGAACAGACAAGTTGCTCTGGATGAGGAACCAAATGACAAGAGAACCAAACGAGTGAGCACTGAGCAAGGTACAGGGACTGTGAGCGGTTTTGTTGTTACAAAACATGTAGGTATGTGGTGATTTCGTGGTAGCTACCTTTTGTCTAACTGTTTGTTTGTTTTTTTTAAATATTTCCTGAAAATTAAGGGTAATAACTTCCCCCCCCCCCCAAATCAGTACTCGTTTCCCCATGTTTTCTTGGCTTTTGTTAAAGTGCCACGCCATTTTTATTTTGCTTTTAAATTCTCAGATGAGGACGCCGTATGCGAAGATCCTGAGGCAGAGCTTCCTGACAACCACAAAGACTCAGACACGTAATGACACTAAAATCATATTGCTGTGAATATTATTTTTTTTGTACATATCTCTGCGATTAAAATCAGTTTCTTTCAAATGTTTAGGTCAGAGAAAACTCAAAATGCAAATACAGCTAAGGACACTGCAATCAAGCCAGCTAAACTCTCACGAGGCAGAGCATCAAAACCACTACTGCCTTTAGGCCGCAAATGGAGTAAAAAGCCTTCACCTTGTACAACAGCTAAAAGTACTTCATTGGATGAAGAAGATGAGAGTGTAAGTGGTTGAACTTGTAATAAGGTTATTTCACTTTCTGTTTATAAGCCTTGAAACCTTTTTATGAATACTGGCTTTGCTTTACTGAAACTTACTGTAGGTAAATAAAGATGCATCATCTTTAAGCCAAGCCAGCAGGGAGCCAGTCGGTGATGATATTTCCTCAGAAGGGGAGGAGGAGGATGCCATAGTTAAACCTCCAAGACCTACCAGGTACATGAATGTAATTTACTGAAAAACTCCCATTCTGACCGTGTATCCACTGTATCCAGCGCTTAACAAATTTGTTAGACCACCTTTCATAAAAATAAGAAAACACAAATATTTTAGAAATCTCTCATAAACTTTTTTAAAACTAAAAATTAAATATTTGTTCAGCATATTTGTCCAGGAGTGAAGGATTTCAAACTGAATTCATGTTTGTATTCCCAGATTTCAGCCGGCACACTAGACTTTTTTTGAGAAATTAGCAATTAATCAAAACAGTTAATCAATTAATTCAATCAAACAAATGTTTCTGTTCACAAAGCAAGCAAATAGCTGTAATTTGACATCTTAATAAAAAAATAATAATGTGCTTTACTATTTTTTTTCAGCATTTTTGTAAAGATGGTAAATTTGAAAATTGATGAATTACAATAAAAATTATTCCTTGGCTTTTAAAAAATGACTTTGATTAAAGAGTTTAGACATACTGATGGATTCACCATTACAGAAACATATGAAAATGTTTTTTGTAATTATCAATACTGTTAATACAGGGTTTCTTGTCATCTAACATTGTCTGGTGGGCTGATAGATTTAAGAACAATATTCCTATTGATCATGAATAAAGTGTTTTTATTAGTGTTTCATTTTGTTTTGTAGATGTGGTAGAGTGCCTAAACCCATCAAGCCCTTGACTTATCCAGCCAAAGATGAAGTACACTCCTCTGCATCTGAAACTACACCAGCCTCAGCAGCTGGGTCCACTGCATCTGCTGCTAAACCAAAATCCCAACAGGCAGCCAAGAAGAGAATCCTACCACAGCATGATTTGGCCCCAAAATCCAAAAAGTGTAAACTTGTCACTCTCACAGCTTCTCAGACAGAATTTAGTGACGAGGACAGTCATCAATGGCAGGATGAAGAAGTGGAGGAGGTGGAACTCGCAGGTAGCCCCAGTAAAGACAGCAGTGCACCTGCGTTTGTGCCTGCCGGCCTGCACACTCCTCGTCCTGAGATTAAAGAAGTGGATGAGACAATTGCTGAGGTATGATAAACATTTTCTCCATCACATGCCTCACTAAAACACCAATCATTCTTTTTATTTTGAAATAATTCCCATGACAAACATTTTTATGTTTTGCTTTACTTTTTATTTGCGCATGGTTTTACATTCCAATCTTCCTCTGACTCCTCCTATGCCACCTGTAGCTTGATATCTTGGCCACTATGCCTGATGTTTTGGGCATTTCCCAAGATGCACTTTGCCCCGATTCTGCTTGTGAGCAGGCACAACATGAGACAGGGTCAGCTGAACCATGTGAACATCAGTTGGACCTGTTGATTGTAAGTGACCTATGCTTAAGAAGTAGTACCAAGTTAATTAAATCATTAACCCCAATAACAGATCTGGGGTTAATGATTATCATTCCAGAGCACTAATCTTGAAAACACAATTTTATCTATTATTAAAGGCTCAAAACTGAGTAAGTTCAACCTTTTATTTTTTTCTGCAGTGTCTTTCCATTTTTGTTTTGAATACATGTATTCAGTATGTGGTTGAATTACTTACACAGCAATCAGGCAAAACATTATGGCCACAGACAGGTGAAATAAATAACATTCATTATCTCATCATTGCACCTGTTACTGGGTGGGTTAGTGAACATTTTGTCCTCAAAGTTAAAAAAAAATTGAGGGCAAAATGTAAAAGGATTTGAGTTTGACAAGACTCTTTTGGGACTTTCTCGGTCTGCAGTATTAGTCAATGAAGGAAGAATGGTGAACCAGCGATAGGGTCCTGATAGGCTCACTGCTGCATGTGGGGAACATGCATCAGTGAGCCTTGGCCACCAATGACCAAGGCTGGCTTGTGTGGTCCGATCCAACAGATGAGCTAGAGTATCTCATATCAACAAGTTAATGCTGGTTCTAATTGAAAGGTGTCAGAACAAACAGTGCATCACAGTGTATGGAGGTGCATACCACAGACAAGCCAGGGTTCACATACTGACCCCTGTCCTTCACCGAAAGTGCCACTTGAGCATCAGAACTAGACCATTGATAGAAGAAGGTGGCCTGGTCCAAATAATCACATTTTTTTTAATGTCACGTGGTTGGGTGCATTTGCGCCTCTTACTTAGGGAACACCAGGATGTGCTATGGGGGGAAGGCAAGCCGCCAGTGGCAGTGTGATGTTTTGAGCAATACTCTGCTGGGAAACCTTGCGTCCTGCCAACCATATGGATGTCACTTTGTCATGCACCACCTCCCTAAGCACTGTTTCAGACCACCTTCATTTGGCCTCATTTGGAATGATAATGCGCCCCGCCACAAAACTAAAATGGTTCAGGAATGGTTCAAGGAGCACAACAAGGAGTTTGAGGTGTTGACTGACTCCCAGATTCCCCAGACTGCAGTCCAATTAAGCAGCTGTGGAATGTACTGGACAAACAAGTCTGATCCATGGACAGCCCAAATTTGCAACTTATAGGACTTAAAAGTTGCTAATATCTTGGTGCCAGATACCACAGTACAGCTAGAGACGTTCTATTGGAGTCCAAGCCTCGACAGACCAGGGCTGTTTTAGCAGCAAAAGCAGGATTAACACAATATTAGGCCTGTGGTTATAATGTTATGCCTGATCGATGAAAATTATAACATGCATAAATAACAATGTGGTTTGTAGTAAACCAGTTCAGTGATCAATAAGATTAGAAAGGTGCCTAAAATGTCATCTTTATTTGCTATACAGACAACTGTAGATGTACATATCTGTACAGATGTAGAAAAGATATTGTAAATGAAGCAGTGTACTGTACTTCATGTTTTTGTAAAACAGCTTTTGTGAATAGAAAGGAGAGCTTTTGGTGTTATTTATGATATGTGTGTTTGCTTTGCAGGATGTTATAGAATTTATTTCTTCAGAACATGCAGAAGGTATGTTGAAGATGTTTTATGATTATTTGCTTATGAATTTTATATATAGTTTTAGATTTAAAGTTCATATTTTTTGTTTGTCTTTTTATTTCAGTATCTGAAGATCAGAGCTACAACGAGGCTGCTCAAACCCTGCTGACCATCGGAAACCTGAGTCACGTCTCTCAGTCGGAACAGAATCAAGTAGACATACGAGATCATGTAACAGGTTAGAAAGACAGAAAAGAGTCCTTATAATGGACAGTTTCATTTGTTGTTAGACTGAGCAACAGTCAATGTAAAATGTGCCATTATATTTAACTGCAGGGACGGCATCAGCTGATGTGAATGAAACCACCCACCTAGAAAAAGGGCTTGTTTCCGATGCTGCTGTACAGGAAGAAAGTGCCACTCCTTCCGTGTCTGCATTTGATCATGATGTCACACAGACATCGGCGACTGTGGCCACTGTGGAACAACAAGTTAGCAAAACAGTCAGTGATGAAATGGCAGTTAAAACCAGTGATGAGCCACATCCAGAGAGTTCAAACAAAAATACTCTACAAACTAAGAGAGGTCACTTTTCCAAAATAAAACCTAAACCTAACCTTAGCCGAGTCTCCAGGACTGTACAATCCAAATCCCAACCAGATATATCTGCAGCAAGGACAGCTGAAGAAAGCCACAGAGAATCTGCTAACATTAAAGACTGTTCTCCAGCATTGCTAAAAGCTGACATTTCCTCTACTGAAGTTAAATTAACAGCAAAGCCATCTGAGAGTCAACCAGATATTGTTGGGGTTGAATCAGTTGCAGAAATCCAGTTCCAGAGTCACAGCTTTTCTGAATCTACATTTGAACCACATAGGGATCAGGCCACGAGAGAGACAAAGTCATTATCTGAGCCCACAGATGAAAAACTTGCTTCCCATGTTGAACCTTTTGAGACTGGTTTTAAGGATCCGCCAAACTCTGACTCACTCATCACAGAGGTTGAAGAGGAGTTATGTTCAATTGTGTCCCCAGCCAAGGAGAGCAGTGATAAACCTACGGGTGAAACACACGCAGGAGAATTATCTGTCACTGAAAAAGGAGAAAGTGAAGTCTCAAATACTTGCCAATCTAGAAGGAGTCGATTACCAAAATTCAAACCCAAGCCAAATCTGCTACAGACATCAAGAACTGCAAGATCTAAATCCCAAACCACAAAGCAGCCTGAAGAGAGAGACCCCATCCCAACGCAAGACCCCAAATCTCGCAAACAATCAAGATGCTTAACCACAGAGGATGAACAACCACGATCATCATGCTCTGCTTCTCCTGAAAAACATGTAGAAAGTGTAGATACTCTTTTACCAACAACCACAGATGGTAGACCGGACTTAGGTGCAGTAATAACGGATTGCGGTCCCTCACAATGCCAGAACTTGGAATCTGAGTTTGATCTCAAAGGGAATCAAGTCACTAATGACACAAAGTCGTCATCTGAGCCCACAGAGGAAAAAGTTCAGTCCTGTGTTGAAACAGCCAAGAGTGTTTTCAATAATTCAGCAACATCAGACTTGGCGATCTCAAAAGTTGAACAGGAGCCATGCATAGAATCAGAACCAGGTCAAGAGAGCGCCGAGAAACCTCCTTCATGTGTTTCACATCCAGAAGATTTACCTGTCAGGCAAAAAGAAGTGAACAAAGACACAACTCCTTCACCATCTAGAAGGAGTCGAATGCAAAAGGTCAAACCTAAACCAAATTTAGCACAGTCCTCAAGAATTTCAAGGTTTAAACCTCAAACTGTAAAATCGGTTTTAGAGAAGGACTTAAGCCCAACTTCAAACATGAGATCACCTGAAAAAACAACAGCAAAGGTGGAACCACAACTAGTATGCACCCTGTCCTCCGAAAAACTGAGTGAAAACGCTGACCCTGCTTCAGTTTTAAAACCATCAATAAATATAGTTTCTACACCTACACTCTCGGAGGAGCTATCAACAAATGAGGAGTCTAGTTTAACAAATGTTAGACTAGACTTGGGTGCAGCAACTTCAGATCAGAGTGCCTCAGAAAACGTGAACCTCTCTGCATCACAATTTGAACCCAGCAGGGATCAGGTCAGCAGCGAGACAAAGTCAGCATCTGATCCAGAAAAAAATATGCCTTGTATTACCACATCTGTGAGTAGTTGTAAAAATGTGGTAGCACCTGACTCAGCAGTCACAGTCTCACAAGCTGGGGAAGCAGGTGATGCAGAATCAGCCTCACCCCAAGAGAGCAGCGTCCACCAGGCTGTTCTTGTTGCACCTGTTCAAGAGTCACCGCTTAATCAAGAAAAGAGTGAAGCTGCTTCTCAGTTGAGGAGTCGTCGATTGCAAAAAATCAAACCCAAACCAAACCTGCCACAAACACCAAGAACTATGCAGTCAAACTTGCAATCCACAAAAGACCCTGTTATACACACGCAGGTTGTGGAAAAACCCTGTAGCCAGACTTGTGTGTCTGAATCAAGTGACTACAGAATGAAAGATGCAGAAGCCCAGCCATCTTGCAGTCCTACCTCTCCAGAAAAATCAAATGAATTTAAAAGTCCTGATGCTTATTCAGTTTCTGAACCATCACTGGAATCTGGCTCTTCTAATAAATGCCAAGAGGAAATATCTTCATCAGAGAGGGAAAAGACAGATGCTGTATGTGGCCCAATGTCAAGCGCAGTGAGCTTGGAACAAAATATCCCACAAAGATTGCGGCGGTTTCCCAAGGTCAAACCGAAACCCAATTTGGGATCATCCTCTAGAATTACACAGACAAAACTACAGCCAGCTGATATCAGTAAATCTGCAGAACATGTTGATACAATCTCAAATATAGCACCAGCACAAGACCCTGGGGACAATAATGATGCACAGAAATCTGTGAAATTGCCAGAGAAAAACCTAACATCAGGACATTGTTCAATAAATGTAGAAGTCTGTTCAGTAACATCTCAACCTGTAGACTCGGAGAAAGCACTGGGCACCTTAGACAGTAAGGATCCCCATCCAAATGATCCCAGCTCTCCTCTTGGATGTTTGGCACAAGTTAATGAACAACAAAGTGAACATGACCATCATTCAAGTAATTCTGAAGTCCCTCTGGTTCCTGTGAACCAAGTGTCTTCTACCCAGGTAAGCTCAATAATGACTCTGTTTTGTCTGGTCTTTAATCCTTTTACAAGCTTTGCAATCAAATCTGTTAATGTTGTGTCAAGACTTGCTAATTAATACAAGTTAATATTATATATCCAATTCTAACAGGGGTAGTTAGAGGTATTCTCCGGTAGTCAGTAGTTTTAAAGTGAAAAAGTCTCTCTTGAGTTTCCTTAAATGTTTCTCTAATTCTCCTAATCCTAGAATACATCAACATTAAGTACAAACGACATCCAAAGTTTTCCAATATTTCAAGAGAGTAAGTCAATCATATATTATGTTCCAGTCATATCACTTAAGTTTTGTGTAAACTTTATATAATGTTCTTCTTGATTTGATTATTTATTTATTGGTTTTTTTCTTTTTTTAAATTTCAGTGCTGCCAGAGAAGGTGCCTTCAGATCCCGACGAACCATTTTTCATCCTCTCTCTGACTGAGATCCCGCTGTCCTCATCAGGGGAGGTGGTGAACAGTGCAACTGAGAACCCCTCTTGTCTTTCTGTAGCAGAGTCATCAATACCTCAACCAAGGTTTGTCTGCTTTTAATCAATTAGCTGTGTGAGCAAGCATGTAGTCTGTTTAGTTTGGTGTCTAATTCTGTGCCTTTCTTCATCCTTTAGTGGTGTTTCTGGAGAGAGTGTGGCAGCGGCAGGAGAGGGGTCTCTGTCTAATGTCCCCATGCCCATGTTCAAAGAGATAAAGAGTGTGACAGGCCTCATCAGTGTGGAAGAGACTGTGCTGAACCCATCTACACTGATTGTAAGTAAAGCTCTAAAGAAGAACTGTTGGCGGTCAGAATGTGATTTTTTTATTTTTTTAAATCTTTTTCACATGCTGTGTTTTTCCATCCATCAGGATCATAACATTCAGAAAACAGTGGATCCACAGGGTAGAGTGACTGCATTATTCTGTCACTTTCAAGCTACTGATTGTCATGCTGCTTCATGCTGTGTAACTTTAATTTTGTGCTTTAATTGAGCAGAACATACTACAGACAATCCACCAAAGTTTCCAGATGCCGTGGACAATAATGAGCCCGAAGCAGCACTTAACAAGCAGAGACAAACAAGTATTGGAAGAAGAGGTATGCAGAGGATAAATACATACTCACCAAATGCACTTTAAAAAATGTGTGAACATTTTTCTAATGTGAACATTAAATGTTGCTTTTTCACCCTGTATGAATCTTTCAACCAGCCAAACTGCAAGTTAAACCTAATGCAGCGAGGAGAAAACAAACCAGCAAGACCAAGTCAATGAAAGCAGCGGAGTCAGCGCCTACCCAAACAAACACCACCCAGGAGCCAAAAGCCAGTGATGCTGTCATGGAAGCACAAAGGGGAAGCTGCAGCCGTGATGAGGAGATTGTGACAGATGGAAAAGGCACTACCAGCAGCTTAGAAGCTCAAACTTCACAGAGGCGTGTGAGGTGGGTGAAGAACGGTTTCATTTTGAAAAAATTCACATTGGCTTCTATCAATTATTGAGAAACGTTTAATTTTTCCTAATATCTAACAGAAAACCCAAAGGCTCTCTTTCCTCGCTTTCTGTAACAAAGAAAACCAGCCTTCCACAAAATCTTCCACCTAGCAAACCAGTTTCCAAGCGATCTAAGCTTAAAATGCCACTGACTGAAGGACAACAGTCTTTGCTAGAGCCTGTAGCCTCCACATCACATGATGTCCCTTCCACACAAAGCTTGACACAGACACTAAAAGAAACCCGTCCAGCATCGATTACACTGCTAACACAAACAGCAGTGAACATCAGAGAGACCTGTGATCAAAGTCCCAGGAGCCCAGATCCTAGCACTTCACAGTGCACAGAGGTAAGAAAGCTACAGGTGGATTGAAGCTGTTTTTCCATTCAGTGTAATTCATACACGCTCACATGGAGATGTGCTCTGTTTTGTTCCTTCTTAGCAGGATGACTGTGTGGACAGCTGTGCTCTTGAAGAGGAGCCCACCAGTGTGTCTCAGTACTTCTTAACCAACATTTTCACAGAAGTGGATGAGGGGTAAAAGCCACCTACGTAGTTGGATTAAGAAGTGGAATTTGTTGGCTTTTCAAATTTTTATTTCTGTAAATAATAATTTATAACTGAAAAGTTGTTGTTGTTGTTTTTGCTTTTAGTTTTAATTCTTTCTTCACCATACTGATGAATGCAGTTTCACATTTGCAAACATTTACTAGAGTATCAGTTTGTTGAAACAACATTTTAAACCTCCGTTAGTTTAAATATTAAAGCACTGTACAAATGGATAACAACATTTGTGACTCATAGTTTGACTGAAGTGGTGGCAGCTTTTGCTGAATTTTTCATAAAAAATACTTCAAACCTCAGATGTCTTACCTATTTTTTTTTCTTCCTTTTGATACAACTGTGAATTTGTAAATACTGTACATGGTAGCAACTTCTTTTTTTTATATATATATATTTTTTGTCCGTTCTTGATTAATTTTCAGATGACTTTGACCTCAGGAAGAAAAACACAGTTCGGTAGATTAAGACCATGTACAGTTGTACATTTCAGTGTAAAGCCTTTTTTAATGTCTCTTCTGTGTACTTTAGAAATGTAACACATGTGGAAAATAAAGACAGAAATTCTGTTTAAAAAAAAAAAAGGAACCCATTCAAAACAGAATAATCAAACTATCAAAGAGTTTCTGCTGTATGTTAATATGTTTATATATAGTGTTGAAATAGTGACTGTACCACACAGTTATGCACCGTTTGACTTCTTGTTTCATAAAAACACATTGTGTTTTCTACCCTAAGGGTTACATTGGCTCACTGAAAGTGAAAGATGTAATTCTGTAAGATCTGAATAAAAAGTATTACACCTAGATTTGTCTTGTCTTAATGTACATGCATGCTAGTTTGCTGTTGAAAATGGGTTTACAGCCTGCTGATGAAACAAAAAAGCAAATGATAACAAAGATGCTTAAGAATGAGTTAGGACCTAACTGTAAGCTAACATGTTGAGCATCACTTCCCTTACAACTGCTGATCCAGGCACCTTGTACTAACTAGATAATGACAAGTTGCTAAACCCAAGTAATCATAATTTGTGGCATTAAAACTGCTAATCATGTATTATATGTTACCCCAACATGTGCTGCTGATTAGTTCTCATTACTCAAGTACCACTTCACCATTACTTACCAGTTCTTTGTAAATTTTAACAAGAGTGAAGCCCTGCACACTACTTCAGGATCACCTCATTGCTATGCAGTAATTCTCCCTAGTTTGCCACAAAGGTAGCCGAAAATGTGTTTAATTGACAAGCCCTGGTTTATTTTGAGTGTCGCCATTAATTTCATGATAATCTATAACAGGTTGGCAAATATGTCATGTAGTTTTGGATACTGGATGCATATTTACAATGTTCCCTTGTTTATTGTTGTTCCCCAACGGTATCATTGTTCTGAACAAAAATAGTTCTCTTATATTTTATGGTTTGCCCGTGTTTGAATTGCTCTATATTTAGGTGTTTGTGGTACTTATGCTGGAGCTGATGGCTAAAAGACTTAAAACGTTTGAGACTTTAATCCCTCATGCTGCAACCTCTTGTAGGGAGGCTTAAGACTGTTTTGATCTCTCTGTTGAGCAACTGACTGCTCCGTCTGCAGGTCCACTCTTAACGCCGTTTCACTCAGCTATGAGATTATCAGTTCGCTCAGTGTACTTCCTGACTCAGCGGTGGTGGAACAGTCCTCTTACGTCCTGCACACAAGGAAGATGAATAATAATACGCAGGTTAGTAAAACCATATTATTTTTATATTGACTGACTTTTAGATTAATGTAAATAGTGATTTGATACATTACTTTTGATGATATCTAAAAATCTAGGTGTAAAATGTAACCTTAATTGTTAACTTCATAGATCTATAAATATCTGAACAAGGAATGATGTCCATGCATAACAGACAGCCTATCAAAAAAACCAAAACAATTTTAAATGGTATTTTTAGCACCTTGTTGCAAAAACTCATCAGAATGCCAAAACTATTTAGCTAGCATGGTGTGAAGTGTGACCTCAAAGAAATTGAGGAAACTGGACCAGCTGAGCATAAAAGAAGATGTTGCAGGCCTAAAAACTATCTACAGCAGAAAACAGCATTCATTAAGAAAGGGGGAATAAAATAAAGCAAAGACTTGACACAGGACCTGAGACATGCAGGTGGCCCTTCAGATGATCCATCTACTGCTCACTGAAACTTAATCAGAAATAAAGAGTAAGAATCACCAATTCTTAAGGAAGAGAATACAGGAAGAAAAGCCGTAGCTATGCCAAACAATGCAAAAACTGGCCTGTGACATTGACATTTTTATTGACATTTTTAGTTAGTTTAGTTTACAAAAACAAATAATGATATGCTGTCAGTCATGGATTGGCCTCCTCTGAACCCAGACTTCAAGATCCTTGAAGCAGTGTGGGATCATCTTGATACAGAACAAAAAGCAGCCCACATCCAAAGAAAAGCTTTGATTGTTCTTCAAGAAGCCCGGAGAGCTATTCCTGAAGACAAAGACGTTACAAGAACGCTTGTCTAAGAGAACCGAGGCTGTGATCAAGGATAAAAGTGGTCATACCGAATACTGGCTTTCAAGCTCAATAAAATAACACAAACTATGATTTTGCCTTTATAATATATTTCAATTAATGTTTGCAAGTTTCAATTAATTGCTTAACCTATTTCCCATTTTCCATGCACACATTTGCCACTGTACTATATGTGAAAGAAAAATTAAATTACTAAAACATATTTCTAGATCTGGGAGAAAAACAACTCTAAAACTAGAGTTTGTTTAATTATTTGAGCTCTGTTCATAGTGAATTACACATACCAACAAGGCTTAGACTCAGAAAACATGACTGAATTATGCAACAGTCCTCTGATCATTAAAGCTGTACTTCACCTCAAATGATGACTTGTTAATCACTTCAGAGGAGTGTGAATAAGAGTTCTTTGTCAAACAGGTCTGATAGTTAACAGCAGTAAGTACATAATGATTGGAAATTTACTATTGATAGTCATGCTTCCTGATGTGTGTCTACTCACGTGCACTTTAGATCTTTATGTTGTAATGCCCACATTGTGGAGTAATAAACCAGTACTCTCAAACAGAGAAAAGCTCATTAGGAAATGTGCTTCTAAGTGGATGGTGCATAAAGAATTCCTTGAAGGAATTCAATCTGCTGCACATGCACTTTGTGCTTGAAACACACTACTATATTTATACTTCTCAAAAACATCCTTGTTAACACAAACCTTTAACAAGAACCTTGGCACTGCTTATATATCCAAGGATTAAAGTGATGCACCAACATCTTCTGAGCTCTTATGTAACAGCTGGTAATTAAAGTCAATAGCACAAAATCTTCGACAATGTACATAAGATCATAGTTCTAAAATGATGTAAGATGTAGCCCTTTGAATTCTGATATCATTGTCTTTTCTTTTACACAAATCTGTGGCAGGATACTGCAGTGCTTCAGCACATTGAGAGGGAGGTACGCATGCGTGAAGGAGCTTGCAAGCTACTGGCAGCATGTTCCCAAAGAGAGCAGGCCCTGGAGGCCTCCAAGAGCCTCCTAACCTGCAATACCCGCATTCTGGCCTTGCTCAGCCAACTACAGAGGATGAGGAAAGTACAAATCCTACAAAGTGTGGGATGCAGGTCAGATAATTGAACTATATACTGAGGATGATGTAAATATACACTTGTATCATAGAATAGAAACAAATCATGTTTCTGCAAAAATCCATGCCTCTAGCTAGCAATTAGAGTTCAGCTAAGCTGACTGTTTAAATGGACCCCAACCCCAAACCTAACCTTATTCTGTGTGGTTGATTGACATACTACGTGATTTACTGCAGGCCATCTGACGATCTGGTGCCATGTACAGGAAAAGTAGCACTTTCAGGTGTGTTTTAAAAGATTTCTAAAAGTACTTCAACTAGCCTTTTACATTTCTAACACCATGATGTGCACTCTCTAGACCTGCGAATCCCCCTCATGTGGAAAGACTCAGAGTACTTCAAAAACAAAGGAGGTAAGTCAAAATGAAAAAGAGCATGTGATAGCATCTGGTGCATTTTTTGGTTTACACTATGTGCACTAAATCCCTATGTACTGGCTAAACACACAAAATATTCTTCATTCCCAATATATAACAAGTGTTTACCTAAAGTTCTTACTTTCAGAACTACATCGCTGTGCCGTATTCTGCCTGATCCAGTGTGGCACAGAGATCCATGACACTGACCTGGTGATGGTAGACAGGACACTAACTGACATCTGTTTTGAAGACACTATAATATTGTGAGTCAAGTGTTTTTTATTTCAGTTTGAAAGCTAAGTTTCTGCTTTCTCATCCTCCTTAAAAACACATTCGCAAGCTTTTGTTGAAAAAAAAAAAGTAAATGCATTTTCTCTGTGTGAGCAGCAACGAGGTAAGTCCAGGGTTTCAGCTTCGCGTTGAGCTGTACAGCAGTTGCGTGGTCGATGAATTCTCCCCTGGGGCCATAGGATCCTGGAGAGTGAGCCGTCTGGGGGGCTCTTTGGGATGCTCCTCTGGGAAAAAGATCCGTGCTGCATTCGAGTCTGCAGCTGTTTGCGGATCCATTTCCAGTGGAGATGTAAGATCCGGAAGCGTGCCACCAACATTATCACCTGACCTGTTGGCACTGTGAGTATGACACTATAAGGAAACATTTTATGGTGTCGCTTGGAAAAAAAAAGCAACAACAAAAAAAAGAATGATTGTGCAAAGTTCTTTCTTTCTCAAGGGGACCTAAGTACAACCTTTTGGCTCACACAACCCTGAGAATTGAGCATGTCCGGGAAGGTTTCAAAACGCACGATTTATCACTTTCAGCGACAGGTGAGTCTCCTGTCCTGTCATTTCCTCTCCTCTCTCCTCCTTAAAATCTAAATATACATAAATAATGAATCTTTTTAAAATTCCTAATCCTTTTAAATGTTTTGCCAGAGGATAATCCATTCTGGTTGCCTTTGTACGGAAGTATGTGTTGTTGCTTAGTTGCTCAGCCTCTGTGCATGATTCAGCCAGTGATAAGTGGCCAAATCAAAATCAAGGTGACAGAATTTTTTTTTTTAATTGTTCAATATTGTTATTCATTTATCATTATTATTCACATTATGACTTTTCTCACTGCTCTTGCTCAGCTCAGCTCAGAAGAGGACTGTAATTATTCTGAAACTGTCTATGGTGTCCTCAAGAGGCAAGCCCTTCTCTGTTATCAAAGTCAAGAAGGCCTGGAGTCTGAGGACAATCCCTTGCTTGAGATTCCAATCACAAAGGTTGGTTCTAAACAAGCAAAGTCTGATGAATAAAGGCAGTGATTCATTTAGCATTTTGCCAGTGTTGATTATAATTACACACCAAGGCCACTAGAGTGCACTGACGAATTATTTAGTGGAGAGGAAAAGTGTTGTAAGGGTGAGGAGACTGAAATATTTTGCACAGTTCAAAACAGCTTTTTTAAAATTATATAGATAGCTCTAATTAAAATCAGTCATGTATGTTCAAAGCTAGAGATAAAAAAAAAAAGATAGCATCTCCTTGAATCCCCTCTTATTTCTACCCTTTTAAAACCAAAAATAATTTTCTGTTTCGGCAGGGAACAACACTGAGATTACGAGCTCTTTTTAAAAAGATGTTGGTGTATCAGAATCACCACTGTTGCAAGGATAGACTCACCACAAGACAGACTAGGTTCAACTGAAGAAAATCTGAACTGCAAACACTTGAGTATAGATTTTCTCTTTACGTGTGAGATTTTCAGGGAGCCTTGTTTTTGAGAAGCTCAATTTTAACATGTGATACAATTAAATGGTGACTTTGTGTTGTGGGTATGCTCAGAGCAGCATACCCACAACACGAAGCTTGGCAGCTTTTGCAGGTGAGCATCATGGAAACATACCATGGAATTTCTCTCTATTAGCTAACAATGACCATTCAGCCTTTTTAATGCACTATGGAATGCAGTGATGAGCAGTTTATTGCCTGTGATGAAGCCATTTAGGTAATACAAAAGGTATTTCAGTAGATCAGCTGTAGCGTTGAGGCTACCTGCAGTGTCTCAGCTTATTCTTTGTTTTTCCTCCCAGGATACCGTTGTCTGTATGTCTGACAGAGATCCTGCCAATTGCCAGAAAATATACATCAATACACAACGTCAAGGGGAGGACATAACTTATGTGCTTACCACATACACACTTGAAGACACACAGCACTGGAGGAAGGCCCTCTGTCAGCACATCTATAGCATGAGTGAGGCCTGAATGAACTCTTTGTTTCTTTTGCTTGTTTTTTTGTTTTTTTAAGTTCTTTGGGCTTTACAAGCACGGACAGTCAAATCCCTGGCATGACCTACCAGCAGAACTTCTTACACAATCTTTACACAGAGTGACGCTGGATTTGCAAGGGAGACGTTACAGGGATGTTTGGTCTGTCCTGTTTTTACTTCAACGAAATTATGAGTACGTTTATACAAGAACAGGGTGTGCACCAAACTAAACCAACAAGTGTGAACACTCTTTGAACAAAGAAAGTTCACACTTCTGCCAAGCTTGCATAATCCCCCAAAATACGATATCAAACTTGCAGGATGATTGTAATGAAATGTTTTGGAGGTGTGCATGCACCAAAAAGCACATGTGCAGCACAGTTCACAAGCCCATAGACATCTGAAACTGATCACACGATTTGTTGTTCTGTTGCAACTTTGGATTTTTTATGATGCTTTTTTGAAACATAAGGAGTTTAAAAACAAAAAAGACAGCATTTATATCTTCATTAAACAAAGAAGGTGCAACCGGTAGGTGAAATAACCTCATATCACAATCTGTTTATTAGTATTCACGTGTATCTCGGCTGTAAGAACTTCTGGTTTCAATTGGATGTACGGAAAAAGTGACGATATGATTTCATTAACTTTTATCGTCTTTGGGCGGAGCCACGGTAGTTGTTTTCCCCACTTTTTTTTTCAGTCTGCTTACATAAGATAGTTGATAGTTGCTTGCAGTATCGTGTTGAGGCCTGATTACTGAGAATGTTGTAGGTTTTCATGCCTAGTGCTAAGTTATAGCAGGGCTTTGCCAAAACGTAAAAGTATTATTCTAAGATGCACAATCTTGTTTTTGATAAGGTTCCAGGAGCACAAAAAGAAAATCAAATCAGAAAGTAGCAGCGTGGAAATCAAGTAACTCATAATTAGCTTCATTCTAACTTCATTCTTATTTTTGGGCGATGCTTTTTAGCTTTTATTTTGATAGGACAATGGTGAGAAGGCAGGAAAGCTGGGAGAAAGACTAAATGGCTGCTTCAAGGCAAAGCCAGGCCTCTGCATTTAAGCTGGTGGTTAACTAACACATTACAAGGTTTGCTGTATCAGTGGGTGCAGATTCATACAGTAAATATGCAACACATACAGTATGCCACCTCCTCATATTTCTTTGCATGACTGACAAAGAAAATACAGATTAACATAGTTGCAGTCACACCTGTGTTTTAATACAATAGAGCTAGACAAACAAAGTGAAATTGAATCAAACTCAGTCTCCATTCTTATGAATGGGTGGAGGCTACATATCAGGTTTACAGTCAGGTCAATAAATATTGGGACATCGACACAATTCTAACATTTTGGGCTCTATACACCACCACAATGGATTTCAAATGAAACGAACAAGATGTGCTTTAACTGCGGATTGTCAGCTTTTATTTGAGGGTATTTACATCCAAATAAGGTGTAGGAATTACAACAGTTTGCATATGTGCCTCCCACTTGTTAAGGGACCAACAGTAATGGGACAATTGGCTTCTCAGCTGTTCCTTGGCCAGGTGTGTGTTATTCCCTCATTATCCCAATTACAATGAGCAGATAAAAGGTCCAGAGTTCATTTCAAGTGAGCTATTTGCTTTTGGAATCTGTTGCTGTCAACTGTCAAGATCCAAAGAGCTGTCACTATTAGTGAAGCAAGCCATGATTATGCTGAAAAAACAAAACAAACCCATCAGAAAGATAGCATAAACATTAGGAATGGCCAAAACAACTGTTTGGAACATTCTCAAAAAGAAGGAACGCACTGGTGAGCTCAGCAACACCAAAAGACCAGGAAACAACTGCAGTGGATGACCGAAGAATCCTTTCCCTGGTGAAGAAAACACCCTTCACAACAGTTGGCCAGATCAAGAGCATTCTCCAGGAGGTAGGTGTCAACGTCAACGTCAACAATCAAGAGAAGACTCCACCATTGTGAATACGGAGGGTTCACCACACGATGTAAACCTTTGGTGAGCCCCAAAAACAGGAAGGCTAGATTAGAGTTTGCCAAACGACATCTAAAAAAGTCTTCGCAGTTCTGGAACAACATCCTATGGACAGATGAGACCAAGATCAACTTGTACCAGAGTGATGGGAAGACAAGAGTATGGAGAACGAAAGGAACTGCTCACGATCCTAAGCATACCACCTCATCAGTGAAGCATGGTGGTGTAAGTGTCATGGCATGGGCGTGTATGGCTGCCAGTAGAACTGGTTCTTTTGTATTTATAGATGATGTGACTGTTGACAAAAGCAGCACGATGAATTCTGAAGTGTTTCAGGCAATAAAATCTGCTCATATTCAGCCAAATGCTTCAGAACTCATTGTACGGCGCTTCACAGTGCAGATGGACAATGACTTAAAGCATACTGCAAAAGCAACCAACGGTTTTGAAGAAAAAGAAGTGGACTGTTTTGTAATGGCCAAGTCAATTGCCTGACCTGAATCCGATTGAGCATCCATTTCACTTGCTGAAGACAAAACTGAAGGGAAAATGCCTCAAGAACAAGCAGGAACAGAAGACGGTTGCAGTAGAGACCTGGCAGAGATCACCAGGGATGAAACGCAGTGTCTGGTGATGCCTATGTGTTCCAGACTTCAGGCTTTAATTGACTGCAAAGGATTTGCAACCAAGTATTAAAAAGTGAAAGTTTGATTTATGGTTCATATTTTGTCCCATTACTTTTGGTCCCTTAACAAGTGGGAGGCACATATGCAAACTGTTGTAATTCCTACACCTTATTTGGATGTAAATACCCTCAAATAAAAGCTGACAGTCTGCAGTTAAAGCACATCTTGTTCGTTTCATTTGAAATCCATTGTGGTGGTGTATAGAGCCAAAAATGTTAGAATTGTGTCGATGTCCCAATATTTATGGACCCGACTGTACATAGCATTATTCTATATAACATGCTGATACCTGCTACCTACCTGCATTTATTAATGCTGTTCATAGAATCAGATATATTTGCGTGACATTTTTTGTACTTTGTGTTATGGAGAAAAAATCTCTCTTATGTTGAACTGAAATCTGATAAGGTGTTTCAGTTTGTTTCTTATCTGGAAAAAAAGGGAAAAAATGCAATAACATATTTATCTATACATGGGGACGAGTGTAAGGGTTATCTACTGCATCAACATATCGTTCCACCTGTATCCACAATGCTGCAAGTGACATTATAGAAAGTCAAGAGACCAGCTGACGTGTATTTGTAATATTGTACATCGTGAGATGTTTAACGCTTTACGCTGGTATTTCCCAAACGGGTGCCCACGGTGAATCGAGATAGATTTTACACTAAATGCCCTTCTTGACATAACCCTCTGATTTATCTTGTCTCTCTTCCTGGTGTCAAACTGAAAGGGTTTTGTTCACGTGCAAAGTGAGTGCGCTATCTGAGTTTATAGACACCGTTTGGTATGTGACTCTTCACACATCAGTAGACAGAGGAAGCATCAAACAGTTCACATACTTTGTTGTATTATTTCATTTTAGACTGCCATCAGTGTACACTCAATAACCTATATTTAAACTTAAAAGACAACTAAATTCTTCTGCATATAATTAGAAGCCAAAACAGAGATGCAACATTGAACTCCACACGCGATCAGGTGATTTTCCATGAGATGTGTCTAGGGCTTAATTGGATTAAATGACGAGGCCTGGAGTCACCCGGGTTCTTTCTAGAGGTGTCCATGTGGCCTTGTTCACAGATTAACCAAGCAGGGAGGGTCATCAGCACATTTATTTGACTAATCCCACATACACAGGGAGAGTCCTGTCTGTCTTTCTTTGGAAAGGTCATGCATGTAGAAATCATGATCATTAAAAAAGGTGTGTTTCTAAATAAAAATACATTCTGCATACCTCAGGGCTATTACTGTTAATCTTCATTGTAATCTTCTTTTAATAAGGCAACATGTTGCTGCAATGATATTGTGAGTAGGAGAATGTGACATTACGTCACTTGTTGATGTGAACAAGGGAGTTCTTGTTTGTCAGTGATCTGTCAGTGTGGATTTATTTATAAATTTTATCGAGTTTTGAAAGAAAGTATTCAGAGAACCATCATGTGGGCTGCAACGTGCAAAAAAAAGATGCAATGACAGAACACCTTGTACATCTAATATGTAATTGTGATTAAATTACATATTATTATGTTAAACAATCATGAACATAATAAATAATGTTAAATAGGGAAAATAAGCATAAGCTTATTTAATTCGAATTGCACACAGACAGTGTGGACACAAGCCAAATCTGAGTGCAACACCGTCATGAAAAAAAGGCCTCTTTGTCTAGATAAGCTTGATTGATGATGCCTTGCAGTTTTAAGAGTTTTTGTTTTTTTAGTGGCTTCAGTCTGCGCTGCCTCTTGTCCAGCAGGTAAATCAAGACCGTGTCATCAGATGAGAATGTCTTTCAATGCTCAAGAATACTGAAATTACTGTACAATGTAAATCTGGTTTAATATTGGTCAATACTGAAATATTGCTTTTTAGCCAATGCAAACAATTATACTACTGATATGCTTTTAAACACCCATTCAGGGCAATAACAAACATGCTTGCCAGCTAATTTCAAAATAATTTGACAAGATAATTGCTGATGTCAATTTTGGATTGAATTCTTTTCTATTCATCTGCTACATAATTGTATAATATTTGTATTATTATTTTTGCAGGCCATTGGAAACAGTGCTGTGACAACCTCATGAAGATACAAATGCCGAGCTCCAGGAAATCAGTAATGACGAAGCAGGGATCTCTATACCATGAAATAGGTAGAGTAACATGCGCAATGACTGAGTGATGCCAGCTTATGCCACAGCCCCAGAGATGGTGTTCAACTAAAATCTTAAACTATCTTACCAGTCATTTGGTTTGCCTGACTTGGCCAAGGACAGTCTCATTCTCAAGTGTTTCACTTCCTGGTTAAACAACAACAACAAAAAAGTAACTGATTTTAATTTCTACATCTGACAGCTTTAATTTTTTATCATTGGATGTTTATTTTAAATTGACTTTAAAACAACCCGAAGAGGAGACATGGGCGCATCCTCCCGCAGGCCCACCACCCGCAGGAGGCGCCATAGGGGTCGGGTGCATTGTGTGCCGGGTGGCGGCCAGGAGCGGAGGCCCTGGCGGACTGACCCCCGGCTGCCAAGACTGGCAATAGGGACATCGAATGTCACCTCTCTGGTGGGGAAGGAGCCTGAGTTAGTGCGTGAGGTTGAGAGGTACCGGCTAGATATAGTCGGGCTCACCTCTACGCATGGCTTGGGCTCTGGAATCAGTCTCCTGGAGAGGGGCTGGACTCTGTTTCAGTCTGGAGTTGCCCCTGGTGAGAGGCGGCGGGCTGGGGTGGGTATTCTAATATCCCCTCGGCTTGCTGCCGGTACGTTGGGGTTTTTCTCGGTGGATGAGAGGGTTTGTTCCCTGCGCCTTAGGGTCGGGGAACGGGTCCCGACAGTCATCTGCGCTTATGCGCTGAGTGGCAGTTCGGAGTACCCAGCCTTCTTAGAGTCCCTGGGGGGGGGGGGGGGGGGGGGGGGGGGGGGTGCTGGAAGGTGCTCCACCTGGAGACTCTGTTGTCCTGCTGGGAGACTTCAATGCTCACGTGGGTAACGACAGCGAGACCTGGAGGGGCGTGATTGGGAGGAACGGCCTCCCTGATCTGAACCTGAGCGGTGCTTTGTTATTGGACTTCTGTGCTAATCACAGTTTGGCCATAACGAACACCCTGTTCGAACATAAGCGTGTCCATAAGTGCACGTGGCACCAGGACGCTCTAGGCCGTAGGTCGATGAACGATTTTGTAATCGTATCACCAGACCTGCGACCATATGTTCTGGACACTCGGGTAAAGAGAGGGGTTGAGCTGTCAACTGATCACCACCTGGTGGTGAGTTGGATCAGGTGGCGGGGGAGGACGCTGGACAGACCTGGTGCACCTAAACACGTAGTGAGGGTGTGCTGGGAACGTCTAGCAGACGCCCCAGTCCGCGACAACTTCGGCAGAGCTTCAACAGCATTCCGAGGGAGACTGGGGACATTGAGTCCGAATGGACCATGTTCAGCATCTCCATTGCCGAAGTTGCTGCATTGAGCTGCGGCCGCAAGGTGGTTGGTGCCTGCCGTGGTGGTAATCCCCGAACCAAATGGTGGACACCAGAGGTGAAGGGAGCCACCAGGATGAAGAAGGAGCCCTATCGGGCTTGGTTAGCCTGTGGGACTCCGGAGGCAGCCGACAGGTATCGACAGGCCAAGCGGAATGCGGCTCGGGCAGTGGCTGAAGCAAAAACTCGGGTGTGGGAGGAGTTCGGAGAGGCCATGGAAAAAGACTTTCGGACTGCCTCGAAGAGATTCTGGCAAACCGTCAGGCGTCTCAGGAGGGGAAAGCGGTGCTCTACCTGCACTGTGTATAGTGCTGGCGGAGCGCTGCTGACGTCGACTGAGAAAATTGTCAGGCGGTGGAAGGAATACTTCGAGGACCTCCTTAATCCCACTGACACGTCTTCTGAGGAGGAAGCAGAGTCTGGGGATGAGGGGAATGACCTGCCAATTTCTGGGGGTGAGGTCACTGAGGCAGTTAAACAACTCCTTGGTGGCAGAGCCCCTGGTGTTGATGAGGTCCGCCTGAGTTCCTGAAGGCTCTGGACGTTGTAGGGCTGTCCTGGTTGACATGCCTCTGCAATGTTGCGTGGAGATCAAGGGCAGTACCTGTGGACTGGCAGACCGGGGTGGTGGTCCCCATCTTTAAGAAGGGGGACCGGAGGGTGTGTTCCAACTACAGGGGGATCACACTCTTCAGCCTCCCTGGGAAAGTCTATGCCAGGGTTCTGGAAAGGAGAGTTCATCCGCTAGACGAACCTCGGATACAGGAGGAACAATGCGGTTTTCGTCCTGGTCGCGGAACACTGGACCAGCTCTTTATCCTCTCGAGGATACTTGAGGGTGCATGGGAGTTTGCCTAACCAGTCTACATGTGTTTTGTGGACTTGGAGAAGGCATTCGACCGTGTCCCTCGGGTTGTCCTGTGGGAGGTGTTGCGGGAGTATGGGGTGTCTGGCCCATTGCTACGGGCCATTCGATCGCTATACAACCATTGCAAGAGCTTGGTTCGCATTGCCAGCAATACAGCAATAGGTCGGACTCGTTCCCGGTGGGTGATGGTCTCCGCCAGGGCTGCCCTTTGTCTCCAGTTCTGTTCATAATTTTTATGGACAGGATTTCTAGGCGCAGCCAAGTGGCGGAGGGCTTTCGCTTTGGTGGCCTCAGAATCTCATCTCTGATTTTTGCGGATGATGTGGTTCTGTTGGCTTCATCGGGTGAGGGCCTCCAGCTCGGACTGGAACGGTTCGCAGCCGAGTGTGAAGCAGCGGGAATGAGGATCAGCACCTCCAAATCTGAGGCCATGGTTCTCAGCCGGAAAAGGGTGGAGTGCCCACTCCGGGTCGGGGATGAGTTCCTGCCCCAAGTGGAGGAGTTCAAGTATCTCGGGGTCTTGTTCGCGAGTGATGGGAGAAGGGAGCCGGAGATCGACAGACGGATTGGGGCTGCAGCTGCAGTAATGCGGACGCTGCACCGGTCCGTTGTGGTGAAGAGGGCGCTGAGTGTAAAAGCGAAGCTCTCAACTTACCGGTCGATCTACGTCCCTACCCTCACCTATGGCCACGAGCTGTGGGTAGTGACCGAAAGAACGAGATCGCAGATACAAGCGGCAGAAATGAGCTTCCTCCAAAGGGTGGCTGGCCTCTCCCTTAGAGATAGGGTGAGAAGTTCGGCAATCCGGGAGGGGCTCAGAGTAGAGCCGCTGCTGCTCCACATCGAAAGGAGCCAGCTGAGGTGGTTCGGGAATCTGACAAGGATGCCCCCTGGGCGCCTCCTGGGTGAGGTGTTCCAGGCATGTCCCACCGGGAGGAGGCCCCGGGGCAGACCCAGGACACGTTGGAGAGATTATATCTCTTGACTGGCCTGGGAACGCCTGGGTGTTCCCCCGGATAAGCTGGAGGAGGTGGCTGGGGAGAGGGAGGTCTGGGCCTCTTTGCTTAGGCTGCTGCCCCCGCAACCCAGCCTCGGATAAAGCGGATGAAGATGGATGGATGGATGGATGGATGGACTTTAAAACAGACTTTTTCACTTTGACTTAATATCAAAAACAGATTGAAGCTACATTTACTGAATCTGTTTGACCACATGGCATAAGAGGAATTTAGCAGTAGCCTGATCTGGTATTACCTGGTTGCACATCCTCAGATGCTGAACTCCATAAGCATTTAGACTTATATTTCTACACCCTGATGTATGAATTAAGTATGTACTGTTCCTTACCAGTGTTTGGTTTGTTGCCAACTTACAGGTGAAATATTTGTCTCTAATATCGCTAGCGTTGATATTTTTGTTGCGACTGGCTAGAGTTGAGGATCCACTCCAATCTGATCTATTTCTGACTTTGGTTCGCTACTATTTGTGAAGAGCATATTCAGAGGGTTGTTTGAGGTTAAAAAACAATGATGTTGCATAAGAGTGATGCAAAACAAATAAGCTTAGTAGCTCAGCCCAAGCCAAATGCCACTGGCATATAACACCTACACTATATTGTCAAAAGTATTCACTTGTCTGTCATTACACGCATATGAATATGATTCTTAATCCATAGGGTTTATTATAATATCAGTCCACCCTTTTCCAGCTATAACCTTTCTTTGTGCACTGGTGCGCAGTCATGTTGGAACAAGAAGGAGCCATCCCCAAACTGCTCCCATAAAGTTGGGAGCATGAAGTTTTCCAAATGTCTTGGTATGGTGAAGCATTAAAAGTTCCTTTCTCTAACTGATGTAATGGTGGCAAAGAGAGAAAGTGACGTAAGATTTGCACATGCGTGGTACCCTATTGGTACCACGCAATCTATGGAGTCCCTTGTGGGGCTCCATAGATTTGTGGTAATTTTAAAAAGTTTACATTTCTTAGGCTTTCTTGTCTGAAGTCATTTAAAAAACCAGCGGCCAACAGCGCTGTACACAACAGTAGACTGGTGGGTAATAAGCAGTGTTGGGCAAGTTACTTTGAAAAAGTAATTTATTATAGTTACTAGTTACTTCTTCAAAAAAAGTAACTGAGTTAGTAACTGAGTTACTAGATTCTAAAAGTAATTAATTACTAGAAAAGTAACTATTACTTAAAAAAAAAGTTTAACCCTCTGGGGTCCAGGGTATAATTGTCCATTTTTGATTACTTTTGATTTTCCCGCTACATTTCACCTTTAAGTGCGCCCCAGGGCAGCTGTGGCTACAATGTAGCTTGCCATCATCAGTGTATGAATGGGTGAATGACTGAATATAGTGTAAAGCGCTTTGGGGTCCTCCGGGTACCCCTGCCCCCAGAGGGGCAAACCGTACCCGGATCCAGGAGATGCAACCCTTCTCTCTGGGGTGGAGGAAAGCAGACCACCTCCTTATCTGCAGTAGCAGGGAGGCCCCGCCCACTCATATGTAGTGTTGCTGCGTGTTGTTGTAAAGTGCATTTAAAACAAAGGGAGGGCATGGTGCTTCTTGCCAGAGAGCAGCACAGCTCTTCCCGAAAACCCTGACACACACAACAAAACTATTGACTATACTACACACTAACTACACAAGATTTGCACTAAACGTTGCAAATCTCTCACTTCTCAAAACACCGCTGTCACTCCTAAAACTTCCCCTCTTCTTAAACAACTAAATGCTGTGAGCTGTCGGCTTTCAGACCCGACGGCGTGTGTCCGCGTCCATTTCACTTGAAGGCACATAGGGTGAGAAAGCTGACATCTCACTGATTCTGATGCGTCGGCGGGTCCGCGCTTTGTGTCTACCTCTTTTTGCAGAATCCATTTACCTGTTCTGTTTTGCTGTTTTAGCTGTTTGATGGTGTTTGAAATAGTTTTCTGAGCTTTAACCTGAGATTCTTCTGTTTATGGCAAAATACATGTATATTTAAAAATCGATGCAGGATTTTAATGAATCAATATCACTTTATTAAAGCTAAAATCAATTTTAATCAATAAATAGATTATTGAAACCCACTCCTAGTAGCAATGTCTCTGTGAATGGTACTCATGGCCATTTATCAATGGTCTTTGATCAATGGACTTCGATCAGTAGTTGTTAATCAATGGTCATAGGAATTTGCATCAAGGAACTGACCTCCCAGCACATTGTTCATTCGGTGGTGCTAGTTTCAGTCATTGTGCAATGTACTCTTTATAAGGTTGGTCACTTGGATGAGTGACAATACGTTTCTCCCACTGAAAACACTTTCTCCAGATGAACTAATCAACCTTTTGGGATTTACAAAATGATCATACTATATTGAATAAGACTGTGACTATAAAAGGTGTTAATGGATTTAAATCAAGTAAGAAGAGAATCATTTACACATAGAAATCTATTCATTCATCTCTTTTTTGCAACCAGAGAAGTCGCCCTGTGCTGGTAATTAGAAAGCATGCACGTTTAAGAGACTTTGACTTCATTTTACAGACTGTGAGATTACTTCTATCTTTTATATACAGACACATAATTAGGTGGATCACATGGCTGCCTAAAATAGAAGAAGTGTGATCGATTTAAAAGGGTATAAGGACCGATGAGACTACGCAACCTGTGTAAACCCAGTGATTTTTTTAAGTGATTTACAGATCATGTCAAATTACCAGGGAAACACTATTTTCCTCAATCAGAAGGGAGATGTGCTGTAGAGTACGCACTAGGGAACAGTTTTTTTTGTCTGTCTCTCCATAACAGGAATTCAGACAGTCTTCATCTGTAAAAAGCTGGAGAAACACCTTGACAAACGAGTTTGAGTAAATAGCAGGATGTAAAAGACAAATAATACTACGGAACAATGACACAAAAGAACAAACCAGATACTGTTGACGTGAATAGCTGCATTATCTCAGACACCTGCTGACAAACATGTCAGTCAGACCAAATGACAACATGTTATAAATGAAGCACCTTAAATACGGGTGTGTTTAAATAACAAAATATTCTCTTCGAAACTACGTCCCTATCACTAAAACAAGTCACACAGAAAGAAAATGTCTCTAAAAGGAAAAAGAAAATGCTGTTCAGTCTTTTAATTCCTTCTAGTTGACTACTTATCAGTTTGAAACATCTCCAGTAAGAAATTGAGTTAAGATAATCAGCCAAGAGTTTTACAACTGAAAAATTTCAAATGATTGTTTCCTTTGTTCCTTCCATTTTTTTTTCTTTCTTCAATATTTTCAGCGACACCCTCCTCGCCCAGAAAGCAAACTGAGGTTCCAGATTTATCTACTGATATCAGCTCTTTGCTCTCTACATACTACAAGGAAAGGTAGGTTTTCTACACCTCTGTGCGTGCAGTCTTTTTAAAGCCTGCCAAATACACCTGTATGTATTTGCCAGCAGGATTTGCTTTCTCTTCAGTCATATTAAATAGTAAATCCACTCCTAATGCTCACCACCACACGCATAATCACTTGTTGTATTATGACATTCCAGCACAGCTTACCTCGTAACTACAAGCAATGAAACATTACACTTTGCAATTAATATTTGTTATGACCGTGGTAAGTTTTCCGTAGGCAAGGCCCAGGACTTAGGTATATTTTGTGGGGCAGATGTGGCTACAATATAGCTAACAATATACCTAACTGTAAGTGGAAACTTACAGTCACAAGTTGCACATTAAACCTATTTGAGTGTCAAGTTTATTCTCTGTCATATAAAAAGCATGCACAAAGTTGTGTATAGCAGGCCACAATTGTGTCTTTCTCTGTCATCTTTCTAAAGGACATTGTTCCAGCTGTACTGCGCTTTGGTTAAATGCAATGCACGAGAAGAAAGTTTCCAAACAAGTCTTTGTCTCACTTTACTGTCATTAACGTAAACATTTAACATGCTAACTGAGGCCTGTAGAGCCTGAGATGTAGCTCTTGTGTTCTGAGCATTGCACAGTCTGACCTTGCGGTGAATTTGCTGGGATGTCTGCTCCTGGGAAGATTGGCAACTGTCTTGGATTTCTTGAACTCTTCGAGTTGGGAATAATATATTACTGTAAGAATAATTAAAATGAAAGGTGTGATTTTCATACTGTACTGAAGCTTACAGCAAACATGCACATAGACAAAGCGTGCAAAAATTCAGTGGCATACAGGTCACAATTGGGTCTTTCGTGCGCTCGTCGACGTCAGCAGGGACAGGAATTAACACAGAAATGCAGGTCAGGCTTAAGCAAGATGATTACCTCTTAAAGTTATACAAGCATTGTCTTTTGTAATTTGGACTGTTTTTCAAACACTAGCTGATAATTTAACTTCTTAGCAAACAAAACTTACAAGTTCAAGTGTGCACATAATAGACCTTGTCAAAAGGAACATACTGTGTTCAGGAGTGTGGTGATTTGTGTACAGAGCTAAGGCCAGAGATCAGTCAAAAGATGTCTCAGAGAACAGGTTTTACAGTTTGATAGTTGATATATGCGAGGTAACAACCGGAGAAGACAACTAGACAGGCTTTCACAGTGCTGGCTTTGTTTAGTTTTCAGATACTTTGTGTTTGTGGTTCAACCGTGTTTCTTTTAACAGAATTGCATAGTGAGTCAGACTGTTACACTGCATGCATAGCTGTGGGATAGAGAATATAAAACTACCTGACAGATTTCCAACTTTGCATTAAGAGAAAGATGCTTGGCAGAGAGGTTATGAAATAAACTCACATCTCAAAAAATAATACAATTTTGGACTCGAGGCCTTTAAATGGCCAAAGACAAATTCTGCAATTCTGAAATATTCTGCACCTAATGAGGTTGCATAACAATTTAATCAGTTAGGTAATAGACGTATAAGGTAGATGTATCTTTTTAAAATAACAAAACACAAAAAAGAATGGTATTTCCTATATATTAATCTATTCTTCTTTGTTCTTTCAAAGATACTTTATACAAAGTATAAACATGTGCAAAGTGCAGGCATTTTTTATTTGCACCACTGAAACCCATTTTAATATACTTGAGCAGAATTATTATTTCTTTAACTTATTTTGTGGCGTATCGTAAATATGTAACATTCATGTCATTGTTTAAAAGAATTAATTTGGATTTTTGTAATACATATTAAATGAGAAACATTTGAACATAAGTTTATTTTTGTTTTCCCGAAAAATAGATATTCAGGAACACTGCACATGCCCTCAAATTCCTACGTTTTTAAGTGGTTATAACCTGTTACTGCAATGTACATAAAAATTAAAAAATTTTCAACTATACTCAAAAAGTACCCCATGGCAACATGTTCTTTTTAATATGAAAAGTTATTGTCATTTTTCATCAAAATGTACAACTTTAGAGACCTGTACTGCATTACGATCACAATAATACAAATATACAACTTTAGTGATTTGTGTGCAAATTTGTGCATTGCGTTGAAAATACACAACAAGTTAACCTAAAAGAACTCGGTGGATGTAGTAGAAATTTTAATGGCTTGTTAACCGGACCCCACGCTACACCCCTTTAAAGTTTGATCAGTTTGATCAGAATTCGTTCAAATCTTTTTGAGCTGTCGTTCTTACAAACAGAATGACATGCACACAAACTATACCAAAAATGTAACAGACAAACACACACACACAAAAAAACCCAAAAAAAAAACCACTTGGACTTACTTGGAAAACAAGACAAACTGACATCCTTGTGACAGTAATCTAGCAAATAACCTGCGCTTATTCTTGTAAGTGAAGCAACCATATCCTCATACCAGCAGATCATCTGATAAGAAACTTGCAGTTGGAGTTGTGGTTTCAAGACCCATTTGTTGAAATCACTTCAGCTGCCAAGAGGGTGTGATGCTTTGGTACATAATGGAAATATTAATGGGTGAGGGAGAGGGAGGATGATTTTTCATGTCAATTTATCATCCAGACACCTATATTACCCAACAGAGATAAGGTGCATTAGATGGCAACTGTTTTGTTTTCTTTGATTGATTCTTTTTTTTGTGTTGTCCCATTTTTTACAGTTATTGATCACCCTGCCAAGTACACTGGGAAAGAGCGAAACACACTTCTCAGCAGCCCAATTCTGGTTACCTTGCCCGGTCAAGGAGTTGGAGAAGGACATGATAATTGGTGGTCTTTCATGATTTGGAAGGTCACCAGAATTACTCAACTGTGCTTACTTTTTCATGCTACTCCTGAATGAATCCAAACTGTTTATCCAACAACAATAGCTAGCAATTTTTGGAGTCAAGGTGATATAATGAGATTCCAAATCAAATCAAATCAAATCACTTTTTATTGTCACATCACATGTGCAGGCACACTGGCACAGCACATGCGAGTGAAATTCTTGTGTGCGAGCCCCACAAGCAACAGAGATGTGCAAACACAACAACACAAACGAGCAAAATACAAGAATGGCCAACCTGAAACTAATAAATATATGTACAATATATAATAGTGTATGCATTTCTGGATGTGTATACTAAATATTTTTCTACGTGTGTGTGTGTGTGTGTGTGTGTGTGTGTGTGTGTGTGTGTGTGTGTATACACATTTTTACAAATTAAATAGTAAAAAAATAAAATAAAATAATAATAATAATAATAATAATAATAATAATAATAAAATATATAAAATATACAGAGTTGAATATGTGCAAAACAAGTGGCATTTATATACAGTGTGGAGTGCATAATGTTGAAGTTCCAGTAGTGAAGCTGAGGTGTCTATGACGTGTTCAGCAGTCTGATGGCCTGGTGGAAGAAGCTGTCTCTCAGTCTGCTGGTACGGGACCGGATGCTGCAGAACCTCCTTCCTGATGGAAGCAGTCTGAACAGTTTATGGCTGGGGTGACTGGAGTCCTTGATGATCCTCCCCGCTTTCCTCAGGCACCGCTTCCTGTAGATGTCTTGGAGGGAGGGAAGCTCACCTCCAATTATCCGTTCAGAGCACCGCACTACTCGCTGGAGAGCTTTGCAGTTGTAGGCGGTGCTGTTGCCATACCAGGTGGTGATGCATCCAGTGAGGATGCTCTCAATGGCACAGCGATAGAAGGTCCTGAGGATGCGGGGGCTCATGCCGAATCTTTTCAGTCTCCTGAGAAAGAAGAGGCGCTGCTGCGCCTTCTTCACTGTTTTGTTTGTGTGTACTGACCACGTAAGATCCTCAGCCAGGTGTACGCCAAGGAACCGGAAGCTGCTCACTCTCTCCACAGCAGCGCCGTTGATGGTGATGGGGGTGTGTACTTCTCTGCACCTCCGGAAGTCCACTATCAACTCCTTTGTCTTTGCGACGTTGAGGGTGAGATGGTTGTCTTGACACCAGTGGGTCAGGGCGCTGACCTCCTCCCTGTAAGCCGTCTCATCACCGTTGGTGATAAGACCCACCACTGTAGTGTCGTCCGCAAACTTCACAATGATGTTGGAGCTGTTAGTGGCTGTGCAGTCGTAGGTGTAGAGTGAGTACAGGAGAGGGCTCAGTACACACCCCTGTGGAGCACCAGTGTTCAGTGTGATGGGGGATGAGGTGATGCTGCCCAGTCTGACCACCTGGCGTCTGTCAGACAGGAAGCTAAGGATCCAGCTGCAGAGGGAGCTGCTCAGTCCTAGATCCTGCAGTTTCCTGTCCAGCTTCGAGGGAACGATGGTATTGAATGCTGAGCTGTAATCTACAAACAGCATCCTCACATACGTGTCTCTCTTCTCCAGGTGTGACAGGGCAGTGTGTAGTGTCAGGGCTATGGCATCATCAGTGGACCTGTTGTGGCGGTATGCGAACTGTAGAGGGTCCAGTGAGTCGGGTAGTGCAGAGCAGATGAAGTCCCTGACCAGCTTCTCGAAGCATTTGCTTACGATGGGGGTCAGGGCTACAGGTCGCCAGTCGTTCAATGAGGAGATGGTGGAGGATTTGGGTACAGGGACGATGGTGGCCATTTTGAAGCAGGCTGGGACTACAGACAGAGAGAGGGAAAGGTTGAAGATGTGCGTGAACACTCCAGCCAGCTGAGCCGCGCATGACCTGAGGACGCGGCCGGGAATCCCGTCCGGACCAGTAGCTTTGCGTGCGTTCACCTTCCTGAAGCACTTCCGCACATCCTCCACTCTAATTTTGATTCCATTTACCTTGGCCCCTTATCTTTAGTTACTGTGATAAACATGAAAATATCCATTTATTAGGCACCCACTGGGATAAAATCATGTCTCACTAATTTGAGTATCATGTGCAGCAACATGTGCATTTATATTTTCACCTGGTTTTATTGTTACACAGGAAGACATGCGTTAAATTTTAGTTGTACTAATGTGGATTAACAATAGCATTCTGCTATTATAGAAAATAGCAGAAGTAGTCTGGCATATTTCTACTGAGTCATAAGGCAAATACTCTAGGAGGAAAATCTTTTTACTGTAAATCAAGAGCACACCTTGCATTGTCTACAAATATTTTTCACTGATGTTATGCTTGTTTTGGCCACACCTCTTGGAAGCATATAAAACTCTACACTTCCTGTCAACATCCTGTGGAACGAGAAAAAGGTAATTAGTATTCGTGGAGAAAGCAGGTAGGAATCAGAGAAGGGTTTCTCAGAAGTTTGTCACTGGGTGTGCCTTAATGCTAAAGAGGACGTGTGAGAATGCAATAAGCGATTAGCGCTAATCTAATCTGTTATCTGGAGATGCCAAGGATGCACAGAATCCTTCGAGGCCTCACGTCATGATCAGGAATTGCTAAAATCTTATCTTATGTTAAGTATTGTGTTTTAGTATTTTGTTTTCGTCTTGCTTTGTGAAAAAAGAAACTTGAAAATTCATGGATGACAAAAACAATTACATTTCATTATTAAAAAATATAATTTTGATTACAGAGCTTGAGCATACTGGTAGATAACAATTAGAGATAAGACATTATTTTGGTAATGTTTATTTATGGCAATTGTGACATGAACCTTACACTGGATGGTGGTCTAATAAATTTGTTGAGCTCTGTACGTTATCATAAAGGACTTTTAAACAATTTGTAAATGTAAAGCTAAAAATACACTGTGTGCTTTATTTGAATTAATACAAATTTCCTTATAAATTATGAATCTGAAAGTGAACTTTTGAGATAACTTAGTTTGTTCTTGATGCCAGTGCACACGTTTGAGGATGTGAAGCACAGTGCGTTCCACTCTTTAAATAGAATATGTGTAACACGGAAGCACTAAATTACATTTGGCTCGAGGGTTTCCTGGGCTAGTACTCCTGTCAACAGCTTTTACATAAGAAAAAAGCTATTTTTGATCAACCTGTCCAGGGTGTACTCTGCCTCTTGGCCTATGACAGCTGGGCTAGTCTCTGACCCTGGGTAATTGGAAGAAAATGGATAAATGGATAGACAACACACGAGTATTATATGATTATTTTAACCCATACAAAGGCCCGGGTTAAGCAATACTGTGCTGTGTAGTGACAGTCAAATTCCTGTCTGAACATGTCACATGTTGGGTTTTTTCTTTTTTCAAGCATTTTGAAATGTCAAAAATGCATTTAGGGGAAATAAAAAGAAAAAAACAAAACAAACCCAGGAAACATTAGGATCAACTTTGATCTACTCAGTATTGTTCCCACTGTTAAGCACTGTTCAAAAAAAATAATAAAATAAAATAAAATTTAATCATAATAGATTTCGCAGCACTTTTGTGATGTTAATTAGCAATTTGCACGTAATAAATTAACGTCTAAGTTTACTGCAGTGGGAGTGTCGCTTCTTTCTCAATGTGGTTGTCAAACCTTAAAATTCCACGCTTTCAATCAAAGAGTAGTAATTACATAAATAAAAATTAAAAGAGATACTGAGCTGCCTATGTATCATTCAGGCATGACAAATAAAAACAATGCTCACTAAAGGACAACTGACGTATCTTCTTTTCACTAAAGTGAAAACACGTCTTTTATTCTACTGCAACTATGAAAATGTTAAATAAAAGGAACAAGTAAATGTCACATTTGGATAGTGAAGTTCAGATATAGCATCATGCTTTAAAAACAAGTGAAAAAAGAGGATTAAGAGAAATGATTCACAAAATGAAAGGATAAAATAGTGTTCACTACATGTAAATGTGTAGAGCGTTGCAGTTATAGCTTACACATCTTTCAAAAATAAAACTGTCTCCAGATGGGAAAGGTTTACAAAAAGAATTTATTGTTTCAACAGATTAATTTCACAATATAACTGGTGTAAAACAAAGCCTCTATTAACAAATAGAAAAAATAATCTACTTCATGTGCTTTAAACAAGATTGCACAACAATGAGACTGAAGTGTTAAATGCAATCAACATTTCAGTGCAGAACACAAAAATAGTGCAGATTATCTTTAAATCAAGCAGATTTGAATGGTTACTTGTATTCCTTTTTTGTGTTCAGCTGATACAAATTGATTGGAAATTAACCTGAAGTATATTCAAAATATAGAGCTATAATATGAGCATGAGCCAGCTTTAACATGGTGTTGGTGTGTTTGTGGTATTGTCTTAACTGGTCTCTACAATGAGTTTGAGATGATTTTTTTCAGCTTCATGACTTCTTCAGTGGTGAGCTGAAAGAGAGGAGCAGAGCTGGAATTGACCATGAGCATAGCTGAAGGCTCCGTCTCCGCCTGCTGCTTCCCTCCCTGGACACCTGCGTAGAATTTATAAGAAAAGTCTTGGTGAGTCCTGGGGGGACTAGGGTCGCTCTCCACTTCAATGGATGACTGGGTCTCTCTCTTATGGGCACCCCAGAAATTGGGTGACTTGGAGTTGTATGACTTATTAATATCCTGCTGATCTTCTGACAAGACATCCTGGTTTACTGCATTTTTCAAAATGGCACCTGAAGGCAAAGGCTTGTAACTCATGAATTGGTTTTGGATTTTATTGTTGTGACTGAGGTTTGGCACATTTCTGAATGTTAGATCGTCAGCAGAACTTTGGCGTTGGGGATTTGTGTGAAATGTCAGTTTGGTAGGGAAAGTGTTTGCGTTAGGCCAATTCCTTTCTGCAGGGTGTCCTTCCTGAGTAGGCTGAGGAACCTTACTTTCATGCATCATTGCTGAGGACTTGCACATCTTGAGCAATTTATGAAACACTGACAGGGGTAACTCAATTTCCATTTTGCCATCCTTCTCTTGAGGGAGACTGGACAGTATTTGGCTAAGATTGAGCCCCATCACTTCTGGAATCACTTTTGTCTCTTCTTTTGGCGTGACTGCAAGGTCTGTGTTTGGAGAACAGGGTTTTTGTGCCACTGCAGCAGCCTCTGTTCCCAGTGGCAGAGCAGAGTCATATATGGGTCTGCTTGAGGGTGCCGTAATATCGACATCAATAACTTGTTCCTCCTGTGCTTTCATGGTATAAGGAGAGGGTGCAACTCCATCACTTGACTCCCCATCTTGTGTCTCAGAGCCTTCATTTGTCAGAGCCCCAGTATGATGATGGGCATATAGTGTGGATGGTTTGTTCAAAAACTTTGGGTTCTTGCTGGCTGAAGGTGGAGCAAATGATGAAACAGGGTTGTTACTGATGTCCTGGCCTGATGATTTAACGCTGAGGTTCAGGGGCTCAGCCAGTCCGGATGAGGTCTTGTACCGCTCAGCCAGGTAACGCAAGTGCTCTAATGGTTCCTTCACCCTCTCTGTTGAGTTTACACAAGGTTGACTGTAAGGGAATTGGGGCTTGGGAGCAGGTGGGTGTTGTGTGGCCAATATTGAGGGGGGCATAGGGATGTAGGGAGGCAGAACTGTGGGGCTTGACTGATAGTAGGGAGGGTAGTGGACAGACAGAGGGAAGAGATTTCCGTGTTGGTCTGTCTGGAGGTTATGAGGGTTCTGCTGGAGAAAAACACAACAGTTCATCATGTGTTTGAAGAGTAGTTATGGAGCTACATAAGAAAGTAATTCCACTCTCATTCCTGCTTGATAAAAATTACACAGTGTTGCTGTTAGCCTGATAGTTGTTCATTATTTTCTTTATGCCTTCACTTTAACAAGGCTTTGGCACCTGTTACATATTTTCAGTACAATCCATGAGGTTCTTAACTTCCTATGTAACCCATTCTTCAAAAAAACAAAACAAAACCCCCATAAATTTCCTTCAATGTAATGATTTATTTATTGTGTTTTAAAGATAAAATATTTAACTAACAATGAAAGGTTTTCTAAATAGCAACAAGAGTAAATTGTTCAATATGGAATACTTTTTCATTTAATATAATAAATAATATTTCTATAATTTTAATCAATGCAAAGCAATAAATCAATTTTGTTATAATTTTTTGTGTGTGTATGTCAGTAAAAACCAATACCAACCTGATACACTGGTATGGATACCAGCCTGCGTTTCGCTGGTCTCTGGACACCGTCGTCTTCTTCTTTACTGTAGCCGGCAACAAAGTGGAATGGCTTTAGCTGATGATGAGGCATCATGGACCTGATGGAAATGCCTTTCACGTGGCATTCATAGGGCAGCAGCAGCCTACACAAATAAAAAAAAAGGATCAGATAAAGACAATATAACACCCATTCACAGCCAGATGGACGGACAGGCATAATTTGAACTTACTTCTCGTAGTGTCTGCGGGTGCAGGTGGCTGCGCTTGTACTTCGAGGGTTTCCACCTAGTGTATTGTAAACCTGTTTCCACAATTGCTGAGCAGTCACCTAGAGAAATACAAAAGTGTGACTGTGAGTTTTGACATCTTAGCAATATTATTTTTACTGCAAGCTTAATTGAAAATACCTTTAATATAATACTACTATACTATAATACTAACTTACTATTACAATGACAATATTACTATTATTATTATTATTATTATTATTAATGATAATAATAATAGCCATCATGATCATCAAAATTATTCTCATAATAGCGAGATTATTCGATTATTACCTGGTGGTAGCCGCCCAAGTCATTGACAGTTTTGAACATCACAAATAAATCAACTGAAAAAAGGAGAGACATACATGTTAAAATAAAATTGACACAGTTGCAAATTTAGGAATATTAATTTCACTAGAAACCCTTTAAAAAAAAATTACTTTCACAAAACATTTAATAACTGAGAACTAAATATCACAGTTTCTCGGAGCTGAAGCTAATAGCAGTGGTTTGCTTTAGCACTTGTTTTAAAACAGAATGAAGAAACTGTAGCAAGAAGAACATGTTCTTCATGGCATCTTCATAGCATTTAAAGAAAAGGCATTTATGATGGATGAATTTTAAAGAAACTGGATTCGATAATTGTAATAATTCATCTTTGTTCAATGACCTGATGAATAATTTAACAAATATTTATATCTTGATTACTAGCTCAAAATTTAACCCAAAGTTACATCTACAAACATTAGGAAAGAGAAGCAAATTGCAAATCAAGCATAGTTTTACAGATGTTTCCTTTACTCTTGTCGCTACTACTGATTTATTGGTAGGTTCTCTATCAAAACATGTTGTACAGACACATTTCCTTTTTGAAATATTAAAAATATTTCTAATGAGAATATAACATACTTTCTAAAGTGTTTATACATTATTTTTTCTCACATTAAACAATTAACACATTCTTGAGCTGTGAATCCAAATGTGCTGTAATAGATAATATTTACTTTGTTTGAAGCCCAGATGTGGGATCCTTTCTATTGGTGTTTCTCTCTTCTTCATAAAAAGGTAGAGATTTTTGAGAAAGTGTTCCTCTGTGATCTCCTCCACCAGTTCTTTGGTTTGCTCCTCTTTGAATTCATTGTGTGCCATGTTCACTTGTTCCTGGAAATGCAGTTAACAGGAGAAAATATTTTATGCTGTGAACTTTTTATATTTGTGTGTTATTTATGTGAAATATGATAAACACCTCTATGTGAGGTTCCTGAGTGACAATGCCGAATCATCAGGACTAATGATCCCCAAATACATTCCAATTTCTGATTATATGTCAGAGGTTAATTATGTTTGCACTTAACTCAGTAAAATAAAACTCGTCCCCTCAGATTTGCTATTTTTGTCCCATTAATATGCGATCTAAAGGGTTGCCAGTGCTCTCCTACTATATCGTCGCATTGCTTGTTTTCTCTGACAAATACACAACGGCTCTACCACAAAGGTGACTAGAGACTGAAAAATACTAAATGATGAATACTTTTTAAAACGATTTTTTAAATGCAGTTATAGGGTGACTATTTGTAGGATTCTATCAGAAATATTGTTACTCACCTGTGTTTCCATTAAGAGAACAAGGATAGGTAAGATTATTTCATTGGCCAAATACACCAGAGAAAAAGCTGTCTGCTACTACTCGATTATAGTGGTTTGTACTCTCTCCAGATGATTTGAAACAAACAAAGATCGCTGCTGCTAGTCTGTTGTCGTGTCAGTCATGAACTTATCTCCAGTGCCTGTGTGACAATGTGAGAAACTAGGAGTGAGGGTGTTTACTCTAACGTCTTTGTGCTGAGATTTCTATCGTCAAACCAGTTCAACTTGCTCTTCAGCATGCGCCCGAAAACCGTGTACTCCTGTTAAATGCCTCACAGATTGGTAGAATAATGAGGAAACCAGTGGAAATTATTGGAAATTATAAAAAGGTCCCTGAACAATAACACACTGCTCAAAAAAATGTAAAGAAACTAAATTAATAATTTAAAGTAAAAAACCAAAAAAAAAGGATGCAGCAGGCTAGTCTGTTTTGCAAAAATATCACTGCAGCAACTCAAAATAGTACTCAGTAGTTTTTCTAGCCCCCACGTGCCTTGTATGCATGTTTGATAGTGTTTGTGCATGCTCCTAATGAGACGATGATGGTGTCCCATGGGATCTCCTCCCAGGTCTGTCCAGGACATCACTGAGGTCCTGGACAATCTGAGGTGCAACATCAGATGGACCGAAACATAGTGTCCCAGATGTGTTGGATATAGGCCAGATGAGTGTGGGGGCTCATTAGTGGTGTAAATTTAAAGCACCCACTGCCCCAACGAAAAGACTGACAATGGCTTCAAGGATTTCAACTTGAAATCAGCTCTGTGCGTTATGCCCATAATGGAGACATAATCTCCAAATAAAAAATGCTTACAAAGCCAAACAATCTCTAGACAATCACAGATCACACCACCAACCCGGTCATCCTGAACAATGTTACAGACAGCATAACGTTCTCCATGACTTCACCAGACCCTTTCAGGTCTGTCACATGTGCTCAGGGAGAACCTGCACTCATCTGTGAAAAGCACAGGGCACTAGTGATGTGCGATACACTGATTTCCTTTCCGATCCGATACCAAGTAAAATTCAGGGTGGTATCGGCGATACTGATCCGATACCGATACTCTGTACAAAAACTTAATGTTTCATTATATTACATAATACAATAGAGCTGGGCGATATATCGAGTTTTTAAAAAATATCGATATATTTTTATACGAGATATAAGATGTGACAATATCCTTTATATCGATATAGTCTATGTTACGTTATAATTATACTTGTGGAGCCACAAGTTTGCCTCTCTTTCGTCCACTTTCGTCTTTACGCAACGTTACTCGGCCTCGCCTCTCCTTCACTGAACACAACTCCCCCTCCTCCCCCATCGCTTCACCTGCAGGAAGCGACAAGATGGACACGGCAAATCTCCGTTAACGAGTTACTGCGCATCGCCCCGTGCGTGGGGCTGGACGGCGTCAACGTGTTAGCTAGCTAACCATGCTAACGAGCTAACCACGCTAACGCCATGCAGCCCAGAGGGGCTGCACGGACTAAAATCCTTTCATTTTCTCAAAAGTTGACAGCGCGCCTTATGTATGAATTCTGGTTGTGCTTGATGGCCGCGAACCGATTTTATGTGGAACACGGCGCTCAGCAATCTGTCAAAAAATGTTTTAGTACGACTTTGGTAAGCTACGGAGCTGCACCGCTTGATGGATTGTCGGAGCATTACGGCTGAGCCTCGCGGAGTGATACGTACTGTGCTTCAACGTAATATTACCCTACTGTGTATAAGGACCATAAATGGCACCTGTTAAGAGACGTGGTTGCGAAGCGGATTTCAAACTCCAGGCTGTCAGTCACGCAGTAAAACTTGGGAACAGAGCAGCTGTGAAATCTGTCTTTGTTATTGTGCTCAGCATCTTTTAGTTTACATTTTGACTGCACAATTGTGAGCTTTTTATTATGCACAAAAACAACATTGTTTTCTTTTATTTATGGAGCATTATTATTTAATAAATGCTCATAATTTATTTTTGAGTAAATTTTATGTACATCTGCTCTATGTTAATAAAAGTGCCTGTGTGACATCTGGGACACAGCTTTGACTAAGAACTCTCTTTTTGTTCTTTCTTTATGGCTTTAAAAAAATATATCGAGATATATATCTTATATCGCCATCCAGCTAAAAAATATCGAGATATGAATTTTGGGTCATATCGCCCAGCCCTATAATACAATATATAATTGTATTATGTAATTGTAATAATAACATAACCATATTGCTTCATAATGATTAGAGGACATCAGACAACTTGTTTTTATTGCTTAATAATGCAGAATAATCATATAGAAATAAAAAAAAAACCCTGAAGTTGTGAGCTATTTGAACATGTTGCCTGCCTGCAGCACTATGAACTCCGCGAGAGACGTCTGTCTCGCCCTAGCAGCACCTGCCCTTCTCATCCTCTTCAGTTCGCCTCAACATAAGCTCATCATATTCTGTGATATGATTTACTCCGAGGTGTTTGACGAGGTCAGTGGTGTTGCCACAACACCTCACTGTCTTGCCACATATATCACAAACTGCGTCTTGGCTGTTTGTGGAGGCAAAACATGACTTTGTTTGCGCTCAGCCATTGTTGTAAGTGTGCACGCCAGGGGCTGTGACACATTTATACAGCTGTATTTCGCATATGACTATGAAAGGCGTAAGAGGAAGTAGTTCCTTCCAAATTAGACGATCCGAATGATATAGTTTCTTTCCACTGCGTTCATTTTAATGGAAAAACTACAAATTTACTCCAGAGTACTAAAATATCGATATTATAATATGAGAATCGATTCTAGAACATAAATTGCTGGTATCGGAAGAATCGAACCGCACACCACTACAGGGCACCAGTGGTGAACCTGCCAATTCTGGTATTCTGTGGTAAATGCCAGTTAGACTTCATGGTGCCCAGCAGTGAGCACAGTGCCCGGCAGAAGAAATGGGCTCCCAGGCCACCCTCATGAAGACTGTTTTTGATTGTTTTGTCAGAGAGATTCACCCCACCGTTCTGCTCATCAGATATTTTTTTTTTTTGCTCTGACAGAGCTCATCCTGTTCCCTCTTGCACAAAGGAGCAGATGGGTTAAGTACCCTCTACAGTCCTTGTCCAGCTCTCTTACAAACCCTGTAATACAACATATTGATGTGGCATCTTGGAGGAGTTGGACTACCTCTGCAACCTCTGTAGGGTCCAGGCATCGCTTCATGCTACACTGTTAAAAAAAATATCTTAAAAAAAACGGTAATATTCCGGGAGCTGGGTCGCCAAAATACTACTGTAAAATCACAGAAAATAACTTTCTCATAAAAATACGGTTATTTCCAGTAATGACAATACAGTTTGTTGCGCTAATTTTACATGGGATTCTGCCTTTTCCAAGTGCTTTTAGGCATTAAATTAGGAACATTTTAACGTGACCAAACAATAAAAATAACCTAAAAACAATGTCAATGAATGTGGCAATATGAATCATAATATGTAAATGTACAGAAATATACAGTTAACAGTTGGTTTAAATAATAATGGATTGCATGCCCTGGGACAGACTGACAGAGGCGAGGCTGCCATATCGCACCATTGGCCCCTCTGGCCATCACCAGTAGGCGAAGAGTCTTGACCACGGACACAATACCGAGAGTGTCCGAGCCGGGCCTCGAACTGGCAACCTTCTGATCACAAGGCGAACTGCCAACTCTTGAGCCACGATCGCCCTAAATAGCAATGATAATAATAGAGTGGGGCAAAAAAGTATTTAGTCAGCCATCGATTGTGCAAGTTCCCCCACTTAAAATGATGACAGAGGTCAGTAATTTGCACCAGAGGTACACTTCAACTGTGAGAGACAGAATGTGAAAAAAAAATCCATGAATTCACATGGTAGGATTTGTAAAGAATTTATTTGTAAATTAGGGTGGAAAATAAGTATTTGGTCACCTCAAACAAGGAAAATCTCTGGCTCTCACAGACCTGTAACGTCTTCTGTAAGAAGCTTTTCTGTCCCCCACTCGTTACCTGTATGAATGGCACCTGTTTGAACTCATCATCTGTATAAAAGACACCTGTCCACAGCCGCAAACAGTCCGACTCCAAACTCCGCCATGGCCAAGACCAAAGAGCTTTCGAAGGACACCAGGAAAAGTATTGTAGACCTGCACCAGACTGGGAAAAGTGAATCTACAATAGGCAAGCAGCTTGGTGTGAAAAAATCAACTGTGGGAGCAATCATCAGAAAATGGAAGACATACAAGACCACTGATAATCTCCCTCGATCTGGGGCTCCACGCAAGATCTCATCCTGTGGGGTCAAAATGATCATGAGAACGGTGAGCAAAGATCCCAGAACCACACGGGGGGACCTGGTGAATGACCTGCAGAGAGCTGGGACCAAAGTAACAAAGGTCACCATCAGTAACACACTACAACGGCAGGGAATCAAATCCCGCAGTGCCAGACGTGTTCCGCTGCTGAAGCCAGTGCATGTCCAGGCCCGTCTGAAGTTTGCCAGAGAGCACATGGATGATACAGCAGAGGATTGGGAGAATGTCATGTGGTCAGATGAAACCAAAGTAGAACTTTTTGGTATAAACTCAACTCGTCGTGTTTGGAGGAAGAAGAATACTGAGTTGCATCCCAAGAACACCATACCTACTGTGAAGCATGGGGGTGGAAACATCATGCTATGGGGCTGTTTTTCTGCCAAGGGGACAGGACGACTGATCCGTGTTAAGGACAGAATGAATGGGGCCATGTATCGTGAGATTTTGAGCCAAAACCTCCTTCCATCAGTGAGAACTTTGAAGATGAAACGAGGCTGGGTCTTCCAACATGACAATGATCCAAAACACACCGCCCGGGCAACAAAGGAGTGGCTCCGTAAGAAGCATTTGAAAGTCCTGAAGTGGCCTAGCCAGTCTCCAGACCTCAACCCCATAGAAAATCTGTGGCGGGAGTTGAAAGTCCGTGTTGCTCGGCGACAGCCCCAAAACATCACTGCTCTCGAGAAGATCTGCATGGAGGAATGGGCCAAAATACCAGCTACTGTGTGTGCAAACCTGGTAAAGACCTATAGTAAACGTTTGACCTCTGTTATTGCCAACAAAGGTTATGTTACAAAGTATTGAGTTGCATTTTTGTTATTGACCAAATACTTATTTTCCACCCTGATTTACGAATAAATTCTTTACAAATCCTACCATGTGGATTCATGGATTTTTTTTTTCACATTCTGTCTCTCACAGTTGAAGTGTACCTCTGGTGCAAATTACTGACCTCTGTCATCATTTTAAGTGGGGGAACTTGCACAATCGGTGGCTGACTAAATACTTTTTTGCCCCACTGTACTTATGTGATGTAACACAAGCTTATAGGAATCATGTTATATACTTTTCCATGGCATTACATTTAAATTCAACAGTTCAATCTTTCAAATAATGGACAGATATTTGTGAAATCGTGATACATTTGTGAATCTGTATCTAAATATGCATATGTACAGACAGAAACATTTAATAATCATGAAAATTATGTTTTCTTACATTACAGTGATTTAACGTTAATTTACATTTGAAATGTGAAATCACAGTCTATTTACGTAACTTGATGATATTCTAGAAGAACAGAACAAAACTGTAAAATTCACAGTAAAATACTTTTACATTAGGATTTTTTCCTACAGTACAGCCATACCCGCGACCTTGTGGTTGTTATAGTTCACATTCATTGGCCGATGCTTAGCGTCATGTTATTATGTGTACCAACATCCAATGACATGTCACATTGTTTTCATGGCCACACCCTCACCCCAGGTGCAGAGGCCTATTTCTGTTCAGGAATGTTGTGAACACTTTGAGATTAATATTAATTGCAATTCCTACCTCTACATTTATTTTTTTATTTTTTAAAATATATAGTTAGCCGTGCAATGTTTTATATGGGTTTTTTTTTAGTTTTTATTCCTATTAATTATATTTTCACTTGTTACCTCTGAATTATTGAATCAGACCTAGATGACATGAAATTTTCAGCAAAAATATAATTCAAATACTCCTTTAATTATTGATTATTCTCATTAATTTTCGATCATTTTATATATTTTTTCCATAGTATTACATTTGAATTTAACAGATCATTCTCTCACATAACAGACAAATATTTGTGAAATTATGATACATTTTTGAATGTATTTTTACAATCTAAATATGCATATGTACAAAAAAATATATGTACAAAAAAATATATGTAAAAAAACAAGTAAATTGTGTTTTACTGTATTTACAGTGATGTTATGTTATTTTACCTATGACATGTAAAATCACAGTCTCCTTAATGATATTCTAGAAAGACAGTACAAAACTGTAGAATATACAGTAAGATACTTTGACATTTTTTGGAACAGTGTACTAGTAGTGACACTGACCCCAGCCAAATGCAAAACTACTGAAAAAACAGCCTGAAAAGATGAAGAGGAAAAAAACTTCAGTGACCTCCATCTGTAAAACCATTCCGGCTTTTGGGAGCTGTCACATTGTTGCCCCTCTAGCGCACCTGTTGTGAATTTCATTAACACCAAAGCAACTGAAACTGATTAACAACCCCTCTATCCGGTTGTTCAGTCTGACGTCACTAGCCGTGTCTGGGTCTAAACTCCGCTGCAGGTCCATATATCAAACGATCACTGTGGCATTACTGAGAGTTGAAAAACTGTCTAAAGTCTTTCATCTTTAATAAAATGATCAGCGTTCTGCTCTCCCAGGTGTAACAATTGAGTTTAACATCCAGGCATCCATGAAAACGGAATTTATGACATTTAACGGAGTTAGAAGTTAGCAGAGAGTTAGCTCGCTAGCTTCTATCTAAATACAATATAGCATGTCCTGACTGCGGGGTTTTGGAAACAAATTAAAACGTACAGCTCTGTTATTACTTCCAGCATAAATGAAGACAGAAAACTAAACAGCAGTAACGTTTGTAGGGTTACTGAAGTTGGGCTAGCTGGTATATAATGATGTGCTGCGTGACCGCTAGCGACACAGCTACGTTAGCATAATATAAACAAGCTAACTTTTTTTTCCACTCGATAAAAGTTACCGTGAGTGTTCTCGGTGGTCAGGAACAAATGTAATCGCATGGCAGGATGCTGTAAAAGGACCAAACTTCAGCCAGGAGAACAACTGAGATAATCCATCCACAATACGAGGTTAGTCATTCATATACTGCTGCATGGGCTGGGCTGTAGTTACATCCTAAGGTTTTAAAAACTGAGCTTAAATAAATGATTAGCGGTAATAAAAGCCGAGGGAGGTCAACAGTGATCACTGACTGTTTTAGGAGCTTTTTGAGATCAAATAGAAGAAAATACATAACATTAAACATGTTAACAACACAAAAGCCATATTAAACGCAGACTACTTTAGACCCGGAAGTAGGATTCGTCGCGTCATCACTGAACAACCGGATTACTTAACTGGCCAGATCAGTGTTTCAGAAGTTGAACCGGCTCTTTCGGCTTGGCTCACTAAAAAGAGCCAGCTCTTTCGGCTCCGAACCGGCTCTTCAGGTTGTTTTGTTGCTTTAATTTATTTATTATTAACAATAATATAAAATTATGCACAAAAGCAACTAATAATGTAAAAAAAAGTGGTTTTATTTATATATGTTTATATATAAATATATGCAGTGGCCCCTAGAGACAAAGCACGTACAAACTCCAAAACACATTTCTAGCATGAACTGAACTTCCAAAACAGAGCTACTAGATCACTTAAATTACACAGTTGAAAGCATGTGTATTGTTTGTGTATTTATACACAAGCACTCATATATATTCAAATAATTTAAAAAAAAAAAAGTTAATTTACCTGTTACTACCACACACCAAATCCGGTCGTTGGTACTTGCTGGCTTGTGTAGCCACCAGGTAACAAAAGCTCAACACTGCCCCTAGCATCCTGGAGCACTTCTGTTGTGTTTTGTACGTGTTTTGAGTTTTTATGTGCTTCTGAGTTTTTACGTGTTTTAGAGTTTGTACGTGCTTCGGAGTTTGTACGTCCTTCGGAGTTCATACGTGTTTGTATGTGCTTTGTCTCTAGGGGGCACAGTAAATATACTTTTATTTATAAATGTTCAGCTTTTTCCTTTTAAACAAATTTAAAGTGAAACAACACAAAACACTGCAAACCACAACACAATTAAATATAAATTAAAATATGAAAACTAAAAGATGATGCATATTCTCTGTCATATGGGCCTGCATGACTAAACTTTCTGAATCCTTTATCATCTGCAACTGAAAATAGTTGTGGATGATTACTATACCTTTCTAATGTGACGTTGTTGTCCCTGGCTCTCCCCCCTCTTCCCAGCGCAAAACACAAGGCTCGCATGCGGAGTGAAGCGAAAAACAGTGCGAGAGAAAAAAAACCCCACGGCTTGCGATAAGGAGTCAGCTCACGTCGTTCACGTCAAAGATCCGGCTCTAAGAGCCATTTCGTTCGCGACCGACACATCACTAGAACTGACTCAATGCTGTCCTGAAATTTAAAAAGTGCCCTTTCCTTTTTTTTTTTCAGTATGCCTACATAAGTGAACATCAGACACTCCTGGAGGGTTTCCAAATACTATTTCAACACATCATTTTATATTTGGTGTTGTGAAATTTGGAGAAGTAGTCTAAACCGGTTGAGTTGACAAAAACAAAGAAATTCCCTCGGGCTTCGATTTACTCTGTGGGAGTATTAAAGTAAGTGCGAACATGATAAATTGATCAATAGCAGGTGTTGGATATGATTCAGAATATGTTTCACATAAATATTTTCAAAGTACGAAGTATTTACGAGATTTTTTTTTTTTTTTAATGAATCTTATTTGAAATAGAAAAAAGCATTTGTTTCAATTCGGGGACAGTTATTTCATTCTCAGTTCAAAGCTGACAGGTATTGAAACTTACCAAATGATTTTAAAAAAAGTCCTAAAGATGTAACAAAAAAAAAAAAAGTCCTAAAGAAACTAAAGATGTAGGTGAATGTAAAATATGGATATTGACCATTGGACTCAAGGGTGGAGCTTTAAAATCAAGTATGTAGCATGAATACCACAAGGTATAACGAATGTCTTCTCAGAATTTGCGCAGAGGAATGCAGCATTATATCATCTGTCTGCAATGACACCTCTCAGTCTTTGTGTGTTGTTCAGCGTTGAGGTGTGGTGACTGCCCTTATCAAAACACTGCACTTTCACAAAGCATAAATGAAATAACGATGCAATACTGGAAGAAGGAATATGGGTGAAAGTTTTAATCCTCTTGAGTTCCTCTTCAGAATATTATTTGTTGAAATTGTGCTTCACAGACTAGGGATTTGTCAACAGTGTACTCAACAGTGTACTCACACAAAACAGGCAAATTGCAGGTGTATGCATGTATGTAGGAGTTTGTGTACATCTGAGGTCCTTTATCTATCTATCTATCTATCTATCTATCTATATATATATATATATATATATATATTTGTAACAATACTACAGCAGATCTGACAATGTTTGCATGCTTTTCAGCATCTTTATTTTGCACTCGCTTGCTTTACACACAATTCGTGGTTGCAGCTATCCAGCGAGGTGAGATTGCAGAACACGTGCAGGTGCGTCCATCTCCCCTGCAGCAGCACCGTAAACCACACCCCGCCACAATATTTTAATTGTATAGACTCCATACATGTTGTTTTTATGCCTCATTGACCACTGAAATTAAAGTTAACATTCTAACACATTCAAAATAGCTTTGCAAATGAGGGCCTGGAGGTATTTCAAGATGGTGATGACATAGCAAGGCTTGCTTTTCTTTTTAGTCATGTAGGTGGTGCTGCTGTGAATCCAGTCTGGGCCATAATCCTTGCTATAATTGCAGCAGCCTTATTATGCCTATCCCAAAGAGATTAATAAACCTTTTATGTACATTAATTTCTGTGGATTATTTTGTCTGCTACTTTTTATTTCAGTTTCAAGCAATTAATGTCCGACTCTATCTTGAAAGTGTCACGGTGGTGGAACGGACTCAGGCGCAGACTGAGAAAGCACGGTTCAACAATACTTTATTAATCACACTGGTGCGATATGTACACGTGAAGGGGGGGGGACACCAGGGCCCCTGCCTTAAGAAGAGCTGCAAATCACCGGAGATCAGCTGCAGGTGCGTGGGCCCAGTGTTGCCAACTCCTCAGTAAGGAAAATCGCTATTGGTTGTCCTAAAAGTCGCTAGAAGTTGCTAAATGACGTCATCGCCTAATTTGCATAATTGGTCATGCTAATCTAATTGTAACCTATGTTGTTGGAGAGAGAAATAACATCGTGGAAGAGACATAAAGTGAGTAAAAAACGTCCTAAATGCATTTAGAGTTTATTTAGAACTACAAATTAAATTTCTTTTAGCAATTTTTTTTTTTTTAATGTCACAATGTCACAAAAAGCCAAGCCTCCTTTACCCGGGCTTGGACCGGCACAAGTGACCCGAAATAGGCACTCTGGTGGAGTTACTTTGTGTGTGTGTGTTTATAAGTAGTTTTAAACCTTGTGATCCACAAAACAGCATAAGAGTGAAAGAGTAAAAGAAGAACTGACTGCGTTGCAGCACCCGCTGCTTGTTGAGAGTAAAAGCGATATGCGCTTTCACGTCTTTTTTTAGCAACTTTTTTTAGAGAAAAAGTCACTAAGGAGTCTGAAAACTCGCTAAATATAGCGACAAAGTCGCTAAGTTGGCAACACTGCGTGGGCCAAGGGCGGGGGCCCAATCAGAGCTCCGCCCAGGCAGACAGGTAGGAGAGAGAGAGAGAGAGAGAGAGAGAGAGAGAGCAAGGCGAGGGGAGCAGAGAGAGAGTAAAACAACAAACACTTGTGGCCACACTGGGCTGGCCTGGGAGGCACAGGGACCATGACAGAAAGAGCCTTAAATATTAGATGTCTCACATCTCCTCCGTTGTATAAGGTCCTTGGTGTCTGACAGCTATTAGAACTTGTTTATAAAAAGACAAATTGGACAAGAATTCAAGAAAAAAAGATGACATTTATCTTTAAAGCCAACAACTGGCATTTTTTCAAGAGATATTGCTTCAGCTGCATGATTCTGCGGACATATTCATATTGTCTTGTTCCAGCAAGAACAGTAGATTATGATTACACCATTAATTTAATTAACAGTGGCTTCCCTTAAAAACACAACCTGTAAATTCATTTTTTAATTTTTTTGCCAGGGCATGTCAAGATAGGTAAAAGAAAAAGAAGGTCAGTTGGAGATACTCCAGAGATCATTATCTGGCAGATCTAAAAGAATGATTCCACAGAACAATCGTTCAACTGTAAATGCAGTTAATACGGACACAACAGTGAGTAAGATGTTGGTTAGCTGGTAACTCAACTGGAATTTAGGCTTGCTCTAATAAAGTAGGAGGTGTGCACACGTATGTAATAGGAGCTGTTGGCGACACATGACCAATTGCAAACATGTACAGGTCCAGGCATGCATTTCTCCACAATAGCCAATAAATTAGCAATATAAAAGTACTACATTTGCTATAGCCAATTCTAGAAAAAAGAACATGCACTGTGTAAGTTAATAGGTTCTCCTATTAGAATAGAAATAGATCAGATACTATTAAATGAAAGTGTTGCTTAAATGTTTCCTTATGATGTGTAAAACTGTTTTAGCCTCATCATGCATGCTAAGTCATCCAGGCAAGGAAAGCTGATTCTCTTCATTTGAATGTAGTATTTTCAGTGCGAGAAACATTTCACATTTCACTCATCCAAGTGACTTTTTCAGACTCTTCTCACTGCAGGTTTCCCCAACCTCATGAAAAGTATATTTGCATAATGAAACAAAACCAGAACCACTAATCTACATGCTACCACACCCGTGAGTAATAGGCGTTGTTGGCGACACATAACCAGTTACAATCAACAGATCTAAGCCTGCATTTCTCCACAAGAAGAGCCAATAAATATCAACAATTTAAAAGTACTACAGTTGCTGCAGCCAATTCTGGAAAAAAAAAGTACACACACTGTTTAAGTCAGTGGTTCTCAAACTTTTTACATCATTCCCCACATGGCACGAAGAAATATTTTCACGCCCCATCTAAACAAAATAATGACAGAAAAGCCTGGCTGCAACTTTATTTAGATACATTCATTCACAATGAATCCTTCAGTAATTTTTGTTTTAAACAAACATCTTTCAAACAACTATTTGTAACTTTTGTCACTAGACTGCTTCATTAGACTGCACCACTTCTGCAAAAACTGAACAAGTTAAACAGAATGTGAACATTGCCAGACATGGAAAAATAAAGTAAGTTTTAGTCTTATAAAAAAAAAAGAAATCTAGAAACTCGTGAACAGAGATTTAAAAAATATATTTAATTTAGTGAGAGTTTAAAATAGAATAAACTAGGTCCTGTTGTTGTTGTTGATGATGCGTTTAGGCTGTAGCCGAAAAGGTGCAACCGCGTGTGTAAGTCGACAGCTGCAATAAAGAAGTGTACTGAAAAGTCCGAACATGTGGGCGGGTCTTTAGTGCCCCAATCCTAGGTTTCTGCACCACTGTAAATGATGCGTGACAGACCCGACCACATGTTTTCACTTTTCAGTACACTTCTTTATTACGGCTGTCGACTTACACACAAAGCATATTATTAACGTAACTGCCACAAATTTCTTTTTTCCACCATAAAAGTGATTCCGATTTTAAACATTAGTTCCGCATGACCTTTCTGCCAGGTAACTTGCGCCCCACCTGTCAGAACTCTTTACCCCACCAGTGGGCTGCGCCACCCACTTTGAGAACCACTGGTTTAAGTTAATAACTTCTTGCAGGACAGAAGTAGATGGGACTACTATTAAACTACCAGCTTTGGTACTCATGATCATTGATCAGTGGTAATGATAATTTGCATATTAATGATCATGAAACTGACCTCATGGCCCATTGTCACTCAGTGATGCTTGAGACTGAAGAAGTCATGATAAGGGAAGCCAGCTAACCCTAGGTTTCCTGAATATACTGAATTTACTTTGCAGTACAGGATACAGAATTGGTAAATGGCCTGCATTTGTATAGCGCTTTTCTAGTCCCTAAGGACCCCAAAGTGCTTCACACTACATTCAGTCATTCACCCATTCACACACACATTCACACACTGGCGATGGCGAGCTACATTGTAGCCACAGCTGCCCTGGGGTGCACTGACAGAGGCGAGGCTGCCGGACACTGGCGCCACCGGGCCCTCTGACCACCACCAGTAGGCAAACATGGGGTTAGTATCTTGCCCAAGGATATTTGGATATCTAGAATTGATCTAGATAAACCAGTTACCTTGCTTGTGTAATAAGAAACTATAGAAAAAAGCTGAGTCTCTCTTCAGTTAACACAGACTGACAAACAGAAACCAGCAAAGCGAGCAAATTCAGGCTCCACTTACAAGCAGGTCAAACCTGAGTTTGTTCCCTCTGTGGGAACTGAACCTTATAAGGTTTCTTATTGCACAATCATAAGACTGCAGAGATGTTCAAAACTGACATAAGGAAGATTTTAGATTTGTGCTAAGGTGGAGTATTTCTTCTTCACTTGCCATACACTCCATGACTGATTAAGCAACGTTTCCTCCTTGCTATAAAATGGGTAATGTCCTTAAGCAGATTCAGATGTGTTTGTAAACAATTTGTTCTCTAATCAGTGTTTCAGAAAAGTTTATTTGTCACCGAAAGAAAAGAAGAAATCAGGTAATTAATCACCTCCATACCTTTAAAAAAAAAAAAGAAATTAAAAGGCTAGGTGGTACCTTTTATGCTTTTTGCTATTTTACACACACAAAATCTATGCCATTGCTATCGAAATGCGCTCCACTGTTGCTGAATCTTAATTCAGTCAAGTTGTGATTTTAAACTTTGTGCCCGAGGAACATTAAAAAGGCAAGCCAGCACAGAACACCTTTGTTCATGTCTTCTTAAAATAGCTTCCATGTAATCTGGCATATCATAGATTTTTCTTTCACTTGTCTTTGCGACAACCTATTTACCTTCTGTAAGCAGAGCACCCATTTTTTCTTTTGTTTTCTTTTATGAAACTGTATCAGTGAAAAACGTGTCTCTATCACCTTTCACATAGTACAACACCTTATTGCCTCTTGTCTCGATCTTGTCCAGATCTGGCTAGCGCGGAAGGAATGCTTGGGGATTTTTGTCAGGGGAATTGATCGCGTCAACCAGTGTTGAGTCATTGTATTGCAAGAAAAACAACTCTTGCAACTCTGAAATTACCACATGCTGGTGCAAAAGGATCTTGAAGCCGAGGTAAAGTGCTGCCTTGAATTCTGAATGAATCGACCGCTTAGAACACAAGAACAAATAAAATAATGAGATTAACTTGAGTTAAAAAATTGTTTTTTGCTGCGTGGTGCACTTTCCTGGGATCTGCTGGAGCCACTTGCCTAGCTTGGGAATCACTGCACCTAGTGCTCTGATTACCACTGGGACCACTGTTACCTTAACCCTACACATCTTATCGAGCTCTTCTATGAGCCCTTGGTACTTCTCCAGCTTCTCGTGTTCCTTCTTTCTGATGTTGCTCTCAGTCGGTATGGTTATGGTTATGGTATGGTTTATCGCTACGACCGTCTTCTTCTGCTTGTCTACCACTACTATGTCCAGTTGGTTAGCCACCACCATTCTGTCCATCTGTATCTGGAAATCCTACAGGATCTTAGCTCGATCTTTGACTTCGAGACTTCCAGGCCATACTCAGTAGAGACGTTCCTGTATACTATGACGGCCACTTGGTTAAGACGTTCCATGTATGCTCTGCCTGCTAACATCTTGCACGCTGCTGTTATGTGCTGGATTGTCTCAGGGGCATCTTTACAAAGCCTGCAGCTGGGGTCTTGCCTGGTGTGATAGACCCCAGCCTCTATGGATCTTCTGCTCAGAGCTTGTTCCTGTGCTGCCATGATTAGTGCCTCTGTGCTCTGTCATTCAGTCCAGCTTTGTCCAGCCACTGGTAGGGTTTCTGGATATCAGCCACCTCCTCTTATCTGCCGGAGGTACATAATGTGCAGGGGCCTGTCCTTCCATGATGGTTCGTCCTCTTCCTCCTCTTTCTTGGGTTTCTGCTGTGTGAGGTATTCACTGAACACATGTTGGGGCCATCTTCCTGACATATTTGTTGATGTTTGTTGTCTCATTCTGGACTGTGGTACTGACGCTCACCAGTCCCCGGTCTCCTTCCTTAGCGTACAGCCCCAGGGTGCTGGATTTGGAGTGAAACCCTCCATGGATGGTCAGGAGGTTCATTGTCTTGATGTCAGTGGCTTCTATCTCCTCCTTTGGCCAGATTATTATCCCAGCAGGGTACCTGATCACGGGCAGGGCGTAGGTGTTGATAGCCCAGATCTTGTATGTATACTGTAAGAATTTCTAATAGATTTAAACTCAAACTCTGAACAAAACCTGCTCCGCATCTCATTATTTGTTCATCATAAGTTACCACGGAGATCTTCTTTGTAGGCTTCTACATCTGTTATCTTCTACGTCTATGTTAGTAAGTGGTTTTGTAATTAATTCACATATTGATTTAGTACTTTGGCTAACAGAAACCTGAATAGTTAGTAGGGACTACAACATCTAGTCCTTTTACTGAATCAAATAAACCCCTTCAAGACATACTAACTGTCAAAGCCCTCAAAGCACAGGCTTATGAGGAGTAGTGGCAGCAGTCTTTCTAGATCAGTCTAAGTTAATAGTCACCCAAAGACTTTGGCAGCCTTTTGCATCCTTTTTGGAAAAAGACAAAAAACTATTTTATTTTTGTTATGATGATGTTTTTCTTGACTGGTTATATGATTTTGTGCTCAATTCAGATAAAATAATTATAGTAACTTTAACATTCATGTAGATGCTGAAAACAATAGCCTTAAAGGTGCTTTGATTTGACTGTTAGATTAATGTGGCTTCTCTTAAAATGTAAATGAGGGTACTAACTGTTGTAATCACATCCTTGATCTGGTTAGGGTCCAGTATATAGCATATAGTGCAGCGTGCTCACTGTGTATGACAACATAGAGGAACAACAGGCTCCTCTGAAAAAGAGTAACTTATCCGACAATTTTGAACCACTAATATAATATACCTTAAAGCAAAGAACACATAGGCTGGAGGTGAATAGCATTCCACTAATATGAAAGACAGAAAAGGACACAAATAACCCAAGGCTTGTTTTCAGCAGTGCAACCAAGCTGACAAAGAACCACAGCTCTGTTGAAACGTGTATTTCCTTAGTTCAAAGTAGTAATGACTTAACAAATGTAGTTATAAAAAAATGTAACCACTGGAGTTTGTCATCACATAAGGCATGCTATATTTATTTGGACTTTTCTCATATTGATCTCTATGGGCTAAGTTAAAGTCATTATTTCCTTTAAACTACTGATTTTAAATATGATCATCACTTTATCTTTGTTAAGAGGCTTTTAAGGTTTCTGTAATTAAACCATCACCTATTCTTTACTTGAACCAGCTGCTGTAGCTGATTATATACTCATTTACAATATTCCTTTTTTTCCCCAGAAAGAGTGTTTCGAATTATTTACAGAGGAATAGTTTATTTGAAGAGTTTCGGTGAGCAGTAAGTGCAATCATTACTTCTAGTGTGAATTTTTACAATGTTATATTGTCAGGATGCCCTAATAGTTACCTGATCCAAAACACAACACTAGGAGTATTGAGACTAGAAAGAGAGGCCATAATTCTCACATATCAGCTTCTCTTCACTGGCTTGTTGTCAAATTTAGGATTGAATTGAACTTCCTTCTCCTCCCATGCAAGATCTTGAATAATCATGCCGCATCATATTTTTGAGACCTCATAGGACCACATCATCCTGGTACAGTGCTTTGCAGTTCAGCCTTACTTGTAGAATTTCTCTTAGTACAAAGGGAAGAGAGCTTTCAGTTATTGGCCCATCTCCAGTTAAACTACTTACCTCGGGTTATTTGTGTCCTTTTCTCGCCTCTGTCAGTGCGCCCCAGGGCGGCTGTGGCTACACTGTAGCTTGCCATCACCAGTGTGTGAATGTGTGTGTGAATGGGTGGATGATTGTGTATAGTGTAAAGCGCTTTGGGGTCCTTAGGACCAAGTAAAGCGCTATACAAATACAGACCATTTACTTTTGAGTCAGAAGGTAGTGACCAGAGATGGGCAGTAACGTGTTACTTGTAACACGTTACTGTAATCCGATTACTTTTTTCAAGTAACGAGTAAAGTAAGGGATTACTATTGCAAAAACGGTAATTAGATTACCTTTACTTTCCTGTAGGAACGCTGCGTTACTGCGTTACTAAAACCGTGATTTTTTTGCGAGAATGTCTCATGTAAGCAAGTGCTATGTTCGTGACAACAGCTGTGTGCAGATCAACAGTGGATCATATATCCAGTACGGAGAGAGTATGAGCGTGCAGCGTTTAAAGCGTGGAAGTACTGACCTTACTTTACGTTTGATTCCATAAAAAGTGACAAAAACATTAGCGTCCATTAGCATTGTGCGTGGGAAGAAAACTTATTTTTACAGCGGAAAAAAACCCCCCTAAACTTCCAAGCAAGCTACCAATTCACAGAGAAACTGCCGTATCCTTCCACTGACCGCTGCAGCACACCTGCACTAGGGTAAACCTCCGCCTGCCCTACTCCTGCTATACAGGTGAAAATAGAGCAAAAGGACCGCTGAGTCTTTGATTTTATTTATTTTCTGCTGTGTTTTACTTGCATCTACAGTGGGGCAAAAAAGTATTTAGTCAGCCACCGATTGTGCAAGTTCCCCCACCTAAAATGATGACAGAGGTCAGTAATTTGCACCAGAGGTACACTTCAACTGTGAGAGACAGAATGTGAAAAAAAAAATCCATGAATCCACATGGTAGGATTTGTAAAGAATTTATTCGTAAATCAGGGTGGAAAATAAGTATTTGGTCAATAACAAAAATACAACTCAATACTTTGTAACATAACCTTTGTTGGCAGAACAGAGGTCAAACGTTTACTATAGGTCTTTACCAGGTTTGCACACACAGTAGCTGGTATTTTGGCCCGTTCCTCCATGCAGATCTTCTCGAGAGCAGTGATGTTTTGGGGCTGTCGCCGAGCAACACGGACTTTCAACTCCTGACACAGATTTTCTATGGGGTTGAGGTCTGGAGACTGGCTAGGCCACTCCAGGACTTTCAAATGCTTCTTACGGAGCCACTCCTTTGTTGCCCGGGCGGTGTGTTTTGGATCATTGTCATGTTGGAAGACCCAGCCTCGTTTCATCTTCAAAGTTCTCACTGATGGAAGGAGGTTTTGGCTCAAAATCTCACCATACATGGCCCCATTCATTCTGTCCTTAACACGGATCAGTCGTCCTGTCCCCTTGGCAGAAAAACAGCCCCATAGCATGATGTTTCCACCCCCATGCTTCACAGTAGGTATGGTGTTCTTGGGATGCAACTCAGTATTCTTCTTCCTCCAAACACGACGAGTTGAGTTTATACCAAAAAGTTCTACTTTGGTTTCATCTGACCACATGACATTCTCCCAATCCTCTGCTGTATCATCCATGTGCTCTCTGGCAAACTTCAGACGGGCCTGGACATGCACTGGCTTCAGCAGCGGAACACGTCTGGCACTGCGGGATTTGATTCCCTGCCGTTGTAGTGTGTTACTGATGGTGACCTTTGTTACTTTGGTCCCAGCTCTCTGCAGGTCATTCACCAGGTCCCCCCGTGTGGTTCTGGGATCTTTGCTCACCGTTCTCATGATCATTTTGACCCCACAGGATGAGATCTTGCGTGGAGCCCCAGATCGAGGGAGATTATCAGTGGTCTTGTATGTCTTCCATTTTCTGATGATTGCTCCCACAGTTGATTTTTTCACACCAAGCTGCTTGCCTATTGTAGATTCACTCTTCCCAGTCTGGTGCAGGTCTACAATACTTTTCCTGGTGTCCTTCGAAAGCTCTTTGGTCTTGGCCATGGCGGAGTTTGGAGTCGGACTGTTTGAGGCTGTGGACAGGTGTCTTTTATACAGATGATGAGTTCAAACAGGTTCAAGGTTCTTTATTTGTCACATGCATAGTTATACAAGTATAACACACAGTGAAATGTAGCCTGACACGCTCCTCGACATGTGCAAAAATTGGGGGGGGGGGGGGGGGGGGGGGGGGGTGTAGAGGAAGAACATTATATATATCTACATATAGTATATACACTGGGTGAATGTGCAGTAGTAGCAGCAAGCAGGTGAATTCTGTACATTAATATGAATAGACATCTGACTATTTTACAGGATAGACAATATAAACATATTTAAAATTAAAGGAATTGAAATGTACATTGTGCCTTGGTTTAGAGTGTTTGGAAGAGAGTCCTGTCTCAGTCAATTATAGATGATGTGAGAGGGCGGGTGTGTGTGTTTAGAGCACGGATGGCTTGGGGATAGAAGCTCCTCTTGAGTCTCTCTGTCCTTGCCCGGAAGATGCGGAACCTTCTACCAGATTGCAGAAGTTGGAACAGCTTGTTGCCAGGATGGGACGGGTCCTTCAGTATCTGCGCTGCTCTAGTCCGGCATCTCCTGGTGTAGGTGTCCTGAAGCGGGGGGAGAGCAATCCTGCAGCAGCGTTCTGCTGTACGGATCACTCTCTGGAGAGCTTTTTGGTCCTTCACACAGCTGTTCCCAAACCACGATGTCATGTTCTGTGTGAGGATGCTCTCCACAGCGCCTGTATAGAAAATCCTGAGGATCTTTGGAGAGACCCTGAACTTCCTCAGTTGTCGTAGGTGATACAGGCGCTGCCTAGCCTTTTTGGTCTGGACCTGAATGTGGGCAGCCAATGTCAGGTCTGAGGAGATGTGGACACCAAGATACTTGAAGGACTGCACCCTCTCCACTGGAGCTCCATTGATGATAATGGGCTTGTAGTCTCTGTGCTGACCCCTTCTGAAGTCCACCACCAGCTCCTTGGTCTTGCTGACGTTCAGCTGGAGGTGGTTGTCCTGGCACCACGATGCCAGATTCTTCACTTCATCCATGTAGGCCGCCTCATCATTGTTGGAGATGGCACCCAACACCACTGTGTCGTCAGCAAACTTCACAATGGTGTTGGAGCCGTGGGTGGCCACACAGTCTGAAGTGTAGAGGGAGTAGAGCAGTGGCGAGAGGACACATCCCTGAGGTGCTCCTGTGTTGATGGTGATGCTGTTGGAGAAGCACCTGCCCACCCTCACCACCTGAGTTCTGCCAGCGAGGAAGTCCAACACCCATGCACACAGACGGCTGTTAAGTCCCAGTTCCCTCAGCTTTGTGAACAGTCTGCAGGGCACTATTGTGTTAAACGCTGAACTGTAATCAACAAACAGCATTCGCACATAGTTACCCTGTTTCTTGTCCACATGGCTGAGAGTGGTGTGTAGGACGTGGGCGATGGCATCCTCTGTGGATCTGTTGGATCTGTAGGCAAACTGCAGCGGATCTGTGGTGTCTGGGATGGAGGAGGAGATGATGTTCTTCAGCAGCCTCTCAAACACCTTCATTACTACTGAGGTCAGTGCAACTGCCATTCATACAGGTAACGAGTGGGGGACAGAAAAGCTTCTTACAGAAGACGTTACAGGTCTGTGAGAGCCAGAGATTTTCCTTGTTTGAGGTGACCAAATACTTATTTTCCACCCTAATTTACGAATAAATTCTTTACAAATCCTACCATGTGAATTCATGGATTTTTTTCACATTCTGTCTCTCACAGTTGAAGTGTACCTCTGGTGCAAATTACTGACCTCTGTCATCATTTTAAGTGGGGGAACTTGCACAATCGGTGGCTGACTAAATACTTTTTTGCCCACTGTATTTGATAGACTGAGTGTAAACACACACACAAAAAAAAAAATTATGTGCTGGAATGTGCAGAAAATAGGTTTAAATGTTAAACAAATTTCTTCCAGTCAGTGAATGTTGCATATAATTACATTTTTGCTTGATGCATAAAGTTAAAAGATTAAAACTAATAAAACAATTTTTAAAAAGGGACTTTTCCATTTGATTACATTTTGTATGATGGATTATGCAGAAAAAGTAGAATTGGGCTGAGAGATCTATCGCTTTATCACCTGTTCAGGTTGTAAATCGTGTTTTTAAAAAGTAACTAAGCAACTACGTAATTAATTACTTTTGAAAATAAGTAATCAGTAAAGTAACGGGATTACTTTTTGGCGGGAAGTAATCAGTAATTAGTTACTGATTACTTTTTTCAAGTAACTTGACCAACACTGGTAGTGACCCTCTCTACTTTTAAGATTATAGGCTTAAAACTTGCTTTGTGATAAAGCTTGCAGTTAGGGCTGGATCAGGTGACCCTGAATTGTCTCTTAGTTATGCTGCAATAGGACTAGGCCGCTGGAGAACTTTCCATGATCCACTCTCATCTTTTCACTCTGCATGTGCTTATATAGTCCTACTACATTTCATTAAATTGTGTCTTCTTGTTTTGTCCAGTCTCCCTATGCTCCTGATTTTCTTTTTTTCTTTCCCCTCATTCCCTCCAACCAGTTCCAGATGGCTGCCTCTCCCTGAGCCTAGTTCTGCTGGAGGTTTCTTCCTGTTAACAGGAAGTTTTTCCTTCCCACTGACGCCAAGTGCTTCCCCAAAGGCAATTGTCTGATTGTTGGGGTTTTCTCTCTAATATTGAGAGACCTGTAGTTTGACTATTGTGAATTGGGTTAGCATAAACAAAACTGAATTGAACTGGATTCAGCCGAGTAAAAAGGGAGCCCCTTCGCAAAATGGAAACATCTGACTTTAAGCTCAGCATTTCTCACTAATCCATTCATCATCATGCTTCATAATATACCCCTTAGATCTTCCCGTTTAAAGCTTCAGAGCTCTAATGCAATTGAAATGAACTGCAGAATCAAGAATGAACTAAGAAACAAAACAATGTAGTAACTTGGGATATTAGATCTTGCTGATGCAGTCTTTACGTACTTTCCATATCTCTATTACCTGTTCCTCTGACAATGTCTCTGGCTGAAGCAGAACTTGCTTCATACGATACCCCTGAGCCGTGTGATGATTGCTAAAGCTAAAGTTTCCCAGTGTCTAATGGAATGATAACCTGCTGACTTAATTGCAGCTCTACTGAGAAACTTTTTTTCCCAAACAAAAGTTCTCACATAAAATAATGATGCTTTAAGCATGCCTGCATTAGTGCAAGCAATGTTCAAATATTGCTGTGTCATGATTGCGTCATTTTCGTCCTCTTAACCTGCTCTTATCAGTTTTTCATTGTGTCCTGAACCGTTTGACCTGTAATAAAGATGACAATTGTCACAGTGCATAGCTGTCATTTTTAAATGCGTATGGGTGCATGTGGGGTAGTACAAGCACAACCGAAATGTGTATTAGAACATCACAGCTTCTTTGTTGTGTGGTTGCTCGCATACTCTCTAGACCTTTCACCAAGTTTGGCAAATCTAGGAAAATAAAATAATATGACAAAGAACACCCAGAGTTCTATACATTGGAATGGATGGGGAGACTGGGGCAACTTTCCTCTGCCAAAAGTCCAGCAACTTCCTCCTCAGTTACCAGATGTTTATGAACTGTTGTCTAAAGAAGAGGGAATGCTACAGAGTGGAAAACATTTTTGAAATGTGTTGCTGCGATCAAATTAAAACATTTTCAGTTTAAACATTTTATATGGGGGTTTTTTTGTATATAAAATATGGGCCCAGAGATTTGCAAATCATTGCAATCTGTTTTTTTTCTTTAGATTTTACATGTCATTTCAGCTTTTTCAGAATTGGGCTTGTGCATTTTCTGCATGATTCTTAAATGTCTTGATGCATGCTCAATCATCCAGGTAAGTAAATCCCAAAATGTCGATTCTGTTCATTTGGACGTAGCGTTTTCAGAAAGCACTACGTCCAGATGAACAACCTTTTGGGACTTGATTTGTGTTGCTGTTGTAAAATGTGGGTATCTCAATTCAAATTAATTCAATTTTATTTACATGTTGCCAAATCTCAACAGCAGTCACCTCAGTGCACTTGATATTGTAAGGTGAAGGCCCTACAAAAATAGAGCCAACATTCAGATGACACCCTGTGAGCAAGCACTTGGCAACAGGGAGAGAGAAGTCTCCCTTTAAAGCTGAAGAAACATGTGACATAACCAGGTTCACTGAGGGGCAGCTATCAACTGGCTGTGGGTGAGGGGAGAAGTTGAACTAGTTGAACTCATCGAGTGCAAATCTTGTTTTTATGTGTGTATAATCTCATGGAAATTGAAACAGTTGTAACATGAAACCACTTTAGGTTTTTGCTTTCATTTTGGTGTTACTTAGTAGAAAGTTATGAAAGGTATTAATTTTCCAACGATGTTTTAACTATGTGCTTGAATTCTTGATTTACTGAGAGACTTACTTCCTGGTGCATTTTCAGAATATTGGCAAGACTTGTGGATAACTGGAATACCGTAAAACGACTATGCACAGTACAGCTGGACTGTTGGTGTGCAGCAAAGGACTTAAAAACACGTCCCTATTGTCAAAATGATCTGACATATTAAAATGAATCATTAAAATTGAAAAAAACAAAACAAAAACGAGACGTTCATGCTGTTGTTTACTGCCACTCTGGGCTGAAAGAGGTGTGACAAATGGAATTTTCTGAGTTATGATTGAGTGTGACAATAAAACAGAGGATTATAATCAGGCGCACGCAACACATAGTTACTCAGTGGTTTTGGCGCAGCAATATTCCATTTGAAGAACTTGTTGTACACTTAAGGAATGAAAACATGTTTACTAATAGCCTCTCATGATGATGCAACAGAACTATCACATTGCACAGGCAACTGAGGTGACATATGCCAACTAAAAGTCATATTGAATGGTGATATGAAGACAATGAGGCATTGTGTAAGATTTTTTGAAGACGGGTGTTTAACCTGTCTGAGCATCCACCAATGCATTTGGCTGCTGGAATAACCCCAAACAAACCTGTTCCCCAAGAATGCAATATGATTTTATCTGAAGGTAAATAGCTCTGTAAGAAAGATGTTTGTTTGGATAGAAGTTGATTTGAAAGTGATATGAACATCAGGCTAAATGCTCTTTTCTTCTGATCTTCTTTAACAAACAGTTTAGTTTAGCTGAAGTGCAAAGTGAAGCTTGTTATCCACCTCAACCTTTTTTCTCTCTCAGAGGTTTTGCTTACTCCTTAGAAGTCTTGTCAAGACATAGTTAAAACTACAGGAGGTTTATTACTTCACCACACAGTGGAGCTGTGGCTCAACATTTCATGTTACTTTTCCTGCACTACAACAGTCATTCAACATTAAGTAACCAGCGGAATATAGCATATAATATTTAATACATATACATATACAAATAGATGGATGGATCTATCTTTTTCTGATCTTATAATTAACATTTTTTTTCTTTCATTTCTGCCTGTAGTTTCTTCCTCATTATCAACACATGACAGACACCAATGTTTAGGAAAAATTCAATTTTCCTCTAGAGTACCATTTCATAACATCAGACCTTACTATATCTACAGTTGCACTTTTTACACTGATGAGCCTTGCATTTGTTCTGCTGTCACATCCTTTATAAAACTGCTGTCTGCTCTGCTGCTTCCTCCCAGTCACGCTAGTCAGCAGGAATGTGAATTCAAATTTCAGAGGCAAACGGTTAGATTGACACTAGATATGTTTGGTGAACTGCTGCAAAGGTCATGCCAAAGAGGGAGTCCAAATGTCAAACACCCGTCTCTGAAGTTTAAGCCTTTGTAAGATCTGATGCATTGATATTCTTCTCCGGGCTTCAAAAATGTCATTACTGATATTTTCATGCAGAATATGCTTTTTTTTTCCAGCAATGGTAATTGAGCGCTGATAGACATCACTGGTTCAACAACTTAACATGAGCATGTGCATGTGTGTATACACATATCTGTGAAACAGCTGTAGGAGTATTATTTTGAATAAATAGCTGTAACCTTTATTGTCCTTGGCTTTCTTTCAAACTAAAAATTCTCACAATGGTAACCACCTGAGACATTACAAGGTTTATATAACAATCCCACTATCTCTGTGTTAGTGAATCTCATGGGAATGTTCTTTCCACCAACCACACCAATAAAGTAATTCTTCAAGCTTTTCATTTGAACAGATATCAGTCTTTTTCTATTTTTGGTAATCTGTCTCTAAGGGCTTGCCTAATTGGGGTAATGATACAGTCGCATCCATAAGAAACAGATGACTAAACACACATGAAAAGGTGCTGACCATCATAACTCATTTTTAAACCATCTGTTATGATGATGTCATTCTAGCTAGGGGCCAGATGGACCAAATCTTAAATCTCACCTTTTTTTTTCTTTTTTTTTTCGAACAACAGGTGTAAACAACAAAGTAACTCACAACACGACCCAAGGCCCGTGACCAGTGGGGAAAAAAGGAAAGAAAGAAAAAAAATGCTTCTTGGCATACTCACATTTCTCTCTTGTGAACACCAGTGTTGGTCAAGTTACTTGAAAAAAGTAATCAGTAACTAATTACTGATTACTTCCCCAAAATGTAATCCCATTACTTTACTGATTACTTATTTTCAAAAGTAATTAGTTACTTAGTTATTTTTTTAAAAAATGATTTACAACCTGAATAGGTAATAAAACAATAGATCTTTCAGCCCAATTCTATTTTTTCTGCATAATCCATCATATAAAATGTAATCAAATGAAAAAGTCTCTTTTTGAAACTAGTTTTATTAGTTTTAATCTCTTAACTTTATGCATCAAACAAAAAATTTAATTATATGCAACATTCTCTGACTGGAAGAAATTTGTTTAACATTTAAACCTATTTTCTGCATATTCCAGCATATAAAATAAAATATTTTTTGTGTTTACACTCACTCTTTCAAATAAATGCACGTAAAACACAGTAGAAAATAAATAAAATCAAAGACTCAGCGGTCCTGTTGCTCTATTTTCACCTGTATAGCAGGAGTAGGGCAGGCGGAGGTTTGCCCTGGTGCAGGTGTGCCGCAGCGGTCAGTGGAAGGATCCTGGAGTTTCACATTCCCGTGGCAGTGTACTGTCAGTGCTTGCTGGAAGTTTAGGGGTTTTTTTGCTGTACAAAGAAGTTTTCTTCCCACGCACAACGGACACTAATGTTTTTGTCACTTTTTATGGAATCAAACGTAAAGTAAGGTCAGTACTTCCACGCTTTATACGCTGCACGCTCATACTCTCTCCTGCACTCGATATATGATCCATTGTTGATCTGCACACAGCTGTTGCCACGAACGTCACACTCGCTTACATCATTGTCATGAGACACTCGCAAAGAAATCACGGTTTTAGTAACGCAGTAACGCAGCGTGCTTACGGGAAAGTAACAGTAATCTAATTACCTTTTTTGCAATAATAATCCCTTACTTTACTTGTTACTTGAAAAAAGTAATTGGATTACGCGTTACTGCCCATCTCTGGTGAACACAATTTTTTCCCCCATGTTTTTCTTTCTTTCTTAGGTTAAAACGTAATGTTCATTTTATTTCTCTATAAGCCTTCTGGGCTTGGAAACGATACGTCCACTCGCTGTTTTGGGTGGGGAACCTGGAAACTCAGTGGGAGTGACATTTTTACTTTCCATGTCCATCTCACATTGTCCCTGTGTTTTATCACACCGAGACAATAAAAGACAAGCAATGTTTTGCTGTGTCACGTTTTCATTGTCTCTTGACCACCTTAGAAACCTTCTGTTCCTCCTAAACATCTGTCCATTAGGCACCTGAACAACATAAGATCTTGGATGTTCAGATAAACCTGTCACCTGAGCTGGATTCCATACACCGTGTTGCCACATTCTGACAGTGTCACCAAAATGCAGTTGCTGAAGTACTCTGGTTCCTTGGTTAAAGTATTCTCTCTGTTTCTGTTGTCTTGTTTCCAACAACTGCTGCACTGTCTTAGTGACCATTTGGGGTTTCAATCTTTGTGATGTTGTTGGAAGTCTTGTCCCTAAGTCACATTAGCAGCTGGGCTGGTGACGCTCCAATGGCCTCCGACGGTGTACTCGGATTCATTAACGACAGATAAGGGTCTTTCCTCTCGGCTTTTTCCTTTTTTAACAAGAGTTTCGCTGTTTGTACTCCTCTCTCTGCCATCATGTTTGACTGTGCATTGTGGGGGCTAGTTGTGTTGTGACAAAACTTCCACTCTTTTGTCTTGGAATTTACGGGAGCTGAACTGTGGTCCGTTTCAGGAATTCTGTGTCTGACAAATTGTGGCTTAAGATGAGTGATGACTGTTGCACTTCTTGTGTCTGACTTCAGCCACTCAGCCTCAATGAACTTGGAATAGTAATCCACTAAGAGGAGGTATTCCTGCTGGTCAAAGGTGAATAGGTGCACACCTATCTTCTGGTAGGCTCTTAAATTTTTGAAATCACCTCCATTTTTTCCATTCTGTCTAGTTCTACTTTGAGCTTTTCTCTCAAAGTGACAGGGATTTTTCTAGGTGTATGAACTTTTGGTGCCACAGACGTTAATTTGAATGGTGTGTTCTCACTCCAGGCAACCTATGCCCTCAAACACATCAGCAAATTCTTTGAAGATGTCCATTTCCTCACTTTTATTCAGTGCCATCACTCTCTTGATGAATCCCATTTCTTCACATTTGAATCTCCAGAATTGGCTTGGTTTCTGATTTTACGACAATGAACTCCAAAACAAAACTTTTCTTTTTGTATTTCACTCCCTATGTGCACTTTCCTTTAACTACTATTTTGTCTCCGGTGTATGTTGACAACCTGACATTTGTGGGTTTAAGTATTTGCTTATTTTCTATTCTTCGTAGTAGACTGTAGGGTAACCACATTGGCTTGTGCACCAGTATCAAGTTTGAATTTGACAGGTTTGTGGCCCACTTTTATTTCTACAGTCCATTCATTTGCCTGTGTCTGTGTTTTTACATTTACAGACCCAATGAACAGACTTGTCTGCTGATCCGTGGCTTCATCGGCGACAGTGTGCACTTTTCTCGATCTACACATTCTGCCGAAGTGATTCATTTTCCCGCAGTTCTTGCACTGTTTGCCATAAGCAGGGCATTGGCGTGATGCATGCTTAGTCCCACATCGTTTGCAATTAAACATGCTTGCTTGGTCTTTGTCGTTCAGTTTCATCTTACTTTGTCTGTCTTTTTTGCATGTCTGCTTATGCTTCACTGCATCTACGTGTTTACTTTCTTGAGCAAAGACTTGAACATTGGGATCCTCCTCATGCATTTGCTTGATTTGAGCTTTAGTGGTTTCAGCTGCAATGCAAAGCTGAGTTACTTTTTCGAGAGTAATATCATCTTCTCTTAACAGCCTTTCTCTCATTGCGTCCAATGTAATTCCACACATTACTCGATCTCTGATGAGGGATTCTTGCAATTGTCCAAATTCACATGACTTGGCCCTTGGAGCTTTAGCTCCATGATGTGCTGGCTAATTGGCATATCCCCTTGCACACATGTGAAAAACTTGTATCTTTCATAAGTTATGTTCTTCTTTGGGTTACAGTATTCCTCAGATTTCTCCATTATTTTCGTTAGCTTATGCTCATCACTGTTTTCCGCAAACGTGAAGGTATTGTACACTTCAACTGCCTCCTCTCCAGCAATGTGAAGAAATAGTGAAGACTGTACCTTGGGTGGCTTGCTAGCACCTCCTGTAGCCGCGAGATACAGCTCGAACCTTTGCCGAAACCGTCTCCAATTTTCCGAGAGGTTCCCCTGCAGCAAATCAAGTCCAGCTGGCGGCTTAAGCCCTTCCATGTTTGCGACACTCTTGTATAGCCTTATTAGTTCACTACTGACACCATGTTATGATATCGCTTCAGGGAGCAGGCATGACACCGTCTTTTAGGTTTTTCCATCACTTTTTATTATGCGCACAACACCACCCTCCTGTTCACACATATCATGACACAATGTAGAGAGTTGATGTGACAGAAAAGGATGCTAATGATAGGGTGAGATGGAGACAGATGATCTGCTGTGGCAACCCTAAAAGACCAAGAAGAAGAGGAATTCGGGAAGTCTCATTGAGATCAAATTTCTCTTAGAAGGGAGACCTGACCAAGGTAGCACCCATACAAATTCAAGATATCTCTTAAAAACAGCAACAACATCTACTTTACTGTGCTGCTCACTTCAGCAATGAATAAAAGCATGTTTTAATTTACATATTTAAAGTGGATAGTAATAAAAACTAGTTTTCCCCAGATTTGTTAGAACACTAGACACATCAAAAGGCAAGAGGATCATATCTGGTAACCATTAGTACTGGAACAGAAAAGGTTACTAAAGTGAATTGGATCTGCTATCACTTTATAAAGAATTATATACCAGTGCTGTTCTGGAAGTGGTCAGTCGTGGCAAGCCCACAAAGTCATAAAGAATGCAATGGTGAGGCAGAGGCTTTGCATTTGTAATAAAACACAGGGATGCATGGTACATCTCTATGAATCAAGACACCATAAAACTGAGGAGGTGGTGTACATATACAGCATATCACCATAATCAATCACAGGCTGACGGTTAGAAAAAAAAGGCCACACAGGCCTCGTTCTTTTATACACAGGTATTATGATAAGTGTAGCTGTTTCTAAGCTGTTGGGCATGTGAAAAGCTTTTTATGCCACTGAAAAATGAAAAATTCCTTCCAAGGATTTTCACAAACTCAGGAAAATGGAAGTCTTGTCTTATAACTTAAAAAAGCCTCTTTTTTTTCCCAGACCGTGCATGGTATTTTTGTATGTGTGCTTCTGTTAGGCCATTTTTTCTGTATGGTTAAAATTATAACGTTACCTATTACTTTGCTCTGCTTTTGACAGCCCCTGACCTTGTTTTATTGTTTTTTCATGTGGACCGAGATATTTCTCAAAAAAGAAAGTAGATAATCACTTTGTTGCGATCTTTAATAGCTGTTTTCTGTAGTGTGACTGACTGGTAACAGTCCATACTCACAGTCATCATTTACTGGATAGAAAATCCACTCTGTCTTATTGGAGGCAGACTAATAAAGTTATAAGAGGAGAAAAAAGAGGCCGTACCAACCTTTAAAATGCACCAATGAGGAAGAGAGCTTGTATAGCCTGCCAAAAAGTAAATTTTTGTAATATCCTCTTCCACTGTACAAGAGTACTAAAACTTAATTTTTGTGTGCAAATAACTGGCATCTTAATAACAAAAAAGTACTGATGTATCTGATGGATCATAGGATTCTGTTACTTCAAACAGTTCTACTCTGTAAACCTGAAATCTGTGTGTAACAGCTGTTGTGTTAGAAGAAGAACACAGTACGCTTATTTATTTCATTCAGTGATAATGAAGTCACAACTGTTGTGCCATGTGGCTAGATGTGCATGTTATTGTTACTTAAAAGGAACATGTATTGGCTTTGCTGCACTGTGACAGGACATTACTGAGTTTAACTGTAAAATCCTGGTCGTATCTGGCCTTGTCAAGTGGCCTGATCTTTTTGATATGTTAAAATCAAGCAAACATATATCAAACCCACAAACAAACATGCTTTACACCCTATAAAATGACTAATGAATTATGCTATATTATAGCTGTAGCATGAGGTTTATGCTTCTAATTACAACAAAAAAACAGACACTCTCTTTAACACACTACACTTTATTAAATGAGATACCTGTGTACAATTTACAAATACAAACCATTTTGTAACATGTTGGCATATGGACCAAAAGGGTTTGCTATTGTGCCTAAGAGTGTAAACTGAAAGTGAAAAATAATCTCTGGGTGTTCATGTTCCTTAAGAGTGGAGAAAATGTTTCATTTAATTAAAGCCTTGACTGTACCCAGCAATGACATGACAGAGGTCTGGATGTTAGTCATTCTTAGATCTAAAAATAATAGTTTAAACAAAATACAGCTGCATTTTAAAAAATCAGTGAATGAGAACTTGCATTCCCAATTGATTCTAGAGTTTTTATATAATGTGCTCACTGTGTGATGAGAAAGGGTAAATGTCACTTATTTTGAATCCAGGTTTTAAGAACATTAACATTATATATTATCATAATGTTAATATGATTATTATTAACATCAGAAAGACTCTAATAAGATGAATCATCATCCGTCTTCTGGATTTTTATACCCCTGCATTGTCTTAGTTGTTGAACCCTGGGTTTGAGCATGAATGGTTAATGCATGCTATGCTGTGATGGTGGTCCATAGGTACTAGCGGAGCTTTGCAGATCAATACTTTCATGATGTAGCTATGTGCTTTCACCAGGGGGGAACCACACAACCACACAATCACTCCTTCAGTTTAGCCCCTACCGTGGAGAAGACAGAAGTCATAACATACATCCTGGATTATCCATCATATCTGTACTCTGTGTTAGCCCTATAATGGATGGGTCAAGAGTTTTACTGCCTCTTGCCCACTGTCACCTGGAATAGGCTTTACCCTGGCTGGATACACATTTAAGAAAATAAATAGATGGATGGATGATGTCTGTTTCTTAATTCCAGATACTTGGTAAAGTATCTTTGTTTCAGACTTATTGTAAATTTAGATGACATGTCTATTTCATGAATACCAACAACATATGCAAAGCTCTGAAATAATTATTGTATTTGTATTAATTGTATTAATATGGTTATACTTTTTAGTATTAAATTCAGTTAGTACAATAGCTAGTAACTGTTCAGCCTACCCTGGAATCTGGAACAATATACCCCTGACAAAATACAAGTTGAGCCACAAGCCAAATTTTATTGGGACTCCATGTCACACTACAAAAGTGACAGAGTTCCAGGGAAAAGAAACTGCAGCAAAAAAGGGTGTGTAAAAACGCTTGATTTGAAGGTTTCTTCCACCTTAGATGGAAATAAACAAGGGACTTTTCAAGTATTGCTTCATGTCAGACTGCCTTTTGCTTTTGGTTTTTATTTTTTTCCAGTGAGCTGATACATTTGCTTTGTCACACACAGCATGAAGGAAATAGTTTTGTGCTTCAAGCAGAAATGAAAGACCTATGTGCAGTCAAATGAATAAGAAAAACAATGGCTATAATTTTGCGAGAAACAATATATGTGACAAGATGACACTGGGGTAAATACTGTCATGGACACTGATCAAAGGCTTAAATTTTAACAACAACAAAAAAATGTGGTTAGTTATGGTGATACATAAAAGGCCAAGGGCAGAGCAAAATTTCCACAGCGACATAACTATAGAACGAAATTCACACGGGCATCTTTATTGGTTATGCTATTAGAAACTTTGAACTTTCTTTCTCTTCCCTCTGCTCCTCTTGCACTTCTCTTTGTAGATAGTATTCAATTATTAGCTGGCATATCAGCTCACCCACCACTACACCCAAGAAAAGGTCACACATGGGCACGAAGAAACTGGATGGATGGCATTCTAATATATTACACACATTAAGCTTTAACATATATGTTTAAAGCAGCACTTTGCCGATTTGACTCAACATTTATGTCTGTGCATAATACTGTATCTACTTATAGCAGACAGAGTTTCTGAAATGTGATTGGCTTATTAGATACATTAGATTACATTAGATTAAATCTTTTTCACGCACACACAAATTCTTTTTACACATACAAATCCTGATTTACAAGTACAAAATATTTATGACCACATTTTGAGCCCATATAAATAATTCAAGTAGAGCTCGAGTAAGTTGTTTGATGGGGTGTTTCCTTCACGTGGCATGATAGCATAACATGGTCTTCACTTGACGACAGTCAGGTTCATAGTATACTGAATGTGGACAGTTGATGTGGTGGAGATTACGTTACGTTCATTTGGATCACTGATTCATTTCTTTGAGCATCACCTAAATGCTATAGCTTTATTTAGTTACACTGGTGATGATTTGTGTTAATAGATTTATATAATAGAAAAAGTAAGCATAGCTTTAAAGTAAATGATAAAAGGTACAAAACATAATATTCATGTACAAAATAACAAAATTATATGATTATATTTCAGGTTTCTGGGGCAGTGCCACCCCTTGCTCCTCCTCTGGGTACATCCCTGCTCAGAGACAATAAAATGGAGGAGAATGAAAATAGAGAAGTGGATCTGTGTTCATTAAAAAAAAAATGAATTTCTTGAAGTTTCCTTATCTGTCTATCTTTTATGGCTTGTACCTTTCTTGCACTTCCTTTACACCAACCACCTGCAGGTTTGTTTTGATGTTCAGACCCTGCTTGCTCTGACTTCATTTGGTTTACTTGCGGCACTGCCTTGTTTCTTTCAATTACCCTTTGTTGGTACTACATAAGACCCCGAAGGGTGTAATCTGACTAATAATGTTAGTCACCATTCTGAACAGTGTTAGGAGATTAATGAGGTTCCTTCTCTCTAATTCTAAATATTGCATATTTAGCATGCAAATATGAAAGCTTATAGAGCAGTGTCTGACACCAAATCATGGGACTCCACCTATTTAATAACAGGCCTGAAAGGGCATATGTGTTTCTGTTTAAATCAAGGATTTTTTACCCTTTGAAAAGGGGGAAAAAAAAAAACAACAACCATGGGGCTCCCACACAAACGCAAAGCAGGAGATGAAGCATAGCTGAATATGTTTCCAAACCAACCTCATTCTAAGCCAAAGACTAGAAAATATGGTGAAGCATATCTTCCCTTTGGTTTCACCTGCACAAGTGCCAAGGTAGGTCTCCCCTGCAGAATTGGTTTTCCCTTTGTCAGGAGCAGCGCTGGGCTGTTCAAATCATGGACAAACAGCATTCCACATTCTTGATTTTTAGTTCACAAACACTTGTTGTAATGACTAACTACTGACATTTTGGAGATGTTAGCTCTTTATACAGTAAAGTTACAGCGGGATACAAATTATATCAGGCTGATCCTGCCACGATTTGTTCCCCCTGTCTAAATCACGGACAAACAGTATCCCACAGTTGTTTATGTTTTTAAACCCATTTTGCACAGAGAGGCTTTTTTTTTTTTTTAATGTATTGACAGCAATGTTGAATATTATTACACAGGAAAAAAAACAACTACACGTAAAATAATTACACTGTGACGCCTCTGCCTTTCTAAATGGAGGGACAGTAACTGCGTGTGTATATGTAAGCGTGTAAAACCTGAAGATAGAGACAAAATACTGTTAATCTGACTATCTGCCATCCTGCAATTCCTCTCATGTGAGCAATAACATGGCGCACCGCTGACGTGAAAAAGGGCACATACCTTTGAGTTGCAAGACGAACTCTGTATTCCTCGTCCACACGTAAACGCAAAAAATGAGTTTTAAAAAATCTCAGTTTTCGGTGATTCAAAACGCTGTTTATGTGTGGACGAAACAGCTGCGTTTTCAAAAATACCCGTGCAGGTGTGGACGTAGCATAAAAGAGTTAGTAGTGTGTGTGTGTGTGTGTGTGTGGGGGGGGGGGGGGGGGGGGGGGGGGTGCAGCATTTTTCATGTAAAACAAAGGGGGCCCCAGCAAAAAAAAGTTTGGGAACCACTGAACTAAGCATTGGTGATTCTATAGCCTGTTGTGCCTCCCTTACTACTTTCACCATTGTGCTAGCATTTAGTTAGCTTGTTTGGAAACAGCTTTTATTAGTCAACTTGAAAAAAAAAACCCCCATAGTGTTCTGTTAGCTGATTTCCCTGAAATCCCTTCCCTATTCATGTGCTATAAAACAATAGCTAAAACATTACTCCAGAAACTTCAGAGACCATCTTTACTTTGGTAACAATACCTAGTTAGACCTAGCTGACTTCTTTTAGCCTGCTAGCGACACTAACAAATCAACTGGTGGTGTCTTGATTCGGACTCCCAGCTATGGCTAGCCGACCTGGACACACTAGTTATTCAAGTGTATCTCTTCAATACTTAAGGCACTATTTTCAGCATTTAGCTATTAATTGTTATATTTAATCATCTTTTCTTTGTTCTACTATCACTCGTCCACACGTAAACGCAAAAAATGAGTTTTAAAAAATCTCAGTTTTCGGTGATTCGAAACGCCGTTTACGTGTGTACAAAACAGCTGCGTTTTCAAAAATATCTGTGTAGGTGCGGACGTAGCGTAAAAGAGTTAGTAGTTTATTTTCTTACTACCTGCAGATTACTTGTATTTGCTTAATTGTTTACTAAATGTTTGAGGTGTGAAATAAACCGCAATTGAGCAAAATATGGGTGTGTGTGGTTGGAGGATGTGTTAGTGCGTGCGTGTGTGTGTGTGTGTGTGTGTGTGTGTGTGTGTGTGTGTGTGTGTGTGCGCGCGCGAAGGGGGGGGGGGGGGCGAACATTTTTCTGTAAAACAAAGGGGGGCCCAGCGAAAATAGTTTGGGAACCACTGCTGTAGGGTATGCTTAGGAGAACTTGAAAGTTAAAGGTTACTTCCCAAAACAAAAGAGCTTGGAATTTCTGTTTTCTTTTACTCTTGGTTATAGCAGCAGTCAGCTGTTATTGCACACACTTAAGCATTTATACATATCTTATCTGCTTAAGCACAGTCAATAACAACATGATTAAAAGGTAAAACGACAGCACATGTTAACACATACATAACTTGGCAGTCATGTTCCTGGGTGGCTCTGTCAGTCGGCCTGACAGTCCAGTACTGAAATACTTTAACAACCACAGGAAAGAATATAACACATCTCTGACACGTAATAACTTTGCTAATGCCTTAATTCCAGGCAAAAATTCAACTTGTCACATATTTATAACAGCAGAAAAAATAAAGACATTCCTAGCAACGTGGCTGTAAGATGTAAGATAGGATGTTTGCTAACATGGTTGTAGATTTGGGTTGTCCCTCCATGGTCTAAAATCTGGTTCTTTGGATTTTTTTCTCAGACTAACTAAAAGGCTATCCACTACTATAAAAGTATGAACAGGAGCCAGAGCCTAGCACAGGACAACAGGTTGTCTTTGGATAAAGACATTCACACATTCCAAACCGTTTGTTTTTTTATGCTGGCGCTTGTTTTGTTATGTTATCATTCTATGACTGATAGTGTTCCATTGCGTGTTTTCCGAGCCAGATGCACTTTAACCGCATTGGCAATGTTTGGAATCAGCAAATGCCCAAAGAAAAACTTTTAAATACCACCAGAAAGCCCAGAAAGATAGTGCTCAGCAGTGTTGGTCAAGTTACTTGAAAAAAGTAATCAGATTACAGTAACACGTCACAAATAACGCGTTACTGCCCATCTCTGGTGCTCAGACCACTTTAAAATTACAAGAAGCTCTGGCTCCTTAGACATAGTAAATGGTAAATGGCCTGTATTTATATAGCGCTTTACTAGTCCCTAAGGACCCCAAAGCGCTTTACATATCCAGTCATCCACCCATTCACACACACATTCGCACACTGGTGATGGCAAGCTACATTGTAACCACAGCCACCCTGGGGCGCACTGACAGAGGCGAGGCTGCCGGACACTGGCGCCACCGGCCCCTCTGACCACCACCAGTAGGCAACAGGTGAAGTGTCTTGCCCAAGGACACAACGACCGAGACTGTCCGAGCCGGGGCTCGAACCGGCAACCTTCCGATTACAAGGCGAACTCCTAACTCTTGAGCCACGATCGCCCCATGTACACTAGATAATATTGTACTATCTACTGTAAACTAAAAGAAATCAAAGTCTTAAACCTATTTTGGGTTTATCTAAGTTTTTTCTTCTCCCAGAACCTGAATTGTTGTGTTAGGTAATCATCTGGGTCCCTAAGTATTATATAGTATTATATAGTATATGTCCTGTAAGTATTTAGAGTTCATGTATTACCATTATGCTTAAATCAATATCATATTTCTTCTTCTTTTTCAATTACCAAATACAATTACACAAGAGTCAAGAAGAAGAAAAGAAAGAGCCCTAAGGCTACGTTCACACTGCAGGCGAAAGCGCATCAAATCCGATTTTTTTGACCCTATGCGACCCATATCCGATCATGGTATGACAGTGTGAACGGCACAAATCCGATATTTTCAAATCCGATCTGGGTCACTTTCGTATGTGGTACTGAATCCGATACATATCCGATGTTTTAGAAAGCGACTGCTGTTTGAACGGTCAGATCGCATTAAATCCGTCTTTTACGTCACTGACACAAGACAGACGCCAATTATCAGTGCCAGAGAAGCGCCAGAGAAGACATCGCGAACGCTTCTCTGGCCATCCCGTGTAGATATCAGTGAAACTGTTGGGAAGACAATGTTGGAGAAACGTGAACATTTTATTTGTACTGTATAATCTGCAGATTCTGACAGAAATCTGCAACTATCCTTTGAAGCACCGCTCCTCTCTAAAACAGCAATAAGGATCATTATTAGGTTATTTACATTATTATGTAAATAACAAAATAACTTAAAGCAAAAATTGGGAAATGTAAAGTCCGAACTCTTTATATTAAGGGCCATCTATCAAACAATACTGTTTGTTCTTGGTCTAAACAGAGCGCGTTGTGTGTGAAGTCTTCTTTTGCGCATGCGGGCCGCTTTGAGCGTTCACACTAGAGCGCGTTTGCTGTCGCATTTTATTTGTAGCGTGAACGAGCAGACAAAAAAATCGGATTTGATCAAAAAATCGGAATTGAGCATTAAGACCTGCAGTGTGAACATAGCCTAAGTTACTCAAAGGCTCTTTTCTTTTAAACTCAGTCATTGTGAACTACAGTGCTGGGTCCAGATTACTACGTTAAGATGATGCAAAATAAAGGAATTTGGTATACAGCATCTATACAGGTATCTGCAATCAGATCAGGCTATTCACTTCAAGAACTGCACCCTTGCAGTTTAAAGCACAGCATTCCTTTTACAAGCGAGACTAAAGTGTACTGAGCATTCAGTACTTGCAGTTTCAGTAGTCCTTTTAGGATGAAGGGTCTCTGTGACACAAATTAAATTGGAGGGTTTAAAAAAAGATTTAGAAAAGCAACTTTTTTTTCTACCTTGGAGGGGGTAAGAACTTCTGTGATGGCGCGCTTATGTGGGTGCATTCACACCTTAATCGTATGAGGGTTGGCGATATCTAATTATAAGAGCTTTGTTTTCACAGCTCCAATGTGTATTAGAGTAGGACAGCCTCGTTATAAAGGCACTGAAGAAGTGAGCATGAGTGAACTGTGGGAGCCTTTGTAATGTGGCTTCTTTTGACAGAAGATACTGGGATTGAGAGCTGATTTGCTCACTATCCTTTCAATTACAGACCACATAGTTTCGAGTTAAGGGGTAAGTGTCCTCTCCTTCTGTGCGCATCTCTTTTAAACTTTCCATTCTTCCGTCCACTGCTTTCTGTGGGGCTTCCAGTGCTGCCTCTAATTATCATTCATCTCACAAACACATCATTGTAGTAAATACTGCACTTCAGAGAACTGCCAGTTTACCTTTTGCTGATATTTAGTGCCTGTCAAGCCATCAATAATAATGACTGCCTGTTATGCTGATGGAAGTTAAAAGAAGGCTTAGTCTTGTGGAAATATTCATTGAATGACCGGTATTTCATGACAAGGATGCAAATTAAATCTGTCTTGAATAAGCGAGATTTTTATTAACGATAATAAAGTTTTCCTTCTTTTCCTATAACTTCTTCTCGTTTCTTGTGAATATATAAATATACAACAGCTGCAAAATCAACAATGTTACTTTACATATCTTTTCTTCTAACCATTTTAAACACTTAATCGGAAGCTTAAGAAACATTTTTTCACCTTACAGACCACCAGGGGAAAATTAGCCAGTGACAGCTGCAACACCAAAAAACAAACATAACATATGTTGCTTGGGACAATACAATACTGTAGGTGTCCTTATCCTTATGCAGAGTGAAACTTTTAAAGCTCCAGTACAATGACCTTTTTTCCTCCTAATTAGGTGAAAAAGTAAAGACTAATCTAATAATGAGTCTGAACGCAGTGAAGTTATCAAACTTGTTCTGAAAAATCCTTAGTCATAAACTGAAGCAGCTGATATAAAGAAAAAAAAATTCCTGCATCCAGTTCCATGATTGTTGCACTAGGTAGCCTCTTAAGAAATGCACCAGGAGGCTTGGAAAACTTTTGGGTAATGGATCAGTTTCTATTACTGGAAATACCGGTTTTTGATTTGGTCACAAACTGTCTGAATAAGTTCAGATGCGTAGTTGAAGCCAGTTGCCAGTTGCAAGGGAAGCAACTGATTGGGAAAACAGACAAGAGTCAAATAGGGCTCAAAAACTTTAAACTATACGAGTGGTCTTTTTGTAGAGATGTTTAGAGAGAACCGAGTTCCCCTGAAGCGAACCTTATGACAACAATTAAAGCCACTGAATGAAAACGAAGAGGAGTTATCGTTGTGGGAGTGATAGTAGAACAAAGAAAAGATGATTAAATATAACACTTAATAGTTAAATGCTGAAAATAGTGCCTTAAGTATTGAAGAGATACACTTGAATAACTAGTGTGTCCAGGTCGGCTAGCCATAGCTGGGAGTCCGAATCAAGACACCACCAGTTGATTTGTTAGTCGCTAGCAGGCTAAAAGAAGTCAGCTAGGTCTAACTAGGTATTGTTACCAAAGTAAAGATGGTCTCTGAAGTTTCTGGAGTAATGTTTTAGCTATTGTTTTATAGCACATGAATAGGGAAGGGATTTCAGGGAAATCAGCTAACAGAACACTATGGGTTTGTTTTTTTTCAAGTTGACTAATGAAAGCTGTTTCCAAACAAGCTAACTAAATGCTAACACAATAGTGAAAGTAGTAAGGGAGGCACAACAGGCTATAGAATCACCAATGCTTAGTTCAGTGGTTCCCAAACTTTTTTTTGCTGGGGCCCCCTTTGTTTTACATGAAAAATGCTGCACCCCCCCCCCCCCCCCCCCCCCCCACACACACACACACACTCGCACATCCTCCAACCACACACACCCATATTCTGCTCCATTGCGGTTTATTTCTCACCTCAAACATTTAGTAAACAATTAAGCAAATACAAGTAATCTGCAGGTAGTAAGAAAATAAACTACTAACTCTTTTATGCTACGTCCACACCTGCACGGGTATTTTTGAAAACGCAGCTGTTTCGTCCACACATAAACAGCGTTTTGAATCACCAAAAACTGAGATTTTTTAAAACTCATTTTTTGCGTTTACGTGTGGACGAGGAATACAGAGTTTGTCACACAACGTCAAAGGTATGTGCCTTTTTTCACGTCACGCTGTGCGCCAGGTTATTGTTTACATGAGATGAATTGTGGAATGGCAGATAGAGACAAAATACTGTTAATCTGACTATCTGCAGGTTTTACACGCAGTTACTGTCCCTCCATTTACACAGACAGAGGCGTCACGGTGTAATTATTTTACGTGTAGTTGTTTTTTTTTCCTGTGTAATAATATTCAACATTGCTGTCAATACATTTTTCAAAAAATGCCTCTTTGTGCAAAATGGGTTTAAAAACATAAACAACTGTGGGATACTGTTTGTCTGTGATTTGACAGGGGGAACAAATCGTGGCAGGATCAGCCTGATATAATTTGTATCCCGCTGTAACTTTACTGTATAAAGAGCTAACATCTCCAAAATGTCAGTAGTTAGTCATTACAACAAGTGTTTGCGAACTAAAAATCAACAATGTGGGATACTGTTTGTCCATGATTTGAACAGCCCAGCGCTGCTCCCGACAAAGGGAAAACCAATTCTGCAGGGGAGACCTACCTTGGCACTTGTGCAGGTGAAACCAAAGGGAAGATATGCTTCACCATATTTTCTAGTCTTTGGCTTAGAATGAGTTTGGTTTGGAAACATATTCAGCTATGCTTCATCTCCTGCTTTGCGTTTGTGTGGGCGCCCAGTGCTAGCAGTGTACAAGCGTTTTGTTTTTTTCCTTTTCATACCGCGCCCCCCCTGCCACACTTTGGGAAGATCTGGCTTAGTTATACCTTTGCTTAATGGCAAACCCCTTGGAAGTATCTGAGTGAGAACTGGTTGGGCTAGTTGTGCAGTTTTATTAACTGTCAGATGTCTCAAATAAAAATGCAGTAAAGGAAACCTACAGCTTTAAGCTCTAACAAGCACAAAGAAGACTAAAAGGAAATTAAATTCACTTTAATATCATGTTTATACAGAAAGCATGTTAAAACTCTGTGTATCAAGTTGATCAATCAATGTTAAGTATGCTATGTCAGCTCTTTAAGAGGGTTTGGGTTGTTTTGGATTGTAAACAGATTTGTTCGGCTTGAAATACAATACTCAACTGAGACTTGACTTAATCTAATTTTTAGCTACAACCAGAAGATGCAGTGAAGTAATAATAATAATAAAAAAAAGCAGTCCTGAAATTAAGTTATTTTTCTAGACAGCCAGTCGTAGAAAGACTTCAAAAAGAATATTAAAGCTCCACGGAGGCTTGACCTTGAGTCAGCTGTCTAGCTGAGCCTTCCATTTCGTCTCATCCAGGGTGTGTCTCTCTGACCTCAGAGGCCATGTATGGGTGGGCTTTGTGTGGGACTATTGATGCTGACAACAATCTGACTCCACCTGCAGAGCAACCCCACAAAGAAGGCCAACACTGCCCACCAAGGAGGCCTGATTGCAAGCAGAGTGAAAGGTCTCGTGGAATTAAAAGACCCGTCACAGCCAGAGAGCAGAATAATAAATGGCCTGGCGTTTCACCGAAGGTGCTGTTTCCTGATATTTTCACTGTCAGTGGGTTGCAGTGAGAAAGGGAGTAAAACATGTTTTTGGCTTCCAAGTGTACTGAAATAGATATCAGTGGGACTTCCCTGTATCATTAGTAGAGAATGTAGATGTGAAGTAATGAGGGTTTATGTGTTTAATCTAAAAGAGGAAATAGGAAATAACTGTCACTGTAACTGTAAACATAGGCAATAACTGTCAGACGCTGAGGTGTTTCAACCCTAAAGTTCTTATAAATGTTTTTTCTTCACTGGATAGCAATTTAAGAGATCAGTAGTTAGACTTTCTTTACCTTTTACCACTTCCTTCAAAGTTGTCTTTGAACATCAAATCAACCTTACATAACAGACCCAGAAGATATTCAAAAGATGGAATCAGTATATACTAACTATTTTGCCATTAAACAAGCAAACTTCTGTATTGTGTGATAGATCTTTACCACTACCTCAGCATAAACATGTTGAAAAAGGATACTGAATCCCTTAGGCATTACAAAACAAAACAAAACAACGAGTGGTCATGTTTAACTCCAAATCTTGAAGAACAAAAAGCGAATTTTTCAGCTTTTTGTCTTTTCACAGGTGTTGTATTAGAATCTATAGTGTGACAAGGCTCCTTGTTGCCAGCACTGAATGTAAAAAAATTAACTGATGCTAATAAGAAGACCCCTGATTGACTACATAAAATGTAACTTTCTCTGATCTGAACCTCTACTCTGAATGAGACAGTGTTAAATAAGCAGCTAATGGCAGTGTTCCCTCCCCAACCTCCACCCTGAGGCCTAATCACTAAGGTTCTCACTGCCTTGATTGAAGTCATATGTGTGCCCAGCTGTAGTGCTTGAATGTATGAGTTCATAAAGTCTCAAAACGGCATGAAAAGGAGGAATACGACAAACCTAGAAACAAAGCTTTGCAATTAGAGCGAAAAAGCTTTTTATTTGTTGATCACTCTCTGTTTGTAGCATTAAAATTTTCAAAGCTTTTTCAAATGTATTTATTTCTTTTTATCAAACTAGCAAAAGCAAGAGAAGCCATGAACATAAGTGAAGCCCATGTGATTTGAATGAAAATTACACGAACAATGTGGGGTGAGCAACCAGATGCTGCTGTTAGTAACAGAAAAACTCTCTACCATCAGTGCTTGGTGTGGTGTACATTTTGTGGAGACTAGAACAATTAATACATTCCATCACTAGTTTAAACATGAATTCTAGCTAAGTCCCTTCAGAAATTCTGCAGATATTTAGAATCACAGCATGTATAATTGTATGCATCTACATCAGAGCCCATGCACTTAACCTTTAGACATGTTGACACCTTCAAATCTTCGCTCACTTAGAGGGAATGTGCCCCAAAGTCTTTGACACACAAGTGTGGAGAACGGGATTGGATCAGTAAAACTTTTTCCTAAAGCACACTCTATAATTTAAATATAAACTATAATATACAGGTAGTGTTTAACTGTACCACTATCCATTATTGGGTACACCTGATCATACTTGTTAATACAAGTATCTAATTGGTTATTGACACGGCACCAACTAAATGCATCAAGGCATGTAGACGTACCTGCTGAAGTTTAACATATCAGAATGGGGAAGAAAAGTGATTTAAGTGACACTTATTGTGGTATAGTTGTTGGTGCCCAACAGGTTGGTGTGAGTTTTTAAGAAACTGCTGATCTACGGGGATTTTCCCACACAACAATCTCTAGAGTTTACAGAGAATTGTGTGGGAAAATCCTGAAATATCCAGTAGAGCAGTTTTCTGGGTAAAAGTTCCTTATTGATGGAAAAGATCTGAGAGAGCCCACAATGCTTTAAGCTGATAAGGAGGCAACAATACCTGAAATAACCACTTGTTACAACAAAGGGATGCAGAAGAGTGTCTCTGAATGCACAACACACCAAACCGCGATAGGCTACAACGGCACAAGAGCTGCAGAAAGCCTACCTGAATGCTCTTGCTTGTTCTTCAGCATGTTCTTCACTTTATAACCAGTTTACTATCTTTTGATGGCTGCTTCCAGCAGGATAACATGCCATGTCACAAAGATTAAACCATCTCCAACTGTTTTGCCTGAAAATGACAATGTGCTTACTTTTTGCAAACACACTCACCAGATTTCATTCCAATAGAGCACCAATAGAGATTTGCATCATGAATGCACCGCTGACTGCAGCAACTACATAATGCTGTCATGTGACATGGACAAAAATCTCTGGTTCTAACACCTTGTTGAATCTATGCCATGAGGAATTGAGGCAGCTCTTAAAACAAAGGGGGTCCACGAAGGTACAAGATACGAAGCCTATACAGTCAGTACACTCACTTAAAACAACAGCAAAATATAAGGGTGCAAACACTGTGTGACCTGCAATAATTATGGTTCCTTTCCTGAATTTTGAACATAGCTATCTGCAGTGAGCTACCTGCATGCTCTTCACTAACATTTTCACTTTGTTGTCCATGTACTGGAGCTGGCAGGAGTACATTACTAGACATCTAAGGACTGAGCTGATGTGTTGGGGGTAGAAGACAACAGTTCCTGAAGATCACAAAAATGGCTTAAAGTTACATTTTTCTAATGTTCAGAAAGAGGGGGACTCCTGTAGTTGAAAAAATGGATTCATATTATTGAATGAGCGAGGCTAAACTAGTGACCAGCAGCATCAGGTCCACCCCTCAATCAGATCAGCTTAGGCTTCCTGCTGGCACTCAGTGAATAATGCAGTGGTGGCTACATCCATCTTTTGCATACAGTTTGTGCCCCACTTTAACCTGCCCACAAAGAATACCTAGAAACAAAAATGCCTTTTAAAAAGAGAACTAAGTCTACAGCAAAAAAAAAAAAAAAAAAAAACCCAGAAAACAAAACACACACACACAAAGGCAAGAGTGGGGTCCATTTCTGTTGTCTGCTGCATAAACTGAGAACCCCTGGGGATCAGTGGACCTTGTTTCTGCAGTGCAAAAGACATAAATATGATGTCAATAGAATAGAATAGAATAGAATAGCCTTTATTGTCATTGTACAGAGTACAACGAAATTGGAGTGCCACTCCCTTGGTGCAAGTTTCAATAATAAATATAAATGTAAAATATAAAAAGTACAAAAAAAACAATCGCAAGTACTCAAACAATAGTATGTACAATATATACAGGATAGCAGCATTAATATAATGACAGTATGAATAGCAGCATAATATAATGACAGTGACGGTATGGGATAGGTTCAATTGTTTTTGTGCTTATTTACTACGGTGATAGCTCTGGGAAAGAAGCTATCCCTGAATCTGTTTGTCCTGGTTTTATGTGACCTGTACCGTCGGCCTGACGGTAATAGTTCAAACAGTTGGTTGCTGGGGTGAGAGTGGTCCTTGATGATATTGCCAGCTCTGCTGAGGTACCGAGAGTTTGCAGTGACCTCCAGGCTGGGCAGAGAGCAGCCAGTGAGCTTCTGGGCTGTGTTGATGACCCTCTGCAGTACTTTCCTGTCTGCAGCTGAGCACCCTGCATACCATGTTGTTATGCCGTACGTTAGGATGCTCTCTATGGTGGCTCTGTAAAATGTCACCAGCAGCCTCTCCTCCAGGTTGTTCCTCCTGAGCACTCTCAGAAAGTGGAGACGCTGCTGGGCCTTTTTAACCACCGCTGTAGTATTTGCAGTCCAGGAGAGGTCATCAGATATCTGCACGCCCAGAAACCTCATGGAGTGTACCCTCTCCACACAGCTCCCGTGAATGTAAAGTGGGGCCGGGTCTGCTCTGCCCTTCCTGAAGTCCAAGATAAGTTCTTTAGTTTTCGTGGTGTTCAGTTGGAGGTTGTTAACTGAACACCACTCAGTCAGTCTGTTGACCTCATCTCTGTAGTCCGACTCATCCCCCCTTGAGATGAGTCCAACCACTGTGGTGTCATCCGCGAACTTTATGATGGTGTTTGAGAGATGGGTAGGGGAGCAGTCGGATGTGTAGAGCGTAAACAGGAGGGGACTCAAAACACATCCTTGTGGAGACCCGGTGCTGAGTGTGATGGTGCTGGACCGGTGGGGGCCGAGTCTGACAGACTGTGGTCTATTTGTCAGGAAGTCCTTGATCCAGAGGCAGATGGGGGTGGAGAGTCCCAGGTGAGACAGTTTCTGGACCAGGATCTCCGGGATGATATGATTGAATGCTGAGCTGAAGTCCAGAAAGAGCATTCTCACATAGCTTCCTCGGTGCTCCAGGTGACTCAGCGCAGTGTGGAGCGCTATGGTGATAGCGTCCTCGGTGGAACGATTTGTCCTGTAGGCAAATTGGTGGGGGTCCAGAGTGGGAGGCAGACCGGCCCTGATGTGCTGACAGACCAGTCTCTCAAAGCACTTCATCACTACAGGCGTAAGTGCAACAGGCCTGTAGTCATTTGGGCTGGCCACAGCTGTCTTCTTGGCGATGGGGATGATGGTGGAGGTTTTGAGGCAGGGCGGGACGGTGTTTGATGACAAGGAAAGGTTGAAGATTTTAGTGAAGACTCCGGTCAGTTCGTCAGCACATGCTCTGAGAACCTTTCCATGTATTCCATCGGGATCTTCCGCCTTCCTGGGATTCACTGACCTTAGAACACACCTCACTTGGTGCTCCCTAAGTGTTAGTGTGCCAGTGCTGGGGGCGGGTGGAAGTGGTGTGGCAGCTGAGGGCTTGGTCGTCTCAAAGCGGGCGAAGAAACGGTTTAGATCCTCAGCCAGTGAGGCATCAGTCCTAGATGTTGCCTGGTTATTGCTTCTGTAGTTGGTAATGTGATTGATCCCCTGCCACATTTTTCTGGGGTCGTTGTCAGCAAAGTGATCTTCAATCCTTCTCCTATAGGCAGCCTTAGCTTTCCTGATGCCTCTACTCAGGTCTGCCCTGGCCGCCCTATACGCAGCCCTGTCCCCTGACTTGAAGGCAGTGTTGCGGCTTTTTAGGAGGGATTGCACTTCGCTATTCATCCAGGGTTTTTGATTTGGAAACACCCTGACCCTTTTGTTGACGGTGACATTGTCAACACAGTTCCTGATGTACGAGAGTACAGTGTCCGTGTACTCCTGGAGGTTGTGGCTGGAGAATAAATCCCATACAGTTGTTGAGAAGCAGTCCTGCAGTTGAGAAAGGGCTCCTTCAGGCCAGGTTTTTATTGTCTTTGTCTGGGGCTTTGTTTTTCTCAGCAGGGGGGTGTAGGTGGGGGTGAGGGACATGCAGAGGTGGTCAGATCCAGCCAATCTGACGCAGTTACACACACAGACACAAATAACCTTTATTGAAAATGTTTAACTAATTTAAAGTGCATGTTTAGTCAGTTTAGTGTAAATGGAGAGAACCATGGTCCCAGGTCAGCTGCCATGTTTCATTGATAGTAGTCAATTATCCGGTTGTTCAGTGATGACGCGACGAATCCTACTTCTAGGCCTAAAGTAGTCTGCGTTTAATGTGGCTTTTGTGTTGTTAACATGTTTAATGTTATGTATTTTCTTCTATTTGATCTCAAAAAGCTCCTAAAACAGTCAGTGATCACTGTTGACCTCCCTCGGCTTTTATTACCACTAATCATTTATTTAAGCTCAGTTTTTAAAACCTTAGGATGTAACTACAGTCCAGCCCATGCAGCAGTATATGAATAACTAACCTCGTATTGTGGATGGATTATCTCAGTTGTTCTCCTGGCTGAAGTTTGGTTCTTTTACAGCATCTCGCCATGCGATTACATTTGTTCCTGACCACCGAGAACACTCACGTTAACTTTTATCGAGTGGAAAAAAGTTAGCTTGTTTATATTATGCTAACATAGCTGTGTCGCTAGCGGTCACGTAGCACATCATTATATACCAGCTAGCCAAACTTCAGTAACCCTACAAACGTCACTGCTGTTTAGTTTTCTGTCTTCATTTATGCTGGAAGTGATAACAGAGCTGTACGTTTTAATTTGTTTCCAAAACCACGCAGTCAGGACATGCTATATTGTATTTAGATAGGAGCTAGCGAGCTAACTCCCTGCTAACTTCTAACTCCGTTAAATGTCATAAATTCCGTTTTCATGGATGCCTGGATGTTAAACTCAATTGTTACACCTGGTAGAGCAGAAGGCTGATCATTTTATTAAAGATTAAAGACTTTAGACAGTTTTTCAACTCTCAGTAATGCCATAGTGATCGTTTGATATATGGACCTGCAGCAGAGTTTAGGTCCAGACACGGCTAGTGACGTCAGACTGAACAACCGGATTACCTTTAACATTTAAATACTGGCCACCAAATACTGGATTACTTTTTAATCAAGTCAGTGTGATAGGGTGCCCAATGGAGAATGAGAAAATAAAATTGTAAATTATTCTAGCACATTTGCTTTTTACTCCCCTCCTCCAAAAAAATAATAGCAACACACATGTGGAAAATTATAAAGCTATTGTAGAGTTTAATTTGCATTATATTATCATTTTTTATAGTCCCTTGTACGCTTCCACAGAGTTTACATGAAAAGTCAACATTTAATTACCGAATTTCTAGTTTCCTAAATACTGCAACAGTACACATTCTGATTAAAACCCCTCAATTGAAAATGAGCAGATGATAATCTGCCTTCAGTTTGAATTGAGATAGGCGCTTTATACTGAGTTTAATTAAATTGCAGGGGTGATGGAAAAGAACTTGTTTCGCAATACTAAAGCTCGTGCTGAATGTAACAGATCCTTACCGGTTTCTGGAAAAAAAATCATGTTGCCTTCTCATCTAGCAATTAATGTGTCTGAGCATCAGCTTTAAGGGTGTCCTAAAGATCTTTCTCTTAGTACAAGAAATAAACCATAACAATCCCACGCACAGTTTTTTAGACCATCTCCTCCTCAAAGTTTTGGACTGTGCTCACTTTTATTCAGCTAGTGTCACCCAAAATGTCAAAATAAAGTCAGGTAACATAACATTTCTTATGTTATGTAAGAAACGGTGGTTGCTTCTCAAGATACCTTGCCCTAGTTGCAAATAATCTCCAACTATAATTAAAACGTAAGTCCATCTATACATAATTGCCAACATTTATCAAGGAAAGCAGTGCATCCTGAGGGATATAAGATGTGAGAGGCTATTTCCTAAATGGCTCTTTTTTCACTAGCCCGTTACAAGTCATACTCACAGCTGTTAACGGCACATGAATCAGTCTCTAACATAAGCAGGAAATAATCAGTCACCATGTATACACAAAAGGTGTTTACGCTAAGGTATGTTTTAACCTTGCTTTAACATTCAGGCGTAATAAGTGGGTGCGTTTGCATTTGTGCATCCCTGCTCAAGGAGGCTAATGCAAGCATTATCTCAGGTTGCACAGTAATTAAGACATTTAGATCAGTTGCTTGGTTCAGCATATTAGTGCAATGGAAATGGCCAGAGGAGAGAACTTTGAAGGTTTATCTTGGAGGTTAGTTAAAATCCCACTGACTTGCTGTTTTTGCACAAAGCAGAAAGCACTCCAAAGATAACCCCAATTAGCATTTTTATTTACTGATCTACTTAGCCAACATTTATTTATCCTGACAACAATTTAACGGAAAAAAAATCATAAAGCTGCTTCATTTATTTTTCCTTTTTGTAGTTATTATGTTGTAGAATTACTTTGCTGAAAACGAGAAAAAGCTACAGCATCAAACATAAAATTATATCCTCACAACACTAAATACTTGCATTGTCATTCATTATAAGAAAGACGATTGGTTGAATAAAAACCCATGCGTAATAAGTAAATTCAAACCTTGTCTTGTTTTCATAGCAGAGCACCCTTCGTTGTTGAAATCAGATTTACTACCAGATCAAGACACTTTCACAGAGACACACATGCAGTCGTCCATAAGGACATGCAAGTAGCAACATGTCCCAGCCAGCAGGCCACCACTTTTATTAAAACGCTGGGTTTGTTTAGCTGATGCCTCATGCGTGCATGATAAATTGATTTTTAAAATAAAAATCACAGTGATGCTCACTCAGGCTACCTCGGGGAGGCTTCTGTCATGCTGATTAGAGTTGTTTGTCTCTATGATATTGACATACCACCACCAAAACTGTGAAGGCAGGGTTAATCCTGCATTTTCACTTTAAAAATTAAACACACAAGCTGATGATTTATGTTTCATAGGCCTGAGCTTGTTTCATAATCCATCTTGTTTTGTGTTCTGGGTACAGAATACAGAGGTCATATATCGTTTTTGGTTAAACATCATGTTATGTCCTGCAGGGGAATCCTGCATCTTTATGTGGAGCAGTTATGAGAGACAAACGTAAGAGACAAAGATGAATAGGTGTAATTTTCACAGCTATGATTATACCTGGTATCCTCCATCACTTCCTCTGAATAAAATGGCTCTCCATTATCGACAGATCACATGAAACTGGCGGCTAATGGTAGAAACTGCTCCATGTGATTGGGCACAGGAGAGTGGCGCTGCATTAGCATAACATCAATGTCAAGCTTAAAACCCTGGATTGAGCTAATCAGTATTCCCACTGTCACATTAGTGTGGTACTCAGAATCCAAAATATACAAGTGTTGTAATATCGCCATTCAACCATGTCTACATTACATTTCCCACAGTCTTCCTCTAATGGTGTTAAAGAACCTATGAAAATGCACTGTCCACAAGGTAAATGACAAACAAGCATTGGCTGTGTAAGTTGATGCGCTCTAACAAGTATGCCCTTTCTCATTGCTATTTTGAATAGGATGATGATAATGTATTTTACAGTATGGCATCTTAAAAGCTGCAGGTAGGTACTGTTGGTGTAACGGCACATTTGTAGGCGGCTGAACATTCATACAGTTTTTACTTTTAAACTAATCGTTAGGGAACTCATTTTGTTACTTTATATGTTTTATTTTTTATTTTTTTAAAAAGCCTTGGTAAACCAACAAAGAGAGACTTCTGTGAACTCTTTTTAATTTATACAGGATTAAGCAAAATTCTCTAACTACTCTGATTTACTTTTCTTTATATTTTGCTTTCATGCAGTTAGACGTTCTTGTATATTTTAAAGCTGTTTTGAGCAATAGTTCTCTGGGCTTTCTGAAGGTTTTTCAAAGTTTATCAGGTACAAGCCTCATCCTTGTATCTGACCTTTTTAAAGCGTAAAAAGGCATGCATACACATAAGAGACAACTTAGCAAAGAACCAATTTTATCTTCAGGTACTTTGCTGCTAGCAGCCTGTTACAAGAACACATCATTTGTTCCCATTTCTTTAGTCGAATCTATAAAAAATGCCAAAGATAAGACAGTTTGACAGGCAAAAACTAGTATTTATACACTAACAGGGTAATTCTCAAAGAGCTAAAAACTTGGCGTGCTGTGTATCCTTAAACTTTCAAGTGAACAAAAGAAGAAGTGGCAGGTCTAACAAACCATCTACAGCAGGTGAACAGTATAGGAACATCATGTATTTTGGAAATAGGAAAGAAATCCAAAAAAGACCTGGCACAGGACCTGAGAAGATGCATCTAAAGCTTCAGTTGATCCATTGACTGTTCACTGAAGCCTCATCAGAAATGCTTTCAGTGGAAGGGTGGCTGTCAAGCAGCCAGTCTTAAGAAAGGGAAACAATGAGAAAAGGCTAAGGTTTGCCACATTACACAAGAAACTGAATCAAAATCAGTGCCAACAGTTTTGATCCAAAGATGACATTTTTTGATCAAATCATTGTCAGTAGGCAGTGCCATCTGGGAAGTCATAATGATTTCTGATTGGCAGAGGCTTCACATTTCAGCATGTTAATGATCCCAAACAATACATTAAAAATGTACTGGGATAGAAAAGCACACAATGGTACATAATCAGTCGTGGATTGGCCTCCCCAGAGCCCAGACCTCAATATTATTGAAGCAGACAGAGAATTCAAACAAGAGCTTTGACTATCCTTCAAGAAAACTGGAGAACTCTTTCTAAAGACTACATGAGGAAATTACAAGAACGTTTTTATAAGATTTCTGACTGTGTTTAAGAATATAGAATAAAGGGGAATTTTAACAACATTTTCAAGGCTGGTTATAACTATAATCTTTTTTCTTATATACTCTAGTTACATTTATTTTTGCAATGTTTCAGTAAATGTTCGCACCTTTTCCCCACCTCTCTAGCAAAGTCCAAACAAATGAGGGTTGGCTCTTATCAAACATAGACGTACTTTTTCTTATACTGTGACTTGTTAAACCTTTGAAGACACATGGTTTTAAATTGATGTGAGAAAAAAAAATGTGAGGGAAGAACATCAGCAACTAGACAAATAGCAGCTCTGTATGTTTGCTATATGAGATGGCTTCGGTGCCATTTTGTGATTAACGTTTTTTCCACCTCCCTTGACTTTTTTTTATTTAAAAGTTGAATAAATAAGCAGCACTTTCACACATTTCTCATAATTATTTCTGCGAGTTGAATGTATGAATGCATTTCATGAAATTTAAGAGCTAAGCGCAATGGCATGAGTTAAAAAAAAAAGAAAGCTAGATGAATGTGGAAGAATGTGAGAGTCTGCATGCATGTGGGTGTAGAATTACATGGTTGAAAACACTGAAAATAATGGAAACTACATTTTCTGTCTCCTCCTTTGATGGAACTATGTGTTCAGCTATCTGGTCTTTTTGTGAGCCCTATCTTTAAAGCTATTCCCTCTAGTCAACATCATACCACTGCAAGGCTGCACATTTCTGATAAAAATACTAATTATGATGTTATTTTTCTGCAAAACTGTCAACATCTGTAGTGAATTACATTATCTTGTTCCGAGTGTCCCAGCATATTGATTTGTTGTCATGAAAGCATCTAAAGTTTCCTTTAACCTGCCCTGAATGATATATTGGGCCTATCAATCACTACATTTGGTGGTGTCACTAAGAAACTTTCTTTAGTGACACTGAAAGGGTTATGGGATTAAGTTATTTAATTTCTAACTAACATAATCAGATAACATACAAATGAATGAATTGCCTAAAAATTGTATTTTGTGTTATGACCAGCAGGACTGAGAATAAATCTAATTGCAAGATTTAACATCCCTGCCAGCAGTGAACAAGCAGTTTAGCTTTATTTTTGTTTTTTATTTTATGATTTTTGCGCGCTGCCAAAATCACCCCCCTGCTGAGCAGCTGGGATTGGTACATTTTCTGACAGATACCCTGGATTGGATACACACACACACACACACACACACACACACACACACACACACACACACACACACACACGTCAAGAAGATGGAACATATGCATCTGTAAGTCACAGCATGTCATAGATAATAAAATCTGCAATCTTGGAAATAATAATAAAAAATCCTGAGCTCCCTGTCAGTCTGTAAACATATTTAAACAAAACTTTAGAAATGTTACTCTTCTTCAGTTCATTACATTTTGTGTGGATTCATTTATGCACAGCTCTCTTAAGGTCCCACCACTACACCATTTTAGCTTTGGACTTTATGCCATTGCAGCACCTTGATTTTTATCTTTTCAGCCTTTCTATTGTAGATTCGCTGCCAGGTTTATCTTGTCACATGACCCGATTTCATCTGAGGTTCTGATTTTCCCAGGTCCTGTGGCTGCAAAACAAGCCCACATCGTCACCCGTCCACCACTGTGCCTGACAGTCGATATTGTGTGTTCAGGTTTTTGCCAAATGTGGTGCTGTGCATTATGGCAAACATCTCCACTTTGGTCTCGTCTCATCATCTTTTTAATATGTAAATTAAAAGGAGTATGTTTACTTTTATGGTAAAACAGCCAATCAATTTGACTCTTTAGTAGCATTTTAACAGTTTGCTCTACAAATCATACTAGTGGTCATATTATTAAATACCTGTATGCCTGTATGTCACTCTTGCAGTCATACAGACACCTGTGTAAAAGCAAACAGCAGCCTGAATACAATGACATTTGCAGGTAGCAAAACACTCTGGGACAGTACATTGAGCAGCAAAATGACATTCACAGCCACTTAGCTGCCTAAAACAATCAAAAGTCTTGTTTGACTGGTACTGTATCGCAGCTTTCCCTTCTGGCTGGGAATGCTTACTGCTTAGGGTTGTTTAAGCTGTCTAGAAGCTACTGTGTCTAGTAATAGTTGGCCACTTTCAAGGCTCAACATTATCCTCGTGCTTAACCAAATGTCTCACCATATTGTTTTGCTGCTTGGCAGGCATCTTGAATTAGCCACAGAATTTCCTCTAGTCTGCCTTGAAGCTATATATTAGGAAAGTCATTTACTCCATGGGAGATTTTGCATTGGCTGATGAGCAGAGTGTGTTAAGGTTCAAAATTGAGGAAGGAGAGTACAAACCACCCTTGGTCCAGAAGGTCTTGGTCAAACAATGATTTTAATGAACACACACGTGTGGGAAGACAACTCTGTATGCCGACAGCAAGTAGTCTTCAACTTAATCAAAGCATGAACAGATATTTTATAGCATCAGGGTTTGATTTACTGACGCCCCTTCATGCGTCACAGATACATTTTATACATAGATCAGATCAACACCACAATGACTTTTAACCCAGAAGATCATCTTCTATTTTCATGGCTGGTACTTTCCGTTCTTGTCTTAAAGTGAATTGTTCCTCTTTCTTACCGAGACATGACTAATCTCTCCTCTAAATAAATCTAACTCATGTGTGTGTGTATGTTGACCTCACATGCTCTTTGTGTCACCTCTTCACCTACTAACTGTCTGTGTCTCGTCCTCAAATGCTCTTTCTCAATTCACCTGTTGCACTTCTGACCTTTCACCAGACCAGAGGCTCACTGAGACTATATGTATGTCTTCTACTAAATAAATGTTTTAACCAAGAACTTCTACTAAAACCTTAATATGAAATGACCTGATATATAAGTGTTTTGTAAGCATGTACTGCAATTCCTTCTATGGCTCCAAGTCACTTGCACAATAGATTGTCCGGACATCGCGCCGAACAAAGCTTCCAACCCCCAATTAATTGACCGAGCTCCAACTCTTTAATAAGCACAGATATGCATTGTGTATAAAATAGTCATAACTGCACCTGAAATACAAGGTCAACATAATAACTGTATGCATAACATCTTAAGGCCTTCTTAAAGCTATCTGTTACATTGTTAAAGCCTCGTCTTAGCCTGCTGCTCAAAATAACTTTCACTTCTGCAAAACTCTCCAAGCCTGTTTCCTGTCCTGTTACTTTTAGCCTTTCTGAAAGACACACTGTTTAAACCTCTAAACGCAATATAAACTCCAGATTATATTATTAATGCAATGGTAATGATGACAATTATTTAACAATAGCAGTAAAATAATTTCCCTGCTCCACAAGTGCTGTGTGATACTTCACATGGACATTTTCATTGCCTGGAATACATAACAACGCAACAGTATATCCATATTGTGCAATTTGATATGTGTCGGTATCAAAATTATTTCACACATTTCTAGAATCTGACTATTTAAGTCCAGAGAGATAGTGTGCCATTATCAACTGACTACTGAGAATATTCATTTGTTTTCATTTTAACCATATGCTGCTGTTTTTGCTATTAGTCTTTATGTCAATCTGAGCTAATCAATTCTGTTTTCCCCAACGTTTTCACAGATGTTAGAAAATAATATTAATCTTCTCTATTTTAATGGTGCTTCAAATCAACAGCAAAGTTTCTCTTTGATTTGCTGGTAGGAATGTATATTTTAAACATATTCATATTCATAATGTGCCATTGCAGAGAGAATCTAAACTCATAATGTATACTTTTCAGGCTACTTTCCTTTCCTGGAGACAAAGAAACACGATCATTTAACTGATTTTTCTACCACTCCTCAAATGTTAATCCTTACCTGCACGCTGTAGTATGGTCCATTATTTTTTGATAACTGCACAGCTTGTTATCCTTTAAATTGTAAAAGCTTCCTCGCTGTAAACTACATGTGTGCCCACCGCATACAGTTCTATTTCCTTTTATTTTTATTCATGTGGAGCATTCTCCCAGCACTTTTTCATAGGAGAAAAGTTCTGGAGGTAAAATAAATGTGCGATTCTCTTTGAACATCTGGTCGACTGACTGTCAGTCGGTGACACGGGGCCTGAGAATGACCTCATTCTGAACTGCACCCAACTAATTTTATTAAGCTAATTTTCAGATCTCTGTCTGCCTTCTAATGATGAAACATGGTTTGAATATGTCCCTGCACTAACTGAAGTCGATTAGAGGTTTGATGCTTTCTAACCTGTGGAGTTGACTGTGAGGCAGAAAGACTGAGCTCTGGATAAATGCTCCACTGCAGAGCAAAGCAAGTGTCTGACAGCCAGTGTTTAATCTGTCCATGTCAATCCGTCACTGTCAGCCATCACTGTCGCATGCGCGCGCTGAGGGGAGGATAATAGAAAACAATAGCACAGAAACAAAAATGTGTTGGAAGCAGCACGGCACAAATTTAGCTCAGATCAGAACTGCAGCACTCTGTAACGCATTTCTTGGAAAAAAATAAAAAATAATTGTGCCCACGTACTATTGGCCTTTGCAAATGATCCTCTTTTTCACTTCTTAAAATTAATTAAAACTGTTATATTATATTTCTTACTTTTTCTAAGAAGTATAACAGTTTTAATTGCATTTTTTAAAATAACTAAGCTGTAAAACTGCTTTTCAAGATGTCTAAAAGGGTCATGTCAAGAGGTTTTTTTGTTTTTCAATTAATAAAACTCTTCATTAATGAGTGGATCTAGAGATGGGAGAAGTTGATAGCTTGGGAGAAATGATTATCTAAAGCATAATTTAAAGATTTAGCAAGGTGTGCATACCATTGATGGCGGAATCGGTTTAAAAAATCAGAAACAGTCCATTACAAATATAGTATGACTATGAGATAAAACAACTTCTTGGTGTTGCCTTTAATTAATTTTGGGCACCACTGCTACAGTACGTTCACAATGATTTCCATTTAAATTTAAAAAGGAAAATAAAAACAGAAATGTCCAAACAAATGCATTTAAATTTGTGACTGTATCCACAGTATGACAGCTCTCAGCACACTGACAAAAAATTCCTTAATTCCTATGGTTCTAGGTGGCCTGTATTTTAACGTAGAGAAAAGCTATAAATAGCCTTTCGTACCAAAAGAAAGCATTTGAAATGAAGAGACTGACCCAAAGTCATTGTCTGTGCATTGAAAACTATTCAAGGTGGCCTCATTATGTGGAGTACTGAAGCTATTAATGAAAGCAAACAGAGCAAATGAAAAACTCTATTTTGTTAAACTGACCTCAGTGAATATGAGGACACATTATAAGCTTTTATAATGTGAGAAATCACATTATAAGGTCCAACGGGGTAGAGCACTCAGCTCTCACACACTTTGAGATTCGATTTTTTTTATTTTTTGCACTGAACCGAGAAGGTGAAGATAGTTGTGTCTTCAGCTATAGCACAGAAACATTCTGTGTCTGTCCGTTAGTCGAACCTCAGATACAGGAGGAACAATGTGGTTCTCGTCCTGGTCGTGAAACACTGGATCAGCTCTTTATCCTCTCAAGGATACTTGAGGGTGCATGGGAGTTTGCCTAACCAGTCTACATGTATTTTGTGGACTTGGAGAAGGCATTCGACCGTGTCCCTCGGGGTGTCCTGTGGGGGGTGCTCTGGGAGTATGGGGTGAATGGCCCATACGAACCATTCAGTCCTTATACAACCATTGCAAGAGCTTTGTCTGCATAGCCAGCAATGAGTCGGACTCATTCCTGGTGGGTGATGGGCTCCGCCAGGGCTGCCCTTTGTCACCGATTCTGTTCGTAATTTTTATGGACAGAATTTCTAGGCGCAGTCAGTGGCAGAAGGCTTTCACCTGGGTGGTCTCAGAATCTCATCTCTGCTTTTCACGGATGATGTGTTTCTGTTGGCTTCATCGGGTGATGGCTTCCAGCTCGCTTTGGAATGGTTTGCAGCCAAGCGTGAAGCAGTGGGAATGAGAATCAGCACCTCCAAATCTGAGGCCATGGTTCTCAGCCGGAAAAGGGTGTAGTGCCCACTCCGGTTCAGGGACGAGTTCCTGCCTCAAGTAGATCGCAGTGATTCTGCGATCTATGTCCCTACCCTCACCTATGGTCACGAGCTGTGGGTAGGGGCCGAAAGAACAAGATCGTGGATACAAGCTGCGGAACTGGGCTTCTTCCGAAGGGTGGCTGGCCTCTCCCTTAGGGTGAGAAGTTCGGCTATTCAGGAGGGGCTGAGAGTAGAGCCGCTGCTGCTCCTTCACATTGAAAGGAGCCAGTTGAGGTGGTTTGGGCATCTGACAAGGATGCCTCCTGGGCGCCTCCTGGGTGAGGCGTTTCTGGTATGTCCCACCGGGAGGAGGCCCCGGGGCAGACCCAGGACACGTTGGGGAGATTATATCTCTTGACTGGCCTGGGAACGCCTGGGTGTTCCCCCAGACAAGCTAGAGGAGGTGGCTGGGGAGGGGGAGGTCTGGGCTTCTCTGCTTGGGCTGCTGCCCCCGTGACCCAGCCCTGGATGACCGGAAGAAGATGGATGGATGGATGAATTGTCTTGAGCAAAATTTATACCTCCAATTCCAACTAATGATTAGAAACCCATATTTTATTCACAATAGAACATAAACATATATTAAATGTTTAAACCTATAAAAAAAAAAGAGGTAATTCTAAATTTCATGACTGCAATATGACTCAAAATAAAGAAAAAAAGGGACAAGGCCATGTTTACCATTGTGTAGCATCTGTTCTAGTATGTAATTTAGCATTGTCTTGTTAAAATATGCTAGGCCTCCCCTGAATAACATTGATTGGATTCAACCTGTTTACCTTTCAGCAATGACAGCATCTTTCCAGATGTGCAAGCTGCCAATGCAATAGGCAGTAATGCATCCCCATACCATCAGACATGCTGTTTTTTTAAGTGATCACTGATAACATGTTGGATGGTTCTTCTCTTTAGCTCAGAGGATCCATATGTTCAAAAAATAATTTCAAATTTTTGTTCCTTTGGCCAAAAAATAAGTCAGCCTATTTTAAATGATCTTGGCTCAGAGAAGACAGTAGTCTTTCTGGATTTTGTCCACATGTGGTTTCTCTGCATGAAAGTTTAAACCTGCATGTGTGAATAGCACAGCAAACTGTATTCACAGATAGTTTCCATGACAAAATAATGCAGCCCTGCTTGAGTGCTCAAAGATCACAGGTATATTGATTTGCAGCCTAGTGCTTTGTACACAGAGATTTCCCCAGAATCTTTTGATTTCTTTTTAATACGTAATCATGTTGCTGATGTGTTGCCAGGTAACTCGATTACAACATTTCCAAAATGCTCCTCTGGCTGTATCTTTGTTGCATCAAGTATGTTTCCAGCCTTTTTGTTTCCCCATCAAATTTACAACAGGATTTGGGCGACTAAAGGACAGGTGGTTTCTCAGGTGATGGCTAACTGCAATAGTGGTGTCCAGAGAGGCTCTGTTTAGAGGGGAAGAGGTAGTGGAATGCAGTTCCTCAGTGTGAAGCTTCGAGATCTTACCTGTCAAAACTGAATATTGAACCTTGAGAAGTGTAGTTGGCAGGCAAGCAGGAGTTTGGAAAAGAAGAGTGTGCTTCAGTGGAGAGTGGGCAGGCAGGTGAGCTTCAGGTAAGTCCATGTTTGCAAAGAGAATCACAAAACCTGAATGCTGCTGCTGTACTAGTCAAGCTTTGGGGCTTAGACTCCACATGAGATAGCAGGTAGGTTTATCAGATTGTGAGGCAAGAAATCCAGGAAGGAAACTAGGAAGCAGACAGGACACAAGGGTCAGTAAGTAAAACTTGCAAACGTCAAATAATCACAGCCATTTTGCCACCACAGTGAAGACAACAGTCCAATCCGTGACAGCTGTCCTTGAAGACACACAGCACTGATGAATAAACGAGTTACACATGTGCGAGACCAAACCTGGAATAAGGGCAGCTCCACTCACTCCACTCCACTTTGTGGAGGCCCTGATAATCCACTCACCTACCCATCTGAGAGAAAACAGAGAAAAAGAGAAACTAAGAGCGAGAAAGAATTCCCAGCCTGCCTCAGATCCTGATATTATTATATCTACAAATCATTGCTTTCGATTTTTATTTATTATTTTACACAGAATCAAAAATGTTTCAGAATTGCATATTTATGTAATAATACAATGTGACCAGGAGAAATACCATGTTTATATGGACTATGGGACTGAGAATAGCCATAGAGTTCCAAATGTCCTCGAGAACTACAACTACTCATCAGTTATCTTATGAATTCAATAGAGTTCATATCAGTACTGGATAGCGAATACTCCTGAAAGAGATGCTGAACAAGCTATGATGAACTGCAATTGACACTGTGACCCTGCCATACTGTTCAGCCAGCCTCAGAGTCTCTGTCTGTCTCTGTTTAGACATTCTAAAGTATAGATATGTTGTGTAGTGAAGGAAGACATGCAGAGGGGCAGTGTGAGGACAGATTATATAACAGATTATAAATCATATGATAGCTTAGGGTTTTTGTGCTCCACAGGGACAGTTTATAGTCATGCAGTGAAAGCCAGCTCAAATATGATTAGTCAATAAAACTCAGCTAACAGTGCCACTGGACATTTTTATGTCCTGTGTTTCGACCCTGCGTTTTCAGTTTGACATTTTAGTTTTGTTTATTTATTTTAGTTCTGTTGTGTTTGCTTCCTGTTTAGCTTGTTCTTTGTTCTGCTCATTTTGAGTTCTGCATTTTAGCATATTACTCATGTTTTCTTTACCATGATTTTATTCTCAGTTTTAGTTCTGTCTCCTTTTATAATTCATAATTATTGTTATTGTTTACAATTAATTCCCAGACTCCTGTGTTCTGTGTTGTTAATTCTCACTTTCTGTGTTAGGCGTTTCCTCGTTTTGTCACTTCCTGTTTTATTTTGGTAGTTTTCATCTTTTGTTACTTGTTCCCAGTTTTGCTTCCCCTGTCTTTTCTTTGATCTGTTTTAGCTTTATCTTGTACCATCTCCTTTAATAACTCTGTGTTTTTAAACCCTCAGTTTGCATTAGTTCTTTGTTGTTTCAGAAGTCTGCATCTTGGTCCAGATTTTCCTATAATATGACATTTTCAGGTCATGGTGGTGACTGATAGGAGTTGGGTAGTGGAATTACTTAAAGACTCAAAGGAAGAAAAGTCTGAGCCTGACAGAACATTGTCCTCGTAATATAAACCTTGAATAATAAATTACCAAATAAGAAGCACAATGGCAGTAAATGCTAGACACTGGGCATATGCCACTATACTAAAAATCTGCAGGTTAAATTAAATTAAAGAATCTGTAGTATAAAGATGAAACAACTTCCCTCTAAAGCTGCCTCACTATTATGTCTGCTTCAGGGGCGTGAACCTAACTCCTCAACTAAGATGTGCCTCGGAGGCTTTGTAGACAAATGCCAGAACCTCCTCAGCTACTCCTGCTACTCTACTCTGAGCCCCTCCCAAATGACTGAGTTCCTCAACTTACCTCTATCACTTGGGTGAGCTTCCTCACCAAAAAAGCTTCCTCAAAAAAAAAAAAACCTTCAGAAAAAGCTCATGAAATGCGTTTGTATCCCAAGTTACTTGAACTCCCCCACTTGAAGAATCCCACTCATTTCTGGTTAGAAACAACAGCTTCAAACTGGATGCTAACTTTTCTGATTAAAATTCATCTGCAAAGTGCTAAAAGAAGAGCAAGCTACAGGACACGAATCAATGACGCCAGTAGGACCACATCACAATTCAATACTGTGGTAATCCATGTTATTTGTCTACTGTGCATGATCATGTTTTTATTTTCTATTTTCCCCAACTGTATTTGTCTCATAATGGTGAACACTTCCTGCCTACTGCTTGTGTTATTCGTGCAGTTAATCACACAGCTTTAGCTGCACTCACTTTACCATATATCAGTTTAAACACAGGTGTAACTAATAAAACTAACAGTAGCTCTGTTCACCCTCTAAGTGTCCCTGTATATTTTAACTGTGATTCAGCTTCCAAATGAGTTCTGTTCACTCAATGGGCGCTTCACTATGTACACCTGTTCAGCTGCTCATTGACACAAATATAGAGTCAAATGAATGCATTTAGGGTTATATACATGTTCAAGATGACTGCTGAAGTTCAAGCCAAGCATCTAAATGAGGATAAAAATGTGATTTCAGTGACTTTGAACAGGTAGGCTGGTTTGAATATCATCATCAGTTCAATGTATTCAAATGGCCTACACACTCACCAGGTTTCAGTGAAACACAGCACCTTTCAGATGTGACGGAACTGGAGATTTGCATCATGGATCTGTAGCTGGCAAGAAAGCAAAGCACATGTCCAAGAAAGTACTAGCAAGGTGCATTTACTAAAGTGGAAATGCAAGTCATATTTTTAATTCTGAATTACTTAAAGTACATATTGGAATAAATAAGTTCAGAGAATTGATTTGTGTTGCATTTTCTAAAGCCCACCTGACACACATTTGTCTTCTGAGTTTCTCAGTGTACGTTCAAGCGCTGGAAAGAGTAATCTTCCTTTTTGCCAGTGTGTTATTTGTCCTCTCTCGTGGAATTCACTGTTTAATATTAGCTTAGCAGGCTGTAGGCAAGACAATGATGCTTGCATCATTGCATCATTTGAAGAGGTTTTTAGTTTTCTTAACTAAAAACCTCTTCAAAGACTCTTTGCCCTATACCACCCTGCTGTGTTGGGCATAAGCTATGTGAATTCATGAGCCGGTCACACTCTTTGCTTATGAACTGACAAAAGAAAATACATTCACTTTCTATCAAAGGTTCCAGAAGTAATTGTTTCCCACCCCAAAATTCAATATCACTTATTGACTGCTTTTGTGAGATACGCTTGGTGTGTCTGTGTGTTGCTCATGCATCTTGATCAGCATCATGGCACGGCTTCAAAAATGTACAACTACATTAAATTATTTAGAAAGTGTTTCTCATTTCTAGCATATTGTACATCTTCATTTAAACATCAGTGGCATGTCTTACAGAAAATAAAGTAAAACCGGGACACATCACAGATTAGTGCTTTTTCTCATTTCTCTACTCTCACAAAATAATGATGCAATCGTAAGTCTGTCATCCTTTTGCTTATGCAAGTCTCAGTTTACTGTTATGGAGGCCTCAGTTATCAAAGTCTGTCACGAATCGTGCTGTTGTTTACAATAAAAATGTCACACAAGACATCCGGACAGTTAAAGTTATGGAAGATTGTCAAATAATTCACACAAAAATAGAAAAAACAAAGAAAACAACATAAAATCGTACATATATTTTATTACTGGCATTTTTGGCGTCTGACTAAAATATTGCACCAATAGACTAAGAATGATACATGTGCGATCATGGGTAAAAGGATTAGCATGAGAAATGTTTGTACAAAACAGCTTTGCGTGTATAATTGTCAGCTAAACAAAAAGCCCAAACAGCAGATGTTCCATTCCCGAGATGGAAAGCCTCGTGGCAATGATAATGAAGGTAAACCTCATTAAAAACAAAAATACAAAAACGGATACACAAAGATGGTCAAAAAAGAATCTATTCTGGATGCATTAGCGTCTTCTAGTTGTTGAGGAGGGGTTATAGATGGAGTTGAGTGCTTGCAAAATTACCATAACAAGCAGCGGTCCATCAGGAGTTCTGTTTTTGCAACCTGTCAAGAGCAAGATTTTCAGACAGTAACCATGATCAACAGTCACCACAGTCGTGTACATAGCTGCTGCAGTGTTGATGTTTGAAGACTTTGATGAAAGTCAGTGTGCCTGGTTGAGTTACATTCCTAGCATCATGTGGTATCAGAGTGCTGCACATCATTAGTGCCTTACACACACGTATGCTCGTGACGGAAAACTTTAAGTAGTGCACTGAGTGAAAAAAATCAGAAACTCGCAATGTTAGATTGCATCTTTCTTTTTCTTTTTTTTTATTCTATCTGTCCCAACCTAAAGTACAACATTCCTATCCTACGCTATTATTTCATTTTAAATATTCCATGTAGTATATGAGACCAGGAGAGTTAGAAGACATGCACCTGTCAATGCAGTGAAGAGAGGGAAAGTCATAAGTTCATATAGTGCCTGGCATAGCTGGACTGGCCTTTTGCCCAGTGGGCCGATGGTGATTTTTCGTTTTTATGGGCCGATGGTTTTTTTTTTGTTTGTTTGTTTTTGTAACGGCATAAACAATGAGAGGTGGTGGATTGGTCAGATGCTGGTCGATGTGTAAAAATAACTCAGTGGTTTGGTGGTGGCTATGGCGGAGCTTCCACAGAGGCAACAGGTGGATGAGGGAAGGTGAGCCAGGAGGAGGAGAGACCCGAGGCGGCCGCCGGTCCGAGTGTCAGGTGAACTGAACTTCCGGTAAGAAGTTATGACCTGCAGTCTATCCGGGTCAGATAGAAACCAAGTTTAGGTGGAGTTTATCTTCGTTGTGCTGACTTTTTACAGTCAGTTACAATAACTCGTACAGTTTCTATACAGCTGGGTGGGTGCTATGATGTTACTGATAGTGAACCTTATTTTATTCATAAGGTTAGTTAGTAGAGTTGCCAACCATCCCGTAAAAAACGGAATCGTCTAGCATTCAGAGAAAATATTACGCGTTTTGTTTGAGACGAAAAGGAACACAGCTAGAATAGAAAAAGACACAAAGCTGGAGTTATTCTGTGTTTACGCCGCACAGCTGCTGCTTCTTCTCTAATTTTCTCCCCATGCCTCTCCTGTTGCTACTTCAATCATGAAACTGATCAATGATCAGCTGATCAACTTTTCTCTCTTGTTTGTTTATCGCCCACTTTGCGCCAGAAAGAGGAAACCAGCAGATGTCGCGCTAAACAACAGCAGCACGTTTAAGCTTGATCAGCTGTTGTTAGAATTTATTTAATATCAATTTCTAGTATCAGCTGATGTTTGCTGGAGCCACAGCTGTAAAAGCTGCTGGTCCTGATATCGGTTTGGTTATCTGGTGAGAGGGAAACATGAAGATGAAACCAGGAGACGTCCTTACTGAATCATCAGAGCTGAACAGGTGATGGAGAAACAGGTTTACCTTTTAGGTGACATGAATGAGTTGAAGGGAAGTTATGAACTGTTTCTGAGAGACAAATAACACCAGGATCCTAAGTAGCTGACAGCTTGTAACTGTGCAGGGGTGGATCTAGCAAAGTCTTGCCAGGGGGCCAGGTAGGGCATTAACAGGGAAAGGGGGGCACAAAGAAATACTTTTCTTTCTTATTCTAATTTAAAATGTCTCGCTGTTATTAAATAATTATCTGAATCTTACAACCAAAGTTTTTATCTGACGTAAAATGTATAGAAATCATACATATACCAACAAGACAGCGTGCATCACTGTCACAACAGCCTTTGTTTTCATTCAAAGGCTTTATGGCTTTAATACCTGGGGGGCCGGTCTCTAGTCAAAATGCCTGAGCCGATTTTTTGTCCCAGTCCAGCCCTGGTGCCTGGGTATGTTTAGTTCAGTTCCTTTGTCTGAGACCAGGCTGCCATTTATGTACTTTGTTTGAAATGATTTGGCCTCTGTTTAGATGACTTAAGTTTATATCCTTTGAGTAATGTCTATAGAGAGCTAGTTTTGGCTGTGCTGTGTATACAGTGTGTGGTTTGTCTTACTTTCTAACTGATCTTGATATATGGTTTTAAAGCTGTTTGTTAAACCAGCATCTGAGTAGTTCATGATTGTGTGAAAACAATAATCTCACTGGAGCCACTTACAGTAGGATCTGTATCTGTTTGTCCAATTTAGAGTGGCATTGGCTAGTGCCACCTGCTATACTCTGATGCGGGATGGGTGCACCGAGACACAGAACCTCACAGACATAGGGGTGGCAGGGCACCTACTCATTAGAAGGTTGGTGGTTCAATCCCTGTCTGCTTCAGTCTTCAAGTCAATTATCCTTGGGCAGGATACTAACCCCAAGTTGCTCTCCAACTCATCTCTGTAAGCGAATATTAAATATGGTTACATTTAGATAATAAGGATGCCACTGTGGGAGAAATTTTACAGAAATACATCTGAACCCAGAACCTTGTTGAAATTTAACAATGCCTTCCACTGCAGCGGCCTAATCTCAGACTTTCTAATAAAATATCGCCACCTAGTGGTGGATTTTTATTTTGTGGTAATTTAGCAAAACTGCATTACACTTATTTGCTTTAAAATAACAGTAAGTACAGCTGCAATAAATGGTACAGAGGGACAATCAGGTCTCCTTCACCGTGCTGATTGTTAAAGGAAGCTAAACATTTCTATTTAAGGTTCTATATATGTACTTGCTAGCTGCCAGCTGGCAGTTAGTTTTGCAATATATAAAAGCCAAGGACATGAAAGCACTGACAATTCAGACTAAATATGCGTGCATATCATTATTTCCTGCTGACAGAACATACCAGTGTATGTAAACCCTTTATGGATCAAACTTGGCATAATGAAAATTCCCTGGTTATCTAACCTATCCTCCGCCCCCCCAGTGCCAGAGTTACTCAGAGTCAAGCTGTGCGCAACACAACACAAGTTCTTCTTTAATAGAAGCCACACATTTGTGGACAGACTCCTTTTTAAATGCCTTAAAGACAAGGAATGAGCAATTTTCTTATAGTCTGCTTTAGTCCTTGCCAGGCAGGTTTCCACCTCAACACTCTAAGCTAAATAAATCTCAAGCACATCAGTGCTCGATCAAGGTTACGCTGGAGAACCAAAGACTTCTGTTACAACATTTGGAATATGAGTCAAATGGGAAGACTTAAGCTTAAGTGAAATCTGCAGCATTTGTGACAGTGATGAAAACGCAAAAAGACGTTTGCTCTGAGGCAAAAGCTTAAAGTGCCACTGGCAGAATAAAAGGATGCAATTCTCCCTTGCCTTACGTAAGCACTCATGGAACACAATTCTCATCGTAGTTCTCTACAGTAGCTTTCTGAAGCCACTCTTATTCTGCATGGCTTGATTTATGTGCACATCAGCCATCAAATTAATCTCAACCTTTTGAATTTAAAATCTGCTTCAAATTGAAGTGAAGGGTTCAAGAAGCCCAATATTAAATAATTCTGACCATTTACACCTCATTCAGTATCATTCAGTAAGTAGCTCAGCGAAACCAACCTGATGAGTGGGGTGGGGGGCTGCAGGAAAGTGGGGAAGAAAGAACAGAATGTGTGAAATGAACAGTAATTAATGCTGAACAAGGAAGGCTAGAAGAAAAGGCCAGCACACGCTTCTCCCATTCAGTCTGCCACTAATGGGAATATGATTGCATTCTATCTTTTTTCTCCTCATGAGAGTTCTTTGTCTAATTCAATCAATACTTCAGGGCATTCAATGCACTCTGAGTGGATGCTCTGAATGAGGTGAATCAAAGCAAACCAATTCAGACAGCAAATGCAGCCAGTTTGACCTATGGTCCAATTTAGTGAAAAGGCAGAAAATGCTGCAATGCTTTGTTCTAAAGAGCCATGCCAAATGGTTCATACGACAACAAAATTTCCAGGAAAAAAAAGAATCTATATCAGAAAAGAGGAAGCACTCAGAGAATGCAAACCTACCCCAAAGCAGCTAACTCTCTGGGCAGTATTTACTTTAAAGGGAATAATATTGTATTTTGTATATAAAAATTATATACAAAGGTAATGGATAATAGGTATTGATTTGTAAATAACTGGACAGAAATAACTTGAGCTTATTATATCTTAAACTGCATTGTATTTCTAACTAACTAGGCAGCTCATTCCCTTTCTCTAGGCAATACATCATACATTTTGGGGTCAACTGGAAAGAAAGGCAGATGTGAAATATAAAAGTGAAATCAGAGATCAGGTGTGACATGATATTTGGATGGAAACTATAATGTGCTAGTTTGAATCCCCATATGCCAGTATCATTCCCTAAATGTTAATAATAATAGACATTTTATGAACATTTGACCTTATATGACTTTGAAAAAAAGGTCAGAGGTCCAAACTAACATGATATGTCACTCCCTATATGCTTATATGTTGTCAGTACAAATAATGGAAGTGAGAAACATAGTTTTAAATAACTCTCCATGCATTATTATCACTTTGAACTTCAGATCAATCTATTGACCTTGATGAGAAGTCAGGGGTCAAATGTGTACACTGTACTTTCTATATGCTGACAGCACACTTGTAACAATTGTAGTTTATAAGGCTTTTTGTCAGTTTTCTCCCATCAAATCACTGAAGACCATAAAGACATTGGTGGATGTAAGCCAAATTTTAATGGATTGTTAAGTAACGACACCTTACACCCCTGCAAAGTTTTATCGGAATTAATTCAAAACTTTTCCAGCTATCTCCTTTACAGACAGAATGACACACATGCATTGAAGTGCTACCAAAAACAAAACGTCCTTCCGGAGATTACAGGCGGTAAAAAGAAAAATAACCCGCTGCCAAGAACAGCAGAAACTTTGAGATTTAGATCAGAAACTCACACTTACTTACTTACTTATTACAACGAAATGAAAAGCTGACTTTCATGTGTGATGGAAGAGAATGCCCCATGTCCTTCACTGAGAAGGCTGAGGATTAAGGTCCACTAAGGGTCAGCTGCTACAATGTTTTCTAGCAACCTTTTGAACCCTCCCCAACTCCAATTAATTTCCCAAGTCATGTAACACAAATAGTTGACAGGGATGAATGACAGCTGCCCAAAGGTTCAAACTAAGACCATCTAAAAGATCACATCTTTAATATGATCTTTAATGGTATATATTCTAAAACAGCAAATCGAATATTCATGTAGTTATTATGAATGAAATATAAATCCAAAGCCTCTCCACATCCTGAAATAAACAATCTAACAAGCATAGGATAACTGGGCTACACAAAAATGAGCAGAAACGGGTCGGATTTTGTAAGATGCAGATGCAATAAAGGATTCATTTATAGACATGTAGTGATATCTGGCACTAGTGTATCCCCCACCACCCTGTTGCAGATTCATGGTTTGAAGCTCAGTATCATTCCAAGCAAGGACTCATTACCTCTGACCAGGGGCTTCCGAGTCACTAAAGGCCTAACGTCATTTAGCATGATCGTGCACCTAAAGTAGACCTGGCAATTATAATAACAGAGCAAAATGCCAGCAACTCTCAGTTGTTGCTGTGAAAGGGGCGTTTGATTTATTTTCCGTGTTGGTAATCATTCCTGTGTGTTTTGACCTCAACCTCAATCAGTGCACATGGGGCAAAACATCCACAGTCGTGCACATCACTCAGCTGTTCTCCAGCTCTCCTCCCCCCACTTAAACCATAAAATTGCTTCTGTTTCCTCTCCCCTGCTTTTCCTCTTTCACTGCCCCACATATTTTATCAAAGTCAAGTGATTTCTCTGGTGCAACTTTTCCAGAGAGGCACAATGCTCTGCAAAAAGGCACAAGGCAGAAAACTACTTTAAATTGAAGGGGTGTTTCTTTCTCTAATTTTTTTTTGTTTGTTTTATGTTTTTTTTAAGGAAATAATGGATTGTGGTGCGCCATGGTGGTTAGCACGGTCACATCACAGTAAGAAGGTCCGGGGTTTGACTCTAAGCCAGGGATCTTTCTGTGTGGAATTTGCACGATCTCTCTGTAAACTCTGGCTTCCTCTAAAAGACATGGATGGGGTTAGGTTAACTGGTGATTCTTAAGCTGTATACACAATGGTAGTGATTCATTTGTTACACGTTGCTTTGAAGCTGAACAGCTGGTCACTGGATGTTCCTGGTTGCCACTCGAATGTATTTCCTATCAGGTCACATGTCAGTCATCAGTATTCTACAATTACCTTCTTCTTCTATTGTTTTGCTCATAACTGCTTGAAGTAATCAAATATTATTTACTTTTTATGGTCTAGGATTGCCATATTGCTGCACAACATGACAGTCAGAATGTGATCCACTGCACTTAGGTAAATAGCATGTTTGTACGAATGACTGTAATAGACTTACATATTAGAAAAAAAAACTTTTATGAGTCATGTTGATGCTTTTATGGCTAACTGCTGCTGCAGCTGTATCAGAATCAGAATCAGAATCAGAATCGTGTTTATTGGCCAAGTATATGTGCAGACACATACAGGGAATTTGGTTCCGGTAGATGGTGGCTCTCAAGCACAGCAATGTAAATCTCACACACACAAGTGTCTATATATACACATTACACATACATACACAAAGCTATGTAAACCAACTATAAATAACGAATCTAAACTTATATACATAAAATACAGAAATGAATGAGGTGGAATGAATACTACAAAATGTACATAAGGTGCAGTTGCAGTCTGGCAGTGGGAGCAGTGTGACAGGTCAACTGTTAAGAAGGGAGATGGCGAGGGGAAAGAAACTGTTCCTGTTTCGGGTGGTCCTGGTCTGCAGGTTTCTGTACCGTCTGCCAGAGGGCAGCAGATCAAAAAGTCTGTGTGCAGGGTGTGAGGGGTCTGTGATGATTTTCCCTGCCCGTTTCCTGGTTCTTGAGAGAACCATTAGGACTCGTCAGACTAACACAGCATCCACCCAAAGACTTTGAAGTAGAAAATGCCATTTATTGGGTTTCCATAGGCAAAATGCAAAGGTGCCAAAAAAAGGAAGCCCCGCATTTGTCTTTGATCTCTGCTGTGCCACAGTTTTCAGTAATTAATTAAAATGAATACCCAAATGATGAGAAAGTTCATTCTTTTGTATATTCACATTCTTCTGATGGAATAACTGGTTTGGTTTAGTTTGTAGTTCAGTTTTCTCCTTTCCTTCAACTTCTTATATAGCTTGTGTGTATGTTTGAAAGGTCTATAAAGTAACAAAGTCCATTCTAAAGCAAGTTATACTCTCTTACAGAAAACACTGCAGCTGAACTGACTTAAACACATTGTGTGTAGTCTAGGCTTTTCTTCCATTACTTATGTCACTGTGTGAAATATTTGCATAATGCCTGCCTTGCAGCTAGTTTGGAATGCCCTCAAACAAGGAATGAGCAACTTTCTCTGTTTTTGTTTTGTTTTTAATTTCTTGGCTGAGGCACACTGTGAACTTTAAGGCCCAGTTCCAATATAACCCCAGCATCCTCTTCATATACACTCCCACTCTGATTGCAGCTTAACGTCAAGGGTTAAGTGCAGCTTCAAATCAGTGACCCTTAAGTGGGAGTGGGTTATAAAACCATTCAAAGTCAAGTCTGCATCAGTGCAGACTTACTAAACACACTCACCAAAGACAGTACTAGCAGTGTAACTCTAACTTGTTGTGAACTAATCAGATTACTGTCTTTGTTTCACAAATAATGTAACTCTTATATTTAAAGGTTAGCTTGTTGCTTTCTCTAATAAGCGAGTCATTACTGGCAAATATTTCCCTGTTCCTATTGTTCTGACTAAACAAGCAAAACATTAATAATAGTAATAAAGAGTCGGCATACAGCTGCTTACTACTTGAATACTCAGTTCAGTTGTATCAGTCAGGTCAGCTAGCAGAATTTCAAAGAGCACGTTATTGAAGATTTCACATGACTCTGTGTCAGGCTGATAAGTGTTGAAGCTGTTATGGTGCTCTGAGTTCCACTTCATATTTCACAGAAGCAAGCTAAGCACACCTCCACAACCCTAGTCGTAAGGCTAACTGAAGAAGAGAATGACACCACTGCTACTCCTGTGAAAATCTAATGGTTAGTGTTTTGCTAAAGCTGTCACTTGGAGGGAAATAAACAATGTTGTTGCAGCTCACAGAGTGAAAAAGGTCCATATTAACACACTATAACACTATAACAATGATGCACTATCACTGCATTAAGAGACAGGTGTAGAACAGGCTCCACACACTGTGGAAAATCCCCAATAAACCTATCAAAACCTAAATTTATAAATGGATCTTTTGTTTTGCTTTTTTGCATTGCAAAAGTCGCTTTTCTTCATAAGTAATGCTAATCCCTTACTTGATTATGCATCAATGGCAGAAAAGTTAGAATATAAACAATTACCTTTAAAGTAGACATGAACCCTTACATATATAAAGGCAGTTAGCCAAACAACAATCTGCTTAAGAGAAAGACAGTGAAAGGATAAACAGATAGTACAACCTTTGTTTCTCACAGAAAAATCATTGCTGCAGCCAGGTGCAGTACAAAACGGATCCCCAAAACTGTTCCAGTGAGTTAATGGTTTTGTCACTAGTTAGCTAACATAATCTAATCTAAGTATTAGCCAAAATCAACCAACCAAACACATGATGTCACATTCTGTTCTGGCAGAAAAGGGCACTGAACATGTTCTATAAACTTAAACTTTAAACACTTGTTTCTTACATCCAGCCTTACAGACAGTTTTAAATCTATGAGCGTTCATAAGAGCAGGGCTCCACAGTTTACATTAGTCTTTAGTGGAGTGTATCATGTCCACTTTAAACGTTACACAGATGTTGCAACTGATTTGAGTCTGACATGGACAACACTCTACACACTTCAAACAATGAGTTACAATTTTTTTTTTTACAAGGGCTGCTTACAAAAAATTCATACAATATATTGGTTAAACAAAGCTCCAAACAGAAACCCTTCTGATAAATAATAAATGCAGGAGCATTACTGATTAATTTTTTCAGTGCACTTTAGAAGATTAGATCATGGGCTGGGATTGCCAAATGAGATGCCATGTGAGAGCTGACAGAATTTCACAGAATTCCAGAGGATACCACTCAACTGAACACCAAGACGAATGTAAAAGCTGTTCAGAGTCGATACCACCTGAAGGAGAATTGTTGTGACAAAGGTGCCGGAAACGGACTACTCCTGGGGGGAAAGCTCAGCATCTGGCAAGGAACGAGGTTAAATGGAAGGCACTTTTTGTGGTCATATGTCTCACTATGGGATGAAGAGGATATAAGCATGAAGAGAAAGGTGAAAGGTGTTCCAGAGTTTGCCACTGTATTTTTAGCCTCTCCCTAAGTTAAGTGACTCTTGTGCAGATGCAAACTTTATTTGGGGTCACTCTCGTCATGGTGTGGGAGGATTTAGGGACCAGATTGGAATTTGGCCTCGTCTTACCCATGAGTAAAGTAGGCCAAATGTTCTGTTGGCTGGAAAGGTGAGTCTTCATGCACTCCCAGAATTTAAGGAACTGAAGACCCAGCAGATAACACTATTTAGGCTACAATGGCAATGTTCCCCATAAAAACAGACAAAGTGTATAGCATATCATTAGCTATGATTATACACCCACAGGCAATTACAAAATTATAATGGTGAGGTACAATTAGAAATTGCATAAAGTTTAACAAAAGAGTGGGTGTGGTCTGTGTTTTCCGGTGCATTCCATGACAGTAAAAACACAATTCCATGAATAGGCTGTATTGCACAATCCAATAGCTGCACTTGTCTTTTTTTTTTTTTTCATGTTCAGATTGTGGTCCAAACTTTCACAGGTGAGCTAAGTGCTGTTGGCTTTTCTATACTCATAGAATTGGACCAGCAGATATTTAACCCAAGTTGCCTAATTTTTTACCCATAGACATTATAAATGATGGAAATAACCACATAAGTTGGTGAGACCCTGTTATAAAACTAGATGCGACAACGAAGGGGTGAATTTGACTCAGAGAGTGGATGATCATTGGCCAACAACTTATGAATCACAAATGAGCAAATCCTGTGTGGATCAAGATTTACAAAACAGATTTGCTTTTTAGTTAATATAGTGCAAAATGAGTAACCAAGATCATAAAGTCATCCAGAAAAGCATTTATGGAGGTCAGGGTTGAACCTTTCCCATATACCTCTACAGGACAAGGCGTCTTGCTATCAGAGGGATCATACCCCAGTGGCCTTTAAAAAAAAAAACTATACAGGTTTAAAGTATTTCCAGATTGGCTTCATTTTTCAGAAGCTACATCGATCTTGAAGAAATCCATCCTTCATACACATTAGAAATCCCATCACCAGCTGTGAGAGGTAACCAAGAACACCAGGAAAGGTATAATTTTTAAGTTATATTACAGTAAAGTGTTAACGCTGGCAATAAAAAGCATTTATACACGAAAAGAGTTGTGTAATATTTCTGTTATTATGATTCCTTCAGCCACATATGTGTTTGCAGATGCACAGACACACATAAACATATATAGATATGCATACTCCAGTACTGAATCAGATAAGAGGACTCTTCAACTACAGCAAAGAACAACAGGTATGCCTGTTCAGCTCTTGTCAGGAAGGATGTGCACCTTATGGGTGGTAAAACCAGAAACGCATGCAGGTCACACACAGGCACGCATGCATTCGCACACTGACACACACACAGGAAAAACCTGTCTGTGAATAAGAGCCTCTATTGAAATTCCTGGCCATAGTCTAGGCTCTAAATAAGCACAGAGGTGTGAGGAGAAAATCACCATCTCCATTTAAAGGGAGCAAAAACTTCACACTTCCAAACGTCATTATGCTTATCCAAGCCCTTATCGCAGCTCAGGAATTACTCAGTCCGGCTGCAGTCAGATCACAGGAGGCCGCCAGATATAACCTTCCAAGAAAGGAATAAAATAAAATAAAAAAATACGCTGAAATAAAATGCCCACAGCTACTTTACAACCACCCTATCAGTGCTAAGCTCCCGCTTTCACTCAGCCATGCCGAGGGTGTTTTGCGCTGATAAATTTACCTAGTGTACATCTGAGTGCTGCAGAGGGAAAGAGTTCGTTGCCAGCCCGAGAGATCGGGAGACCCTACACGGGACTAACACACCACAACTGCCAATACTACCCCTATCTGCCACGGGCTGCACGATGGTGACATTAATCATTAAGTGCAATGAATGTGAAAAAATACATACAGGGGGACAATGAAGGCAATCGCAAGAAGGACATTCAGAGCGGCAATTTTAACTGATCGCAAAATATGCAAACATGAGCTCTGTCTTGATTAGGGAAGTAGCTTAGTTCACTTCTTCTGGTGCAAATACTATCATTAATATCATAGTAAAAGAGTAATTTGAAGAAAAGCAACCTGTAAAGACAGTAACACAGGTTGATTCTATTTGCAGTCTACATCGTCTGTGAGGTAGGAGGTGTGAGGTGCAGAATACTAATATAGAAAAATGCTTTTAAGCTTCAGGGGTCATAACCTGAGACATTTTAGCCAAGTCTCCAATCAATTCCAATTTTTTCACCACAGCATCTTGTGTCATATTTGCAAGCACAAAATGGGAGCAAATTGTTGTATCTGAGTAGGGACAAAGAGGATGTTCCAGGTCATCCCAGACACATTTGCATCCCATCAGTTGTGGAGCTAAGCATTCTGGGTATTATCCATAATTCTATTTTCTCAGTGGTGAGCATTTCAGGAGCAGTTCAGTGCTGTAGTACTTCATATAATGTGTAAAGAACAATATCATTCGATTTTTTTAATTTAAATTTGAGCCCCATGCAATATTTTAAATGCACTTTTGACTTCAAGATACTTTATATCATATTTTAAAAACCTACTGAGCAGAATTACATTGTGACGTTATCTTTTCCACTTGAACTCGTTGTTCATGGCTCCACAAAAGCCAGAAATACTGCAAGGGATACACAGAAAATCAAATGCATTACACGTACATTTTCACAGGTGAAATCATTTGCAGGCCGAATTCTTGTTCATAAATTTCTACACAAACATCAGCAATAAATGCACAAAAACACCTTTTCATTCGTACACACAGGCCTCCACAAACAAACCCTCACTGCAACAGCACAGCATTGTGCGGATTAAGGGTCCTCGGTGGTTGTTTGCCTTTTTAATGGTGTCCTAATTATCATTTAACCCTAATTAACCTGCATGGATAGGAGCCGGGCCTGATTAATCCCGCACATTGTTGGCCCGCTGTGGAGCGGAAATCAGCTTCCTCATTCACTCTTTAATCAGCTTTCTTCCGAAGCATTGCATAAAATGATGTGTGTTCAGTACATGCGCACACCCACACACAAAAAACCTTTTCAGCATCATCATTGTTGTTGTAAACATGACTCCACAAGGACAGGCAGGGTGTTCCAAGGCTTTAAAGTTTCCTTAAAAAGTTTTGCTAGTTTTGTCATTAAAAAAAAAAAAATCCTCCTCATTTACCCATAACCATTTTTCAAATATAATGCTTTTCGATGTCATGTGAAAATTCATGTTGTTTCTACTGCTACCTCAAAGTCTCCCTTTCGAGTTTTAGATTTCAATTTGATGCTTTCATGAACTGCTGGTTTTAATTTTTGGAGTTTAAGGCATCAGTGATTCTCACTCTGCAGAGCTGTTTATGAGAAAAGGGAAATAAATAAACAATTCCAGTCGGACCACCCGAGTAACACCTGTGTTGCTGCAAGACACAGAATTCCCTAAAAGTCAGCCAGGTTGGCCAGAATGAAGAGCGACTTAATACCTAATAGACATTTTTAATTTTGGTGTCATGAACTTTCTTGAAAAGCTGTTAACATATTTGCATTGTTCTTATATTACACTAAAGAATAAAGTCTTAAAATGATCTTTGTTGGCTACAGGGTAAATGACACTTTTATATGTTTATACTGGTTTTGAATGAGCAGTCTGACTTTTTTCTTTTGTTTTCTTTTTTTTTTTTTTTTAGAAAAATGTGTATTCTTCCAGTAAATCTAGAGGTACAGTGAACGTGATACAACCAACAGCATAGCATCAATACTGCAAATAGGGGCAAAGCAAAAACTTCAGCTGTAGCATCTAGCAACTGTACAGTTTATGGGGCTGTGTGTGTCACCGTTTGCATAGCTTTTCTGATACACAGACAACATGACTATGGGAATTAAACCATAGCTGGGACTGCAGAGATGCACGCGCTGCAACACTTGCTAAAAGAAAAAGAAAAAACCGTATGCAGAACCCTAACCATCATTGTAATAGACAAATCCAGTCAGGTAGGAGGCAAAAACCCAAAAATAGACAAGATGTCATCAAAAAGGGAACCAAGGGGGCGGGGGACACATGTAAGAATTCAAACAAAATACCAGCAACACTGTGGGAACACAAGGGACTAGTGGAAAAGCTGGATAACACAGTACAAAGACAATCTGGGAAGTGATGGAGAGAAACAGGGGAGTATATTCTGGGGAGAGTGATTAGGCCATTGGGAACAGGTGGTGCAGAAAGTTGTCGAGAAACCAACAAAGGGACAAAGGGAGGCAGTTAAACTAACGACAATGTACAGAGGCTGGCGATGGGTACTGTGAAGTAGGTTTAACAAAGTGTCCAAGAAATCATTTTCTTACCCGTTTACACAACATCAGCAACCCTGCGAAGCTGTCACAGAAGGTTTGGTTATTAACTTGATACGCCAGCCTTGGGTTTCCAAATTTAGCTATGAGCACATACACATGAGAGAGGTGGTGCTGGCAGCATTTAAACAAAGAAGTCACAAGTCGATCACAAACAGGGACAGGTTACAAGCTGCAGAGCAACATATTTTAGAGAGGAAGGGCAAACTATCATTTTTTTTTTTTTTTTAAATGCAAAAAGATTAAAAACAAGCTGTTGAGTCAAAGCAGCAGTGTGTGAGTGTGTGATAGGAAAAGTGCTCTACAGAGTGGAAGGTCTATCCTAATGTTAAGAGCTCTAGCAGTACTTATAACAGTAAAACTGCTTTGAATGTGGTCACTGCCACAAGACAAAAAGACTTTCAAAGGATCTATACTTTTCATGGATGCTTGTCAGGGAAAGAAAAAGACTTCGCTGAATGGACTGATAACATGCAAAGTAGGCGAGATGCCCTTTCTATCTCCCCACAGAGATGAGAGCCCTTCCAAGAATGGTAACACTATTTTACAGAGAACTGATTTGTTTAAGACAAGACTGTAGGCAGTGGGTTCCTACATGCTGATCTTCTCTACCAACCCCAACCAGTTCCAGAGCAGCTTAGGTATGCAGCAATGCAATAAGTTAGCAATTAGAAGTGTATCACCTTTGTAAAACTGAAAACATTGCTAGACCTGAAGGTTTTTCATCAAGCACCGAATGCTGATTTGTGGTACAATTGCAAACATTAAAACTTTAAATGACTTGAAGCTAAGCTTAGCCCCAATCCAGAGCCATAATGTTTGTGTGCAGTCATCAGCACACTGGCAGACAGCTAGTTGTTTCAAAACTTGTTTTAAGCAGAAAAGGTAACTACAGCAGAGTGTTTAGAAATATCCAAGATTTAAAAAAAAAATAGATGATAAGAAATATGGTTCTTAATATGGTATATCATGTATATCATGAGCAGCATTAGGAACGCTAAAGAACCAACATAAACACAAGTACTGGTAGATTCCCATATTTCTGAAAAATGTGGGCTAGCAAAGCTCTACATACTGCTAACCATGGCAGGACCATACTCTGTTTCACTCCTTGTCGTTAAACCTATTTTCAAAAATAGTGAATATTGCCTTAACATTTTGGTGTTTACTTAACTTTTGCACTGACAGGATAACTTTCTCAACATGCACAATTTTTATTTGCCCTCAAGACATCTATCTATACGTATCCCACTGTTCTGATGATAATGCTTGAAAACTGCAGCATGCTGGAGTAAGATGGAAAAATAATTTGAGTCGGTGGTTTCACTCTTTTACTGTTTTACTGCATAACAACACACTACTTAAATTGTATGCAATACTTTTGCATTATTTCAGTGAAACCATGTCTTCACATCAAATGGCTATCATTTCCAGAAAGGCAACAGGTGATATTTCATGGAAAAACTGAAATTCATTAGAAAGCAATTACTTTCCAGTCACAGCCTGACATTATCAAGCTGCTACATACTATACCTCTGAAGGCAATATTCCAGCAATGACTCTGTATCTTTTCCCTTTTACGCTTTTTTTCTTTGTCTTATCTATCTTTCATTTGTTCAACCATTTGTACCCAAATGCATCAGCCATGAGACATTGTGGTCCAATGTCTCATGGCTGATAAGCTAAACCTGGCCAGCATTACTTATTTTCTGTGTAACAGTTCCTGTTTTCCATCCATCCTTCAGTTTCCCACTGATTAGCTGGGTCTGTCTCGTGGTAGCAGCATGCTAGGACCACACATCCTTCTCCCCAGCTATGCCATCCAGCTTCTTTAGGCTCAGTAAGGATACGTATTCCTTTCAGTTTTTTGTTTCTGCCTGACGTCGCTTCTCTATGAAGCCTGTCTGAAAAACTTTTAAAAGAGAAGGCAACAGGACCTTCGTAAGCAACTCCTCGGGCCAAAATGGAAAAAGAACAAAAAATCCTTAAAGATACAGAAATATATATACTTTTAAAATAAAGGGATTTTATAAGGTGGCATTTTATTTTATTCTTTTTCTATTCTTTTTCTTTTTACCATTTATTATTACTATAACAAACAGATAATGTACTGGCAGAAAGTTATCGAGACATTTTGTGTCTTTTCTACTGATTCAATTTTTCCTTTGCTTTTCTTTTTAACAGAGCACAGATGATATGATCATATGATGATCTTTTAACATTAATGAATTATATTTTAAAACATAAAGATGTATACTGATTCACTATCTTAAAAAGTGGTAGAATGTGACAATATGCTTTTTTAATATTTAAAAAAATGCATAAAGTTATGGTAAAATAAATGATTTAACCTTCTTCTGTGCTCCTCCCTGTCTGTGCCTTGCTCACCTGTCTCTGTCGCCTCGTCTTGCTGTCACAATACTTCTAGAACCTAAATTAGACATATTAACATATTAGCCCCTTCCAACACATCAACACAAAGAGCTACACATGATGAAATGCACTCACGATGACAAACTGTGAAAAAAGTCATTCGTAAGGTGTTTTACAACCCCCAACTTTATAGCTAACAGGTGGATTTTCCTGTTTTGGTGGAGCTAGCAAACACACCACTTACTCCTTATCTATCTATCTATCTATCTATCTATCTATCTATCTATCTATCTATAGATATATCTATATAGAGATAGATAGATATGACAAAAAATTATGGAGATAGTGTTGCTTGTCCTGCTTACTTGTTGACAATTAAAACTAAACCATGCTGTTCTAATAGGAAGAGCTGATGCTGTGAAATCACTTTACTGCTCATTAAATTGAGTCTCGGCTCAGCTGTATCGTGGACACCCTACGGGATGTTTGTAAGAAAGAAAAATCAACCACTGGTCAGTGAAATCGAAATGTAGCAAGGTCTGCTACATTTCAGCAGGAGTGTGTTTTATAGCTTTATAAAAATGGAAAGGAGTTATTGTTAGCTTAGCCAGATTATGTGTGTTACTCATTATTCCTCACTTTTTTAGAATTATAAGAATTGCCCTTTGTCCATTCCTCAGACTACATTGGGAAAACACTTTAAGGGGGTCAGTAAGTTTAAATTGTACTAAACATTTGGCTCATTAAAGAGTAATTTGCAATAAACTCACAAGTCAACTAGATTTAATAAAGGTGAGGGATTTAGACTGAGCAAAACTAAAACATATTTAATTTATATTTCTGGATTAAGAATTCCCGAGTTGAATGTACAATTTCCCGTCTGTAGTGAGTGATGGAGTTTATGTAAGTCAACAATAAAATATGTCACAAGTCAATATTTATTTAGGATTATTTAAAACATTTTCTGAATGGGACCCCAGTTAAATCAGTCGAACCATCAGTCGAACCATCGATCCATACGAGACATAAAATTGCTGCTACAGTATATCCTTCTCCAAAAACTCTTTCCTTGCTTGCCTTCTTTTTTCTTCCATTCCTTCTTTTCATTCTTGCTCTGTCTCTCTCAGCAGGCAATTTTACCCATTCACTTTTTTTCTCCTCCTCATGACTCAAGTCACGAGTCATTAGAAAAGCCTGACCTTCTGGGAAAGGTCTTGGGTGAGCAGTGATAAAGTGGGGTTGGCCCATTGAAGAAAGCTATGCTGTAGCACTAAAATAGGTGCAGCTATAGTCCAAAGAGCAGACTAATGGTCCTTAACCTCCATGTGTCATTAGCCTGGAATAAAGACTGGAGGGAGGAATACAGACTAGAGGAAAGTAAAAAGTCATACCCCCCTTTCTCTACCCTGTCTGACATGGATACGTGGATGACGTGAACATTAAATGTCCTTTATGTGCCTCTGTATAGACATTTTGCAATAACTGACAAAGTATTCGTTTAGTTATGCACTACTCAAAAAACAATAAGGGGAGAAAATCTTTATTGATATGCACTGTGTCATTTGCTGAGAACAAAAGGACAAAAACAATGGTTAAGTTTTGAGGCCTGGATTCAAAAGTCATACCAAAAATTCAAAGGAAATTGAAATTACAGGCTGGTCTAGCTTATGTCATAGTGTGGTTCACTGATGTCTTGATGCATCCAGGTAAGGAAATGCTACAACGTTAATCTGAATGTCATGACCATTTAGAAAGAACCATTCACAGAGAGCAGGGGAAAGGCTTCAATCACATTAGCGATCATGATAATTTGCATACTGCAACTGTACTGTTCATAAGGCCAAGGAAACCAGCAGTCAGCTGAGACTGAAGAAGTCACTTGGTTTAGTGATAAAACAACACTCAGTAAAATATATGTCTCCAACATGCTTATATGAACTCTTGACAATGTCTGCTGATGAGAGACAAGATGTGTCCTGCAGGATCTCCTCACAGAGACATCAGATGTTCTCAGAGTCAGGTCTGGGGCAAGTGAGGGTCAGTCAGTGACATGAATACCTTTGCTATGCAGGAACTTCCAACACACTATCTTGCACCAGCGGGAATCCAAAGTGTTGCAAAGGTTCTTCAGTTATTTGAAACAGAATCAGAATACTTTAATAATCGTTAAGGTAATTATGTAATTACGCCAGGTGAATAAGCATTGGCTACAATCAGCTGATTTGATTTTGCTTTTTTAGAGGGAAAATACAAACTTTTTATTTTTATTGAAACAAAAGGACAAGAGTGCAATGGTGAAATGTGTAACTCCTGCTAAGGAGTTACACATTAAGTTTTATATTGCTAATGGGTAATTATGTGACAGTGCAATTCAGGTCATTTTATGGAGTAACACAAAAGTAATGTAATGAGTAATGTACAGCAATTAACTAACATACTTTTAAGAAAGGTATCGTGTATTGTGCCCCTCCTCTATGACCCTGATGAGCGCTCCTTCCATATTGGCTCATCTTCTAGTATCTGTTCCGCATTCTTGAGACTGTTCTGAGACAGAAGGTGAACCTTTTTTACAATATCACATAGTGATGTGCCAAACTGGATTGGATTTCCTGTGCAAGCAGAATGGGAGTAATTACTGTTTCATGCTTTCAGCAGTGACAAGGACATTAACAAAAAGAAAAACTAGACAGTAATCAAAACAAATAACGTGAAAGTAATGTTCTGTGGCTACCACGCCCAAAACAATTACCTTTTTGGAGATATTTCTTTTGTGGCTTTCCAGTGCACCTGTTGCCACTTTCATTTGCCACAAAAGCTGGTGGAATTTATTCCCCCCTTGCTAAACATATTGATACCCCTGAAGTTTAAAATACTTGGAGTTATACTGTGATCGTCAAATGTTACCTGAACCTTTTTTGAGCACTCCATATTGAATGCTTATGATCACATTCTTATGGTTCAACGAGATTGTGCTGGGTTTTGCTTACTTTTCGCCTTTTATATTTTTTTAATTTCTGTCATCACTCTCAGGTGTAGTTGCTGGGCTGGCTTGGCATTCCCCGCTCCACCCATGTTTGGTATGAAGCAATCAGGTGATATGTGTCAGGGCAGGGTTGTGCCACAGTTCTTTGCCAGATCGTCATTGTCACTAAGGTAACCTCTGCGGTTTTTGCTTAATCTCGGAGTCATTCGTCTGTTTGCTCAATTTCTGTCCTCCTCACTGTGCAGTCTGCATGGAGCCTTACCTCGAAACTTGTTCTTGAAACTTGTTTGTTCAGGTCGCTACTTACTTCTGGTCTGCGTATACCACCACCACTGCTCCATTGAGTTCGAATACTGCAAAAGAAGGAACTCACCTGCTTGCAACCTGCCTGCACTTTACTTGTGTTGCCTTGAAACTTCTGTTCCCCCCTGCACCCACCCCACCCTAGCCCAGGTGGCCCCAGGGAGGGGTTACCTGCCCCTCCCTTCCTTCCCTCCCCATCTCCAGCTGCCTCCCTCTTCCCGCTCCTCCACAACCACCCACACATGCAGGGCCTTGGAGTGGGGGTATGTCACCAGGGTGCAGAGGAGGCTACCCCCCCCGTCCCCTTCTGGCTGCCTCTGCCTCAATTTTATCCCACAACTTAGACATTCACATTATTCACACTCTCATTACACATACATATAGGATCTTGGGGGTGGGCACAATCACGGAGTCCAAATTACCATCAGGGTGTATACCTCACCCCTGGCGTCGTTGCCCACCTCTCAATTTTAAATACACTTAGTCATTGAGGGCTAGCAGGAGGGACTATGCGCTTACCTGCTGCTCCTTGGCAGGTAGCTCCATGCCCTCCTGGGTTTTAATTGCACCTTAGAACACATATGCATCAACACTACAATGAGCGGGTGGAGGGAGGTTTGGAGTCTTTTCCCACCCCCATTCTCTGCGGCCTGCTGGAGCGGGAGGGCTAGTAGGAGGAGTTGGCCGTCCGACTGCGGTCTGGGGTGTGGGGCCTCCCTGCTGCTGCGGAGTCGGGGTGGTCTGCCTCTCCCCACCGCAGGGAAAAGGGTAACACCACCTGGGTCTGGGTGCAATTCCCCCCTCCAGGGGCAAGGGTACCTAGACCCGGTTTGTAGAGTACGCTTGGGGAGTGTGATTGTGTGTACAGCGTCTCTTTATGTCTGTCTCCACGTTGGTTGAGTGTGGAGTGAGTGCATATGAGAGCATGAGGGTGGGAATGGATGTTTGTATCTGTGTGTGCCTGTATGTCTGTGTCTATATGTCAGGTTGGGTATCAGACGCCACCTCTCTGGGGACACCTCAGGCCCTCCAAGGTTTGGAGGCCTATCTCCACCCACCACCACCTCCCCTGCCGGTGGCGGACTCCCTCAGGTGTCGGTGTGTTGGTGGTTCTTTGTGTCTGGGGGTGGGCGTCCGGGTACACACCGGCTCACTCCTTGGCGGCCGCTTGTCGGGGCCTGGGGCCTGGGGCTCGCTCGGGCCCCTTTGGAGGTGGGGTGCCCCCGGCCTCTCGGCCTGGGGCTCGGTCACTCAGGCACAGCTGGGGGCCGGCGGAGCTCACGGGCGCGTCACTGCAACTCCCCCTGACTTCTGCTCCGCGGCTGCTGGGCGAGCCCTCATCTGGGACTCTCCTCAGCTCTTACTGGAACAGTGGCGCGGCTGCCCCTCTGTTGGTCTTCCATGGTCTCTTGTGTTCTGGGGGCCTCTGGATGTCTGGAGTTTTGATCTCCTCCATACCCGCTTCACACCCTGGAGGACGGGGCTGTGGCCCCCCCACACTCCCTAGCAGATCATTACATGGAGAAACCTTTGGAATGCAAGCATGCTGATCCACACAGGTATGCACACATGGGTATTCACAGACGTGGACTAAAGCTTTCTTGGCTGCTGCCTCAAAGCACACTGTGCGCTGTCTATCTTGCGTGCTGCACAATATCGTTTATTATTTAGTAAATATTGATATCTATGACTAGCTAGTTTATTGTGATGGTGCTTTGTTTTCTCTATTATTATGTTGCTCTTTGTTGTTTGCTGTCTCCTCTGTTTGTTTTTTTTGTTTGTTTGTTTTTTTTTTTCTCCATACAGGTGACCCAGGAGTTCTTTTTTTTTTTTTTTTTTCTCTCTCTTCCCCCCCCTTCTCACCGTCTCTTCTCCCCTTTGGTTTTCTTTCTTTCTCTCCCCCTCTTTCTCTCATTCATTCCCCCTGTCCTATTTATTAAAAAAAAAAAAAAAAAAAAAAAATGACAAAGGATGAACTGAAGCTCTGCCATCACGTAATGTCGCATACTGCTGTTTCTGATGTCATTTAAGAAAAGAAAAGAAAAAAAAAAAAAAAAAAAACAAATAACGTGAAAGTAATGTTCTGTGGCTACCACGCCCAAAACAATTACCTTTTTGGAGATATTTCTTTTGTGGCTTTCCAGTGCACCTGTTGCCACTTTCATTTGCCACAAAAGCTGGTGGAATTTATTCCCCCCTTGCTAAACATATTGATACCCCTGAAGTTTAAAATACTTGGAGTTATACTGTGATCGTCAAATGTTACCTGAACCTTTTTTGAGCACTCCATATTGAATGCTTATGATCACATTCTTATGGTTCAACGAGATTGTGCTGGGTTTTGCTTACTTTTCGCCTTTTATATTTTTTTAATTTCTGTCATCACTCTCAGGTGTAGTTGCTGGGCTGGCTTGGCATTCCCCGCTCCACCCATGTTTGGTATGAAGCAATCAGGTGATATGTGTCAGGGCAGGGTTGTGCCACAGTTCTTTGCCAGATCGTCATTGTCACTAAGGTAACCTCTGCGGTTTTTGCTTAATCTCGGAGTCATTCGTCTGTTTGCTCAATTTCTGTCCTCCTCACTGTGCAGTCTGCATGGAGCCTTACCTCGAAACTTGTTCTTGAAACTTGTTTGTTCAGGTCGCTACTTACTTCTGGTCTGCGTATACCACCACCACTGCTCCATTGAGTTCGAATACTGCAAAAGAAGGAACTCACCTGCTTGCAACCTGCCTGCACTTTACTTGTGTTGCCTTGAAACTTCTGTTCCCCCCTGCACCCACCCCACCCTAGCCCAGGTGGCCCCAGGGAGGGGTTACCTGCCCCTCCCTTCCTTCCCTCCCCATCTCCAGCTGCCTCCCTCTTCCCGCTCCTCCACAACCACCCACACATGCAGGGCCTTGGAGTGGGGGTATGTCACCAGGGTGCAGAGGAGGCTACCCCCCCCTGTCCCCTTCTGGCTGCCTCTGCCTCAATTTTATCCCACAACTTAGACATTCACATTATTCACACTCTCATTACACATACATATAGGATCTTGGGGGTGGGCACAATCACGGAGTCCAAATTACCATCAGGGTGTATACCTCACCCCTGGCGTCGTTGCCCACCTCTCAATTTTAAATACACTTAGTCATTGAGGGCTAGCAGGAGGGACTATGCGCTTACCTGCTGCTCCTTGGCAGGTAGCTCCATGCCCTCCTGGGTTTTAATTGCACCTTAGAACACATATGCATCAACACTACAATGAGCGGGTGGAGGGAGGTTTGGAGTCTTTTCCCACCCCCATTCTCTGCGGCCTGCTGGAGCGGGAGGGCTAGTAGGAGGAGTTGGCCGTCCGACTGCGGTCTGGGGTGTGGGGCCTCCCTGCTGCTGCGGAGTCAGGGTGGTCTGCCTCTCCCCACCGCAGGGAAAAGGGTAACACCACCTGGGTCTGGGTGCAATTCCCCCCTCCAGGGGCAAGGGTACCTAGACCCGGTTTGTAGAGTACGCTTGGGGAGTGTGATTGTGTGTACAGCGTCTCTTTATGTCTGTCTCCACGTTGGTTGAGTGTGGAGTGAGTGCATATGAGAGCATGAGGGTGGGAATGGATGTTTGTATCTGTGTGTGCCTGTATGTCTGTGTCTATATGTCAGGTTGGGTATCAGACGCCACCTCTCTGGGGACACCTCAGGCCCTCCAAGGTTTGGAGGCCTATCTCCACCCACCACCACCTCCCCTGCCGGTGGCGGACTCCCTCAGGTGTCGGTGTGTTGGTGGTTCTTTGTGTCTGGGGGTGGGCGTCCGGGTACACACCGGCTCACTCCTTGGCGGCCGCTTGTCGGGGCCTGGGGCCTGGGGCTCGCTCGGGCCCCTTTGGAGGTGGGGTGCCCCCGGCCTCTCGGCCTGGGGCTCGGTCACTCAGGCACAGCTGGGGGCCGGCGGAGCTCACGGGCGCGTCACTGCAACTCCCCCTGACTTCTGCTCCGCGGCTGCTGGGCGAGCCCTCATCTGGGACTCTCCTCAGCTCTTACTGGAACAGTGGCGCGGCTGCCCCTCTGTTGGTCTTCCATGGTCTCTTGTGTTCTGGGGGCCTCTGGATGTCTGGAGTTTTGATCTCCTCCATACCCGCTTCACACCCTGGAGGACGGGGCTGTGGCCCCCCCACACTCCCTAGCAGATCATTACATGGAGAAACCTTTGGAATGCAAGCATGCTGATCCACACAGGTATGCACACATGGGTATTCACAGACGTGGACTAAAGCTTTCTTGGCTGCTGCCTCAAAGCACACTGTGCGCTGTCTATCTTGCGTGCTGCACAATATCGTTTATTATTTAGTAAATATTGATATCTATGACTAGCTAGTTTATTGTGATGGTGCTTTGTTTTCTCTATTATTATGTTGCTCTTTGTTGTTTGCTGTCTCCTCTGTTTGTTTTTTTTGTTTGTTTTTTTTTTTTTCTCCATACAGGTGACCCAGGAGTTCTTTTTTTTTTTTTTTTTTCTCTCTCTTCCCCCCCCTTCTCACCGTCTCTTCTCCCCTTTGGTTTTCTTTCTTTCTCTCCCCCTCTTTCTCTCATTCATTCCCCCTGTCCTATTTATTAAAAAAAAAAAAAAAAAAAAAAAATGACAAAGGATGAACTGAAGCTCTGCCATCACGTAATGTCGCATACTGCTGTTTCTGATGTCATTTAAGAAAAGAAAAGAAAAAAAAAAAAAAAAAAAAACAAATAACGTGAAAGTAATGTTCTGTGGCTACCACGCCCAAAACAATTACCTTTTTGGAGATATTTCTTTTGTGGCTTTCCAGTGCACCTGTTGCCACTTTCATTTGCCACAAAAGCTGGTGGAATTTATTCCCCCCTTGCTAAACATATTGATACCCCTGAAGTTTAAAATACTTGGAGTTATACTGTGATCGTCAAATGTTACCTGAACCTTTTTTGAGCACTCCATATTGAATGCTTATGATCACATTCTTATGGTTCAACGAGATTGTGCTGGGTTTTGCTTACTTTTCGCCTTTTATATTTTTTTAATTTCTGTCATCACTCTCAGGTGTAGTTGCTGGGCTGGCTTGGCATTCCCCGCTCCACCCATGTTTGGTATGAAGCAATCAGGTGATATGTGTCAGGGCAGGGTTGTGCCACAGTTCTTTGCCAGATCGTCATTGTCACTAAGGTAACCTCTGCGGTTTTTGCTTAATCTCGGAGTCATTCGTCTGTTTGCTCAATTTCTGTCCTCCTCACTGTGCAGTCTGCATGGAGCCTTACCTCGAAACTTGTTCTTGAAACTTGTTTGTTCAGGTCGCTACTTACTTCTGGTCTGCGTATACCACCACCACTGCTCCATTGAGTTCGAATACTGCAAAAGAAGGAACTCACCTGCTTGCAACCTGCCTGCACTTTACTTGTGTTGCCTTGAAACTTCTGTTCCCCCCTGCACCCACCCCACCCTAGTAATGCTCCTGAGATCTCATTCGCTTATGCAAAAAGCAAGACAATGAATATCCAAAAGACCCAACTTCAAACCACCAATCAGCGTCAACACTCACTCTCTTCTCCAACAGCGCTCTCTTGCGCTCCCCTGAAATGTAGCCAGATATTAACTCCTTGAACAGAAATGTTGTCATAGTTTTTAACAGGGTTTTGATATCCTAAAATATTTTGTTTTGAACTGCAATTAGTTATTTTCATGACATTGTTTTTACTAACATGTGTCCTAATACACACACACACACACACACACACACACACACACACACACACACACACACACACACACACACACACAGAGTCCAGGAGAGGAAAGGTAAGGAGAGTAGAGAGAGCAAAACACACTTAAATATAGTCAAGTGCACATAAATAACATGAACTTCAGGCCATATTGCGACTGTAAAACATAATTTTCATTAGATGAGGGACTTTTAAAACATAGAAACTTGGTTTTAAACTCTAACTATTTATTTATAAGATCGATCAGCTATTTAGCACTAAATAAATAGCATCATCTTTGAAAAGATTTTATGATATGGAGAGTTTAACGCTAACAGTTTTATCAAGACTCCGGCTGCATTTTTATCAGATCTTTTGTGAAGGCAATTGAGAAAAATACGTTTTCCGCACCGAGTAAAACTGAAAATATATACACTGTCACTGGTGAGAAAAATGCTTATTATGGACACATTGTATGCATAAATCATGAATTTACATTTTTTGACTTGAGTGTTTTTAAGGCTGAGATAAACACATTTATCTTGACTAAGGCCACCAGTTTTGACATTATTTCAAAAGATTTTTTACTGTGGCAATGCCTTTGCTGATATAGTGATAAGTGCTATATATCTCCCCCACCCTGCTGCCCCAATCTTCTAAAGCAACAGCACAGGCAGTCTGTTTAGCATATCATGACCAATCGATTCATGGGTGTGTTAAGGAGTTGAAGTCGAAGTTAAAACAAGCAGACCGGAGTTGTGTATGTATGGTTGAGGTCTGCTCCTGTTATACTATTGACTGTATGAAGGTCAGCTATATCTTGCAGGTACATAATTTGTAAATATACTGCTTATGGTGGGAGAAAGTTTTTCCTGCTGCGGGCCAACACATGCTTATTCTAAGGTTGATTATTGAATAGCTGTCCATCACTTCGTTACTGTAGTAGACAGATATCCTGCTCAGAGAATTGGCACAGGCAGGAAACAGATGGTGCCATTTTTTATTAATGACTAACATCAACATCACGCAGTGTACACATCAAAACAAGATGCACATATCACATATTACACCAGTGACTTAATATATGCAGCGAAGCCTCTGAGCATAAACTATACATACATCATCTTGTGAAATGCATCAGGCTAGGACCACCACTCTGATGTTTGCAGTTTCTTGTGTGAAATAGCTGTACTACTAAGAATGCAGCAATTAACCCAGAAAGGTTTGTCCATATATGTTTAAATTGCTGGGATATGTACTCACGTAAAACATGCATGCATGCAATGCCATCATCCACATTGTCTTTCACTTGGCACATAGCATCACATATTAGAGAAATAACAGCTCAAGGCAAGTAGTTTAGGTGAGTCTCTATTAACAAGTATGGTCAACAGTAGTCGGCTCTATAAGGGTTTTGCATTGTTCAGATCAGCAAAAATCCCCAGAGATGCTGTAAATTGTGAATCTATTCAATATGAAGTATCATACTGCTATGCTGCTATTTGTGTCTACAATAAGATAAAGGCTAATCACAATGATTGGATATTCTATTTTCTTTTGAATTTCCTCTCTTCCACAGAAGTGCATACGAGTTCAGCTACTGACCACAGTAATAAAATCAAATAATAAAACATTACGTCAATAATATCTTAATAATATTTTATTGTAACTTTCTTTCAAATATTACATTTTCAGTAAAACAATATGAATCCCTGCTTATTTTTGTTATCCTCTTCTTATACACTCAAGACTTATAAAGTCAGTAAGAAAAAAAAAATACTGACAGGTGAATTGGATCTCTCATTAAAATGCAATGTGTAGCCTTGGCATTGTTGCAGACCAAGCAACAATGTGCCTCACACACTACAAAAACTGTTCAGGAACAGCTTGAAGGATACAACAAAGAGCCCAAGGTGTTGACCAGCCACAAACCATTTGCAACTCCCAGATCCCAAAGGATACACTCCTCATGTTCTGAAGCCCTACACAGCAGGGCGCCACAATATGTGATGTATAAGTAATACTGAGAAACAGAAAGACAGAATCCTTTGTGTGAAGTTTTTCCGCAGTAACAACTTGTATCAAGTGGGCAAAAATATGATAACTGGTAAATTTTACAGCTGCCATGTAATATGCAGTGACAGCTAGTAAAATTCCCTGTAGAAAAAAATCGAATTTAACCCTTTACAGAGCTTACTCCAAGAACAACTACTGTTCATTTTTGATCCTATTTGCCAGGAGTTTTTGAATATAGTGTAAAGATTGCTAACGTCCACACCCACACATGAATAACTAAAAAGATGAGCATCAAAACCGTCTTTCTTTGCATGAAGCTAAGCTGCTAGTTATTGTTAATACAAAGTTACCATTAGCATATTTAGGACCCAGTTAGGAAAAAACTCAAATTAGTTGAAAGTAAATTACAAATTGCTGCATATCATAACATAATAATGTAATGCTTTAAATATAAATAAAATAAAACAGACATTCCCAAAGTCACGACTGCTGTTGCCCACTTAAAAACGGGAACATTTCATGAGGCCAAATCTCAAGTGTTCATTCTAATCAAAATACAACAGAAAGTGTATTTTCTTAAAATTCTTATTCAAAAATCATAAACCACACAAATTAATGGCTGTAAACTGCTTATGCTACCCATTCATATGCAAAGTGTTAAAGCATATATATCAGTCAATTTAGGTCAGAGTCATGAATAATATCACAAACTAACTACCTTCGATTACCAGTTTTAATTGAATCTTTATAAAAATAAATAAAGTTATATAAATATGTCTCTTAACATACTTGTAAATAATTTCAAAGCTAGTTTCTCTTATCACTGCACTGCACTGTAAGTATCCTTTTTGGCCCACCAGGGGGGCCAGTAAAGCAAAGACTACAGCTTAGCTACAAAATGTTATAGGTCAAGCCCTGAACATTTTGGTTCTCATATATAGTCTTGCACATAAAATGTCAAGCTATAGGTACCCTATATGACACTAGGACCAAATTCCAACATATTATACTGGAGATTTAAGAATGAGTTAAAAATGCAAGAAAAAATAAACCCTTGAATCTGAAAACTGCAGCATGTGTCATGTTGTGGGAAGCATTTTGCTGCCTTGATTTGTCATGCAAAATCAATGCAATGTTTGTTCATTATAAATGAAAACAGGAAACATTTCTCCCCAGAGTAGGGAGTAATCTCTTTCAAAATGACAGCACAGTATGTATGATGTGACTCATATGTACATTTTTACGATCAATAAAATTTTAAATGAACACCCATGTCAGATTTTGGAAAGATTTGTTAGGCAGTGCTATCCAACCACCAAGGGAGGGAATATCTGTTAATCAATGCTGAGGTGCAGTAAAGTTGTAGTGATGGGATTTCCGGCTCTGTTTTGGAGAACCGGCTCTTCAGGTTGTTTTGTTGCTTTAATTAATCTATTATTCACAACAATATAAAATTATGCACAAAAGGAAAAAAGTGGCTTTATTTATATATGTTTATATATAAATATATGCGGTGGCCCCTAGAGACAAAACACATACAAACGCCAAAACACATTTCTAGCATGAACTGAACTTCCAAAACAGAGCTACTAGATCACTTAAATTGCGCAATTGAAAGCATGAAAGCATATGTGTATTGTTTGTGTATTTATACACAAACATTCATATATATTCAAATAATTTAAAAAAAAAAGTTCATTTACCTGTTACTGTTATTTACGTTGGTACTTGCTGGCTTGTGTAGCCACTAGGTAACAAAAGCTCAACACTGTGCCTAGCATCCTGGAGCACTTCTGTTGTGTTTTGTACGTGCTTCGGAGTTTGTACGTGTTTTGGAGTTTGTACGTGCTTTGTCTGTAGGGGCCACTGTAAATATACTTTTATTTATTCACTCCACATAAAATGTAATAAATAAATCATATAATACAAAAACCAACTATTCACATTTCAACTTTTAACTATTTAAATTTTCAGCTTTTTCCTTTTACAAATTTAAAGTGAAACAACACAAAACACTGCAAACCACAACAGAATTAAATATAAATTATAATAGTGGGGGGTGGGGGGGGGGGGGGGGACAGCAAAGACTGGGCACAGACTGGGCACAGTGAGAGGTGCATTTGGTCTTTTGAGGTAACAATCCAGCCATGAGTAAGGCCACAAGCCAGTGCTCTGGCTAAATGTGGAGAGTTGAGTATGGAATGCCATCTGGCATAAACTCTTTGCCAAATCAAACATGCTCATGAAGATCATCAAGAATAAGATTTCAGATGAGAATAAAAATGGATTGGTTGGCTATACCAGTCTGGCTGTCCAGATTAACAATGACACCTACTGTCATTGTTAATCTGGCCATTATTAACCTGTTCCCCAACTGATCCACAATGGAAACTGTGCTACTGCTGGCCTAAGACAAGGGAAGAGAAGAAGTGGAAGGGATGTTTGGGAGCAGTGAAAGAGAACAAAAGGCAGGAGTGCAGAGGTGAGAGTAGGGACTTTAAATGTAGCGACTAATAATGTGAGAGACGTCACTCATATGACGGAGAGCCGGAAAGAAGATGTATTGTGCATGTGAGAGATCAAGTTAAAAAGAAGTAAGGCCAGGGGGTGGATACAAGACTGTTTGACCCCAGTGTAGAGAAGAAGCCAAATGGAATAGTGGTAAACTTGAAGAAACAACATGTCAGTAGTGTTGTAGAGGTGAAAAGGGAGTGTGAGATAGAATCATGAGTTGACGCTGGAAAAACGGGGGTGTGATGTTAAATGCTGTCAGTGCATATGCCCCAAAAGAGATGACAGTTAGAAGACAAAGAAGAATTCTAGAGTAAGTTTGATTAAGTAGTAGAAAGTATCCCTAAGGGGTAAGGAGTGGTGCTTGGAAAGGACTTCAAGGATGATGTAGGTAAAGGGAACAGAGGTGATAAGGAGGCGCTTGGTATGGTGGTAAGGAGAGGGACACAGAAGGGGAGGTGATAGTGGATCTTGCAGAAAGAATTGAAATGGCTTTAGTGAATACATACTTCAATAACTGAGGAACATAGGGTCACAGGCTGAAAGAGATAGGAGACTACAAGGTAGGGGAAAATAGAGCTAGTAAGCATCAGATTGTAGTGTGTCAGATGACTTTGGAAATAAAGAAGGATTAAATGATGGAAGCTGAAGATGGAAGAACATTATGCAGTATTCCATGAGGAGTTGAGACTGACTCTAGGTGGTAGGGAGTGGTTACCAGATGATTGTGAAAGTACAGCTGAAGTTGTGAGGAAGAGAAGAAGATATTTGATGTATCCTCTGGACAGAGGAAAGAAGACAATGAGATCTGAGGGTGCAAAAAGGAGTCACAGGAAAGTAGTCAAAGGAAGAGGTTAGCAAAGAAAAAGTGAGATAGCTAGGGGAGCTTAAGAAAGTAGACAGGAGTATTGGGAGGCTTGGTGTATAGTGAGATTTAAAACTCAAAGGAGAATGTTTACAGTGATTTGTATGTGAGGCTGGGCAATAAAGAAGTAGAAATGAACTTCTATACTATCGATGGGCTAGACAGAGAGATCAAGCTAGAAAGGATGTGCAGCAGATTAAGGAGAGTCTGTTTAGAAGATGAATGGGTTGTTCAAGACTTGCACACTACTGGTAATCTATCCAAGAACAACTGAAACTCTGTATTTACGCAAATACTAATTGCCTGCCCATTATTACTTACTCACATTACTTAACATGCCATATATTTACATTCCAGATGAGATCAAAGCCACAAGAGGCAAGATTTCAGTTATTGTCATTAGTTCAAGTTGACCAACATGGCAGACAGGAAAGGTCAAGGGAGAACTAAAGTTACAGTAAGCTTATCCAGTCTTGCCTGAAGTCGTTTGAGTATAGTAAAAATGATTCATATTTTACTGACTGAAAGGTGTTCACAATAACCTTTCCCTCAAGACTCGTCCTGTTAATATAATCTATTACATTAAAAAGGAAGCAAACATGGGTTAGTGGCAAGACTAATAACAGACCCTATACCGTTCTCAGGGTATCAACAGTTTTCATAAGAAAACGAAAAAAGAACATATGTGGTCTTAATGAAAATTGCACATCAAAGACAGGAAGTAGATTAATTAGAGCAAACATCAAAGGCTGGATCTTACAGGAAAGCTTCATATGATCACATGGGTGATTCATGGTGGTTCTTAGCACATATCATATATCAACGACAATGTTGTTTTTTTTCTACAGACACCCCTTTCACCACCGATCACGAAAGCCTTACTGTTTGTCACAGCAGAAAACCAGTATGTCCTATTGCACTCGCTACTGCCTGGATTTGATGGAATTTCAAAAATGCCAGCAGCAGCTTTCTGTTTACATTACAGGGTGACATATACAGGCCAATATATAGCTTTGATGAACAGAAGTGCTTTCTTGCATCAAAGATCAATCAGATGAAATTCAATTTTCCTTATATTGCTTTGGTTGCCGCAAAATGTTATGTAAGCTAGCAAAACTATAACCGTGTGTGGCCTCACTAGGTGTCAGCTCAGCAGCAATTTGCTTTTTTTTTTTCTTTCTTTACTTCAGAATGCGGAGGGATAAAACTGAAGTGATGAAGGAGATGCATGCAAGACTACACAGCTTTAAGTCAAGCTTTGGTTTCAATAAAAAATGCATATATATGTTCCTCCCTGCTGTTTTGAAATAATATATGCACTCCCTTGTGCTGCGGTCATTTATTATACTGTAGCTTCCACAGTGCTTATGAACAATTTCATTAATGTATCCAATATTCCGCTAGCAGTCATCAATATAAAAAGGCTGAATTAATCTTACTGTGTCTCTCACATTGACTGATTGCCTTGTCGTCTATACACTAAGTGAATTAATTATGTAGTCTCATGTCAGCTTATGAGCACCTGAGATGAGAAAAGGAATGAGGAAAGCTGATGAAAAGATGTGTAGTACAGTTCATTAGAGACAAATCATCCAATGATTCAGACTTTATGATTAATATGCATGCTGATGAACATAGCAATATTAAAGAATGTAAAATTCAATTTCAGGACCTCTGGTGTGTGCTGCTTGAATACCAATGACGATCAAACATTTAGTTAGCAGGATCAGGCTAGTGCAGGTTTTCAGCATATGTGTACACGTATCCCTTCGCTCTTTGAAATTCATGACGGTGTTAAAGCTCCTGGATTTAATTAAACCAATTCAGGCGCAGTGGCAAACTGCATTGGTTAATGCAGTGCTGTGGAACAAGCAAAGGCAAACTGGGAGGTCACAACAGCAGGGACTGCATTGCTACGAAAACAATAATAAAAACATTGTTGGAGCAGTGGCGAAATGACAAGATATTTTGTGCGTATATCTGTCTCTCCCAGTGAAACATTCAATTGTCTGTCACACTAACCATACACAGAGTTGATAAGGTGACTAATTACTAAAGCTAGCACCAAGCAGGAATGTAACTATTTTGATAACGCAGTCAACAAATTAAGCAATTTACTGGATTACTGTTAGATTAGCTTACAAAAAATCTTTAAAACTGAAAAGAAGTAAGTCAGAAGAATTTGACTTCAAGCACGATTTCTTAAAAATTGGAAGCATTTTCCCCCCTGGTGAACAAGCTTCATGCTGCACCAGGTCAGGCTGCTTAGAGCTATGTGCAGTGGTATGACTGGTTGATGAGTAGCGGTGCAAATTCACATAAGGGAACCAATCCAACAACATTAATACCAGCACTACGGTATTATTAGTTGCAGAGAGACAATTTTCTTCTTTTATTTTTACTTTTTAGATTTCTTTTTGGGACATTGCACTGCACAACACAGGGCAGAATCAAACCCAGGCCCCCGTGGTAGCCTTTTGGCACATGGGTCACCTGCTCAACCTGGTGAGCTATAACAGTTGTCCTCTTTTATAAAGCGAATAAATCAATGCAAGATGTCAGGAGGGGTCATGCTGATGATTTTATCCTTTGGAAGATTTGCTGTTGGTGTCCTTTTTTTGATTCCTTAAATTTTAACACACAGATTTGTCTCATTTTCAAACTTCATTCATTCTTCATTCTTCAAGTTTCGTACAGTGGCCCTGAGAGGTCAAACAAACTGAAACTTGACAAATAGAAAATTGCTGCAAAAGCACACAAAACACAACAGAAGTTGAGTAAAGTAAAAGTTCAACATACAAAATCACTAATGTGACGGGAGAGCTGCGTAAATGACAGGAACCGAAAGATGCAAAGGATTGCACTTAAGAGCTGTGCAGGATTCGCTTGTGTCGTGTTTTTAGAAAAAGATGCAAGGTAACGTGTGCTGTAATCACATGAATCATATAATACTGTAGATACATGTTTGATTTAGTTGTTGTGATGTTTTTCTATTTGCTGCTCTTTTCTGACATTGCAGTGCGTTTGACCACTCAGGGCCACTGTAATTTGGGGCCTAAAAACCACTGGTTTGGATTAAGGAAAAGATTGTGCTGTCAATAGCTCAAGCTGACTAGAAATCCACCCACACTTATTATTGGGATTGCAGTTATATTTTTAGAAAGCTAACTGCTACCCAGAAACTAAAGCCAGGTAATGGTCTCAGTTCATCCAGAAATGTGTCTCCTCCATGAAATTCTATGGCATTAGCCATCAGCAGCCAATCATGCCATTTCTTGCTGTTCATGTTCATCGGAGCCTCTAAGCACTGTAGCAGTCAAGTGCTGTAGCTTATATAAGCCACTGCACAGTAGCGTACTGATGCAATTTGCTATAATTGCCAATGACATGATCTGACACAAAGTATAGCTCCAAACCATCTCAACAGATGTTTCACTAGTGCACCTTTTGGTCGTTTGAGCAAAGCATTCCTCACTTACCACTGAGACCTGCCAAGTTTATCTGATGACAGAAAGTAATGGCAGGGCGAACAGGGAGTCATTAGAGAAGGTAAAGGCAGTGCACTGTGGAGTGTTTTTGGGGTTAAATAAAAATGTCTAAAACTTGTAACAATCCCCAAAGGCTTTAAGCCTAACGTGCACTTGCTGCATGAAAGTCTGAGTAAAGTACAGTTTTTTTTACCCTCAGGTTGCCATTTGACTTTTAAAAAGTTGTCCTCATTTATGAACACGCAGGAAAGAAGATTCTCTTTCACTCGCTCCCACTATCTTGAGTGGAAAAATTCAACTCACCCACATATCTTACCTTGGGAAGCAGGCAATCTTCCATGTGTCTACAATTATCTTTCAAGCCTGTGGCATTCCTGTCTGCATACCATTATGATTCAATTTTGAATAGGCTCTAGCTTGTTTACTGTTCTCATTATGTACTTATTTAGGCTATAGCTTATGTGATTTTGAAGTATTTTACTTCTTTATTCATTTAAACTCTGTCTAATGTCTACAAGATTACACATATATTATAATAAGTCTAGAGTTTTGTGTACATCTGAGATCACTGAGTTGCAGCTGGGTGTTTTTTTACACACATAATTTTACTCTTATTGAGATATGTAATCCACAGTCCTGCTTTTTAAAAAAATAATCTGCCACAGAGAAAGCGTTCGTTTTTAATTTTAAACATACAAGCTTTTCATGTGCATTTTTTGTGGCCTATAAAGCTATTGGGTCGATTAAAAGCATGACATACAAAAATAAAAGCTGTAAGATTATGTTTTTATTAGATGCCAAATCCTTCGAATACATTAAAATAACTGCTTCAAAATCATTTTGATAGTACACTGACTCTTACATTCCCATTCCAGCTTCTGCTCTGGCAGTATATAAGCTGGGTGAGCGGGTACAATCTCCTGGGAAAGGTGCATTGCCAAGGACGCTGAGAGTGGAGCTTGGCAAGATACAAGGCCAAGCAGCAGGGGACTGGCTGAATGACCTCTGAATGCATAGAGTCAAGAGGGAGCAATATGCAAGGAAGCAGGAAAGAACAAGCCAGCATACTATTACAGTGGCATGCAAACGATTGTACACTTGGGGCAAAATTTCTGAGAATAGCTGAGAGAGTAAAAGATGAGGAGTAATCTTAAAGGGGACATATTTCTTTTGAAATATATTTTAAACAATCTTACTTGGGCATTTGCACACTTTATAGCCTCATAATAACAGAAAAGCAGAGGTTTGGGCATCCTACATCCCCTTTTTCAAGTACAATTTGTGAATGCTCTTTAAAGCCTCTGAGAAAATTCAGTTGTCTTTTAAGGGATTTTCACCAATTCTCTCTGCAAAAAGCTTTTTTGCTCCTGTGAGATTCTCCGGCTGTCCTGCATGCACTGTTCTTTTGAAGAGCATCCACAGATTTTCAGTTTAGGTCAGGGGACTGTAAGGGCCAACTCAAACATTTCCACTTGTGCCTCTTATGGTAGTACACTATGGAACTAATGTGTTTTTTCATCAAAAATGAACGTGTTTGCTTTCAGAATTTGCCGTAATTTAATTGACTCTATTTTTCTCTCTAACACTGAAATACTCTGTATGCCACTGAAATACAAACACAAAGTATACAGCAAGTGATCCACCCCCGTGCTTGACAGTTGGAGAGGGTCTTACTTTTCATCCCTCTAAACATGGCTTTGCACATTGCGGGTAAAGTTTCACTGCATAAGGACCAGTACTCTGCTAATTCTCCCTCCGCCTTTTAAATGTACCATTCTAGTAATCCCAGTGTTGTCTTTAAAAGTTTTGATGATCTTAAATTAACCTCCACTGTTTCTGTGAAGTGCCACTGATGGTCTACATTCATAAAATAGTCTGCTTCTATTTCATGGACATCAGGTGCTTTCATTTTCAGAGTGATGGGTATCCTCATAAAAGAGGATGGCTGTCTCATGGCTGTTGGTTGTTAGGACAAGCTTTGAGAAATCAGTGGATTTATACATTGTCTACTTTTATACTAACACAAGTCTTTACTTTTAACACAAGTGTTGAGTAACATTTGCAGTAATGTAAAAGTACTTCTACTTCAATTACATGAAGTTTGGGATCTCTGTTTTTGCCAAAAGGCTTGTTGTGAAAGGTTGCTACATTCTTCAAAACTATGCAATTGGTGCCTGAATGACTTAGTGCGCATGGCTTGAACTCACTAAACCGGTTTGACGCTGCAGGTTTTAAAACTAGTTCTTTTTAATATAGCCACCCATTAATATAGATTGGCTGACAGCATAAGTATTAGATGCTATTTCATGCATTAATTTATGCACTTACTGTAGGTATTACAATTTTGCAGCATTATTGTTTTTTAAACTATATACATGTAGTAATGTGGCCCTCACTGGACCTGGTAGCAGCACTGGTTTCCAGTGTCATGTATTGATTTAAAGCGAGCACCAATTCAATTTTTCCATTACAGCTGGTGCCCAACAAAGACTGATGAAAGTTAGATCTGCTGAGGCAACAGGGAGCGGTCTCTGTGCTGACTGATCATTATCTTTTGTCCTTAGCCTGAGCTTCAGCTCTGTGGGTCACTTACTGTACAGCTCCTACTAGCAGCTGGCTTATCATACATCTTGGACTCAGCTACTTTTCTAATAGCATTACAAGCAAGCAGCGATAATGTCATATGTTGCTGCAGCACTGCAAGCGATGACGAAATGGTGTTGTTACCTGAATTGATAAATCGACATATTTTGGATTTAAATGATAGAAAAAGTGGAAGTTTTAATTTGAGATTGAGTGCTTACAGTAGCTGGTAAAGCAGATGCTCCACTGCTCACAGGACAGCTGGTTCCTTTCCTAGCTCCTTCATAAAGTACATCAGGAGAGAAAGTTTACCACTTAACCCCATCAGTTAAGTGTTAAGTAACATGGAGACCAATGCAGCATTTGATGCAGCCAACTTTATAGAGCCCACGGGACATGTGGAAGAACCTTAGCAGAAAATTTGCTATCTTAATTTGTTTAATATAATACTAAAGTGTAAGTATTTCTTAATTAGCCTGAGGAGGCGCCACACATCACTGATACTACTGAGCCATTTAAGCCTTTTAATCTGCAGTGTATAGTGCTGGACAGAGAAAGGCTTTTTTGAAGAAATTTATTTTGTTTTATTTGATTTTATTTTTGGTTAGCAATAGAATTTCTAAGCTGATCACATTTATGTTCCAGTAGGCAGATCAAGCATACAGTAATAGACTAACCTTTGCAAATTATGCCATCTCCACAGCCAGGTGGCATGTTTCCATTTTGTGACATTAAATGAGGTGCTGTAAAATGCTTAAAAAAATAAAATAAAATAAAAATACACTATTTACATTTTGCACTGCTTTTTCATAGATTCCAGTTCTCATTTAAATAACATGTATGTATTTTCCCAGTGTGCTGAACTAAAGTTCAAAAATGCCACGATCATTAGCACTTGTGAAACAACAAGCCTGAGTATATGTGGTATATTTGGTGGCTTTTCCTTCTTACATTTGTTGATTTCATTGTGCTTCATTGTGTTTCTAAGTTATCTTCCCTTCTGTGTCATCATGTTTAGTGTCAGTCTTAACGTTAGTTACTTCCCTCTGATTACTTTCTGTTTTACTCCCTAGTTAGTTTTCTAAAACTTCCTGCTTTCTCTCCTTTGTGATTGTCTGCCTTGCCTACTTGTTTTCACGTCGATCTTATTTCCACCTGTACCTAATCCCCAATCACCCCTGTGTGTTTTGAAATATCCCTGGGTTTCCCCTAGTTATAAATTTATTCTCACGTTATTCTTTGTGCATATATTTTTACTTCATATTCTGTTTTACTTTCCCTATTCACATTTTGTGTACCTTTGATTCTTTTTGCTTGCATGGGCATTGATGGCTCACCTTTTGATCATTAAATATGCCTCTCAGTCCTGCCTGTGAGTCCTCTCTCCAACATTCATGTAATTTAGAAATTACTCAAATTTTGCAAAATCTAGCTCTGGTTAGTCTATTTGGTGATGGGAAAGTGCTGCATGCAGTCTAAACTCTAATTTCATTTCATTTCAATTAATGCAGTCTCAATTCAGTTGCCATACAATGGCTCATACTTGCAAAGTAAAAAAAAAAACCTGAAGCATAATATTAATTCAGATCCTTTAGTTGGTCCTTGGTTGAAGCACCTTGGCAGCAATCCCAGATTTGCCTGTCCTTGCCTTGACAGGATGAGGTTTGCACACATGAACAACTACTTATCTTCTGTTAAATTAGATGAGGACAATCATTGAAAAGCCATTTCAGGGTCTCTCCAGAGATGTTTGCTTCCAGTAAGGGCCCTGGATGGGCCACTCATGGACACTCTCAGGGTTGTTTCTTTGCCATTGTCTAGGCTATATTCTTAGAAAATTACTGTTTCTCAAAGTATAAGTCTCCTCTAGGTCCGTTTAATTTTCCCAGCCAATTGCAAACCTATTTTCATGGGTTATATGAGTTTCATGGGAGGAGATTCCATACTGTATGAGTGTTGATTTCTGCAGCGATGTTCTAGTGAAAGTGTCTTGTGTCTCCACATAGGATCTTTGGTTCTTAAGCTGGGCAGACACTGTGCGATTTTTTCAGTCGCGCGATTCAGCTCCTGCTCAAACTGTACGATTGACTCGCAGGGGTTAGAAGTTCATAGGGTCTCACACTATACGACCCGATGCTCTGATGCGACCCGAGTGCTCACACTGTGCATCCATAAAATGAAGGTTATAACAGAAATTCTGTCGCTCGCTCTCCCTCTCTGTCTTTCACTCACACAGACACACCACCATCATCAACTTTGCTAAATTGCTAATGAAAAACATTGACCAGGCAGCTGTGATTGAGCAGCAATGTAGATCCAACTATTTTTGCGGTTGTTGTGGTCGTGATAATTTTGTGAGGCCACATCGAAAAGGCTCGGATGAGCTTGCCATAGTTCTACAAGTTGTACCTCCATCGCTTGTGTCCAGATCACACGCTGCACTGCCGTGCTGCGCAGTCTTTTTCGCTGACATTTGTGTTTGCGCGTGCGCAGTGTGAGAAACTGCGGTGACACCCTCACGACGGTCGCGAGGATTTCAAACCGGTTTGAAATCCTCACGACCAAGCGATTGATGATCGGGAGCTGGTTGTGAGGTGTCAATCGCTTCTCGTTACCCCACGTATACTACACGATGCACGATGAAGGCCAAAATCGGGCCGATCACCAAATCGGTCGCACGACTAAAAAATCGTCTCAAAATGGGCCAAAAATCGCACAGTGTTTGCCCAGCTTTAGTTACATCTTTTAACAAGATCCCTGATGATCAGATAGGCAGGTAGCTGTTAAGAGTCCGGATTTGTTTTGTATTTTTAAACTCCTTCTTCTGTCTTAGTGTTCCTGGGATCCTTTAGTGCAGCAGAAGATTTCTATGTAGTTTTCAAAGTTAGTCACTGCAGAGCATCTTGTGGAAAAACCCTAAACTTGCTTTATTTCAATGGCCTGCAGGGGGGAAATGTTCAGTTGAAAAAAGTAAGTCCGGCTTTATAATTCAATTCAATTCAATATTATTTATATAGCGCCAAATCACAACAACAGTTGCCTCAAGGCGCTTTATATTGTGAGGTATACTCGACAATAATACAAGTCTTTATAAAAGCCTGTGTGAAGATCCAACTTCTAACTTCAGTAATGGCTTCAGTGTATGCAGTGTGTGGTCTCTAATGCTAACCTCACCCAAATCCAATGCTAAATGTGAGGCTTCAAAATACTAATACCAAAGGTTGTTGTGGCTATGCAAGCCTTTTTGTACAGCCTGCACTTCAACTTCATTGCTGGGTTTAGCCTTATATCCACTCTCAGGTGTCAGATTTCATATAAATAAGTAACAGCTTTACCAAATGTTCCTGGATTTTATTCTTAAAGTGGTCATTGCATACACAAATCAGTGTTCAAAAAAGATATCTGACTTCCAATGCAGAGGTTGGGACCTATAAAAACCAAACTTGGTGGGAAAACGTGTGGACCTAAATTGAAACCCTAAGAAATGTGCATGAACCTTTTGGAGACAAATGAAATCGCAAAAGAAAATGGTGAGGAAGTGAACTGAATCAAGACTCGCTGAGGAATCTACATAAAACAGTCCCTCAACTCATCTATTAAATTTCACTTTATATTATTTTGTTTTATTTAAAGATTCTTTTTATCAAGATTTCAACCAGCGGTGGTATTTGGGCATCTGCTAGTACCCAAAAACTACTCTTAGAGTGTCTTTCAATTGTAAAACATCACAAATCTCATCGCTGTCTCGTCATCCCATTTCACACTCTCAGCAGGCTACATTGGTAGCTTCTATTCAGTTTTTGTTAGTGAAATAGCAGCAGTGAATACTAGTGTGCTGTCAGGCAAAAAAAATTTACATTTTGGTTTTGCTTTGTCATTATGTGGGATTCAGTGCTGATTGACATGGAGAAAACACATTTAAACCATTAAACCATACAAGGCTTTAATGTCACAAAGTGTGGGCAGAAAAGCCTACGACTGCATGGCAAGTAGATTCACACCCTGTACAGACTCAGTATACTAGAGTTACATGTCAGTCCAAGTTAAATCCTTGGTACTTCTTCTGATACTTCACTACAGTGCATAGATTAAAGTCAGTGACAGGTGATAGCTGCTGATTATTTTCTCATGCAGGGCTACAGACAGGAAATACAATGATGGATTTTCAGGGCTGGTGTGTAGTAAGCAATCAAAACACTCCTATACTGCAGCGACAAAGGGAAAGCGCTCATGCTTAAAGTGTAAACCCAGTGCATTTGCTGACACACAAACACACTCCCTCTGTCAAGCTTAAATCAAGTCTTCAAGGAGGTTGCAGACCTGAAATAAATAGACTTCACCAGAAGCGCTTTGCTCCAATTCTCATACAAGTCCCTTTTGGTACTTTACCTTTTTAAATACTTCTTAGCTACCCCGTGTAAAGGGTATTGACTTCCATGACTTACTGTAAGTTGTTACTGTGGCTCATAAGGGCAGCACCAACATTAATATTGAGACTTCTGTTGGATCTGTTTATCAGCTTTGTGAATAGAAGTTAACTTAATAATCTGGCATCACCTTTGAATGGAGGAAAACAATAAAACAATCAACTAAGAGTTAGAATCAGCAAAATCCATGGGAAATCTAGACAAGTTCATAGTTCAATAAGTTTCATAAAATACCCTAGACTGTTGATTTGGAACTAATAATTAAGTAACTGCAATCAAAGGTACATCTCAGTAGTCAGTGATGTTGAAGGATTTGAAAGTTCTGGATAGCACAGGTTGGCAGGATTCACACCTAAGCACCAATAATTACACCATGGTATATATATATATGATAATTTATTTACAAAACTCATGAGGAAAAATTCAATTCAATTCAATTTTATTTATATAGCACCAAATCACAACAACAGCCTTCTCAAGGCGCTTTATATTGTAAGGTAGACCCTACAATGATACATACAGAGAAAAACCCAACAATCATATGACCCCCTATGAGCAAGCACTTTGGCGACAGTGGGAAGGAAAAACCGGAAGAAACCTTCGGCAGAACTAGGCTCAGGGAGAGACGGCACTCTGCTGTGACCAGTTGGTGAGATGGGAGGAAGACAGGATAAATATGCCTGAAAAGTAAAGGCTCTCCCTCCCATTCTACTTTTAAGCACACTAGGAACAACAAGTAAGCCTGCAGTGCGAGAGCAAAGTGCTCTAATAGGGTGATATGATACTACAAGGTCATTAAGATAAGATGGGGCCTGATTATTTAAGACCTTGTATGTGAGGAGCAGGATTTTGAATTCAATTCTGGATTTAGCAGGATGCCGATGAAGGGAAGCCGACACAGGGGAAATATGCTCTCTCTTTCTAGTCCCTGTCTCTTGCTGCAGCATTTTGGATTAGCTGAAGGCTTTTCAGAGAGTTTTAAGGACATCCTGATAATAATGAATTACAGTAGTCCAGCCTAGAAGTAATAAATGCATGAACTAGAAAAATACACAAAGATCCAATTAAGACTATTTAACCCATATGCAGCGCACTGACCAAGCTCTCTCTATGATTATGCTGCAGCAGTAGTTTTAAGCTAAAAACACCCAAAACAAAACAAGCCTTGTGCTGTAGTGCTCTACTTTTGTTGTACACTGCTTAGGTGCAAAAAAAATTATATACACACCGTCTTAAGCCAATGAGGTGGGGCATTTGTAATGTCACTGGTCCTTGTGTGTTGAAAAAGATGGAAAGAAGGTTTTGGCACTGATCAGAATACCTCCTCTGTGCATTCTTTTGACGTTTACTGAACACAACCAGCTGGGAGAACACCTTGGGGCAGATCCAGAAACAGCTATACATCTGGAAGCTTCTCAGGATCCTCCAGAGAAAAACACACTATTGTGACTAAATGGAAAAGGATGGATGGATGAATGCACTTAGCTGTTGAATAACATTGACACATACCAAAAAAAACTGAATGCTACAGTATATTACAGAAGCTGGTAAATATCCATACACTGAAATGTCTGAATGAGTAAATTCAGCTTGTAAATAGAGTTGTTCACAAACAGTACTGCAAATGACGTGCACTTAATCCAACCTGCCAAAAGTTTCTCACTTCAAGGAAATACTAACAGGATCTGGCAAAAAGTCATGTAGTCTCTGTCAACAAGTCAAAGAAACATAATGATAAGGAGTGATTAGGGATTTGCTTCCACTGCTGTATGAACAGTATGTCAGCATTGTTTTGATCATACCTTTTCTTGTTCTGACTAAGTAGAAAAGTGACTGATAGAGGCACACACTTTGAAAACTACACATGCTGCTTTCTCTCCTTTTTCCATCTGTCTCCCACACACACACAGTACAATGTTCACTCCGGAGTATATGCAAGCCACAGGAGCAAGCCCCATTTTTAAGGTGGAATGCCAGTCGATGTGAGCAGATCCATCAGTGTTCGTCTCCCACTGAGATACGGAGATGATGGATGGATCTAATGGATTGATTTAAGACTCAGCTCCCCGTACTGGCTCACTGTATAACTGAGTGAATGCGAGAGCAAATAACTTCAGCTGGTGGGGAATGCATTTATACCGTGCACTTCCTCAACAGCTCATCCGGCTCAGTTCATCCATCACTCTGGCTGATTGTCATGTTAGGCTTTCTCAAGGTTATTCTGTATGCATTATTATTTCTTAATAAGGAGGTGGTTTGACACCAGCATTACTAGATCACTTTGTTTATGTTTACTTTAATACCAAAAAGATTATTTTTTACCCTGGGCCTTCTTGGAGTGACTGATTAGGAAGCTATACATTATGTCAGTTGGGATTATATTACAGATTGGATTCTTACATACTGTAATTACCAGTTACCTGACAATAAAATTATATTCAAATTAAGGAGCATATTAAAAAAAAATTTATTTATTTTTAGGTAAAACAAATATCTATTAGTCATTAGTTTCATAAATCATACAGCAGATAATCCCATACAGTTTGCTGTAGTAAAAAGTAGCAGTGCTTTGTTCACCAAACTAAAGAATCTATAATATATTCATTTTTGCTAGCATTTTAATACAATTTTGTTTATTCATGTATGAGCACTTCTTCACACTTTGCAGAGAGCGAGTTTAATAATGAATATTTCTGTAGCTGACGTTTCATTTATATGTGTGTTCATGCTGTGAATTATTCCATTTACGATTTTCTGTCTACCTTTGCCTGCCTGGTTTTTATTTCTTTCTATTAAAGGGAAAATGACACATAGAAATCAAAAACAATGTGTCACCTGCATCATTCAGCTGCTAATTTGTGGATCTGGTGGTTTAGACTCTGATAAAGCTTTCATAAATCCAGACAGCCTTGCTTTTGTTCTGCATATTTCCAGTCTGCTGAGAAAATGTGGGATCATTGTCTTTGTATAACCAACTGCAGTCGAAAAAATAAAAGACTTCTGAGACATCTAGAAGACTCAATGAATTAAACATACAGGTGTTCAGCTGGAAGCATGTGGATCAAGCCAAGTGTGTTTATGAGCAGAAATTTATGTTAATTACTCCTTAGACATGTGACAATTTGGCAAGAAAATTAAAGGAGCTTCATTATCACAGTACAGTATGTCAAGTAAAAGATAATAGACGTCTTGGTTTTATTCTCTTTACTCCTTAATTCCTTTTTTTCCTGTTTTTCAACAAGCACACACAGAAGACTACTGTGCTGCTCATCATCACAGAAAGGAAGTGAATCATTATGATTCAGTGTTATTTGCACACAGAGCCACATGTCCCATGGCCATCGAGAGTCAAAGAGATTAACACTGGTTGGGAAAATCTGGAAATGTGCAAACAAACAACTGTGAGCCCTAGATCCACAAGATATGTTGCATCTGGGCCCACTCCCAATGTCCACACGCGTAGCTTCAAGGACTTTGATGAGCATTCCTGCTGAGACACTGTGATGGCTTAATCTTGTCCTTATGTCAAATTGTGAAGTGCACAGCTTGCTGACAGACTTTTTGAGGCACGCTTTGCATGTGCATTTCTGTAGACTTTGCCTGAGGAAATTACCCACATTGGAGAGCAGTGTTAAACAAAGGGTTACAAGCATGCGACCAACAGCATTTACAACTTCTTTTTGTTGTTTTAAACCTACTCAAATAAGCATGGAGGGAGCAACCAGCCCTGAGGTAACAGAAAAAAAGATATTTGCAAGAAATAGAAAAGGCTTTATTAAACACATCTTATCCTTGAACGTATAGACTGAGAGACTCAACTAGCACAAAGCCTGTTTTGATGCCATCAACATTCTTTGCCATTCATAGTCATACCATTTCAGGCCATAGCACAGTAAATGCCCCTTGTAGGTGACGTCTGTTAAGCCTGTGGACGTTTAGTCATTAGGGCTAAAGGTGCCTACAGAGTGACTCATTATAGAAGCAGGAGGACACATCATAAAAAGAAGGCCTCTGCTTACACAACTCAGCTAGATATTTCCTTTTTGATGGAATCTCAAACACACTGACCTCTATGGGACATTGGACCATGATCAAAGGTATCTCCACTATCACAGTCACAACCCGCCATGATAACACTGGTCTATTGCCCGCTGTTATACAGTGTATCTGCCTCTAAGGTGGGTACTGGTTTGGGGCCCTCATACTAGTCTAGATATTTTCCTCAATTCTCATTTGCTTTCGAGCAGACCACAGGACTGCATGTGATTCTAATTTTCTGAAAATGAAACTTTTGTTTCATAAACCTATCAGGGAATTGCTGATCATCATCTGAAGAGTAATTTGTACTTTCAACCAAGAAGGTGTGTTTCATATCCATCCAGGTAGTCGCTATGTTGCAATTACAGCTGTGCAAACCTTAATCACATACATACAGTTGGAGAATACTTATGCGTTTTTGCTCCTAGATAAAACTACTTACACTCAGTTGAAAAAAAATCAGCTAAAGTAATTAAAGTGGCAAACCTGTTTCAGCTAATTAAGTGTCTTTGAAATGTAATACATTTAAGAGTGCTAAAGCCTAGCTTTTATTCTGCAATTTGTTTTTGGCCTTTCTTTACCCAGCTATGGATGTTGATAATTTGCATTACTATATTGTTGAAAGAAATAGAAATACAATATGAATGATCTCTGTGCAGGCAAGGGTAAGAAAGTCTCTACTGTGGTCTAATACATAAGTGACTCTAAAGGACATGAGCGATTAGATTAAATAGAAAAAATAATAATTTCTAGGCTGTAAAATCAAGACAAAAGAGTTAAAGGCAAAACGAAAAATTTGTGCCTTTAAATTTGCACGTGTTATTGGTGATTTTTATTATACAGGTGAAAAAAAAAACCCTGTAGGTTATGTGTAATAACCACCAGTCTTATTACCATTGGCTTTATATTCATATTAATAGTAAAAGCTGCTGCATCACTGTGGCTGTGACATGTGGCTTTAAAAGAGTACAGACCAGACTTGAACATCACTGCTGTGCTGATATATTCTTGTTCAGTCTTAAATTGCCACCTTCATCTCTGCATTACTGAATACTTCTTTGTAAAACCTATCACCCACTGTCATTGTTGGCCAACATAACCATAACTTCAAATCTCAACTTGTGCTCAAAACAAATGGCCCTCCATTTATCTCTCCAGGGATAGTGCGTCTAACAAGGGCAGAGGCTTTTTGTTACTCTCTGGTATTTTCACCCAGATCAGCTTCTCTTGTCATACACTGACACCTGTGTTTTACCGCAGCATGTTTTCAAGCAGCATTTTGCCCTTCTTTTAAGTGAGAATGGCTGACTGATTGAGTAGGACAGATGACTATTCAAGTTTAGGCTAGAGCCAATCCCAATCCTTCCTCTGGTTTTCCACTCAAGGTCGATGGTGGAACAAGGGTAAAGGGTGTCATTCGGCCTCCCAGAGGTACAATTCACAGTGGCAGACAAGCAAAACACCTGAGCTGTCAAGCACCAATTTAAGACCTTGCAATATACTTGCCTTACTTTTTCACAACTTTTCACAACTCAGGAATGATTGTTACAAACTGCCGGTTGGAAAGCCATTTTTTAAATTATGACTCGTTGACATCAACAAAAAATGGCAAAGACAAGAAGTATGCATACTTCAGTGATTCACTCAGTGATTTTGAAGAGTCAGAGGCTCTTTGTGAATAGCACGTTCTTTGTTGTAAGTGCCGATGGTAGAAATGTTAAGTCAACAAGCTACACAGTCACATGTTCATCTGACTTTAAGGGAGTGAAGCATACCATGATGAATATTTTGTTCTTTGATAATTTACTGCCACCATTTATAGGTTTTCCATTTCAAAAACAGAATCTTACATGCTGACACACATATTAAATCATAACCGCACACAATTTATTGTGCTTGTTTTGAAATGAGAGGAAATTTAAAGCTTTGTGGTTAAGAAGGAGAAACAGATAATTGGTCTCAGAGGATGTGATACATAATCTGAACTTTGTTCTGAGTATCATTATGCTGTTTCAACATGTACACTGCCAGTAGCACAGTTGGCAGTTTTCCCAGATTTTTTAAACTACTTTAATAGCACTTCAGCTAACAAAGTTAAACTTAAAACTACCCAAATCTAACAATGTGCATCAAAGTACATCAGTGTTCAAAGTACATCAATGTACAAAGAGCATCATAAAAATATTAAAAAATAGCAGTTTTAGATGCAAGTTTTGCCATATACATGCACATGTGTACTTCCATTATTACATTATTATCTTAAACAAACTAAAGTCGTTTAAAATAGCCTTTCATTGCTGAGATGTATTTGAACTCAGTGAGCACAGGTATATACAAGTATTTAATTAAGGTCCCAACTTTAATACCACTTGAAAGAAAACACATGTATTGCACAATATTAAATATAAATATATAAAGTACTATGTTTCACTTACTGCATTATAGCCTTACATTAACCTGTATTATCACTATCCAGCCACAGGGTGGGACACAAGTGTACTCCTAGCACTATTCCCAAGTCCAGATAAATCGGAAGGGTTTCGCCAGGAAAGACATTCTTCAAAAAGTCTGTGCAAATCACATACGAGGATCATCAAGAATGAGATTTCCATATCAGTTCAGTGGAGCCCCTGGGTTAACAATGACTGGGCCAGTGCTGTTAACCAGCAGGGTGCTGGTGGAAACTATGCTGATGTTGGGTAGAGACAAATGAGTTAACATTCTTGTATGTAGTGAAGGACGACATGCAGTGTGTGGCAAAAGAGGATAGGAACGGTGTGAGATGGAGGCAGATGATTCACTGTAGCGACTCCTCAAAGAAATGGTCAAACAGACCTGCATTAATAACCACACATTTTTTAATATTTGTACTTATATGGATAGACTATATTGATATATTTTGTAAGACTGCTCCTAAGGACAGAAAATCATTGATTATAAGATTTGGACATGATTCACGTTCTGGTTTAAACCTCTTCTATTTACTCTTCTCTTGCTTCCTGTGAACCTTGACAGACACTTGACAGAGAGAAAAAAATCTGGCTCTGGAGCCTACCTATATTTCAAGCATGCTGATTGGCTGTAGCTCTAAACCCTGGGGCAATATTGCACCAATCACCAAAGACAGTTTGTCTTCACCTTTGCATGAATGTCAGAAGCTTCAGGGCAAGATTACTGGAGGGGCTTTGCGGGAATTCAGTTAGTCAATTTGATTTCCATAAAACATAAGAAGCAACATATCTCTGCACATCTGACTTGAATAGATTTTTTTTCCCAATCACATCCTAGTGTGAGAAGCATTACTCTGTTGAGAGAACATGGTTTTTCTCTCACAGTGGGCTTGATATACTGTGCACTTTGAATTTTCTGAATGCCGACTTTTAAGGCAAATAGAAATTAAGCTATATTCGTCTTATTTAGAGGTGATCTTACAGTGATACAAACTAAGAGATTATGTACATTTTTCAGGCATCGTAGCTTTTGGAATTTCAACATGTTTGTGGCTGAATTGCATATTCATGACTAATTTCAATCTTTATTAATTCAGAATTTTTTATAGGATATCTGCATCAAAATGATAGGGTGCTTTGATCTATAAGGTAATTTGCACGATTAATGAAAATAGACTTAGCTGTTTTTCATGACTAGTATTCAAATAATTTTTTCAAAAATCACATCTAATTCAATAATATATTAATAATAATAATAATACAATATGATATAAAATCAAGATTAAATATCCCCAGTTTATTCTGACAAATTCGTCTACAAAACGGTCAAATTACATTTCAGCAGTACTAAATGTGCCAAAATCAGGGTTTGGTTCATGTAAACCAGCGCTACCAGGGTCATTACTTTGTTATGAAATCATATGGGAGTGCGGTGGTCTACATATTGATAAATATTAAATATGATATCCAGCATGTACTTGATTACCCTTGTTGCATTTCTTTCTTTTCTTTCTATTAGACCTACATTCATAAAATCCTAAGCCTCATTCCAGAAGCAGTTTATGGCAATATATTAGCATATATATACTCTATAATGATGTACTGCTTCACTCGACACTCAAATATAGTTGAAAAGCAAGGAAGAGAAAGACCTTGAAATCGACTATATCACTGTGCCCTTCTGTGTCAAGAATCTCTAAGTATCAACAGTAGAAATTGTTGCTTGAGAGCACGGTGCAATCCCAATCTCCACCCTAAGGTCTAATCGCTGAACCCTTACAGACTTAATGGAAGTCACAGCTGTGTGACTTCACAAAGGCTCAAAATTGTATAACAAAGGGAGGAATGGGAAATAATATTGTCATATCACAATACACATTACTTGGAAACGGCGAATTACCATTAGGAAAAGAAAGAAAGAAAAAAAAATAGCTATAGAGACACAACACCAGAATGTTTTAGAGTCACTGCCAAAACTATCATGTCAGGAGAGAAATAAACATTTGCAACAATGCTAAGCTAATGGTTAAACTCGCCATAAATAACCACATATTATAAATAACCACGTCAGCAAATAGCCACATACTGTCATGTACAGATGCATTTCTCAACAGTTTTATTCCCTAACCTATTCTTGTGCATACATTATACATTATGGGTCAGTATAGAAGGCTAGTAATTTTATTATGAACAAGTCCCTAAGGATGAGAATGTCTGCAGATATGCAGACCTAGAAATTGAGTGAAAAAAAAAGTTTGGAAAGACCAATTTAAAGCCCTTGTGCCTTTTTATGCCCTTGTGCCCTCAGCCCTGACATGTTTAGCTGGAACACGCCCCTCAAAGTCCATGTCTCAGGAGCCTGGGTCTTTTTGTATAGTTGTGCAATTTCTGAGCACAAACACTGAATAAAGACAATTTCTAGATTTTTTTTTTTAGTACTGTCTTTCCTGGACATAGCAGGCACTTACAGTTGTGCACGTTCTGTAAGTATTTGACATAGGTTTGTAATTTTGCATTTGTACATCACAACAGTGTATCCTAAATTAAGTATTCAAGAAGTGATTGGAGAGAAGCTTTTCAACTTCAATTCAAGGTTTAACAAAAGGAGTGCATTAAGTGTTTTAGTATTATGGCTATTTTTATACATAGTCCCCCATTTTCAATTGACTGAAAATCAGTTTCATGGTTGAGTGAGACCTGTATCCTCATTATTCTGTGAAAAATTAAGCAGATAAAAGATCTGGAATTGATTCCAAGTGGCGAATTTGCATTTGGCAGCTTTTCACTACAATATCTTAAAAAAGAGGGTTAAAGAGATGTTAATGTAACTAAAGGAGGTCACCAAAGACTGAAACACTGAAATAAATCATCACTTTAGATGATTCTTGAAAAGAAACCCTATGCAATGCCCAGATCAACAACACCAGAAAGCCCAGAAAACCGTGGAAGACAGTGAAGTAGATAATTGCTCTTAGGGAGGTGGGGATATCATTGTTAAAATCTACAATCAAATCAATGCCTTTGTGTTTACAACAAGAAGCAAACCTTTATACTAAAAAAACAGGAAGACTAAGACAAACTACCAGAAATGATCTAAAAGAGTCTGCACAATTTCGGAAAAAGTATCTTGAAACTAAGGTCAACTTGTACCAGAATTAAGTGATGACAGCTCATGATATGAACCATAGCATATCAACATATCATCTGTCAGATATGGTGGAGGTAATCTTATGGCATATCCATGTCTTCAGCAGTAAGTATACAGGGCTAAACGCTCTGCTCAGATTCAGCCAAATGCTGCTTTACTGTTTCATACTGCAAAAGGATAGTCACTAAAAGCAAACTGGAAAAGCAACTCAGTAGCTTCTCAAGGCAAAGAAATGGGATATTCTCCAATCTTTAAGTCAGTCACCTGATCTCAAACCAACAGAGCATGTTTTTTATTTACTGAAGACAAAACCGGCAGAGAACCCCAGAATCACTGAAGGAGACTGCACTAAAGGCCTAGTAGACCATCTCAAAGGAGGAAACATAGTACTTGGTGATGTCCATGGGTTCTAGACTTCAGGCAGCCATTGGCTGCAAAGGATTTTCATCCCGTTATTAGCCATGTACAAAAAAAGCTGGGAAATCTTGCAATACTTTTGTTAACCCCATTATGTCATCATTCAAAAACGTAGGCGCCTAACTGTGTCTGGATTTCATACAGTTGCATTTTGCATTTGATAACGCACTGAATTCACAGAAGTTACTGGCAATAAAAATCCAGTTTTAGTCAGATTCTCACATACACCAATTAATTAATTCAGCCCTGTCCTGGACCTAAGATCCAGCCAAAGGCGAATGATTAGCAGGGGGAGGAAGAGACCTTCAGTCATATCCCTCTTTGTCCTTTTGCACAGAGAATCTCCAAGTATCAACAACAAAAAATTGTTGCCTGAGAGTTTGTCCCAGGGGTCTGATTAGCTCCATGGGCCCCTGGTACTGCCACTGGAATGGCTCTCTAAAGTTTGAGCCCACAGCTTGAGGGCAGTGACTCTTTGTTGTCTCTGGTGTGTCCTGCTTCATTTACCACACACAACCACAACCACAAACACAGACACTCATGCACACAGAAGACTCGAGTCTGCTCCTTGTGCACATGAATCCTGCCTCTTAGTAAGTGGCATGTACCTACTTGTTTATGCTTAAAAGGAGAACAAAGGTTTGTACCTCTAAACTCAGTGGAAGAACACAATCTTTGTTTTTATTTAACTCATTTTCTAAACAAGACCTGAATTCCACATATACTGTCTATCCCATAATACCTACAGGACTGATTCCTAAACTACCATCCTACCATTTACAGGAAATAGGTTCAGGGAGACATCAGCATCAAAAAGAGTGTGAAAGTGAAATAACATTGTCATAAACTCATAAGCCAAATGCGTTTTTGTTTTTTTCCTTCTGATTACTGCAAGTCCTCTTGATGTTCAATGCATTGAAGTGAATGTTTTTTGTCTTGCCAAAATAAAAAAAAAACAGGCAGCCGAACTGGTCCACTGTGGAGAGTTTATTTTACATACAAATATTTCCACGTTTGTATATAATATTGTGTATGAGAAGGAAGAGCTACAGAGTGATGAGGAAAAACGTGCACATATCCATCTTCAGGAAGCTGATTAAGCCCTTGTCAAAGTGTGCTGTTTGCTGTTGAGGAAGAAAAATCTTTGACATCTTAATGACCTTTGTGAAGTTACACTACATCCAATTAAGTATGGCACATGCATACTGTATGAAATCCCAATATATCTAAACAGACCACCAGAAGTCTTCATGATTTAAATTAGAGTTTAAAAAGAAATGTGCGCAACTGTAACTGCAGCAATTGTTACTTCACTTCCTCTATTGCCATGGTGATAATTGCTATAGCCATGAAAGGACCGCTGCAACAATTAACATTAACCAGTCTGGCACATGGCCTGCACAGTGACCTAAATAATAAACATAAAATAGAGTTATTCTCTTTATCACACCGAGTGCCTTATAGCAAATGGGTTTAAATATATATATTCACTTTTGAAAAGGTAACTTTTGTTATGTATTTTCATAATACTGTTGGTATTTTACAAAGTGCAGACCAGCTGCTTCATATATGTATATTTATAGTATGCCAGCCTCTTCAGTTAACAGTAGCTCTCTGTTTGTCCTTGATAGCTTGCCACGCAGCTGGTAGACTATGTTGCATCTTATTGTGAAGGGTTTTGACTAGATGTTCTAGCAGTTTAGCATCATCCAGCACTTCGGTCACATTTAGCTATGGGCAGAGGCAAAAAAAAGTTTGAGTTTTTGTTCTTCCAATGAACAATGTTTGACTTTTGTCTTTGTCTCAACTGTGACGTAGGGGTAGGCAACACACACATACACACACATACACACACACTCATTTTCACATGTTAGTGAAGACATTAAATTGACATAATACTTCGTAGCCCCTTACCCTGACTTAAACCATTACCCTAAACCTAACCATAAGCTAATTGTAACCCTAACCTGAAAACCACATTTTGAGCCTCAAAAATGGCTTCAGATTTGTGAGGACTGGCATTTGGTCCCTACAAGTATAGTGGCATGCCAATTATTTGGTCCTCACAAAGATGTTTAAACAACACACACACACGGTCCCAAGCGTACATCCTCACTTGATGCCCAAATGATTCTATATGTTGTTTTTGTTATTGTCATTCTCTAAATCCCTGTATAGCTCTGGTTCACCTGTAATTTGTGCTCTCACTTGGTTAACCTAAATATAGATCAGTGCTAATTGCATGACTTGTTTTTGAAAAAAAAAAGAAGTAGAAGGTTGTTACCTGTGTTAAATCCATTGATTCCATATGGTTGTGGTTTACACATTCAGCTAACATGCAAAAGATCCCTTTTTCAGTTCTGGGTGGAGGCTCAAAGCCCTTGGGGGTTGCATCAGGAAGGGCATCCATGGTAAAATCTGCCAAATCAAACATGTGGACCTGCTGTGAATAAGGTGGCAGCTGAAAAGAGCTTTTTTAACTGTGTTACATCCATCCTGCCTCCTCCTTGCCATTAATTTCAAAGCTTTGCTTTTTGGTTGCCAAGGTGATGAGTTTCAAGTGCTGCTGAAACAAAAGTTCCTATTGAAATATATTATCTGCAAACTGGTCATAAAATAATGTGAATTCTTCTCGCAGTAGACGTGAACAAACATATTGCTTTTATCACAACATTTCACATTTCTCTGCAGGCTGTCCTACATGTGCTGCATATGGACTGGGACAAATTTGTTGTCGGTGTTTGTTTGTTTTACTTTTGTCGAGTTGTGCTTAGTTTTGGATAATATATTAAAAAGCCACCTTAGAGAGAAGTGATGCCAGTATCTTGACAGGGATTTGATTCAGCAACCAGCAGCTTACCAGCGAGGTTAAAGCCAGCCTCACCAAGGAACTTTTATTCCATCCAAGCTTTAAATTAGTCTCAAGAATATTGCAAAGAGAAAGATAACCACTTTTAATCATCATGCTTCTGTCATTTACATTTATATAGCATGGGTGTAAAGAGCCTTACTATCTAACCCAAAATGGCAATAGTTTCCTCAAACTTGGGGACCCTTTTTTAATAAAATAACAGTTGACATAGCTGATGTAAATATTTGTCACTAATAAAATAACACAGACATTTCTTTTTTGTCCTGAAGGGTGAGAATAGGGATAGAAATTTGTTTTGATGAGACAGCAAACGCCAAATGCGCAGCAGGTTAATGTGACCACCGTGTCTTTCGAAACACAAAGTGATTACGAAGAAGACATGATAGAAACATTTAACCAATACGTCCTTGCTTCTTTTTGCAGCACTGGCCTTCAGGCAAAAGAAACTTGAAAAATAAAACAAACTACACAAAGTCGCTGAGTGGGAGGATTAACGTTAAGAAAGTTTTGTTCTCTAAGCTGTAGGTGCAAAGAGGGTCGGCTATGCAACACTAATGCAGACTTTAAAAGTTATATTTTTCAAAACTTAATGTGGATAGAACAGAACAGAACTGTTTACCAGACTGATAAAAATAATATAAATTATAATAGTTTTTATTGTTCTCTGCGTTCATATATTCGGACACTCACTGAGCACTTTATTAGCAACATATGTGAAATATAATGTAAAGAACGAAGCTTGTGTTTTTTTTAATATACAAATAAAATAATGTTGTGATTGCTACTTTGGGCTAAACACTTTATGTTGACCACTAAATTTTTATATCTGCCTTTTTGAGACGTGAGATACTTTAATATTTCTTCATTATGTTAAGAAGAAACAAGCATCAGCTAGATTATTTTATTCGTAGTATACTACTTGTTGTTGTTTTTTTTAATTTTTGTGTTTTTTTTTAATAAATAAACATGCTGGCCATGTTAGATCTTCTACATTTTACACTCAGTGGCACATAGGACAGAAAAAGAAGGGTCATTTTAGCCTTGCTGTGCCACAGAAGATGAAACGTACTGAGTTCTGCAGGAAATTTACATCATAGCTTATGAAGTAACGTTGGGTTACTTAACGTAATCCCTGGTTCTTTGATAACAGAGTGAGGTGTTTCACTATGGGAATCGCCTCGGCGTGACCAACTACGGAAGCTCCAATGACACCACGTCTGTCTATGACAGACCTGTCGAGCCGTGCTCAGGGCTCCGCCCCCTCGTACTAACACGACCGACCAGCTCCTCCTAACTCATTCCAAGCAGATTTCTTTCCGTGCCTAAGCAAGGAGGGAAGTGTTGGTGAAACACCTCACTCTGTTATCAAAGAACCAGGGATTACGTTAAGTAACCCAACGTTCTTTTTCTAACTTCGCTCGGTGTTTCACTATGGGAGATATGGCCCACTCCCGGATTGCGCCAGCTCCCGAAGCTACTCTCCAGTGCTACTCCAGGATCTCAGGTCGAACCTGAGGCACCAGAATCCAGCACCGTCTGAGCCAGGGATGACTGTGCAACATCCAGCCGATAAAACCGGACAAACGTGTGCGGCGTAGCCCAGCTTGCTGCCGCACAAATATCCTGGACTGATACACCTCTGAACAACGCCCAGGATGTGGCCACACCCCTAGTGGAGTGTGCTCGGAGTCCCGGGGGGGCCTGCAAGCCCTTACAGCTATAAGCCAGAGCTAAGGCCTCTACAATCCAATGAGCTAGTCTCTGGCGTGATACGGGCCTGCCCTTGTGAGGGGAGGCCCAGGAAACAAACAGCTGATCCGACTTCCTGAATCCAGCTGTTCTGTCAACATAAGTCCCCAAGGCCCGGACAGGGCACAAAGTGTTCAGCCTCTGCTCCCTCTCGGAAGAGAATGGAGGGGGGTGAAAAGCTAGGAGCTCTACTGTAGGGCACCTGTATGATGTTTCCAACACTTTAGGGACAAAGGCTGGGTTAGGCCTCAGGAGTGCTTTAGTGAGTCCCGGGGCCAACTGTAGACAAGAGGGGTGAATAGACAGAGCCTGTAATTCACTAACTCGCTTGGCTGTGGTTAGAGCCAACAGCAGAGTGGTTTTAAGAGAGAGAAACTTCAACCCCACTGCCCCAATAGGCTCAAAGGGGTGGTGGGAGAGGGCGTCTAAAACGACTGACAGATCCCATAAAGGGACCAGTGGTCTAGAAACTGGGAGCGTTCGACGCGCTCCTCTCATGAAGCGACCTACAAGGGGGTGCTGCCCAGCAGGTTTATCACCAAACCCCACGTGGCAGGCTGAAATAGCTGCTAAATAGACCTTTATAGTGGAAAAAGCTTTCCTTTTGTCCAGCAAGTCTTGAAGAAAACACAACAGCTCCACCACTGAACACTGAAAAGGGATAATCTGGTTTTCATGGCACCACTCTTCAAAAACCACTGCTGTAAATGGAACGGGTGGAGGAGGCTCTGGCATTCTGAATGGTTTCAATAACCTTTGGAGGCATGCCTGCTGCCTTCAAATTCCACCTTTCACGGGCCAGGCCCAGAGAGCAACCTGGTCTGGATGGGGATGGTATATCTCCCCCCGCGCCTGAGACAGAAGGTCCCTGCGGATGGGGAGTGGCCATGGCTCGTCCACCAGAAGCTGGATGATTTCTGCTATCCAGTGTTTGGATGGCCACTGTGGAGCTATTAAAATCAGAGACAGCCCCTGATCCCTCACTCTGATCAGTGTTGGGGAGATCAGGCTGAGGGGAGGGAAAGCATACAGCAGAGTTTTTGGCCAAGGATGGGCCAGCGCATCCACGCCCAGTGGCGCGTGTGCGTCTGACAGGGAGAAAAACAGGGGGCACTGTGTGTTTTCTCGCGAGGCGAAGAGATCTACGGCAGCCCGGCCGTATCTCTGCCAAATCTGCTCCACCACCTGTGGGTGAAGCCTCCATTCTCCGAACAGTGGATTTCCTCTGGACAGGAGGTCCGCCCCCCTGTTCAGAATTCCTGGCACGTGAGTTGCCCGAAGGGAGAGGAGCCGAGTGCTGCTCCACATAATTATTTCCCTGGCTAACCTGTGTAGCTGCCGGGAACGGGTGCCGCCCTGGCGGTTGATATAAGCAACTACAGTGGAGTTGTCTGTTTTCACTAAAACATGTTGACCCCGGAGATACGGCAGAAAATGCCGTAAGGCTAGGAGCACCGCGCGGAGCTCCAGCACATTTATGTGATTCAGAGTGAGTCTCTGTGACCAAACGCCATTCACTGCTCTGCCCATCATAGTTGCACCCCAACCTGACAGGGATGCATCTGTGGTCAGCGTCACCCTGGATGATACTGCCCCGAGCGGTACCCCCGCCGCGAGAGCTGTCGGGCTCCTCCAGGGCCGGAGAGCCGCAATACACGGCTGCGTTATTTTTACACCACGACTGAGATGTCGGCGAGGGCACAGCTGCAGAGAAGCGACCCACCGCTGAAAATCTCTCATCATAAGCAGCCCCAAGTGTACCACCGATATCACCGAGGCCATGAGGCCGAGGAGGCGGAGACAGAGTCGGAACCGCACGACTTTCCCCAGCTGAAAACGGGAAAGACAGTGAGTGAAGGATGCGATCCTCCGCTCTGAAAGTGCGATACGATAAGAGATGGAGTCTATTCTGAGCCCCAGATACTCTGTAAACTGTGCGGGTTCCAAGTGGCTCTTTTCCAGGTTGATAGTGAACCCAAGCTCCGTGAGGTGATTCACCACCACCTCGGAGTCTTTGATCGCCTGCTCGCGCGATCGTGAGCATATTAGATAATCGTCTATGTAAGAAAATATTCTGATGCCGCTGTTCCTTAACGGAGACAGCGCTGCCTCCACACATTTGCTGAACACCCTCGGAGCTAAGGATAGCCCGAATGGGATAGTTTGAAACTCGTACGCTACGCTCTGATAAGCGAACCTGAGATATTTCCTGTGTGGAGGATAAATGGCGATGTGAAAATATGCGTCTGATAGGTCGATTGTAACAAACCAATCGCCTGTGTGAATTGAGCGACAAAGCGTCTTGTGTGTGAGCATTCTGAACGTGTACTTTCTCAAATGCTTGTTTAACACACGCAGATCCAGAATAGGACGGAGCGACGTTCCGTCCTTTTTCGGGATGAGGAAATAGCGGGAGTAAAAGCCCTGCTGAGCTTCTTCGCTCGGAACCGCTCCGATCGCCTGTTTGTGTAACAGGGAGGATATTTCCTCCTCCAGCACATTCGCTGAATCGCGACTGGCCACAGAAGCTAACACTCCGCCGAATCTCGGTGGTTTTGCCGCAAACTGTAGTCTGTAACCATGGGAAATGGTTGACAAGACCCAGGGATGAACTGCGCATGCGCGCCACCGCTCCAGCCGCTCTGCGAGCGGGCCTCTGAAGAAGCGGTAGCGTGACGTCACCCCTGTCTCCCGGAAGGAGTTGGGGCTCTCCCCCTCGGGAAGAGCGTGAGCTCCCCCCGCTGGGAACAAAGACAAATTGCAGTGATTTTCTTTTGTTTTTATTTTGAAACTGGGGGGACATTCTGCCCTTGGCAAACTGCCTGGCTGCAGAAATGCACGTTTTATTTCTTTTGTTACCCCCAAACCACAGTGAAGTGTCTGGTGACTCTGGGCAGTGCTTGGTGACACAGACAGAGTGTTTAGAAGTGTTTGGTGACACTGCGCCATTTGTCCACAAGTCTGTCCTCCCTGAACTGGAGGGGGAGACTGAGAGGGTGCTCCTGGTGAACTGGAAACTTCCGGAGACCCTGAACTTTGGAGTGATTTGGTTACCCCTTCTAACACCTTCCTTCTCTTTGGGGAAGAAAAGAGGGGTGACACAGAATGCTGCAGGTGTGCTAGGCTGACCGCTTCTTTTTTTCCCTCTCCGGGGTGTGACGGCTTGTTCTTTGCAGCAACTGCTGCAAAGGAATGCTTGCCCCAAGGTCTTCGGTTCTCTACCTTGGCCTGGTGGGCACCCTGCTGGCCTCCTGCTCCTCTCTGCATTCTGACCCCACTCTGTCTCCCTCTCGCAGCTGCTGCTGTTGCTGCAAAGCCAGCTCTTGGCACCTGCTGGGGCTGAGAGTTAGGTTTTCTGGGTAAGCAGAGATTGAATGCTTCACCCTCCTGCTTTCTGCGGGTGCTTGTTTCTCTCATTCTCTCCAGGGCTGGGCCAAAGAGACCCTTGGTTGGGTCATAGGCTGCATCCATGACCTCAGCCTTCTGAGCATCACCCAGGCCTGACAGGTTTAGCCACAAGGCTCTCTCACCCGAGACTGCAAGGCCCATAACGCGACCACACCCTTGGACTGCTCCCCTGGAGGAGCGAAGAATGAGATCATTAACCACGCAGATTTCATCCCAGAGGGCTGGGTTCGGGGAACCCGAGTCAAGCTGACGGCCCATGTCTTCCAGAATTTCTGCCTGATATGCTGATAGCAGTGTGACTGCATTAAGCGAGCACACTGACTGTGCAGCATATTTGTATGTCCTTTGATAAATAGATGCCGTGAGGCGATCTATCTTGTTGGGCAAAGAAATGCTAGAAGAAGCTGAGATTGCCCTGCGGTTAGGGTGAAGGTGATACGCCACTGAAGGCTCCACTGCTGGGGGTTCAGTCAGCCCCAGTTCACCCATCCCCTGGATCTCAAGCTTAGAGCAGCCCTTGGTCGGAAGCTTGCTTTTAAAAGGGCTTGACCAATAGCGACTCATTTCTTTCATGCAGGCTGGGACTGCTGGCAGAAGCTGCTTTGATGGCGGCAAGGCTGGTGGGAGCCTCTTGCCGTCATACAAGTCACGTTCTGCCCCTTCGGCATCCTGGGCGGCTGGCCATGGGATGCCTAGCTTGGCAGCAGCCCGTTTACAGACCTCGTACAAATTGCTGTCCACCAGGGGTGCAACTTCAGCCCCACTCGGTGGCCTGGACTGCTGGGGAGGAAAGGTAGAGTCATCCTCCTGTTCCTCATCCATGTCCTCCAGGTCGAGGAGGTCGGAGTCGGCATCGCCCTCCGCGTCCTCGCCACCCGGCTCGCCCACGTTTTGATCGAGGAGGTCCTCGAACGATGGGGGCATGAGCGGGGACTCTTCTTCCATCATGTCCGCCCAGCTTGTGGAGGCTCGCGGATGACGGATATCGCTCGTAGCAGTAGCAGCCGACAGGCAGGGGTCCTGACTGTTCGTTACTGCTACTCTCAGCCTCCTTTCCAGGACTTTCTCTGGCATCAAAGCACAGTGTGGGCATCCCTGAGGGTCCGCCAGTGAAGCCTGAGCATGCTTGGCACCCATACAGACGATGCACATTGGATGAGGGTCCCTGCCCGAGATGGTGGCACCGCATGATGCGGGGCACGGGCGGGATGCAGCCTCTTTAGCCTTCGGCTCCGACCTTTTGGCGGGAGTAGGAGCCGTAGACATGGTTAGCGGAAAGGGGTGAGACTAGGCTACACCAGGCTCGTCTCGACACGTTAGCCCGTAAGTAGCTAGGACTAGCAGCGGGTGTTAAATCCGATCTAGTCGCGGCGGGAGTCAGCTCGTCGTGACACGTTGGCTGCACTCCGCTAGCCAATATCGTTAGCAACTTAATGCTAACCGAACCCTACGTCGACCAACAAGCTAATGCTAGTGAGACGCTAATGTGGTTCGTGGCCTGCTAACAAGTTAATGCTAGCCGGACACTGAACGAACAGCTCGCCGTAACGCGTTAGCCCGAGTCACACAACGTCGGCTACCTCGCTAACTAAAACCAGGAACCGCTGGGACAGCTCGCCTGACACGGTTGCTGTTCCACAGTGCAACTCTAAGTACACTTCTTTCGAAGGACTTACTCAGCACGATCCAAACTGGAACCGGAAAAACTGCGTTCGGCGACGTACTCCTACACGGGACGCCTGAGAACTGTTAAGCAGCTAATCAAGTTAGCCTGGATGCGCTGAGGGAGCTCAAAGTAGTTTCTCACGGGAAGAAAGCAAGAATGAGTTAGGAGGAGCTGGTCGGCCGTGTTAGTACGAGGGGGCGGAGCCCTGAGCACGGCTCGACAGGTCTGTCATAGACAGACGTGGTGTCATTGGAGCTTCCGTAGTTGGTCACGCCGAGGCGATTCCCATAGTGAAACACCGAGCGAAGTTCGAAAAAGAACTAAAACCTTCGACATGCACCTCCCGAGAAAATTACATGTCAGGTCAATGCAATGAAAGTTAAAGTGTAGGGTCAAGAGGGGTTACGGTTACGTTAGGACATACAAGTCTAAATCAAGCTTTAGCAATGATATCTTAGGTGTTAGAAACCTTATTAAGCCTAATCTTTCTCTAGTTTCAAGAAGACTAATTATGACGCCGTAATCCTCTAATGCAAATGGCATCTACACACTTTTGCTGTGTGTGGCTGTGTTGTCAACTCATTAGTCAAGTCAGGAAAAATCAACATGGTATAATAATAAAGATGAATGATAACCCTGAATTTCTCTTAGCCTAGCTTTCTGAAAAGGCTTCATAGTTTTTAAACTGGCTTCTTGAGCATAATGATGATTTAATTAATCGACACAAACATTAGTCTACAGATTTGGCACTAGGCTGTAATCTATGAGCCTATGAACTGATCCATAGCTTAAAAAGTGGAAAAACCTTAAACTGCAAATTTGTCATAACAAACGTAACGTATCAGTTATTTTGTGAACAAAAAAACATACTTGTAGTGAAAGAAATTCACACATCACTGCCACATATCAAGGGTACTTTGATTATGCAAAAATGTCTTCTTGATTCCTTCACTTGCGTCTCTTCCTTTTTTTTTTTTGCATCTCTTCCAATCAATAACATCATGTAGACGTTCAAACTAACAGACCTTTTTTCTATACGCTTATTGTTGGGATTTTTACCATCATTTAACATTTCTTGTGAATTTTCTAATTTATATAAGGATTAATGTTATGTGTCATGATTTTCAAGGTTCAAGGTTCTTTATTTGTCACATGCATAGTTATACAAGTATAACACACAGTGAAATGTAGCCTGACACGCTCCTCGACATGTGCAAAAATTGGGGGGGGGGGGGGGGGGGTGTAGAGGAAGAACATTATATATATATATATATATATACATATAGTATATACACTGGGTGAATGTGCAGTAGTAGCAGCAAGCAGGTGAATTCTGTACATTAATATGAATAGACATCTGACTATTTTACAGGATAGACAATATAAACATATTTAAAATTAAAGGAATTGAAATGTACATTGTGCCTTGGTTTAGTGTCTGGAAGAGAGTCCTGTCTCAGTCAATTATAGATGATGTGAGAGGGCGGGTGTGTGTGTTTAGGGCACGGATGGCTTGGGGATAGAAGCCTTCCGGGCAAGGACAGTCTCTCTGTCCTTGCCCGGAAGATGCGGAACCTTCTACCAGATTGCAGAAGTTGGAACAGTTTGTTGCCAGGATGGGACGGGTCCTTCAGTATCTGCGCTGCTCTAGTCTGGCATCTCCTGGTGTAGGTGTCCTGAAGCGGGGGGAGAGCAATCCTGCAGCAGCGTTCTGCTGTACGGATCACTCTCTGGAGAGCTTTTTGGTCCTTCACACAGCTGTTCCCGAACCACGATGTCATGTTCTGTGTAAGGATGCTCTCCACAGCGCCTGTATAGAAAATCCTGAGGATCTTTGGAGAGACCCTGAACTTCCTCAGTTGTCGTAGGTGATACAGGCGCTGCTTAGCCTTTTTGGTCTGGACCTGAATGTGGGCAGCCCATTCAGGTCCAGACCATAGTGCCCAGGTCTGAGCACTATGTGCTCAGACCTGGGCACTATGTGGCACTTTTCTGGGCACATAGTAAACCACCACATAGTTCTGAAAAAAATGGGAACTAACACTGACTTGACTTAATAAGCTACTGCAGAGGGCTCCTCTCTTCTTGCTCCGGGTCTCCTCAAAGTGTAATTAAGGAACTGGAAAATCCTACATAGCACAGAGGGAACAATTTCCGGGTCGCAGGAGGAGAGAAGACGAGAGGAAGCATCGGTTAGACTAATGAAAAGCACCCAGAGTCTTTCAGTTAGTCGAGTGATTAAAGTGGTAGGTTCAATTTTAAATGCCCTAAAAAATGTTAATGCAGCCTCAGTTATATGGCACTCCAACATGTTTGGAGTAGCATACATTTTGGGAATATATTCGCATTGAAGAACATGATTTATCCACCATAAGGTCATCTCAATTCTTTTTTCCATACCATCATGTCCTGTTGAAAATCATACTGTTGTTATGAGGGGAGGCCAGATTTTCTTGGTCATCTTCCTGCAACATATATAGCAGTAATGTATACCTTTTTACACAACTTCACTGAGTGTGTTCATCCCGTGCATCTGCTCACAAAATTAATAACAGCTTCTTTACGCTGCCCAAACAGGGCTTTATGAGCATGCACTTGTTCCTGAGACTGTATGCGGATATAAGGCGATCTGTTACCTGTCTAATCTTCTGATATTGTACATGTCTGCTTCTCTCTCACGAATGAGGGGAAACCATAAGAAAATCCCTTAAAAAACAAAACTGAGTTGTTTTGGCTTTACATTAGATTTGCATTATTTAGCATCTATATTTGCAATATGCTGCTGATATATATTGTTCAGTATATGGATAAGTAATTCACCTTAACATGCAACTTGCTTTTTCCACTCAAATGAAATATTCAATAATTCTGTCTTTGATTGAGCAAAATGCTGTATAAACATTTAGCACTAAACGAAAAAGGACAAAATGTATTTAGTGTCACCATTCACCATATGAGTGATTTGTTCAATAAATAATGCTATGCTTTTATCTCGGCTTTTCCATTATAGACCGCAGTGACTGATTTATGAATACTAAGCACTTTTCTGTTGAATTGGATAGAAAAACAGACCAAATACTTTGGTTTTCTCCCTTTGCTTTTGTAACATTATTGAACCTTTTAGCCATCCACGTCCTTATAGCCTCTAAATAACAAAAGGCAGTGGTGAATTGAAAAGTCAAGGCTATTATTTCAGTATTGGCTCACACATTGTACAGCGTGGTTCAAGCAGAGCTGTTGAGCTTCAGGAATGTCGGACATGTACGGTTATGACTGAAGGTTGAAAGCATTTCTCTACAGACACTCCTGCTCAAAGACTGAACAAAGCATCTTCAACCATCTCTTACAGTGGTATACCTCATTCTTATAACCCTAATCTTTGACCTATGACCTTTAAGCAATACATACTAAAATGCTGTATTTTTTTGTCTTTACCCAAATGACTGGAGCAGAACTGGCAGAAATCTTTGGTTTCTATAAGTTGTAAAAACTTGAGATTTTAAATATATTCATGCAGTGTGTGATTTTGCTAAATTGTGTGGTATCACTGTGATGCCATAGGGTGTTGCATTGGGAAAAAAAGAGTATGTTCTACAGCTCTCTCCAAACTCTTTCATTTGATATATTACTCATTATGGTTTCTTAAAAAAATGTTTCAAGTAAAGCGCTATACAAATGCAGGCCATTTACCATTTTACCATTCAAAATTGACCTTGGACCCACAAGGCCTGACCCAGTATTGTTGTGTAGTTTGAACCAATCCATAAAAAAATTGGGGCAGTATAGTTTTTACTGATTTACACATTTGCCATGGACCTTGACCCTCACCCACTTTTCACCAAAAATAAATCAGCTCGAGCTGTTATTGGTATCAGACAAAATTTTAAAATTATATCTTGAAAACTGTGGATGCTGTGTAACAAACAGACAGACATACTGTCTACCCTCAGGGGGAGGATAATATTTACTTGATTTATAGTAAGCTCTTGTAATTATGTAATAATTACTAATTGTAACAATAATGTTGCATAATTGGGTCATTTTCACATGAACAGAGGCATTTTATATGACTTTACAAGTTAACAATATAAGTAAAGCATATGTCTTATTTTCCTTTTTCTGTCAGAACAAAACTGGAATGTTTTGGTAAAAAATTATGCACTTTATTTTATTTTTGTAACACACTTTGAAGCAGGGTAACAGATTCCTTAATTGCAAAGTGCAAATCAAACAGTGCCAAATTGTAACTAACCCGAGGACAACTGTTTGAATCTACCCGATTTGTACACTGAATTTTTTTTTTTTTTAAGAAAGTTAAAACAGCATCTTTTCATCGTGGAAGACAGTTTGATTATTTATTGAGTTTTTAAATTACTTTGTTATGAGCTATTAACTGTTTTTGATAGTGGGACACGTATCTGTACTACACAGAAACTGTCCATGTCTATAGCTTCTGGATATCTCTTAGTTCGCAATAGACAAACGCTGTCGTTTTAGTGGTCACAAAATGCCACCCAAAATAATATTACCCACAAAGAGCATTGAGCATTCTTTATTTCCTATGAACACTTTAGGGACAATATAGCACAGTTCAAAGCCTGATAGAGCTGTCAAGGGACATCCAGTTATGTTATTATTTTATTGTCAATCACCAACAAGCTTCTCAGGATTTTAGCACTTCTGTCATCTCTCAATGAGTAATTACAACAACATATTATATGGAAGCGTTACAGTGCAGCAAGTCAGTGTGTCATTTTACAACAGCTGTTTTCAAAACTGTAAACCAGACATATCCATTCAGTTAGAGCATTTCTATTGTCTATGTTTTCTTTTTTCTGTTTCTTTTTTTTTTCTTGGGCTTTCTGATTACTCAGTACTCTTAAAGCCACATCAAATATTTAATGCACAGTTTATAGCTCTTTATATTATCAAGTAGTTAACCTTGCTTGACTGGCTGACCTCTGGCTATGACTTGGGGAAATTAGCCACTACATTTAGGTTCAATAGGGTAACAGCCGAGGTCAACCTGTGGTGATTTAAATAAAAACAGATACACAGTTTGAATGAGAGATCCCAGTATTTGCTCCAAATTGAAACTGATATTGCGAAACAGAATATTTCAGACTTTTTTTAAGTGATTAGAAGGCTGCCATCATCTCGTGACATTTCAAATGCAGTGACAATAGACAGGCTCATCACCATATTCTCACAGTATTCTCAGTAAACGCCAGCAGTAGTTTGTGAATGTGGGTTTTTATATAATCCTGTATTTAGACACAAATTTAAGGCAACTTAATAAATGAATATTAACTTTTGATTACTTTATACTTCTACTTCAGTACTTTTCTTATGGATTTATTGCACTTTAGTATACTCTTATGCCATTAAATTCATCTTACATACAACTTCAAGACATACTTCTCAGTTAAATATTCTTTGAAGATGTATCAAATCATTATGGACTGATATCAGTTAAACTACCCAACTGCATATAATGTAGAGTGATGAAAAGTAGCTATGCATATTAGAGAATTGTAATTGAGAAGTTCTGAGGCACTTTACTGTTTTAATTTCATGCTACTTTATACTTCTGCAGAACCATTTCAATGAGAAATTGCCTACATTGTTCTCCACTACATTTATCTGACAGCTATAATGACTTACTTTACAAATTCAAATTTCAAAAACCTTTAATGAGAATATCTATCCAATAGCAAGAATTATTTTCACCTCGGCCAACTATACCATTAAAATCCTATTTAAATGCTAATGTTTCTGTAATTGTATAACACAAAATAATACAACTCTGACAAAAGCCAATTAGTCGGTACTTCTATATTTATTGTAGAATTTGCAGATGATATGCACTTTCACTTAAGTAGTGTTTAATTCAAGATCCACAGTTGGAGTATTTTCTTAGAGAACAGCACTACTTTTGCTTACAAATGGATCAGAGTATTTCCATTACAACCATATCCCAGCTGAATGGCTACTTACAGTACGGATGAAGGCTTCAGTAATAGTGCAATATCAAAAGCAATGCTTTGCAAGTGTTCTCTGAAAATTAGAGCGGGTATATTATTTACATTACTTAAATATTTCGCGCCCCATTCCACATCTCATTTTGAAAAGTGAGAACTATCGCTCCAATAGAACTTGGGTGGAATGAGAGTAAAGTGAGAAAACGCCCACTTAATTGACACCAATTGTAAGCCATATGGTCATATGTTAACGGCAGTAATTAGAAAATCGTAATTTTCCAGACAATGCCATTGGCAAGAGATGCAACACACCGGTGTCGATTTTAATGACCACACTGTCGTCCAGAACTACAGGTTCGAATGCCACTGGAAACGTCAGAAACAGGACAGAGGTAATTGGTCATTACATCTGGTCAATACAGGCGCGAGCACAAACAACTGTCTGTGTGCACGTGCACACACGCACACGTTTTGTCAAGCCCTAACAGGTCCACCGGGGTTTCAACAAGACCTCGTAC